>NC_081161.1:9114641-10600298 GCF_012432095.1 Onychostoma macrolepis | reverse complement strand
CCAGAGCTGGCCAGGATCTTGCGAAATGTATTTGTAGCAGAGAAAAAGCCGGCCCTCATCATGGAGCTCGCCTGCAACCGTATGATCGCTAGCTACAGATCTCCTCTCAGTTCTGGTTAGTATAGATGGTTCCTGTAGGTTTTCCTGATACTATTACTGTTCCAAAACCTAGTGAGCTGCCTTATAAGAGTACATCATGACTTTATTTGAAAGCAGCTTCACACCACACAGTCTTCACATTAAAGGAACAGTTTGTCCAAAAATGAGTTTTTCTTATGAATTTTAGCGTTACATCACTTGCTCACTAATGGATCATCTGCAGTGAATGGGTGCCGTCAGAATGAGTTCAAACGACTGATTAAAAACATCACAATAATCCATGAGTAATCAAATGACGTCTTGTGAAAAGCTGCACCGATTCACTGGATCCTTTGAGCAAGTTATGTAATGTAAAACTTGTTCTAAAGAAAAATTAATCTACATCTTAGACAGCCTCGGGGACACTCAGCTGTTGCTTTAGCTAATTGTAATACTTGAAGTGCACAAATATTCAGAACAGTCAGTGCTCGTAAATATGGGACTTGCTTTTTAAAATCTCATGTTTCTATTTTAGATGAAATGGAGAAACATCTTCGCCTGTTGGCTGAGTTGACACCTGCCTGGCTAACAGTACATCTAATCAGGAAGGATATGTACCTGAAGCTGAATAAGACCATGGATCTGAACATTGTGCTGGACAGACTGAACCAAAAGATGAAGGAAGAGGAACATATTTGAAGAAATTCAAACTATACTGTTGAGAAAATACCATTGTGCAATATTTTATTATGGATTATGCCTGGATTTTAACATTGCGATGACATGATTACTTTTTAATTTGTTCAGTCAGTTTGACATTTTACAAGACTTTCAAGTCTGGGGGTCACTACTTTTTTAACTGCTGTGTTCCTGTTGTGATTTTTGCTCTGTTCATCTTAGTATAATAATTGATCAAATGTAGACATGTAAAAAGTAATGTAGTTCTACCCAAGTTTGGCTTCTTTGGTGACTTAAACCTTGTCTAGTTAATGTGCATTGATTTGATTTACAATAAACAAGTTCATGGAAACAGTGTTTCATATTCAAAAACTGGAAGCTTAAAAGTCTGTACATAAGCGGTCTTTCTAACGGCACCTGAAATCACATACTTTTACTTATTTCTCAAAGTGGAATCTAACCCATCAAAACATGATTGGAAATTTTTTCATATTCCTGAACCGTAAACCATGATGTGAATAACTCATTTCAGACGGCTAAGATAAAACGGACTCCGCCACATAAGCAGTAGTACTCTCAGTACTGTATTAGAGAGAACACCGGGGTTGACGGCAGCTTCTCAGATCCATTAAGAGACTTCAGTTCAATCACCACCAAACAGCCCAGCACCTCTGCCTTCTGCTGCTTGATCAGCTCACAAGCCGCGTACAGGGTTCCTAACAACAAAAAAAGCACTTGGATTGTTGCTGGTGGTATATTAAGCTGTGCTCTAGGCGTTTTACAATCTTGGTGTAAAAAAAAATATACTTACATTCAAAAGTTTAGACATTGAGTTGAATTACTTTTCTATGTGTATATACACAGTTCTGGGTAGATGTGTTATAAACTTTAGTCTGTTATTGATTGCAAAACACATGAAAACTGCAGTTAGTACTTACAGATTACTTTCGACCTAACTCATCACCTTGATTTGAATAGGACAGTCTTGAACCATTTTAATATTAAATAAACATTCCATTCTCTATCAACAACATGAAGTGCATTAAACATTATGCCGGGGTTTTTCCATGTAACAGCAGAGGGTCGGTAAGTTGATGAGAAGCTAATAATTAACTCATAAAAGTGTAAAATTAAAATAAAACACTTACTAAAAATATTTATCTGCAGATCATGAGAACAGTGCATACGCAAATGTTTTAAGTTGTTTTCTTAATAATTACAAGTAAATATTACATCTACTGCATTCCATAAAATACATGAGTTTGTGCATTTTAATGTGGACGAAAGACAAAAGCCTGACATAGCAACACATGATTAAATGCTCACTCTGTAATAATTCAAATGTGTTTGTCAGGAGTTGATGAGGCATGCAATGTTGAGAAAACACTCTTTAAAAGTAAATCCAGTGGTCAAATCCAGATTTTCCTTGTAATCTTAGCCACCTGGCAACTAACTAATCTGTGTGTGCGCAATTCCACAAACCTAGGAGACGTCCATTACATAAGCAATAGGCTTTTATAGAAGGACATTTTTAAAGGTAAAAAGAATCAAGAGAGAATTAATATTTTATGAACAATTTGCTGCAATTGTGAGAATAAAATGCAATCGTACTCAAAAAAAAAAAAAAAAAAGTAACGCGTGAATATGAGTATCTTAAAAATAAGATAATCCAAATACTTAATGTTTGGAATTTGATTGCCTCATCCAAACCAGATTACATCTAATCAGTAACTACCCAGCACTGTATATACAGTAATTCAGCTGTGGTATAGCTTAAGTCTCACTCACCTCCAGTAGCCAGTAAATCATCAATGATCAGGACCTTCTCTCCTGCAGAAACGGCGTCTTCCTGCATCTCTGCCTCAGCCTGAAACAATACTGCTGAATTACATAATGAACAGAGGCTTGCATTCAAACTGCACATAGACTAGATGTGATGCTGGATAATTTATAAACTGAAATTACCGTTCCATACTCAAGACTATAAGCTACTGATAACGTTGGTCCAGGGAACTTCCCTTTTTTTCTGACTGGAACAAATCCTACACCTAATCTCTGAGCCAGAAGCGGCCCAAACAGAAACCCTCGAGCGTCAATTCCTAGAAGAGAATGAAGAAAACATCGCTATAACAATAGCAGTTACTAGAGTGTTGCTATGCTGCAGTCATTAGTGTGTTCTGGGTGGCTGGTGTACAGTTTGGTTGCTAGCTGTTTCCTAGAGTGTCCTGGATGTTGCTGTGCAGCTGCATAATAATTCCAATAGGACCATTTTGATCAAATCTATCAGGAATGTCCTGTACTCTAGGATCCTACTGTGATATCCACCTTTTTCCTAACGAGCCTACTGTGTTTTAAATTATGGGAGACCGCAACAAATAATTTCAAATCAATTGCACTAGATTGCACTACAAATAATCCTTATCCATCATTTTGACTGAATGGGCTGTAAATTTTCATTCATTTTCAGGAGTCAGGAGAATAACGTTACGTTTGGTATATTAATGTGATGTGATATAACAACAATATCTATAAAATAGCTCTTTTTAGCCTGCTGCATTATTTTCATGTTTCCTTTGTATCCTGCTGTAAGTAAATGAAAAAAGACAACATATATATACTGTACATATTTGGTCTGCTCTCTCGATTTAATTTATGATATAAACCATGAATAATTCCCTGGAAAGCACTAAGATATGAGAATGTAAACCATCATGAGTATTTGGGGAGAAAATAAATCTCTTTCATGTTTCTGCCCAAATCCTCATGTCTCTTTCCAGGTTTGTTTTCACAGGGATGCTGTAAAATATAATTGTTACGAAATATAGACGTATATTACTATAATGATATTTAACACATCCGTAATATTGCAGCAGATAGGAGGAGGATCTTTAGGAGTTATTAATGGCACGTTGAAAGAAATTTATTAATGCTTTTACACTTTCAAATTTCCTTTTAATGATGAATGGTTGAAATAATGTCAGCTCATTGCACCCAGTTTTTGAAAATGCTTAGTATCGCTTATAAATGCTTATCATTAATGAACCTTTTGCTGATTGTTTACAGTGTAAACAAAGTTACTCCCATAATTTGCACAAAGCGTCATGGGGCGTAGGAAAAAGGTGGATAACGGAAAATATGCATTACACAATGGTTGCAAAGTAAGACATGTTCCTGGATCAACATTACTGTCCAAAAATATAGACTCAACCCAATCCCTACCCCTAAACCTAACCCTACCCATATTTATTCCTAAAATCAGTGAGAAATAAAAGCTGATAAACAAGAGTGGGCAAACTCGGCCCTTCCAGGCCACTTTCCTTCAGAGTTTAGCTCCAACCCTAATCAAACACACCTGCACCAGCTGACCATTGTCTTCAAGACTACAGGCAGGTGAGTTTTATCAGGGTTGGACCAAATCTCTGCAGGGAAGTGGCCTGGAAGGGCTAAGTTTGCCCATCACTGGTGTAGAAGCACCTAACTCTGATGGTAAACCTAAAACTGATATTTCCTTTAAAGTTATATCTCAATTCTGATTGGTTGATTGTAATGTTGATCCAGGAACATAAAGTCATGATGTATTCTTATAACATGCATCCAACAGAACTCTAACAATCAAATACAGTCATGTAAGAATCCCATTTTATTTAATCAATTATCCTTATTTGATCCTATTAGGATCGGATCCAATAAAAAATCCTTCTATTTCCTCCCGCAAGGGTTATCAGGAGCTTTGCGACTTTGAACCTTGTAATGTGCCACACGATGCACTTTCTTACCGACTATAAGGTCCACCTGAGGGTACCTGCGCCTCACGTGCTCCTCAAACAGATCTGTCACCGCAGCCAGAGCCTTCGGATCCTTCAAGATCGGACAAATATCCCTATAAACAAACAAAAAAAATGCAACCGTTACCGCCAAACCCATGCATCTCTTTCCCACTCGTCCGCTCTGCCTTATTCCGAACGGCACGCTCATATTAAAATGATATTATATACGAATACTCACTTGAATACAATCCCTTTTGTAGGGAAATCATAGAAAGTTCTAATGCACTTAGAGATAAGATCCAGTTTCTCTGCCATGACACGCGTTGTGAATATTTTGGACTGAGACGGGAAAAACAAGCCAACCAATAGCACGCGCTTCCTCATCACGTGACATTTACGTCATCAAATGGCGCTGTTGCACCACGTGTTCCTTCATAGCTGTTTTTAATCAGCATATTTTGTATTTTACTTTACTTTGAAGAGGAAATGTCGCTAATAAATTAGACGTGGTAAAAGATTATGAAGTAGGCGGGCTAAATTCAACGGACTTGATGTCATGATGCCATTGTTTACATTTTTAAAATTGTATTATTATTACCACACTCTTATAAATATAATTAATGATACAAATAATTTACTATAGTCATACACAACTGCATAGCCAAAGGATCGTTCCATCTGTAATAAAGGAGGAGGGGAGCACTGACATGCATCTTGCAGCCGTTGTGGAGAAAACAAACAGATCTATTCTACACAGGAGACCAAGCAATTACTTCGCTTTAAAAATATATATATATATATATATATATATATATATATATATATATATATATAAATATTTTCTGTTAAATGCACAATCACACATCGGTTTTAAAAATATTTTATTGAACCCTTGAGAAAAAATCGTGATTCACAATCATGTATAGTCTGATTTATGTTTTAGTATAAACATAAATGTGCATGATTATATTGTGTTTTGGTAATTTCGTAAATGTCTGTCCGTCAGTAACTGAAGTCCATTGAGTACCAGGTATCTGTCAGTAGGCAATTTATAAACCATTTTAACCATTTATAAACAATACTCATAGACACATGATATTCTAAAACGAGCACTGCACTAAATCACTGCTTCTCAATATCAAAATCTGATTTGGTTTCCCTTTTTTATGCACAACAATACATCAAACACTTCAAATACTAAAAGTAACAATACATAAAATGCAAAAATCATTTTTGAAAAATCCATCAGATTTAATCTGATTGTGAGAGATTTCTTAATAAATGTTCTTATGAAAAACTAAATTAATGTGGCCAGTCACACTTCCAAGGATTTGACTGTGGGGGTTTAAGACATTTTCCCAACCGCTCACAGCCAGGAGGACTCCAGTTCTGAGGAGGATGAGAAACACACATGAACACGTGAGGGCGCTGTTGCACCACGAGCTGTTAAAGACACCTGTCTACTGTGACCCTAACAATCTTCCAGCGCATTAATGGCACAAAATAAAGACAATTTTGCAGTGACAGAAAAATCTACAAAGGCTGCTAATAAACAAAACACTAACCGAATAAATAAAATACTTTTTGTATATACTCATTTATATTGATTTTATTTTACTAAAAAAATAAAATGTTTATTTATTTATTTATTTTGTATGCTTTATTGTCATTGTACACAAAATACAACGAAATTGTAGAGCTGCATAAGGTGCTTAGGTACATCATAAACAGAAAAGAGACTAAAAAGAAATATACAGAATACAGAGAGATGTAACGAAATAAAATATATTAAACTAAGAGAATAAGGAGAGTGAAATGAAAAGAATTGCTTGCATTTTTGCATAATTGCTTGCAAAATTAAGCATTAATTGAAAACTAAAGGGATTGAAAACGTGCAAAGATGTTGTAAAATATTCAGTTGCGTGCAAAAATTTATGACATAATTGCCTAGCAGTACAATACCGAAACATCATTCATAAATAAATAAACATGAAAAAAAAGCTATTGTACCATTTTATTTGATTTAATAGCAGGTTTGAAATCAAAAGATGTGAACAGTGTTCATTTCATATGACGATGAGCAATGGAAAAATGAAGGTCAAAGGGTTAAATTAGATCTGTTAAAACCCGAAGCAAACATTCTCAAGTAACAGTATCAATCAAGCAATAATCATCTCACCATGACAGCCAGGTCACACATGTTGAGCTGCGGCATTCCAGGGATCAAATCCTTCAGATGCTTCTCCACTACTGCAGTCACCTGTCTGTGAACGTCCCGGTACTCCTTAGACTGGACACTTTAAGGCAAACGACAATTTATTCACATTACAGTAATGAAAGAACAAAAGGATTTCTTTTTACAGTAGGAAGTTCTTTACAAGATACATTATTTTATTCATGCAAAATGCAGAAAATATATTTAGAATGCCCTTGATTTAATTTTGGGGTAAAACCAACCCTGATATGTTTTTGTGAGATACACTTAATTACCATATACGTGTACCATAAAACACATTTTACAGTTGGTTTACAGTCAGTTATGATTCTGCTTCGAAACAAATAAGCTGACATTTGCTCTCGAGTAACTCCGTTTACATCATCTTCAATTAAGAACCGTCTCCACAGCCTCATCTTAGCACTGAATATAAAATAGTTTTAATTAATTATTCGCTCATGCATGGTTATTACAACATAATGCATGGAAAAATATGTGACAGGCGGGCAATCCCACCATAAAACACACACACACACGCGCACGCGCGCGCACAGGTCCCTGAGGGTTGCCATTTCCACAGAAGCGGTCATGTGTCCTCTCATTATTTGTGTTGGACAGCATCCCGCACCCCTGCGTAGTGCACAGGGACCCTGATGGTTTCAAAGGAACGCTGCTCTCAATAGGACCTGTAGGCTTAATGGGCTTCAGAGAATGCGTGTCTGTGCGAGAAACACACGCAGACAAATATCACCGCTGCAATTACGGCCGTAATACAAAGGCAGGCAGCACCTGTGTCATGCCTGTCCCCTGCTCTCAAAGGCAGCCTTCTGATTGGCCCCCGGGGAGGGGGTGTGTACGTGTGGGGTGAAGTGTCAATTAGTGTAATTACCCTAGGCGCTGTCCGACTCACACCTCCGGTCTCTACACTTCTGCTTTCCCCCGGGAGATTTGGGTATGAGCCGCACGCTAACATCTGCTCCCCTCTCGCTCAGCCTGGACCAAGTGTCTTCACCCCATTGCCCAAAACACATTACTTCACTTCTGAGATACTTTTCATCAGCAGTTAAGAGGTTTTGTCAAATGGTTGACCAACATCAATGACTGACTGGAAATAATAACCACCAATTCCATCGTCCAAAAGTCAAAGGGTTTTTGGTTAAAAGTAAGGTGATAATAAGGTCTGTGGTTAACACAACTGAAAGATATTTTCAAATTTTATTCTAAGGCATAAAACACATCACTAATAGCCCTTTGTGATTTTCAAAGCATTTACTTGTCTCAAAAAAGGAGATCGCTAAGAAGAGGCTAAATGGGACTGCAGAGGCTGTTGGGGGCGTTAACCATCATCACACTGAACAGGTAAACTTACTAGTCTGCTTTCACAGGCTTTTTGTGTTACTCCTGCACTATTCTAACTCAAGCTTTCAGGAAAAAAAAAAATAAGAAGTTTGTAGTTGAAGACTTGTACTTGATAAGACCTTAGTCAGGCTAGTACCATATTTAATTTTGACAGGAATAAAAATGAAGTTGTGGATAGAAGTACAGCGTGTTCAATGGACTGCACTGTTGTTTAACAACATGACAAAACATCATCACAAAAACTCCATAAAACAGTTTGAAAGTTGAGAGGTCCAACCTTTGCACAGAGCATGCCATTGTCATGACTGCAGTCTATCCCTCACAGCTTCGTTTTCATTTACATTCAATTCAATATGGCATCTAGCCTGACTAAAGGTGGTGACTGTGAAGTCATGCGACCGAAGACAGGCAATTGTATTTAGGCTCTAAAAGTTGTTCAACTGAAAAAAAAATATATATATATATCATGATGAACAACATCATAAACTCTGGTTTGGTCATCCAAAAGCCAATGGAAAAATCCTATTGGGTTTTAGTCAAGGAATGGGGCGATGCTAAAGTCAGCTTACCTACAAAAAATGTGTCATTGTTGCAGCACTCTGTTTCACATCATTTCAAGTTTGGAATCTATATACTTATCAGTCTTATCAGGATGTGTCTTCGACACACGTTCACAAGAGCGTCATGGTACTATCGTGAACATGCAGCGGATACTGACAAAAGAAGAAATTGTTAAACACTGTCGTTATTTTTGTTTTCTTCATGCACAAAAAGTATTCTTGTAGCTTCATAAAATTAAGGTTGAACCACTGATGTCACATGAACTATTTTTATGATGTCCCTACTACCTTTCTGGACCTTGATCGTGGTATTTCCCTTGCTGTCTATGCAGGGTCAGAAAGCTCTCGGATTCCATCAAAAATATCTTAATTTGTGTTCCGAAGATGAACAATTTTTTTGGGGGGTGAACAACCATTTTAACCTAGTTGTAGTGTAATTGAGCATCAAGTTACAACTTACACATTTCTAAATATGTGACTGTTGCACCTTTAAACGTAATTGAAACATAATGCTGCATCAGCCAAATATTTACAGCAGCTACCAACCAGGAATAACGGTTGAAATAAACTTGCAGACCTATTGGATTCCATAACTGAGCTTTTCCCTGACACACTTCAATCATTTAGACGTAAATGATGATGCTGACATTTACACTCATTTACTCAGTCATTTCTCTGACTAAATGACTCAGCAGCTCTCAAGCATGAAACAGATCTATGCACATTCCCATTTGTGTGGTCGTATGTCACTTGTGCATGCTAGTTTTTAACACAACAATGTAAATCAGTATTCACTGTATTAAGGACTAATGACTAATTTTACATACAATTCCCGAGAATACTATTTCAAGCATAACATATGATTCCTTTAAGTATACTGTTTAATGGGTTTTATGATAATGTATAATGTCGCAATTTAACGCTAATACGTACTTATGGAGACAGGAGTAAAACTCACTGTAAAAATATAAACTGAAATGCAGAGCCCCCTACATTTTCGTAATTACAGTGGATAGCTGTACCTGCGCATTTGTTGCTGCCGTAATGCAAAACAAAGAAAACATTTTTCAGTGTATTTCTACACTGCCTAAATTTCTGCATTAAAATTTCAATGACGACATTCTTGTTCAAATATTTCCCCACAACCTGGTAGTCATCACTGTAAAAATTTTGGAGACTGAGTGAGTGTGATTTTGTGATAAAACCTTGGGCTTTTGATGGGAGTCTTGTGCATGCCAAAAATAAAATACTTTAATTCCCATCTCCTCTTGGGTAAAATGCTGGATCAATTCAGAGGGCTTCAGATCACACACACAGGAAACATTTGTTCTTCTATTCATGATAGACGTGAAGACGCACCAAGGGGCAGGGCACTTCAGCACTCGATCTGCTAAACGTATGCCGCCTTCACTGTATGTCCTGTGTATTATGCCCCTGGGTCCTTAATCAATAATTAACCATAACATGTTTATTTATGCCTAGAGTCCAGACAAACAATAGAAAATTCACAGTCAGCACAGCTCATTAGCATTTTTCTGAACCTTGGTTTCCTTTCTACAACTGTAGACGCATGATTAATAATAACAATGCATGCAAATACAGTCTTTTGATTTATAATGCATGACACCCAGGGGGCAGGGTTATTGCTCAGGTGTGTCACCAGACTGATTAGTGATTCACACACTCGCATGCACAAAACAGCATTCTCCAATGCTGCATGCGGAGAACACAATGAAACAAGAGCGAATCGGTATTCACATGGTAAAAACACCAACAAGTATAACTGAATGAATGAATAAAATAAGTCACACACACACAGTTGGAGCTAGACAAGGGAATTGAGCTGAAGAGGCAATCAAATACCTCTGCCTTTTCTCTCTGCTTTCCCCCACCCCATTCCCCCGGTGGAAATTGAGCAGTTCTACGAGCACTATTGATTGAGGGCTGAAGTGCTTGTCGGCAGCAGATGAGGCCCGAGTTGCCTGCTACATTAGCCCCAGGCAGGATGGGACTTAAGTGCTCTCGGCCGGGATAAGGCAGGCAGGCAGGCAGGCAGAGCAGGGCACGACGTGAGATGGGGGTCAGCATGGCAGGGTTGTGTAGACTGAACGATTTCTTTGGACTGTTAGCTTGGTTAGTGTTTTCTTACCAGGCAGGACAGCACTGCCACTAATAGCTAAACTTCCAAGGAATCCCTATTATATTTGCTAATTGTGCAGGAAAATCTGCAAAATTTATTTAAGATCAATGTGAAATCCAAATGAACTATATTCACGTTCTGGGATATTAATTTGCATGATTCATGGATGCATGTTATTCTAAATGTATGTATTTATAATCTTTCATTTTTTAATTAATGTCACTAAGGCCCTTTTTTTCCCAAAATTGACAGACCACAGGAGCATTAGGAACAGGTCCTAATGCAGAGCTTCTTCTTTTTTTTTTTTTTTTTAACTGTGTTGAATGAAATCTATATATCAGCCATAAAGGAGTGAGACTACAAAACATCCAGAGTGTAAAAGACTCGCGCATAATCACACAGAGTTAAATAAATAGGAGTTTATAACCATAAGCATTACGGCAAAAATTGCGCTTCAAAATGATTACAAAAATATATATATATATATATATATATATATATATATTCCAAACTTTGACAAATAATACTTGGATAATGTATAAATAAATATAAAAATGGACAATTCTAAGCATAAAATCAAGAATTCTTACAAAGCATGCAGCTGCATAGAATATGTTGGCCATCTACTGGCCATTATTGTTATAACATAACATAACATAACATAACATTTTTTTTTTTTGGACCAAACACATGATAAATTCTCATGTTTTCGTTGTTTCAACTTTCAGAAGTGTAGATTTGTTAGCAAACAGTCTGCATATTTGCTTATACAAATGATAATAGAGACATTTACATAAAAATAAGATCTAAATAGCCATTAAATTACTACTACAGGATGTGTCCCTTTTTCAGAACTGAAAGTGACTCGAGGAGGAGCATAATTACTAATTAAGTGAGCTCAGTTTGCTTCCTTACTACAATGTCTGAACTGTTCAGACATTCATTAAGTCCCAAGACGTCAAATCTTGATCAAGTCTGGACTCAGACTTAACCTATTCAGGTCTCAGCCTGGACTTGAATGTGCTTTACTACAATATTGCCTTTTAACACTGCATTGTTGCCATCTCTAAAAAGCCACTCTGATGTTAATACAAGTATTATAGGCTTTGTCAATTTCCCTTCTTGCATTTAAGCTGTTCTATCTTTGTTTTTATATGATTCATCAGTTGGGACAAGATGAAAGTCTTGAACAGTGCATTTATTTATTTAACAAAAAAAACAAACAAAAAATTAAAAAAGCTTTTGTACTGCAGCTTTAGGTCAAGTAATGGGCTCATTAACTTTTCATAATTTCCATATTAACTTTAATGGTAAAAGAGAAAAAACAGCTTTTCTAAGCTACTGATATGATGTCTTCATTTAAAGCGAGTGTACTAGAAGTTTAAAAAAAATTTTTTTTCAAAAGCACTATTAATTTATTTGAACGTTAAACTTTTTTTTTTGAGGTAGACAAAATAGGTTGTTTACCTTTAAAAATAGTACACTGTCGTTTGATTTGCATCTAGAAAATTCCCCCCACCCTAAAAAAAATAAAAAAATAATCATCAAATAATCAAATGAGATAAAATACATTTAATTTTATATGTATTTAAATCATTGGATTATCTCGTTTCTTTGACTATACTAAGTGCATAGTGTGAGGCTTGTTGGGGACAGTGGGCACGTGGGGCTGTGCTGTCAGTCTGCCACTGGACTGGAGGTATGTGCATAGACAGGCTCTACATCATCTTAAGTGGCTCTTTAGGTGTAGACAGAGATTAATGAGCACCGACCGCTCCAGCTGGGTGCACAGAAGAGCAGACGGTCAGCAGCCTGACACAGATTCACAGGGGACGAGGAACGAGCGAAAGAATGGAAGAATGAGGGGGGTTGGTGTTTGGATCTGGACCGTTCTGACCTATTCGAAAACATTCACTGTAAACTGGAAAGATAAGGGGGATGAAGATGGTCAAACTAACAGCTCTCTCCTCTCCAGTGCTCAACACAGCTATTGATTTTTTTTTTTTTTGGATGAATCTTTCTTTTTTCACAGTTAGTGCTTGAGACCAGCAGAGCAGAGAAGAGGAAGAGGCAGAAGAAACAACATTAATGTTTAATTACTCTGTCTCTCTTCAAGAAAGGGAGGGATATAAAAAACACAACAACAACAGCGAGACAGAAGAGAAATAAAGCTGAAAAAGGGTTAAAGAGAGGGTTACTCTGTTCTTACAAGGGACGAGTCATGATTTTCAACTAAAAAGAGGCATCATGAAAGACATTTATATATAAACAGTGTGTGTATATATATATATATATATATATATATATATATATATATATATATATATATATATATATATATATATATATATATATATATACACACACACACACACACACACACAGTATCTCACAGAAGTGAGTACACCCCTCACATTTTTGTAAATATTTTATTATATCTTTTCATGTGACAACACTGAAGAAATGACACTTTGCTACAATGTAAAGTAGTGAGTGTACAGCTTGTATAACAGTGTAAATTTGCTTTCCCCTCAAAATAACTCAACACACAGCCATTAATGTCTAAACCACTGGCCACAAAAGTGAGTACACCCCGAAGTCAAAATGTCCGAATTGGGCCCAATTAGCCATTTTCTCTCCCCGGTGTCATGTGACTTGTTAGTGTTACAAGGTCTCAGGTGTGAATGGGGAGCAGGAGTGTTAAATTTGGTGTTATCGCTCTCACTCTCTCATACTGGTCACTGGAAGTTCAATATGGCACCTCATGGCAAAGAATTCTCTGAGGATCTGAAAAAAAGAATTGTTGTTCTACATAAAGATGGCGTAGGCTATAAGAAGATTACCAAGACCCTGAAACTGCGCTGCAGCACGGTGGCCAAGACCATACAGCGGTTTAACAGGACAGGTTCCACTCAGAACAGGCCTCGCCATGGTCGACCAAAGAAGTTGAGTGCACGTGCTCAGCATCGTATCCAGAGGTTGTGTTTGGCAAATAGACGTATGAGTGCTGCCAGCATTGCTGCAGAGGTTGAAGGGGTGGGGGGTCAGCCTCTCAGTGCTCAGACCATACGCCGCACACTGCATCAAATTGGTCTGCATGGCTGTCGTCCCAGAAGGAAGCCTCTTCTAAAGATGATGCACAAGAAAGCCCGCAAACAGTTTGCTGAAGACAAGCAGAATAAGGACATGGATTACTGGAACCATGTCCTGTGGTCTGATGAGACCAAGATAAACTTATTTCTTTCAGATGGTGTCAAGCGTGTGTGGCGGCAACCAGGTGTGGAGTACAAAGACAAGTAGTGTCTTGCCTACAGTCAAGCATGGTGGTGGGAGTGTCATGGGCTGGCGCTGCATGAGTGCTGCCGGCACTGGGGAGCTACAGTTCATTGAGGGAACCATGAATGCCAACATGTACTGTGACATACTGAAGCAGAGCATGAGCCCCTCCCTTCGGAGACTGGGCCGCAGGGCAGTATTGCAACATGATAACGACCCCAAACACACCTCCAAGACGACCACTGCCTTGCTAAAGAAGCTGAGGGTAAAGGTGATGGACTGGCCAAGCATGTCTCCAGACCTAAACCCTATTGAGCATCTGTGGGGCATCCTTCAAACGGAAGGTGGAGGAGCGCAAGGTCTCTAACATCCACCAGCTCCGTGATGTCGTCATGGAGGAGTGGAAGAGAAATCCAGTGGCAACCTGTGAAGCTCTGGTGAACTCCAGGCCCAAGAGGGTTAAGGCAGTACTGGAAAATAATGATGGCCACACAAAATATTGACATTTTGGGCCCATACATACATATACACACACACACTGTTTACTATTACGTTACTATTTAATATGGAGCAATTACACAGGTGAACTAAACATATTTTTGGCATATTATATTATATTATTATTGTTATATTATATAATATTATTTTTGTCCAAATGCTTGAGCGTCATGCAGTCTGAACACAAACCCAAGAGCAACCTAATTACACAGAGCTTCCTTAAAGTTCCCCTATTATGGATTTTTGAAAATTACCTTTCATGCAGTGTGTAGCACAGCTGTAAGTGAATGAAAACATCCTGCAAAGTTTTAAATCTGAAAGTGCACCATGTATAAAGTTATTGTCTCTCAAAAGAAAGAATCGATTCTGAATCATTGAAACGAATCTTAAGCCGTTTCATGTTAACGTCAAAATGAAACATTAGCATATTGCCCACCCACTTGTTGCCACCAGGTACCACTGTTGGAGCATTAAAAATGGTTTCTGTTCTTTGGTAACGGCTGTATACAAAAGCAGCACTGCTCACAATCACAAACACTGCTTTAAAAGAAATCGACCAATCGGACCAATCATCGCAGATTAAATAAGGTAAAAATAAATGCATATTATAAGAAAATGAAAGTGTTTTTTGACCTTGCATGCATGTCAACCTGTTGTTGGGGACTCCCAAAACCAAAAATAGAACCTTTCATAACCCATAATAGGGGCACTTTAAGACAGATTTTAATGTGTTGTTCATCAAATCGTCAAACTGATTTTGAAAATATTTTAATTTTGCAGTGCTTGTTGACATACAATGAAGGAGTGTAATGTGTAAGTCATGTTTGGCAGCTGTGGAAAAATCTGGGTAAATTTGAAATCAAGGGAGAATAGTGAATTTGATTTCTGAAAACTGGACCCACCAGACTGAAGCACCTCAAGAGCAATGCAGCAAAAGTAAACATTTTCAGATTATTTTGTCTCATGTGAAGCATCACTTTCAGAAACCCTTGTGATTTTCCACTGTTTGTCTTGCAATGCAGCATCTCTGTTGAAAGCAATGGATTCGCAGCTCTCTCTGATCTTTAGTATAGTAGGCCTCCCAAAACACTCAGCGAATGACAAAGACAGAGACAGAGATACAGTGTGTGTGTGCACTGGACAGAGAGAAAAAGACAGAGACAGAAAGAAGGATGAGGACAGATGAAGACGGAAAGATAAAGAACGAGAGAGGGAAAGATGCTTGAGGGGGCAAAGGCTAATCTTACTGAAGAAATAAACAGCAACAAATCAAAATAAAGGCAGGTCATGTCAGCGCAGAAAAAACACATGCTGGTGTTATAAATACTCTTTACTCAATACTTTACACAAAGGCACAATAAATAGGTTACAATACTGGAATTACAATAAATATCAGTAATTAATAATAATAATAATAATAGATATAGTATTACATTATTAATACAATTTGTCTGAATTACAGGGCTTATTTTTAGGTTTTTGGGGGGTTTTTATAGGGTAGTTTTTAGGTTTTGTAAGCTCACAATACATTATGCATACACAAATCATTTGTAAATTAATACACTTTTTTCACATGTAAAGTTTTAACAATTTTGAAACAATCTGATTTGATTCACAAAGTTTGATATAACTGGGTCTGCTAACATATTTACGATAAGAATGTATGACATTTGTGTTATAAACTCAAAATTCAAAGGAAAATTTCACACAACGTCATGAATAATTACAAGCCTGCAGATTTCATAGTATAAAGAGTAGTCTCATGAATAAGATACCGCTGGTGTCGACAAACACTACAGTTTAAGAATACACATTGACTAAAAAATCCTCAAAAATCGATGGGTTAAACAATAATGGGTTAAAGCCTCAGGAATTAAAGTTTCATGACTTTCAAAAAATAAATAAATAAATAAAAAACACGACAGATGCAAAACAGACTTCATAGCAAGGTTATTATACTTCTGGGGTTTAATTTAGTTTAGATTTATTTTATTTTGTTTTCAGTTAATTTAAACAAGTTATTTTTTTAGTCTATCAGTATATATATATATTTTTTTTTATTTCTATTAATTTTACTTAACAAAAGGTAAATTACTTGTCAGGGGCATATTTAATGTTTCAACCAGGACAATCCTGAGCCAAGATATTTATGTTTCCATAAATGCCTCTACAACCAAAATTGGTTGTTGAGCTTCAATTATAATTAAATTATAATTATAATTAATGTTATAAATAAATTAACATTAGTTTAAAGTTCCATGTAAAGTTCATTATAATAAGGTTTAATATATATATATATATATATATATATATATATATATATATATATATATATATATAATTTATTTTATTTTATTTTTAAGCAAATAAAGCAAAACAAACAGACAAACAAAGGGAGAAAAAGACATGTACCAGAAGAATGCAATTGCAGCAATTGTGTTGGCTTACGAAAGCAAAGAAAAAAAAAATACAGGAGGGAACAATTAAACAAGCGGACAAATAGGTATAGGGGAAAAACACACACACAAAAAAACATACATACAAATACATACCTTATAACCACCTCAAAAAAAACCTTATCTTTACCTCCAGAATGTTTTAAAGTGTGAAGCATTGAAGGAATTATGTATTTATACTAGTTTATAAAATGTTATTTTTGATATTCATAATAATATTAATAATGTTCTTTCAACAACAACAAAAAAGGTAACTAAATAAACAAATAAATAAATGGGTTGATAGACAAGAAGAAAAAAAACACGAGGGGAAAGAAAAGAGTGAGGATTTATATAGAGGCTGATAGGACAGATGATATAGAGAAGAAAGAAACAAGTTTGATATGGCGGGGGGGTCTGTTGTCAACTGGCCGTTGGCTGTTTTAAATGATTTCCTGCTGTATATGCACATTCCCACTCCAAGATGCCTTGGAAGGGTCCACCAGAACACTTAGGTTTAATATAAATCAGACATTAAATGGTATTTCTGTTATCCCTGTTATTGCTAAGTTGGCCAATGAAATTTTAGGAGTGGATCGGTCCACTCCATGCCATCCATCTGGACACGTCACTAACTCTAGATCCAAGTATTAAAGACAAAAAAAGGAAAAATGTAGCTTTTATTTTTGGAATTTGTTTTAGTTGTTTGTTTCAGTTTACTAAATATAATAACTTTGCCTTGGAAATGCCATTGAACCAGTGCTGACCCACCAATCAGTTTGATCTTCCTCACATACATTTAAATCTGATCAGTCTGTGTTCTCCCTAGAGAGTTGATATCTTTTGTGTTTCCATCATAACTATTCTATCTAGCCATTTTAACTTCTAGCCAACAGCCGATGAATACAGATAGTCATCTTCAGCTCACAAAGAGTCGCATTTGATAAACCCTCTACGGACTGCATGATCAATCAGCAGCTGTGCCTCACTATCGACCCCAAATATCCAGAACCTCGTCCCTCCTGATGTACACAGAGCTGTGCAGAGCCGAGATGGACGAACATGTCACAGACCATGGGCTCATTCTAGACTCGTGTCCATGTAGTTTCAGTGCTTCATTACAGTTTGGATGGCATGACTGGTTCAGTGGATTCCGTGGTTTCTTACTTGTTCATAAAATCTGCCATCAATAAGGTTTATGGTATGAGGATACGGCCCCTATCAATACACCTGTGCGCTCCAACAGGATTAGAATAATAAAGTGGAAAGCTAATTTAGTTTCCTACAGAAAATCAAGTGCAGACCTGGGCTAGAAAGAACTTAAAAGAGAATTAACATCTCTAGGCAACTAAGAATTCCATTTGTTTTCAATTTAGGGAATAACAATGCAATAACTAAACGATTCTTGATGCTTCACTGCCTCTCAGTTTTTCAATACTGGCATAAAGGCACAAATCTTTTGCACAAATCATGCGAAACATGCCCTTTTCAAAGGATGTGGAAGCTTGATATTTGCTCAAGGGTTCTCGGTTTGGAATTGACAGCAAGAAGAGGGCAACAATTTGCATGTTAGCCATGATACCAAAACATTTAAATGTAATTTAACCATTTTTACATACCACACGGCACTTACCTGTATCTGTAATGTTTTATACTGCTTTTTAAATAAGCTTTTTAAAAATTATTAATACAATTGAAGTAAAATATTTGAGAAAGATGAATCTTTTTTTTTTCTTTCTTCACAGTGGTTATTTGACTAAAAGATAATTGTTTATGGCACTGAATTCATATTGAATCGTGTGGTTCTTGACATCTGGTGTCCAATCATTAACCCCTTACCTGATTGGGTATCTCTCCCCAGGGTCATGTCCTAGGTGGAAGATGAGTGGTTGCATGGTGTGTTCCTCTGGTGTGTGTGTGGTAACACCAGGAACCTCCTGACCAGGACAGAAGTTTATACCCTGTTTGGAAAACAAGGTGAGAACATTGATCTCCCTCCTTAATTAAACAACCACCTGACTGAAGTCACGACTTACTAGAGATGAATAAACAGCTGAAACCGACCTAGACTAAAAACAAATTCAATTAAGAGGATGAGATGAGTAACATTACAAGGGACTATTCCAAACACTCATAGAGTCAATGTTTTGAAAATGAATATTAAAAGCCATGGCTGTTTATTCACTAAGCAATCCACTATTTTGTATAGAGTCAAAATCACAATTTTCACATGAAATTTGAAGCCAAATTACGAAAGGCAAAATACTTTAGTTTTTTTTTTTTTTTTTTTTGCATCTTGAAATAAATATATAAATAAGATAACTGAGCCTTTAAATCTCCTTAGTAATAGATATGCTTATAAATCAAGAACAAGGCATTTATAGCTGTATTTATAAACTGCTTACTAATGACTATTAATGTTGGGACAATGCTTTATATAGGATGACCTGACTATTTACTAATGCTTACCTAATGATTCATAGCATGCAGTTATTATAAAGTGTTACCAGATATTTTAATATCCTTTTAGATTTTGGTTCTAAACAAACTTTTCTTCAGGTATCTTTAAGGCCCTACATGGTTCATTTCCAGAGAAAGTGAATTCAATGTGAATGAGAAATCCATGTTTCCATCCAACTGTCTTCAGTGGTCCAATACGGGTCACTTTTCATATGTTGATACATTTTAGTAATGTCTCAAGAGCAAATAATGCCGACACTAGAATTATATCTTGTTTCCCTCTATCAAAACAATTGCATAGACAGGGTTGCTGCAGGATTTTTAATCTCAAATTTAAGACTTTTTAAGACCTTTTTTAAGACCTGCACAAATAAAATTAATACCATATGAGCAGGGTAGGGCAATGTCTATGGTAAACTGTAAAATGAATGTAAAAAGCATGATTTACAGTTCAGATAGAAGTTTTCACAAAACAAAAAGTTTTATAAAATTATACACTTCACATTTCAGCCTTTAAACCATTTTTTTTAAGAAAATGGATGAGTCAAAAGTATTAATTATATTAATTTAAACAATTATCAATAAATTATTATATGTGACCCTGGACCACAAAACCAGTCTTAAGTCACTGGGTATATTTGTAGCAATAGCCAAAAATACATTGAAGGGGTCAAAATGATTGATTTTTCTTTTATGCCAAAAATCATTAGGACATTAAGTAAAGATCATGTTCCATGAAGATATTTTGTAAATTTTGATATTACTGTAAATATATCAAAAGTAAATTTTTGATTAGTAATATGCATTGCTAAGAACTTCATTTGGACAACTTTAAAGGCGATTTTCTCAATATTTAGATTTTTTTCTCAGATTCCAGATTTTCAAATAGTTGTATCTCGTCCAAATGTTGTCCGATCCTAACAAACCATACATCATATATCATTTATTCAGCTTTCAGATGATGTATACATCTCAATTTTGAAAAATTGACACTTAAGACTGGTTTTGTGGTCCAGGGTCACATATTAATTAAATAACATACAAACACATTTTAGTGTTTAGATTTTTATATTGAATTATCTCCTTATCGATCCACCAGTTCACATTTACAGCTCTGCGTGTTTGCAGGGTAAAAACATGGGTAGATTTTTTGCATTGGTCTGAACAAAAACAACCCAATGAGGCTGCAGTTCTAGGACTGCATAGGACCCTATTTTTGGGACAGCACTATCTATTCCAACAGAGGAGACCTGATTCAAACATCAAACAAACAGATGCAAACAAACAGCACATCAGACGTGAAGCACTGCGGTTAATTAACTGAAGTCTCACACAGACACAAGTCTTCTTTCCAAGAAAACTACATTTTAAACCAGAATATATTGAATATTGAAATAAATTAGGTTAAATATTTCAAGAGGGTTACCAACGGGTATGTTTAGAGTTAGGAGTTGGTTAAGACAATAATTAAGTGTATACAATTAAATAACTACATAATTCCTTAAAAATAATAATATACATAATTGAATACCAAGTGCTATAAAATAGTATGAGCCACTAATATTTAGTCATTTAGCAGATGCTTTTATCCAAAGCGACTTATAAATGAGGACAATGGAAGCAATCAAAATCAACAAAAGAGCAATGATATGCAAGTGCTATAACAAGTCTCATTTAGCCTAACGCAGTACATGTAGCAAGAGATTTTATATAATTAACTATATAATAAATAAATAGAACGCATAGAATAGAAAAAGAATAGAGCAAGCTAGTGTTAGAGGCCTTTTTTGCTTTTGTTAATTGTATAATAAATAAAAAGAAAACAGAATACAAAAAGATTAGAAAAGCTAGTGTTAGTTTTTTTTTTTTTTTTTTTTTAAAGAATAGAATTAGAATAGAGAGAGGTGTGACATTCTTCATTCTCTCTTACATTCTTTTTGGCTCATTAAAAATTAATCTTGCTGCCACATTCTGGATTAATTGTAAAGGTTTGATAGAACTGGCTGGAAGACCTGACACAATACATACATACAAAAAAATAAATAAATAAAATAAAATAATTAAAAAACAAACAAACAAACAAAAACGATATGGTCCTAGAAATCCAGTTCTGAAACTACAGCCTCCTACTCACAACAACAGCCCTATTGAACATGCAGATTCATTCTCTGCCAGCAGGAGGCGCTTTCCAACGGTTTCCGCGGTAACGGCAGAACACAAAGCAGCGCAGCACCGGACTTTGAAACGTGCAGCGCTCATATTTTATTTATAGCCTTTTGAAGTTTAATCGTCACATTAAGCTGTACCGTGATTCTGGTCTGTACCCAGATTTAAGACCTCTTGAAATCATAATTAAAACAATTTAAGACTTTTTATGACCTTAAATTTGATCAAGTAAATTTAAGACCTTTTAAGACTTTTAAGGAACCCTAATAGAACATACTGTACCTGTCTGAGTGCCAAAAATATTATTTGTCCAAAGTTTGTGTGACTGTAACTCAAGAAGTGTTCAAGATATCTCGTTATCCTTTTAAAGTCTGGTTCTCAAACAACGTTTCTTTTGTAATCTTAATTTTTAAAGCCCTATACGGTTCAATCCCAGAGATATGGGGATCTCAGTGTGACCAAATTGTTGAATTTTACCCATTTTCAGTGGTCAAAAACCTATTCTATCTTGCCATTTTATGCTTTAATTCGGCATTAAATCTCAGAAGAAAATTGACATTTTTACCCCCTCAATAAAATAGAACATTCCTCAGTAAATATTCATTCATGACATTTAATATTTTGGCTTTCATAAATATTTTTTTCTTCCGTCAGAAAGACATATCAACTGAGTTTGCAAGTACATGTCTGAAATTTGGTTGACGAAAATACCCTAAAGCATAATAGCTGTTTTAGCAGTGCCTGATTTGCTTTGAAAGGCTCCTGAAAGTGTGAAATGGACTTTCTGCCACCACATTTAGAGGTGGTATGCGATGAATTCTGACCACATTTAATAAAGGTGTAAATGCAAATGCATTTTCATTATCTGCATTCATCTATTCAAGTCAAATGTGGTGAGGTTACACTGAAAATAACTGTATAGACTGATGTGCTGAGGAAAAAGACTTTTGCAAAGGAAAAAGACTTCAGACACTTGCTCTTGTGATTTGCTTACCTGCTTTAAATATATGATTATTTATCAATAGATTTGTGGCTGTGTTCATACAGAACAAGCAGAACTGAAGTCGCATGATCCACAAGAAGACACAGTCCCAAAGCATCAACTAGTGGTAGAACTGACTGATTAGTCCACTAGTTGCTATAACTCCTACAAACCATCATCAAATTCATCAAAGCCTTAACAAGCACAACAAATAAGATTACAGAAGAGTTGGGGTACGTGTGTGTGTGTGTGTGTGTTTTCAGTAGCTAGAGGCTATTGTGAATCCTGTCTGCCAGAAAGACTGCAGGGCTTTATTTGTGTGTGTTGTGCCCTGGGGGAACTGGGAAGTAAGACAGGTTCCTTCCAAATGAGCACTGTTTTAATATTTTGGTTTTCTTCACAAGAGCATATGCTTGGGGGGTCATTTATAAGGCGATTGTGAATACATAAAAGACTGTGTTGTGTCACCCAGGGACTGGGTAGCAAGCTGTGGCACACACACGCTTCATGGCAGCACACGGTCCCCTATGATCTGGCCTGCAACTTGCTCTCTGTCTTTTGAAGCAGTCTGTGTGCACTGATCTTACAGGCATGAAACAGTCCAAATCCCACAAGGTTTGGAGAGAGTGCTTCAGCCTGCGCCCAAGGAGCAAAGGCAACAGCGCTTCTCTATTAATAATGCAGCGCAGGCGGCTCTGTGCCACTGAAAAACGAGAGCAGGTTAGCATGGTGAAAGAAATAGCAAGGGGGGCAAGTGGATCACCCGTGAAAAATGTGCACGAACATCAAATAACTTGGATTTGTTGATGCTCAAAAAAAGCTTTCTTAAAAATATTCTGGATTAAAGTCAGCATGAAATGGCATTCACAACCAATTTAACTTCCGTAATGTGAATTCCCAAGTGAAACCGGATATTCAATGAGAAAAAAAAAAAAGGAAACGGAAATCTCAGAGTAAAGAATCGTGGAAATGGATGAAATTGTTCTACTCACAAACTCTGTCCCACACAAAAAGTGACGCTTTGGCTTCTTTAGAATTTGTTTTGTTGGTGCTGGCAATCAATATTAACATCTTGTTAACTGAACTGTTATTAACAACATTTGTTCTACTACCAATTGTGCTGTCACACTTTTGATTGTGTGATATTTCCTAAACGTATTAGCCAAGTGTTTTTGTGATTTTTTTGGACTAGGATACTTGACTGGGCACTACAAAAAAAATATGTGAATCAGAATTATAACTAGTTAATCATATGTGTAGGCCTACTTAAAAATACATATCCAGAAGTGTAGTGTAATAAATGGTGTTTTTAAATTAAACAAAATTAAATTAAATAACACTTCAAGTGTGCAGTTTCTGATCCCATTGACTTCCATAGTATGGAGAGGAAAAAAAGCAAAACACTATGCAAGTCAATGAGGAACAACTGAAGGTGAACTATCCCTTTAAGCCTGGTTTCACCCAAATTTTCTTTGGATTACTTTCCACTGTCACCTTTGGCTTGCACAGTTGGTTTTTAAAACACCATTAATATTCAGTAATACTATCAATTTAACTGCACTGACACTATCGCTTGAGAACAAAATTTGAAATGGATTGAGCTGGATAATAACACTAATTTTGCAACACTGACACAGTTATTAAACTGAATTTAATCAATATTGAACTGGCTTCAGCTGAATAATGACACTATTGTCTTCTAGAGCTGCTTACAGCAGAACTGAACTTGTAACTTCATAATTGATGAACTTTGCAACATTGACACAGTTATTGAACTGAATCAACATTTATGCATTTAGCATATGCTTTTATCCAAAAAGAGGAAAAGCAATTTATCAAAGGGCCAACAATATTCATAGTACATGAAACAACACCGAATTAAATTGAGCTGAATAATGATACTATTGTCTTCTGAAAGAGCTGAAATTAAATTACTTTCATAATCAACTTTAATATTATTGTCCTGTTTATTAATTTGAAGTAATGTGCTTTGAAACAATCTGCATTGTATAAAGTACACTATAAATAAATGTAATACGACAACCCTAGACTGCCAAAAAACAACAGTTCCTCCCAAAGCCCAGCCGTCAATCAAAGCTCTGATTTCTAATCGTTAAGTACAGTGAAACTGGTGAGATGTGTAATTTAAGAGAAGAATTCTCAGGTATCTTAAGTCTTGGGTGAGGTATTGCACACTAAAACTTCATATTGTTGCTCAAAAGTGTGGCGCAGAGGATCATCGGATGCAAAGCACTTACACTGTGAAATTTCTCATTTCACACCTCGCTGATCCGCACAGGTTTCAAGAGGAATTCACCCAAGTGACCGATACTATTAAGCCATCATTTCAACCGAGTTTAACAGGAAACAAACCAAAGGGTGAAAAAGCCTTGTTTTCAGAGTAGTGCAGTATGGATCACTGCCTAAATCTGAGCAAAAAGTTTATCGCTTAATCTCTGACGTCACCCACAATCATTCAAATCAATTTCAGTGCTGTGAGCATACAAATGATGGGTAAATTGATGTGCCAAATGGTACTAGAGGTGAAAACGCATCTGAATTTGTGTGTAACTCTAAAGCAGCAGGTGAAACCTCCCGAAAACACATTAACCATCAGGACTAGACTCTAGCTTCCAACCCTCTCCGTCCTCGGCGTGAGAAGCGAGCTCAAACAATCGATTGGCAGCTCACAAGCAATCAGCCACCATTATTTGTGAAGTTACACTCCAGTTCACATGAGCTGATAAAGGGGGCTGCTATTGATTCAGCGACCATCCAGGAGAGAGCAATTTAAGCAACCGATGGGGCATAAAACAAACCCTCGCGTTCGGAGAAGAAGCCCACGGCCCAGGCTGACGGCGGACAGGGGTTGCATGTATGTGTGTTGTTGATTTTAATGGGAAGCGGAGCGTGTGCAGTGGGTATGAGAGACAGACAGACGTGTCCCCGAGGGCTTGACGGAACGCAACTCACAGCATGAGGGATGCTGCTGGAATAGCACGCTTAATAGATGAAGCGTGTTTGCAGAAGTGGTCCCGCTCCATTAGCTCCATTAATATTCATTACTGCCTGATCTTCAAGTCTATTTGATAAGGCATTGTTTTTCAGATAACATTAACGTGCTAATGTGCATTTTGGAATGCAATTACTGCATCAAGGCACAAGAAATCGGGGGAACGTGAGACAATATCTAGATTCTAACATTTCTTCGAAGAAAATGTGAATGGTTGTACAAATGTCGCCACCATGCCATGGTGTTTGAGTGGTTGCTGGGGTGTTTTGGATAGGTTGGATCAATGGGATGTTTTTGCCCACTTTAATGTTCATCAAGCAACTGAAAAGCCAGACAATTTATTTAAGGCGTCATTCACATCTATAGTACAAAGAGCGCCAGATGAGGTTTTAAAAATCCCTTATAGATATGTATGATATATCTGTACAATATCTGTTATTTGGGCAATATTAAAGATTTTGTAATTAACTATATTGGTTGATGCATGATATATTAGATATCTAAAAGGATAGTCCACCCAAACATGTAAATTCTATCATCCCTTATGCATCCTCCTTATGTCGTTCCAAACCTGTATGACTGACTTTCTTTTGTGAAATATATAAGTAGATATTTGGAAGAATGTGTCATACAATCATACACAATATACAAGGTGAGTAATTTATGAAAACTTTCATTTAGGTAAACTATCCCTTTAACCGTGCATGGTTACTTCTGCTATATTTATATTAGTTTTACAATGATATAACGCTCATTGCCAATTCATTTTTAAAAACAGCAATAATTTAATCCTGCTGTTTAAACGTAGTCTTCAGCAATTCTGAAAATATAAATTTTTCATATTGAACAATGTAATGTTGTGATGCCTACATTCACTTGTAGCACTTCAAGCTATTGATTTTAAGTGTTTTTATTCTTGGTGTTTTAATTTATTTAGACAAATTTGTATCAAATTTAAATATACGCAATTTACTGGCCATTACATGAAAATAAATGATCTTATTGGTATTAGCCAAAATTGGTGCATTCTTAATCTTTAACCCTAACTATGAACAACAGCTTTCAGTTTTTTTTCGGCTAATTTTCCATTCCCTGCCACTGTCAACACTGGCTTGCTCACTGGGGAATTAAAGCATTATGTGACTGTTTAAACTACTTAGAGGTGGACAATATGACCAAAATCCTCATCACAAAAAAGGTAATTTTCAACCACAGTGAGAAACAGCATCACAATATAGTTATTCTATCCGAAATCTGATTTGTTACTAACAGAAACTAAAGCACACCCTATGTTCCTCAACACTGTCCCTAAAATACCTGCTAATTAAATCTGTAAATGTTGTACTCAGACTCTCTGATAACCTTATCTTAATTGACGGTTTTTGAGAATTTTCAACTCTCGCTTAGAACAAAACTGACCGTTATCTAAACCCCTTAATTACCAATAATTAGAATGATCAGGCATGTGCCCGAGCATCAGACTTTTCCCCTGTGACAATTGATACATTTTTCATTAATACTGCATGAGAATCGCTTACTTTCTCTTACTCTCTAATATAGGTATATTTGCTAAACAACACCATAAATACATTATAGTGAGACACAAATCAGGAGGACCACATGCATTGTTATATATATCGACATTGCCAGATTCCTACAACTTGCTCTTGGTAAAGCATTATAGACATAACAGTGTGACATTCTGTAAAGCTGCTTTGAGTGATGTGCTCTGTAAAAAGCACTGTACAAATAAATTTGACTTGACTCAATGTTTGCCGACCTCGAAAATAGGGGGAAAAGACAGAAACTGAAATAGAAACTGAAAATTTGCGATCACTCACCATGTTGAATTCCTCCCATGAGTTGCTCCAAGTCCAATAGTGTGCCTTGTATTGCCCGATCCGCACTGCCATCATCTGGTTGCCACGATAATAGAAGATGGGTCTGTTGGGTATGAAATGGGAATCTTGTGATAAGTCATACCAGTTGCCAATACTTCCCACCGTGTCTCATCCCATTTTGACAATATGTGTTCAGTAAAACACCTTTTGCAAAAGAATGGTCCCTTTCTCAAAGCCTCCAGGTAGTGGCTTTAACAGGAGACCTTAACTTCCCTCAAAATCACTCTTTTACCCAGAAGAACACAGACAGAGACTGTATGCTATAGCTGCAAAGTAATGATCACTCAAATCATCTTTGGAGCTGGACTGAGACAGTAATGGCCCAATCATATTTGCAGAGTAAGGCCATCTAAGTGCGTAAACAGCGGAGGACATTCTGGCAAGAGATTTTTTTAGGAATCAGTCTCGACTGACCATCCACCCACAAAACAATCAAATGTGAATGAAAGTCACACTTGTTTTGAGGTGGTTACCTGTCGAGCAGTGAGTTGTTGAAGAGGACAGGACTTAAATCGAGACCATCAATGACACGGTCATCAGGGGGAAGAACACCAGCCACAGAGAGACTCGTGCTGAAGAGATCCATCACACTGCCCAACTGATAACTCACCTGAGGAACAAAGCACTAGTATCACACACAGAACACTTAGTTTTGGAGGAATAATGAATTATTATTGAATGATAACAAATGATTTGGTCAAGTTGGTAAATTTTCCATTTCTATCCACCTTTTTTTTGCCTTAAAAACGGGCCATTTGTAAATTCTATGGGTCTAGCTTCTGGTCTCATCCGCATCCAGCTATTTTTTTTAATAAACTGGTAGATCTGGGTGCAGGGAGAAAGAGTAGTCTACATAGTGGTCATTTACATACACTTCTGGCATTTTCAAAAACTGGTTGAAAATCAACAAACTTGTCTTTTAACCCTGTGTGTGTGTGTGTGTGTGTGTATATATATATATATATATATATATATATATATATATATATATATATATATATATATATATGAAGTGTTCATTTGCAAAAACAGATAACTCCGTTAAAACATGATAACATAATAAAAAACATGATTTTTGAAAAAAAAAAAAAAAAAAAAAAATATATATATATATATATATATATATATATATATATATATAGTGCACAGCATAAATGAGTACACCCTCTGAATAAATATAAAGATGTATTTTCTTAATGATCACTAATATAATTCATGGAAAGATGGCAACATTGAAATGTATTAAACATATACTTAATAAAAACAACAAAATATAAGTAAATTAGCCAATTTTGTCTAAATGAAGGATTGCAGAAATGAGTACACCCTAGATTTAATTCAGCAAATGTATAATATTCTAGTACTTAGTATGTCCTCCAGTACTTTAAGTATACTGCTCTGACCCTCTTAGCACTGAGTGTACAAGTTCAAGACAAATTTTCACATCTGTCCTGTTTAACTCCTGGAGGACGACTTCCTTAAATGCTCTAGTCTTTAATGGGGAGTTTTGCTCAGCTCGTCTCTACAGAATCCCCCACATGAATATCTTCATTGTCATGCTGAAAAAATGCCCAATAATGCAGGGAATGAGGGTAGCATTTTCTGTTTCAAGTTTTTGTATTACATCACACAGTGGTGTGTGAACTGATGACAGTGTTGATAAAGCACAACTCCCTCACACCTTCAGCACTCATTCATCCCTATATAAGAGTTACACTGTGGGTACCAAGCACTTCTCACTGTACTCCTCCTCTAGCAACACCAGAACATTTTGGATGCTTTTGGATCCGAAATGATTGACTTGGTCTCTTGAGACCAGAGTATTGATTTCCCAGAAGTATCTATTTTATAAATAAGGGCCTTGGAAGAGGTTAAATGAGTTTATTTTGCTTTGGCTACAGCAGGAAATTCTAGTGGTGACAACAACCATGCATGTCACTTCTCTGTGAGATAAAGTATCACTTTTTTTCATAGCTTTTGCCGGCTCTGAGACACTTGCATGTTATTTCTCCTGCTCTTTTTCTAGCAAAAATTCACTCATCGCTAAATGAAAACTTAAAGTGAAGACCTGATTATTTCAGGAGCCTTGTCACAAGTCCATTGTTTTTGAATGTCGGTGCCATATTTTCACACTTAAAACAATAATTTGGTATTCTTCTTGTAACATTGTCCTCTTTTATGCTAAGAAATAAGTCACCTGGCGGGGACGAACACTTTTTTTTAAACTAACACTTCGCTTTTCGCATTTCGCTTCAGAAGTCCTTTATTAACACCCCGGAGCCGTGTGGAGTAGTTTTGCGATGGATGGGTACTTTTTTTTCGGATTCAGAAACAGGGGCACCATTCACTGCAGTTATACAGATCGGAACAGACAGGACAATGTTGAATACAACTCAGAATGTGTTCATCTGAAAGAGGAATGTCAGACATGCCTAGGATGACCTGAGGGTGAGTAAATCTTTGGCTAATTTTCATTTTTGGGTGAACTATCCCTTTAAGACTAGTTTTTGTGGTCCAGGGTCACAAATGATAAATAATAATCCTAATATTGGCTGATATGTGGGTCTATTGCTAGTCTAGATTCTCAAGATTGTTTAAGCTGTGATACATCAACCCATGCTGCCTGCAACCCACACTTATACGCAAAAGCACACGCATGCAAAATCATCTTCTTCATGCATGAACCTTGTGAAGACAGCACAGAACGTAAGCACTGGCAGGGAGGCCAGTTTAGAAGAGCAGAACCACGATGACGCGTATCTTCAGTTCCTGCTCTAATCTGCACTCGCAGGTTTATTATAAACCACACTAACATCTCTGTAAATGAAGAGAAAGGCAGAGAGAAAGGAGAGTTGGGACAGAGGCCGGAACTGCTGCTTTATCTGTCCTCCCCAGTCCTGCTGCAAAAAAAGCTTTATTTTATTTATAAACTTTGAACTATTTTCCGATAAAATGCCATTTTTTCGCTGTCATCCTTGATCTTCCATTCTATTCTCTCCTGAGCGGCCCTTTGAGGCAGACGGCACGCTCACAATCAGATAGCGCTATCAGCACGGAGCAGCTGGCTCTGCCGCGCACTCATACACACATACACACACACACACACACACGCACACGTTGCCTACTTCAGCCTCCCAGAATTCCCTTCACCACTGCCAGACAGCCAGTACATTCCATTATCTTCATTCTCAGGCTTCACACACACACAGATGTATGTACATACATACTTATACACACAGGAAAAGGAGAAATCAAAGGGAACAATTAATAAAGGTAACTAGCCGCTACCACCAGCTGCTCTTATCCAGCACCACACACACAAAACATGGGACAAGTAAAAAGGGAAATGAATATTTCTTTATCTCCAATTCATTTCCTCCTCCTTCTCTTCTTCTAGCTGTCTGCGTCTCTGTGTCTTTGGCTGACGCTAGTTATCTGAGCAGACAGACCTGCAAACCCTGCCTAATGCACTCAGTCTATGCGTCTCTGAGCTGATAAACACAACAGGAGAGATTGGGATGGCCACGTTAGCTGTGACGGCCCCCACCTCTTTATTTTTATATTCACGTCACTCCGTAGGTGTGCCAAGCACAGACATGTTCATAATGTCTGATGCAGAGTCCAGGTGAAATCAACGTCAAGTCTCAAATCACTTTTGTTAATATCTTCATAACAATAATCTGCAGGTTAGGCAATTCATTTAATTTTTTTGGAAAAATTTGTTATTTTGGGGGATTTTCTTGACTATTAAAGGTCCTTGCACACTGAGTCTGAAATTTTCCTATGCGTTTTTCTTTTTTCGTATTTGTCATCCTTTCCTATCAAAATGCTTGAAAATCGAACCTGATCCGAATTTTTTTTACGATGGACGAAAGTTTAGGAGGCAGTGTGTAAATGCAATTGACACAACGTGAGGTCGTATTTATTTTTTAATGTGCAAAAATTTCGGACTCAGTGCGCAATGACCTTAAGTCTATTCATGTACTAGATTTACTTGAAACAAAACAATTTAATATTTAAATACCATTTACTTAAAATGAATAGGCACTGTCAACTTGTGAAACTCAGATTCTGGTGAAGTTCATATTTATGAGTTAGGAGGACAATTAGAAAGTTAACGGAGTTCAAATAACTTTGGTCTGAGCAAGATGGCATGTATATTTCCTGCATAAAATCCAACAAGATCTTTTAATTCTACATCTGCAAAATGCTGAATATAAAGAATATGCAATGAAAAACCATTATAATTTAATTCTTTTGAACAAATTTACCACTATTACAGATGCTGCATTTATTGCATCTGACATTTTTTCCTCGCTGAGACTCCAACTTGGAAACTCAGAACTTAAAGGAAATTCGTAATAACAACTTTGTGGTGATATATATACATAATGTGGTTCCTACTTGTATTTTTTTTTGTTTTTTTGACATGTCAGGTTAAAAATAATCTCGAGACCCTGAGTTGTGCTTCATTCAGCTGTTTCTGAATACAATGGATCCTCTTTAGGGTTAAGGGTTTGCTGTTAGGTCTAATATAGTGCACACAGTCCCATCCTTACTAACACAACAGTAGTTACTGGGGGGTGTTTGTACTTAAGAGGGACTTACTATTTAAGAGGGAGTTCTAAAAGTTAAAGCATGTTAATATAGTACAAAAATATATTTTATATGCTTGTTAGGGTTATCCTACATTTTTTTTTTTTTTTTTTTTGTACTTGCTTGTATAACTAAAGTTACTTGCCCAAAAAAATAATCATACATTAACATGACCATTTTGGAGAGAAAGTTTTGAGATCAGATTTTTTTTTTCTATTTTCTTTTCCTTTTCCTTTTTTTTAAATCTGGGTTTTAATTTCATCAGTGGTTAGTATTATTATTATTATTATTATTATTATTGTTTCAATATTCAGTTTCTTGCTAACATTTATTTCTTGCATTCTTTCCCATGCGTTTGTAGAATTGTGCACATTTATTTGTGGATTTATTTCTGAAAGCAAAACTGCAAAGAAATCCTCTAAAACACAAAACAGCTATATAAAAATGTAATTCATTTCTAGATGTATAAAAGTAATTCATGAATTTCTGAGAAACGCTGAATATTAATTTGTAAATTTCATTTTCTTTATTTGTGAATACATTTTTGTAAATCTGCAAATAAATATAACCCCGCATAATTTTTTAAAACAAAAAGGGGCATCAATGCTTCCCAAGAGAGAAATGGACGAGAAGATACACATATCACAAAGAGCCACACTCGAGCGGAGCAGGACGGGCAAAATCCAGCCTGTCGCTGCAAGACAAACATTAACAGTGTGAAACACCTGCTTATCCCACTCTGCACTGCTCTGGCACTGCCCAGACACCTGGCACACCGCACGCCTCCATCCCCACCGCATACCCCAGCACTCCTCTCTGCTCTCCTCTCCCTTTCTGTTCTTTATCCGGCACGCCTGGCATATTCAGATACAGAAGCCCTCATTACAGCTCAATCCAACCTCAGCAAACACACAAACAGATTAGCCGCTTAAGACGTTCCCAATCCCCCTCTCCCTCGTCACTCCGCCGTGCTATCAGGGCCCCGCACACCCCTCAGATATGAGCCGGGGGCAGGCTTAGCGTGGCTCCTGCGCTCCCTCCTCTAAAAATCCCCCCACGCCACAGCCCCATGTCACAGCTTCCCCTAATACAATTAAAAGTCATTTGAGGAGCACACAGCTTCAGCGGATCAGGAAAAGGAGGCTTCCTCTGCCACAAAAAAAAAAAGAGGGAGGAAAGGAGACCAGGGCTGGGAATCATAAGGAATTTCAAGAATAAATAGAAGATATTTGGTAAAGAATTTAATCGTTGTCCTGACAAAGGTAAACCTTAAAATGGAATTGCATCATAACTGTTATTTGGTTCCAATATTTTAAATAAGGAACTGATTTTTATAAGAACCAGTTCCATTTTTAAAAAAATTGGTAGCAAAGATCTGATCAACCTTGTAATTTATTATACAGTTCTCTGAAATGCTTGATTCTGATTGGTCAGCCAAGGTCTGTTATTCCTCATAATGTCCGTTTTCAATAGTAATGCTGAATAACGGACCACTCGTCTGGATATCTGAGGCTAGCACTTCTTTCATGTCTCTCTGATTTACTCTTGTTTCATACAAATACACCTGGTACCTTCCTGCATCTTGCACTTATGGACTGTATTGACAATGAAATCGGAACACTTCAGTCGTACTATAATAATGTTATAGTGTTTGTCTTGTCAGAATGATTGCTGTTGTTTTATTTGGTGCATATAAGTGGTATGTCTGTACCCTAAAATGTTTGTCTTGTTTTAAATTGTTTGTTGTCTTGGCTCAAAGCCACTTACTATGAACTGCGGCACTCTTCGTGGAAGCTTTGAGTTGTTATTGCAGAATAACAACCGGCTGGATGTACATTATCCCTTACTTAAAGTTATATGTGTTTTATCCACAAAGATGCAAGGTGAATGTTTTTTTTTTTTTTTTAGTTTCATTAACCTCCAATCAAAAGGTGCATAAGGTGCATTTTGAGGGTGTGGAAAGATGGAATACAGTGAACTTGAAAGCACAATCGAGACTTCTACATTTAAGCGTAACAGCTTGGGATCATTCTCACTGTGCCAGCAGGGATCCGTCCAGGCCACCAGGCAATGGCTGGTTCCCTCATCCCGCCTTCAAACGTAGTCTCCTTCCCACAGAGGAATGGACCGTTGCTGCCGCCTGAGGATGAAAAATGACAGAAGAGAATGTTAAACTCAAAGCCTCGTCTGTGGAGTACAGTGATGGCAATTCATCTCTAGCAAATAATCTTTACAAAACAGCCCCGTGACTCAAAGAAACTGAATAGGTGTATTGGGAGTGTAAATGAAAGATAAATTGAGAGAGCAGAATATAGAACAGAATGCAATGGTCTTGAGATACGTTTTAAAAAATATGTTTAAAACTTGCCACAGTATTCCAAAATCAACCATTTAAAAACTGACAAAACTTTTCTTAAAATGACACAATGTACTGTTAAAATATATCTGACTGGCGTGTGTGTCCATAGACCAAAAATTAAATAAAACTAAGAAAACTAGCACAAACATCTGAGCCGAAGCCTACAGTTACTGCACATAATTCAGATATATTGAAAAGCTGCACACATGTGGGTGATGCAGGTTTGATTCAAGCTTGCACTTAGTGCTGGTTCACTAAATGCCACAGAAGACCAATGAGCCTGAGCTTCTTCTAAATATTTATTAGGAATAAATAAAAAAACAGTACTGGAGGGTAACAAACTAAAACTAATCACACATTTAAAGCGGCACTCTGTAACTTTTGGGTGTCTAGCTGTAAAAAAAAAATTACATGGTTGTGCTTCGGCTCTGCTCATCTACATTGATAAACGTGATTTAAATCCATCCTAAAAGCTCTAAAAATAATTATTATAGGTTTATCCAAGTGTATTTGGCTAAAGACATGGTTTGGAGGATTTTTTTGCATTCTCTCATTAATAACATTTTGCTCCTTTTTTAATCAAAAAAGTTACACATCATAGCTTTAACTTAATTGAATTTATCGGTAGCATGAAAGTCGCTCAGTGAAGCTCAGAGCAACACTTTATCCCTAAAGGTTAAATAATAATAAAATAAGAATAATAACAACATTTATATGTTTATAATATATTGTTACATATTTAACCATTTTATTTTGCTGTTACAAACTTGCGATTTATGCAACAGGCAGAGAGATAAAAAAATATATGAAGATCTATATTAATAAACATCAAAAGAAAAGTTGAAATTTAGCTCAAATTAATTATATTTTTAAAAAAGTGAACAAAAAAGTAACTTCAGCCTGCTCAATCTAACAAACCCCCACTTTGGTGTGTTAATGTTTTAGGTGGAGAAGTGTAAAAGGATTCACACTTTGATGTGGTCCAGACATCACTGCTGCCCCATTATCCGAGGTGAAGAACACCAATGTGTTGTTTTGGATTCCAAGACTGACCAGGTGAGCCAGAATCTGACCGATGCTGTCATCCAGTTCCATCACTGCATCGCCATAACTATAAGACAAATCACACAGTGTCTTCCCACCTTAATCACAGCAATCAAAGCACTAAAAAATTACCCCAGATAACCTGTTCAGTTGCACTAACCCAGAAAGCATAACAAATTCTGTCAAATTAGCCCACGTTTGAAACCTGTCCTGTGACAGATGGATGTGATATATGGAGGAAGATAGATGTCTCTGATAGATGTGCGCTGGTTATAAAACTTTAAGATGTGGCGTGTCAGGCTGAATCCCTCCACTGCCAGCACCTGGCTAATACCCCTCAGCCTTGATCCATTCCTCTGTCAACACAAACCTCATTTAGCATTCTGAAGAAACGTATGCTTACTGAAGCCCCAGTATTCCAAAGCACTGGGCGGAATACTAAACAGTTGCAGACAAGACTACCAATGAAGCCTTCAGCCCTTATTCTCGCCTCAGAGCAGGAAAAAATAACATCTCATTAACCAATAATTTATATAATACAAAACTGCAGAGCACAATGCAGAATTTTTGAGCAGAATAATAATTATGTTATGGCCGTTAAGTAACATAATGGCTGATTTTATAAAATACATGTTTTGTCTTTTTTTTAAAGGCAAAAACAAGGTTATTTCACGCACTGGTCATTTTTTAGATTTTGGGCTTTTCATAATGTGTTTTTATCAGATTAGTGGAAAACATACATGCAAAATACACTTTATCTACTTCATCTGTAGATTTCAATTAGTATATATACAGGTGCATCTCAATAAATTAGAATGTCATGGAAAAGTTCATTTATTTCAGTAATTCAACTCAAATTGTGAAACTCATGTATTAAATAAATTCAATGCACACAGACTGAAGTAGTTTAAGTCTTTGGTTCTTTTAATTGTGATGATTTTGGCTCACATTTAACAAAAGCCCACCAATTCACTCTCTCAACAAATTAGAATACTTCATAAGAAAACATTTTTAGTGAATTGTTGGCCTTCTGGAAAGTATGTTCATTTACTGAATACATACTCAATACTTAGTAGGGGCTCCTTTTGCTTTAATTACTGCCTCAATTCGGCATGACATGGAGGTGATCAGTTTGTGGCACTGCTGAGGTGGTATGGAAGCCCAGGTTTCTTTGACAGTGGCCTTCAGTTCATCTGCATCTCCTCTTGACAATACCCCATAGATTCTCTATGGGGTTCAGGTCTGGTGAGTTTGCTGGCCAGTCAAGCACAGTAACACCATGGTCATTTAACCAACTTTTGGTGCTTTTGGCAGTGTGGGCAGGTGCCAAATCCTGCTGGAAAATGAAATCAGCATCTTTAAAAAGCTGGTCAGCAGAAGGAAGCATGAAGTGCTCCAAAATTTCTTGGTAAATTGGTGCAGTGACTTTGGTTTTCAAAAACACAATGGACCAACACCAGCAGATGACATTGCACCCCAAATCATCACAGACTGTGGAAACTTAACACTGGACTTCAAGCAACTTGGGCTATGAGCTTCTCCACCCTTCCTCCAGACTCTAGGACCTTGGTTTCCAAATGAAATACAAAACTTGCTCTCATCTGAAAAGAGGACTTTGGACCACTGGGCAACAGTCCAGTTCTTCTTCTCCTTAGCCCAGGTGAGACGCCTCTGACGTTGTCTGTGGTTCAGGAGAGGTCAACTGTAGCCAAATTCCTTGATACGTCTGTGTGTGGTGGCTCTTGATGCCTTGACCCCAGCCTCAGTCCATTCCTTGTGAAGTTCACCCAAATTCTTGAATCGATTTTGCTTGACAATCCTCATAAGGCTGCGGTTCTCTCGGTTGGTTGTGCATCTTTTCTTCCACATTTTTCCTTCCACTCAACTTTCTGTTAACATGCTTGGATACAGCACTCTGTGAACAGCCAGCTTCTTTGGCAATGAATGTTTGTGGCTTACCCTCCTTGTGAAGGGTGTCAATGATTGTCTTCTGGACAACTGTCAGATCAGCAGTCTTCCCCATGATTGTGTAGCCTAGTGAACCAAACTGAGAGACCATTTTGAAGGCTCAGGAAACCTTTGCAGGTGTTTTGAGTTGATTAGCTGATTGGCATGTCACCATATTCTAATTTGTTGAGATAGTGAATTGTTGGGTTTTTGTTAAAGGTGAGCCAAAATCATCACTATTAAAATAACCAAAGACTTAAACTACTTCAGTCTGTGTGCATTGAATTATTTAATACACGAGTTTCACAATTTGAGTTGAATTACTGAAATAAATGAACTTTTCCACGACATTCTAATTTATTGAGATGCACCTGTACATTTAAAGGCAGGTTCATAAAAATGATTATTTTCTCATCTCATGCACTCATACAGACAAAAATATCCACTTCAGGACACCATTTTTTTTTACAGTTTAATACCTATCAGTTTTCTAAAGGTTATTACAGAAGAGTATGTTCATTTGCCTGATTTTCCTAAAAACATGGTTACATTTTCTGTTGACAATATTTTCTAAATTTATGAAGCGATAATATCACATCCCTTCTGAAAAACCTTTGACTCCAATAAGTTAATAAAATGAAAGAATTTTGAATGAATCCTGGCTTTAACCAATGTTCATATTTCTGTTCTAGAAATGAATGCAAATGAGTGCATATTTAATTAAATAATGCCAATCAAAGTCAACTTAAGAAGTTTGGTGATATCAGTTACATTTTCTACCCTATTTACCTGTGGTACTTTGCCTTAAAGCATCTAGATTTTTACATGTGAAATTACACAATAAAACATTTTTTATGTATATTATACAAAAGTAAGTTCCAATCCTCAAATTTGTTTGGCTGAGGGGTGTTCCAAAAATGCTGAAATACAGAATTGTATTATTATATCAATCCGCTTGAATATGTTTTGTGTTTGCGATGAGGTTGTCAGTCTGTGCATTAGTGGTGTGATTTGTAATATTTCCAATATTTGGAGCAACAGAACTTATATGACATTAATGAAGTAGAAACATGGATACCTGTTGTTCAGTACTTTTAAAAGCTGGTGTAGAAAGAATTAACCTCTTTGAATTAGAAAAAAAAAAAATTGTCAATTGGACCTAATTGGACATATCATGTAATTGTATTATGTACTATTAAAACTACGTAAAACTACTATTTTACTACTTACTATTAAAAGTTCAGTTTTTTGGAAGTGAAAAAGAACAATCATTTGACAACTGACTTTCCCTAATTCCCCTTTGTGACAATTCACATTTGATGATTTTTCATTGAAACAATACTGTTTCTTAGTTTTTTGTTATCCGTTAGGGTTTTATGTTACATCCTATGTTTTAAAATGTGTTTACTAGTTCTGGTAACCACAGAATGGTTGCTCTGAGTGATTAGTGATGCACTGTATGTTGTGGCCTAATGGTTAGAGAGTCGTAATCCAAAGGTTGCGAGTTCGAGTCTCGGACCGGCAGGAATTGTAGGAGTGAATGTATATATCTATAAGTTTGTTAATGCTTTCTGGGTGGATTAGTAGATAGAGGGCTTACTAAAAAGTAACGCCAGTATTTGAGCTTTCATTCATATGGTTAGCACAAACAAGCTGGATGAGTTACAATGGATGGGACACATACCGCCCCCTCTGGCTCTTTCCCAGGAAGCGCTCTGAGGCGTAGACAGGCGCGTGGGTCGCATCTGGAGCCCAGTAGAGAAAGAAGGGCCGCTGGGCCATGGCTTGCTGAGAGATAAAGTCCAAGCCTTCCTGGAGACAGATATGATCAAAAACAACATCAGGCACATCTATCCACATCAACAGCACTGATCCACACAAATAAACATTAATCAAGCCAATGAACAGGAAAACTCACCTTCAAATAGATTTGGGTGAGGTTGGATTCCCCTGTTTTCACATTAATCTCAAACTCTTCGTAATACCTGCAAAATACACAGATCATCTAAACTTTCTGCTTCCTGCAGATCTAATGAGACCATCCCTACAAACTCATTTCAACACCATATGAGTTCCTGTTCCAAATGACAAGCTTCCTAAACCGAGTGCTGCACCAGGGTGTGATCACGAAGTGAATTTGAAGAGGTAAATTGCGAGATTGTGTCTCAGAAGACATACGCGTTGTGAGAAGGTGCTGAGGCGTGGAACGGTAGAGGCAACTCTCTTATGCTCCGGCTGTTCCAGGTGTCCTAACATACCGCAAACGCAACCTGCCATCTCTTGGGTGTGAGTGTGTGCGTGTTTATCTGGCCAGGCTCAAACACGCCATGCTGATTAAACCCACTGCTAAGCGCAAAAACAGCCCTATCGCCAAAGCCAATGACCCAGAATGCACATATGGCTGTTGTGGAATAAACAAATGGGCAGAAAATAAGATAGTACACTGCAGCTGGTATAAAAAGAGGAAAAACGAAACGTTGTCAAAAGGACACGTTCATGTGAAGCAGAACAAGATTTTTACATTTTCTGAAGAAAATTTGAGTGGAGCCTGCCCGTTCAAATCGGATGGCCACGATTTCACCGCGTTGCAATGTGGTTTCAAAGGTGTTTTTAGCAAGCACCACTTATGAATTATATTTGCACCTCACCTTCCTGTCATTTCAGAGTTGTTGTAGACAGGTATATTGGGACGAACACTGTTATTGTAGGGGCCAAAATGGCAGTTGGGGGAACCAAGCCATTCGTCAAAGCCATGCTTCAGAGGTAAATATTGAGTTCTGTGCCCAAGGTGCCTGAGGTAGGAGATAAAAATGAAACATTTCAAAAGGACATATGGCCTATGCAATATGCTGTATGTACAGGTGCATCTCAAAAAATTAGAATATTGTAATGAATCTAGAATATATGAAACATGTAATGAATCTAGAATATATGAAAGTTTCACTTTTTGAAATAAGTTAAAAAAAAATTAACTTTTTCACGATATTCAAATTTTTTGAGATGCACCTGTATATATATTAAAATTATTAAAATATGATCAAATAACATTAATACCAACAATAATAATACATAACTTGTATTTAAATAAAAAATTTTAAATAAACTTTAGAAAATGCAATTATAGGTATTTTTGCTCAGAACACATTTTAAATGCTGTGTTATAAAATATTTTACCATTAATATATTACAGTTAATAATAATGTTTACACAAAATACAAATATGACAAATTTTCCAAAATAGCTATTGTGTGGATCATCAGTGCATATTGCATGTAATCAGAGCTGGGTAGTAACTGATTATATGTAATCTGGATTACGTAATCAGATTCCAAATATTAAGTACTTGTAATTGGATTAAATTAGATTTTAAAATACTCGTTATCAGACCACAGTTACTTTTTTATAGATTACATGATTACATATTATTTAAACAATAGCAATAAATTATTCACTGATTCTCCCTAATTCCTTTTTATCATCTTTTAAATTTTCCTTTCTAAAATAGCCTACCGCTTCTATACACTCAGAAAGTCCAGTTTTGTGGACAGTCACACAGAGATCAGTCATTAGTCAGGTGGCTACACAGCATTTGACCACTGGACTTTTTTTTTTTTTTTTTTTTTTGAATTATCACTGTAGGTTATTTAACCATGTATTTCTATGTCTTTGGAAGGCTTTTTTGGGAAACTTTATGTTGTTAATAACAATAAATGGAATATATTTTCTTACTCTTTGTATTTTTATCAATATGGTACAAGTGCTCAGCTTGATCTTCTATTTTCAGTGTAACCTATGAACTGGAAGCAATATCAACAGAAGCAATATTTTTATTGTTTTATTGCCATTATTTGATCAGACTAAGATATTTTACAAAAAACTGGAATAAAAATACTAAATAATAATAAAAAAATAGGTAACACTTTACAATAAGGTTCATTAGTTAACTACATTAGTTAATGAACTAATAATGAACTGCACTTATACAGCGTTTATTAATCTTTGTTAATGTTAATTTCAACATTTAATAATACATTATTAAAATCTTGTTAACATTAGGTAATGCACTGTGAACTAACATGAACTAACAATGAACATCTGTATTTTTATTAACTAACGTTAGCGAAGATTAGTAAATACAGTAACAAATGTATTGCTCATGGTTAGTTCATGTTAGTTAATACATTAACTAATGTTTAACTAATGAACCTTATTGTAAAGTGTTACCAAAAAATATTGTTAAGTGACGCTAGAAGCTTTTTTGTGGGATTAAAAATGCATTCTACAGTTGTTTCACTTTGCATACTACTTCATTTTCTATTACATCTCATATCACTATTCTGAGAAAGACATCTCTTGAGAGACGCTGCAGGGAAACTCACCACTTGCCGATGATCTTGCTGACATAGTCTTTCTTTTTCAGCAGTTCTGGAAGCAGGATCTCGTCCTGAGATATTCCCCCCACTATCTCCTGAGGTGTGTATGCTGTAGGAAAGAGAATCCATTACAAGAGTGCACCATAAAGTAGTAAGAGTAGATAAACTGATAATAGTGAAATAGGGCTGAGGAAAGAAGGATATGGTTTACGATCATACCGTTCCTAGCATGAGCATTGGTGGTGTAGAATCCATTTCGCACAGGAAGTCTTCCAGTAAGCAAAGCGGCCCTGGCTGTAGAATACAGATAAATTAAGAAGTAAACATCAAAGATATAGTACCTACTCTTACACAGATTGTTTTAAAAGAGCAAACACCACCAACTGAAAAGTTGTTAGATACAGGGGTTGGGAAAAAAATGTGAATACCCATTATTATAGAGGTTAATATCATTTGTGTAGGCTACAGTGAAAAACAACCACTGGTGCGGTGTAAGTTTTGTTTAGTACAAGCCATGGGTGAAACGGATGTCTTGTGTTCAAAAAGGACAAATCATGGGAGCCCGTTTAGCAGGAGCATCAGCAACCTTAACAGCCCAATTGTTTAAGAAAGTCTTTATAATTATGATTGAGTACTCAAAGTCGGAAAAAAACAAAAGTGAACGATGGGGACCATCAAGCACTAAGAAGGATCGTGTCCAAACAACTCTGAACCACTGCAGCAAAGTGACAGAAAACCTCAATATTCATCTTGAAGACACTGTTTCCACTAAAACTAACCACAGAGAACTTCACAAAGTTGAAAGAGCTGCAACTGCTAAAACTTTGGTCACAGACACCAAAGCTAAAATGTGAAAAATATGGTGTTATGATCATAAAACCTGGAAAATGATTAATCCAATGTGGACCGTTTGGAGAGAAGAATGAGAAACTGTTCCACTCCTCCATCATCTAAAGCAACTGGAAGATGCTTTTATAGACAACATTCAACTGGAAAGTATTCAAAGTTTAATAAATCTTAGAGGGATGTATAAAAGGCAAATGGTGGTAAAATCTTAATAATTAAGTACTGCCTGTTTTCCATGTGTTCACATTATTTTGTCCAACCCCTGTACTCTTTAGAAATAAGTTTTAAAATCTAATCAAAGTTCAAGATGCTCATCCATAACACTTATGCATTTGCTGAAATTTAAATCATGTGGTATTTAAGACTTAATTTCAAAGGGAGAGAAAGGAGAGAGACGTTGGACATGAGAGAGCTCACCCTGGATATTATGATTAGGAAGTTCTCCACTATCTACTTTGTGATTAAAATTCTAATTAAGGTTGTGAAGCAAAGCTCTATAATAACGTCTCTCTATAGCGGCAGGTATGAGTGCTCCAGGCACTTTCATCTCACACATTCGAGATTAACAATTGATTAAGCCTTATTTGCTTAAAAATTAATTAGAATTGAAAAGAGGACTAATAGAAGATCTGCTCTGCATAGCAAGTCCATTCAAATTCCCAAATTATGCATAATTAGCATATTTCAGTACTGTTGGTGTATTATCCATATTAGCATAATAAGTTGTCCTCTCACTATCATGCAGCCACACACGTCTTGTGTTCTCACGTGGAATTAAAACAGCTGAAGCATTTGAAGATTTCTTTTTTCTTCAGTTTCCTCAGCAGGATGACAAAAAAATTGTCAATTACACTGCGAATCAATATATTCAATAGAAGTCACACAAACAAAATATGTACTTTTTTATTTCTTCAGCAATATATATATATATATATATATATATATGTATATATATATATGCCACTGTAGAGAGGCGTTATTATAGAGCTTTGATTCACAACCTACACTGTATAATTAATGTGTTTATATATAATTTGATTACTTTTTTCTTTGTTTATGAATTAGGTGGGCACTCACATTTAAAACAGATGTTTTAAACGTCTGGTACTTTCAACAATGTTTTATAAAATTCAGGCAAATTAAAAGATAAGTGCATTTGCCTCCAGTGTCTAGACCAGGCCTATTCAAAAAGAATCAAAGCTGAATAGCCCTGTCTAGACTCTGGTTAGGCATATTTAGAATAGCATACTGCAACTCAAACCATTTTTTACAGTAGGCAATATGCAAATTTCCTGTGTGCATGAAATACCCAGATGAGATACTTCATTGGCAAAAATGTGCAGTATGCTGCATAAGCAGAGCACACTGCTATGAGTACTACAACACCTAAATGAAAAAAAAAAATAACATGCCTTTCTTAACTTTATTGTTTGCTTGGACCAGCAAAATAAATAACTACATTTACTAGATCTGAATTATTAAGCAATGCATTGTAGCCTACAGTACTATTGCTTAAAACATTTATCGTAGGCAGCATACAGTAATGTGCAGTAAGCAGTATGCTAATATTCCGAACAAAGACAATGTGATAGAGAGATAAAGGCAAGCCCAGAAGCAGCACATACAGGGGGAACACAGAGGGTTGGCAGTGTAGAAATTTGGAAACAGCATCCCCTGAGCAGTCATCAGATCCAAGTTTGGAGTTTCCTTGGAGGGCTCTCCAAATACTCCCAAATCACCCCATCCCATCTGCAGACAGAAACAGAGAATATGGTATGAGCATGCTTCTAATTTATGATGTAAAAAGAAAAATCGTGATTATTTTTTAATGGAATTAAACTATAGCTCAACAGACTGATAGACAGAGACAGAGAGAGATGCACTTCAGTTTATATGTATGCAAAATTTATTAATAGCCCTTATTGGTATTGGCATCTATGGCATTTATTAAATGATCTTGGGAGATACTGGAAGTCTAAATCAGACTGCACCTTCTGTAGACCAGAGGTTCTCAACTAGGGGGCCTCAGCAAACTTCCACGGGGCCCCAGTAAATGTTACATTTATTTATTAAAATGTTAAAAAATAATTTAAAATAAATTTAAATTAGATTTAATTTAAATTAGACTTTAAATTGAATAATTTAAAATAAATGCACAACATTAAACTGACATCATTTCTTTATTACAACAGCAGTACCAGATATGTGTGTGTTATATATATTTATATACACACACACTGTATATCAACAAAGATAAGAGGGCCTTTTTTTGTCTTCAGTATTGGGACCTTGGAGTCAAAAAGCTTGAAAACCACTGCACATAGGCTATTACCATTTTAATATGGCAGGTTTCAAATAGTACAAAAAAAAAAAAAAGAATTTCATTAAAACTTTTGAAAGTCAATTGTATCCACAACGTCTACAGTATACTACATTCAAAATATAAATTTGATCAGTTTGTACATTTCCTGGGAATCAACCCGAAGACCCTGGTGTTGCTAGCACCATGCTCTACTGTTTGAACTACAGTAATAAGTGGTACGCATCAGCATGGATCATACACTTCATCCCTTCTAATGCATTATAAGTGTTTTGATGTCTGATTGCACTTAAAGCATGTGACCTTGCTTAGTGTGAATTGAATTTATGGTTTACAAACAGATATAACAGTATAAATTCATAATATAATCTCTAGTTGTCGGCACAGTATATTGCAACATACACTCTAATAAATACAAAAAAAAGAGAGAATATACCATTTATACACGATATACAATATAAGCTATAACAAAGCACATCCAACACACCAAAGATATGTGTTGCAAAGATACACATATTGCCACAAACACAAAAACGTGGAAAATCAAAAAAGTAGGTTTTAGTATCGTTCTGAAGGTTAGTTGGTCAGTCAAGCCTCTAAGAAAAAGACCTCCAAAGGACTTACATCATCCATAAGCATGATGATAATGTTTGGACCATTCTGGCTTCCTGCAGTCTGACCCACACACACTGCCCATAAGACACAGATCACAGTCTTAAGAAGACTCATTATAACTTTCTTTTAAATCTTTACACAACACATGCTAATTTTCAGGAAGTGCACTCTAAAGCGGAACTGTTAAGTATACTAAACATTCAACACCGCAAAGCGTATTTGTTCGCTTCGCGAGAAGCATTGCACATAGTCACAAGTGCCATGAAACTATGAGTCATGTGACTTTACGTGTCACGTGACCGCTGTTTGTAGCGTCATCATGGCGGTGTGTATAGCAGTCATTGCGAAGGAGGTAAGTGAAAACATTTAATCTTTGTTTTTTTATATGACACAGAAAATTATTTCTTGGTTATGGTTGAACGCATCTGAGATCGGACGTGCTGGATTCATCAGATTTGAAGGATTTATGCGAAGAGTTGCTAATTTATGTCGCGATCAGGGCTGAGTAGCAACATTCATATTCGCGCAAATATATTTACTTGCATAGGGTTTACAGTTTAATGTAAATACATTGAAATGGCACAACTACAGTACGTGCAGTATGGTATGACATGAAATATCCTACATTGTTTTGAGCGATGTTTGTGTGTCATGGGAGACCGAAGAGTGTTTGTTTTTCTGTCAGTGTTTTTGCATTTCAACCTTGATTCCCGTGTTTGCGTTTGAAATTAAAGTAACTTAGTTTGTTTAGAACTCTACAATGTCTTCTAAACGGTTTAAATTGGTGTACAACGAGTGCTGTTACAACCTACCACACTACCGGATGAATTGCAACAGTATGTGGGGTGAGTCTTCACACTTACTGGATGGGATGGGGGTCAACCACATGGACGACATCATAAATTTAATCAGATTTACTTCGGCCTATTCGAAATAATTGAGACACCCCCACATATAGGAGACGTTCACATCAATCAGAATTATAAATACGTAAATAGAAATACACCGGCAGTGTTTTAGTGTTTAAGTTTTATTTTGTGCAATGTTTGAGTCCAGTCTTTATGAGTTCACCTGGTCAGCTATTTCTGATATTGTAGATGAAAAATAAAAATTATGTGATGATGCTTAGTTGATGGTACCTCATCCTGCTGATTACACAGCTATTTAAATAAATACAGACAGTAATAATGGTAGAGTAGCCTATATTTTATTAGCTTTCTTGTATTGATTGCAGAATGATAGACCACAAGCACAGCTTGGACACAAGTCATATTTTTAAAAAGTTTGACCGCTAATTTATGAGATTGGCCAATCAGAAATAGGCTTAAGTATTTTAGATAGCACTTGTGTAAATTAAATGAAAACCTTTTGATTCAGATGATATCTGTTCTGTCATTGAACATCCATTAAAATGAATACTTTCTTACCTTGTAGTCCTTTTTTTTTTTGGTCCAGTAAATGCATTATATTTTACACACACTTACAACTTATTACATATAAGCTGAAATGTGTATTACATCTTATGAATTCTTTAAAAAAAATAGACATTTTCTGTAAATAATTGAACATTGCCATTTGGAAAACCTTGGTCTAAGGTAGCATTGACATGATTTATGTATTGGTCAACAAATGGACAGATCATTTTAGTCTAGTTCATATTTAATTCAAAATTTATTTGAAATTGTGAAATTGTGTTTCCTGCAGTAGCAAACGTGACTCTAACATTACGCTGATCTCTACAGAACTATCCCCTGTACATTCGGAGCGTTCCTACACAGGGGGAACTCAAGTTCCACTACACAGTGCACACTTCCCTGGACGTGGTGGAGGAGAAGATCTCCGGTGTGGGCAAAGCCTTGGCCGACCAGAGGGAGCTTTATCTGGGACTCCTCTATCCAACTGAGGACTACAAAGTGTATCCTTAAAGTCAGCATTTAACATAAGTTGTGAAACAGAAATGTCTGTCTTGTTTTGATCTATTTCCATCTTATCAAATAAGAAAACAACAGAGCCAAAGTATCACATTTCATTCATCAGAAAGTGAATGGATTGTTGTCATTTTCTACATTAGAAATGTTGCTGTAAGGGGAAGTGGATGTTAATGTTCTTAATTAAATATTATGAGGGCACGAATTGAAAAAGAAAAATAATGTGCACAGATAAATCAATCATATAAACACTGCAGTATTCCAAAATTGTCAGTTCCGATTTCATGGTGACTTTATTAGTGATGGACTGACACATCAGTTGACATTTGACCATTTTGAGATTATCACACGGACCAACAATTGTCGTTTTCCTTCTACTGACAGCCTTTTCTAATTTGTTATCATTAAATTACTTCATGTATTTCTAGAAATTATTACCTATCCTGCCCTTTGGATATCAACAACAGCTCCTGAGAAAAACTCATGTTGGCCACTAATCCATAACCAAAACAGTATGACTGACTGACTTCTGTGGAACATAAAAGATTTTATGTTCCACAGAAGAAATTTAATTTCAGGTATGCCAGTGGTTTTGTCCATAGAACTGAAGTGAACCATCTTTTGTGTTCCACACAAGAAAGAAATGCTTATTGTAACACGACATTTTTAATTTTTAAGTGAACTACCCTTTAAGATGGAATGTTTTCTAATGCATTTTCAATCATTATTAAAATGTCAACATCTTAACGAGAATTACAGATATGGCTACGTGACAAACTCTAAGGTGAAGTTTGTGATTGTTGTTGACTCCTCCAACACATCTCTGCGAGACAACGAAATTAGAAGTGTAAGTTCCATGGGTGTATTGTGTCAATCTCACAACAAAAAAAGGTGAGATGTCAATCAGATGGGTGTAATGAGCATCTTGTCTTTCCTCAGATGTTCAGAAAGTTGCACAACTCCTTTACTGATGTAATGTGTAACCCATTCTACAATCCTGGTGATACAATTCAATCAAAGTAGGTGCATTTAGTGAATACATACATTTGAGGTATTTGCTGTGTGTATCGACTGATCCGCTAATACAGGGGTCACTAAACTTGGTCCTGGAGGGCCGGTGTCCTGCAGAGTTTAGTTCCAACTTGCCTCAACAGTACTTGCCTTCAGGTGTGTTCGATTAGGGTTGGAGCTAAACTTTGCAGGACACCGGCCCTCCAGGACCGAGTCTGGTGACCCCTGCGCTAATATAATATTTTTTCTTCTCAGGGCTTTTGACAGTATAGTTTCAACCATGATGGTGCAGGCCTGCTGATGTCCTCTCTTCACAATTGTATATATTTACATCAGTGTCCATTGTTTATTGTTCATAAGGTGAAAATAAATATTTAATTTTTGTTTCATGAAATGACGTGTGATTTTATTTACATTGATTTGACTTAAATTTTAGCACTGAAATTCCAAAATAGACAAAGTACTGAAATTCACAAGACATCTCAGCCTCTCTCAGGCATAGTATTTTAAAGAAATTGAATAAAATACAAATAAAATAGTAACCAATCAATACAAATCAAGTCTCCGTTTTTGTAGTGTCATTCAAGCTACACACAGAAAAATAATAACTGAGCTCCCGTCATGCAAATACTGAAACATCCCTTAATCAGCACCAAGAAGTGCTTTGAAGATAACAGAAAAGTCAAAATTCAATATCAAAAAGAATCAACCCAAGGATCAGCTCTTCCATTTTCCCTAAAACAAAAATTACAGTTTATGACATCTTAAAAGACTGTAAATGATGGATTTACAAGTATGGATGTACAAATGTCACATTTGCAAGAAAGGAAGTATAAATGTTAAGATACCACTATGACAACTGAAATATTGCATTAATGTTAGTCTTCACAAATCTGAAAGCAACATTTCCTTTTCTGTTTTACTTTAGGTTTAAGGGTTTGTTTTGTTTAAGGTGTAAGTTTACCAGATCATCATTAAGGTTATTGAATCAGTATATACGAAGAACAATTAAAGCTCCATGTCATGTGAGGTACTGTTATGTATTGGCAGAACTGACCTAATGAAGTGGCAGCCCCTGAACGGGTTGTAAAATCTCGAGGCACGGAAACCTCGTCCTCGGGACCAACCTCCTCGCGAGTATGTGTCTGTAGTCCTGAAACCTGGAATGTTTGTTCTTTTTGGCAATACCTAGTGCACAAAGAGCTTGATGTGAAATGGGCTTCTGGCACAGATTTATGACAAACAAACTGACACTGGAGCCTACATTCACACCACAAGCAAAAGTGCCCAATTGTGATTTTCATCTCATGTTTTTGTTTTTACGTAACAATTAAAATGTGGGAGACACTAAACTGAAACATGCAGCCTACCACACTCCAACAGGGTTTTTCATAATTATGCTGGCCGTTCACACCAAGCACAATAACTATAAAGATATAGTTCTAAAAATCATTCTCAATATTAAAGAATAGCAGAGTCCACTCCACAGCTATAACGATAAAGGCACAGAGAAACTATATCGTTGGAATCATTTTCACAACGATTTTTTCCAGCTGATGAACGATACAAACATTGACAGCCAATCAGAATAAATCCTGCTATAATGAGCTGGAGAATTTAAAGCAGCAGATGAGCGTGCACTTAGAATAAACAGATGATATCGTCTGCTGGTGTGGACGCTGATATCGTTATCTTGGTGTGAACGGGCCTTTAGAACCATTTTTAGTTCCTCAAAGAACCTTTTAGTGAACACTTCTTAACCCCTTAACTGTCACTCACATTTTTGAACATAGACATTAAAGCGCACTATCCAAACTTAAATGTTTATAATTCATGAATGAAAACATTTTGTAACATGATTTTGATGTACCATTCCCATGGTAATGCAATGTCTGGTTTTAAAATGGGTTCCAAAGAATGAATTTTGAGATTTTCAATTGATATATAATTTCTTATGATTTCTAAAGTGTGACTTTCTGTGACAAAGGTCAGAACTCCTGTTATGATTTGATTAGGATTTAATTGTAATATGTGACCCTGGACCACAAAACCAGTCTTAAGTCGCTGGGTTATATTTGTAGCAATAGCCAAAAATACATTTTATGGGTCAAAATGATAAATTTTTCCTTTTATGCCAAAAATCATTAGGATATTATGTAAAGATCATATTCCATGAAGATATTTTGTAAATTTATTACCGGAAATATCAAAACTTAATTTTTGATTAGTAATATGCATTGCTAAGAACTTCATTTGGACAACTTTAAAGGTGATTTTCTCAATATTTCGATTTTTTTTGCACCCTCAGATTCCAGATTTTCAAATAGTTGTATCTCAGCCAAATATTATCCGATCCTAACACACCATACATCATCTGAAAGCTGAATAAATAAGCTGTCCATTGACACTTAAGACTGGTTTTGTGGTCCAGGGTCACATATAGTGAAGTAAACTTAGGTGTCCCACAGAGGAGACGGGTGTTAAAAGAACCACTTTTGCCTTAGTGTGAAGAACATTAACAATCAGAAGAACCTTTTTCCATTGTAAAGAAAGTTTCCATTGATGTTAAAGTTTCTTCATGAAACCATCAATGCCAATAAAGAACCTTTATTTAAGAGTGAATGCATGTTCATCCGAAGAAAATAAGTTAATAAAATAAATGCAGTGTTGGTAAAGCTAATGTTCAGTTCAGTTGCTCAATTATTTAATCCAAAACATTATCAACAGATGGTGTATTCTTTTATATGTGGGAATAAATCAGATAAAAGTGGTTCAGATTGGATTTGAAAATATCAGAATTAACATGATATCTTTCTGTTCACTCTGTCAAGCCCAAAACTGATTTGGGCCACATCCATCTGTGGTGCCTCATTTCCATGTAATTCATAACCATATCCCATTGCAATACATTTCCATCTCACCTTAATGACACGTCCTCTGAATAGTGTTTCATCTAAAGTCATGGCATTCCTCACAGACTCCCTCTCTGAGAACTCAATGTAGGCAAAACTACAAGGAAAATACACTCATAAAACATGTTTTATGTCAAAAGAAAATATATATATTTTTTGTTTAGGAGCCAAATTGATACATACCCCTTTGGATGGCCTGTGAATCTATTATACGGGATTGTAACTCTGTTAACGTGGCCACAGCCATTGAAGTACATCTCCAGTTCATCTGCAGTTGCTCCATAATCCACCTGTAAGTCAAACAATATTGCTTGTAGTCTTCCATAAACATACACTACAAATAATGGAATCCTGTTATACATTACTAAAATACAATACCAAACAAAGTTCAAATCTGTTCTGCTTATTTCAGTAACTACTTGGCAAAGGAGATCTTGAAAACGTAAGCAGCTTACATTCCCCACATAGATAGATCTCCTATCAGAATCTATTTTCTCCTCATGGTTCATACTGAAGAATAATCCTGAGGAAGGGAAGATTATAAAAGTTAATTATAAATCACATAAAATATTAACATTATATTTTAAATAATGAATGTCATTTAAGGTGATACATGATAGGGAGGTCCAGGGCTAGTGCTATATTTGGGCCATATAATTCAGTAACTGTAAGGCGTTGAGTGAAACCCAATTGTACAAACATAGTAGCACTAATGTAAGAATTGCCTAAATTACAATATTTTATTACTTAAATCATCCAAATACACCTAAAAGGTGTATTTTGCAGTAATGTCATGGAAGAACTTTCATTAAACAGTTCTTAGAAGATTTTTTATTTTTTTATTTATAAATTTTCAAGAATCAATTTAAAGAATCTTATTCCACTATAACCAATCTTTTGTGCAATGGAAAGGTTCAGTTCTTCATGGATAGAACCACAGATACCAATAAAGAACCATTACTTTTAAAAATTTAATTCTAATATTTTTGCAAAAGCTATTTGGGTAAATGAGTGTACCCAATAAAACCACACAAGCAAAGTCAACTTTAGGATTTAAAAAAAAAACGTTAACAGTAAAGTCTTTCATACATTTTAATTTCAAGTCAATTTATTCAGATTTGTTTGGCAAAACAATTGTTTGATATGTCTGTATGGTATACTGATTTTAACAATGAACTCACTTTAACTGAAAAATTTACTATTGTCCGCTTTTTAGAGCTGTTAAAAAAAATTTTTTTTAAAAAAAAACATTGAGAAAACTAGCCCCGGTCTGCCCTACATAATTCAATTTCATTAATCAGCCAAGTCCATGTTTTGCCATTGGAGGATGGCATGATAACAGACAAATGACACTGTACATGTTATATAGTACACATGGACTTGCCAAAGTATGTAGGAACTGTATATATGCGTCTTTGGCGCATTGAAGGGTTCACAGTTGTCACAGAAGGCTGTCCCTGAGCTAGCGGAGATGTCCTTAGATAAGACCACACGCAGGGCTGCAGGACAGCCCTTCTGGGGCATGCCTCATTGGGCAGTGTTAAGACACTGTGGCCCAGCAGATGGGCTCAGGTGTGGGCCAGCTGGCTGCTCACCTGCCTGAGGGCTGTAGGGAAACGGTCTCTCTACCTCATACTGCATGTCAGACTCGTCCATTTCCAGCACACGAGTTTGAATCGCATCCAGCTCCTGAAGGAACAAGATGATTTTTCACTCAAATACAGCTCCTTATGTACCAAGAAAAAAATGTGCATGGGTAGCTGACATGACATCTTTTGCAGGATGATATTTTAAACTGGTTTTCTAATTCTTGTATGATTTTTCTTTTCTGTGACCACATATTAATTTTGACACTACATGTACGTACGAGTTAAAAACGTTACAGGACTATTTAAAAAGTTTTTATTTAACCAAAAATTAAAAATGACTGTCATTATTTACTAGTTGTGTGCTGTTGTTTATTTCCTTTATTATTATTATTTTTGAGGAACACTAACAAAAACTTAATTATTAACCTTAAAATAATTTGGGGGTATTATATCCCTCTGTGAACTGTGAGGGGGGAAAGCTTATTAAACGTTATTTAAAATACGTTCTCCTATATGTTTAGGAATATAACCTTCAATCATTTTAAATGTTTAAAATAATTAAATGTTTAGTAATGTTTGGTTTGTTGAGTGCAATAAAACATTTAACAACCCTTAAGGCCGCCATACCAACCTGCCAATGACTTAGTGTGAAAATTCCCAATACAACTGACAGACTGCAGTAAGGTAGGCCTATATATGTGTTCGTCGCGATTTTACAGTATTTATTAATTGTGCAATTTATAGACCTTAATTTTCCTAAAAAAAAACAAACAGCATAAATATTTTAAGACGCGATGAAAAGGCGAACGATATTATCTTATAATCGACTTCTGGACTGTGATGTTGACAATTTGATCCGCCATGTTTAGGCTAACGTTATACGTGAAACGTCCCTGATATTCGCCTAGTCGTGATATCTAACGATTTTGCCCACCACATAGCTATTATTGTTCACAGCGAAGTAAACAGACATAATACAATTAATATTTTTTCTTCAGTTTGTCCAACTTTACCTGGGGGATCTACGCTGGTTTACCACATCAGCTCTACCAGCCTTCCTGTTACAGCCCTTAACGAACACACCTGATTCGACTAATCAAATGATGCTGAGTGTAATAGAAACAGGTGCGATTTTTTCCCCCCAGCTTTTTATATATATATATATATATATATATATATTGAGATTTGAGGTGATTTTTTTTCCCCTATAAATGATGTAGAGTTAAATAAAAAAATAAAAATCCTGAATGAATATAGAATTGATATTCCAATCCAATCCTAATTCAATCAAATATGAATCCTCTAAAAAGCCAGTAAGATCTGTTCAGTAAACTAAAACTAGTCCCAGTAGATTGTGTAATCTTTATCAAAACTGGGCCTACTTTTATTGAATCTTTATCGTTTTACCTTATTTTGTTAAAAGTGGACTGTAAAAATCCCTAAAGAATGAGGTTACCAAATAAACTTATCAAATTAGTCAAAATGAATACCTGCCTAGTCAAATAAACTCTTATAGGAATATGTGTTTTGTCATGTTATATTTTAGCTACTTGTATTGTATTGGAATAATGTCTTTGATTCCTTGACTAGGATTGGTAGACAACTGACTAGGAATTCTGGTCAGGAAGCAATGTGGTTGATAGATAGCTGCCAAGACATCAGTATGTATATGTTCCTTCTTATGATGGGTGAGATTTCATACTTTTAACTGATGTCTATAAACTCATAAACATGGCTTCAGTTGTACCTCATTGAGGACTGCCATGGATAAATGGACACAGGGATATATCACATTCCAGATTTTAAAAATGCTACTGTTTTGGAGAAAGAAAAAAAAATGCACAAATTGAGAGACTAGTCATATTTCACTGTCTTTTTAATTACACAGATACGTATCTCAACACAGACAATAACCTGATTTAGAATGTTTACAGCGTCACATGTCCAACAAAGCGCACAGTAAGAGAGGGTGAGGGAATTGCAAAAGGGGGAAAAGAGCATGCAAGAAATAAATAAAACTCTCCTGGCACAGTTCACATAGTCTAGAGAATGATAACAGGACCTTGAAAGAGAAAAGAAAAAATTTATTTAACACACCAACCTTTCCTTTTGAAACAATGCCTTTTCCTGTTATGATGTATTGCACAATACAGTATATCATGTTTGCCTAAATGTATCAAACCAAGCCTTTGTTAGTACAGAAATATGTATCTTGCTGTTATGGCATTTATCGTGTGCGTGTTCAATGCCCGGCCCACTCTGCTAGTCAGAGCAATGTTCAGTTCTACAGTAGTGTAAGGTTTCTACTACAGCCTTGTGTGGTAAAAGGTTTCCATTTGTACAGTTTTTCTGTTAACCTTAGTGGATGGTATAGGCCTAGTCATTAAAAATGAAGAAAATAAAAACATTAGTGATGCTGGACAACATTAGTGATATGCAGGGATATTTTATTGAAAAATTACTTAAACCGGCCCAAAATGGTTTGCTGGTCTCGTCTTAGTTGATTTAAGCTGGTTTTGGTAATATCGCTAGTCTCCCAGGCAGAAACCAGCTTGGTGACCTTAGGCTGGTTTAAGCTGTTTTGTTTTTTCAGGAGGGCTTTTGGGATGTCAAGATAAACAGGTCATCACTAAAAACAAGTTGTTGACTAGTTATCCTTCAGCATCCGTTTTACTTCAAGAGTCTGTTTGCTTAATGTGTAGGATGTAGTTTCTCTCTCTCTTTCCCAATGTCAGTCTTTGAATAGAGCAGCTGCCCACCTTGGGTTCACTGACAAGGCCAAATGCTGACCAAATCTAGGCATCCACAAATTTGCTTTGAGAATGACGGCCCTTCGATATGCCAGATAACAGCGGGATTACAGCACACAGTTAAAGATGCATTTGCATGGTGTTTTTGGTTCGATTTTGGTTAGGAGCAGAATGGCCAAAAATATTGCAAATATATATTTGTATGAGTTCTGGACTAGCAGACATGCAAAGCTCAAAATGAGTTTATGGAAGTTCTCTACCATAACTTTGCTAATGGTGTTATTTTAAAGCTCTTGAGATTCAAGTAAGTTCCTTAGCAAAATCATTAATAGAAAGTCGTGCACTCGTGCATTCCCATAATGAAATCTTTGAGCAAGGTTGGTTTAAATGTTAGAAGTATTTTTAATCTTATCTGATTTCCTTTGGATGCCAGGAACAAGCACTCCCCTGGCTTGGAATAATAGTACCGATCTCTTCTCTCAATGTGTTTGCTGTCGTCTTGTGCTTTCAACATGGTCATTTTGTACACTTTGGTTTATGGGTATAGTCGCTCACCCACATTCAGGCTGCTTTTTTAAGCGATGCAATGTCCAAACGACTTCTATGGATGTGCAGTTATGCTTTGGTCTGTGCTTTTATCATTTTGGATATTTATGAGACATGTTTATGTTCAGGGCTCAAAACATTCTAAGCAAGTACAACTATACGCAAGCTCAATTTCACTCATTGTTGCATTCTGAACAGTGTCAGAACCGTTCATGACACAACAACTCTAAGACTTGCCATAGCGGGCATGAATGTAAACACTTTTTTTCTACAATCAGTACTCTTCTACAGACAGGTAAACTAAAGTCATAGCAGAGCAACTGTTTAAAGAGAATTTTGCTGTGCAAGTTAGGTAAAGTTGGTTTCAACTGTCAACATTTAGCTACCTGAATAATAACTCATCCGGTTTAACGGCACAGACATTTGAAAGTAACTTTACTTTACACCCTTGAGAACTGAGTTTGGTTACCGCCGCAGTAACACAACAGTAACACAAGAGTGCACGCTTTTGCATCGCTACGTACTTCTGTAGAGTGTTTTTGGCTTAATTTGTTGTATAACAGCCCATGAAAAAACAGGACTTTGTTTGCTCATCACTTGTGTAGGCATGAAAATGTGGACAAAACATACCAATTTCTTGAGTTTCTATGTTGAAATGTCTTGTTTAGCTCGAGCAGGATGATAGATTTGCATGTCTGCTAGTGGTTTCATTCATTCAAACTGTCTTGGGTTTGTTTACAGGAGGTAGCTAGTAAGAAAAGAGAGGATGGTTCATGAAAAATCCTCCTCAAAATGGGTGAGAGAGAGAGAGACTTATTACATCAGACTGGTGTTCTAGTAATTCACTGGTTTTTAGATCATGTTTTGCTGATATTTTCTGGATGAGTTCATATATTAATTTAGAAATCCGATAGTTAGATAGATAATTCACACATGCCACGTGGAAAATTAAACCATCAACCCACCTCACACCTAAAGCAACACCAAAAATAAAACTGGCCTTTCAAGTTTGGTCCGTATCAGAGGAGCGCCACGTAATCAGCAAAATTGGTGTTTCAGTTAGACTGCAGAAAATTATATCTGACCAAAACAAAGGCTGTAAACAGGGTTGCAAGCGTAAGCTGGTGGCAAAATTCTAAGTATTTTTACTCTGAGGGGTAGTCTTGTCCGTCGTAACTGCCGTCACGAACAACCCTTAAGGAACATGAATGTTGGGATCAGCAGAGCTTGCTCAGTGCACACAGCAACTTCTACAGATATTATCCAGACTACATTAAATATGGATTATGCTTCGGTACTATGTTGGATCACAACGTGATGTCCAAAGCAAAATCTGGGAACTGTAGCAAAACCAGATGAGAACCAGATAGTGTTTGCTTTATTCTTGTGTCAGACACTTGGACTATGAATAATCGAGGGTTTGGTTTTGTGATTGTTTGTGCATGCATGTGTGTTTATGTGTGCAAATTACACATTGGACCACTGCAGTGACACTTTGGCCCAAAGGATGGCAATGTTTCACACAGATTCTAGTCTGGGAGCTTCTCAGCGGGGCGAGATAGGTCAATCTATTGTGGTTTGGCGTGTCGTTAAAGTGATGGCATTTGCTTCGACACGCTTATGGATACAAAAACGTCTCGCCCATGGTGTCAATAAGCAGAGTCCTCTGGCAGTAATCTACACGAGCGGTGATGTGAAGACCTCTTCCTCCTTCACGGTTACAACAGACGTTGTAAAATGATCATTCAGACAGAAAAGATTAAATGGAGAGAAATTAAATTCTAGACATTATACTTTAAAGGTTTCTGTTATTTGGCAAACTCATTTTTGGACCTCTTTTTAAATACTATGTACATTCACATTAATTTACTGTGGTAATTTTAGATATATTTATATGTATATTTATATTATAAGATACCCTAAGGGCCGTTTCTGAGGTTCCATTCAGTAGCTGAATTCTCTTTTCATATTGCACCTCCGTTCTCTCACTGTCTTACAATGCGAGCAATATAAAATATTCTACATGAGGATTCTCATCATCAATATCCATACAACAAATCGAACAATAGGTACAACACAGCTTCTCTCCCATTAGAGTGTCTTTTTCTGTCCAATGTTCGGCTGAAACCTAAAAGAAGACAAAGAAAGAACGCGTTCCTCGTTCTGAGTACGCACACAAGCAGATATTGAAGACAGAGACATCCAGAAACAGAAAGTAATATCTACAAGCAACGTTTGATCCCTTCATGGATATCTGCTTAGAGGTTCTGTCAGGAGACAAAAGGGATGAACATATAGAAGATGGGGGGAGGTAGAAAGAGCGAGAGAAAAGAGAACCAAGTCTACGCCAGTCTCGTGAGACTCTACAGTCTTGTCATGCTTTGGAAAACAAGGGAGAATGAAATCGTACAACAAAATGAAATGTCTCAGCATTCAGAGAGCTTTAGGAAAACCAAACGAAAATGTTTCACAAGAAAAGGCTCATTCTTAGTGTACAATCCAATGAGGTTTTTGGCAGTTCCGTTGCCGTTCGTCTTTCCTTTTGAGGCCAATCTGTCTCTTTTCGTTTACTCATCCTCGCCTTCTCTTTCGTTTTCATGTCATTTCTCTTTGCGGTGGACTGGGTGACTTGCTTTAAGCATCCCAGGTGCAACCCTCCGTTGCCATAGCCATGGATCCGGGCTAAAGTCTGCGTTCCTCAGGATCTGAGTGGGCAGCACAGTGGGCACAGTGAAGGTTTGAGTGTCTAGTCACCATGCCACCTCTCCACAGACTGTGGAACTCTGGGCTGGCTTTACTGCTGAGGAGGTGAAGTTGTTTGCGTTTGGTTACAAGATGAGTGCTTCTTAGTAACTTTGGCAGTGTAATAAAAAGGTTTGGATCATGTTCTTTTTTTTTTCACTTAAAATTCATTTGGGTTCACGTCAGTACAGAGAGGTGAGTCTGGTGTAGATTTTCTTGGCTCGCTAGCAAGGTAGTTAACAGGTTTTCTTCTTCTTATTAATCATCATTATTATTTCTTTTGGATTTTTGGACTTTTCTTTTGTTTTAATTAAAGCCAAAAAATGAAATGCAGTGTGTCATGTTGTGAGGAAGTAGCTCTGTGGTGGAAGATTTTCCGAGTGCTCTTGTCCGTTATTGACATCCCGCAGTGGCGGCTGTCGGTCATTTTAGAGGAATCCGTCCTACATACTGTATATTTAGTCCTACCTGGGTCAAGACATGTTCAGAGTATGGTGCCACCCCAATTCACACAGAGCACACCTCACTTAAAGGGTGTAGGTAACTGAGGCCATGCCTAAAATTGTCTTATACATGAATAAAACATGTAATGTGTAACTATACGTGTTTTCCTGGCGTTCTCGGTGGCATCCAGTATAACAGACCCTGCTCATGTTGCATTAAACACAGTATATCCTTTTGTGAAGGAATCTGAGCCTTGATGGGTTTTTTGGAGACTGAGAAAACAAGATCTTAATGCAGATGTGGAAGCCAGGTTGCCGTAGTTCATTTTGAGAGGATGGTAAGTATGGTGGAGGTTCCTCAGCTTGTTTTGGATGAAGGATGCTGTAGCAGCAGTAGACGTGGCTGGGCATGGGTTAAGATTTGGGGTTCATCAGTCAGCGGGACGAGGAATCCATCAGAGCGGGTGTTGCTGGAGTGGTTGAGCGAGAAACGCTGCTGGAGCTCGCTTCCTTGGGACTGCCACTGCTGCTGGTTTGCCCCACCAGGGACAGGGGGCCTGGAGGGGTGCTCTCGGAGTGTGTGGGGGGCGCGCTGGACGAGGAGGAGATGGAGGTGGTAGATGGTGTCCCGAGTGGCCCGCTGCTACTCCCGGGCAGGCCCTGGCCGCATACGTGATGGTGCTTCTCCCAGTCCTTGTGCTGACAGAAAGAGCCACAGTAGCGTGCAGTGTTGCATCCGCTGCACGTCTCGCTAGCCTTGCGACCACAGTTCCAGCAGCTCTGTTGGAGGGAGACGAACGAGGACTGTTGATTGCCATACAAACAATTATCAATCTCCATGCCATGATAAAAGAATGCACTTCAACACATAGCACAGTAACTTATGAGACTAATTGTGTTTAATGTTGCATGTTTATATGCGGGTATGTTTCCAAATGGGGACATTTCCCCTGAGGAGGCAAGGGAGGCAGTGCCTCCTCAAAATATTGTATGAGAAAAAGTTTGTAGTACAAAAATAATGCAAATATTACAAAATCTAACATTGAAAATTGTATAAATCACTTGTTTTTCTAAAGAAACACTGTCCAACAGTGATACAAGCAGGTAAAGTTACAGCTGGAGTCCGTGTCTCTCTTGCCTCCCCTGAGCCCTTTGAGTTTTAACAGACCCCCTGTCTTGTCTGTGACCAACAGTAGTATGTACACTATACAGTATGTGTAAAATATCTAGATGACCTGCTGCCTTTGCCAAAATGGGCAGTGAACAACCAGAGAACATTGTCTTCAGTGTGACGAATGAATTGAGGCAATATCCAATAGTAGGCAGTATGCAGTATACTTGTCATCTATTCTGAACACTGGTTACATGTGGTACTTACTTCACTGGAGTCCTCCTGCTGGTTAATGACAGTCAGCGCATCCTCAGAGGCCTGTCTCTTAGCCTCGGCCAGAGCTCTCTCCATCTTGGAGCGCTCAGCAGAGATCATCTCGTGAGCTTTCCTCTCAGCATCCGATACCGCCTTCTGCAGCTCTGACATGGCCTGTCTCTTCACTTCATTTACTGCCTCCTCTGGAAATGAGGAAGGAATATTGAGAGAAAAAAATAAGACATTATCCCCGTAGACCACTGCTGTTCCTCTCAACATCGTTTATTGAGGCACTCAAAGCTTTCAGCTTGTTTCATCTCTCCAAACAGATGTACATCATCCAAGATTTAAAACATTCTGTCAGAAAAATAAGCTATTAATAATTGATCCGAACGACAGTGGTTACAAGTGTTATTTCTAGTGTTGATAGGCAGTAGACATCTTGAAAGGTTGTTCACAAGCTTGCCTATTTACCTAACAATACATGATTAAATATTTCATATTTTTTACTAAGTGGATAAATGGCGGAGCAAATGCACAGCTTCATTACTGAGGCTGGATCATTCCGTATAGGAGAAGGAAAACCAGGATGACTTGTGGCAAACTTTGTTCTACAAATGCCATTGTTTGAGAGTAAATGTGTGTGTCTGTGCAACTGCGCAAGTTTTCAGGACACGCAGGTGTGAATGTGTACGGGTGTTGTCTAAAATAGAAATCTAACACCTGACTCATTAGCACTCTGAACATTAGGGTTCCTTGTGTTCCATTTGGCCTTTTTAAATGTGAACATTTAACATAAGCTCTAAAACTTAGTGAGATAGGTGACCTAAACCACATTTTAGGGCATCAGAGTAACATTTCCAATGTGGAGGCTGTCCCAAACAAGCAGAACAATTTATCTAAAATGTTTTAAGGCGTTTTAAGACTACAAATGATTATACATATACATTTGCATTTCATTCAGTATGGAAAATATTACCCAATATTTTTGTGTGAAATTTTTTTTTGGGATTCTTTTAGTATCACGCTGTTAGCTTAGCAACATGCTAACACCAAATACCAAATTAACTGATTCTCATGTGCCTCACATAAGGAGTTGCCTATGCGGAGTCTTTAAAAACATCTCTTTTAAAGTTCCATTTATGTTAGGATGCTGTCTATGATTTTGTGGGGTAATGGTTTAGACAGTATGTGGGTGATTTCAGAATCTGTCAGGAGGATATGATGTGCTTGGTGAATGCATGTGTATTGCTGCAGGGGGTATACACACACACACACACACACACACAACATTCTTATTGCAGATTTTTCATATGTCTGGGCTCTGTACTCTTTGCCCCATAGTGTGTTTACTCTGGAAAGCTGGTTGTGAGGAACCCGGTCATAAATATCTGTCATAACACACCCTCCATTCAATTCTCCATAGAGTTCTGCCTCAGGCTACTGACTGACTGAGTGTATGTGTGTGTTTTCATCTACATCACTACTGTCTCAGCTGGAAAGCTAGTTAGTATTCAGTTTGTTCTCTCCGCACCTCCCACACACATCTCCTCATTTTTTCATCCTGTCTCTGCCTTCATTCTTCACTTCTTTGCTTTTTTCTTCATCTTTTTGGTTCTCGCCAAATTTTCTGTATCTTTGAAAACACTAGACTGCTTAATCAGAATCGGAGCATGCACCACTAAAATTAGTTTGCAAATTTAATTAATTTTTATCAAGGAGACTTGGGAGCAGATGCTAGAGCAATTGGCACATAATGGAAAACATGGGGCGGCAATATTAACGTTTTAATCCCACAGGGATATGACAGTTTTTTTTTTCTTTTGCTATTCTCTTGCATTTTCAAAGACAGGCCTCACCAAAGGCAGAGGGACATGAAAATCTAGACACCCACAGGTAAGAAAATTCATGTTTGGCCCTCCTTTAATATCTCAATTATTTCTCATAGACAGCAATGAGTAGATAAAAAACTTTTAATTCTACATGAATTAGCAGTTTCTAAAAAACATTTCTCCTCCGAAAAACATCATAGTAGTCTCACTATTAGTAATCTCAGTTTTCGGTTTACCTCTGGAAGTTTCAGAAGAGACCTGTCAATGATTTAAACTATGGTTTACACTTCACCAAAAAATCTCAATATGATTTCAAACATTTTTCATCAAATACTTCAAAATCTGATTTGTTTGAGCTATGCTGTCCACATTAATTTAATAGTTCTGCACTCTTAATACATGTCAATATTTGTCTCATTTGTTTGCATTAGGTATTTTAGGAGAAACACCTGTGAATTGTTTAGAAAAATTAAAAAACTAGAAAAATGATACAAGGCCATCTATGCAATAAAATGAAAAAAGAGCAGGTCGGTTTGTAATGCGGGTGCTGTTACTCACCCTGCTTGTTCTGAAGTTGCTTTAATGCTGGCGAGAGCGGGATACTTGTAGCACCTGCATGAAAAACAACTGCAATTAAAAAGGCTTTTGTCACAGTGAAAATGCAGTGAAAAGTTTTTCAGACCAACAGCAGCATCATTCCAGCATTTTAAATTAGTAATGGCATATTGATTTTACTCAGCTGTAATGTTACTGGTGTGGGTCACAGTTAATAAGTGCCCTTTGATCTCTAACCTTTGGGGTGAGTGACACCACCTGTGCTCTGGCTGACCCCATCAGTATTGTGTGTGACCTACATGGCACAGAGGGCAAGCAGGCGTATGTACAGCCCCCTAAACCTTTTACTATATATCTTACTACAGTAATAAAACAGACTCTTGTGAACAAGAACAATCCAGCCGTGTTTTTGTCTCACTTCTCTTTCTTTGTTTCTTTCTTTCTTCGGGCAGGGTCAGGTTTATTGGCCCTACCTGTGCTTCTCTGCTGTTGACTGCTGCAGGTTACTGCATTCTCACTGCAGCTTTAACTGCAGTTGTCTTTCATGGTCATGACAGATGGAGAACTCTTAACAATAACGGCCTTCAACGGCCTTTCCTGCTCCTGGCCTTGCATAACTACAGCTGTGAGGCCCTGCAGGCCAGTGTGCATATGTCTGTGTGCACGTGTGGAGGTAGGTGACAGTAGACAATGCACTGTCCAAATGCACTTACCAGCCTTCCTCCAGATCTCCTCGGGTAGGTAGCCTGACGGGGGCCGGTGCAGGAAGTCTCTGTGGATTTCTGTAAAAGAACATGAAAAAAGCGACTTGAGTTCACCTGGATGAGAGAAAAGCATTGTATACTCCCTCAGACGTGGAAAAAACTAAACAATATAGTGCAACTTTGAAATCATGACATGCTTTTGGAGGTTGACAACCATATCCTTACCAGATGTAACGCAAAAAATGGTTTAGTCCTAATTACCGCAATCATAAATATCAACAGTTTACTTGGCTGCTTGTTTTATTTATTTATTTATTTTTATTTTATTTTATTTTATTTTATTTTTTTGCTTTTGCTTTCAATGACAACAGAAATTACTTGTTGTGCTTGTTTAGGACAGTGTTTCCCAACACTATTCCCAGGAACCTATAGTACTGCACATTTTGGATGTCTCCCTTACATGACACCTAATTCAAATCATAGATCACTGTACTAATGACTTGTTGAGTGGAATCAGATGTGCTAGCTTACAGAGACACCCAAATACAGTACTTTGAGTCCCTAGGAACAGGGTGGGTTAGAACATGGTGTGACAGACAAGAATTAGCTGTCCCATGCCTTGGCAGTGGCTATAGACTAGAAATGGTAGGGCAAAGATAAACTGTAAGGTAAGGTAAGTGGGCTAAATATGGGATCACATGCTGACTATACACTGTCCATCATAACTGACATATTAATACATAGAATTTGAAATTTGTAAACTGCACACTTGTAAATAACATTGTACATTCATTTAAACAATTACCATTTTTTCCTACACTTCTACGTCTGTATATAGTGCATTATTTAATTTTCAGTTTTTCTTATATTAGTGTTACATTCCTATGTATGTCTGCACTATCATGTACGTTGCACTATGTCCGTACTTTCTTCTGCACTGGAAGCTCCTGTCGTCAAGTCAAATTCCTTGTGTGTGTAAACATACTTGGTAATAAAGCTCTTTTTGACTTCTGACTGGTCACCTAAAAAACTTGTCAGATTTTTTATTTAAGTTTAGTTTAAAATCACATTTATCTGAGCGGTGTGTTGGCTGATGGAAACCACTTAGACGAGGGTGGTGTCTGCAGTTGCTAAGAATGTGTGAGACATGCTGCATGCCGAGCATCTGCGCCTGCGGCTGCATCTGCAGCGGTGCATGTACCTAGCGGTTGTGTGTCGCTGCTGTTAGGAGTGTTGGAGGAGGAAGAGTTGTGGTGGGGAGGAAGAGGAGGAGGCCGCTGGGCGGAGCTCCCACCTTTTTTCATATCCTCCACGTCGCTATAGCGACGGATCCAGTGGTTCATCTCCTCACGGTCCGCCTCCTGGCAGCGTCGCAGCACGGTGAGGGAACGCCGTGTCTTCTCCACCATATCCATTATACAGTTCAGCAACTATAGAGAGATAGAAAGGAATGGGAGATAGTAGAAGAGGATGTTATGAACCAACATCCATCCTAAAGTCCACAATAACCACTTCTACATTGCACCTTCTTTGGCCATTACTAATAATAAAAAAAATGCTATATTTTATTCGAAGGGCTGATGCATTAGTGAGCAGCACAAGCATGAGATATTTCGAACACTTTTGTGAGTGTGTGTGTGTGTGTGTGTGTGTGTGTAATCCAGTGGTGCAGTGAGCGGTTGAGTGGTTAAGCAACAATAGCCCTGCAACAGCTGTGCTGCCAGTGGGAGAAGCCAAAACAATTCATTCTTCCCCCATGCTTCTACAGCCTTCTCTCACTCTCGTCCTCTTTCGTCCCCCTCAATAAGATCTCCCCTCATCCATGTGATGCCATTCTTCACTCTCTGAGTATGTTGTTGGCTGTATTTATTTCAGATTTGGATACAGTCCAGAATAAGCCTGATTTCACAGATTGCAAGCCTTGTCTCAGCTGCTCTGTCCAGTGGGAACGTCCTCCACTGGGTTCCTCACTCCATCTGTGGCCTTTTTATTCAATATGTGTTTGAGTGTAAGTCTGTATAGAGGCAATGGTGAGGTGAGCAAAAAGCATAACAAAGGCCTTGCTGTCATCCAGAAAAGGTCTGAACTAATTCATCAACTATCAGGTGTCCATCGAATATTTGACACAGCTTATGTCTGTCAACATCCCAACATTCTGTCTTCCCTCCTGTACCACTTTCCTATGTCCATTAGTTGACCTTGTTTTTGACATGGTACACCATCTTGGTTAACTTGGTTATGGTTGTTAGATCACCTTGGACCAGCAACCAAAACTCATTCTCATTCATGCAAAAACAAAGCATCTGGTCACACATACGTTATCGAGGTGCTTCCATTCCTCAGCCCACTCGCGGTCTGTCAGCCGATGATCAATCACTTCCTCTTGACGTGTTCCATGCACGGCTGTAACACAAGCACAGCACCACATTAGCATACGCACTTAGCATATATCACAATAGAGAAACCATGTCTATGTATGTGCAATTCTACAATGCTTTGCACTCCTGCCATTACTTCTGCAGTTGGAAATATTACTCAAATTCAAACCATAAACTCTGTTAGGATTAGCCATATTTAAATTTGTTGTAAAACAGCATGTATATATGAACACCTGTGACTGTGTATAATTTGAATTCACTGTAAACATGGCCCCAAGGAGTTTTTTGGTTTATTTTACTGTAGACTGCACCACTCTGACCTGTCTGCCGGTGACGATCCCGGACGTCCCTGTGCTCTGCATGTCTGTAAGTGTCTCTGTAGTGGTGGGCGAGTGCCATGTCTTCCAAACGGTAGTGCTGTGGGGCAGGAGGGTTAGGATGTGGAAGGCCATTGGGTGGATGACTCTGTAGGCCGTTGGGGAGAGGGTGAGCAGGTAAAACACTGCTTGGGCTGAAGCGCTGACTCGGGCTCACTGTGCATGGACGTTTGGCCAGGTGCTCCGGGTGCAAGCCGTCTCGGTCCCCTGCACTCTCTTTGGTCCTGTTATAAAGATTGTAGAAATGCAGTAGAAAGGACATATTCAAGAGGAAAAAGGGCTATTGATAGTTTTACATTCTTGCAGTCTAACCCATCCCAACTCCCTCTTTCTCTCTGCCCCTCCACTCATGTCCAAATGTTGAGGCCAGCTGTGAGCCATATGTGGACTCTAGCCTTCATATACCAAGAAACGGAGTTAAATCCCAACCCCTTAATCTTTCCCGTTCTCACCCGTTTCTCTCTCTCTCCTGAGCTGCTGTACTGTGAGAGCTGCTCCCTTTGGCAGATGTTCAGTGACACTGGCGTTTTGGAGCCATCTGGCTGGCCTGTGCAGCAGTGTTGATAATAATCTGTTTAGCTGAGTGCAGCAGCCAGGCATTCAGGGCTAAAGCTCCTCTCCCTTCTGCGAGCATGAAATACATGTGTGTGCGAGGACTGTGCAAGCTTGTTTTCTTGCACTTGAGAGTAGAGTGCAGTTGGCTTGGACATCTGAATCTGGCTGCATGTACGACACCCTATCATGCCCGCCTCCACAACCAACCCAAAAACTTCCAACCTTTTGCAGCATTTCTGCAGTTGTGGCCAGACATCCCACAAATCAAAGCAACAGCTGGGGCTCCTGCCGTGATATGGTAAGCCTAGGCTTCAGAGATGGAGGTGTATGGATTACAGTAGGGGATTGCCCATTCCTCTACCCCCACCCCTCTCTTTTTCTCTGCCTCTCTCTCTCTCTATTCATCCCTCCCCCCAGATCAGTTCAAGCAGGGGTTCAGCAAGATCACCATCTGGACACATCATTGACATATGGACAGCTACTGGGGAACTAACAGGAGACAGTGCGGATGAGAGAGTAGAAGAAAAACAAAAGGAGGAGACAAACAGAAATATTGGTGCTTTAAGTCCCAAAATTAATTTTTGGATTGTCAAGAGTTCTAAATGTCTCGCCAATGTATGGACTCTGTTGGTATGCATAATGCTTTTGTGTGATGTTAGAGCATCTCAGTCTGTTTCTGCTCCACAGGCAACTGGCAGCACCTGGCAGACACACAACACACACTCCCACCTTCTCTCTACCCTCCTCATGGTCTCCTTCTGTGTGGCCTAACCTTCCCACACCCTCCACTCATTACATTGAGTGTGTGTGCATTTCGAAGCTAGACAGGAAGAAGTATGCCCAGGGCAAGGTTGTGTTGACATTTACCGTAGCTGTCTACATTTTTGCCTTTTGCTTGACTTTGTAGATATTTATGACTTAAGGTATTTGTTATGAAAATGGTACACAGAAAGACAAGTTTGTGTGTGTGTTAAAGTGTGTATACCTGTCCGGGGTACGTCTCTTGCCATGCTCGTTGAGTTCCAGCATGATCTCGGAGGAGTCCAGGGGAGAGCTGGCGTTGGCATCCAGCAGCAGCTGTTCGTGCTGGGCCAGATACTGGGCTGGGGTCTGCTTAGCCATCCGAGCACAGTGAAGCAGCTCCCTCTGCAGGAGGGGCAAGTTAGCCTATTGGACAGAAAGAGAAATAAAATGTGGGTGAGAAAGGAAAGCATTTCTTTTCATAAAGACGAACGCAAATCTCCTGGATCGGTAGTGCTGGTTTGGTGCTAGAGGGTACTAAGCACCCTCAAACTAAATCAATAGAACCCTCAGTTTAAGCTGTAATAATCGCATTTCATTGCAGATTTGGCAAACTATCCAGCGCATTACGGTTTGCGCTCTGGAGATCGGTTTTTATTTCAACGTGTTTTGCAGCATTGATCAATAGCCAATCACAGACATATTTGTTGATTCCTTGTACTCAACAGTCAATCAAAGGCATTTAACTTATCAAATCGCCAGAGTTTTTGCAGGTGTTGTGTTCAGCCCAAATCATCTAATTATAACAAAGTGGAGTAGGTGCAATGTAAATAATAGATTCAGTGTGCAGCGTAGTGAACTTCATTGATTATAACGTAACTTTGTGAGATTGCGATGAACTAAGATGAGTGACAGCTTTTTAGTGATAAACGGAGCACTCTTTGCGCAATAACAATGGACGGCACTAAAATGGTTAACTGGTTAAATTAACACACTGGTTAATTTAGTCAGCTATAATGTGTTTTTCTGAAGCTGGTTAACCAAAGAAGTCTTTTCGTTTAACCTAAGTTAGTACATCAGCATCCCAAGCTGGAGACCAGTATTTCAAATACAGCATATTCTGATGGCCAGTTATGTTGGTCTTTTAACAGGGTTTGTGTTAAGAGAGAGAGAAAGAAAGAGTATGAGATAAAACAGACCCTTTCTCTGGCCCACCATGTGTTTGTGCCTTGCTGAGGTCTGCAGGAGAACTGTGCTGCCTCTCTCTCTCTCTCTCACCCTTGCTTTCTTGTTGTCTTTTTCTCTCTGGCTGTCAGTATAACAGTACACAGCTGGCTGATGATACAGATGTGTAACATCAACACTCTGCAGGCCTTTGACAGCAGCCTGTGAGCAATGTGCTGGGTGCCATGTACCACAGTGCTCTGCTTTGAATAAAACACTCACACTATGAGATATGTCTTGTGTAGTCTATATCTCACTAACATGCGCACACGCATAGTGGAAGATGGGGTGTGGGGGGCCTCCAAGGCAACTTTCCACACCAAACATTTTCTTGTTCCGTTCTGTGGTCAATGGATACGTTCTCTCTCTACAACCAGTTATGGGTGATATCTATATGCTGAAATTTGAGTTTTACGTTTGTGAATGTGTTTTTGAATTGTTGTCTCTAAGTGTCCCTGTATTTTATGCTGGTCAGGGGAGTGTGGCATCTGACTTGAGGCCCCTTCAGTACTAAAACATTCTTTCAGCACCCAACTTGACAGACTTAAACTGACAGTTTTAATCTGTGTTATCACTATATGCATTGCAGTAGTAAATCATGTGAATGGGTTGTATGTTTACCAGACACAAAGATGACATATGTATGTCTGTATATTCACATGTGTGTTTGGTGTGGTGTGATTCAGGGAGTCATGGTGCATTAAATTTTTGTCACTAAATCTTTTGCAATCAAGTATGCGATCAACATAGTGATTTCCAAGTGATTTAATTTCACATTCTGATTATGTATTTGTGTGCATCAATGCAGAATCGTTTGAGAAAGAATTGCAATGCATCAGAGAATCTGTGTATGTGTCTGAGCCCTGGATCTATGTAATGTCTGAGGACAGAAAGGGATCAGCGTAAAGACAACAGCGGCAGAGCAATGGAAAGCTGTGCTGCTTACAGCACCCACTGCAACATCTGCCAGGAAATCTTCTTTGGCCCACACCACTCCTCTCCACTCTGGGTAAACACAAGTGTGCCAATTTTAATGAATCACAAATGATGGCCATATGGAGCACTAGATCAGCACAGCCCAGCCACAGCAGAGTAGGGGGGTTGGAAGAGGCTGAGGATGCTTTATCAAATGGACTTCACTCATCTACACATACAGAAAACTATGTATCCGGGGTCAGGGAAACACAGAGTGAGTTTGTTCACGTGTGTGCCGATTCTGGCCGCCATCCATCTACCTTCTTTTTGTTTGTCACTTTGCCTGTCTGTCTCAAAGTCCCACTACCCTCCTCCTCCACCCCTTCCCATATGGTGCACCATAAGGAAGAGCTCCTCATACAGATAGAGAAAGACTTTTAAGAACTCTGGTGGAGTAGTCTCCACTTCAGACAGCACATCCTCAGATCGTTCACCCATTGTCTGATGCATATTATATAAAAATGCCAAGAACTTTTTCGAAATGCAAATTGATTGGCTGGTTTTACAAGGCAGGGTGTCTGTAGGGAAACAAAATTCCCTGGCTGTTACAATGAGTGTTTCCAAAAACGAACTCTGGATCACTGGACAAACTTTGCACGATTCATGCTATCAAATCTTGGATTATATGCAAGAGATTTGTTTGTTATTAGAAAGTAAACAATATATCCTCGAGCACACCTGAATATTCCACTTTGCTCTCAGAGTTGTACGCAATTTACCTATACTAAAGTTAGGTTGGTCACTTTATAGTTAACCGGACAAACCCTTCCTTACTAAGTGAACAATTCTTGGCGAGAACACAATGCAATGCAAAGCAAAGTCTGGCTATACATGATTACTGGCAGAAAAACTGTGTCTGTATGAGATTATTGTTTTTATGGCTGTTCTTACCTTCAGAAATGGAATGACAAAGGGACGCAAGGGAAAGTTTGTGGCTTCCTGAAGTTTGGAGTGGAACTCTTCAATGGTTAGAGTTGAGTTCTGATAAAACAGAAAAAGAAATCCACTTAACTCCCAGTGAAGAAAATAATTGTAGACAGTGCACACAGTTCAACGATAAAGAGAGCCATTAGACACTCACCACTAGCCCCAGCACCAGGCTACGTACACGTTCTCCAATCTCGGGCGAGATGTCGTTGCCAAACTGCTGCAGTGTGGTGAGGAAACGCTTAAGCTTACAGAGTTGCCGGGCTCCGCAGGCAGGGGGAAGCTGCTGGGTGGGCAGAGAAGCGGTAGAGGAGGTGGCCGGTCCATTGCTGAAGCCATTGGGGGTTGAGGGAGCTCCGTTTAGTGACGTGGGGGAGTGACTGCTCCCATTCAGCACTGAGGAAAGAGAGCCACTGTTTGTATTAGCATCATTTAAGTCACGCCAAACTCTCTTGCTTTCCTTTTTCTCCATCTCAGTCCTGGGAAGCGCCCTCCAGGAAGCTCCAACATAGCACGAAGAGGGCACATGCATTCCGAGAATGGTCAAAAAAACAAACTGAAACTGCAGATACACTATGACAGTAACGCAGCACGTTGCTCTGTACTCTTCACTTCATTCTGTACTTTGAACAAACACACCGCAAATGGGACCAGCAGCAACCTCTCTCTCACTATCTCTCCCCATGACATACACACATGCCGCCCACTCGGTCTATTGCTCCCCACTGCTCACTCACTCACTCACTAAGACACAACTATAAGAGGAACGTGTTAAAGAGGTTCCAAAAATAGCCCCCTGGACTGGGTTACTTTTATTCCAACAGCAGGTGTGCGTCTAAATCAGGCTGTGCACATGTCCACCAGCTGAGAGCAGATTTGCAGCTTTCCGAGTCCAGGCCGCCCCATCGACACTTCCACTCCATCCCCACTTCTGCAGCTCATCACTGCACTCTTTCCTCTTCCTTCTGATGGTTGAGTGCCTTCTCCTTAAGAGTAGGCCTTATATCTTATGTTACCTGCACCTGAAGCCATGACCACAGATAAACAAACATCACGCGAGCAATGGACACAACATGAGGGCTTAGAGTTACAGACCATAATCCTCCGGGACATTGGGAAGTGTATGATTGTGCAAATACACCTCGGAAGCTAGCTTTGCTCCAGGTTCGGTGGCATGTTCACACTACTGGCACTACATGGCTTCATGTTGCAGAACACAGGGTCTTTCATTTCGCTTGTGCCCCGTTTTATCTTGCCATTCCAGGCTGGACACATGTGGGTTTACCATGTGACCCCCACACTTGTGTTCTGGTTTTAGAGTGGCAAGCAGGCTACGCTACGACCCATGGAACAGGTGAAACAACAAGGCCCGTTATTGCTATATAGGGTAGCGAGATCTGCCAAGCCCCGTCGAGCCTGATGCTGCCTGTGAATCCCTCCGTATGCAGTAAACAAATCTCTTGCTGTGGATCCTAAGCACTCACACACCCAGACAATGGCTCAACCTATCATACACAAACACTCTCAAACACTCTTGGTCATGTTACAAGGGCATTCTGTGCTATACGAATACTCTGAATGTGACAATAACACTTGTTGTCTCATTTAAATCATTCTATGTTTTGGCATTGCTTTAATAACATGTTAAAGGACATGTTTATTAAGTGCACTGTCCCATTGTACATTTTGAAAGAGATAGTTCACCCAAAAATTGCTTACTTAAGACCTTCGTTTATCTCTGGAACACATATTAAGATATTTTTGATGAATTTCGAGAGCTCTTTGATCCTCCATAGACAGTAAGGGTACTACCATGATCAAGGCACAGAAAGGTAGTAAGGATATCGGTAAAATAGTTCATGTGACATCAGTGGTTCAACTGTAATTTTACGAGGATACTTTTAGTGCACAAAGAAAACAAAAATAACAACTTTATTCAACAATTCTTCTCCTCTGCATCTCCCCTAGCGCCATTTTGGAGAGTATCACGGTGCATGTGCGTGCTTTGATCTGCACGTAAACAATGCATGTGTGTGGTGCTGCTGACCTAGAACACGCATGCGCTGCGCCTTGTTTACGTTCAGTGGAAAGCAAATGGCAAAATGGCGCTAGGGTGAAAGGGAGGAGAAGAATTGTTGAATAAAGTCAAGTTTTCTTTGCGCACATAGAATAAACTATGTTGTCGATGTTCTTGGTATCTTTCTGGACCTTGAACATGGTAGTACCCTTGCTGTCTATGAAGGGTCAGAAAAATATCTTAATTTGTGTTCTGAAGATGAACGAAGGTCTTTCCGGTTTGGAACGACATGAGGGTGAGTAATTAATGGCAGAATTTTCATTTTTGGGTGAACTATCCCTTTAATGTGCATACTGTGGTGGTAATAAACTGCAGTATTCAAGATGATTATAGAGTTACCTCCAATGTGTTATTATTAAGCTAGCTACCTATAAAAAGTCGCCAATCACACATACACTCGGCTCATCATAATACATTTTCGGTCGTTCAATCTCGTGAATTCAGCAAGTTCCAAAAACAAATGTAAGCATGTTTGTACTGAGACAACTTACTTGTTGTGGGTGTGAATGATGCGTTGCGATTGGCTGCCTGGCTGACAGCAGGGGGTGGAGGTGGCATTGTGGGCGGAGTTGACCTGGGCTGGGTTTTGACATCAGCAGGTGAATCTGGCATCGTTCCAGCCTTCTGTCCTGTGCTACCTGTGGATGACATGACATTAACTCTTTTAGAGCTTTTTATACACAACAAAAGTAACAAGATGATGAGAACAACAACATGTACATTAATGTGCCTGAAGTCTCCTAACTGCCAAGCCACAGCTCATAATACTCCTACTCTGCTACATGGCACTTGTTCAAACTGTATCATGTTTGACACATATGTTTCGTCTTGTTCACGGTGCTAGATCATGCGTTTGGCATTCTTTTTTCAGCAGTAGCCTTCTAGTGAGTCGTTCAGACAGACTTATAATATTTCATAGCAGTAAATCAGTGCAGTCTCCGCTGATAGAGATAAAGTGTGGCTTTGGCAGACTGTGGCAGAGGGTAAATGTCACTGCTGTTGGAAACATCCAGTCACACCTGTTCTCCTACTCAGCTGCTGCTGACGGGACCCCTCTGCCCACCACCCAACCCCCCCATCACCCTGACATCCACATCAATGTCCTACACCCCCCACCCACTCCCCCGCCTGTTGTCCGCTCTTGTACGCCGGATGGACAGGCTCTTGACAGCCAGTGACAAGTGCAGCTGGATCTGCTGCTGTCCATCACGGTGCTGAACACTTCAACAAGGCTGCGTTCACACCGGCCCTCATCTCTGCTTTGCTGAGGGACCAAACATGGCAAGTCTTCCTCACTCTTGTCCGCCTGGCCCGCATTGGTCATGTGACAATCCCTTTGTCTACCCAGCTCTCTGACCATAGTTTCACATGCTGATCTCCCAATTCTATTTTCTCATGTACAGCGCACTCATCACTGTCAGTTATGGGATGGAAATGTAGTTCATCAGTGTTCATGCCTTCACTCAAAACTGCCCCAACAAACACCAGCGAATGCCAACAGTTGTTGGGTTTTGTTAGATCAGTGTTAAGATAAGATGTAATATATGTGTGCGTGAGTATGTTGTCCAGGTATTCCCTACGTTGTGTCCTACCAAATGTCCCCACATGGATAACAAAACTGAAATTTCTGCTGTTATAGGAACAAAATTTTGGAAAACAGTTTATAAAAATCATACTAAATGACAAAATGCTATTATTTACTGTTTGTTTGTAATGTAATGTAAAAATCAAAGAATGTTTTCTGTAAGGGATAAGTTTAGAGGTTTGGGGTTAGAGCATTAGTGTTTGATAGCACAGATATTCCAAAAGAAGTACCATCAGATGGTACTGAGATTAGCACACAACATCATTGATGACAGCTCACATTTGCTACTCCTTAACATCGTCTGTCGCTAAGTAGGATGCTTCAGATGCCACAAACACAGAGGAAAAAACTTCAATGCTCATTTATTCTACAGACCATAGGATTGTTTAAAGATCTCTTAAATGAAACTTGTATTTGGTATTTTTTGTTTTCTCATAAGTGAAGTTATTAAGATAATTTCGGGAGGAGTACGCCCATCTAATCTTCCAATTAATATCCGATTATAAAAAACAGCCTCTTACCACTTCCATTGTTAGTTCTTTTGGCATCTCTCCACCTCCCCATCTCCTCCTTTATGCATATTTATTTCATTTATCCTTCTGTCTATATAGGGGGGATATCGGTGCTCGAGTAGAATAGTCTCTCTGGGCCCTCCATTGCAGACATCAAGCCAAATTCGTTTACCACTAACACTAAGATTATATGGGCACACGAACTTGTGATATTATAATTGCCAAATTCATATACCATGGTATTTAGTATATTATGGTTCTTCAAAAAAGTGTGGAAATTGTATTTCCAAAAAACACAGTAGTACAATAATGCATATCCAAAAAAAACTGTATTATACCATGACAGTTTTTTGGTTTGCATATAGGTTAAATAAATGCACAAGAGTAAACATTAAACATGTGTATGTTTCACCTATATGTTGCGATGTGTGTGTGAGCCTGTACAGCAGCTTGTGTTGAGCAGCAGGCTCTCTGACAGGCGCCTCTTGTCTCAGTGCTGTCACTCACTGTGGATCAGTTGCCCTTACTTCTCTCCACTGTCACCTTCAGTCAGATAGACCTCTTGAAAAACAGCACAACACCCTGACCGTATGCTGGGGCCACCAGCCCAGGCCATGTTCGGAGAAAGCCCCACCGCCTGGCCGAGATGTCATGTGCAAAAATAACTAAACATACAGGGTCACAGCCAAACTACTAACAGCCAGATAATTGGTGCTCGACCTTAGAGGGATGACAGCTGCAGGAGGGTGACAGGGTATGAGGCTGGTCTCTGGGTTAGGGGCCACCTTGGCTCAGGGGGACATGCTGAGGGTCCTGAGGAGCACAACATTTTGCTCATTTTGTGTTTTCCTGATCCTCATTATATAGTGTGTTCCAAACAGGCGTCATGCTACAATTTTCCACAACCAGGTAACAGTCTGTCCTCACTAATAACAAAAATGCAATGCGAAGTAATTATAACATATTTGATGCTTACACTGCCTTCAAGTAAACACATCATACATCATTCAGAAATTGAATTTTGAGGACTTGACAGCTGCATTAATATATCTAAAACCTGTACAGAATGGCACTTTAGTCCAATGACATTTCATGATGGGCGGAGCTACTTAGTGCATCATGACAGAAATGCAAATTGAGCCAACAAAATTTTGATTATTGCAGTTACAGCTGGTAAGGACCACAAATTTCATATAAAATGTACATGACAGGATTTATCGTTCATTGTTTTACTCAGAAAAATTGCAATCTCTTTAGTGGTTTGGGAGCTCTGGTTTGGGGTTCTTTCTATCACCAACATTTGAGACAAAGCAATTGTCTTGAAACATTAATAAAGAACAATACATGTACAACATTACATGAACACTAAAATAACAATAAAATACCAATAACAATAAAATATGTGCAAAGAGGGGATGTGGAAAGAGAAATTAACTCTTAATTCTCATTTAAAGATTGACTGGTGCCCCAGGGCAATAAACATAACAAGGTATTAGGACTAATGCCATGCTGACCAAAATAGGCACAAGCTGGCTTGCCGTGCAGGGCTAATGGTGCACTGCTCTGTGCATCACTGTCCCTGTCATTGCCAAATGTAGACAGGTAGAGAGGGATCTTGCTAAGGCCACAAGCCCTGCCTGTCCATCTGTCACTCAGTCCAGCAGCTTGCAGCCTCAGAGGGGCCATTAAACAAAGAACAGGCCAGCAAGCATTCACACAAACACACATCAGTCACACATGACCTGAGGTAACGTTAATGTTAGTATTCAATAGGAGTCAATGTCAATATCTAGAGAGCAGTGTGGCCAATGGCTGATACAATATATATTCTGAGAGGTTATAAGTAGGAAGTCATTTCTGTGTTTTGACATTATTTAAGCTTAAAGAGATGAATAAAATCCCTTCCCTCTCAGGGCTGCTGGTTTAAAACTTCCTGACAGAAAAACAGGCCATAATCACTCCTTTTAATTTGCTCTTAGGGGAGCAGCACACGGTAATTCCTGCATGCATTCTCGGGGGATTGTGGAAGTTGCCGTGGCCTGGCTGCAGTGGCATGAACTCCCACAAGAAGACTGAGAAAGAGGGGCTGTCAAATATAAGTGAACACAAAGGGTGAGCGGCAAGTCTGCCCTGCTCTGCCTGTATCCACTGTGGGATTACAGATATCTGATTAATCTGACCAGCTAAAGGACACTGTAGGACACACACACACACACACACCGGGCACTGGATTTTACTTTTAATACATTAGAAAGTCCATGTATGAGCCCCTTCTGTGACCATCTGTGCTTCCATAATGCCCAAACAAAGGAATACTTAGATACAAGATACAAAAAGAGAGAATGCTAACTGAGAAGAAAATTCAAATTTATGACAGCTTCATCATCTGTAAAAGCACCACACTACTTACAAATATGTATCCACCTATAACAAAGAAAAAACAACTGTTATCTCAGTTGTTTCTCCAAAACCATCTTGAGTCATGGTGATAGTTATTTAATGGCAAATTTCTTTTTACTTTGATATATAGATCTCCAGATCTTGAAGTAAATACGCTTTTCCAATAAATGCCTACTTAACAATATTTTTTGGCATAAGGCACACTCTTTATTTAAATTTTAGAAATGTGTTTTTAGACATACAGTAGCAGACTTTCTTTTACAAGAAACATCTGAGATAAATTTATATTTAAATGAAACAACTGAGAACACCATTAAGAGCTATAAAGAGAACTTCTGAGGGAAAAAAAATCCTGTGGCTACCTTCTTGTCTTAAAAATAAAGAATACACATTCAGTCACTCACATATCTGCATGAGATGGAAGAGCCATACCGAGTGATCAATAAGCCAAATAGATCTAGCTTACAGTGCAATATGCTTTTAATAGACCTCCTACAGATGTGTGATTTGATCCTCAATGCTGTGATTCTGTAATGATGTTAAAGCAGTCTCTTTGGGCTGTCGCCTTTGCCATATGCTTGATGTCTGAAGGAAAATGCACACTTATAGGACAGCTAAAACTAACCTTGTCCATCTGCTTTTGTGTGCTATAATCAGATTGAAAAAACGCACCACAAAAGTGCTCCAGTTTGTAATTCTGAAGCTTTTTTGGAGTCTTTTGAGATCAGCGGACATTTGCTTTCAGTAAAAGATCCAAACACACAAGAATCCATCATATAATGACAAGCCTAGAATTCCGGTTTCTGTGATTTGCTCTTTTTAGAGTTTGTGAGATGTGTGTATGTGGAGGGTTTTACTTAGCTATACTTAGCTAGAAGTTAGCTAAATCTGACAAAACTTCTCTTTGGGGACATCTAGGGATATCCTCAAATGTAAAATAATTCATAAATAAAGAAAGTAATGTTTTGTGTTTGCTTATATAAGAGAAAGAGGCAAATGTAGAAGCCTATAAGGCACAAAGATCTCTTTTAGCAACAGGATTACAGGCTAAGTTCGTCTGTTGACACTATAATCAGATTTATATAAAAACAACAGAAGTCTATCATATGACCGCATTTAGATATCTAGGTACATGTGAGTGTGATGTGGTTCTTTGCTTACACTGGCACTTGTTCCGTACTAAGCTACCTTTCACTCAAACACAATGAAAAGCCCCTTGAGGTAACCTTCTCTCTCTTCACATGGCTTCTTTTCCTTGTCCCTGTATCTAACCCCCTCCACTCCACCCCTCTGTAATTCCCCCAGTCTCTAGGAATGCTCTTGTTTTTAATTTCTCCCAGCTGCTCTGGCTCTGTGCCCGACCGCCTGCCTTCCCACATCTGCTCCCCATCAGGCCGCTGCCGAGTCCACACAAACAGAGGCCTCTCATCAAAACAGCAGGATTACAGCCTTCGACCCCTGGCCAGCACTTCAAGACCTGTCCATCCGCTATCCCTCTCCTCAGCCATCCCACCATCTCTCCTCATCATCACCCAAAGCTCCTCAGTAGACCCCTGGACTGTAGCCCACGTTCTAAAATTTTTATGGTAAAGAAACAGACATTGCCACAAGGCTTGGATCTGACTGGACAATATCCCAAGACAGACATGAGGCTGTCCCCTAAAGAGGCCTTTGTAGGAGACCGTGTGAACGAGTATGGGAACTAGTATGGGAGATGAGTAGCTAGCTCTACTGAGCTGACTACCTAGACCACATCATACATTATGTGCGCTTTCAAGGCGAAGGCTATTCCAAAAGGTATACTGTATTCTCTATCTTATTTTAAGTTTGGATTCTTGCTAACATCAACCTCCACTAGAATCAATTGTTGAGTTGCATACAGAACCTTTCAAATCAGTCACTTATGGGGTTCCAATTCAGTTAGGATGCCCCTTTAGAAGGCACCTGCCTATTTAATGTAGGTAGTAGACAGTAAGTCAGCTCATTAGGTTTTGAAACAGAGTTAGAAAGTCAGTTTGTCTACAGTATATCTGATTGGCCAGCATCATGTGGTCTCCACACTGAACAAGAGAGCTTATCTTTTACTTATTTACAACTCATCCACTCATAGTTCAATAAAAACAGGGTGAGAGAGCACGCACACACAAACACACACTCTCTGTGAGCCTAAGCAGGCGTCTTCAGCTGAACAAATATGTTTTGAGAAAACAAACATTCAGATGGCAATAAATGCGTATTTAGTCACAAGCTGAACAGACCCCTGGGCCCTGAGACTCTGTATATGTATGTGTGTTTTAGTGACGTCCAGCATGTACGTGTGTGTGGGAAAGAATGCTGGGGTCACCAAAAATGGTACATGTATAACCGCAGTACGGTTGTGTTAAAGAGTGTAGAGACACATTCTCTTGTCGCAGTTCCAAAAAGATCATCATATCCTTCTGTTATGAGGAAGCAGACATTCGCTAAATGCTGTTCTCTTGGGTTTCACCTCATCCAGGAATTGGTAAGAGGGGAATATCTCAACTCAGCTCAACTATATCACTTTATGAACATAATGAAAGGAAACCTGCTATTGACAGATCGTTTTCCACTCAAACACACTTTCAAGGGGGTTTACCCTGATTTAGCCAAGAAGGATGCATTCCTGGATCAACATCCTTGCAACATTACTGGGAGAAAGACATAGTCCTAAACCTAGCCTTAACCACAACCATTTTCCCGTTTCCTATCTTTTCCTCTTCTTGAAATGAAAGAAATAGCAATACCTGAAGAAAGCTATCCATAAGCATTCCCAGTGGCACAATGGTTCATTATGGCATCTATTAGCAGGGGCTAATTGTTAAATCTAACCTGCCAAACCTTGACCCCAATGGCCAACAAGGATGTTGATTCAGGAACCTACTTGGCAAAGTCAGGGTCTACTTCAGAAGGTACTTTCCTCTTACCCTGTAGGTTCAGGCTGGTGTGGTATCTTGAATATTGATGGTAAAACTCTACCAGCATTGTCTTTTTGGCAAGCTGATTGATTAAGGAAGTCTTGCTAGTCAGGCAAACTATGAAACCTGGGACGCATGCATCCAAAACACAAGATGGCGTAGCTAGAGGTCTCTCTTGCTCGCTTGAATATTATTGTGAATATTGATCAAATTGTACTGAAGTCTCTGTGCCATCTGTTCTCCGAAGGGAGGGCTTCATCAGTGGCCAGGGTTCTGGAAAGCCCAGCACTACCCCAAAAGGCAAGAGAGAAAAAAACTTCCTTTTCAGATTTCTCCCAATGGCTGCTAATAAAATCCAGATGTTGCTGAGCTGCTCTCTACCCTACTCCCTCCTATCCTCTCCTCAGCCGCCCGGTCTTAGCCATTCCTAAATAAAGGAAAGTATTTGTGACATTCAGCCGAGCCGGGACGTGCCAAGAACAACTCCCCAGATCGGCCCATCTGGAGTGTGTTAGGACAGCGCTGGGCACCAGTCGAGGTGCAGAGATGAGTGTATGGCCACTTCATTAGGAATATGGAACATGCATGCACAAAAAGAGGTGCTTGTTGTTTAGGTACATCTAAGTGTTCTGAGTCTTTTAGTGGGTGTTTTAAAGTGGAGGAACCTGTCTGTTTCAAGGTCCAAGACAACATTCTAACTCTCATGTCCCTCCACCCATCTGTGGACTTGTTGCGTTTGTAGTTGTTTCCTGTGCTGCCCTGAAGTAACCGTTGTTCTTGAGGCGGAGGCAGTGTGTTCACAGTGTGTGTCTCTGTTCTGAGCTCACACACCTGAACATCACTAACTGTCACACACTCTCACAAGCACACACATAAGAACGTCCTCAGACTCAGCTCAGGCACCTGGGGACCAAGAGTACTGCAGGCATAAAGCCGTCGCCAACACATCTGTCAACTGATATTCAAAGAGAGAGAGTTCTTTAGCAAGAGGGGAAAGCTAAGACACCAAAGAAAAAGGAAATGTGTAAAAGAAGTAGAAGAAAGTGAAAGACAATAGATGTGACATACAGCAACTTTTGACCACCAACTCCAGTGACAAAATCACAGCTAATCAAACCATGTTTAACATTTAAGTGCAACAGAATATTGAGCCAGTAAGATTTCACTATGGGCAAATTGTTTTGTTGCACATTGCTTGTCGCAGTGGTTAAACGACATTCACATTGACACCAATTGACAGATGGGACCGCAACCAGCAATGAGGTTTTAATGGATCCGTGGACCAGCAGTAGAATCTAACTGGCTTAAAATCCCTCTCTTCATAACCATACAATAAACATTGAATATCTTCTGACTGTCTATTATTGTGTCAAATCGTGCAGCGGTTTTGTGGACGAATGGCTCGATACCAGAAGCTAAGTTAGGAAACAACATAAAGCTACACAATATAATGAAACAATTTTGTTATTCTAGGAGAGTCATAATTCTAATGACTGTTTTATTGGTGCTTGGACAAATAATAAGACATGCTTGTCTTTCAGCCCTACAAGAACGATCATTACGAAACAATTACAATTTTCCCATCAAGGCTGATAAATAGTTATAATAGCTACGCTTTCCCTAAACTCATGTATTACTTTAATAGTGGGGAAAAGAGACAAAATGATCTATGACAGGAATCTGTTTGCTCTCCACACTTCCACAAACAAGCTCCCCAATCAAAACACCTGCAGCTTCACCCAACACCAATTAGCTCATCAAGCTTTTAATTACTCTGTTAATTGCATACAGGCAGCGTGAGGGGCGGCTGGGGAATTAGACACAGAAGCCCTCCAGAGGACCCGCCTTGACAATCCTAACAAACAAAGAGGACGCGTGCCAAGCAAAACACACAGGGCCTGTACACACATACACACACACCACAGATCCCCTGCTCACATGACTGGAAGAAAAACAAGAGTGGCTATAATGCCATGCCACCATGCTCACCATCTGTTACTGCGCTAGAAGTGATGTCACATCCTGTCACATGGATGACTATTACCTGGGGAAGGATGAAAATGTAAATGAACGCAAAGAGTGCTTGCGTGTGTTTTTGCTGGTCAGTCTTATCTACAGCAATATACTCTGAGTAGCATTGTACCATATAAATACATCAGCAACATATAGCATATAGTACAGAGCTTGCAATGTGCTAGTATTTAGTTCTAAAATATTTCTATTTCACAGTCCCGTGTAAGTCAGGTTCTGGCTCTAATGAGAGTATGCAGACAGCACACATACTCTGTTCCTCTTCCTTTTTTCATCCTAATTCCCTGACTAGGATGACTATCTCTTTTTTTCCCCCCGTCTCTCTCCCTTTCTCTTATATCCTCTGAGAAAACAGCAGAAGTGTTTGGCTGAGGAGGCGTATCCAGGAAATAGTGGCAGGCCCTGACTTCCTGTGTGACAGGTGCACGATGCGGGGCCTGACAGCTGCTGTCTCTCCGCAGTATTCACTCTCTCTCTCTTTCTCTTTCTCTTAGGCTATGGCCAGCTGTAGCCTAGTACTGCTCTTGTTTGCTTTGGCTCTTGCGTCATTACAGCTTGCTGATTTATGGAGCACAAAAGACTGAAACCTGCCCAACTCATACACATGCAAAAAAACATTAATAAATATATAGATTATGTATATAATCTATATATTTATTAATGTTCTCTTTTTCTATGAAATTGCTTAAGTAGTACAATGGTACAGTGATCCCCAATGATGTTACATTGACGTACACACGATTGAATAATTAACGGTAATTAATAGTATTGCATAATTGAATTTGAACTCTTTCAGTGATTGCACATACATTATTACTTTTAGTTAAAATTTCTTTTTTGTTCTTAGTTGACATTGCCCTAAAAAGCTTTCTGTTTATCTATAGCCTTCATAAATGTTACATCTGCTTTATACTGTCTCTCAATTTCGATTAAATTTAAGTTTTAAATTAATGTGAATTATTTAAAGTAATATAACATACAAATGGATTAAAACAAGTGAAAAATAGAAAATGATAGAATTTTATAAAATCAAATCAAAGAAACAAAACATGTGTTGTAATAACCAAAGTGGCAATTTAAAACAAAAATAAGGCAGGGAATTAATTAAGGAAGTAACTTTCATTACAGAAAAATAGTTAAGAAGGATAAACTGTGGATAAAATAAAAAATAAATGAACATAAGTCTTTGCTCCAAAACCTAGTGGGCTGCCTACATAGGCAACATTTTAGGCTCACTGGCAATGACTAATAATAATAATGTTAAGAGGAGACCTCTGCGTTAGATAAAGGCCTTCGTAAGAGACTGGAGCCGCAGTGAAATTCAGCTCAAACCCATTTCAAGAATGACAGGATAGTCCGGCGCTCTGCTTCTGTTTCCATGAGATAACGGCCGCTTTAATTTGTGCAAATACGCTACATCGTACGTCTCCCAGCCCCAATCCAGCCCAGAGCCCCTTCTCAATACTTTAACATCATTGTGAGGAGAATTGTATGTGTGTGTGAGGGCTTAATAACTGAGCTTCATCTGTAGTTACCACTCAGAACTGTGTGATAAGTAACTGGCTGAGGGCGAGAGAGGAAGTGAGGAACTAGCTTTATCACAGACAGGAGCAGTGATATGAACTTCCACACTGTTTGATTAATAAACCCCTCAACCAGCAGGGATTACTCCAGCTGGTGCCCTGTCTCTTAGCCATAGTTCCGCTGGCAATGTATCCTTACATCCTCCAATCTTTTTTTCCACCTTCTTATTTAGTGAGAGTCTGCTTATCATCCAAACAAAACAAGCCAATTCATAGTGGGAGCCATTTCTCAAAGAAGTTTACAATGTTCCCTATTTGATCAGATCGAATCTGTTTTTCATTACAGAGAAATGAGGATCCAACAATCTAGCAAAATCAGCCTGAGCAGTCTCTTGTTTCTTTGAGAAGCTTTTGTCGCTTGCTCTGTCAGTATCTTTCTCAAAATGCAAGCTTTAACCTGATTGGCTAGTTTCAGTCAATTTCTTGGCGATTTCTATCAGCCGGATAGGAGATAATGAGCATGTCAAGATCTAATTGCTTGATTTGACAATGTTTATGAACTTCTTATCATTATTAAAGATATGCAAGGCAGTTTTGCTCTTAAAAATTCCGATTTACTCACTCTTCAACATGGTTATTCACATGTCAATCAGGCAGTTTCTTCCTGTCTAAGTGGGTCTAGACAGTTTCTTCCTGTCTAAGCGGGTCTTGGCCAGAATAAGTTGCAGTGTGAACCAGACTTAATGCTGATAGGTCTATCTACTATGGCTCGTATACAGCATTCTCCATTTTACATGCATTTATCTTTCTAAATCTGTGTCATTAAGATAGGACAACACATTTACTTGTGAGAACACATGGGAAAAGGGAAGAACGTGTGGCGTAAATGTATTTGAGAGTGATGTGGTTTCTCTCTCTCAGAGTGAACTCCCAGCTCCTACAATGTGGCGTAAATGTGTTTTTTGTTACCCCAGATGTTTGGAAGCTGGCCGGCTACTCTGCTCTCTGACATTCTCCTTCTCCTGAGAGAGGCCGCCATGTCACAGTAATGTCAAACACATGCGCTCACCACACCGTCGCCGTCTTTCCCACTGTTTGGAGGGATAAACAGGGCTGAAACCATGGCAAATGCCCCCTTGCCCGTCCTTGCTGCTCCCTCTCACTGCCACTCCCGCTGGGAGCCTGGGGTTGCCACGGTAGGACAACCAGATGGACTGCTGGGACAATTTGCCATAACAGAGCCTTCACCCCTGAGTAAGTATTGAGACACACTGAAATACAAATGTTGTGATCATGTGAGTATATTTATCAGCACCTCACTTAACTAAAAGGCCAATCAAATATGACATTCGTCTGATGTTTGGACTGATTGAGTCTCTTCTCTTTTGTGAGTCATGTGACTCAGATCTGTTTTTGTTTTTTTTGGTTTGGTTTGTTTTTCCATAACAGTGTGAGCAGCACAAACCACTTGGAATCTGATCTTTTCAATTCTTATTTGGACCACTTCCATATGTGGTCCTAAATCAGACACAGGTCCATTTTGCAATGCAATCTCAGTCTGAACAGTCATATCAGAATTCATGTGACTTTTACATCACTCTAGATCAGGGGTCACCACACTCGGTCCTGGAGGGCCTGAATGACCTTCTCTGCTGTCTTCCATATTCACAGAGTGACCAAAGAATTACTGGTATATACAATTTTTTAGTGACTCTCATCAACACAGAATTGTCATGAACGTCCATGTAGAGCAGGGGTCAACAAACTTGTTCCTGGGCCGGTGTCCTGCTGAGTTTAGCTCCAACTTGCCTCAACACACCTGCCTTGAAGTTTCAAGTATACCAAGCAAGACCTTGATAAGCTGGTTCAGGTGGGTTTGATTAGGGTTGGAGCTAAACTCTGCAGGACACCGGCTCTCCAGGAACAAGTTTCTTGAGCCCTGCTCTAGATGGACGTTCATGACAATTCTGTGTTGATGAGAGTCACGAAAAAATTTTATATACCAGTAATTCTTTGGTCACTCTGTGAATATGGAAGACAGCAGAGAAGGTCATTGATGGGGATCTCAGGTGGTTGAAAGTATTATAAGACAGCTCTATACAAGCAAAACTTCAGGGAAAAGTACATGAAAAAACTTTGCTCTCTTACTCCTTATCGTTACTTCTTCTTATCACCTGCGCACAAATTCTCTGGCTTCCGCGGCACATCAGCTTATGAATGAACGCATAAACGCTGGCTTCCATATTTACTTTCGTATGGCAGCATGCTGATTGCTGTCTCTGTTATTGTTCTTTTGGGCATGCAGTTCACACTCGATTTGGCACATTTTGAAAACAAACAAGATCTGAGCAATAAGAATCAGAATTGAGCACTAAGACTTGCAGTATGAACATAACCTTAGTCTCTTCCTTTATCTGTGACACACACACGTTGTTTTTGTGAGGCACACTGTGCAGTTATGATTTTTTTTTATTTTATGCACTTTTCCAGTGTGGATCTGGAAGGCATTCCTTTCAATACATGCAACTTTGAAAAGAAAGGAAAAAAGGCCCAGATCTTTTACTCAGTCTGAGAATCATTTCCTCACACCAGGACATAAGTGACACATAAGTGCTCTCTCTGGCAGCTAATGTAGATAATAGACCAGGATAATCTCTACTGAGCTCTTCTAAAGACATCAACAAATAAACAAAACAGGTTCAAAAACCACAGTTCTAAAGCTTGCGGACATCCACACCTGCTCAGGACTCAAGTGACTGCACAATTGCATTAATGCATTATAAGAATTAGGATCAGTGCGTGATCTAACAACTCTCTAGACACTGGGATGGGTAGATAGCAAATACACTTCAATTAAAATGACATTTTTGTCAATTAAATTTGAATTTATTAAAAACACAGTCCAATGTTGATTTTACATAATTAAGGTAATCCAATTTGGAGAAATAAAAAATAAATCATACAAATATTAATGGGCTTTTTGTATTTAATTTATACACTCTAAAAATGTCTGCATAAAAGCAGAGCAAAATACACTCTTAATATGGAGGAATTATAGGTAAATATTTTTCACAGGTGTTTTACCCGTATTTTGAATTACGCATCACATTATGTTGTGCTTTAGGGTTAAAGGGAATGTCTGTAAACTTATGTAAAACTACCAGTACCTTTTCTATTTTTTACCGATTTTTTGTTTACAGTGTAGCAAAGTAAAACAGGAAGGTAGAGGGGAAAATAGGTTTGAGGTATGATGCAGGTCATACTCGAACTTGCATCTGGCTCTTTGTGCTCTCCAAGCACATGTACTACCCACTATGTCACTAGGACATGTTGTAGGATTTAAAACTATACCTGTGAGCACAAAAACCCCTTTGTGTGTACACATGCACTACTCAACAGGATCAGGATATGTTGCATGCCAGATTCAAATCTGCATACCTACAGTATGAACACAAAAGCCCTTTTTATGTCACCAACAAATACACAAACCACTGCACGACTACAAAAAACTTATATTTATGGATTTGAGTAACTCTTCTCATAGTATAGCTTTGTGCCAAAGAGGTAAACTTGTATAAATTGGCATTTTAAGTGCAGTGCTGCCACGTGTCGCGAGGTTAGTTGTGTGAGTGAGGTCTTTCCTGCAGGTGACAGTCAGGCTACCTGGCCGATCAGGTGCCAGTGCTTACTGATCAGTGCCTGACCCCACCCCCTAGTTCTCTCTCTCTCTCTTCATCCCTCCCCCTGCTGCTTTGCCGGCCGTCTGCCTGCACCCATCTCCCGCCCACCACCATCTGCTCTTCTCGTTAATTACGAGACGGCAAACTTCACCTGCACCCGCACTCAAATTACAATAATTACCTCCAGTGCACACCATGTCCCTGCTCCCATTGCAGAGCACTGCCACAAGGACACGCTCTACCAACCTGAATGTGGGCGTCCTAGTAAACTTAAGATATATACCACAACCATTAAAACTGACACCCTCCACATGACTGCATGATAGTAGCAGTGTGAGCCTTTATGAATTCTCAGCCGATCAGTGGGTGTTGCACTGACAGTTTGAAATACACATCCATTTCTAAACTATATTTACACTGAGTGCAAATCATAAAGTTTAAATTTATAATATCTAAAGCGACTTCGATTTAAAATGTTTTAAGGATTTCTAAACCGTGGTGAACTTTACGTTATGGCTTTCCAAATTATTGTTTTTCACTAAAAAGTGTATGAATTTTGGTTTAAAAAAAAATATTTTTTTAATTTTTTGAGCACATGCATTTTAGGCTTTATCAACATTCTGAACAGGTGTGTTAAGTGTAGACAGGGAGCAGGTAAGACTGACTCCAAAGACCCTCGTCAGAAGCTGCAAAACCATTCAAACAAGTTCTCTGTATCTACCAATGGTAAGCAGTGTCTCCTCAGAGCCATTTGACTTAACCACGTATACTGACTCTTCTATATAAATCTAATAAACATGGCATGAAAGCAAATTGAATAATCACTCCAGATGAACGAATGGCTTTCTCTTAGTTGAGGTGCTTTAGTGCATGCAGCAGGGACATTTGCCTGTAAAAGCTATTAGGGCTATTTGGTGGTAATGTTTAAGGATAGTCTGTGGCCACAGCGCGGTTTCACCTTTAGACATTTAGCTGTTGGGAGAACTATTACCGTCTGTTCATTCATAATTCAGCTGATCTTTACTGGGGTCAATTAAAGAGTAAAGTGGTGGTTTGCAGTGCAACAGCAGTAACATCAACGGGTGCTGACTGGGCTGGACTGAAGGACAGTTAAGACAAGTGATGTTGCAACAAAGCATATTGTGGTTTCATCCATCAGTGTGCTGGCAAGGTTGCAATGAACAATTCATCATAATGCACCAGATCACATCTTCATTTTTGTGCTCAGATAGACTAATCATTTATTAGATGAACAGGTGCAGAGATTGCTAGGCTGATGACTGCTATAAATTTACTTTTTATAAGATTGAGGCCATCTGACGTTCATAAATTTGCTGTAATTTCTGCTTGTTCGTTTATTATTGGCCGGGTTTTTATTAACACTCTATTGTTTTAAAGTAAACAATCTAACCTCTTTCAGAAAATGTGAAACAATTAAAGGATGCAATGTGAGCAAATTTCTGGCAGATCAGACCTAAGTTCAAATTCAGAGGTTGGGATTGTTTTGCCAAAAGATAAACTTCATCTTTGATCCATTTTTCGTGCTCTTTTCACAAACCGTAACTAAAAACAAATTATTAGCCTACAGAAAGTTTAATAATATATTTGGCATTATTCAGTATAGTTATATATATATATATATATATATATATAGGCTATATTAATTGTGCCAATCATTTTTATTGATAATAACAGACTTTCTGTTGACTCTCCATCCGTATCTTAAATAAGCATCTATTTTCATTTCAAATAACTAATTTGAAAGAAACAATGTATACATTTTAAAGAAAATAGTTTGATAACGTTTGCATTGCATTTAGGCTATATGTATTTTGTACTTGCTTAACATAGCCTATAAAAAAACTAACTGCAACAGAGCAGGTATGTCGTTGCGTTTATAATTTAATATCTGTATTGCTGGACTGTACCTGCTAGAAGACCTACCAACATTACAAGCATCTTATAAAATCTTCGCTTAAATCCAGACTTACGTGATTGTATTTAAGAAATAGCCGTTAATATTGAACGAACTAAGTAGGCTATAGATACAGTAGAAGCAACACTTACTTTTGAAGGTCGAAGTCAAACTGAGGTATTTGCAGCAAAAAATAATCCACGCGAAAAATAAAAACAGAAAGAAACGGAGATTATTACGCCTCGATTATCACTGAAAAAGGTGTGAACTTTCCAAAATGAATAAAAAGCGTATATATGTCGTTTTATCAAAGAGTGTCTGAGAGAAAGAGAGAGTTCTGAACTCCTTTGGATTGCACACGATGTTGACTTTTCGTTATAGTAATAAATAATGAGGTAATTCAGTTTCAAGAAATCGAAAACATATCATACAAAGCTAGAACACAGCGGAGCTTTAGTATTAAAGTAGAGAGACTTTGGTATTACGTTCCTTTAAAATGTCGAAATCTTGAAACGTGTTAACAAATTTCTTAGTAAAAATGCACAGGGCGAAAAAAAGTTCGCTTCGATTTCTCAAATCGCAAAAAAAATAAATCGCAAAGTCCTCCAATTCAGATCTCGCGTTCTTGGTGGTTTTTATACCGTATTCCACAGTAGATGTCCGCGATCCCTCCTATAAGAGAGAAGATGTTTTTAATATTGCCACTGATGCTCCATGTTTCCAAGTAGAAGTATAGTGAATATTGTCTTTTGTAAATCCTCAAAGTCCTCGTCTACAGAAATGATTCAGATAGGGAGTGTTTCGGAGATCTTCCCGTTAATACTCCAACTGCTCGTCGCGAACTCCCTCCACACTGAACGCGAAAAAACGGTCCATTAAAAACATCATTCGTGTCCCAGCTAACTGATGTTACACATTCTGCGTTGTTTCGCTCTGCACCATCTCGCGTTTTGGTTTATTTTTGTTGTTGTCAGTGCTTGGAAGCTGGTGTGTTGTCTAATGACCCTTCTGTCTGCGTTTAAAACACCATCTGGAGAAGAGAAGCGTTCTCCTGCGCTCCTAACCTCTCTCGCTCGCTCGCTCTCCCCCTCTCTCTCTCTCTCTTTCTCTCTCTCTGTGACAGCTCCTCAGACCCACAAGCTGACAGCCTGCATCCCTTGTGCTGTATAACCCCCTCTGATATTGAGGATTCCTAATATAATTCATATCACATTTTTAATAGACTTGCTATTAACATAATTAGGATGTGCCCACAATTTTCTGCAATTCTTAAGGGATCATAAGCACTGTCCCTGTCTCTGATAAAAATGTCAGATTGATTCTCAAGAGAGCAGTATTGATGGTCCTTCCACAACGCCGGGCGTTTTTGCCAGGTTTTTAAGCGCGTTTTGACCGCGCACCGCTAGGGGCCGCTGTTTCCCCATATCAGTTCCTCAGCTCCAAACACTCGCATTCATCAGGCAATTGACAGCCAGGCAGCTGGTGCCCGAAGCCCGATCGAGGGCATTCAAATCAGATGGGAGATATGATGTTTTTCTAACATAGTTACAAACCGAGCATTTCATTTTTCAGGAGCATCGTGTGCTTCATTTAAACATTCTGTCTAAGTGTAGACTGTTGATGGATGGTCCTTACTTTCAATAAATTATATAGCCTAAGTGTCAGCTACTGTCGATATGCGTTTTATTTCTGAGGTAAAACAATATGTGTAGTACACTAATACTAAATTCAGATATTATAGAAAGTGACATCTGGAAACAAATTGTATTACATGAGCCATTTTTGCAAATATTTTCACTGGTCTCAGTGTGATTTTTAGGGGATAAATTCACCTCAAGTTCAACCATGAAGTTCATCACAATAAAATGGACATGTTCCATTAACATTCGACAACCTCAGAGTGTCCAAACACATTTTGTCTTCATAACCATCAGTTTATCATTTTAAATGCTTTTTAAAATGTTTGCCGTTAAAAATAAACGGCATGTGGTTTAATCTAATGTAATGATATTCATATTTTGACATTCACATGTGTCCATATATCAGGTCACTGTATACTGATAATTAATGTGTTTGAGACTGCTTACCAGGTGCTTATAAAACTATAATTTTCATTATTTATTCTGAGATCTTGATAAATAACTTTCATGCAGCTAAAGTCTATGGTGCACTTCAACTGAATAGCAGAGCAGTTACTTGGGTGATTCAAAGAGCCGCATGCACCAACTATGAATATGGATAAGAGATGGCATTTCCACAGACATTTTCAGCTGTATTTGAATATGAATATGACTTTTTCTTCTTGTGGTTTGGGCAGAATATTCAATGCAGAATATATTCCTCCTTCTGAGGTATTGGCGGAAAAGCTCTAGTAAATACAGCTGCTGCTAAAAAAATTGACCAACTTCTCCTCCAACCCCCCCCTCCCCTCCATTTTGTTCAGTTGATTCCCCCCTTTTTGACTGTTTAACCATCACCGCACCTGCTAGCCTTTCACTGGCGTTGTGACTCAGTTTTAGGGGGAGGATCTGATGGTGTCACCGCAGGTGAGCCGATGAGAAATGCACATCTGCCTTTCTTCCCTCACCCCTCAGAAATGACAGGATGTAAAAACATGTAAACAAACATAGTTAGCGCTACTCTGCTGTTGGAGAAAGCACCGGTGGTGTAAAGTACACAGAGACAGCTGCCCCATACCTTCTTTAGTCCCACCATTCCACTTGCCTGGTCAGCCTGAGAAGGCTCCAGCCTAAACACTCTGAGAAATTCACAACTCTAACATAAGTCTATTGCTGGTTATGATTACAGATTTTCTTCCATCTGGAAAATGGTATAAAACAGAAGTCATTTTATTACAGATAATGCTTTAAATCATCATGAAATCAAACTGGGAAAAAGGATCCTAGTCACTTTAAGAAAGATTTCTGAGTTTATTTAAACAATTTATGTGCATATTATATTTTTAAAAAAAAACAGTTTGTAATTTTAGCTGTGACGTTAACCCATTGTGTTAAATTATTATCTGCAGAGACCACCTTTTATGATGGATAAAATCATCGGATTTGACCTACTTTTTTTTTCTTATTGAATATGATGTTTTACCTGGGAATATGTTACATCACTCAAGTAATATGAGTTATGATCACTTCATTGACTTAGTGGATAGTTCACAGAAAAAAAAAAAATTCTGTCATTAATTTCTCACCCTCGTGTCGTTTCAAGACCTTTAAATAACAATTAAATTGTTATTTTTGTTTTCTTTGCGCACAAAAAGTATTCAGTAAAGTATAAAATTACAGTTGAACCATCATGTCACATGGACTAATTTTAACGGTGTCATTGCTACGTCTCTGAGCCTGGGAACATTTCAGTTACATTGCTGTCTATGGAGGGTCAGAAAGCTCGGATTTCATCAAAAATATCTTAATTTGTGTTCCGAAGATTAATGAAGGTCTTACGGGTTTGGAACGACATGAGGGTAAGTAATTAATGACAGAATTTTCATTTTGGGGTGAACTATCCCTTTAAGGGAAGCGTGTGAAAAAAGCATGTGTGTGTCGGACTGTTCCAGTGTTTAGTGTATGTGTGTGAAGTAAATTGATGTCAATGGAATTGAACACTACACTAGATCAAAACTCTCAGCCTTGAGAAATCCTGTAAAAAGAGCAGCCCTCATTGCACTGGCTCCACCTCTCCTTCTCTCATGACAGCTAATACCCAGTTCACAGATATTAAATAAATCCTCTATGACTTGAGTCTCTACACCCATAATTCTTAATCCACCATACTGATATGTGGTCAGCTCTGGTGTGGACATGCAATATCTACCCAGATATTCGAGGATTTTTCTACAGCCAAATGCAATTTGGCTACATTTACGGATGTGTCAGTCTATGCTGCTCTTGCAAGGGCAAATGTCTCAAACTTATCAAGTGTGAAGTGTTAGGATCTGTCTGCTGCGAATACACCCTGGCTGTGCCTGAAACTAAAGCAGTTGCCTTACTACCTTGTTAACCAGTGTTTTGTGTATGATGGTTCCTCCAAAGAAATCTGGTTTTAGACTGGCTTCCAAGGCAGTGTAACATTATGTCTCACAAACACATTTTAATGCATATTAAAGACAAGAAAGTTTAAAATATGAAGTGCTTTATTCTGGGTAAAAAAGGAGTTATACACTGATTTAAAAAAAAAAATGGACATGAATAATTTTATACATCTAAACACAAAAAAGGACCTTTTTTATTTTCTTGATCCGCCATCCACTGAAACACACACACACTGGATTGTGGGATATCTGTGAAGAATGTGTCTATATGTATATACATATTCAGATGTGTCTGCCATATGGGCTGCATTTTTAAGGCTTAGCTACTGAAACATGCTTTTTTTTAAAAGATTGCTATAAGGGATTTTAAATGAATCATCAAAGACAAAGATAATAAGACTATAAATTCCTCTGTGATCCACTGATCCACTATTGGAGCTGAAAGCTAGATGCAACATGAGGGACCCTAGTTAAGTGATTATTTTTATTGTTAGGTGATTCTTATGTTAAGGGTGGTAAGAAGACAGCGAGAGAGCATACTTATTTGTGTGACAGCCCCAAAACCAAACATTTTACATCAGCCCCCTGTCCTTCATCTAAGCTACGTTAAAATGCTCTGAGAAAAACTCTGTCAACACCCTTAAAAATCTGTTTATGTGATCTCTATTTACATTCACTGAAAACAGTGGCTGCATCATTTACTGAAAATCTTGGGAATGGGAAGAGCTTATTTATGGGCTCTCCATTCCTGTGAAATTTCTACATTTGCAGCCAAATATGTCATCATTACTGATATGCATGACCTGATCTCACAGAATTCTGTGTAATGTTCACGGACTTAATTAACCTCGAATCTGTGGTGGCATCACGGAATCTCCGAAAATTCCGTGATGGGCTCACAGAAGGCATCAGCCGTGGTCCATGCACGGAAACCCTTAGCATCAATATGCCGACGCAATACTGGGAAATTTATCATCATCATTATTGTTCAGAACTGGGTAGGTTTAAGGTAGGGGTGGGGTCAGGTACTCCAGTGAAAGTATAACTGCATCGGAGTCACTCTTTTTACGTGGTCCGATGCAGCGCTGGTGTTGAACCAGTGAATCCGTGCATGGACCACGGCTGATGCCTTCTGTGAGCCCATCACGGAATTTTCGGAGATTCCGTGATGCCACCACAGATTCGGGGTTAATTAAGTCCGTGAACATTACACGGAATTCTCTGAGATCAGGTTGCAACTACATGCAGTTTTAATTGGTTTCCAAAAAAAAAAAAAAAAAATCATCAGTCTGGAAAGTATTCTGACCTTGCACTTAATCCACATGTTCTGCTTGAGATCTGAAAGACCCAAGGCCCTTGATAACAAGCAGATAGCATTGAAGTATTAGCTTGATACTTCATGAATATTCAAATGAATAAAAAATTTTTTTAAAGATACATTACATTGGCGTCTCATGGATGCCAGATCTAAACTACGGCAGCAATGACTTTTCAGATTTTCTGATTATTATTTTGTAGCAGTTCACTGCTGTCAATTATTTACTTGAATTGTTTAACAATTTTTCTCCAGTTTGTTTTTGTTGGTTTCAAACTGACCCCAAACAAAAGCAACATTACTTTTCTTGAAATCATCAACCTTTCTGTAAAGTAAATACCAACTTTGATAAAACAGATGGTTAGAGCTTCAGTAATATCTGTTGACTGGTATTTGATTAGGTCAGGGGAACATATTTAAAGTATTTGAAGAGAAAACAACACATATTTAACTATTATTATTTTTATGCATACGGCAGAGTTTTCTGTGTGGTTTCTTGGTGGTTGTTTGCTATAAAGAGACCAAACCAGTCTCTGTAACAATTTTCTGATGCCTAGATATCATTATGGGTCCCTCATTCACTGTAAATGTATAGGATTTTTTTTTCTCTTCCCACTGATTTTTTTCTCTCATCACTGATAGTGATGCTTGCCTTAGCAAAGATGGAAACTTAAAAAAAAAAAAAAGGTTTATGTCTCCTGTTTCTTGGATTTGTCTACTGAGAAAAAGATTAATGGAATTGTACATGTCTCCTCTGGAGTTCTAAAAGAGATCTCAACAAGATCTCAACAGTATCTGTGTTCAGATTGACAAGATACCAAAGATCTTTTTCTCATTTTCTATATGGTTCAAACTTGATCTAATTATTTAATATTTTCTCTCACGTGCATTTTATTTATGCTGCTACCCCAATAGAGTGCTATCTTCAATAGGAGTTCCTGGTTGTCTGGTAGATGGATCACTGGTTGTCCTGGGTCTTGATGTAGTGTTTATGGCCCTCTTCCCTGCTGGGGAGTTATAGCCCTGCCTGTCCTACCCTGTCAGGTCCTTCTAAGGCCACACATGCTGCTTACACACTCCTGCTATGCCTTTTACTATGAAGTTATGGTTTAATAGAAGGGGTTAAATAAAATGGATGGGTGAAGCAAAAAAAAAAAAAAAAAACAGTCTACAATTTCATGCTCCATTGCATATGGACACCTCAGTGTTGCCACAGGGAGCTCTTCTATAGTAAGTTTCCTGTTCTGGTCATAGTGGAGACATGTTTAAAAAAAAAAAAAATCTAGCTGATGACAGAACTTACTGCCAAAGCACACTCTGGGTTATTTTATGACCCAAACACTGGGTTGAGACCGCTCAGTAGGGAAGCTGGGTTAATTTTATATCAATTGGGTTGATAATCATTTATAATCAGTAACCAGTTGGTGCTGGGTTGAGAATGCTAATGTCTAAGGGTATGCAAGTAATGCAAGTTCAAACACAAACGGTTCTCTTTGTGCAGAAACCACTTTGCCTATCCATGTTCACACTACTTATGACAGGAATATGCATGGACAATAGATGACAACTAATCAAAGAAAAGAGAAGAGAGAACTACCTGCAATGAGGAGTGTGTTCTTTTCACAACCAAATCACTTGAGTGGTGACCAGTGACTGGTGAGCAGGAACTGAACAAGCCAGAATAGCTCTTGAAAGGAGTGATTAAAATGCTTTGAACAGAGAGTAAAATACTGTCACTTCGCTATAATACATACACTCTCAAAAAAAAAAAAATAAAAAGTACAAAATCTGTCACTGGGGCGTTATGTTTTCAAAAGGTGCACTTTTTATTTTGCCTTTTTTCTTCCTAAAGGGTGCATATTAGTACCAGAAAGGTACATATTAGTACCTTAAAGGTACATATTAGTGTCTAAACAGTATATATTAGTATGTTTGAAAAGGTACTGCACCAGTAACAGATTTTGTACCTTTTTTTGAGAGTGTAGTTTATTCTCAACTTTCAGTGTTTATTACAGACTTTTTGTCTGTGTTTCTCGATGGCACTCAAAGCCTGATGCGTTGGCCATAGAGAGACTGTTTTTATGGTGGCCTAGTAGTGCACAACACAATGGAAACAAGCCGCAATGCAACGAAATTAGCACAACACAATGGAAACAAGTTGAAACACAACGAAATTAGCACAACACGATGGTAACAAGCTGCAACACAGCAAAATTAGTACAACACGATGGAAACAAGCCACAACACAAATAAATGATAACAACACAACGGAAACAAGCCGCAACATAACAGAAACAAGCCACAACACAAAGATATTAGCACAACACAATGGAAAGAAACTACAACACAATGAAATTAGTAAAACACAAACAAGGCATAACACAGCGAAATTAGAAGAACACAGTGAAATTAGTCCTATGTGTTGTGTTGTGTTGTGGCGATTTCATTGTAACACCACAGGAAGTACAACGGGACTGTGAGATTTCAGCATACACATAGTTACATAGAGTTTGTTTCTGGCCTTAGAGCATAACAGTGACTGGAGCAAAAGGTGCAGCATGGGGTTCTTATCGTCTTGACAGCAGTTTGATTGACAGTGCAATGCTCTCATGGGGGTACGCCCGTAGACAGCCCATCAATGTCAGCGCCTGACAGGTCCTCCTTCCTAGCTTCATTTAGGTCTTTGTTGATGTGACTACAGCACTGCTCTCTACATTCTTCCCAGTGATCACTTTGAGGACGGTTTCAAACCTCTCCATTATGAGCCACTATCTCTATACCTACACCACCCCTCATACATTGACCTTCACCTAGTGGCATTAAGAATGTCCTTGTCTGTCTTTCTTTCTCTCTGCATCTGATGGAGTGGCAGAGATGCTCACGTCTGATTGGGCTTATTGTGTTCGTATGGAAATGACGGTCTCTACGGAGGCAGAAATGGAGCAAAAAAGAAAGAGAAAGCACGGGTAAGGGTTTGCAAGAGGGTTTTTTTTACTTGCACATTATAAATCCTTTCCTGTGGCTGCAGTCGCCATCCAGAGTGCTGGAAAGAGATAAGACGGGGTGCTGCCAGAGAAACACAGCTCTTTTGTCCTCTCCCTTTGTCCTCTCCCACTGAAGCTCCGGCATTCAGCAGCCCTGTTGAGTCACCCTTACAGACTGCAGTAAATGAAAGTTATTTTAAGCACAGCCGCTCAGAGAGGGACTTTATCTAATGAGAAGGTGGCCACAGGCAGTGCAACGAGGAATGGAGTCATCCACTTTTACACTGAGCAAGGCGCACTGCGGAAGCAGATGTGTCGCCAGCATCTTTCTTCATTGCTATCAATGTTCTGAATCGCAGAGATTAAAAGAAGATGCACTGATGAAATGCGTGTATGAGCATGTTTCTCAACAGGGTAACGCTGATAAAGAGAGGATGTGAGACAGGACAGGAAGTGAGAGAAAGAAAGAGTAAGATATAATGAACTGCATTCTGTAATGCAGAATTACAAAAATCTGTTGCGTTATGCACTTGATGATGAAATGTTTTGTGCAGAACGTTCTCACCCTATCACCAGGTCAGCCATTTACTGTGAAAAATGTGAAAAGATAATACGTAATGTTAAAATTGTTTGATTTTTTTAACAACTACAAAACAGAGAATTCTTGGTGAAATAACCTTATATTGTATAATGTAGTCACATATTCTTTAATGGTGCCAACAGCTAAATTTATTACAAATATTTAGAGGGACTGAGATGAAAGACGGGGCTTAAAGGCCACCTACTGTACTGTATAGGGTCTAGAAATGTCTACAGTACTCTTTAAAAATTCTGCCCAAACTCTTTAAAAGGATATGTTCTTCAAAGAAGACACTTTGAAGGGGTTTGGGAACCAAACAACATTGGAGCCCGTGACTTCCATTGTATGATAAAAAAGTACTGAGAAATTTTTCAAAATATACTCTTTTATGTTCCACAGAAGAAAGTAGTATATAGGAACAACATAAAGATGAGTAAATGAGTATTTGCTAATTTTATTAGTATATGGAACAACATAAGGATGAGAACATAATTCATTTTCGGGTGGAATATCCCTTTAAATTTTGTTGAAAATAGGGAGGCAAGGATAAGTAACCATGACTCAAAATTTGGAGGGTGATAGTAACATTTGTATATATATATATAAAGCAGTAACTGTGTTTTTTTTTTGTTTTTTGTTTTTTTGGCCTGGTTATAGCACTATCATTTAGCAAAATAACAGTCACTACTGTACACACTTTGGCTCATGGTTAGTAGCTTAAAATGTCAGTTTGTATCTGTCCTTTTGGCAGTGTGTGACTCCCACAATGCAGATTAAGGTCAGTGCTCTTTCATGCACTGTAACTCATGTATGGAAACTTAATAGAGCCTTTAGTTGAGTTCTCTCAGTCAACATAAAATCAAGTTTCACTGTGCACAATACATGATACATACAGTACAGATATAACCAGATATGTGGCAGTGAGAATAATAACCATTAAAATATCTATAGTATTTAAGCGCTGTTTTAGGCTACAGTCTTTCTAAAATCTTGCCAAAGAATGACAGAAATGTGATGCTTTTATACATGTAGATCATTATCTGATTATTAGATAATAATGCCAATTTCTTTGTTGACTTTAAGTCATCTTTTAACTAATTTAACTTTAGTTAGTTAAAAATGTCTTTGGTGTTTTCCCAAAAATGTTTTAGGAGAAATAAAATAAAATAAAATGAATGTGAATAATCATTTGGATTTTAAAGTAATCTATGAGAAAATCAAAATTCTTATTAAAATCTCTGACTTATTATTATTATTTTTTTTCTGTTTGCGGGGGGCTTTTGCTCGAGAGAAAAATCAGAGAAGTAGGAAACACAAAAGTCTCAATTTCCTCTTCAAATTGCATTGCTGTTTAGACTAATCAATTGGCATCGTATTCAGGCAGTGGTCTCATTTGTGAATTTTCTGTCTTTCACATCTCCACTGGTGTGATGTGAATTGTGGAAATTGTTGAGTTTTCATTTGCTTGTGCACATCTGTGCACCCCTCACAGGTGCGCATGTTGATAGTTAAACCCTGACTTTGGGTTTGTGCGTTCAGGCAGTTGGCAGTGCTGGGACTAGAGATAGCAAGTAGAGAGGGTTGATGCACAGTATCAAGTTGTGAACATCTGTTCCTCATAGAGACCACAAAGCTGGTGCAGAGGAAATAGGAAGAATAACTGCTTTCTGTCTAACTCTTTTTCTTACTTGTTTTGTCTCCATCTCTCCCTCTCTTCCCCTGTCCTTTCCCATTTTGCATTCTCACACTCACACATAGAGACATGCTGAGACCTATTACTAGAAATCACAGTAGTGGTATGCTGGAACAGTGATGGTGTCAAATGGTGAGGTACTTGCTTATGTACCATGAATGATTACCACATTTGGTTAAATAGTATTTAACCAAAGGACACATCAAGACATGTCATGACATCCAATGTCAATGCCATGTCCAAAAAAAGTGTTTTAGATGTTGGCCTATAAGGCAGCATTACTATTCGGCCAACCTTTTGGAAGAGCCTTGAAATGGGATCACATGATGCCAATTGCTGCATTCAAAATCACATTTAAAGACAGGTGGGAATGCTCAAGTTTAAATTCACTGAATTCCTGGAGTTCACGACTGAAAACCTGTTTTCTTAATGTTATTCTTCTTGCATGTGATGCATGTAATCACTCTCAATTAGGGCTACTGTATTATTCAAATACTTTTTGTCTATGCAGTATCATCATTTTGTCCTTGCCTACCACTGTGCATTGTCTGGATCACCTGTATCACTGTTGGAAAGCTTTATTAAGCTCTGGAAATGTGCTATATAAATTAAACATTATTATAATTTTTTTTTTAATAGAGTGCTGCAGAGATGATGCATTTTTAGGCCAAAACCCAGAAACTAGTTAGTATTTTAGCACTTCCAGGTCCTTTGTCCCAAAGTCAATTAAAGCTGCAGTCAGTAAGTTTTGCCTCTTTGTCGCCATCTCTGTTTGAAAACCTGGAATTGCAGCTCTGTGCAGAATTATCTTCCAGCGAGGATGGATGTGTGGCAGTCAGTCACCGGTGTGGATACTGTACTCAGGAATCACAGATTCTAGCCTACGTCTTGGAATATATGACCCAAGTAAGAATTTTCACCATATATTGCCATCTGAACAAGTGAGTAACAAGTCTGCCAGGTTTGTACTGCCCAACTGAGGAAAAAATAATTACAATACATTGCGCTACCAATGGTAATTAAATCTAACGATCGGTTAGCTCATATCACATCTAACCGTGCTAATTATTATTGTTATACTTTACTCTCAAATTATTAATGTTAACAACATCAGCATTGCTTGACAATGAGTATAGTGTGTATTAGCTTGTAGATTTCAATTTCTGTACAGCCTAATATCTAATTGTCATACCATTCAAATTTCATGTTAAGAAATTCTTTTAACCCAAAAAGCAATCTATGCTCCCTTCGAACTGGTTGTCTTTAAAATACAAATCCTGTGTAATCCCAGGCTATCTGTAATCAGAAGCACATTTAAAACTGAAATATAATTTAATTTCATTCACATGTGTTTCATTAACACATAATCCTTTCTGGATTACAATCCACCATCAAAATGATACATTTAATTATTCCAGCTGCTGTGAGAAAAGGCTATAAACGATCCACCACCTGCAGGATCCTCACATGCGATAGCCTACTAGCCGGGACAACTTCTTTATGTTTACAGACATGACGTAATGACGCAGTGCCATGCTCAAATTTCCCACAAAAACCTACCCATACCACTCCAATTAGAAAATATTAATATAAGCTAACAGTTGTGAATCGGGCTAAAGTAAGGTGATAGTTTTGAACACTGGTTGGTTATGTACTTGCTCAAATATTGATTTCGGATCATTTTTAACCCAAAAAAAGTTACTGACTGCAGCTTTAATTTTGAATGGGTTTTTGGTTAAATAAGTTCTGTGGTTAACACAACCTCAAGATATTTTCATGTTTTATTCAATGGCATAAAATACATCAGTAATAACCCCTTGTGATTTTTTTTAAAGCTTTTACTTGTCTTGAAAAAGCCAGCTGCTAATAAGTGGACATTCTCATCTTCATTCTCAACTCATCATCTACTTTCAGCCTAATTGTATGTGTGTGTGTGTGTCTATATATATATATGAAGAGTTCAGATGCAAAAACCTCTAAGTGCCATCTGAAATTTTCATCTAAAATGAGCATTTTTATCAGGCTCCTATGTTTAGGTTCAGTAATTTTACTCTAATGGCAATGTATAGGTCCTTTTCTATGCAATAAAAGTGAAATAACTGAACATTAATATAGGAGCCTGATAAAAATGCTAATTTTAGAAGAAAATTTCAGATGACACTTAGAGGCGTTTCATATATATCTTTAACTTCTGCTGATTGTATTTAGGCTTTAGGCTCCAAAATTATAAATGCTGTGCTCATTTGTACAGATTATCAAAATAACAAAACTTCATCACAGAGCAACTAATCCAAAAGCTTTTCTAAAACTAATCCAAAAGCCAATGGAAAAATCTATTAGGTTTTTGTCAAGGGAACCATGTGATGCAACCCTCCAGGTTGGCTTACAAAATTAAGTCAGCACTTAATGCACCTCAACTTTATGAGTCAGATGTATAAGTTATGTTTTAGTGGTTATTTTTAGGGAAGGAGGTGGGAGATTTACATATGACACCTATGCTGTATTAAAATATTGACTTGAAGCCCAGTAAGTTTTGGAACAGCCATGCTGAAACCTTCCATCTTCTACAGATCATCATGTCTTGTGAGCCACATGCACCTAAAATAACACCTCCATGAGCATTTGACCAGCACTGCATTCCAGAATATCAGTGAAGTTGAACAAATTATTGATTTACACTTAATGCTGGAAAAACGTTCAGGACATTCCTCTGTCCTCATTTCCCCTGCAAGCATGGTCAGCCCTTAACATACACACAGCACTGTTAGCTATGCTAAGATGCTAAAGCACTGGCCAACATATCATCCAAACATACATATTCAAATAGCTGTGGATTAGTGCGGCTAAGCTCTCTGCTGCCTGTGATAGGAAAGAACCAGACTTTGTTTTGATAATTTTTCCCTCTTTTTTTCCTTTAAGAATTTCAGGGTTTCGATTCGGCTCCCCCATCTTGTTATATGTGTGGTGGGTGGCTGTTCTGTTTTTTCATTGCAGACTGGTGTGTATGCAGTGTGTGTGTGATGATAAGGCACAGGGAGAAAAGCCAGCGCTCTGACATCTCTCCACCGCCGTGGTTATCGTTTCACCACAGCTGTTGCCCAAGTCGCACCACATCTGCCGCCTCACAAGAAGCTTCGCCGCAATCGCCCGACATGAAAAGCCCCTTCATTACCCAGCTGTTGACTACACCTCCCATCAGCCCTTTCTCATACCTGTACGCACACCTAGATAGGTAGCAGTACATGAGACAAAGCGCCACTGTTTACAAGCTCCAGGTCCTTTCTTTGTAGCTGAGCAGCAGGCTGGCCTTAGGGACGTTTAACTCGCTGCCTCAGCCATTTTATCACTGAATTACAGGGGATGTTTATGACTAAGCCTAATTATACCGTGCTTATCAGAGAAACGTGTGCAGAGCTCATTATTGCCAAGAGCCGAGCACCGCCGCAGGTAATGTGCAATGCTGTATATTACCTTTCAACGCAACCTAAAACCATTTTTGCCTTAAGGCCATAAAGTGCAACTTTAGTGGCACTTTAGCTTAGAATTCTAATACTGGTCTCAAGTGGCTTTAGAGTTCTCAGATATCATGAACACTGTTTGGAGGCAGTTACATGATTTGTTGGGTACCTACATGTTTTTGCTATTATCTAAATGGCAGACTGCACAAAGTCAAAAAGGGTACAAAGTAAAACCAAGACTTTTTCCCAGAAGTACCAGATTCTTGAGCCCTGGCTGCATAGCTGGACACCAGCATATGTTTTGGATGTTGTTTGCCAGCATGGCATCCCACCAGACTTCTCAACTAGCATACTTAGAAAGAGTATCTTGGTCAACCACCATCACAAAAACTTGACCAACTTGATCGACCACTCTGATAACCTGCATTTTGCTGTGTTTTACTAGACTCCACTGCGAATGTGTGCGTTTCTTTCACTCACCTGTGGACTGCCTCTTAGACATGTGAGCAGGCAGGGCCAATCGATGAAGGGCTCGTTTATCCAGGGTAACGCTGTGGCTGGTCAGCATGACTGTTGGCAGTCTGGGTGCAGTAAGAGCGGTGGAAGACGCTCTCCTGGTTCCAGCCCTGTTAAGTCTCTTTGCATGGATCTCTCCAGCCATCTCATCCCAATGCATCAGCTTATAAATTTCCACAAATAAACTCCTCGAGTGTTTCAGAGGCCCGCAGGATACTCACAATCAGCTAGCTAGTTCAGTCTGTCGTGTTGTCCAGTTCAGTAACCTACACAAATGTCTTCAAGCATGGATAGTCGCACAACTCAATGAGAAGACCAGACGCAAGACTCACGCCCCCATAGAACTGACCACAAACCTTTTTCTTTCCACTCTTTAGCTTAGGTAGCAATGCCGGTGTCGTTGTCCAAAATTTATGGGCTTCTGGGCAAACAGTGATATTCTCTGTCACAGCAGGGAACGTGCAGTGAGCGCATGTTCCTCCCGCTAGCCTCTCTCTCTCTCTCTCTCTCTCTCTCACACACACACACACTTTATCTCTTTCACTCTCTTTGTATCAGCTCAAAAGGAAAGGGTGGTATGGGTAGCACAGAGGTCAGCCTGACTGTGGGCTGAGACTGTACTTCATTTGAGCAATATGCCTTACATTACTTTCATATTTTCCCAGAGCTGAGTTAAAGCTAATGAAGTCCCCTTTGGGAACAACCAGGAATGCCCACAGTTGTAGTAATATTTCATAACGTTGTTTATTCTAAAAGTTTCCTTCTAGAGTTAAGGTTAGTCTTTAACAATGTATAAATGAAATAGCTTTATATAAAAGATTAGGTCTATATGTCCTCAGCTAGACAAATGTCTGTGTGTCCTGTCCCCATGTGAGCAGGTGGTTCCCCAGGCGAAAGTAAACAGTGCTGAGCGGCTGTGATAGCTCACATCCAGGCTTCCTCTGGCAGGAACCAGCTGTGTCTGTGGGCAGCTCATTCTTCCTGTTCCTACCGGACAGTAGGGCTCCTCCTGGTGCCCATGCTTCCTTTCTAACACCTCCTGGTCTGCACATAAGTTTAAAGAGGATCAAGACCGAGAATCTCTGTAGCAATCCCATCTGAAGGCATGTTTCTTAAGTCTGAAGGCATATTGCAACATGGACGGGTTTTTTTTTTTGCTCATTTCATCATAGTTTGTTTAATATTCAGAGTCGTTCTTCTGATTAAGTCCACAGACTCATAGGCTTTACATATTTATGTTATTACATTGTTATGCAGTTGGCATCTGCAGAGTTATGAGTAAAACATTTTTTCTTTTACATTTTGTGAAGAAAATGTGAGGTTTGGGCGTTTTCGATAGTTGCCTGGGCATTGAAATGCAGTTTCTAAGGTGTTGTGAGTGGTTTTTAGCAGGTTGATATGTGTTTGCTAGAGGTTTAGGTTGGTTGATTCAGAGTAATTTCTATGTTGCTTACTGGCCTAGGTCAAACGAGCCCATCCCATGTCTCTAGTATAAACTGATCTCTAGAAAATGATCTGAAAATCTTAGAAAAGGAATAGCACACCTCTCTTAAATAACCTACAAGATTTAAGGTGTCATTCCTGTCTGTTAAACACTGGTTTCATGTCCCTAATCCTAAGTATACAGTTTGCCTTAGCTGACACCACTAAAATAACTTTTTTAGAAGAGATAATGGAGAGAGAGAAAATGAGAGATTTTAGAAAATTAACATATGTTCTTCTAAAGGCTTGAGAGTAGCAGCCCTGCGGCCCGCCACAGTAATGCTGGTACTGAGAAATTAGCTTGTGTACAGCTGTGACCCACTGGCCTCCACAAACACACACACACACACACACACTTACTCAGAGGACAGAAGTGAAAGGGGATGTGCACACAGATGCACCGGCTGTCACTGCCAAACTCACACAGATGGTGGCCAGCAGAGTGGATATGAGAGTAGTGTGTGTGTGTGTGTGTGTGGGAGTTTGGCCATGTGTTACAGGTGGAAGTTTTGTAACAGAGGGCTAAGTATATAATATTTTTGTCCCCCATAACCACAAAATATTTTAGGGACTTTCCTTGTGTGTACACGGTGGAAAATGTTATGCTCAGAGGTTGCTCTTTCAATTGTATCTACATATCAATGTTGTCTCAGATGTTTCAGATATTTTGTTTTGGAGAAATAAGAGAAACCCAACATCCAGAAATAAACAGGTACGGGAATCCAGGAAGAGCATAATCAAAGAACTAAAGACTACTGTGTTACAGCTTAATTTGCTAATGATAAAACATAGACTCACAATAAGACAAGATCTAAATAAGAACTGAAGAAAGAAGGTTGTATATACATATGGGAAAATGAGGAACTAAACATGTGTTGACATGAAACTTTAATAAACAGTAAAATAATCCCAGGAAACGTAAATACAGACACAGAAACAAAATACGGTAGCACTTTACTTTACAGTCTTGTTCCTCATGTGCATACTATGTACTTATTATAGTAATTACAATAACTAGGTAATAACTAGGTACTAACCCTGAACCTACCCCTAAACCTAACCCTACCCCATGTAGTTACCTTATATTACCAGTACTTTCTTAGGTAAGTGCATGTAAGTATACGTACTGTAAAATAAAGTGCAACCTAAAATACAAACTAAGACTCCTGCACAATATTAAAATAAGAGTCAGATAAGAGTTGGAACCTAATAAAACACTGATAATACATGACAAAGAAAAGATTTCTGACTTTTGAGTGTATCTCAAATCTGAGCCCAGTCAGTGTGAGACATTTTAGAGATCCCTTGAAAGTCTGAAGACAGTCTTCCAAGAGAAAATAAGGTTTCACAAAAATGTACATTTGCTGTTATAATGTCACTGGCATCTAGAAGAAACAACAGAGACATTAATCTGAGATCTCCTCTGTGATTTTTCTTTTTTTACGGATATGAAGGCTGATACATATGCTCAATATACAGTGACGCTCTCTTGAACCATTATGGCTTAAATATAAGAGTCATTTATATTCATCACAATAACACAGTTTATTCCTCTGCTGGAACCTGAATGGGCCAGATGTTTGCACCTGTGCTGTTGTATATTTGTTTCTCTCACCTTATATACTCACAGAAAACTGCAACTTTCTTCTGTACTGCTTGATGTCTTAAGCAGGAATCCCGGCACTCCTACTTGGAAAAGTACAAAAGTGAACTTGAAGTTAGCTTCCAACTTGGAAACTCAATTTGAAAATTTCAATCTCAATTTAGCATAGATGTGGGTGTGTGTTTCTTCACATGAACATGGTTGCACGTAGATAATTGGATACATACGGTAGTATACATTTCAGCAAATAATTCAACAAAATTTATAACAAATGTTTGCAGAAACAAGAGTATGAAATGTGGTATGATCGACACCTGCAAATCTAACAGTAGTGCATTTTGTTCCTTCATAGATTTCATTATGAACAATCAACAACATATTGCTACATTCCCGGAAGTCAGCTTTATCAAGTAGGAATATCCAGCAATAAAATTTCAGTGGAATGCATACTGTAAGTATATTAGTGTGTGTATACAGTAAATATGTCCAGGTGTGTGTCTATAAGTGTGAGTGTATCTCTTAGTCCTCAGATGTTGTCAGGTATTAAATGTGTTTTTGGAGAAAGGGAGATAATGATTTCTCTATAATCTCTGTGGCACTGTCTTCCTCTGCACTGGTGTGATGGCGGCTGTGGCGTGACCCAGACCTGCTTTGCTCCCGGTGATAAGGTCAGGATAGAGGGGAACGTTATGCAAGCGGCTAGCATGCCCTTATCTCAGCTAGCGGCTGCTGCTCCCAGCCCTCTGCAGCACCAGACTAGACTAGCCATGTCAGAGAGATCCGCCTATCAGCAGCATACAGACTCTCCTCAGCAAATAGATACAGCAAGAGCACAGGGGTGAGCTTAATTAGGATTTTAACCAAGCAACTGAGCTCAATGACAAAATAACACAGTTTTCCATAAGCACACATGTTGAGCTAGCAGGAAGTGAGCATATTCTAAAAAGAGAAGGCTCCAAAAATTCCCTGCTAGAAAGTCAAGGTAAATCCAGCTTCTGATGGTACACTAGCTGGTTTTACATGGCCATTCACTGGTCCAAGACGGTCTAAATGGCTGATCGGCTAGACTGCTAACTGGTAGACCTGATGTCGACCTGGTACTGTAGACTCTCGTAAGTAAAGCTGGTAGACCAGCAATGGATCAGCAATGGATCACCCATCCGTCTAATCATTTTTTAGATGACTGATGTAGTTACTCAAACTTACTCAAAGCTGAAAGGATCTCTGGAATGGCTGTCTAGAGTTGTCTCTACCTCTGACATTATGGTTCACCGATTGTCTAATGCAAACTGCACACAAAAAAGGGAGCTTTCTCAAAACAGCAAGCTCCAACCTCATTGGCTGGCTTCACACAATTTCCATAAACAGATGTGATCAGTTCAGGCTGGAAACAAAGGTCCAGGTTTGCTATAATTAAAACTTGATATTTGAATTTGAAATTGTCAAATTTACAAAGTTCATGACACTATTGTTTCTCATGGGGACGATTACAGGAGCTAGTCAGTGATTTTATTGCCGTCTGAGGCCAAGATGTGTAAGATGTGTGTATCACACACCAACTGTATAAAAAAAATCCTGGCTGAATTATACTGTTTCTTGACAAACACCAAAGTTGAGTTGTAATTTAATTGCATAGTTTACAAGAAGGGATCAATCCAAAAGACATTTTGTAAACCTTTTTGACAATTCCCAAGCATCGCACGGTTAACTGTTGTGCTTTGCATAATGTGCAGACATTTTAAATACAGTCACTTTTATTACTGAAATGTTGAAAACTGTTTTCAAAAATAATAAGCAGTAGCTGTTAAGAAGGAAAAGAAAAAAGAGATCATGTAAACTTTTGAAATGAGCCATTATTATGGTATGTAATCATTTTTAAGTATTTATTATAAACATTTATATTAATTAGGGCTTGTACAGCAAAAGAAAAAGAAAAATTACCAGTCAAACAAGTAATGAGTCAAATCTTTATGTAATTAAGTGTTTGTGTTAAATTATTTCTAATAATTTCCACATTTTTAAAATGACATCCAAAAACTTTTTTTTAAATGGGATATTTTAATAATCAAATAATAATAAATAGTATAATAAATAGTATTTTAATTTAAACAACAGTATTTTCCTATTATTAATAAATCGGCATCTATTGGCCATTATAACTGAGGTGACATGCACATTTTTTTTTTTTAGACAAAATATTGTTTGAATAGGACTTTTGAAAGATATTCAATAGATTGGTTTGAGTAAACAAGAGCACTTTGAGCATACACGTAAAGTCTGCATTAATTTCATATTTACCTGCCACTAAATATCATGTAAAAAGCAAGTGGGCAGATCTTGCTGAAAATGTGCAGTGTGGACCAGACTTGATGCCGATAGTTAGAAGTCTGGATACCACAAGCCAGGAATGAGCCGTTGTTCATCCAAAGTATGCAGCAGACCACCTTGCAATTACAGAAACAGATGAATAGAGATAGATGGTAGGTAAAGGTAACGGCCTCGTTGCCCTGATAAAAGGTTCCATCCTTGTGTAAGTGCATCTGTTTAGGTACATATAGCTATTGTTATGTTCAAGAAATGGACTGTCCATTAAAGAATACCAGCATTCTTGGCCTTGGCAGGCTCTCAAATGGAAAGTAGCTTTTATGAATGACTCCTTAACTACCAGTGAAAAAAGCAGCTGAAGTTTTCTTTCTCTCTGGTATTTTTGTGTGCACCTGCTTGGCACAGACAAGCCCAGGGAAGCTCAGGATCTTAACCGAACTCTAGAAGTTAAACCGTCCCCATCTGTCAGCATCTCACACAGATGCATAGCCTCTCTATCTTTGTCGCTCTCCCTCTTTCTCTCGTTTTTTCACCACCGGCTTGGCGCAAATTCAAGTTTGTCGAAGCACACCTGCTAAATTGAGTGCGTCGTCTGACATACACAAACTCCCAAACAGCCATTCACATAACACACACTTTCACTCAGTGTTGATAATATTCTTGGATGATGTCCATACGCTATTCTGCGAGTGTGTAGCAAAACATCTATCATCTCATCTGTCGACAGTCAAGCAGATGTCGAGATGTGCATTCCCTTACAAGGTACACCAGCCAAAATGCAGTTAACAGGTGTCATTCAAATTTCTACGTAGCAGTGGGAGATTTTCATTGCAAATTCTGCTGGTGTCCCCTCCTAAGAGCGATTCCATTTAAACCAGGCGCAGGTGAGTAAAATTCCTTTAGCGGCACAAAATGACCATGACAAATTGTGAGAGTTGGAAAATTTGGAACAGGTGCATAATGCGGTTCCTTTCTGTTCTTCCATGCACTCACCCCCTATTTTCTCGGAGCATGCACAGCCGCTGTGCTGCTCTAGATAGGCGCCACCCTGGGTAGAGGACAGATGGAAATGATGTGTCCCTGCTGAGAGGTTTCTCACAGCTGTGTGCCATCCATAGTGCCATGGAATGATGACAGCCCACCAAGAGAGAGAAAGACACTTACTGTAGGTGCCATTTTTACAAACAGATTAAACCTTGTAATGTTATATGCACCCAACTGGTATATATACAACAAAGTTATACATTTAGACACACTTGACTGAACTAATACTTTTTTCATGATCTTAAAAAACTTTTAGGGCCAGATTTACTAGCTTGCACCATCAAACACTTTTGGCGTATATATATATATATATATATATATATATATATATAAAATAAAAATAAATAAATAATAAAAAAAGTTGAGCCAACTTAAAATTTTAAGGCAACCAACTTCAGCAGATTTTTGAGTTTGCTCAACTTGTTTTTGTGGGAGATTCTCAAATTGTTGTTGTATAAACTTAAAACGACAAGTTGAGAAAACTCAAATATCTGCAGAAGCTGGACATTGTTATTTTTGGAGCCAACTTTATTGCATATGCATTTGTGGAGTTCAGATGCAAAATTTATGGGAGGGGCTCCATAATGAAATGCCTTTAACTGAAAATTGAAAATTGAGTGTTTAATCTTATCATTATACATTACTGACACTCTATCCTCTAATTTGATACTGTTAAGTGCTTTGACACAATCTGTATTGTTAAAAGCGCTATATAAATAAAGGTGACTTGACTTGACTTAGTTTATGGGGTAAAGGCCCATTCAATGACGTTAACTATAACAATAATCAATTAGATATACTTTAAAAAAATGTTTTAAATATAAAGGAGTAGGACGCCACAACTAGCAACACAAGTGAGCAATATCGCTGGAATCATTTTCAGAACTTTTTTTTTTTTTTTTCAGCTGTGGAATGAAAAAAGCATTTAGAATCCAAGCTTTAAAGAACTTGAGCATTTAAAGCAGCAGATGACATAAATACAGTGCATTAAACAGAACAGTATCTTGTATTGTGGGTGTGAATATAGTTATCTCTTTAATTACCTTCATAGTTCTTGGAGTGAGCAGGCTGTAAGGCTTATTATAAAATTTATTCCAAGACCAACTACAAAAGTTGATTCAAGAGTGGATGTCCTGCTTGGCAAAATCATAGTCAATGTCAACTGCTAGCATGTCTGTTTTTTTGTTTTTTTAATGGTTGTAACATTTAAAGCCTTGGATTAAAACTGTATCTGAAAATTTTTGTAAGTGGGCATACAGGCAAAGCAACCGTTCAACCGTAGAATACTTTTTATCATTTCACTGCACCTAGTCAGCCAGTCTGACATTAAGAAAGTGGTGAGTCACTCTTTTTAGTCACCATACAAAGATGTGGAATGCTTTCCTCAACAGTACAGTATTATGAGCAATTGAAGTACTTAGCACTTTTAATGTATCTCAAAGTACACTTGTTCCTAGAGCTTTTTCTTTGATTTTTCTTTCATTTAAAATATCGGTTTCACTTTATTTTGATGGTCCCTTTAACACATTCTATTGACTATAAGTAATGTTGCACCTACATTTCTACTAACTCTCATTAGAGTGTTAGTAGTGTATTAGTTGACTGGTAGGGTTAGATTAAGTTGACACGTTCTTGCAAAGTTACTTATAGTCAGTAGAATATCTGTTGGGAGACCAACACAATAAGGAGTTAGTAGATATGAAGCAGACAGTCTACTAATACTCTTATGAGAGTTTGTTGACATTTAGTTGCAACATTACTTAGTGTCAACAGAATGTTCAAAAGGGACCATCAAAATAAAGTGTTACCAAAATATCTTCCCATGTTTTGTTTTACTCATATTAAGTTATTTTCTTTTTGCATTTTATTTGCTTTTTATTTATACTTTTATTTCCATTCAAGTGGATCTTTATGTATATTCAGTATACTATCTATACTTCTGTAAAGGACTTTTTATTTTTTTTTATTTAAGTAATAAATAGAAAATTACAGAATAAATGGTGCAAACTTCATTTAATATAAGACAAATTCAGATTCGGCTATGAGACAACTCTTCAGAGGACAATGTGTGACGGCACGAGGAGAACAGAGGACTCAAAGGCAGAGGAGAGATTCAAGCACAAGGTTTATTACCAAAGGTGAACAAAACAAATAAAACTGTAACAAAACTCAGCGAGCAAGTCTCTGGGGTAATCCAGCTACGGTCGGCAGTGAGATGCGGACCCAACGAGCGGATCACTGCCCAAGACCCAGCGCTCGCACAGGACCAACCACTAAAGAGTGGAGTGAGGCAGAGAGTGGCAGTCCTTCTCTCTATGCGTCCTGGGGTGCAAACAGACAGACGTGAGTGTACACCAGAACACAGAACACAAAACAATCTACTAACAACAGGAACTAGTCAGAAGAGAAATATAAAGGAAAGGGTAATGAGCAACAGGTGGAATAGAAGCAGCTTGTGACATGCGCAGCCCCACCGCCAGATCAGCGCTGATTGCACCTGTCACGAGCTGCCGAAAAGGACATGACAACACGGACAGCAGAGGGAGCCAGGGAGGCACCCTGGCCCGTGACAGTACCCCTCCCCTCGGGGACGCCAGGACTCACCATGACGCTGATGGAACTGGTCGATGAGAGCGCGATCCAGAATGTCGTGAGCCGGAACCCAGCATCTCTCCTCCGGACCATAACCCTCCCAGTCTACCAGGTATTGGTGACCTCTACCCCTACGCCTAACATCGATCAGCCGCCGTACCGTATAAGCTGGCGATCCCTCGATGAGTCTAGGAGGCGGGGGGGCAGAGGTCTGGGGCTGAAGGGGGGAGCGAATAACGGGCTTAATCTTAGACACGTGAAAAACCGGGTGAATATTTTTAAAAGGGGGGGTTAATTTGAGTCGCACCGACACCGGACTGAGCACCTTAGAAATGATGAACGGTCCAACGAATTTGGGTCCCAGTTTACGTGAGGGGAGTCTGAAGTGGAGGTCCTGAGAAGACAACCAGACCTTCTGACCGCACACGTAAAGTGGGGGCTTAGTACGGTGACGGTCCGCTGACGCCTTGTTCCTCTCGCCAGTCCGGGTGAGGGCTTCTCTGGCGATCCTCCAAGTACGGAGGCATCTCTGAATAAACGCATGCGCGGACGGAACAACAGCGTCGGACTCTTGGGAGGGGAATAATGGTGGCTGGTAGCCTAAACAGCACTGGAAGGGAGACAAACCCGTAGACGAGACCGGAAGGGAGTTATGTGAGTACTCTACCATGGTTAATCTGGAACTCCAAGACGACGGTTCGGCAGATGCCACACAGCGCATAACCCTCTCCAAAGTCCTGGTTAGCACGCTCGGCCTGCCCGTTAGTCTGCGGGTGATAACCTGAGGATAAGCTCGCAGTCGCCCCCCCCAGCTGTCGACAACTGGGGACCCCTGTCAGAAACCACGTTTACCGGGAGGCCATGAATACGGAAAACGTGATCCAAGACAACAGTCGCTGTCTCCCTCGCTGAAGGTAATTTGGGGAGGGAAATGAAATGAGCCGCCTTAGAGAACCTGTCCACCACAGTAAGGACTACCGTCATGCCACTAGACGGGGGTAGGCCAGTGATGAAGTCCATCGCTATGTGTGACCAGGGCCGCGAAGGGACCGACAGTGGCTGGAGTAGCCCTGCTGGGGGTCGATTGGAGCCCTTCCCCGCAGCGCAAACCGGACAGGCCGACACGAACAAACGGGCATCCCGCGCCACGGACGGCCACCAAAACCGCTGCTTGATCAACATGCAAGTACGAGTCGCTCCTGGGTGGCAAGCTAGTTCGGACGAGTGGCCCCACTGTAGGACGCTAGTTCGGACTGACTCGGGCACAAACAACAGACCCTCTGGGCAACCCGCGGGAATAGCAGTGCCGCGTAACGTCGTGCGGACCATGGACTCCACCCCCCAGGTGACCGCTGCCACCACCCGTTCGGGAGGCAGAATGGGTACAGGGAGGGTGGGAGTAGCCTCGGTCTCAAAGATCCGCGACAACGCATCGGGTTTACCATTCTTGGACCCCGGGCGGTAAGAGATGGTAAACCTAAACCGCCCGAAAAACAATGCCCAGCGAGCCTGCCGAGAATTTAATCTCCTGGCGGTGCGGATGTATTCGAGGTTCTTGTGGTCAGTCCAAACGATAAAAGGAACCCCCGTGCCCTCTAACCAGTGACGCCACTCCTCCAGGGCTAGCTTGACAGCAAGTAATCCGTAATTCCGTTCCGTGGGGGTTAAACGATGAGAAAAGAAGGCGCAGGGTTGTATTCTATCGTCCGAGGGTGATCTTTGGGATAAAATAGCCCCAACCCCCACCTCTGAGGCATCCACCTCCACAATGAACTGACGAGACGGGTCTGGTGTGGTTAAAATTGGAGCCGAAATAAAGCGACTCTTAAGACTTTCGAATGCAGTCTGAGCCTGCGATGACCAACTGTAACGTGTCCTAGTGGAGGTGAGATTCGTCAGAGGAAGAGCGACCTGACTAAAATTCCGAATGAACCGCCTGTAAAAATTGGCAACCCCAGAAATCGCTGGACCGCCCTGCGACTATCTGGGGTGGGCCAATCAGCAACTGCTTTCACCTTGGCAGGATCCATACGGATACCCTCGGGAGAGAGGATAAATCCCAGAAACGGAACCGACTGTGCGTGAAACTCGCACTTCTCCACCTTGGCAAATAAACGATTCTCAAGCAGCCGCTGGAGCACTCTCCTGACATGCTGGACATGATCACGCTTGTTCTGGGAGAAGATCAGGATATCGTCGAGGTAAACAAAAACAAACCGGTCGACCATGTCTCTGAGCACGTCATTGACGAGTGCCTGGAAGACCGCCGGGGAGTTAGAAAGCCCAAACGGCATGACCAGATACTCAAAGTGCCCCGTAGGGGTGTTAAAGGCGGTCTTCCATTCGTCCCCCTCTCTAATCCGAACTAAGTGATAAGCGTTGCGGAGGTCCAACTTCGTAAAGATGGTTGCCCCCTGCAAGAGCTCGAAGGCGGATGACATCAACGGCAAAGGATAACGATTCTTCACCGTGATGTCATTCAACCCCCGATAGTCTATGCAGGGGCGCAGCGAACCATCCTTCTTCTCCACGAAGAAGAACCCCGCCCCAGCCGGAGAGGAAGAGGGTCGAATAATGCCTGCTACCTGAGAATTGTGAATATATTTCTCCATGGCCTCCCTCTCAGGCCTGGACAGAGAGTAAAGGCGCCCCTTGGGCGGAGAAGCGCCAGGCAACAGGTCTATCGCACAGTCGTACGGGCGGTGCGGAGGCAGAGATGAAGCTCGGGACTTACTGAAAACCGCTCTTAAGTCATGGTAAGCCTCCGGTACATCCGCCAGGTTCACCGGCTCCTCCTGCAACCCAGAACAAGACATTATAGGGGAAAATGCAGCACCCAAACATTGAGCTAAACAAAAAGGGCTCCAAGCCAACACGGAGTTTAGAGCCCAGTCAATATGGGGGTTGTGCTTAACCAGCCAGGTGTGTCCCAAAACCACAGGAGCGGTGGGTGAATGGATGAGGAGGAAACGAATCTCCTCAACATGATTGCCGGAAAGTGTGAGTGTGACAAACTTAGTGGCATGAGTAATCCTGGTGAGAAGGGTGCCACAAAGTGTTCTAGCCGATATAGGCTCGGCCAGGGCAACAGATGGAAGTCCCAAGCGTGTGGCCAGCCCAGAATCAATGCCGGGCACGACGCTGCCACGTGACCTCCCTCCCCGCAGTAGAGACACGGCTGGTTGTCCAGGCGATAACGCCGCTCTCTTAGGGTCAACCGTGCTCTCCCGACCTGCATTGACTCCTCCTCGGAAACAACGAGATGCTGGGGATGAGCCCATCCAGGCTCGAGGGTAATTCAAGGGAATAGATCTCATCCTTGATATGCTCGGCCAGACCGTGGAGAAAGTGATCCCAAAGAGCCTTGTCGCTCCACTCGGATGGCGAGGTCGATGAGCCCATCCAGGCTCGAGGGTAATTCAAGGGAATAGATCTCATCCTTGATATGCTCGGCCAGACCGTGGAGAAAGTGATCCCAAAGAGCCTTGTCGTTCCAGCCACAGGACACCGCGAGCGTACAGAAACTCGATCAAGTAACTGGAAACAGAACCCTCTCTCTGCCGTAGCAGCGCCAGGGCTCGTGCCGCCTCCGTTCCTTGAACCGAGCGATCAAACACCTTGCGCAGCTCCTCCGAGAAACTCTCAAAGGAGGAACAGCAGCTCCGCTCGTTATCCCACATGGCCGTTCCCCATTCTCTCGCTTGCCCCACCAAGAGCGTGATGGTGAAAGCTACCTTAGACCGCTCCGTAGGAAAACAGGACGGCTGCAGCGAGAAAATCAGAGAGCATTGGGACAAAAAGGAGCGACATGTGTTAGGCTCACCCGAGTAAGGGGCAGGAGGATTGAGCTGTGGTTCAGCGCAACGGTTACTCGTTCCATCGGGATCAGGAGGAAGGGTTGCCGTAGGAGCCGTGGGAGGGCTGGTGTGCAGCTGATCAAACCGTTCAACCAGCTGGTTGAGCTGGAGAGATCTCAGAGTAAGCGCGGCGGGAAGCCGCGATCTCCTCCTGATGACGACCCAGAAGAACGCCCTGCTGCATAAGGGCTCGGCGCATCTCATCCTCCTCTGCTGTGTCCATAATGTGGTTAGTAGATTCTGTGACGGCACGAGGAGAACAGAGGACTCAAAGGCAGAGGAGAGATTCAAGCACAAAGTTTATTACCAAAGGTGAACAAAACAAATAAAACTGTAACAAAACTCAGCGAGCAAGTCTCTGGGGTAATCCAGCTACGGTCGGCAGTGAGATGCGGACCCAACGAGCGGATCACTGCCCAAGACCCAGCGCTCGCACAGGACCAACCACTAAAGAGTGGAGTGAGGCAGAGAGTGGCAGTCCTTCTCTCTATGCGTCCTGGGGTGCAAACAGACAGACGTGAGTGTACACCAGAACACAGAACACAAAACAATCTACTAACAACAGGAACTAGTCAGAAGAGAAATATAAAGGAAAGGGTAATGAGCAACAGGTGGAATAGAAGCAGCTCGTGACATGCGCAGCCCCACCGCCAGATCAGCGCTGATTGCACCTGTCACGAGCTGCCGAAAAGGACATGACAACACGGACAGCAGAGGGAGCCAGGGAGGCACCCTGGCCCGTGACACAATGGTGCGTTATTCAGCTCAAGTCAGTCCAAAGTTGATTCAAGTCAGTTTAGTAACAGCGATGATGTTGCAAAATTCATCAGTTATGAAACAGCAGCTCTACAGAAGACAGAAGTGTCATCATCCAGCTCAAGTCAGTTCAAGTTTTGTTTGGCATTAGCACAGTCAAATCAATAATGCAGTATTACTGAATATTAAACCCCAAATAGCATTACACAATATAATGCTAAGCACAATGAAATGGCATTATAAAACATTATTTCTGACTCTTAAGTTCCGCTTAAGTTGCATTCAAAGCCATTGTAAACTAAAAATTCTGCAGGATATTAATGGAGCAACACTGGTATCTTGAACAAGAATTAAAATGTTAAAACAGTACTGTAATAATTGCGAGATGTTTAAATATTCTCATAGGCACTAGAACCTATCCTTGGTCTTATGATTAATTAATTGTCAGATTTTCTTTTGTTTTGTTTTTATAGCTCAGCAGCATGATGTGCATGGAGTGGGTATATCTATGTTTTTATTGTTGCCTCATTAAAAGGTTTTCAGGTCAGAGTCTCTTCTGGTTCGATCTCGTTTGCCTAAACTGGTTCCTTCCGGCCCATGGGTGAAATAAAATCAATTATATTGCCTTAATTAGCCTGACTTTGCATCCAGTCTCATAACTACAATCAATACTGAAATAGAAAATGAAGTCAAAAGTTATTTTATGAAAATTGATTTGTGATTGGGCTCTCAATATTGCATTGTAGAAACATGAGTAGATGTTTGCATAAGTATCTTTCTCTACTGATATGTATAGATACGTTCAACACAGACTTTCAACAGCGAGGTCATCTAACAAAGGTGAAATTCTGCAGAAGGCCCTCAGAGGAACAGTGCAGGAGCAGAATCTAACCTTTATGTTATTACAAAATTTAATTTATGACTGAATTAATGAATTATTTTTGTCATGCTGCCTGCTGGTGACAAAACATTCTGCAAGGTTCTCTAATGACTAGGGACAAATTAACCACATGGGCACATGCCCAGGGGCACCACGCATGGCTGTATAAATGTTTTAAATAATGTCTAAAATATTTCTCCATCCTTCAAATCAGACAAGTTAGCTGATAAGCAAAAATAACAGAAAATATAATAACTTAATAATAGTAATAATGTTTCTGCATATTTACTGTGTATTTACATGATATTTATTAAGACCTAGGTCACACTACCGATCAAAAGTTTGGAATAATTGAGAAGAAGAAAGAAATCTCTTATGCATGCCAAGGCTGCATTTGTTTGATCAAAAATACTGTAAAAACAACAATATTGCAAAATATCACATTTTAAAGGAACTGTATTGTATTTTTTATAATGTATTTTAAAATGTAATTCAATCAAGCATTGCAAAGCTGAATTTTCAGCATCATTACTCCAGTCTTCAGTAGCACATGATCCTTCAGAAATCATTCTAATATGCTGATTTGCTGCTCAAGAAACATTACATATTATTATCATTGTTGAAAATCATTGTAATATCAATATTGTCTAATAAATGAAATTGAATGAAATTTTAAGAATTCACACCTTGCACTAAATTGATAAAATATGACAGTTAAGACCTTTGTAAAGAACTGTAAATTTAATTCATGTTTTAAATTATTTCTGTGTCAAATAAATGCTGTTCTTGTGAGCTTTCTATTAATCAAAGAATTATATATATATATATATATATATATATATATATATATATATATATATATATATACAATGTTTTTTAAAGGGCCATTATTAACAATTGGGTAATTGTTAATAATTGCACACCAAAACATTATATTCAAACAATCTCTGAATTATCCTGTGAAACTGAAGACTGAAGTAATGTCAGCTGAATTTTAAATTGTAAAAATATTTTACAATATTACTGTTTTTGTATTTTTTATATAATAAATTCAGCTTTGGTAAGCATAAGATACTTTTTTTCCCAAAACAAACAAACAAACAAACAAACAAACAAATAAATAGTAATAGTAATGATTATTATTTAAAACTTTTTTTTTTTTTTTTGCATTGCTTCAAAAATATATTTATATACTTATAAATAAAGCTCAATTTCGTTTCATACCTTCATTTCATACCTTCCTTCAGGATTGATTAACAATCCTCTGTATATACTGCAGGTGTTTTGATGGTCTGAAGACACTGCCTGTCTTCTGTTTGTTTCGATATTGGACATCATTTACTTTTAAAAAATAGTACTTTGTATCCTTTCCAGTGTAATTTGAGGTGTATTGATCTGTTTTATTTTTGTACTGTTGAATATTTGCTTATCAACACTTTTTGAGTAGGCACTGCCACACTTGCCCTCTCTTAGAAAACTCTTATACCGAAAGCAGCATGTTTTGAGAGTGCTTAGAGAATTTTGCCATGTATGAAAGGCGTAGACATGTCCTCTTAAGTCTCCGTGTTTCAGGGCTTACCACCTCCTTCCCTGTGGCCTTGTTTGTGAGGCAGTATGAGCGCCTGGCCTGTGGGGTCCACGACGGCCCCTCTTCTGGCTGTTTGGTTATCAGGCTCCTTCCAGCCACGCTGCTCAGTGTTGCTAAGCACAGGCTGTGTTTGTTTCACTTATCCATGGGCTGTGTGCCCTGAGTCAAGCCTGGTGTGAAGAAGCCTGATAAAAACAACAGCCAGTCAGACCGCAGCCAAGCAGGCCCGCTGCCAGAGGAATCTGAGTACCCTTCACACTAACAGATAGGGCACAGCGCTCTCACACACACTCTGCTGACATGCCATCACTGTCTCAACACACTTGCAGCATGAACGTCGCTCAAGTCTTTGCACAATTTCTTCGTTCTGAAGTCAGTTTAGTAAGCAAGAACTCATAACCTTGCTAAAATCACAGCCTAGACAAGGGATGGCAGGTCAGTCTTGAATTATCAGCACCCTCAATATTGATGTTGTATCAAGAAGATCAATCTTCACTTAAAAATATAAATTCTAAGTGTTTCTTTTTTCGTTTTCTTTTTTTTTAATTTTATTATTTATTTAGCCTGACAATGAATGTGTATCATAAGCTTGATGAATGACAATGAAAATGAAACTGTTAGCAAATACTTTTGTTGGATGGGAATTTAATTCCCCTGCTCTTCACATAAATAGAAATGCTGATAATAATAATAACAACAACAACAACAATAATAATAATAATAATTAATAAAATTAATAAGTTATTACTATTAATAGTGCTATTTTAATATTAAAAACGATCTTCAAAAATGATTGTTTATTAGCTTAGCTTTCATTGATATTGAAAAAAGTTTGGAATACAGTTAAAGTTAATAATACTGCAACATATTATTACATCACATTATTTTTTACTGTTTTCTATATTGCTATATTTTAAAATGAAATTTGTCATCACTCCAGTCTTCAATGTCACATGATTCTGAAACCGTTCTAATCATTATAATTGGTGCACTTATTGCTAGTGCTCAATTATTCATAATTAACAATTATTTGATGAGTAGGAAATTCAAACGAACAGCTTTTATTTGGAACCAAAATCTTTTGTCGCATTATAAATGTCTTTACTTCCTCTTTCAGCCAATTTAATTCATCTTTGCTTATTACTATTATTATTATTATTATTAGTATCATCATTATTAGCATTAGTATTAGCATTATTAAATATTACCCCATAGTTTTGAATGGTAGTGCATCAAGGTTTCCACAATGTTTTCAATGTTGGTAATTTTAAGAAATGTTTATTGAGCATCAAATGATTTCTAAAGAGCAAAGTAATAGCTGCTGAAAATTAAGCTTTGCCATCATAGGAATAAATTACATTTTAAAATATATTAAAATAGAAAATTTGTAATAATATTTCACAATATTACAGTTTTTACTGTATTTTTGCTCAAATAAATGAAGCCTTGGTGAGCACAATGCAAGAGATTTCTAAAAATCTTAATTATTCAAATTGACTGGCAGAATATATATAGAATGCAACTGCAGCCATGGCATGTGCATCATATATGTTATTTTCTAAAGAGTGATGCATAACCATTTTTATGTGATTTGCCACTAAAATATTTTCTTTTGCATTGCTACATGATTCCTCTCCCCCATAACCTCTGCATTGTTCTTTGCTTTCTCTCTGTCTGTCTCTCTCTCTCTGTTTGTACAAAGGCCTGCAGAAATCTGTGATCCATGGCCACAGAGAGTCTGTAAAAGCGGGGTTTGTGTTGCTGGTCCTGGGGCGGTATATGTCCTATTCAGTCTCCAGAGAGCCCAGATACACACATGAAAAAAGCAAAGCCCTCCTGAGCACCTCAGACAACCAGAGTCACTGTTCCCCCTAAAAATCACACAAACCAGCCTTTAGATATTCTAGTGACTCTCATCTTCCTAAACATTTGACATGTTTTTGCCTCTGAATTAGGACTTTCACAACTGCTTATTTTACTAATCAACTAAATTAGCAGTTCTGGACATGTGGTTAGTTTTCCAGGTTATTAATTCTGGCCGACTCAGCCCATCTTATATAGATAGGTGCAATGCAGTTCCATTATATTATGCTTTGTGAGCACAAAGCACTTTAGTTTCAGTTTATTTCTAAATATTTATTTTAAAACAGTATTTTACATTAAGAAAATTAAGCATGTTTTAAAACCATTAAGATTAAAGGATTGTGACATTATTTTCAAATACCCAAATTTATAATAAATCGACACACACACAAACTGATAAATTGGTGAACTGTTGGCATCCATCTGTATTTTTTACACACATAAGAAGAAAATAGGTTTTTTTTTTCATTTAAATGCAATTGTTACTTACAGTCATGACTGGCCAAAAAATGATCTTTTCCCCTGAATAAAAAGCATGCATTGAGGCCAAAAGACCATAGTGAGAAAAAAAAAGTAAAACAACTGCATCATTTATTCAAAGGGCATTTTTATATTGGTCTAATCGAAAATCATGGTTTCATGGTACCTCTTTTGTTTAGTTTGCCTAAAAGCAAATAACTCTCCCCATTTTGTTTAAATATTAAATAAGAATTTTCGCTTTACACCAGATTGTTGATGTGCAGAATACATACTGGCTAGCTTTACTGACTGCAGAAATTATTGTAGGTTAATTTAATTTAATGATTTTTTCTGGTATTTTATTTATTATTTTTTAGTACATAGCAGAAAATATGGTGCATATTTTCAAAAGGCATCACAATAAACATCATGATAGGTAAACTAAATAAAACATTGGCTAGCAAAATGTTTTCAGTCTTATCTTAAGTAAAAAATTTAATTTAGCTTCTGTAAAAAGCCAAACTATTATCATATTGACCTATTAAGTAATATTTTGGCTTATGTTTAAAGAACATGTATTCAGTTACATGGTCTTTATAACGAATATTCTTGTTACTTTGCATGAATGATTTTGTATTTCGAAAATATACATATTTTTATCCATATTAAATCAAAATCTATACATTTATAAATAAATATAATTGACTAAAAAAAACATTTGGCTGTAATAAATCCTATAACAAATCCCCATCCTTACATTGGTACTCCTCGAACTTCATTGCTTCCAGTCACATTGACGACACCACACACCCATTCATTTATGAAACAATTCGTTCCATGAATAATTTATCCCTGCCTTTTTAACATTTTGTGTTCATTTTATTTAAAATAAATGTCCCTCCGATTCCTAAAACCACACCCATCGTGTCTGTTTTCCCTCAGTCTGCCACAGTGGCCGGAGATACCCTAAACTTGACAGTTTAATGAGTAACAACACTGTTGAACAATGAGAGACAATGTACATGTGTCAATTTGGGTTTGTTTGAATATTATTTAAAGGCTGACATGAAGCAACGTTCCTGAAGTCATAATGCCATGCATTCAGCCATCAGACAGACAGACAGACAAGAAGGAATATGAAAGGCTGCACTGGGGTCCCTTCAGAGAGACGAAAACCAAACAAGCCACCCAGTGGTGTGTTAGGAGGTCGAAGGGGAGAACAAGAAGGAGTGAGAGTGAAAGAAAAAAGAAAGACGAAAAAGATGAGAGACTGCACACGGCATAAAGGAAACGAGTAAATAGGAGCAGCTCTAATAGGAATATCAAGCCACTGAAAGGTAAACAGGCTTCTCTAGGCTGATACAAAGGGAATGTGGCGGTTTGGAGAGCGCCCGAGAGAGGTGGCGCTCCTGCGGAGGGGCGATAAGGCAGCTGTGTCTGCCTGCAGCGCAGAGATAAGGCTGAGCACTGGCATGTGTCGCCCCTGATCGCAATTTCACACTCAATATTCATCCAGCCTGACAAACAAGCACCATTTAAGATAAAAAATAAATATAGACTCCTTCTGCCATTACCTTCTGTTTATTAATCTGCCTGCGCCCACTGCCGCTTTTAAAGAGCGGTAAACACCTCAGCCACACACACGCATACACATATGCAGACGCATAGAGGCGCATCCCACATAAGCATCCCATCTACATGCAAGGGCAGATGCACATACAAACACAAACACACCGATAAGGCTGCCAAAGACAATACTGCGTACGTGTTTGTGTTGATGTGTTTGCGGATTTCAGCACGCAAGCTGCAGCTGGTGTCCCGAAGCTTCCTTTCTGTGTACACCCTCAAATGTTTCATGTGGCAAAGAATATATGGCTGAGAAATGACTATTGTGGGATCAATAAACTCACGGATACAACAAAGTCACACATGTTCTGTGACGGTTATGTTCTAATAACAGGCTGTGAATGCTTAATGATATGTAGGTGGCTTCTTGGAGCTGCGTGGGCTCTTGAGGACTTATTTAAGGCTTCTTGTGATGTATAATTATTTGTTTGCCTGTCCCATAGTGCAGGTTGTCTGAAAGCCACATGACTTAATGACTTAATTGTGGTATAATGTACAATGTTTGAGGGTGTCACTTTTGAAAGCAATGCGTTACATCAGGGGTTCCCAAAGTTTTTTGTCAACTGATTCCTTTAAGTATTTACTTTAAGTACCCTCTGAGATTTTAAGTTAATATCTCAACAATTTAGTGATTCATTTGCAGTTAACTGTCAAATGACCTGCAAGTAAATAGTTGAAATATCACATTTTTAATTAGTAAGTGTTAGTCAATTCAATTCAAATGAGCTTTATTGGCATAACTTGCACAGTATTGCCAAAGCATTGTCCATTACATGAATAAGGAACAAATAAGTAAGTGTTATAATATATTAATAAAACATGTTCGAACCCTCAAACTCAAAATTTAAAATCCTTAATCAGAATACTGCTGAAATGTTGTAAATAAAGTGTATGTAAATAAAGTAAACCTAGTCCATGTTTCAAAATGAGCATTAAACTCGCTGTATTTGTTGTGAATGACTTCTGATCTTATTGCGATGATTGTGCAGCCCCATTTATTTATTTATATTTTAAATCAATATAAATATTTGTTTGGTTTTGTTTTGTTTTCATCAGCTCGTGAACTCCATGCAGTTTGCGATACTTTTAGGGAAAGTAACTATTATCACTGAATAAAAATGACTAATTGTTAGTATATTGTTACTTTTCATGTAAAGAATCAATCAACTATTTGTTACATTACTTTTTATGGATTCCAAGTAACATGTTACTTTAAAAAGAAAAAAGGTAACTAATGTTACATCATTACTTTTTATGGATAGAAACTGATGTTACTTTTAATAAAAGTATTTAATTGTTACATAGTTTTTGTGGAAAGTAACTAACATATTTCTTTCAATAAAAGCAACTTATTACTGTATATTACATTGTCATTGTTACGAATGTAACAAATGTGTTACATTCAATAAAAGCCATTAATCTTCCCACATTACATTTACATTTCTTTCTATGGCAAGAAACATCACATTGCTTTATGTTGTTTAATATTATAAGACTGTTGTTAATGACATCATGTGGCAGTTGTCGTGTAATAAAAATCGCAATTAATGTCAGATTTTTTTAGTTCATTTATACAAACAACAGAATTATTAAATTTTTAAGGTTATCATGTATTATGTAAAGTATTTGGCTGTGAGCTGTAGTTCCAACAACACAGATTTACGATGCTGTTTGCTAAAGTTTGCTGGAATTATGGTTTTGGGAATTGTTGAATTGCCAAACAATGTTGTAAAGGTTTGCGACCACAGTTAGCTTACAGTGCTTTCGGGAAACGCACCCTAGAATGGTAGTGCTTTTTTTTCTTTTTTTTTTGTCATTTGTACAGCCACAACACCCCGCTATAGATATATGCATACAGTGTAAACAGCTTTGTTTGTTGTAATGGGAGGAATGCCATTTTGTCAAGTTTAAAGTACTGTGTTACTTTACTTTTCACTTCAACAATGTAAACTGATTCCATCACATATTTTAATTGTAACACATTACCCCAATGCTGCTAATATAACTGCTAACCGTCATGCCCTGCGGTAGCATGTTAAGATCTGTCTGGTCCAGCTGGAGGTTCCCCCTTGTAAATCTGGTCTGGGCTGAGCGGAGCGCTAGCTGACATCACTGTACACTCGCTGCACCTCCACAGATGGGAGGAGAGGCCTGCCAGCTGGCACAGGGACACCTACTATCCCACGCTGGCTCACGGCCAGGAGGTCTGACTGCTGCCCCGATACCCATTCACACTTCTCTCTCTCACACACACACATGCTGCATATTCAAATGGAAAGTAATACAGCTCTGTGGTGGTTTGAAAGGAGAAGAGGCATGATGAGAGAGGAGTGTGATTCACCCATTGTTGTTTAATACTAGCATACTACATTGTATTTACTGAATGTTTCTACCTTTATATGACAGAGATAGTAAGAGTAGTATGTTAGTGTGCTGTTCTAAATTTAACCACAGTGTTTAATTATGTATGTTACAAACAGTATAGTATGCTATACAGTATGTCACATGACCTCATGCTATATGTCACATGACCACATGAAACATGCGTGACATTCATGCATGTTTAATTCATCGAGTGCTATCAAAAATAAATAAGTTCTTCTGCATTTTTAATTTTATGTAAAAAATTCTAAACTTTTCATAGTAGAATAAAAGGTAAAAAAAACACTACCTGCTTATGGAAGGTCTGAAAATCGGTTACTGGCAAATGTACTGGATAATCTGGGAATTCAATACATTAAAAAAAAAAAAAAAATGCATACTGTGCATCTCACAGCATCTCACAGAAGTGAGCACACCCCTTTTGTAAATTTTTGCAAATTTACACCCATTTTTGTAAATATTTTATTATATCTTGTCATGTGACAACACTGAAGAAATGACACTTTGCTTCAATGTAAAGAAGTGAGTGTACAGTTTGTTTAAAAGTGTAAATTTGCTGTCCCCTCAAAATAACTCAACACACAGCCATTAATGTCTAAACCGCTGGCCACAAAAGTGAGTACACCCCTAAGTGAAAATGTCCAAATTGGGCCCAAAGTGTCAATATTTTGTGTGGCCACCATTATTTTCCAGCACTGCCTTAACCCTCTTGGGCATGGAGTTCACCAGAGCTTCACAGGTTGCCACTGGAGTTCTCTTCCACTCCTCCATGACGACATCACAGAGCTGGTGGATGTTAGAGACCTTGGCGCTCCTCCACCTTCCGTTTGAAGGATGCCCCACAGATGCTCAATAGGGTTTAGGTCTGGAGACATGCTTGGCCAGTCCATCACCTTTACCCTCAGCTTCTTTAGCAAGGCAGTGGTCGTCTTGGAGGTGTGTTTGGGGTCGTTATCATGTTGCAATACTGCCCTGCGGCCCAGTCTCCGAAGGGAGGGGCTCATGCTCTGCTTCAGTATGTCACAGTACATGTTGGCATTCATGGTTCCCTCAATGAACTGTAGCTCCTTAGTGCCGGCAGCACTCATGCAGCCCCAGCCCATGACACTCCCACCACCATGCTTGACTGTAGGCAAGACACTACTTGTCTTTGTACTCCACACCTGGTTGCCGCCACACACGCTTGACACCATCTGAAAGAAATAAGTTTATCTTGGTCTCATCAGACCACAGGACATGGTTCCAGTAATCCATGTCCTTATTCTGCTTGTCTTCAGCAAACTGTTTGTGGGCTTTCTTGTGCATCATCTTTAGAGGAGGCTTCCTTCTGGGACGACAGCCATGCAGACCAATTTGATGCAGTGTGCGGCGTATGGTCTGAGCACTGAGAGGCTGACCCCCCACCCCTTCAACCTCTGCAGCAATGCTGGCAGCACTCATACGTCTATTTCCCAAACACAACCTCTGGATACGACGCTGAGCACGTGCACTCAACTTCTTTGGTCGACCATGGCGAGGCCTGTTCTGAGTGGAAACTGTCCTGTTAAACTGCTGTATGGTCCATTCACACCTGAGACCTTGTAACACTAACGAGTTACATGACACCGGGGAGAGAAAATGGCTAATTGGGCCCAATTTGGACATTTTCACTTAGGGGTGTACTCACTTTTGTGGCCAGCGGTTTAGACATTAATGACTGTGTGTTGAGTTATTTTGAGGGGAAAGCAAATTTACACTGTTATACAAGCTGTATACATACTCATTACTTTACATTGTAGCAAAGTGTCATTTCTTCAGTGTTGCCACATGAAAAGATATAATAAAATATTTACAAAAATGTGAGGGGTGTACTCACTTCTGTGAGATACTGTATGTATACTGCAGTATTAAAACAGGAGTATTGTGCTAGTTTGGTTTTCTAAACATATCCAATCATACATCCCTGCTCTTTTCCCATTGCACGCATGCACACACGCACACACACACACACACACACACACACACACACACACACACACACACAGACACAGAGAGAGAATCCCTTCAGAACAATTAGAGAATTTAATGTATATGCAGCAATATTGACTGGGGCTGCAACTCCCAATATGAAGAGGAATCAGGGGAAATAAAGCTGTAACTGAGGATACGCATTGCAGTTATTTAGACAGAGCCGCGTCATATTCTACAGTAAACATGGCATGGCCTCCCACATAATATTGCCGAAGGAGGTAGTAGTTTATTTTGTTTGTGCAATAGATGCAGGCATGTGTGCACTGGAAAAGGATTTAAAGTTTATCCATTTTCTGGGTTCACTTGGTCACTGCACACAACATTATCACAGACTCAACCTGTGGCAAATTACTGTGACCCTGTGCACTCTATCAGATGCACACATACTAATAGCAGAAGAGGAGGGGCACAGGAATACAGCTTTTGCTAACACAACTACCCTTGTGAAAAAGAAGTGCACTTAATAGTATTACTTCAAATCGTAAAAGTGTAGTTTTTTAAGAAACTGTACATAAAATATAATATTAATGAAATGAAAGTCCACGTAAGTGTATTTATGTATAAGTGTATAATATATTATTTATATTAAATTATTTTACATATAAATATATATTACATATATTCCTTAAATATATACATATACTGTATGTGTGTGTGTATTCATTAAATATACACAATACAAACATATATATTGTAAACACATACTTTTATACAATATTTTGGATGTGATTTAATCACGATTAATCGATTTGACAGCCTAAACACAGTTTAAATGTGTTTTAGTCACTGTCATGTATTAAGGAAGTATCTTTATTTTGATGTCTAAAGCATAACTTAAGTACTTGATTATAATTTAACTGTAGTGTATTATTAGATATAGTAGTATATTTTATTAAATATATGTAAAAGTTAATAAATGTATGTAAAAGTTAATAAATTTTAAATGTACAATACTAAATTGCAACTTGTATTTATTACATCACTACAAATGTCTAATTACAAATATATTTAAATAATTTTAGTTTACCATATTTACCAGTACCATATTTACCATAATTTATTTTAATACATTTTAGTTTACTATAAATGTCTGTCAGTACATTCAGCAGCACACCTCAGAGACAATAGAAGTAATTATGAAATGACTTATAAAGATGTAATTATATCTTACTTAAGTGGATCAAAAAAGACTCAAATTTTCATCTAAATTTATTTTAAATAAATGTAAACTATAATGCATTTTCATTTAATTGCAATTAACATGTAATTAAGTGTCTAAAACATTTAGTTTTCGCTTAAGAATATTCATTTAAAGTATATTGTTTTTTGTAATAATCATATGCTAAAAGCATACATCCTTTTCACAGGGGACAGGATACTGTACAGTGACCAAGGGAAGGAAAGAAAGAAAGAAAGAAAGAAAGAAAGAACCATAAAGGTTTTTCATATTTGTGTATTATATTTTATATAAGTCTATTGAAGCTATGCAATAATTCTCTCAAATTTTAAATCAATCAATTATTTATATTTAGTTAAACTATTACTGTCATACCTTGTATGTTAGTTTTCTCCACAGTATAGTATTATACTTGGCATTGGCTAGTAGTCTGTATGTTTATGTGAGTATGTATAGCTGTGCATTGATGAGAGTCAATCTCATTGACTGACTGCCTGAGATATGTGCAGCATATCCCGAGCTAGATAACATTCACCGCTGTATCAGTTTAACCAAGTACAAAGTGACACAATCATATCCCATATATGTTGTCATATCCCATCAATCCTTAAGCATATGCTGCAGAATGTATGAAAGGATGCACAAACCATTTTGTAGAGGCCCTAAAAGCAGAAATCCCAGAGGAAAACTGCTGACAAAACTGAAAACACTTTGGACGTCCCTTTAAAAGCAGTGTGCCAGGAAAAAACAGCAAATACACACAGAATCCTCTTTTAATACACTTGCTATTAAGTCTTCTGAGGCCAGTGATGTAATGTCTGGTGACCGCGGTCACGAATAGAGTCACACACATATATACATACACACTCACTAGTAGCATTGGATCTGTGCGATAGGACACTTTGTGGTGTGTTTATGAGGCTGAAACAGCAGTGTTGGGATATACAGTACAGTAGATGTGGTTTATGGCAGTGCCCACCCTCTGCTTTTACACCCACAATGGGTTTGGCACTTACGGGTCACCTACAGTCAGACACACACACAAACAGAGACACTAGTGACACTGTGGGACAAAACAGAAGGCAAATCACTTATGACACTCATTTTAGGCGGCAGAGGATGGAACAAGAGAAAGAATAAAAAAGCACATTGTTTTTTTATTGTTCAGTATGTTCATGTAAAGGGGCATTCACATTTACAGCGATTTGCAGCGACAAAGTCACCAGGGGCCGGTTGCACCAGCTAAACGTAAAAAAGCTGGGTGTAAGCCCTACGCTGGACTTTGCAACGTCCAGCTTAACGATAAATATTTAAACCTGTTGCACAAACTAAAACTACGATCAACTACACCTGGCGTAGACGATGCGCGTCCACGCTGACACATTCTCGCAGTGATGGCTGAGACAACGTTCACGCTGCAATGGCTACAACTACTAATATAGAACTGAGTTGCTCAGGACATCATAACAAGTGAAGCCACCGCGTCATGATTTCATTGAGTAAACATTTTCTAACAAGTCTCCCTGCACATTCCCATGACAGATTTCTTCAAACAAACATTAAAAATTGAAGTTTGCAGGTTAAGTAAAATATAATAAATGTAGCCTAATACAATGCTTTTCTAGCTGACAATCGAGTCTTTCCTGAGGTAAATATGACTTTACGTGACATTATGTGTTTTACTGACGTCTTTCTGTGGCAGAAAAAACACATTTATAGTTTGTATTTTGTGATAAAAACTGACAGAATTTGAAAACTGACACTTTATTACTGATTAAAAATAACTAAGAACAAAACGTACTGCGATTATTAGATGGCAGGCCAGGCATGCTACAAATAATGAATGGTATTAAAGACGTGAAATATTTCCAAGCATTTTTACTGTCCTTCCAAGCAAGATGTTGAATGGTACAGTTTCTTTTAATAATCCCAGATCATATGTAATATTTTACTGCATATTACATGCTGTACAGAAATATATATATATATATATATATATATATATATATATATATATATATATATATATATATTTATTTATTTATTTATTTTTTATTATTATCATTTTTTTTTTTTTTTAGGTCAATTACTGTCAGCAGTGTGGTATAGTCTACGCCGAGCTTTGAGATTGATATCGCTTCTCCTGCCCGAAAAGACCATAAACATTACAGTTCACATCTGCAGTAATAATTAACTAACAGACATGAATCCTGAAAACTAATAATGTCTGAGCAAATCATGACTTTTTACTTTACACCTACCTCTGACTAGGCGTAAGATTTAGTCTCAGACATAGCACTACGCCGAGATGGTGCAATGGGCATAAATTCTACGCACAACTTAAAGAAAACATTTTACGTCCAGCCTAGTCTTACAACCGGGTGTATGTCCAGCTGGTGCAACCGGCCCCAGAAGTCATTCATTTTCAATGAGAGTTGGCAATTTCCAGTGACATGAGTGTCAGTGACAGTTGGAGATGGATATGGGCGTGTTGATAAAAGTTTAACTATGTGCAAATGAGCAGCGACTCAATGACGCCCAATAGTATACTGAAGTTTATTTACTATGAGAGGCTTTACACTCGATTGACTATAAAATTAAATTTATTGTGAATAATTTAACAGTTTTTTTTATAATTTTTCTATTGCCCACATGCAGGGCACTGACATACGGGACTCTCATGCAGGGGGCCCAGACCCTCTATGGGGCCCCCTCATAGTATTAAGAGTCACATATGGCTAAATTTGCTATTAGATTAATTTAATTAATATGCATAGGATATCTAATGTGTATAACATGATGAATATCTTTGTGAAAAGGAAGTACACTTTACACTTATAAAAAGAGAGTACTTATTATTGAAACAATACTTTAAAAGAATTGATTGTGAACTAAATGTAACATTTAACAGACACTTAACTGCAAGCCAATTGCAATTAAATGAAAATGTATTATAACTTACATTTTTATTAAATGCAGTTAGTTGAACTTTAGAGTGTTTTTTAACCCTTTAAATAGGACTTAATTATATTGTTCTATGTAATAGGTGCTTCTGTTAGTATTAAATCATTAAATTTAAATTAGTAAATATAGTACAAATTTGATGTATGTAGATATGCACAGGATCATTCTTCTTGAAATATCAATGACAAATGGGTTCAAAGGTGAAATAGCTCGATCCTTTAACAATGATTGACCTGTGCACTGGAGTATGGCATTATAAATGCCAAGGTCATGGATTGATTCCCAAAGAACACCAAACTGATTACACCTTCACTGCAATATAAGTTGCTTTGAATAAAAGTATGCACCAAATGTAAAATGTTTTCCTTTTATTGAAATTACAGGCCAATAGTCAGAGCCGAATCATGGCATGGACCCAGATGGCAGCCACAAGGCAGGAGATGCTGCACAGCAAAGGGGAGGAGCACAACCACACACACACACACACACACACACTCATCTTAATGAACACTCATGCATTATTCATCACACACACACACACACACACACACACACACACACTGGGTGCAGGCAGCCAGGAACAGAAGGCATAGAGACTGTACTGAGTTTATTAGTATTAAATTGTAGGGGTTTATTTCCCAGATTTATTAAGTTTGCTGTACATGTACATCCCCCCATTCCATTCAAGAATTTCCATATCACACTTTCTTTCTGATGTATCCAAGTCTAGACTAATGAGGACATATAATCTAATTCTCTAATAAAGGAATTGTCTAATGACTGAAGGTGTCACTTTTGCATAGCCTTTACACAGCTGCTCTCACATCCAGCTCTGGAAAATCTTTTTCACAGGTACAGTTGTGCTAGAATATTTCAGTTCAGAGCCTGTCGGTATTGTCTGCATGAGGTGGCTACCACTAATATGTCAGTCTTTGTATGTTGTTTTTTTCCACTCTGTATCTGAATTTTATTTTCATGCATACAGAAAATATTATGCAGAGTGTACCTATTACATACGGGATTCATTGTAGATGTTGTGTGGTAGAAAATGAGCCAATTGGATTGTATTAGATATGAAAATTTTATGCTATGTTATGCAGATCTTACCTATGGCATAATGCCAGCTTAAAAACAATAAAATCATTTTTAATTTAAACATAGTTTTCCACATAATTTGTTTTTAGTAAAATGTCAGACTTATTCTATGTGGTTTCATACCCACTGGTATCGGGCATCCCACATTAGAGAATTTTGCGGTTGATTATTATGATTTATTCATATTCTTTCAAATTTAATTTAATTTAGAAAAGACCAACTGAATGGATGAAAGCCCTTTTCTGCCTGACATAAAAAAGTGAGATAAGTGAATCAAGACATTGTAAGACTTAAAGTCAAAATGAGACATGCAGTATAAAATGTAATTTGTAAGTTATAGTCACAATTAGGAGAAATAGATTGCAATTGCAAGACATTAAGTCACAGTTTTGAGATAGTAAGTCACAATTGTAATATATTACACAATTCTGAGAAATAAAGTTGTGATTTCCATGCAAATGGACTGAATGGTTTTTGGATTGAGAAGAATTTGATACTGATTCAGAAGAATACAAAAAGAATAAAAACCCACTGTGTTTTGCTGATAGATGAAAGAGGATGGGTGTGTATGAGACCCTACCAATCAAAGCTGATGTTCTGGTGATGGCGTCCCCCCTGGTGTATGTGTGTCTGTGATGGACAGATGGGGGAAAGGAGAGATGAGTGGACCGCTGGGGCAGTGGAAAAGGTCGCATTGCTCTCTAAACAGTGTTTAATGCAACTGCCCCTGCAAGAACCTGCAGGATCCACTGTGTGAGCGAGTGTGTATAACGTGGAGAGCTGCAGTGGGTTTAATTGCATGTAGGAATGCTGACATGCTGAGGATTAAGTGACCCAGTTGGCTTATAAAACAATAATACAAGATACTGGCTGTATGAATGAGAGGAAGAAAGAAACTAATAAACGGAGGCGGTTGTTTATTTTCTGTCAGCACTTCAGTGTCTTTATCTCAGAAAGTATTTGGACTTGGGCAAACAGGCCATGGTTTTGCTGGCTAGCATGAGCTTGTTAGTGGTCATATATCTACTAAAAACAATCTTGGGACCAGTTGGGTAAAAGTCTTTGCAAAAATGGCTCTGAAAAGTAAAGTTTGTTCCCAGAAAAGCTCAAATATGATCATGTGCAACATTCAAACTGTTTTTGTTGAGCACATTCAGTATGATCAACAACAACAAACAAAACAATAATAATATTAATGTTATTTATTGTTGTTGTCATTTACTAATTATTTAAAAAATTAAGATATGATTATAATTATCATTAAAATTCTAATTAAGAAATCATTTAAAAAAATTGCTTAATTTAAAAAAAAATTAAAAATTGGATTTATCTACTGTACTATTATCTTGAGACAGGTTGAATAAAAATGCCTCTGACAATTAAAGATAGCTGTCAGAAAAGCTCAAATATAATCATTGTTATTGAACCCATTCAATATGACTATACAACAACAACAATAATAATAATAATAAATAAAATTGTAAAATATATTTATATTTTCATTAGGGCTGTCAAGTGAAAAATTGTAATCTAATTGATTACATTATATATCAATTAATTAATTGAATTAATCAAAAAATAATTACACATCAGTTTTGGCTGAGAAATTACAATTACCCCCAGAAAGTCATTTAAAGTCATTATTATATTAAATGAGAAAAGCATTGAATAGTCATTGCAAAAAGTAGCATTAGAAATATTTAGATTCAACATTGCATAAATGGTGATAAATGGATGTTAAGTTTTTATAAATATCAAAATATGAAATCTAAAAAATAAAATGATACTCTGAAACTTTACAGTTGCCAATAGATGGTGTCTTAATGAGTGAATCATTCATTCAACCGATTCGTTAAAATGACTGATTGTTTCAAGAACGAAGCAAATGAAGTCTTCATGAATGAGTCACTGAATCATTGTCTCACTCGAGTTGTTGAAAAAAAAATGCTGATTAATTCAATAACTAAACAACGCTGTGCGTTGTTCGGAGACTTTGTTTGGAATGATTTTCATTTGTGATATTGAACAAAACAGAAAATATTTTATATAATATTTAACAGAGCATTAAGTTCTTGTTTATTGAACTGCTGTATAAAATCAGTGTCACATTTTCAGTCGTTCAGATATTCAGGGGAAGAAAAAAAACAGCTTGCTTATTTGATATTGCGAAAGCCTGTCACTTACTCAAAATCTTTAGTTCATCTCTCAAAAGTAAGTATTTATGTCAATGAACATATTAGTGCCATCAGAACAAAAAGTCCTTGTTTCATTGTTCACAAACAAGATAGTTAAAATGCTTAGTCATGTTGTCAAAATAACACTGCACTCTGTTACAGTTTTTTTCAACTGCTTACACACATTTTCAGAACTTTGCCTCTCTTTTTCAAAACTTTACACACAAATCCAAGAACTGCACACACAAAATGCAAAATGTCTCACATCTCTTGAAAAATGAAGCACTGCATTCAAAATATCACAAACACATCTAAAAAGCAAACATTTGTCTTACGTTGCAAACACTTTCGCCATAATATTATATTTTTGGATATATCATATACACACAGTTATTCAAAACTTAAAGCTATTCTTTCATGAGCTCCTGTGTACATTTCTGTACAAGATTGAAAGTAATTGGCAGAGAGATTACAAATTTTTTCAACTGCTTACACACATTTTCAAAACTATGCCTCTCTTTTTCAAAACTTTACACACAAATCCAAGAACTGCACACACAAAATGCAAAATGTCTCACATCTCTTGCAAAATGAAGCACTGCATTCAAAATATCACAAACACATCTCAAAAGCAAACATTTGTCTTACATTGCAAACACTTTCGCCATAATACTGTATTATTGGATATATCATATACACACAGCTATTCATAACATAAAGCTCTTCTTTCATGAGCTCCTGTGTACATTTCTGTACAAGATTGAAAGTAATTGGCAGAGAGATTGAAAATTCCATGAAAAATTCATGGTAAACATGAACGAAAGAAAGGAAATACATTGTTTGCATCCATTGTTCAAAACCTACAGTTTTTCTTCGTCACTTTGGTGCATTTCTTGAATTATCCTTACTGTAATACTGGCAAAGAAGTATGTGCATTTCTCAAAAAAAATTGTGCAAACAGCACCACACACAATGGATTACCTGCAAAAGCCTGTCACTTACTCAAAATCTTTAGTTCATCTCTCAAATTAAGTATTTGTCAATGAACATATTACTGCCATCAGAACAAAAAGTCCTTATTTCATTGTTCACAAACAAGATAGTCAAAATCACAGTCACCAGTGCCAAGCTACGCTTCATCTCTTCTCCAGGCTGGGTCTGCTATAATACTTCGTCCACATCACGATACGTTTTCTCTTGTCAAGCATAGAGGGAAGTATCTCCTAGCATGGCGTATCCAACCTTGGACAGAGGCAACCTCTATGTCCCCACATGCGTCCTCCATTGCCTGGAGAAGCGCTATGCGGGCATAGGGTTGGCGATCATACACTTTCCAGTGCCAGGCTGAGAAGAATTCCTCTATGGGATTTAGAAAAAGTGAATATGGGGGTAGGTACAAAACTACAAATTGTGGATGGGTGGCAAACCAGTTTTAGACCAGAACAGCCCGGTGAAAACTAACAATTTACAAAAAAATGTAGTACAGCATGATAAGCAAACTCATTCATTCAATGCAGTGCAGTAAATGGATGGCTTAGAGTTACAAATGTTTATGCAATACTATGCAGTTATACGTATTTTACTGTACATTACTGTAATGCCAAAATTAGATAGTTGCATACTTGTTCTCATTTCTGAAGGTTCGAATTATGGACGCTACTGTAAATCAACTCAAGTTGGGCTGGACTCTCAGTCCAGCCTCTCTCATGGTCAAACCGTGGTTGATCACATGATCAACAAGTGTTGCCCTAATCTCATCAGAGATAGCAGTAAAGCAGTGATTGGTTAGTGATCAGTTAAGCAATTAGTATTTGCACATGTGAGGAGTGTGTGTGTGTGACCTGGTGAATAAGTGTAGCATTTTGATTGGTTGAGTTTGGAAAAGGAAAGCAAGTCACTTTCTGTTAGATTTTTGTGATTTAGGTAGAGAATTGTGTGTAGTGTTTTGAAAAAAGTGTTTTATGCAATTGAAAACTGAGTCAAAGGCTGATAAATAGCTTATGGTTTTGGAGATTTGGTGTGTAGTTTTGCACTTTGTGTGAGAGGTTTCAGAAATCGTGTGACATGAAAAGATTTTGTGTGTAAGCAGTTGGAAAAAACTGTAAAAATTCCATGAAAAATTAATGGTAAACATGAACGCAAGATTGAAAACAAACTTTTTTTTTTTACTGTAAGCATTCGTGGTTCTGAATACAGTATTACACAGTAAGAAGAAAGGAAATACATTGTTTGCATCCATTGTTCAAAACCTACAGTCTTTCTTCGTCACTTTGGTGCATTTCTCGAATTATCCTTACTGTAATACTGGCAAAGAAGTATGTGCATTTCTCAAAACAATTTGTGCAAACAGCACCACACAATGGATTACCTGCAAAAGCCTGTCACTTACTCAAAATCTTTAGTTCATCTCTCAAAAGTAAGTATTTATGTCAATTAACATATTACTGCCATCAGAACAAAAAGTCCTTGTTTCATTGTTCACAAGCAAGATGAAACAAGATGACTAAATGCTTAGTCATGTTGTCAAAATAACACTGCACTCTGTTAGTATTACCTGATGTAAACTATGACAACAGTTTGGATGACAGTTACTGTATTGAAATGTAGAAGGCTGCACTTCTTATGTATACCATATATCCATTTCAAAAGTACAAATTTACACTACTGTATGTGTGATATTGATTGAAAGAGACTGGATCGAATTCACAGTTACACTTTTACTAGTGGTCTGACTTGCACAGAGAACTATAGAATACATTTTGAGCAACATTTTGACATTAGCCATAGCCACTGATAATGTAGGAAACCGCAGACAATCAGTTGCATGAACGTACCAAAGCAATCACAACTTGTTCAAAAGAATGAGAAACTGCTTTTATGATGTGCACAAGTGACTAGATGATGTGGAGGTTGAACAAAGTAGTTTTGAGAATTTCATTTTTGATCTGAGAGATGCATCAAAGCGATGAAGCAAGAAAAACTGTATAACGTGACCGGTGGGCTATTTATAGGCCTATTCTAAAGCCATGACTGGTTGGTGTTAAATAAAGCAATGAGTGTTTGTGCATGTGAGAAGTTAGTGTGAAGCACTGATGAATTAGTGTGGCATTTTAAATGGTTGTGTTTGAAAAAGGAAATCAAGATACTTCCTGTTAGATGTGTGTGTGTTACATAGAGAATTGTGTGTTGTGTTTTGCAAAAAGTGTTTTCTGAAATTGAAAACTGAGTCAAATGCTGAGAATTAAGGTTTTGCAGATTTGGTGTGTGGTTCTGGTGTTTGAGTGTCAGGTTTCAGAAATTGAGTGGCAAGTAAAGATTTTGTGTGTAAGCAGTTGAAAAAATAGCTGAATAAATAAGCTTTCCATTGATGTATGGTTTGTTAGGATCGGACAATATTTGGCCGAGATACAACTATTTGAAAATCTGGAATCTGAGGGTGCAAAAAAATCTAAATATTGAGAAAATCGCCTTTAATGAATTCTTAGCAATGCATATTACTAATCAAAAACGATGTTTTGATATATTTACAGTAGGAATTTTACAAAATATCTTCATGGAATATGATTTTTACTTAATATACTAATGATTTTTGGCATAAAAGTAAAATCTATAATTTTGACCCATACAGTGTATTTTTGGCTATTGCTACAAATATACCCCAGCGACTTAAGACTGCTTTTGTGGTCCAGGGTCACATATCACATGCAATGTAAGATAACATACAGGTCACGTGTAAAAGTACACAGTGCCACTTCAAGTACTAAAGCTAATAGCTCTTGTTTTGCTTCTTTTGATAACTTAAAGAATGTGGTTCTCATTTCATTGCCTGCAACTCTATTATTTTTCAACAGGCGTCACTAGTTTAAGGTGGCAAATCCTACCAGCTTTCTTTGAGGTTAAAATACATACCTGATCATTTTCATTACAGTTCTGTATAAATTACATAAGGAGAAATGTGTTCTGTACACCGTATAGTCAAACATAGCAGACAAACAGACGGAAATCAAAACCCACAAAGCTAACATAGCCCATTTCAAACCAACCTTATTTTAATACTCAAAAACAGAACCGATATTAATTGTTGAAAAAGACATCTCCTAACCTTCTCTACAGTCTCACAGTCATTTTCACAGGTCTACTGCAGGCAGAGAAGCAGGATTTGTCAATTGTTGATGGTATTTGTCCAGAGAGTCAGTCTGCAGGGTCTCATTGTTCTGGCCACATTCAGTGCGAGTGAATAAGAGAGATTGATGAAGTGTGTAGAGACTCAGTAGCTCAGTAAGTCTACAGCCGCAAGTCTCCTCATTAATACCTGGGTTGACGGTGAGAGGCAGAGAGAGTTGAAGATAGAGATCGTTCATCTCTCAGCATGCTAATCAATAGAACTTTTGTGTGACTGGAACGTGATTGAGCTGTCAGAGCGGGGTCGCACATCTCACACCCTTCCTCAGTGCACCACTCTCACCTTATCCAATGTGATCTCATGAGTATTCAAGTTTTTTTTTTTTTTTTTTTTTATGTAAATGGTCCTACCACACATATTGTGCATTTACATTGTTTTAAAAAACAATTAACATTCAGTGACATTATTGATTTAATTGCACCACACACAAAATTTTAACTGAATTGAGCTGGATAATAACACTATCTTTGCAATATCGACACTATTATAGAAGTACATTGAATCAACATTGAACTAACTTGAGCCGAATCATGACATTACAGTCTTCTTGTATTTAACTTGCATGTCTGAGAGCTGTTATTTTTGGGCAGTCAGATTTTTCCTTGCATTATTTACACTGTTTTGTGAGGTTTATGTAGAGGGGAGGGATACCCTGCTGGAAAATAGTTTTACATGGTTTCTACCCGGTCCAAGCTTGTCCGTATGGTTGATTTTAGACTACCAGCTGGTAGGGTCAAATATTTGAATGTACCATATTTCAAAAACCAGCTCGACCCCCTTAAGCTGCAATGACTTGGCTATGACCTCTGACCCTATGTGCAGTCCACTTTCCATACTCTTCCATCAAAGAAATTGATTGTATATTGTCACTTCATGCATCTTGAACAATCAGATCAATATCTGCATATTCTATTCACACTCATGCTGTCCCCATCATTTCCAGCATGGCATAGTTTATTGGACTGTAAAACATCACTGCAATGAATGGGTGCCGTCAGAATGAGAGTTCAAACAACTGATAAAAGCATTGTAATAATCCACAAGTAATCCACATGACTCCAGTCCATCAATTAAAGTTTTGTGAAGTGAAATGCTGTGTTTTCAACTTCAAACCATTGCTTCTGGCTAAATATGTCTTATATCTATAATAGTTTGGATTACTTGGATTATTGTGATGTTCTTATCAGCTGTTTAGACTGTCATACTGACAGAGCCCTCTCACTCCAGAGGATCCATTTGTTCCGATGAAGAAAAAAAGTCACATAGATATTGGGGGTAAGTACATTTTCAGCAAAGGCCTGTTATAACACACACACACACACACACACACACACACACGTCTGGTTTGCTATTCTTGTGGGAACTCTTCATAGGCGTAATGCTTTTTCTACTGTACAGACCATATATTCTATTGCCCTACACCAACCCTACACCTAAACCTACCCATTACAGGAAACTTTCTGCATTTTTAGATTTTCAAAAAACTTCATTCTGTGTGATTTATGAGCTTGTTTACCTGTGGGGACCTCAATTTAGGTCCCCACCGTGACACGAGTCCCCATGAGTCTGTGTGTATTCAGATTTAAGTCCCCACCTGAATAGAAAAACAGGTACACACACACACACACACTTGTGAATAAGACCCAGGTTTTTGCATCGCAGTACTGCACACATTTCTAAATAAAACTGCCATTAAGAAGGATTTTCTTAGACAAGGTTTATCCTTCCTTTACTGACAAATGGTGTACTAAATGAAACACTTGTAATGCCAGATTAGCTAAATGTGCTATTTGCGTTATGTATGCGTTAAACATAAACATGGTGTTAACTGTAAAATTTATTAAAAACATTAAGTTTAGCAAGCCTAGAAAAAAAGAAAATCAGTATCAAATAAAATGTATACAAAAAGTTGTTCTCTCTCCCATTTTTTATTTTTTTTTTACATGCACAGCATGTTTATGTTTTGAAATCTGTGTGTTATGTATTATGCTCTCATGTCTCAGTATGACCTTAGGTTATGTGGCTAATAAGCATTTATAAAATAACACAGCTTTATTATAGCCTACAGTGTGGGGTGACCCCGCAGCTGACCTGTTGTCCTGTAAGTATTGTCTGTTAGTTATGTGTGTGTGTGTGTGTGTAGTGTGTGATGAATGGCCCGTCCACAGCAGGGGAAATCAGGCTCATGGAGAGATGAGGCTGTCTGCCTGGTGGCTTTGTTGAAGCAGCGGGCAGGTGCCCTGTTTAAACACTTGTTAGGAGATGACATGGATATGAAGACAGATGAAGCTCCGCTAAACAGAGCACCCAGTGGAGCAAGTGAATAACAGTCTGTGATTCTTTAGCCCAGACTATGTTATATGGGCTGTGCTCAGCAGAGGGACAGGTCAAACTGCTATAAATATGGTCTTCAGTGGAACATCTGGTGGGTCATTATACCAAACGGATTATATTTGGTGTGTTTGAGTCCCTTAATGACATGTTAATAATGACTTAATGTAATTACTGATAACTGATAATGTAATAACTGACAACTGTAGAAACTTATACTATTTTTTTACAGTATGGAAAACATCAATTCATGATAAAATCTTTCTTTCTTTTTTCATTTGTTGTGGCTTTTTCCAGCCTTGTGTTTCTGAATAGCCATTGCTGTATAAACAACAGCAACAGTTTTTTCCCAATGCCTGTCAGTAAGGCATGCTATTAAATTGTCAACCCTGTTACCATGTTTTTCTATAGTAAACAAATGATAACTGAATCGAAAATTTTTTTGCATTTGATATTTATTTATTATGGATATTTGTATTTGCATTACATTATTGATCCAGTGTTATTTCAGTATCGATATATGGTATTATAATTTAAAATTTTACCATATTATATTATATATAGAAAGAAATGTTATTTTTAAATGATCTGTTTTCATTTTCATTTTAGTTAAAGTTTCGGTATAATTTGGTTGTGTTTTTGTAATTTATTATTTTATTACTTCAGCTTAGTTACTTTATTTTATTTCAGTTAATGCTTACTTTATTTCAGGTAATGTTTTTTAATGGTTTTAGTTAAGTTTTTTCACTCTTAGTTAAAAATAATAACCCTGCTGTGAACTGTAAAAACGAGTCAACCCTGTTACCTTTCTGTAGGCATAGTTATATCAAACCATTCTTCTTATTGAGATAACTGTAGTTTAAAAATGCATCACACCACGACACTGATATTTCAAGCATGAATTGCTTGAATTAATGGTATGAAAGTCAGGGGGCATGTTTTAATTTTTGATCACATTTTTCTTGATACTATAAATCGCTTTAAATTGCATCACATTATGCTGACAGCCATAATTAATATATCAGTTTAGCTTGAGATGGTAAAAAGCACACATAATAGAATGACCATGTTACATGCATAAAGCTTCCTTTTATTTTTATGAACAAAGGAGAAAAAATGTATATGAATAATGTATTCATTTAAGATGCTCTGATGATAAAAGTGCAGTGTGAATTAGAGGAAGGAGACAGACACACTGATCATGTCTTTTCTCCTCCAACAGTTCTTTGTGTTCTAGGAGGGGTAAAAACATCACGAACAAAGCCGTTTTCCCCCCAAAGTTCAGAGGGAATTGGTGGAAAAAAAACACACACAGAGTTATTAAAATTCATGTGCGCAGCTCAGCTTCACAGCAGATGTCGGCATAATTAAAGAGAGAAAAAAGTATGAAATTAATTTCAGGTTTAATGTAAATTTCAGTGATTGGCAGAGCTGTGCTAATCACCACTCATGTACAAAGAAAATATGCACGCCCAAACGCCACACATGCAAACACAGACATACACATACACAAACAAACATATACACTGCACACACACAGTAAGAGAATCTTGACCACCAAGTAAAACACTAGATGATGCATTTGCACAGGTGCGTTATGAAATTCTCTATAGATTTGATTCTAATGTGCATGCATTATGGTCAGAAACACCTTGCTGGTGTTTTTTATTTTGCATGTTAAATGTGTCTTTGTGTTCTCTCATATTCTTCTATTCTCATGTGTGGTGCATCCTCACACATGTCCCCGGTCCCCTCACAGATGGAGCCAAACACAGCCACCACACGCCAGCTGTCCAGGATGCAATTACGATGGGCTCACTGCCCGGGGAGAGGGACCAAGCCATTCATAATTCACCACTCATACTAAGGGGAAAAAAAGCAGAGAAACCTTTAATGCACCTACCTGTCTCTCACGGAAGCTAATTTAAGCTCGCTTGGTCATTGTTTGATGTGGGTAATGTCTTGTGTTTGTTAATACAGCGTACTATCAGGAGTGGGATGCATAGCCTATTTTAAATACCACAGACACATATTTGGATCTTTCTTCTACTACACAGAAAAAAGTGAAATGGGTGTTTGTTTTATTTATTTCAATTGCAGTTTTATGTTGATCTAATTGAAAATGTTTTGTTCAGTTTGTAAAAAGCAAATAACAGTCCTCAAAGGAAAAATTAAAAGAAACAATTTTGTTTAAATAGAATTTTCACTTGACACCAGTGTAAATGTGCAGAACACTACTTGGCTAGCTTTACTGATTTCAAAAATCATTGTGGGTTTTATAAATTTGATTAATTATAGTAAGTAAATTAAATTTAACATAAAATGTTTTGTTTTATTTTAAGTGATAATTAAAATTGATAATTGATAAAAGTAAATGAATATATAAAATATGTGAATATTATATAATACATTTATAATAAATATATAGATATTTTTACTTTTTTTTTTGTCTTTGAGCAAATAAATATTATTTATTAAAATTAGACAGTTTAGACAGTCTCACCAGTTTTGTTTTGTTTTGTTTTTTCACCAGAAATTTGTCCAAGAATGTATAATTTGATATATTTTATATACATAATTGATATAAATTTGTTTGTCACAGAATTTTTTTTCTAATGTTAATTTCACTCAGGTTTTTGTTGGGTTATCACAGTCTCTAAAATGTGACAATGATAGATTTTCATATGTGAAAGTCTGGGTCTAGTTTTTTTTTTTTTGTAATTTAGATAAATAAATTCTTCAGGTTCAATATATTATTCAATACCTAATGGACATCATTTCTGTCAGACAGTTGTTGATTACCACAGAACATAACTTCCAAGAAAAAACACAGAAATTGAATTGTGACTGTAGTCAACTAAAACAATAATCCTACTCCAAAAGTGACAATTTGGACAGCAAGCTTTAGCAAAAATATGAGCTTCACCTTCCTTGACAGTATAGTTTACTTCTTTAAACTGGCTCCAAACAAATATATTGCTATGATTACTGTCTCTATGGCAATCAATTTATTAATTCTGTGTACATTTACTACACACAGTGAACACTGAGCTTGCTTTAAGATACTTGTGAGAATGTATATGTGTTTTCTTGGTACTTTTCCCAAGATTAGCAGAACAGTCAGAAGAGCTATAAAACTACCAACATGGTGGGAGTAAAGTTATGTATGAATTTGTGAAGTTAAAAATTATTACAAACTATTATAATCCTCTAATATCAGGGTTAGAAAGTTACTTACCATCATGCGGTTCACTCCTAAAAACCGTGGTATGGAAAATATGTTATTGCGTAAAACAAATTACCTTCAGTATAAACTTAACCTAAATAACATCTATAGTTTATGGAAAATGTCAAATCATTATATACACTTGATACATTGTTTAAATAACATGTCAGATCATTATTGCATCTATAGCAGTGAATATTATGGTGTAATATACACATTGTGAAAATGGGGTCACTGTGATTTACTGGTGTGTTCTTCAGGTAAAATATTATTAACCAACTTACCATATTACCATGCTGGAAGCAGGGATGTTTGACAAACTGAGGGAGTATTTAAGGAAGATTTCCAGCAAGATTTTTCAAGGAAATATTTGCAGTTAATGCTGCCACAAATTATAACCTGTTCCTTACACAAAGCTATCATATGGCTTCAGAGCACAATAGTATAGTATGGAATATTGTACACAAATTAGGTACTTTTATGGTGCTTTTTGAGTTAGTTCCTTCATGGAACAGATTTGGGGAAGTTTAGCATTACATCACTTGGTCATTAATGGATCCTTTGCAGTGAATGGGTGCCGTCAGAATGAGAGTCCAAACAGTTGATAAAAACATCACAACAATCGAGCAGTAATCCACACGACTCCAGTGAAGCAAAAAGTTGCATGTTTGTAATAAACAAATTTGTCATCGTGACATTTTGAACTTCAAACCTTTGTTTCTGGCTGAAAAAAATAGTCCTTCAATATTGCTTTCTCAAGTGATAAAGTTGTGATAAAGTCCAAAACTATTCTAAACAAATATACAGGTGGATTTTGATGACAACAGTGGAAGGACTTTTTAACTGGAGGAAGCTTTATTATGGATTATGAACTGGTGTTTTTAACAGAAGGTCAAATGGTTTAAAGTTAAAACGCCGTAATGACAGATTTGTTTTTTACAAACACACAGCTTTTCACTTCACAAGATGTTAATTGACGGACTATAATCTAAATTGAAACTAAGGATTGCACAATACTGCCTATTTTCTTGAGATATCTTCAACTTTTCCCCCTCCTCCAGTTGGGCACAAACCTGATTTAGTGGCATACATATACACATGCTAGATGTGTCATGTTATCGGGACTGTAAGTATCCCAGTGATACTCCTGTCTATCTTAACAAAGAATGTGGAAATGATTAAAACAAAACCTTTCCATATGCCAAGGATAAGTCCAATCTGTTTGCTTTTGGTGATCGACATTTATTTGTTTATTAGGAGCATCAGTTAGCATTCAACACAAACGAACATTGTCCCATCAGCACAGGTGTGCTTTCATATAGTCATAAAACCTATGAGAATTCCCTTCAGCACGAAAACGGGGCCACTGACTGCTAGATGAATATTGCACACAAAAATGGCAGGAGTTTGACGTTTCTTTATCTAAGTACAGTATGTCTGGAAAGTCAGTATTCGGTATATTGCATTCATGCATATGAACATACACTAATCAACCACAGCATTAAAGACACTGACAGGTGAGGTCAAAAGCATCTGTCCAGGGGTGGGTACATCTGGAAAAAGGGGGGTCGTCTTATAATCAGGGTCGTCTTATATTCGGGACAATATGGTATATATATATATATATATATATATGAGTCGCGTCAATTTAAAAAGACAAAAATAGGGTCGCTCTGAAAAACGTTTGAAAACCACTGGGATAAAGCAGGGTTCCTCAAATCTTGGCCTGCACTGTAAAAAGTGATAAGTTGACTTAACTTAAAAAATTTTAGAAAACCCGTTGCCTTAAAAATTTTAAGTAAATGATAATTAAAAAAATAAGTTAAGTGAATTGTCAAGTTCACTTCACTTTTTAAAAAATATATTATTTACTTAATAATTTTAAGGCAACGGGTTTCCTCAATTTTTTTTAAGTTAAGTCAACTTATCACTTTTTACAATGTGGAGGGCCAATGCGCTGCAGAGTTTAGCTTCAACCCTGGTAAAACTCACCTACCTGCACTGTAAAAAGTGATAAGTTGACTTAACTTAAAAAAAATTGAGGAAACCCGTTGCCTTAAAATTATTAAGTAAATGATAATAATAAAAAAAATAAGTTAAGCAAATTATCAAGTTCACTTAACTTTTTTTTTAAAATTATTATTTACTTAATAATTTTAAGGCAACAATGATTAGCATGCTCAGGTGTGTTTGATTAGGGTTAGAGCTAAACTCTGCAGGAAAGTGGACCTCGTGGGCCAGATTTGCGAATCACTGGTGATAAAGGAAGGCTGGCAGAAGTAACGTTATGCTCTGGGAAATGTTCTGCTGGAGAAACCTGGGTCCATTTATCACCTACCTAAAGATTGTTGCAGACTATGAACACCTCTATAGAAATGGTGTTCTCTGATGGCAGTGGCCTCTTTCAGCAGGATAATGCACCCTGCCACAAAAAAAAAAAAAAAAAAAAATTCAGAAATTGTTTGAGGAACATGACAAAGCGTTCAAGGTTTTGCATTGGCCTCCAAATTCCTCAGATTCCAATCTGACTGATCATCTATAGGATATGCTGGACCAACAAATCCAATCAATGGAGGTCCCACTTTGCAACTTGAAGGGATAGTTCCCCCCAAAATGAAAACTACCCCGTGATTTACTCATCCTCAAGCCATCCTAAGTGTATATGACTTTCTTCTTTATATAAAAAAAAAAATGTCATGGGTCTTCCCAGGTTTATAATGGCAGTGAATAGATTTTGAAGCAAAATAAATTGCATAAATCCATAATAAAAAGTGCTCCACATGGCTCCAGGGAATTCTGAGTGGAATTTATGCATTTATGTAAGAATAACATCCATATTTAAAACTTTATAAACCATAATCTCTAGCTTCCACTAACTATCGTACATGTTGCGCATTCACATGAGTGTGGCCTTCCAGCAGATGATGTAGATGTAGGCGTAGCGCAAGCTCCAGTGAAAATATTCTAGTTGGCTTATATTGAAATTTTGGAAATCCTCGTTTTGTTTTGCTCTTTCCTCTGCACTTCTGCATTAGACACGTCTCACCAGAGCTTATGCTACGTCCTACGTCATCCGCTAGAATGCCACTCTCTCGTGAACGCGTGTACGACAGTTAGCGGAATCTAGAGATTACGGTTTATAATGTTTTAAAAATGGATATTATTCTTACACAAACACATCGATTCACTTCAGGAGGCCTTTATTCACCCCCTGGACCCGTGTGTAGCACTTTTTATGGTAGATGGATGCACTTTATTTTGCTTCAAAATCTTAAAGGGGTGGTTGACTGTTTTTTTTCTAGGCTTGATTGTGTTCATGGGATGCAGTCTAACGCCTGTTTCACACATACTCCGTTTGCAGTGCGTTTGCGGTGCGTATTTTTTTCCGCACCCATGTTAATGGATCAGAGCATTCACGCTGCATGCGGTTGCGGTCCGGCAGTGCGTTCCAGGTAGGCATGGGACGATAAATCGGTTTCAAGGTATACCGCGGTTTGGAAAATTCACGGTTTCAAAACCACTAAAATTTTCCGTTATAGCGTTCCTGCGGTATGTGCAGTTTTTTTTTACGTGTCGTCAAAGATGGAAACTCCCTCAGTTGTGAGCAATGAAGAGCGTACGAAGTCACATGACTCCTCCCCCTCTGGATAGCGGTCAGTGAGAGTCACGTGTGCAGGAAGATGTCCGAATGAGGTGAATCCCTGGAACTTTTTCTCCCGTCGAAAAAGGCGAAGTCTGCCGTATGGGAATTTCTCGGGTAACGTAGACTACTGTCCCGTACACAACGATGTTCCGTACAGATGACGTTTTGGCGCCGATTGCTAAATAAATACTTCCAGGTAGTTCACAAACGATATCTGTGTCGTCTTCATTTCTCCCTCTTTCACCCTCAATCAAGACAGAGACCCATTCGCCGGTTGTTTCCGTGTTGAAATAAATACTATTTGGATTGCTACCGAGGCAGATAACATACCTAATTAGCTAGCTAAAGTCAACTAGTTTCCTCCCTCACGTTACTTCACAGAGTGGGGAATAGCAGACTAAAGTACTACGTTTCTGCGATTTAGTACAATAAATTTAGCTGGTATCACGTCTATAATTTTAAGCCTCCTGCCATTGTTTACATCTGTTCAAAATGTACAGATGTAAACAATTTATGTTTTCATTTAAAAAAGAAACGAACTGCTGGCTCATGTGTCTTTGCCACTTTTGAGTATTATACGGAGAGAGACTGTGTGTGTGTGTGTGTGTGTGACACAATCACGCACTCTCCTTATGTGTATGTGCACACATCTTTGTACCTCACATAACCTGGACTGAAAGATGAATGTGTAGAAAGTGAGCATATCTCCAAAAACCTTGTTGAGCTGCAGGTTTAATGACTGCATTTTTATTTTATTTTTTATTTATGTTTTTGATTATTGAGCTATAGGTTTAGGTTAAGTGACTGCATTTTTAATTTGTTTTCATTTAGAAGGATTTTATTTTTATTTTTATTTTTTTACAGAAAATAATTTATTTATGTTCTGATTATTGTTGAGCTGCAGGTTTAGGCTCACTTAAGTGACTGCACGTAATTTAATTAACAAGAATTCAATTATTTATATTAATTATTTAGCCTGATATGTTCCAAAATGTTCTATATGTTTCTTAAAAATAAAATGTATTGTGTTCAGTGGAAAAAACGTTGTTGTTTTTTACCCAGACATTTAAAAAATAACATATTTTAGAGCTGTAATCGCAATACCGTGAAACCGTGATATTTTTATCTAAGGTTATCATACAGTCAGAATCTCATACCGGCCCATGCCTAGTTCAAGGAGAGGTGGTCTGCAGCAGTGCAGAGATCGTTTCTGCACCGAGTCTATTTTTTCTGTGCTGCACGCGCTTAATTAAAGTGACAGCGCTTTGTTCACGGTAAAAATGAACATGGATTGACATGGTAATGTAGTAATTTCACAAAAAAAAAAAAAAAATTGATATAATTAAAGTCTACTGTGTTTCACAGGCTTTTTGGCTAGGTTTAAAACAAAGACAAGTGCACTTTTAGATAAACAAGGTAACGTATGCACTTGTGTATTGTGGAGGTAGAAAAACAAAGTTCTTTAAGACCCGCGGGACTGTTTGTAATAAAGATTTAAATGCAAAAGGCTGTTTCTTGGTAAGTGGTAAGTTTTAATTTAAAATATTTGTGAAAAGTAGGCTATATGCAGTGTTTAAATGTGTTTCCACTTCCTTGAGCAACTCATGTACAAATCTAGTAGCCAAATGCATTGAATACGTTGTTTATATTAACTTTCGTGAATATGTCTACGAAAGACTGTATAACTGTACTGTGATAAAACTACACTATCAAATGTGTCACTACAATGCTGAAAAAGCACTTTCAGTAGGCTAACAATGTTTGGATTTGAAATCAAAATAAATGTTGTGATAAATGTTGTTTGTGGAGCCGCGGATCAGGAGCGGACTGCAAATGCGTCCTGTGTGAAAGCACAATATGAGTCCGTGCTGCTTCTGCACCGAATACTAAACAGACATGGACCGCATACGCACTGCAGACGGAGCATGTGTGAAGCAGGCGTAACATGTGTTAATGCTTAATTAAAAAAAAAAAAAAAAAAAACACATTATTTTTCACATAGTTTACCTTTATTCCACATGCTCTGTCCCTTCTCCTCTAAATGCGCTGATCATTTCTTGCTTTTATGAAGCCCCTCCCTCAGAAATACGCAATGGACTCAGATTGGTTAGCTGGTCCAGTGTGTTGTGATTGGCTAAACCGCCTCTAGTGTGCATCTGAACGTCCAGCTCCTCAGCTCAGCAACATGTGCTCCGGTTCTATTGTAAACAATGATGTCGTCAATATTGCTTATCAATTTGAGCCCGATTGAGACCCAGAGAATATTAGTGAAGAGGATCGCGCAGAACCTGTGCAAGCAGCCCCTGCCCTTTGAGGTCCGACGGTAAAGTGCCCTTGCGGTCCGGTGCTCCCGGTATGTGATTTCTGCCGAGGGTAGGGGTGTTCGATATGACGATTTTTGATGGTGGACTATAAAAACGATCTGCTTTTTTGAAGAAATATCGTAGTATGGTACTTCAGCGCGCATTCTATCAGCTGCAGTTCTGGCGCTGCCATCTCTACTGTACAGCGCCACATACATTCACATCAGTGTTAACTCAGCGGTAGAGTTACTCTCACGGGACACTGCACTTATTCGCAGTCACAAAAGTACATTATTTGCATCTGCTTCAAAGACTTACTGGTTAAACGTTTCATTCGTGTGCTGTTCTGACGGCGCCTTTTCTGAGCACATACACCCAAAGCGTGCTCTAAAAGCCCGTCAAACAGCGCCTGATTACTGAACTAAGTTATGTTTTGTGCTAATACTGTCAAAACACACAATTTTTATGTATAGACTCAGTTGGTTATGTCTAAAATGAAAGTAAACAGCTGAGAGAAACGCATGCGTGCCTGTATATTAGATGCGTGCAGGTCTTAAAGGGACAGTACTAAACATGCTGCCGACTGTAATTAAAGGGATAGTTCACCCTAAAATTTAATTTCTGTCATTATTTACTCTCAAATGTTGTCCCAAACCTGTATTAATTTCTTTCTTGTGCTGAACACAAAAGAAAATATTTTGAAGAATGTGGCTAACCAAACAGTTGCTGGTCCACATTGACTTTAACAGTAGGAAAAAATACTATGGAAGTCACTGTAGACCAGCAACTGTTCTACATTCTTCAAAATAGCATTATTTTCAGCAGAAGAAACTCGTTCAGGTTTAAAACAACTTTTGAGTGAGTAAATGAAGGTATAAAAATAAAACAGCCTATTTTAATTTTGGGGTGAATTATACCTTTAATGTTAATAAAACACCAAACACAAAGAGAAAAATCACTCACTACTCTTGACTGAAAAACTTTAATACAGTTGGTTTAATAGGAATCAATCTATATAGTGTTTTATTTTTATATTTGTTCATTCAATTTCTTGAATGCTCCTGCTAAATACACCTATTGACTACCTGAAAATAAAACACGGTTTATTTTATTTATATATTATGTGTATTTGTAATGTGTATCTTTGCTCTCATTTTTTAATAACAAAGATAAAATAATGACAACGATTTTTATCTTCACCCACTTTGGCCTAAATATCCGCCATACTTTTTAATATTTTGTTATCTTGAAAGGCTTTGTCTTTATAATAGGGAAATTAGTTTGGCTGTACTGCTCAAACAACTTGCAAAATAGAAAATCCAACATGACAAAGAATTGTGATACTATTGTGAATCGTGATATTTCTAAAAAAAAAATTGTGATATTTTTGCCAAATCGCCCACCCCTAGCCGAGGGGGACAAACCCACACCCCCCCAAACCCATACCCCCCCTTTTGCCCCTGCCCCTCCGGAGGTCTGTGCACGCCACTGTTTACACCCATGGCTTGAGGGTGAGTAAATCATGGGGTAATTTTCATTTTTGAGTGAACTATCCCTTTAAAGGATCTACTTCTAATGTCTTGGTGCCAGATACCACAGGACATATTCAGAGGTCTTGTGGAGTCTATGTCTGCATCCCAATGTACATACTATCCATCCTAAATTCTTTGTGATATTAGTAATTCGTTTCAATACTATTTAGGGCAGATAGGGTGGATAGTATGCTCATGCAGGATATGCCTCAATGCATCAGTTCTGTTTTGGCAGCACAAAGGGGGACCTAAATGTCTTTAATGTTGTGGCTGATCCGTGTAATGACTATTATTACAACATTCTGAAAACTGTATAAACAAAATATGTCAGCTGCATCTTTACCTGACACCAGATGAGTGGAAATATGCCTTTGTTTACTTACTGGCAACACCCACAATTTTTATGTATAGACTCAGTTGGTTATGTCTAAAATGAAAGTAAACAGCTGAGAGAAACGCATGCGTGCCTGTATATTAGATGCGTGCAGGTCTTAAAGGGACAGTACTAAACATGCTGCCGACTGTAATTAAAGGGATAGTTCACCCTAAAATTTAATTTCTGTCATTATTTACTCTCAAATGTTGTCCCAAACCTGTATTAATTTCTTTCTTGTGCTGAACACAAAAGAAAATATTTTGAAGAATGTGGCTAACCAAACAGTTGCTGGTCCACATTGACTTTAACAGTAGGGAAAAAAATACTATGGAAGTCACTGTAGACCAGCAACTGTTCTACACATTCTTCAAAATAGCATTTATTTTCAGCAGAAGAAACTCGTTCAGGTTTAAAACAACTTTTGAGTGAGTAAATGAAGGTATAAAAATAAAACAGCCTATTTTAATTTTGGGGTGAATTATACCTTTAATGTTAATAAAACACCAAACACAAAGAGAAAAATCACTCACTACTCTTGACTGAAAAACTTTAATACAGTTGGTTTAATAGGAATCAATCTATATAGTGTTTTATTTTTATATTTGTTCATTCAATTTCTTGAATGCTCCTGCTAAATACACCTATTGACTACCTGAAAATAAAACACGGTTTATTTTATTTATATATTATGTGTATTTGTAATGTGTATCTTTGCTCTCATTTTTTAATAACAAAGATAAAATAATGACAACGATTTTTATCTTCACCCACTTTGGCCTAAATATCCGCCATACTTTTTAATATTTTGTTATCTTGAAAGGCTTTGTCTTTATAATAGGAAATTAGTTTGGCTGTACTGCTCAAACAACTTGCAAAATAGAAAATCCAACATGACAAAGAATTGTGATACTATTGTGAATCGTGATATTTCTAAAAAAAATTGTGATATTTTGCCAAATCGCCCACCCCTAGCCGAGGGGACAAACCCACACCCCAAACCCATACCCCCTTTTGCCCCTGCCCCTCCGGAGGTCTGTGCACGCCACTGTATACACCCATGGCTTGAGGGTGAGTAAATCATGGGGTAATTTTCATTTTGAGTGAACTATCCCTTTAAAGGATCTACTTCTAATGTCTTGGTGCCAGATACCACAGGACATATTCAGAGGTCTTGTGGAGTCTATGTCTGCATCCCAATGTACATACTATCCATCCTAAATTCTTTGTGATATTAGTAATTCGTTTCAATACTATTTAGGGCAGATAGGGTGGATAGTATGCTCATGCAGGATATGCCTCAATGCATCAGTTCTGTTTTGGCAGCACAAAGGGGGACCTAAATGTCTTTAATGTTGTGGCTGATCCGTGTAATGACTATTATTACAACATTCTGAAAACTGTATAAACAAAATATGTCAGCTGCATCTTTACCTGACACCAGATGAGTGGAAATATGCCTTTGTTTACTTACTGGCAACACCCACAGTAATTATGGCCAAAAACTAGCCTCATGCCCATACAGTATATGCATACCTCTTCGCTATATAGCATGTAAAAAGTGATGTGCCAAATTAGCAGGGTGTCCAAAAACACAGTATTCATTCCACATACTGTACAACATTATTACACATATTGAAATATTGAACCAAACTAGCCAGATCCAAAATGAAACATAACTTTAATTTAAAGCATGCAAATAAATAAATAAGACAAAGACTGTGAACTTTAATGAGGAAATTTATTATTTATCAACATTAAAAAACATTAAATATTTTCAAATTAATTTTAAGATATTTAATTTTATTTTATTTTTTGGTGTATAAAAAAGCTGTTATGGAGGCAGGCTTAATGAGGGTAGCTTTCAAATTCCTGTCCCAGCGGCAACATCGACTTCTCTAATTGGTGGGCCTGTCTTTGGGATTATGTAAATACTTTTTGTTTTTTTTGAAAATGAAGTTGAAAACTCTTGTGGCTTCAGCAGAAGCATATATGATTGCTTAACAACACTTGAACTTGTAGGTCTGTCTTGAAATATTTATATGTTATCATTTAAAAGCTATTTCTCTCTGAAGAAAAGAAATTGTTTTTAGGAACCAGCACTCTGTGAGTGCTAAGCTGCATAGGACTGCAGGGCTCTCAGTATTGCCTTATATAAAATGTTTCCAGCTTCATTCCTAAATTAAAATGAGATGAACAGAAAAGTCGAGAGGAGAAGGGAGAAGAGGAGCCTGAGAAGCTGGAGAATATTTTCCAATTCACCAGATGTGAGTCATTTCATCTTGTGATTCAAATGAGGTTTGTGTTGTGTGAACAGATGTCCCTACCCCGCCTCCTTTATCAACATTAGCTGATTAGGTTTTAGCATGCAGCTCGCGCCAGTACTGCCTCTCAGGTACAACCGCCCTCATCTGGGCCTGTGCAGCTGTGTTGTGTGGGTGAGCGAATGAGTGAGTGCGAGGCTGTCTCCAAGCAGAAACAATAGATAGACCCTTCACCACGCCGTGCTGTGAACGTATCAAGTATGCAGCACGTCTGCTAAATAACATCTTCCTCTTACACAAACACGTAAACATGTGCACACAGTTTGAATGTGGATGTGTTTTTGGAAACTTTCACACCAGAGAAAGCTCTGACAGAGCGTTTGACAGATAAAAGTGTGAAGGATGCATTTCAAGGGTTTTATTTTATAGATATACATTGATGGTCAAAAGTTTGGAATAATAAAGGATTTTTCATGTTTTTGAAAGAAGTCCCTTCTGCTCAACAAGGCTGCCGTTATTTTATCAAAAATACAGAAAAAACAGTAATATTGTGAAATATGTTTATAATTCAAAATAACTGTTTTCTATTTGAATATATTTGTCAATGTAATTTTCTGATGACGGAGATGAATTTTCAGCATCATTACTTCAGCCTTCAGTATCACATGATTCTTCAAAATCTTTGTAATATGCTGATTTTCTGCTCAAGAAACCTCTTATTATTAACAGAGTTAGTGTTACTGTATTTTTAATCAAATGCAGCCTTGATGAGCATAAGAGACTTCTTTCAAAAACATTTAAAAAAAATCTGAATTATTCCATACTTTTGACTGCCAGGGTAGATAATAGTTTTTATTTTCATTTTATTTTATATTTTAACATTCAATTCAGTGTTATTTTTGTATCACCGACATACTATTGTAGTTTTTATTAATATTTGGAATGAGGTTTTATTTTTATATTTTCTGTTTTTGTTTAGTTTTAGCAATTTTGTTGTGTTTTTGACAATTTTGTTCTTCTTAATGTCTATAGATTTTATTACATTTTCAGTTTTAGTTATTTTAGTATATCAAGTTAAATGAAAATGAGTAATGTTGCTTTAGTAATGAGCTGTTTTGTTTTTTCTGGGTCTTGACAAATTTCACGATTTGATTCTCATTCGCAAGCTTTCGATTCGATTACCAATTTGATCCAATTCAGTGTCACTAACTTTGGATATACATCAGTTACGGTACATGCCAAATTTTCTCAAGGACAAAAAAATCTCTCGACTAATGCTGTAAAATATACATGAGAGTCAGTTGATACTACTATTCTTTGCACACAAAAATAATTCTCGTAGCTTCATAAAATTATGGTGTCTGACAAAATTCATAAATGTAAATGGATTCATTGCAATGAAATCTACATAAGTGAAATTTCTGATAGGCCCTGCTCAGTCAGATGCTCTTTCCGTGGCTCTGCGGACCATGGAGACCAATACTGAACACACCTGCAGCTGAGCTAGCAACACACACTCTGCTACCTCTATGTCTGTTAGTGTGTATTGCAGGGTCAGCTTCATGAATATCCCGGCTTCAAGAGAGCAACAAACAATCTGCCAATGCGTTTAAACGTGTGTGTATTTGATCATGTGTGAGTGTGTGTACTCAATGACATTTTCAGGTGGACGACAATGGCAACTCAGGGCGGCAAGTGGATGGGCAAGAGTGCACGTTTGTTTATGCAGCCGTGGCAGCACAACAACGAAACCCATTCTCCGTGTGCACCTGTTCAGCCTGTGACATCAGCTCCTCTCGCTGCACAAAGGCCACCTCTGGCCCTGAGGTCACACTGAGAAGAGAGGCATGCTGGGAGGGAAAGTGATGGTGCAGTCCTTCTGAGCGTGGCGTCCCCTGACTCGATTCACCACCTCCCCCCACCCTTCTTCTGGAGTTTATCGGATGCGCTCAGCTTTGGCACTCATTAAAAAGCACCCATTATCCCGACATTTGCACGCATCACATGCAAAACTAATTTACTTTTAAGAAATTAAAAGTTCATTTTAATTGAGCTCGCGCTGCAGTATGCAAATGAAGAGTATATAATGTACACTGATGCAGAGACAACATGCCGGAGCTGGATTAACTCTTTCTTTCCTGATGCTAAGAGAACCACAAAAATCATTTTACACAGGTTTTTGTGTAACTGTATCATTTGTTTGGCATTTGTACCCCAGTAAACTCACCAGACAGATTCAATACATATATGTACAAACTCAGCAAAACCTCTTATGTCATTCTTAAAGTGTTTTTCTAAGCATTCAAACTTACAGTTTCTTGACTATAAAATAGGAGGTTAATAAACAGTTAAAAAAATCCCATAGCTGATTTGTTTTCAGTCCCTGATGATGATAACATATTGTAACATATATTTCAAACATACTGTTAAAAAAAGGAAATGACTAACGCAATATGTCTATATGTGAACATATGTCTGTGTATGTGAATGGGGTTGTAAAGTATTTTGTTGACCAAATGTCCACACAATGATGTATATATATATATATATATATATATATATATATATATATACATACATATATATATATATATATATATATATATATATATATATATATATATATATATATATATATATATATATATACTTTACTCGTTGAGGCACAGAACTATTAACTAATTGTTAAGTAATATGTGACCCTGGACCACAAAACCGGTCTTAAGTGTCAATTTTTCGAAATTGAGATTTATACATCATCTCAAATCATCTGAAAGCTGAATAAATAAGCTTTCCATTGATGTATGGTTTATTATGATTGGACAATATTTGGCCGAGATACAACTATTTGAAAATCTGGAATCTGAGGGTGCAAAAAAATCAAAATATTGAGAAAATCGCCTTTAAAGTTATCCAAATGAATTGTTAGCAATGCATATTATTAATCAAAAACGATGGTTTGATATATTTACAGTAGGAAATTTACAAAATATCTTCATGGAATAAGATCTTTACTTAATATACTAATAAAAGCATAAAAGAAAAATCTATAATTTTGACCTATACAGTGTATTTTTGGCTATTGCTACAAATATACCCCAGCGACTTAAGACTGCTTTTGTTGTCCAGGGTCACATATATCATTGTGGTTATGGATTTAGAATTAGTTAGTCATGCGCCTCAACAAGTAAACTCATAATTATATCTTTGCAAATCATTAGCTACCCAGATAGCAAATAGTAATTGAAACGATGTTAAATCAACATCCCACTGTCAACGATAAAATCATTGAATCAACGTCGAACTCTGATGTTGATTCTTCATCATGTTGCACCCTCTATTATCATTGAAACAACGTTTAAATCATACCTTAAGATCAACAGAATTTCAATGGTATTTCAATTACAATGGATATTGAAACAATGTTGAAATCCCAGCATATCAACAAAACTTCAATGGTGTTTTAGTATACCACAGCTAGGTTTAATCTGAAGGTCTGTAATTTTAATATAATATTAAAAACATTATTATTAGGCTATAATCCTGCTTTATCGACAGCCAGGATGGGCTAGCAAAATATAGAAAATAGAAATACCTTTAGGCTATAACCTAGACTAGCACAAATGACACCCCACGCATTCTTTAAAAATTAAACAATCATTTTTATTGTATTATTTCTTTTTTTTTGTCTTTTAAAGTGCTAACTCCTGCTGCGTCTGTCTTCCAGCTCCTCCCGCTCGGTCTGGGGCGTAGCGCAGCCACTTCAGATGAGGCTTATTATACTAAAGACTTGCTTACTTGAAAAACGATGTGGATTAATGATCTGAAAAAAAGGACAAAAACTAAATCACAGTGTCAGTAAACAGCAATTTAATCCAGAATCATCCACTGAAAGGTTTTTCTAAAGACTGAACAATTTTTATTCATGAATAATGGACTCCGTTCACTATATTTAAGTACAAGATACCTATATCGCGTCACATCACGTAATTTTCTGTCACATGTGCTATAATGTCTGAATGGAACATATATCCACCTGCCACGCAAAGATTTTACCCCCTCTCTTATCTTGCCATCTCATAGTTAGGTAAATCATTTTATATTTCTGGGTAGAAACGCATTTTTGTTGAGGCTGTATAAGACGGACTACATTCAAAGCACTTTTCAAAACTGCCCAATATGTTCATGGATGTATTCGAATTAAAGGGAGGCAAAGGATTAGCTTGCAGTGACATCTTTCATAAGGACAATTTATGAGGCCAAGTGACTCTAAAAAAAAAAAAAATCATGTTTATTATTTTATTAAATCAGAACTAATTGTTAACTCAACAAATTAAATATAAATAACTGGATACTTATAACTAATTAAATAGTAAATGTATTGATTAGAGTTATAGACAAAAGATTTTTCTGGTTGACTAAATTGCACATTAATTTCTGCTTAAATACTGGGTGCATGGAGGAATATGCATAAATCTCACCGCAAAAACAGGCTAATAAATTAACGAGGCATTTTAATTGTTTCTAAATGAAGTATGTGGGGCTAAGGCGCCTAGGCCTGGTTGTCAGGCGCTGTATAACAGCGCTTCCCCGCGCTCAGAAAAGGTGCAGAAGATCATCAAAAATCGTGATATCGCATAAGCACTAGTATGAAACGACTGTTATCATTTCTGAAAACAAACACAATGGAGTTACAAAACTGTATCGCACATCGCAGCCCTGCTCGAGGATTATTCATATTTTGGATTTGTAGGCTACGAGATGGTCTAATCGGCATTTCCAGTTAACATTACAACTCGAGACAGTTCTGCATTGAATAAAGTAAAGGTAAACCATGTCTTTTGTGTAATTCTGGCCCGCCGCTGCTGTGGGTAGAGCACTATGCTAGCGTTGGTTCCGCCGGTGTTCTCCGGAGGTTAGAAGAAATAGCGGTGCTGTGTTAATAGATTTCACGACACTAGCAATGGGTACAGACATGTATTTTGAGCTAGCTGTCACAAAAATAGACTGGACCAATGAGGTTTTGCTAACTTTATAACCTAGAAGAGATCAAGTACTTTTGGCAGATTTTGACACATTGGTAGGCTAAAACAAAAATCTATTTCAGTGACTGCAGCACTGCGTCGGTTACTACATTAACCATCATGTTAACGATCAACCTAACAGTATTTGATTTGGTACAATTCATTCATATCGAACATTAAGCAAGCTTACCTGTACGCTTGTGCCAAGGTCCAGAAATGATCTGTGTCCGGTGCAGTACGTTGGTGTTGATCTCCCGGTCAACCAAAAATTGATGGATTTTCAATCATATTTCCCAGTCAACTATATATCGATGCATTTTCAATCATATTTCCCGGTCAACTATATGCCGATGACTCTTCAACAACAGCGTCGTTTCCCGGTCAACTATAAATCAATGACTTTTCAACACATTCAGCGATCGCCCGGTAAACCAAATATCAATGCTTAATCAATCATAAAGATAACTATAGATCAATGTTGTTCCGATATTGTTGCCATCAACATTAATAACATCAGGTTTTCATCGATATGGTAATGGTGATTCAACATTTATTTTGCATTGAAATTTCAACATCAACCATAATGATGATTCAGATGGAAAAACAATGTTTATTCAATGTTGGCTTGCTGTCTGGGTAATGATTAACTAAAGCAGACAACTGGAATGTGAAATGCATGGCTTCGACCCATTGTTGTAATTAACACATGAATTTACACTATTACTTAATATAATATGTTATTAGGTAATTAATACAATATGACACATTTAACTAATAACAATTTACTGATTACTTAATCTATGAATCATATAGAATGTTAATTAGTTGCCGATGCAGTAATTATTAATAAATTATTAAGTTCTTCATGAGTTATATAATAACTGATTATCTGTGCATTAAGTAAGGAATAATTGACGACGGGCCGTTGGATTATTAGAAATATAATGCACACCCGAGGTGGTGATGCTGTCACGACGCGAAGCGGAGTGGCCGTTACACCGCCGGTGTGCATTATTTTTCTAATAATTCAACGGACCGAAGTCAATTATTCCGCTTATACTACGGTTGCCACACCTCAAGACATCGATCAGACAATATATTTCAAGGCATTCGTCCGTATTTCTACTTAAATCGCTATTGTGAGTAGGATTATATCTTCCGCATCTACCTCCGTAGCTAATTCCTAAATGTAATTTTAAACCTAGTAACGGAGGCTTGAGCCGTTGATAACAGACTAATAATACAGTTAATAACTAAGTTATGAGAGAGAGAGAGAGAGAGAGAGAGAGAGAGAGAGATTACCTCTGTGCGTCTCTCAATAGTGTTCGGCAGCAATGTCTCTAGTTATAGTGAAACTTAGTTAATTTTGTTCACGAACAGCGCCGTTGTTGTTACCTCGCTTGTGAGAAGTCATGTAGTTTTTAAGTTGTTTACTGATAAAATCGTCAGAGTAGCGCTAACAACATTAGCCTGATGTATGTTAGTGTGTGTGCAAACTGTTATGTATGTGCGGTCTGTAAGGGAGAGAGAGCGGGAGAGACAGAGTATGTGCTTTCCGTACATAATAAAGCTAATTTTGTGGCAAAAACATGGACATGGTCTGTCGTTTTTATCCTTTTGTTTACTATATTTATTTGTTTGGCCAGTGTCCTTGTGGGTTTTGGTTTAAAAGACCTTTGAACAGAAATCGTTTGGCGAAGTGATATGGTCATGTAACGTAATGCGGTCAAGAGCTGCCTGGAACTACGTTCGCCGTGCGTTTCCCTGAAAATAATTGCACACCTCAGAACGTTCGGCAGCCAATCAGATTCAAGCATTCAACGGCCCCGTAGTATAAGCATGAATTAATGCATATTAGTACCGAAGTGGTCAATTACTTCAGTTCAGTGCAAATTCTGCACACTCACAAAAACTCCTGTTATAATCACTGAAGCTGTTTACACTACTCTTACTTGCATCATAGATGAGATTGTAGAGGTTTTAGTATGCCAATGACTAATCTAAATGCCTCTGACTGACAATTGTGTTCATATGCTCAAAATAAATGTGTGTGATTATAATAGATTTAGTTTAATTGTGCATGGGGCCCTTGATTTCTTTTCTTGAATTTGGGAGGCATTTTTGCCTCAAGTCTCCATTAATTTCCACCCTGATCTGCACTGATTTCATACATTTCATGGTCTCTATTCAATCCGATTGATGGAAGTCTGCTGCTGTAACAACAAGAGATCTTTAATCAGTGTGATATGCATTGTGGAGACAATAATGAAAACAGCATTAAAAGGGAGTTTTTTAAATATAATTAAAAATGTCAAAAGGTTTCTGTAAGTGGTAGGGATCAGAAAAAGTTTAGGGTTTGTGAATAGCAAATGAAATTAGCTTAATATAAAAACAATAGATATCAGTGTGAAGTCCCTAGTGTGTGTGAATGTGTTTGTGTGTATGTGTGCTAAGAAAAGACAGAAAGAAGCTTTAAGGAATCAACTAGGGAGTTGTGAAGTCCATCCCCGAGGACAGACAGGCCCATTTACTCTCTCTGCAGGCACTCAGTGTGCCCTGCGGGTCATAGTGAGAGGTCAGACCGCTGCTGTAAATAACGCACAGAATGATGTCAGTCTCCTCTCTGTAGAAAGGTCATCAAGCATGAGATGTGGGTCACCACCTCTGATTTGGACAGGTCAATAACATCTAAGTCACCTGGAGCCCACTGAAAAGAGAGAAACACTCATTTCCCATTCCCCTCTCTGTCGCTTCAGTTTCTTCTGTTAAGACTGTTTGCAAAAATAAGAAATGGTAAAAAAGGCTACATATTTATAACATTAGTAATAATAATTTGATATAAAATGTATGAAGTATTTTAGTCGAAAAGACAACAATGGAGCACACCACATACTGTACTCTATACTACTTCATATTGTTAAAAAATTGTATGTAAACACAATGCGGTATGCAACAATAAACATTTAAAATCATATTATGCTACATTATTGTCACATGATTAAAGTCAGTTATGGGATACATTATTTCTTACATTGTAATTTGTTTTATGTTGCATGTTTTTTAGAGGAACAGGTCATCCAGAAAATGTGCATAATGTGCACTGTATACATACTACATGTGAATGCACTGTAAAAAGTAAAATGATGTGTCATTGATTTAAAATGCATTATCTTATTGGTCTAATCACAAAAGCATGGTTTTAGATTGAATCTTTGAGTTTGTATAGAGAGAAACACTTAAAATAAAATAAACATAACAAAACATAAAAAACACTCCCCAAAGAAAAAGGAAAGAAAGAAAGATTGTTGATGTGCAGAACACATACTGGCTAGCTTTATTATTATATTATATAAATTATGGTTTTATATTATGGTTTTATGATTGATAAGTTTTTTATTAATGTATTATTATTATTATCAGTATTATTGTTATTATTATCATTATTATTATTTTACATAACATACAATGGATATTTTAAAAAGACATTATAATAAATGTTAAGGTTTTTTTAAGTTGTTTTAATCTTATTAAATTAAACACTGAATTGTTTGTCTATTGTTATGAAATTTAAATAAATATATATTGACCTACATTAATTAAAAGTGAGGCCTGTAAATATAATTAGTATGGCACAGTCTTTATAATAAATAATCTTTTTACTTTATGTAACTGTATGAATGTTTTATATATATATATATTAAATCAAAACATCAATTTTGAGCAAATTTTTTAAATAATTAAAAAATTATTTTTTTTTAAGTTGTTCCAAAGTATTTTTTTTCACTGTGGTGCTGTAGGGTGGTAGCACGCTGTTTCTATAACATGTCATCATAAATTCCACCTTGTGTGCCCAATAATTAGAATTAGTGTTTTACACTACATTTATTTATTTATTTAAACATTTTCAGTATAGTGCAGTCAGCGCACTACCATGAAACTTAAATATGTAATTTATGCACTACTGCAGTCTGATCGGGATGTTCGAACAAACGGAACAGTTTAAGTTTAGTCTCTTAACACAGAATGGCATTTTCAACCATAGTGACTGACAGCAGTCCTGTGTGAAGAGCAGTAATGAAGAGCCTCTGTGGCCTGACAGTGACTAATGGTATGACTCTGAGACTGTTACTGAATCTCCATGTCATCGCTAAATTCTCCCCACAGACTATCCGCACTCTGATTGATCAGAGATAATCAATAAGAAGGATTTCACAGCGGCGATCGATAAACAGGGTAATGCCTGCCTGCCTGCTCTCTGCGGGACAGAAGGGAGGTGGGTGCTGCCAGGCTGTGTGTGCGGTTAGCTGGCGCGTGCTGGCTCTAATGAGGGGAGTGTTGATTTGGCATGGGCCCTAATAGGATCAAAGAGCCCATTTGGCTTCCAGTTGACTGACAACAGCACTGGGCTGGCAGGAGACCAGAGAGAGAGTGAGTGCGATACAGTTGCGAGATACTGTATAATACACAAACATCCACGTGTGTGCACCCTCCAAATGGTGATAGTGTTACATATGCACATATGGTGCCATGATACTACCACTCGCACACATGTCAACACAAACGCATGCCTGTGACACCAACACATATGCACTGCAACAATATCACCATGTACACACCCAGACTTTCACAGAGGTGTTGTGCACAGACAGACAGGTGTGTGTGTGTGTGTGTGTGTCTGTCTGTGTGTGTGTGTGTCTGTCTGTGTGTGTGTGTGTGTGTGTGTGCATCTCTCACACATACACACATGAGTGATATTCTATTAGGCAAAAAAGCAAAAGCTGCAATAAAGCAGCACTCCTAGCACCTTCCAGGTGTGTGAGGACTACCTCAGGGCGTTTCAACATCCCAAAATGCCAGCTTTTTGCACAAGGCATTGCACACAGGTGTGATTTCTGCATGTACATTTGCATATTTCATGGTTTTCTGTCTCATGACCTTTGTTGGAACGAACCGGTGGGATGTTCATTGTACATATTTCACAGTTTGCAGATGCATGTTATGTGCATGCATCTTATTTGTAAGCATGACTGTTTTGTCAGCATTTATATGGATGGCCTGAGGGTTCCGTACAACCGCATCACCATTAGCAAGAGAGAAAAATAAGGAAAATAAAACAAAGAGAACGAAAAAGAGGACCTAAAAATACTCGCAACCCTATTGCATGGTGGAAAAACATCCCCCTTTCCTAAATTGGCATGCAAATGTTTTCTTTTTTTCAGGTTTCGCCGCCACACTTCCCCCGTTCTCTGTCTGTCCCCCACCCCCGATCCTTTGTCTCGAAATTAGTGAAGCAGAGTGCTCGGGCGGCTAATTACGTATTCAAATGAAAGAGGCTCGTTAATGTTGCACTGGGGAGAGAGGAGCTGATTGGGAGAGGATGATGGAATTGAAATTAGCGCTCGCTGCATCTGGAACCAGCCGAGCACAGCCCGGCAGATGTCACCTCCCGGGGGGTGTCGAGGGAGGGTGGGTGCGTATGTGTGATGGGGGGTGCTCGGTCAGACACGAGGGGGGAACGAGAGGGTGGGGAGGTACTGCGGGTAGAAATAAGAGGGCTTTGTTTCAGCAGAGGACAAAAAGAACGGCACGTTTCGCTCTCCCGAACGAAAGAGCCAAAATGGCCGCCCTTCCCGCTGTGAGGTTGGCTCGGAGTGTGTAATCAATAGCGCAAGGGTGTAGCATCGACCCCTGGTGATTTTAATGGGTGGCGGTTCAAATGTTTGAAAGGTAGTACTCCCCGCTAGCAATTATGTAGCTGAGAGCTCTACGCTTTGTTGTTTGCATGATTGTGTATGTGTTTTCCGATTTAGGCACGCTTAGAGTGGCTGTTAGCAATTTTGCTGTTGAGTACGTTCTCTTGACAAATCTGTAGCACTTAGTCGTACGCTACACATCTCTGTTGCAGCAGTCAAGGACTCTGTGCATCATCATCGACTCAGTTTCATTCAGGAATCTGTTTGGTTACAGTTGTCGTTAAATGTTAGCTAAATGATAAATGTTTTAATGATAATGTCAAAACTGCATTAGCAGGTTTCTTTGTAATGTCGATTACTAGCGTAAGCTCATGTACCTTACGTAACCTCATAGGGCAAAGAATACGATTCTTTTAAATCTAATACCAATTACTGTTGAAATACTATGGCAGTGAGTTCCTGTCATTCCAAAAATGTTTTGCATTTTAAAGTCCTTTTGTTTATTAGTAATATAAATTACTGTAATTAAATTCAAATTGCTATATAAGAACCACAATGGTTGTCTGATTTGTCAAATTCGTATACTAGTTGTAGTCCGTATTAAGCTATACAACTTGATAGTAGCGGACATTAGACTTACTTATTTATTCATTTATTTATTGACAATAGAATTACATGGATATACTGTAATAGATGACAGAAATACACAGATATTCAGTATACAGTCAGTGCTGTAGTTGTGTTATATAATTTCATTATTTTGAAAACCTATTGTTAAATGATCAAACTGTTGTTTGTTTTTGTTAATTTATGATTGAATTTTTCAGCTGTTTTGCGTATGTTAGTAAAGGAAAAATACTAAATAGTTTCTATCCTACACAAATATTTGTTAAGACAGTTCATGTTTTCCACTCCAATGCCTATAATATTCAATATTTTCCACAATGAAAAATAATAAAAGGTCTAGTTTAAGGAAAAATGATCTTAGGATTGCTCTGTACAATAAAATATCCATTTCAGAAAGAACTATATCAGCATTTCAGGATCATTCTGCACATGACTATAAATGTGGGGGCTTTAGTTCAACTTTGGCTTAGACACAGAACCTGGCTTCAAAAGGAGACGTGTGCTAAAATATATAAGACTACTGTGATGTATAGTTATGTCTTTTGCGCCTTCTCATAAAATTATGCATCCTCTCCTCATTCACAACACACAAACCATTCAAAAACCTGCTGCTGACTTATCGTCTGGAAATAGAGACTAGCTCTTCAGCATAATGGGTTTGTTTTAATAGTCTACCTTCCTCATTAATTTTGACTACCGCATGATTCTCACATTGTTTCTTTTCTATTGTTCTGTAATGCATATTACGCTGAGCATGCTATAGATACAGTTTGCCTCTCTGTCTCACTTTACCTGAAAAAAATGTAATGGGACCCTGCTGAACGACGGCTCCCTCACACATAAACACACACACACACACACACACACACAAAACCGACCCACCATATGCTCATATGCGTCCTTCAGTCGACATCTCCCTCACCTTCTCTTTAACAGCTTTACACGTGTGTTCACATACACAATAAACCATAGAACACCACACACCCCTTAGCTAAGGTATGCTTTTTGACAAACGGATAACACACAAAGACTTTCTCATTTAGCAGAAAAGTTCATTCAGCGCTGTATGTTCTGATCACACACACAGCAATAACAAACAAAGTCTTGTACCTAGAATGAGCAAACATACATAGTGATTCTCAGAATATATGGTGCGTGCATGTGCACACACAAACACACAAACTCATTGTGTATTCATGGTTGCAGAGCAGTGCGGTCCGTGCCCCCAGGCGTGTAACCCTGTGCCCTGCAGGTATCATTAGAAAGAGCCTGTAAAGTCATTATTGATCCAGTGGCTGCTAATGTTATTCAGGGCCATCTCCCGAGGGGTCGTGCTCAGACTGGTGGCCCTACACCTCTGCACTCTGACTCCTCCATCACTGTGTCACCGCATCCCACTGGCCCACAGTCACATGGTACATACAAATAAACACCTAATGCCAGCATATACACACCAATATGCACACAAAAACTACATTTTTACATTATATGAAGAACATAGCAGAGGTGTTTGCCCTTATTGCCACAATGTTAGATGTTACCAAAGTGTTTTCATTGTTATGCAGTTGTTGTGATGTTCTGTGTTGTTGGTAGGGTGTTGCTATGTGATTGTTAATGTGTTTTGAGTGGTGGCAATGCTATTGCTAGGGTGGTATGAATGGTTATATGCATTACAATGTGGTGTCTAAGGTGTTTGCTATAAAGTTGATGTTTTGAACGGATCCCAGCTAACAGGGAATGCTAACGTTCTCAGAACTTTCATTTATGTTTTTTTAAAGTTATCTAAATGTTAGGACAAACATTCTTAAACTAATATTTATGGATTGTTTTTATAACTTTATTAATATTTGATATACATGCTCATAAAATTGAGAGAAAACGTTCTGAGATCAACATTGACATTTATCATTTTTAAAACTTTTCAAAACAATGTTCCCACATTGTTTTTATAACCCAAATTTGTTACCTGTGATATTAGAATGTTGCTATGTGGTTGCAAAGATGATTCTGGTGGTTACCAAGGTGTTCTAATTTTTATCAAGTTGCAACAGTGTTCTGAATTGTTGGCAGGGCATTATGAAGGTGTTTTAGATCATTCTTACCATATTACAATGCTATTGCTAGGATATTATAAATGATTGCATGTATTGCAGTGCAGTTGCTAAAGTGTGTATGGTTGTCAAGGTGTTGCTGGGCTGTTTTGAGTGTTTTTACCATGTTGCCCCCAAGTCTCCTATTGTCACTGTCTGCCTACTGTGTAGGAGACGAGGAGACGAAGGAGCACGGAGATGCAGGAGATTAACATTCAATACTAGTTTAATAATCCACAATGTAGACTTACAGGCAGGAACACACACGTAGGAAAGGGAATAGACACACAATACCGGACAAGGAACAAGGAACAGAACACTCTATAAATACACAGGACTAAATGAGGATAATTAATTAAACACAGCTGAAACCACATTAACTCATAATGAACAGGAACAGAACCAAATATGGACAAACAGGAACTCAAACACAGATCGTGACAGATCGCCCCCTTCCCGGAAGGCGCGTCCCGCGCCGTAACAGTACTATCGGAGGGGGGGGGGCAGACTGGAACAGGGTGGGGACAAGGAGAGCCTCCAGGGGACTCAGGAGGCTAGGGCGGATGGGCCTCTGTGATCTTACCTGGCACGGTCACCAAGGCAGGCCACAGGCATATGTCACACACACAAAAAAAAATTATTGGGGGAAATTAGGTCCTTCAATGCCCGGAGGGATTCTGGCACTCAGGAGGAGCGGGCAATTGAGGGCGCACTGGAGGAGCGGGCACATGAGGAACGGGCTCTAGAGGCGCGGCCTCTTGAGGAACGGGCTCTGGAGGAGCAGGCTCTTGAGGAATGGAAGGACTGGAGCTCTGGGGCTGGGCTCCAAGACATACTCTCATAAGCCACAAGTATTCCTAGAGATGCTTGCCTTATGCCGAGTTAGCACGATTTTAGCCTGGTTATTCACTCGCCGACAGGTTTTTATAAATCGGCGTCAAATGCCCGAAATAGGAGGCAAATCGGGGGTAGTTCACGTGATTGACAATCACGCAGTGTGAATTATCAAAGACGCGATCTGAGGGAATTGCCGATGCGTTGCCGACGCCGTGAAATATTTGGCATGCTAAATATCTGGAGTTGTCAGCGATTAAAAATCATGCTATGTGATTGAGTTCTGACTGAAAAATACATCGGCGATGACCTACAGCCAATGAGAGAGTAAGATACAGGGCAGCGGGAAGTTCCGGGAGGACTTTTTTTTTTTTTTACAAAGCGAGCCATTTACAAACAACGTGCCTACATTTTTTCATTAGAATATATATATAACAAGTAGGCTACATTAAGATTAAGAAGGGGCTAGGGATTTTCCTGTAAATAATATTCTTCTATAAAGGACAAAAGGTTTATTGCATTTTTCTTTTTCATCACTTTGAGGACTTTTATAGGCTATAAGAAATAAATTCATTATAAAATGCACAAAACGATGTTTTCACTTTCAAGTAGGCTACTTAGATTTGTGTATATAAAAATTTCCCAGCAGAAGCATGTTTGTTAACAAGTCATCTTTGTTAATTATTGTATGTTCTGGGAGGACTTATAGACTATTTATCAGCGTAATCTTGCTTTATTACCTTATCACTTCTCGTGTACGTTTGGCTGTAGTTTGCGGAGCAGACAGAGTTGTTGGCGATTCTTCCTGTTGTAAAGTCATGCAGTGTGCAACCTCCTGTCGCCGATCCATTGTGCAATGTGAACACAGCAGCGACTGAATGCTAACCCAGATAGTCGTGCAGTGTGAAAACAACGGTGATCCGATGACTTTGAAAATCGTGCAGTGTGAACTTGGCATTAGCAAACCTCTCTACTCAACACTTAAAATGCAGACTGGTATGTTGGGAATTCCTGAGCAGAGTAATATGTCCGATATAACACAGCAATGACTTGATTTGCATACAGTGACCCCATTATAGAGTTTGCTTTGTTGTTTTTCTTTAGCTCTACGTGTGGTAAGTGGTAAACGTTCTTGTCACCCGCAGGATGTGCCAGAAATCCGTCTGTACGTCCACCCCCCTCCCTTCACCCCCCTCTTTTTTTTTGTTCTGACGGAGATGCATGGTGTTTCTAATTTGGCATGCAGACATTAATTCCAGCACAGCTGCTGCCTTCTCTCTCTCTCTGTCTCTGTATCTCTCCCTGCCATCATTTCACTCCCTCCTGTACTCCCCTCCCCCCGGAAGGCTTTTCTCTAATGTACAACTTCAGAGATGCGCTGTAAATAAACAGCATTTGCTCTGCCGAGCATGGCTTCTTCTAAATACTACTCATAAGTATCACATTACAGAACAATAGTGGGGATGAAATACTCAGATTATGAGAAGATGTCTACTCATGCTGTTATGCAGAAAGGCTCTATCGGTTTCCTCATATTTCAAGCAGTTTTCGGTTAAATGGTGTGTATGGAGTGTTTGATAAAATTTTGAAGTACTGAAGTGAAATTTCAGGCATGCATATCAACTCATACACACACACACACACACACAAGTGGCAACTCAGTACATACTCTGGTCTGAGCATAGGAAACATCCTGCTATTTCATCCATGACTACACAGTAGACACTTGAATTCTGAGGTCAATATATTCATAAACTACATTTGTATATTATTGTGTGTGGTGCATGCCTATGCAATACAAAACTCACCATTTTCTAAGGCAGTTTTTGAGTGGTTGTTAGTACATTGCTATAGATTCTAGGCTGTTTAGTGGTGTTTTTCCACGAGCATTGTTAAGTCTGTGATATACTAAGTCAACGGTCAGCTTTTGGCCAAAGTCGGGTCGTCATTGAGCATCTGTCAGTTCATTTTTTGCGGCACATCATTCGCACCAGTCGGATCCCCTCAGTGGCTTTTCGGCTGATTGAGCATGTTGAATTGGTATTGGTCAGTCAGTGAGAGAGATCACTTTGATAGGCTGTTTAGCCTAGCAAACCAGTGCACAAGAAGAAAAACGAAAGTGTCAAAAGCAAACAAACGGCAAAGTCTAGAGGGCACACACAGATATATGATATATATTCAAAATGCTTTGTTTATGTTTGTATATCCATGGTGCTATTTTCGGTTTCCTCTTTTGAATGACAAATGTGGACTACTGACACCTTCTGGTATAGTAGTTATTTCCTCTCACACAGTTGCAGAGCGTAAATGCTAGTTGGCTGTATTCTTTACCGCATAGAAATGCAACTTTTTGGCCCAACTTTTTGGAACCACTTACAACGAAGAACAAAAAGGGCATTCTAGGTGGTTGCTTACTGGTCCAATTCAACACCCATCCCAAAAGTCTCGGTAATATTCTGGTCCCAGGTCTCTTATTCTCTGTAAGTCTATCAAATTTTCTGTCTGTAATATCTCTTACCAGATGCAAATAAGTCACTTACTAATAGCACACATTTTTTGAAAAAAAAAAAAAAAAAAAACTACAAAGATTGTGACTTACATACCAGGTTAGAAGTTTGTCCAAATGTCAGCAATAACAATAGTGATGCCTGCAAGCAATACTAATTATTAAGGTCTTATTAATTCTCAGATTATTTGTATTCTAACGGTTTTCTTGTGTGTACACATTCCCAATGAAATGCTTGCGCACGTACCCCACCTACCCACCAGAAGGAGTGGATGGACGGTGTGGTAGGGTGGGTGCCAGCATTAATAATGGGACGAGTAGGCCCTAGTATTCCCCCATGCATAGCAGGAGTAATGACTTATTAGCTGGTAATTAGGAGCTAATGCAGCGGGGAGGAGAGGAAGTCTGCAGCGGCGAAGAGTGTGCGGACTGGAGAGCAGTCAGGTGCATCTCAGGTGAAATCCCTCTCACAGGTGGAGCTGGAAAGAGGGAGAGGGGTGGGCAAGGAAAGAGGTGATGCAAACGGAAGGAGGGAGAGAGAAACAGAGGGAGGGAAATCGTGGTGCAGCACTTGGAAAGCTGCCGCCACATCTGCTCGAACATGATGTCACTGATGCCGCTGTCAGCTGTCGGCTTGGACCGCAGTCAAGAACCTCATCGCCTCCCTCTCTGTGGACTTTCATTTCTGCGCTGTTTGTTTCTGCTTGCATTCCCATGTTTTATCTTTGTTTCTCTCTTTTCTCCAGTGGGAAACTGTTCTTTGCTTCAAAAAAAAAGTCACATGGTAAAAGTTCTGTTTTTCATGTGGCACTCTTTATGAGACTGTGACCCAAATGCAACTTCAGCTTACATTCAAAGTCATCATGAAATAGCAAACAAGTTTGAGACTTGATTTTATCAATCAGGAATTGATTCAATCATGAAAAAAGTCTGTATATGACAGGTTGTTGAAGTAGATAGGTTTAAAAATGGCCCGGTGAAAAGTAAGAGTATCCATAGTCAAATGCCAAATATTGTGTTAGATAACTAGTTTATTTCATTGGATTTCTTTGTCTGGATACAGTAACCTTTTCCAGACCTCTTCTCTTCATCTTCCTCTACCTTTCCCCCTTGAATCCATCCTCGACTTCACCTCTCCACCACCACCATGCAGGTTTGGGCATGTGGTCCTCAGGAGACATGGCCTTGCAGCCGTACACTGCTTGTTATATCTTTCACCACTGAGTTCAGACAGGGGCCAGGCCCCTGCGCTCTTTCTGGCCAGTGTTTGGACCGCAGTAGGAAAGGAGCTTGGCTGGCCATGTGGATGAGCACCAGTGGGAGAGTTAGAGATCAACCTGTCAGCCAATACCAAACTGCAGCCAGCCTCTTTGGGATCTGTGATGGAAAAACAAGGTGCAGGTTGCTCCACTAACCCTTCATAAACCAACAGGCCAATTTACAGTACCATAGAGAACTTGGATGAGAGAGATGGAATTGATGCATTCTCTTTAGATGATAGTTTGAAGGGAAAACTCAACCTCATGTCATTCTTTTTTTTTTCTTCTTTCCATGGAACGCATCTCTAAGTACTCTACATACATTAACTTGTGAGAAATGTCTTCATTTCTGCAGCTGAAAGTGTAGTGCATTTGACACTATATAAGCATTACTACTGTATACATCAGAGTATCACTGAGCATTTGACCAATAGGCATGCAGAAGATTCATTTTGAGGGGGTGGAAAATGTCAGTTTGAAATCAAGTGGACATACAGTGAATATTATTTTTCCAAAAGAAGAATTGGACCAACCTCAGTGGTCAGTTTGACATTGGCACTGGTCAGTGTAAAATTTAATTTTCTCATAATTTGTTTACATGACTGAGTTCAATTTTGAAAAAGCTCAAAATTGTGAGAAAGTGTCCCCACTGAATCAGTGGATTCACAGTGTTTGCTGATTTACAGTTCTAGTGTTACATTCTAGTGTTTAGATCATACCTTCAGAATCGAGACAAATAAGATGTTTCAGAAAAAGATAACGTTGAAAGTGGATCAACAAAATAGTTGAATTACAAATTTTAAGGAACCATGTGGGTGGATTTATCCACATAACAACTGTTTGGAGGATGGTGTTGGGAGACCCACAAAAAAGAGGAAAGGAGAAATAGAAAGGTGAGAGAGTAGAACAGGAGAGGGAAGAGATGCTTTGTGCATGGCCTGCTGTTGTGCAGGATGATGAAATAAATAAATAAATAAATAAACGTCTGCCTGCTTGGCCATGAATATTACATTAGAGCAGTGAGTGGGGAAGTGCAGTGCCTGGAACATCTGGTCTCATCCACAGGGACCCTTGTGGCGAGAAAGCAGCAACTTCCAACAACAAAAAGCCAATAAAATGTAAAAAGAAGAAGAAGAAGAAAAAAAAAGACTTATTGAGCAGATATCTGCATTATTTGGATGATTTGTTTTGCTAATTAGATTTGAAACACCAAAAGCCACTGATAGGTACTACCTGCTGAACGATAAAGGATATTCAACAGACCCGTGCAAAAAGCAATATAATTTTACTGATCATTCAATGTTTTCAGACACTTGGGACCAGCTGTATATTGATGGCTACCCTGCTGGAAAAATAAGGTCATACCAGCTAAAAGTCTACCAGGTCAACTTCTGCCCCACCAGATGGTAATCCAGCTGACCATACATCTTGACAAGCACAGACCAGCCAACAACTTCTCTGGACCAGCTAGAGCCCATGTAGAAACAGCATAGAACCAGCAAAGCACAATAAGCAATATATGCTGGATACTGATCCTGGTTTTTCCAGCAGGGAATCCATGCAATATACAATATAATTTAATCTGTAGTTTTCTTTTGGGTCAGGTGTACACTGGTAGCTATCCTTGACAAACCAGGTTATACCATCCTGAGGTGGACAGGGTGGTTCTTACAAAATGGTAGCTGGATTGTTGCTGGTAGAGGGAGGTCTACCGAGTTGATCACCAGGACCACAAGCTGGTAGCACAGGTAATTAACCACCTAGACCAGCTCATAACAAAAAATGAGAGGTTTGGTCCAGCTAGTAGCTATGCAAGTGGCATTTACTCACAGTAAGATGGTCTTACATTGATTGTCCTACAGTAGACACACTGAAAAATGATACTAAATGTTTTTAAGTTACATGGTTGCAAACAATTTATTTTACCTACATTTAAATAAATAAATTTTAAAAAAAAAATGTTGAAAGTTAGTCAACTAAATTTAAAAAAAAATAAAAATTGTAAATTATTATTATTTTTTTTCCAGTGCACATGCAATACTGTAGAATTTAACTTGGAATCAACCATAGAGGTGATCTACAGTACCGGCTCTAAACAGATGGTCTGCCATGTCAACTTTGGCTCCACTAACTGAGAGAACAGCAGATTAACCATCTAGATCAGGTAATGAATATAAATTACAGGTTTTAGACCAGACCTAATTTTTAAATCAGCCATGGCTCCTAAGCTAGCTTTTACAGTGAAATGTGTGTGTGTGTGTGTTTGGACCAGGTCCAAGATAGTCTGCCATCTCCCTGGCCAAGATGTTGTACTAGATTGACCTTTGACCATTGAATAAATTTAAATGATAAGTCAGAAACCATGTAAAACCAGCTATGGACCTTAAGTTGGTTTTAACAGGATTTTCCAGAAGAAGAGGCACATGATAAGCAATATGCAGTACAATAGAACTTTGAACCAGCAGTAGGGTTATCAGACACTTGGGTCTGGCTGTACCGCTAGCTGTAGACCCCTACTCAGTATTGAATGGTTTATTGAATACCGTTTGATACCTTTATTTGTCTGTTTTCAATGAGTTTAATGAGTCCGGGGTAGTAATATGTGCCTGAGTTTGAATGGTTATTGTCCACATCCATTGAGGGCTATGAGGAAGTGAGATGGAATGGGTGAATGGTAGAATAGTGCAGGGAGAGGTGGACAGCCTTGACTCAGTGCGAAGGCAGTGATAGAGAACGTGAGCGAGCAAGGGATTGTGATGAGCACAATGGAGGCCAGAGAAAACATCTTACAGGTGCACAGTACCAGCGGCCTTGTCCATTCACTCTGCTAGAGATAGAGCCAGAACATTTGCACTGACATACCCTTTCAGATGTATCTATTTGTTTTAGTCTGTCAGAGTGGAAGACTTTTTAACTGTGAAATCAGTTTAAAACATCGAGCTGTCTAAATGAAAGGTGAACTCACTGTAGCTGCAAATGGCCTGGTCAAATGTCTGCTTTCTAAACTATCCTCTAATCTGTAAATTAGATGAAAATTTGTGTCGATGTGTTTGTGTTTGCATTCTATGTTGCCTCATGAGTAAAACAAGTCATTAAAAGTCTAAAAATGAATTAATAAATACCTGCATCACCTGCAATGTGACAAATAGATCAAAGAATCAAACAGTGGCTGATATCTATGGTTTTAAAGCAGTCTTATGAGTAAGTTGCTTGATCTTTTGAGATAAAAGAGTGTATTATGACAAGTCCTGCCTAGTTCAAAAATACCATTTATTGAAATTCTGTAGAAATCATTAGACAGGGAACCAAAATGTTACCATAATTCCACATGTAAAAACAACCCTGTCACTGATCACAAACTTGGCTCATCCTATAAAAAAAAAAAAAAATGCTAAAAACACATCTCTTCCATCTTTATTTGACCCTCTAACTCTAGTTTTCTCTATTCTAATTCTATTCTTAAAAGGGGGGGGGACTCTGGAGGCCCCTCAGGACAGACATGGACATGAACATGAACACAGGACGGGGACCTCCAGAGTGGAACAGACAGACGGAGGCCATGGCAGGGCTGGGAGCTCAGGAGGCCATGGTGGTGCAGGGAGCTCAGGAGGCCATGGCAGATGGTCTTCATGGCCGCGGCCTCGGTCCCCTCGGCCCGGCCACTCCACGCAGAGCTCTACAAGTCTCCGCGGACAAGACAAGATTTGTTCAAATGTTCCTGTGGGCACAACAAAACGGCACTCCTGGCCGTGACGTGTGGACTTGATCCACGGGGACCCGGTACTGGACTGGAGTCAGCGGCGGCCGGCGGGCTTGCCATATGCGCTCCAGGCGGGCTAGGGTGAGCCGCGGACGGCGGCGTGAAGGGAGGGAGCCGCCGACGTTCGGTTGGCGGCGTGCACGAGCGGCAGCCCGTGAAGGCGGCAGACGATTCTCCCGCGAACGGCGGGCTGAAGAGAGCCGCGAACGGCGGCAGACCGGAGGGGCTCGCGGCCAACGGAGTCGCGGCACTTGCTGCAATCCCGCCTAACTCCCACGCGTTGCTGTAGCGGGCTATGGCGGGACGAAGAGTGGTGACTTCCATGCCGCGGGACAGACAGACAGGAACAAAACAGGAACCAAAACCAAACCAAAAAAAAACGACAAACAAAACGTGGTGAAGGGGCGCCGCTTACAGTTTTGGTCTGGTCTTCTGTCACGGTGCACACAGCAGGGAGAAACGAGGAACACGGAGACGAGTATAAACTTCAAAATAATAGTCTTTAATGATGACATCAGGACAAGGCAAGGCTGACACAGACAGGAACACCGGGGAATAACGAGTAGACCAGACAAAATCTAACTAAACAGGCAGGAACTAAATACACATGACAATCACTGATAAATACTAAAACACGGCTGGCCAAATATGGACACAAGAGGTGGGAACACATGACACACACGACCGAGGACTGACACTTTGCTAATCTTTTTGTATTCTATCTATTTGTTTTCTTTTTGTTTATTATACAATTAACAAAAAGAAAAAGGCCTCTAACACTAGCTTGCTCTATTCCTTTTCTATTCTATCTGTTTTCTTTTTATTTATTATATAATAAAAAAAATAAAATAAAAAAAACTTGCTACAGGTACGTGTACTACGTTAAGCTAAATGAGACTTGTTATAGCACTTGCATATCATTGCTCTTTTGTTGATTTTGATTGCTTTATTGTCCTCATTTGTAAGTCGCTTTGGATAAAACGTCTGCTAAATGACTAAATGTAAAAAACAGAGAAACAACAAAGATGATGTGAACAGATATTCTTAAACACCAATAGAGCTAATATTAGAAAAAAGTGCAGAGAGCCAAAATCTTGTGCAGTTCCTGGATTTTTGTAGCATCTGCTCCGGCTTTTAGAAACAAGAAGCTGAAGTTTATTTCTAACAAAGTCTGTGAAATTTCAGTCTGATTTTAGCAGTGTGCGGCACATTTCAGTTTTTACTGTATTGTTTTGTGATCTAATGCAGATTTTGGAAAGAGGCTGTTATTGAAGGATGGAGCATCTACAAAATTACACTGATGTAACAACACATTTTGCAATGCATTATTAATTTATATAAAATTGATTATAAAAGGTATACTGTAGTTCCACAACCCCAAATTCCGGCTGTTGGAGCCATGGTTTGAAGCCGTCAGTTCTATAGTATATACACGAGGCTCGATTATTCTTATTATGAATTATTTATTAAAATTGGTGTTTTTCACTGTATTGCTGATGTCAACATTTTATAAAAGCAATAAACTGTAAGAGGCTGTGCATAATAGTGTTTTTACTAAGAGTACGGAGTGTTCTTAGCAAAAGTGCCTTAAACCCCATTAATTGTGATAAATTCACTGGAACACACTCATTGCTTTTTATTTATCCGCTGCTTTCATCTTCTCTTGCTTCAGGTAACTGAGAATATTGATTGTTGAACTTTCATTAATATGATCTGTTAAACACAAGCATGAGTTTTCTGCAGGACACAAATTGGATGTCTAATAGATGATCTTCTCAGTTTTCAACCTTACTTCATGTATTTAATTTAAGTTACATATCCCTGAAAAACTGTACTGAGACAGAAGGCATGAAATTAAGAATAGACAAGAAGAAAAACGGCTAATTTGCACATATTGTTCTTTGATGAATCAATCAGGCTGTTGAGAGAGACACAAGAGCTCTCATTGAGACCACATTGATTTCCTTTTGATTGAATCAATAAAGACTCTGAGGAACAAGACCACTCCTCTCTCTATCTGCACTAGTGCTAAAATTCTCTCCATAAACAGATTAGATTAAAATTCACTATCAAAAAGGGCTTCTTGAAGTCTTGCACAATCATATCTAAAGCACATGCAATCCAATCTTAACGTCAGAATAGCATTGAGAGAGCGGCTTTGATCGTTTCTAGTACTCTACACTTTCTGTAGCTGATTCCACTGTCTTCCTTCCGCCATACTCCTAATTTCTTTTCTCCTCCTTCCTTTGTGTTTTCCACGTCTTTCTTCGATATCACGTGCGTGTGTCTGTCTGCAGGCTTAGGTGTGTAAATTTATTTATGTGTGTGTGTGCCGATACACAGGTGCAGGCAGCGAGATAGTGTCCCACAGGCGTGAATGAGTTCCCTGGTCAGCTTTTAATCAGACTTCACAGCACGTGGTGGCCACCCTCTGTTTACCAGCAACCTGGAGAAGAGAACCGCACAGCTGCCTCTCTCTTCATCTCTCTATCTTCTCAAGCCCTCATCCCTTTTTCCTTCTGCTCAATTCTCTTGTTCTATCAACATTTCCAATTAACCTAGAATTCCTCTTTTTTAGGCATAAATTGCTTGTACTCTGTGAAACTCCTGCGGTTGGTGTAAAAAATATGTAGATAAAAGTCCTCTGTGCCTCTGTTTCTCGTAAGATGTCCTGACACAAATTGTGTTAGGAAATGCAAACATAGCTCCTATTGTTTAGAAGCTTGAACGTTTTTTGGAAAATGTTTCTCACAGAATAAGTTGGTTTAAAATGTTACCAGCAGGCATGTTTAATTATTCAGACTAACTAGGTAAATCAGAAATTAGTTTTCTTTTTCGTGGGTTAGGAAAGTTATCAACAATTTTCATTGTCATTGTATTGACCTTGTGATAAGCATAGGTGTGCTTTTGTATATGAATTTGTATATCATTTATAACATTTTCACTTTGTTTTAAATAATTAATTTCAATATCCCTGCCTCATATTTTCATATTTATGAAGATTCATGTACAGTCTAAGTGCTTGTCAGTGTGACAGTCTCACAGTGTTCTTTCTGTATAAAAGACAGTGATCGTCAGAGTCTGATAAAAGCAGTTGAGTAGAGAGTAAGTTTGAACGGGTCTGCTAATAATGTAGCTGACAGTGAAATGTGGTCTGTTCAAATAAAAGAGCTTCTATGAAACCAATAGCAATATGGTACTGGAGGCTGCACTATATTGTGAATGTGATGAATTATGCAAACCTTTTAACCGTGATTATGTTCACCATACAGTGCGGCTTTCATAAACAGTTAAAACTTGGTATTTTATTCAGTCTTCATAAATGATATCAAGGAGACATTTTTTTAACTAAAATATTATTTAAGCAAATTCATTAAGTTCCATTCTTCCACTATAAGATATACTGTAGTCACTGAGTGCATTTCTCAATACCAGGTTTGCCAAGTTCAAACTCCTGAGGACACAGCAAATTTCTGTAAATGGAACAGAAGCATGCTTGATAATGTCACTTAGCTTAGCTCCTCAGCTAGCCTACTATTTTCCTTGTAGTGTATATTTACAATAAAACAATATATATGATAGTTTTAATTAACAATTCTACACATTATAAAAGTATACATGTAAAGTATAGGAAATTTGTACAATAGGAAATAAAGCCAAGCAAACAATATGGTCAAAGTACTAAAGCAATATCACTGTAAAAAAAAAAAATTAATCATGGGTCTTGTAATTTTCATTAAAAAAATTAAGGTGATAATTAAAAATAGTGAGTATATTTCATTAAAGAAATTGTGATTCAGTGTTGTATAGAAAATACTGAGGACTTTTTACTAATAAAACCAAGAGATGTGTTTTCCTCATTTTTTTAAAGGAAATTTAAGCAGTTTTGAGGCTTGAATTGAGGAACTCATTAAACTAAAAAAGATCAGTCAGGCCCTTCACTCCACCAATCACAGCGTTCCAGGTCACCCGAATACTAATCACACGCACCTGCACCCAATCACCACCGTCATCAATCCCAATACTTAAGCCAGCACAACTCACACCACGCCGTCCGATCTCGTTATTCTCAACGTGGACTCTGACCTCAAGAAAGCTAAAGATATCCTTACCTTCCAAGTACTTACCTTGTATTCCTTACCTGCTTGTCTCTACCATCCTGTGTTGTACTCTCCTTCCAGATCCTCCATCGACGGTGTGTCTGTCATTGTGGATCCCCTCGTCTCGTCTTCCAGCTGTACTGCAAGGAGAAACAAGTCACTCACGGAAAACCTTGCATGATTGAATACTCGCCTCTGGATCTCGAACTCACCTCTCACAGACACCGATCATTTAAATAAATCTACATTGGTTATTATTCATCCTTGTGTCCGGCTCCTAATATAACAGAAGATCGGACCAATACCGATACCATCAGGATGAGCACTCCGGATCCGTTTCAAGAGCTGGTGGATTCCCTCAAGAAGGTACTGCTACAGCGATCCACGCCACCAGCTCCACCATCACCACAACAACCTCCCACCATCACCAACCCTTTTTCACAGATCATACTCGCCAGTCCCATGGCCCGCCCAACACCCTTCTCTGGTTCGGCAGAAGAATGCGATGGCTTCCTAATGCAATACACCCTGACAATAAACCTTCACCCCCACGTCTTGACGGATCAAGCAAAAATCGCTTTCATTGTAACATCTCTCACGGTAGCCATGCTGAAAAGGGGCGGAGACTATCCTCAACCAAGCCGGACCCGCTACTCACACCTTCGCCAATTTCATTCATCATTTCAAGGAAGTGTTCAGTAGTTCTCTGGAGGATTCTTCCGTGGGGGAGAAACTTTACCAACTTCATCAAGGTACTCAGACCATTCACCAATCTGCATTACAGTTTCGTACTCTAGCAGCGGCCAGCGGTTGGAACGAGCCCTCCCTTATTACAGCACTTCGACAGGGGCTCGATTCCCGCTTACGTATCCACTTGAGCTCGTATGATGACACATTCGGATTAGAAAAATTCATTCAACTGGCCATTCGATGCTCAAATCGTTTACAATCATGTTCCATGGACCCATCCTCAGCCATCGCATCTTCTCCTCCACGCCAACCAGAGATAAACAACCCTCCAGAACCAATGGAAACCGATTCCACTCGCCTATCCTTGCAAGAACGTCAAAGAAGGATCACCCAGCGATTGTGCCTGCGGAGACGATAAACACCGGATCCTGGAGTGTCCCCTCCGTCCTCGTCGAACCTTGGTGAGTTCCGTACTCCCCTCATTCCACAAATTCAAACCTCTGTCCACCCATGCTCTGCTTACTGCCGGCTCTCATGTCCTTACAGTTACTGTCCTCCTCGACTCTGGTTCCGTGGGGAACTTCATCGCAGGGGACCTCCTCCAGCAGCTCCGACTCCCTACCTCGACCATGCCGACCGCCTATGCGGTACAATCCATAACCGGTACACCCATCACAAGATGTTCCGTCCGCCGCAGTACTGGACCCATACGATTACAAATTGGACAACTTCATCAAGAGGAGCTACATTTATTGGTTCTGGAGGGTTCCACTGTGGACATCATCTTGGGTCGCCCGTGGCTGGTGCAGCACAATCCCCATCTCTCCTGGAGTGGGGTGAGAATTGTTTTCCTCACTGCTTCCCCAACTTACCACAACCATCCCGACGTGTTCCAGCATCGATACCGGTCTACACCACCTCCATTGAGAGCCCTCGAGAGAAATTATCTTTCTGTTATTCCCACTTTAGTGACGTCTTCTGTCTGAAAAGGGCTGCCCAGCTACCACCTCACCGGCCATGGGACTGTGCGATCGATCTCATTCCGGGTGAGCCTGTACCACGAGGAAGAATCTATCCATTGTCACCACCGGAGCAAAAGGCCATGGAGGAGTATATTGAGGAGGCTTTGCAACAAGGATACATTGTTCCATCAACCTGCTTCCAGCTGCTTCTTCGTCGCAAAAAAGGACGGCAGCCTACGACCCTGCATCGACTACCGAAAATTGAACGACATCACTGTTAAGTACCGGTATCCCCTTCCTCTTGTCCCAGCAGCATTGGAACAACTCCGGCGCCACCATATTCACCAAACTGGACCTCCGCAGCGCGTATAATGTCATCCGAATCCGAGAGGGAGATGAATGGAAGACCGCCTTCGTAACTCCCACCGGCCACTACGAATACCGGGTTATGCCATATGGACTAGTCAACGCCCCCTCGGTATTCCAGGGCAACCTGATCTCACAGAATTCGTGTAATGTTCACGGACTTAATTAACCTCCGAATCTGTGGTGGCATCACGGAATCGCCGAAAATTCCGTGATGGGCTCACAGAAGGCATCAGCCGTGGTCCATGCACGGATTCACTGGTTCAACACCAGCGCTGCATCGGACCACGTAAAAAGAGTGACTCCGATGCAGTTATACTTTCACTGGAGTACCTGACCCCACCCCTACCCTAAACCTACCCAGTTCTGAACAATAATAATGACGATAAATTTGCCAGTATCGCGTCGGCATATTGATGCTAAGGGTTTCCGTGCGTGGAGCACGGCTGATGCCTGTCAATGACTTACATTGGTATCACTTCTGTGAGCCCATCACGGAATTTTTTCTGTGAGCCCATCACGGAATTTTCGGCGATTCCGTGATGCCACCACAGATTCGGAGGTTAATTAAATCCGTGAACATTACACGGAATTCTGTGAGATCATGTTGTCCAGGGATTCATACACGAAGTGCTCCAGGAGTTCCTACATCGATTCGTAATTGTGTGTGTATATATAGATGACATCCTCATCTACTCCCGGAGCCTGGCCGACCATCGCCATCACGTTGCGGAGGTCCTTCAACAACTCCGACGATTCCAGCTCTACCTCAAAGCAGAGAAATGCCTATTCCACCAACCCTCCATTCACTTTCTGGGATACAACATTGACCAGTGTGGAAGCAGTCACCTCCTGGCCCACTCCCTCCAATATTAAGGAACTTCAAAGATTTCTAGGCTTCTCCAACTTTTACAGAAGATTCATTGCCAACTACAGCACCGTCACCAGCCCCCTTACTGACTTACTCAAGGGCCAGTCCAAATCACTTTCCTGGAACCCAAGAGCCCAAGAAACCTTTCAAAGACTCAAACAAGCCTTCACTAATGCACCTCTCCTCACTCACCCCGATCCGGACTTACCATTTATTGTGGAAGTAGATGCATCCACCACGGGAGTAGGTGCCGTCCTATCCCAGCAGCAGGGGAAGCCTCCCAAACTCCATCCATGTGCCTATTTCTCCCGAAAACTCACCCCGGCGGAAAGAAACTACGACATAGGCAACCGAGAACTCCTGGCCATTAAACTCGCCCTAGAGGAGTGGAGGCACTGGTTGGAGGGGTCAAAACATCCATTCCTCGTCCTGACAGATCACAAAAACCTACAATATCTTCGTGACGTAAAACGACTCAACCCCAGACAAGCCAGATGGGCCCTGTTTTTCACAAGATTCCAATTTCAAATCTCCTACCGACCCGGCACCAGGATCATCAAAGCAGGATGCCCTATCCCGTATACACACCCCAGAAGACAACAATGATGAACCTGAAACCATTCTACCCTCCAAACTCATTACCAATCCCATTCAATGGACCTCTCCACCAGTCGCATCAACCAATCCACCTGCCAATCCGCCGGGCTGTCCTCAAAACCTCCAATACGTTCCCCGCCTACAACGTACTCGCCTAATTCAAACCACTCATACTTCCCTTGGTACAGGCCACCCAGGGGCCAACGCAACTCTCTCGCTGCTACGAAATCGCTTCTGGTGGCCCAATATGGCCAGGGACGTGAGAAGGTTTGTGCAAGGCTGCCCTGACTGTGCCATCTCCAAAAACCCCCGTCATCTTCCTACCGGCAAACTACATCCATTACCCATTACCCATACCTCAACGCCCTTGGTCACACCTAGGAGTAGACTTCATCACTGACCTACCCGAGTCGGATGGGGAAAACCTGTGTCCTTGTCATAGTTGATTGATTTTCCAAGTTCTGCCGACTCCTCCCCCTCACTGGTCTCCCCACGGCACTCCACACAGCCGAATTACTATTCAACCACGTCTTCCTCTATTATGGCCTCCCGGAAGACATCGTGTCAGATCGTGGACCCCAATTCATCTCAAGGGTATGGAAGGCATTCTTCTCTCTCCTAGGTGTGACCGTCAGCCTCTCCTCAGGATACCACCCACAGTCAAACGGGCAGACCGAGCGTAAAATCCAGGAAGTGGGACTATTCCTGAGAACCTTCTGCCACGGCCATCAGAACTCTTGGAACCAGTTCCTAGGCTGGGCTGAGTACGCCCAGAATTCATTACGTCAACACCCGACTGGACTCACTCCCTTCCAGTGCGTACTGGTTTCCAGCCCCCCCTATTTCCGTGGTCGGGAGAACCCGACGTCGACCACTGGTTCCGAGAGAGCGAGAGAGTCTGGGACGCAGCGCACCATCAGCTCCAGCAGGCAGTGCGCAGGCAACAGATGACAGCCGACGTCCGGAGAAAGGACAACCCCGACTACCAACCTGGGCAAAAAGTTTGGCTGTCAACCAGAGACATCAGACTGCGCCTGCCTAGCCGCAAACTAAGTCCCAGATTCGTTGGCCCTTTCACCATCCTGGAACGCATTAACCCGGTCACATATAGACTTCAACTACCTCCACAATATAGAATTCACCCAACCTTCCATGTATCATTACTCAAACCCTTCTCTCCTCCTGTCTCCACAGGGCCTGACCAGAACGAGGAACCCCCTCTCCCGCTCATAATGGATGAAGGAGCAGTCTACCGAGTCAAGGAGATTCTGGAATCCCGGCGTCGTGGTGGCAAGCTCGAATACTTAGTGGACTGGGAAGGCTATGGCCCTGAAGAACGATCTTGGGTACCCAGAGACGATATCCTGGATCCAACACTTCTTGAAGAGTTTCATTCAACACATCCCGATCGCCCAGCACCCCGAGGCAGGGGTAGACCACCACGACGCCGAGGTCAGCCCTCAGGAGCGGGCCGTGGAGAGGGGGGTACTGTCACGGATCAGTCAGGCCCTTCACTCCACCAATCACAGCGTTCCAGGTCACCCGAATACTAATCACACGCACCTGCACCCAATCACCACTGTCATCAATCCCAATACTTAAGCCAGCACAACTCACACCACGCCGTCCGATCTCGTTATTCTCAACGTGGACTCCGACCTCAAGAAAGCTAAAGATATCCTTACCTTCCAAGTACTTACCTTGTATTCCTTACCTGCTTGTCTCTACCATCCTGTGTTGTACTCTCCTTCCAGATCCTCCATCGACGGTGTGTGTGTCTGTCATTGTGGATCCCCTCGTCTCGTCTTCCAGCTATACTGCAAAGAGAAACAAGTCACTCACGGAAAACCTTGCACGATTGAATACTCACCTCTGGATCTCGAACTCACCTCTCACAGACACCGATCATTTAAATAAATCTACATTGGTTATTATTCATCCTTGTGTCCGGCTCCTAATATAACAGAAGGCTATCTATTTATTTTAAAGGTGCCATAGAATGCACTAATACAATATTATAAATTGTTCTCTGATATCTATATAGAAGGTATGTGGCTTAGGTAAGGGCAAAAATTCTCCAGAAACGGTTTTACATGTGCATTTACAACCCTAGGATTTCTCCCTAGAATGAAACGGTCTGTTATTGGCTTATTTGGAAGGGTCATGAATAATAACGTTGAGCTCTGCTCTGATTGGCTGTTTTACAGTGCGGCTCATTTCAGTAGCCCACACAGCAGGAAGGAAACATAGGGAGGAAAATATATTTCAATACTTTCTCTCGCAGTTATATGGTCGGGTAATTATACTGAATATAATATTAATATGTGGGGCACTGAAACTGCTTTCAAATGCAAATTTCAAATGTACTCTGTTAATACTTTGGAGCGGCAGTACTTACCACACATTTTACAAGATCAGATGCTTGTCAGTGGTGCTCAGACTCTGTAAATCATTCGCCATCATCCTCAGTCATCTCTCCTTACTCTGTTTATGTGGTAAGTGAAATCTCATGCACTGTAATGTAACAGGCTACCGCTAGCAAGGAGCTAACCATGTCCCTTTAGTGGCTCGCGTTATTTTATTAGAATCGTTATTTGCTTTCAGTGCCTTTCTGAATACAGACACCAACCCATCCCTGCACTTCACATCCCCTGCACAGCCTGGAACATAACATTTATTTCCATGATCTGCCATTTTTGCCGTTGTCCTTGCTTGTTTCTTCACAATACCTGCAGAACTTCTGATGGTTCTGCTGGCGGCTGGCCTAGAACATGGGTGGGTATATGCAAAAGGTGGGGGCGTAACTATTAGTGATCCCGACTGTTACGTCACAGTCTGTGTTATGTTCTGATTCGCCTATTTTTCAGTGGTCTTTTCATTCACGAGATTTACATAAGGAGGAAACAATGGTGTTTGAGGCTCACAGTATGTCAGTTCCATGTACAGAACTCTTATTATTCAACTATGCCAAGGTAAATACAGTTTTCCATTCTATGGCACCTTTAAGAGAATTAGCTCAATTTTGCAGTTTTATTTTAGACGTGATTGTTAGTTCATGCTTTGCATATGGCTGGATATGGAGAGTAAATTTCAAAATTAAATGCTATTTTATGTGTTTTTGAGTGAAGGGAAACATCTATTAATGTTTAATGTTCAGTTACAGTGGGGCAAAAAAGTATTTAGTCAGCCACCAATTGTGCAAGTTCTCCCACTTAAAAAGATGAGAGAGGCCTGTAATTTTCATCATAGGTATACCTCAACTATGAGAGACAAAATGAGAAAAAAATCACATTGTAGGATTTTTAAAGAATTAATTGGTAAATTCCTCTGTAAAATAAGTATTTGGTCACCTACAAACAAGCAAGATTTCTGGCTCTCACAGACCTGTAACTTCTTCTTTAAGAGGCTCCTCTGTCCTCCACTCGTTACCTGTATTAATGGCATCTGTTTGAACTTGTTATCAGTATAAAAGACACCTGTCCACAACCTCAAACAGTCCAAATCCAAACTCCACCATGGCCAAGACCAAAGAGCTGTCAAAGGACACCAGAAACAAAATTGTAGACCTGCACCAGGCTGGGAAGACTGAATCTGCAATAGGTAAGCAGCTTGGTGTGAAGAAATCAACTGTGGGAGCAATTATTAGAAGATGGAAGACATACAAGGCCACTGATAATCTCCCTCGATCTGGGGCTCCAGACAAGATCTCACCCCGTGGGGTCAAAATGATCACAAGAACTGGGAGCAAAAATCCCAGAACCACACGGGGGGACCTAGTGAATGACCTGCAGAGAGCTGGGACCAAAGTAACAAAGGCTACCATCAGTAACACGCTGCGCCGCCAGGGACTCAAATCCTGCAGTGCCAGACGTGTCCCCCTGCTTAAGCCAGTACATGTCCGGGCCCGTCTGAAGTTTGCTAGAGAGCATTTGGATGAAACCAATGATAGATGAAACCAAAATAGAACTTTTTGGTAAAAACTCAACTTGTCGTGTTTGGAGGAGAAAGAATGCTGAGTTGCATCCAAAGAACACCATACCTACTGTGAAGCATGGGGGTGGAAACATCATGCTTTGGGGCTGTTTTTCTGCAAAGGGACCAGGACGACTGATCCGTGTAAACGAAAGAATGAATGGGGCCATGTATCGTGAGATTTTGAGTGAAAACCTCCTTCCATCAGCAAGGGCATTGAAGATGAAACGTGGCTGGGTTTTTCAGCATGACAATGATCCCAAACACACCGCCCGGGCAACGAAGGAGTGGTTTCGTAAGAAGCATTTCAAGGTCCTGGAGTGGCCTAGCCAGTCTCCAGATCTCAACCCCATCGAAAATCTTTGGAGGGAGTTGAAAGTCCGTGTTGCCCAGCGACAGCCCCAAAACATTACTGCTCTAGAGGAGATCTGCATGGAGGAATGGGCCAAAATACCAGCAACAGTGTGTGAAAACCTTGTGAAGACTTACAGAAAACGTTTGACCTCTGTCATTGCCAACAAAGGGTATATAACAAAGTATTGAGATGAAATTTTGTTATTGACCAAATACTTATTTTCCACCATAATTAGCAAATAAATTCTTTAAAAATCCTACAATGTGACTTTCTGGATTTTTTTTCCTCATTTTGTCTCTCATAGTAGAGGTATACCTCTGATGAAAATTACAGGCCTCTCTCGTCTTTTTAAGTGGGAGAACTTGCACAATTGGTGGCTGACTAAATACTTTTTTGCCCCACTGTATGTTTGACATTTGAGAGAGTTTCTGTTACACTGAAGTTTCCATTGTGCAGTGCAATCGTTACCATTGTGCAGAAGAGTAGAGCTTATGGTTGTGGATACTACTTGAGCTGTTTGGCTGTATACAGTCTTTGAAATGTACAAAATAACTCAAAATACAAACAGGCCTCACTCAAAATCACAGACTTTTTAGAATCAACTTAAAATAAATGAGCACATTTCACAAATTATATTAAATTCATTGTGTCATAGATTAATTAATTTAGGAGATTTTACATGATTTATCCAGGTAGGTAAAAAAATAAATAAATAAGCCTTAAAAACTACTTAAAAATATTAAGTGTAATATTGCTACCATATATATATATACATTTTAAGTAAATAGCCCGTTCCATTTTTTTGTGTTGTAATGTTAAAATTAAAAATATAAAGTTATGACACTTAATTTTGCCCTCTGCCAAAACAATTTGCCCAGGAACTAGATGATTTTAGAAATATAACATTTTATTTTAGATTTATGAGACCAAAGATTGCTTGTTAGATATACCCAAAGTATAGTGCTGACTAGGGATGCAACGATTATAGATTTTGTTGGTACGATTATAGTCTGAGGAATAATCACGGTTTCACGATTATTACGATTATTATGCATTTATTCATTTCACAACATAAAATCACATAAACACTCTTTAGATATTAAAGTGTTATTTATTGCTGCCTTTTGAAACAGAAATAACACAGTAACCAATAATACAGCACAAAATAATACTAAAGAAAAAAAAAGTCCATCTCTCCTATTGGAATTAAAAAAGGTGACCTCTGCTCTGTAAATATCCATGTCAGTATTTCCCTTTTGAAAATAACAAATGTATTTGGTGTTTTCATTTCATTCTTTCTACATTTCTTTTGGACCTGAGGTACAGAACTTGGAAAGATGGTGAAAAATCAATTGACTTATGAATAATACTATAACAGGGATGATAAATCACAATATTAATGAAGTATTATTAATATATGACTAATATTAACTTTATTTATCCCACAGAGGACACTGTTACTAATGAGGGGAATAAACTAAACTATTATTGTAATCAACTGTCATCAATACTTATTCATTTTAATAATCTTTATTCATCTGATTTTACATAAGGCCTGAGAAAATCATGTCTATTATTTTGGTTTGTGAGATCGAGATCGAGCTGCCCACAAACATTTAGGAGGACAGAAACGTGTTGTCAACGCTGCCCAGCGACTTTCATTAATAAAATAGCTTAGATACTGGATCGCTACATTATATTAATCAGCAAAGAGGGGGTAAAATGACTGTTTAAATAACTAAACTCAAATCTTCATTGTTTGTAGTGACGCAGATGCAGGTAGGCTAAAGCCTCGTTTATACTCGCGCCTGGCTCCGCTTCGCGTGCCTCCGCTGACTGCGCGCGCTTCACACACGCTCGCGCTCTCTCTCACTGCACTATTTCATCTCTGAAGCGGCAGAATGTTCGAGCTAACGAACGTCGCGTCAGGTGGTCCTTGCCTTCACGTCGTGCATTAAAATCGTTTATTGCACAGCCAGAACAGGTTGGCTAGCTGTGCATTATCCCTTATGTATTCACTCTTTAACAGCGATTTTACGGCAATATTGATGTACCCAAATTTAAAATGGTCCCACACTATCGAATTCAGTCATTTCTCTGGTGGAAATAAAGGATCGCTGTTTGGTTCCTCTGTCATAGTTAATCTAGTAGCCTCCGTGTCTCTGATAAGCACGGCATTTTAAGCTGGTGCACCGCTAGTGTAACTTTGTTTTCGTTTTGCTCATGTTTCAACAGTTCTATTCCATACAACAGAAACACTCGGTGTAGCAGAGCCTTTACGATTAATTAACCGTGACGTTTTAAAGCGCGGTTAATCGTAAAACCGGTAAATCGCTGCATCCCTAGTGCTGACTATGTAATGATCGCCCAGATCTCACAACACACACACAAATTTTATATCTTTATAAATTGACCCCAGATTTGAAGTTCAAACAATTACATTTTGCGACACAACAACAGAAGTATTTTGAAAAATATGTTGGTTTTCTCCATTGCTATTTGCTGTTTGGAGTGAATTGCATTCTGGAATACTTGGTTGTCTCAAATCTACACAATTTATCTTGCAATGCATCCTCAATACAAGAGGCAGAGAAAGAACACATCTTGGAATTTAAACTGTACCTGACTAGATCTTTGAATTGGAATAGTACTTGGGACTGATGACGTTTCACCAATCTAATGACAAAAAACAAAACTATAGAGAAGAAAGCATATTTAGAAATGGCTGGAATGTTGTCATATGGTGTCCTTGTTACATTGTAGTTATACATTATGTACTGAGTAATATTATGTAACTACGTGTCCTACTATATGGTTAGGGTTAGGTGTCCTACTATATGGTTAGGGTTAGGATGAGGGTTTGGTTTAGGGTTAGTTGCATGTGATTATGCATAATTAATTGTTATTATAATAGTAAGTACTTGTGTAACAAGGACACCGTAAAATAAATTGTTACCCAAAATTAAGAGAAATATAAATTACAAACACAAGAAATATAATGTATATAATAACAGCAGAATATGAGCACATTTTAGGCATTATTTAATAAATGTGAATACACTCTTGCATTTTAAGTTGACCAGGTTGGCATTAAGTGAAGCACTTAGTAGCAAGTAAACGATGTCCACAAGCAGAACTGTACAGGTATATTCAATTTTATCTCATTTATGTCTGTGAAATATTATTTTCCTGTCTAAGTTGGTGGCCAAAACAAGCTGCAATGTGGACCAGACTGCCTACATGAAACTGTGGGTTTTGGTGTTGCATCATATAATATTCAGTGTGTTTTTTTCTGATGCAAACTACACCATGCACTAGTGATGATAAAAAGTTTGGTCCCACTTTATATTAGGTGGCCTTAACTACTATGTACTTACATTTAAATGAATCATTCGGTACAATGCACTTATTGTGTACATACATGTTTTTACATTGTACTTATATTTTTAGAAATACCTATATGTAATTAATTTCTGTAATTACATTTATAATTACACTGTTGACCCATCCCTTATACCTTAACCCACCCTTAAACCTACCCAAACCACCAAACCTGTCCCTAACCTTACCCGTATCCCACCTCAATAGCAGCAAAAGTGTTTTGCAATACAATGTGAACACAATAAGTACATTGTACTTATTTTGTTGATGTAAGTACATAGTAGTTAAGGCCACCTAATATAAAGTGTGACCAAAAGTTTATTTTAAAGCATCAGTTAAAACAACAACAACAAAAATGTGTTTTACCTACTACATCGTCATATGGGCTTTAATATTCTAGCGTTGCATCCTGTCATATTACATGTACACGCTCTTAAACCTTCCAATAAATTTGAATGCACAATTTGTTAATTTTTTTGGGACTAAATTAATCATTTAATGTGTCTTAATTCAGTTTGTTGCAGTCCTAATGTAGTGTAGTATGTAATGAAAATAAAATAAAATGTAAATGTCATTTAAAAAGTATATATATATATATATATATATATATATATATATATATTTTAAATATATGCTATATTAATGCAGTTCAGATGGTTCCCTGAAAAGATCAGACTCAAACGAGTAATTTGTTCACAAATTGGACATTGCTACCACACTTTCAGTTGTGTTCAGTGTCCTTGTTGTTAGCCAATATAGATACGTCACAATACACTCGGATGTTATGGACTCTTTACAGACTAATCTAACTGCCCACATTACATTATATTAGCCATCACAACATGTCTCTTAAACACTATTTCAAACACAGTTTCAAAATTGAGCCTAATTCGCCATCTGCACTGCTGCTTTGAATGTCTTGCTCCTCTTCATTTGCCAAATAAATGAAAATGCCTGCTGGTGAGATAACTTAAATGACTAGTAAATTATTTCTGCCCAGATGTGTGGTTTTCAGCCAGGAGCTAGCTATTGCTAATGGACTGAAAAACTTAAGGGGGAAAAAAAAGATATGGCTGCATCATAAATATCCTTAAGAACAAAACTGTGTTGCTAATGTTTATTGTTACTGACAATCTGGAAGTATTACCATCTCAGCTCAGACAGGCGAGTAAGAGCAATAAAAGACATCAGTATCATCGCTAGACTCATTGATGTATAAAAGTGGCAGCTGCTTGCATAAAATTCTAACAATTTCAAATCCTGTCAGTTCAATCAGGTAGAATAACAAGAAAGAAAATGTTAACCATTTATAATGTTAAATTCAAAGCAAATATTTAAAAAATATCTTTAGCTTAATACTTACAGCACAGTATTACTGGGGACTAAAGTTCTTGGCATTTCTTGACAGTTCTTTACGCAGCTGTGTACACAAAGCTTTTCTTTCTTTCTTTCTTTCTTTCTTTCCAGTTTACTTTTCTTATCATTTTAAAAGACATTGAAGATATTAAAAAAGTTGTTATAAAAGCAGCAATAGATCTGCACTGTGATTAATTCCTATTATTAGTTAGCAATTATGCAGTTGGTATTCTTTCAGAAATGGACAACAGATACTTATTTTACACTATACACAATATTTACTCTATTTAAATGAATTTACTTAAGTAAAACATTGACAACTTTCAGTTAATATATATATATATATTAATATGTATTATTTTTATTTCACCCTTTTCTATAAACAATGTATTTGAAAAGCGTAAACAAAGTACTTTATATTTGAAAAAGATTAAATATGGCAACAATTAGTAATATTTGTAATTTTTCCTTCATATAACAAAAAGGTAAACGTTAGTTATTAGTATTATTATTATTAAGAATGAAATACATTTATATATTTATTATAATTATATAACAGCCACCACTCCCAGAGTAAAGGTGTAGTAATGTAGCTTTTGCTGCTGTCAGCATGCTGTAATATACCGTCAGAGTCAAGACTGATACCTGCAGAGTCCATTATTATACGTTTACACAATGCATTAAAGCAAGGTATGATTCAGCAGGTGTGTAAGTGAAGGTTTTATTGTACATTTATTTTTGTCTCAGCATGACTTAATAACCTCTGTACCTGTCAAACTAATGAACATTAAACCCTGAATTCATTTTCTACTGTTTTTAGGCAAAACAATCAAACAGACAACCCAGATTCATTGGAAATTGGATTTCACAACTGCAAAACCTGAAATATAATGTGAGTGAAAATTCGGACATATGGAGCTGTGATACAAACACCAAAATGTAGACATTTACAAATCATGAACTATGGTAAATAAAGGTCAAAACATACTATTAATATGTAAGGTTATTTATTGGTTGCCCCTGTAGTCATAATATGTTGTTAAAAAAGGAATAAAAGTTGTTGCTATTTTACTTCCTCTAGTGTTAATTTCAGCTGGAAACGACTGCGAAATGTATGTACAATAGGAGTCAAAAGTTTGTAATAATTAAGATTGTAATGTTTTTAAAGGCTGCATTTATTTGATAAAAAAAAAACAGTAATATTATGAAATATTATTACAATTGTGAAAAGAAAAAAAATATATTATAATATATGTGACACTGGACCACAAAACCAGTCTTAAGTGTCAATTTGTCAAAATTGAGATTTATACATAATCTGAAAGCTGAATAAATAAGATTTCCATTGATGTATGGTTTGTTAGGATAGGACAATATTTGGCAGAGATACAACTATTTGAAAATCTGGAATCTGAGGGTGCAAAAAAAAAAAAAAATATTGAGAAAATCGCCTTTGAAGTTGTCCAAATGAAGTTCTTAGCAATGCATATTACTAATCAAAAATGAAGTTTTGATATATTTACAGTAAGAAATTTACATTCCTCATGGAACATGATCTTTACTTAATATCCTAAAGATTTTTGGCATAAAAGAAAAACTGATAATTTTGACTCATACAATGTATTTTTGGCTATTGCTACATATACCCCAGCGACTTAAGACTGGTTTTGTGGTCCAGGGTCACATATTTTAAAATGTAATTTATTCTTGTGATGGCAATGATAACTTTTCAGCAGCCATTCAGTTTTCAGTGTCACATGATCCTTCATGAATCATTGTAATATACTGAAAGACAGCTGGCAATGTTCAGAAACACAATAAACAACCAATGGTGAATCAACAAAATTGAGTGAAGCTAGTTTGGTAAGCTGTTAGACATTATCGATCATTATAATAACATTTTTTTTTTTTTTGTGGTCTGATGAGGTAGCAACACTAGCTCACACAACTCATCAAGTCTGAACCACTCTGAATTCACTGACAAAAGACAGTGATGGCAAAATTGTCTATAATGAACAATTTAGAGCATTTTCTCCACTCTGCCTCTTGGATCACTTTTGTCATAATACGCACTCCGGGGTCCTCGCTGTCTCCTTCTATTAGGCTACATATAGTAAAACCAACCTAAAGCTTGGGATTCTGCCCAAGAACTGTCTATTTAAACAGGAAAGAGAAGATTTAAAAGTAAAAACTGGTTTATTGCATGTCTTGCAGAGTGTTATATCCCTTCTGTCTTTTTGGACTCATTTCGTATTTTTGCTTTGTTCCTGTTTCCTGTTCTTTTTGCAGATTTTTTTGTATTTTTTCTTGCTTATTAGTTCCTTGATTATCTCCCAGGATTTCCTTGTTTTCTTGTTAGTCTCTTAGCTGTCTGTACAGTGTTTTCCATGTTATTCGTCAAGTCCAGTACTTGCAGGCTGTTGTGGGTGCTATTATTGATTGTTGGATTCTGATATTGTAAGGATTACTGAAGGATTTTGATTTCCATACTATGTGTGTGTGTGTGTGTGTGTGTGTGTGTGTGTATGTATGTCGGTGAGTGGAGTGGAGTGCTGGTCTCCACTGCTTCTGGCGCTCCTGATTAAATCAGCAATTCAGATAAAGACTTGGTCTGTTTTCACAGCAGACACAACGAGTAAATTAAAAGCAGAGCCTGACAGAGGACCATATGGTCCAAGTCTCTGAGAGAGGAAGGAACGGTAAGATTAATTGATAATAGCTGCCTCTTTCACCACCTCCAGCAGAGGTCTGGAGATGCTGCTGGAATTTCAGCAGCTTGTCCATAATCAAACTGCCAGGAGACATCAGCCACAAAACATGCCTCAACCTTTAAAGTATAATTTGTTAATTTTGTTAAAGCTGTGGTCTTGATGTTTGCACATGTGTACCAGGCATGTTGAGCTGTGGCGCTCATGTAAGGAAACATGGGTGCGATTCCATGTCATGTCATGCTCCCTATGATTTCCTCTTTCGTCCATTGTTTCAATCTTTAGGCAGGTATACACTGTGAATGATTTTCTACATTTTATGATTGTTACTTGTCAGATTGTTTAACACGACACTGGTCAGATCTTGGTTAAGAACCAATGCGGACTGTGCAATATCAGTAACATTTTATGTTAGACTTACAATGTACCAACTGACAGTATTGGCTGGGAATTTTACATCAGTGGTACGGCACAAACCCAAACAAAGTTTATGCTAATGTAAGCAATTTTTGAAAGAAAGAAAGAAAGAAATTATGTTATTATATACAGTTGTGCTTATAAGTTTACATACCCATTGCAGAATGTGCAAAATGTTAATAATTGAAACAAAATAAGAGGGATTATGCAGAGGCGCCGAAAGTATGGGGTGCTGAGGGTGCTGCAGCACCCCCTGTTTTTTTTTCTGTGGGCAACTGTTTAACTGTTGGGAATATAAAAATAAAAAAAATCTGAATGTTTATTTAAGTGCAAATAGCCCAGTTGTTGGCAGAGGCTATTTACACTAACTCCACCCACAAACATATGATTGGGATAGTCAAATTTGCAAAAGACGATCATCAGTCGTCAGGTTCAGTGGCGCAGATGGTAAAACCAAAGACTATAGAGATTTTGGTAAAACATGTGTCACGCTCTTTTTGACACGATCGACCGGGGTTCGAATCTGCCTTTTGGCGAACTTTTTTTCTCCCTTTTCAAATTTCAAATCACATCAGAAAAGCATTTTTTAATAAAAAGTTGAAAATAAAGTATTGGGTAGGGTTAGGGTAGGTGTAGGGAGGGCTTTTGTCCCAATAAGGTGGCATCCATTGAAAAATTTGAAATAAAATATTAAAAAATTACACTCAATAAGTTATTGCATACTGTTTTATAATGTATTACAATGCTGAGGTGCACATAATTGCCACTATTTGCAATAAGTAATTAGCAGACTATCCTGCTATTTTAACATAGAATAAATAGAATATAAAGCGATTTGCACTGTGTAAATAACATATCACTAAAAAATACTGCTATTTTCAGTTAGTGTAAATATCGATGATATTTTGTGATAGTTGTTCACCTTGTTGGTCCTGAGCAGTTCCTTCAGCTCCTGCACATTCTTTGGTTTTCCAGCATCTTTGCATCTCTGCATATTTGAACCCTTTCCAAAAGTGACTGTATGATTTTGAGATCGATATTTTCACACTGAGGAAAACTGAAGAACTCATACACAACTATTACAAAAGGTGAAAACATTTACTGATGCTCAAGAAGGCAACACAATTCATTAAGAGCCCGGGGGTGAAAACTTTTGAACAGGATGATGATGTGTAAATTCTTCTAATTTTGTTTAACGATCATATTTTTTCATTTAGTACTGGACTTCAGAAGCTACATAAATACTTACGTTTCCCAGAAGACAAAATAAGTATAATTTACCCTGATCATCCAATTTAAAAAGTTTTCACCCCCCGTCTCTTAATGCACTGTGTGGCCTTCTTCAGCATCAATACATGTTTTCACCTTTTGTAATAGTTATGCACGAGTCCCTCAATTATCCTCAGTGTTAAAAGATGGATTTCAAAATCATACAGTCAATGCTGGAAAGGGTTCAAAATATGCAGAAGATGCTGGAAAACCAAAGAATGTGCAGGAGATGGAGGATTTTTCTGAAGAACATGCTATGAGCATGCTATACGTAATAAAAGGATGCTCTTATAAAATGATGATTACAAATGTCCTAATATGGCCAAATTATGGCCAAATCATGCAGCGTGCTCTTGGCTTTTGTTAAAAAATAAAAAAATAAAAATGAAAGTTCAATTAAATAAATAAAAAATACATACATAAACACATAATAATAAAAATAAAATATGTTAAAAAATGTTTTTGTTTTTTTCCTCAGCATGTCATGTGCAGGGCTCCATTGAAGGAAGATGGTTTTTGATGATCTTGGGATGAAGTTTATTCCACAGTGCATTACAACTAAATTTCTGGAGATACCAGAATGCCATTGAAGAAATTGGATGATAAACTGGGCCCGTCAAAGTATTCATTTAGAACAGAACACTTCAGTCTGTGATCTATGGCAATGATAGATTGATAGATGGATATTTGAAGAAGAAAGAAGGGAGAGCGAGACAAAGGGAGAGATCCCACTCGGGGGAAATCAGTACATTCTACACATAAACAGATTCATCATCAACACTGACAAATAGTTTGCCGCATAAAGATCAGCTTAAATGAGAGTGAGAAGATGGGGTGTGTGGAAAAGAGAAAAAAAAGAAGTGGAGAATCGGAAGAAGAACTGTTGTTTATGCTGGTAGCTGGTTTCATAGGGTTTTATAGTTGTATCCCAGCTAGTCTACATGGTTGATTATTTAGATGTACAATACAGACAGGTGAGGCTGAGGTCAACTTTGTTGACTAACTTGCTAAAACCGGTTAAAGCTGGCAAACATACCAGCTAAAATATTCAAACAAAACAAAAAAAAAAACATACAAACAAACAAACAAAAAAAAAACTGCTTGTCCAAGTTGGTATTGCTAGAAGGATTTCTCTCTGGCCTTACTCTTGCTCTCTGTACTGCTCACACTTCACCTCTTGTTTTACATCATTCTGAGATGATATACATCCTGTCTTCTGAATATTTTATCATAGAACCAACTTTGAGTTTCATCCTCAGAGAATAAGAGGGAAAGTACAGAGAACCAACAATGCAGAGAACAAGGAGGAGGAAGATGTGAGATGAAGAAGAATAGAAGGCATCAAAATCTTGACCTCACCTCAAACACACACATTCTCCTCCCAGATCAGAAAGAAAACATTGCCCCAGGATATGATGTATAAATTTCCAGTAGCTCTAGGGTAAAGCCTATAGGGAGTTGAGAAACAATATCAAAACTTCAAACACTGAGCAGCTAAGACAACATTAGTATGTTTATAATCAGTTTATAAATCAGTAATAAAGCATTTATAACTTTTCAGTCTGGATCTAAGATGTCTGAAGGGTGTAAAAGTGTGTGTTTCTTATAGATGACGGGGGCTGCATCATTAATCGAGCCCTTGCCCGTATGAGCAGCCTCTCTCTGTCTGTTAATGACAGTAAATGAGAGGTAATTATGGGCTGTCAGTTGGACCTCTCTGCACTTCCATTGCATTACAGGGGTCTATGCCATCTCCTACTGACTACAACACACCCCACAGCCTTCCATTACCCAACTACTGTCCAAACAAACACACACACACACACACACACGTTTAGAACTGACATGCATACAGAAGATTTTGTTTCAATGAACAAGTCATTTTCATGCGACAAATAACAATGGGGTAATACATTCCACTTCCAATAGTTTTGTTGGACAATTCACTTTCAGTACACACAATGTGCATATCTCCTCTTCCTACACCTTTCCTCTTCTGGACAAACTAAGTCAGAACAGATTCAAGTCGTTTTTTGTAACATGGTTTTTGCTGGTCCAGGTTGGTCTACCAATTCTAACCAGCTTGACCAAGCTAGTCTATTTAATCAGTCATGTAAACTAGATGGAACCAGTCCTTTATCATAAATAACAAGCTTTGGTCAGTTATATACTACTTCAGTTGGACCTTCCAGCAGGGGGAAAAAAAAATTACAAATTGCTTATCCAAACAACACGTTCATTCAGGTTTAAGGTTTTACTTTAACATGACTACTAGAGCTGTACAAGATACAGTAAAGCCTGGGACACACCAAGCCGACTTCAAAGAACTAGCTGTGACAAAAGTAATGGTTTGTTGCCTCGCATTGGCAGCATCTAGACCAAAAAGCTGTGCTTGAATACATTGCACAGACTATAGCTGACTTCAAACTAGCATGTGCATTCTGCGCCGCATGCAAGAAATTAAATGTCTATATCAGCATATAGATAGTCTATATTTGTCATTCAAAAAGAGAAACTGAAACAAGGATATAAGAGATATGCGCAGATAAACAAAATGTAAACAAAGCAGTGCTTTCTTGCCATTTTGAATACCAGTTATGTTGATAACTTTATTCATTTTAAGTGGTTAATATTGTTATGAAAATATCTGCATATTGCGATGCTTGTGTAAGAGCCCGACGAGAGCTGATGCAAAAACTATCCCGACAGACACTCGCCAATGGCCGACCGTTGGAATGATGTGTCCCAGCCTTAAGGTAACATTACACTAGCTACTCAATAGACTCCATCCGGCCTCAGTTTACTCCTCATACTGCTTGTTTTCTCACAACCTCTAGTCGCATACAGATAACTCTCAAACTCCACAGCCTCTCTTTGATCACCGTGTGTTTGTCTCCCAGTAAAATCCCCAGGAACCCCTGCATCCTGCTCCTGTCTCTATTTGTCTCTTATCAGACTGGGGTGCAGGTGCCCTACCCTCCCCCTTTTCACCTCTGAGAGGGTCCAGCATAGTCCCAGCTGGTCCTGCTAACACATTCCGCTGCAGCCTAATTACAGTGGGGACTAAGGGGCCACTATGACCTCTGCCTTAACCCCCCTTCATGGCCCCCCAAGGGCCCAAGCAGAGAGGAGGGGCTGCACTGACACAGATCACGGAGGACACTCCAGGTGGTGGGACAGCGCAGGGAATTGGAAGTCATGAATATATTAACAGAAGAGCATAATGAATTCAAATTAAATTATACGTGCCCAGCACTGCGTGACAGGGTCTTGCAGCTAGCGGGGATTTTTTAGGGGGCAAATTATTATACCTTTCAGATGAATATGATGAGAGAGACAAATGGCTGAAGTGCAAGCACACACATTTGTCAAATGGACATGAAGTTTGTATTATAAAGATAAGAAGAAAGTGAACATTGAGTCAGTGTTGAGTGAAATGATTGGTCATTTTCTTGGTCCAGTGGCAATGGGGACAACGGGATTTTAGGCTCAAGCTTAGAGAAGTCCGGAGGTCAGGAAGCTCCCAGCTGTCTCACTTCGCACGCTGGCCCAATCTAAGGCCTGGACCCTTGGGGATGGGGGTGATTCACAGACAGCAATGCCCAAGATGACCCTCTGGAGTAAAGGGGGGATTTTGAAAGCTGGAGTGGTACATCCTCTTGAAGAAAGTGGGAGGCAATGTTACTCATTGCCTACGGCAACACATAATAATTCTGTCTATTGTTCGGCATATCCTGTAAACAACTTGAATACTTACCACATGTAATGATGCAATCAGTCACACTTAATTTTAAGTTTCAATTCTCACTATTAACAAACCATTAACTATGACTTTTGCCTCAGTAAACTCTTAATTTGCTGCTTATTAATAGTTAGTAAGGCAGTTGTTAAATTTAGGTATTGGGTGGGATTAGAGATGCATAATATGGTCATGTAGAATAAATGCTTTATAAGTACTAATTAATTAATCCATAGTCGAGTGATAGAAAGTTAGTCAGTGATTTCAGCGACACAGTTTCAAATCCTGAATTGGGGTGTTGTGACCTAATGGTTAGATATTCGTACTTGTAACCCAAACATTGGCCACACATAACTCAATCACTCACTAATAATCAACCAATATGTTAATAATAGGCATGCAAATAAGCAATTAGTTAATAGTGAGAATTGGTCCCTATACTAAAGTGTTACCATGCATTCCGTCCAATGAACTGACCTCAGAGTAACCAGAGGGATTTCCACACTGTATGTTACCATTTTCAGCACGACCTGACCAGTGCATATTTTGTTTGCCAGCGAAACAAAAAAATCAATAAAATCTTTCGATTCTCACTGGTTTCCTCTAATAATTAGCCACACCACCTTAGCATAGAGCTCTGGAGCGTAAATCTCTCATAACACAGAAAGAGGTAGCAACACCGTGAGGGAGGGAGGGCGAGGCTGCCACACTTTCATTTGCTGTTGCAAAGGCATAATGTGCAAATGACAAGAGCAATCGGAAATTAATGGAGGACAATACACAGGCAGCATGTTGAGGCATCGTCTTAATTATGAATGCTGAAAGCCAATTAATCCCGCTCTGCGGCACACTTCATTTTCAGATATTATTTAGTGAAACGGAAAGATGTGAGACTATGACAGTGTGGAGATAAAGAGAAAGAGCAGGATGGAGAAAGATAAGCTTGGAACTCAAACAGCCCACAGCCTCTTCCTCTGCTCTCTGGATTTCTTTCTCCCAGTGGTCTACTTGTCTGTGCCATGCCCCTCATCTCTCCTTTTTTTCATTCTCTCGCCCTCCCCTGTGTCTTGCATGCACTCCTTCTGCCATGTTTCCTGCCCCCCTTCTCTCATCTCCCCTTCCTCCCATTCCTTTTCTTTAGCTCTTTTTCTCTGTAATCATGTTGAACAGCTCGTACCCCCTGCCTTCAGCTCTGTGGAATTACAAGGATTAGGGTGCTTCTCTGCACACAAACACATGCATAGGGTGAGGGGTCGGCCTAGGTCAAACACAACCTGATTTACCCTGCTTGCCTGACATAGATAAAGAAACTGGGGCTGTACAATTAGTCAAATTAAAACCAAAATTGTGCAATGACATTGTGTGATTATTAAATCTCAAAGGCTGTGTGTTAAATGAATAAATACGTTTATTCTGCTAGTACTGCATATTTTAGAGTTGATGTGCGGGTGCCATGTGTTATCTGTAGTTACCACACAGATTCTACACAGTTCTTTTTACTGGAAGAATATAATTCAGTTTGGTTGTATTTCCCCAAATTGTGGTATGACATCCTACTCTGTTGTTCAAATGTTACATGCTTTCTGATTCACATTAAAGCAGCAGAACAATTAATTTTTTTTTTTTTTTACCCTGATTTTAGAATACTCCCTTTCATAGAAAAACATGTTAATTCGTATTTTAGTAGATTATCGAAATTAACTGGAAAAAATACCAACTGAAAGACAATGTAATGCTAAGTAAGTCTTTTTATTTTCAGTTGTTTATGTGCAAAACTTGACTTAGTTTGGAGGTATTCCTTTGGAGGTTTTGCTTGATAATGTAGTAATGCAGTTTTTCTCACATTCTACTGAACATGATAGCTGCAGTTTTAATGTGATTTTCCGCCTTTGATAATAAAATAGCAGCAAAAAGATGTTTACTGTGTTGCAGTTGAGATTGCAAAATATCACAATTTTAAATAATAAAATTTATTTAAAAAATAACAACTATAAAAACAATTATTTTAACAATTGTAACAAGCACAGAAAAATAAAAAATGAATATAGCCTACATTGCATCATACAAAGTGCAAAACTCATTTGACATTTGTTAACAACTGATCATAAACTTGCAGAAAACAAACAAATAAATCAATGAATAAAAAATCACTACAATTGCACTTTAAAACAACTCTTGGTAGTAGTAATCAGAGGCCAGTAATTGTGTGTGTGTGTGTTGGGGGGGGGGGATGGGTACATTATAGAACCAATGATTTTATAAATATAATTAAAAATGTTATATTCTGTTCCCTCTTTCCTCTTTCACTACTATATGAGCAGCTCCACAAAACAATTATCACACACTACTATTTATTTTTCAATTATCTTGTACTGTGCTTAATTAATTTATGCTACGTTAAAAAAAAAAAAAAAAAATCCAGTAGGAGGTACAAATATTAGATTTCAATAAGGCAAAGGAAGTCATATGTGCTTACATTTATTGTAGGGATTTTTACAACAACTCGAATAAACAGTCAGAAAAAAATTAGACCTTCAAAATTCTCTGAACTGAAGGACACTCACTGATGTTGATGTATAATTGAATATAATTATAAGCTCTGTTCCAAACAAAACCTTTTATATGTGAAGCTATAGATGAATATAAATATAAACACTGCTCCACACAAAACCTAGTGAGCTACCTGTATGTCAGCATACTATAGGGATGAATTATAAACTATTATATTTATTTATTCTGAGATTGAAGTACTTTGAGTAATGAATGGATATACGAAAATAGATATTTAATATATGCCATCTTGAATGATGATCGCTAACCTTATTAAAAGGTAGCATAATTTACTGCTTACTTGTTTTGGAACAATACACAAATGCTGCCTATTTAGGAAAAGAGCTATGGCAAAGTATATATATTAAGAATGAGTAATATATATAATTTTTTCCATATAATTGATTATACGAATTTCGAGCAAATATACAGGCAATGCAATATACATTAGACTATGTTATGTTTATCCTTAAGGCCTGCATATTTGCATATCCGGATTGTACACACCATCTTGAGTAACAGATCTGCTGTTGGGACGTGTGCATATGTGTGCGTGCATGTGTGTCTTGGAGGGGGTGTGCAGGGCAAAGATTAGAAGGTGTGAGACAGCAGATGGGTATGTCTAAAAAAGCCCAGCAGTCATTGGGGGTATACATCTAATAAGGGGAGGGTGCAAAATGATATCAGACAGATGCAGTAACATTAATGACCATATAAACCATCTAACAGCATTCATGCATATAGATCAATGTGCTTTAACACTTCACAAAGGGATAGTGGCAGGCGTTCAGGGCAGCATCACACTGCATGGTGTACCTCTGTGGATAACAGAATAAATGCTCTTCAAATGATCGTTTCTCTTCTCTATCCCATGATCCTCTTTGCTTCAGAGATAGGAAAGAAATGGTTATAAATGGAGAGGACAAGTGTGTCATCTTGAAGCCACCACCATATGTGGGTGTGCATTGTCTTCCATAACTTTGGCACAGATGGCGCCTACCGATGTCACAATACCACGGTGTCTATTGTGTCGCCATCACACTAATGATGAGGCGAGATGGCAAAAATAATAATGGTAAAAAAAAATGAATCAAGCTGTCCTCATTTGAACTGGTATCCAGAAGGGCCTTTTCCGAAGAGAAAGCAGCCAGTCCAGTAATTAACTTATATGATAATGAATGACTAATTATGCTCGTCAGTGGCCATCAGGAGAGGCCCCCCATGACCCGCTTTCTTACAAACTGTCAGTCCATCCCGTCACCAAAGGGCTTATCAAATCTTAACCCTGAAATAGATGAAAAATCTGTCCATGTTCCCCTGGAGCATGTACACACACACACACACACACACACATGTGACAGAAACAAAAAGAAAAACCAACAAAAGAAGTTTACCACAATGCACACACATACAGAGAAAAGGGAAGGTGTGTTTAGACGTGGTGACCTTCACATAATCCCAAGTCCACTCATTATCTTCATGAGGAAAAAACACCTGTCATAGAGGTTTCCAGAATACAAACAGATGTTTTTACATATGTGCTTGTATCATGTGATGGACATGTCAATGCTCTGAGCTGTATGTGCTATATGTCCAAACACATTAGCCCATCTCTCAGTCCAAAGCTTCATTTGTTTACTAATATGAATAGACAAAATGGTGTGAGACAAATACTTATACAAGTCATAGCTGTGCACTTAAAGAAATAAATAGTATATTTGTTTAAATTGATAAGCTTAAGCATCCAGTTATTTCAGTCCCTTGTGAAAAGAAGCTTATTTGCACTTAATTGTGCTGCATGTACACTTAGTACACTAATCTTAAAAGTGTATTTAAAAAAACTGTACTTGCAGATAATATATTAATGAAATAAATGTTCAAGTAAGCGTATATAAAGAGATTACACTTTTATGACTGTTTCTTTTTTTTTTAAAGTGCACTTTGTCAAATTAAGAGTTTTACTTTAAAGTATATATTAAATGAACTAGTAGTTATGAACTACCAAATCACATTAAATGCTTATACACTCTAAAAAATGGTGCTAAATAGCACTAAAAGTGGTGCATTGTCTCGTAATCATAGGAAAGCCACTTTAAATGCTATATGTGAACCTGTACCACAAAACCAGTCTTAAGGTATATTTGTAGCAATAGCCAACAATACATAGGTCAAAATTATAGATTTTTCTTTTATGCCAAAAATCATTAGGATATTAATTAAAGATCATGTTCTGATATTTAGTAAATTTCCTACTGTAAATATATCAAAACGTAATTTTTGATTAGTAATATGCATTGCTAAGAACTTCATTTGGACAACTTTAAAGGCCATTTTTTCTCAATATTTTTGATTTTGTTTTTTTGCACCCTCAGATTCCAGATTTTAAAATAGTTGTATATCTCAGCCAAATATTGTCATATCCTAACAAACCATACATCAATGGAAAGTTTATTTATGTATAAATCTAAATAAAAAAAAAAAAAAAAAAAAAAAAAACCTTATGACTGGTTTTGTGGTCCAGGGTCACATATAGCACCTATCTTTAAAGTTGCTGTAGAGCATCTTTGTCAAATGGTGTAGAACCATAAGAGGAACCCCATTCTCCTCTGTAGATGTTAGATATGTTACTCCACTTTGTTTGTTATGAATGGGAATTTACTACAATGGCAAAAGCTGTTTTGAATCACTTTTATGCTTTTCTGAGGTCAAAAAGTCTTGTGTGTATATTTCCTTATAGGGGGGCTTTTGGGGGCAAAAAGGTTGAGAACCACATTATCTTCAGAAAATACACTTAATGTTGTTTTTTAATCCTTTCCACACCTAAACTAAGAGACTAAGAGAGAGTTAGAGAACCTTTAAAAAGCTATACAGGGGCTTAATGGGTTCTTTGTATGGCAGCGGTGCTATGGCACCTCAACCACCCCAAAGTTTCTGTGTATATTATTTATATATTAACTGTAGAGTCAATATTGTATTGAGAGTAATGTATTACTAAATTCCGACCTCATCATTACAAATGTGTAATTACAAATACATTAAGTACATCACATGCAGTACAAATACATGGTATTTACTTTTAGTTTACTATAAATTCTTGTCAGTATATCAGCGGTGCAATTTAACGATACTTCTAAGACAATAGTAATCATGAAATTACACATAATATACTTAAGTTCTAATTAAGCAGGTCAAAAAACAACTCTTAAATTCAACTAATTGCATTTTTAAACTATAATACATTTGCATTTAATTGCAATTAATGTGTTTAAGTGTCAGAAAACATTACATTTAATTTGCACTTAAGTATATTCTTAAGTATATTCCTTCCGTAATAAGTGCTCTTTTGAAAAGTATGCTAAAATAGGCTACTGCATTTTCACAATGAGTGGCCTAGAAAAAGCTACAAAAGTTCTAATCCACAAAAGGTGGGTTATGGAGGCAGCCATATTATGATTATACAGTATGAGCAGCTGATATACTACTCAATTTATCTCAGTAACCACCCTATTACCGAACATTTTTCGAATGGAGAATGAAGATGTGCATCTTAGTGCTCATTACTGCCCTGTTTAGGACTGAAGGACGTACTGCAGTTCTTTCTCAAACAGGTTATAGTAACATCAGACTATACTCTTTTCTTCCTGTCTCTTTATCTCTCTTGCTATCACTTTCTCTCAACAAACCAACCCCCACACACTCTAATTGTGCTTATTTCTTTCAGCTATGTATTATTCACCCATCTGTAGTGCTTTCTAATGTTTTTTGCCATCTCCGCAGGTAAGCACATCTGGAGCAGAAGCACTGCACACCCACACCTCCTCTCTTCTGCAGGTGGAGGTGTGAGAAGATGTTGTGATCACAGTGGAGACTCCAGCTGCTCTCTCACGAGGTGTCATGGCTGACTCATTCTACCTCTGCACAGAAATAACATGCCATGTTCTTTGAATAAGTATAATTAGACACAGAGAAAAAGTGACTGAAAGACAGACAGATGAATAGCCAAGATAGGTAGTTCAGGACTTTGTAAAGGACCTAATGTAGTTTTGTTTGTTTATTTGTTTGTTTGTGTGTTTTTACTGTTTGTTAGTTAGTTAGTTAGTTAGTTAGTTAGTCCTTAGTTTGGCATTTTAGGGAAGCTCCAATATAGGCACCTAATACTGATCATTGATTAATCACTCTTACAGTTTGCTTTCAGTCTTAACATTCTTAAAAAAATGTGAGTGCAGTTGAGGAGTTAAAGGAGTTTTATGGGACATCACAACTGTCTACAACACATCTGCAAAATGTAATAATTCACCCAAAACATTTAATTCATGCTAGTTATTGTATCAATATGTTGGCCAATGGCACCAATTTCTCTCTCTCTCTTTTTTTTTTTTTTTTTTTTGTAGTTTGAATTTTGGGTAACACTTTACAATAAGGTTCATTAGTTAAACATTAGTTAATGTATTAACTAACATGAACTAACCATGAGCAATACATTTGTTACTGTATTTCCTAATCTTCGCTAACGTTAGTTAATAAAAATACAGATGTTCATTGTTAGTTCATGTTAGTTCACAGTGCATTAACTAATGTTAACAAGATTTTAATAATGTATTAGTAAATGTTGAAATTAACATTAACAAAGATTAATAAACGCTGTATAAGTGCAGTTTATTATTAGTTAATGTTAACTAATGTAGTTAACTAATGAACCTTATTGTAAAGTGTTACCGAATTTTGTAGTTGACACTTAAGGCACCTCAATAGACTCAACTGTAATTTTTGATATATCCTTAGGGTATAAGTTTTCTTACCACTAAAAATAATACATTTAAAGATAATTTATTTAAGTTAAACCAATTAGTATAAGCGATTAGACCATCATTTGCATTCCTAAACAATGAATTCAAATTTGAATGAGAGAGAGCTAAGGCTGTGTTATCTGCAAACACTGAAATAGAAATATTAAGGGTCCAAGTATGGACCCCTGAAGAACCCCACAGAGTCATCTTGCTAAAGAAAAACTATTTAATTCTGTCTTTTGATGTTGTTTACTGGACAGTTTGCTGGAAAAAAGTCAATACTGTAGTACAAACAAACAACAACAACAAAAAATAATAATAAATTAAAATATTCCATGTCATATATTTATGGAATTTACACGTATGTCTGACAGATATTTGAGTGGATAAGTTTTTGCATATAATGGCTTACAATGAAAAATGTTTAGAAGTTGTTAAGAGTATGACAAATTCACTGAGAATCAACTCAGCAAACCTTGTGCAATACATTATTGTGCAAAATGTAGAAAATTGCATTTACTCTTTTCCACATGTGTCACACTACATACTATTCTTTTCATACACTGTTTTTGCCTACTATACGGTAGCAAAGTAGACAGACAAACACACAGACAGACAGAAGTATTAATATGGTCACTGATATTTTCTGCACCCCTACTTTGCATGCATGTGTGAGGCCAGTTCGGACAGCACTGCCCTCAGCCTCCAGATGGCCAAGCTCCAACAGGTGCTGTCGGGTGGGGGAGGGTGAGAGGTCTGACATCTGTTGTCCATGCACTCCAGCCCTTCACACACACCTCATCATTATATATGCATACATTTAAATATGTATCCATCTATTCCTGATGTAGCACAGTGTTTCACTGCCATTAAAAACAGAAACATGACATATGTTCAGCTACAGGATTTTTATCTGGCTCATAAGTAACACCCCCACATCAGCACATCAGCTCACCTGTAGTAAAAAAAAAAGGAAAGAGGAGAAAAGAAAGGTTTCTTTTATAAATCAGATGGATATTTGCTAAAATAAAAATATTTTCTAAAGGGCTCAACTATGTTTATAACAGTGCTCATAGATATCCGTGCAAACATATTCATCTGCAATCAAAAGTCATTTCAATAGCAGCTCAAATATTTCTCATCACATTCTTCCAGCATCAAATGAGTTATGGAGTTTAGGAGACACATCTGAGAAAAAAAAGTCTGAGAACTGTACTCCTGAACTTTAAAAAGCAACCTCTCAATAAAATTGACCTTTTCACAAAGGTCTCTTTGACGTTTCTTGAAATCCAAATATTTCTGTATCATTTTGCATTTTATTCTATTTATTCCATACTACTGGTTGGTATTGATTGACTTGGGAAAAAGACAGCTTCACTTTCACTCACTGTGAAGACTTGATAGAGCTTTGTCTACAACTTTTATTTTTCAAGTTCAAAAGTAAAAGAATACACTTTCACTGAATATATATATATGTGTCACCGTATTGTATTTTTGTATATTAATAATGTAATGACATGCACATGAAAAAAAATGCAATTTAAGGGTTTAGGACTTTCTATTTCAGTATCGGTGAGCTGCAAAATGTGGTTTAACACTTGTAACAGAGATATTGCACTCCAATCAATTCATTGGCACTTCATTATGTGCGTCCCTGTGTGTTAATGGCAGCTGAGCGCTTCTGTAAGTGTGTGAGGTTAGTAAGCGAGCAGCCAGATGACGTGTGCCGCGCCGTGTCCTCGTTAGCACCAGGAGTCTTTGGCTAAATTGGGCAACATGCGCCTCGACTTCAACAAGCACCTGCTCTCAAGTACACAGCTGTCACTCAACGGTGTCATCAGCGCCTAGAACCTCCCACCACGGGAGAACAATGGAGCTCCGAGTGAGCTTATGATCAGCACTGCATGCATCTCTTCTCACTCATCTCTCATTTTAACCCTATTTGCATCTTCTCTCTGGCTAGATTCATTTTCCTTTGCCTTTACAAGAAAGTACTGTTGTGGTACCATGGTACATGATATCAGATGAAATACTATGGTAATTTACTGCATACCATAGTACTATATGATTGTGACTGGCATGGTGTTTACGTTGAAGCAAGCATTTTCTGTAAATCTGCTTTGAAATGATATCTATCATGAAAAAAGTGCTAAACTTGAATTGAATTACAATATTTCCTAATGTACTTCAAAGAATACCATGGTATTATTATGATAGTAGTGTCTAAAAACATGGTATTACCATGGTATCAAATAACATGGTAATAAAACAGTTATTTCCTATATACCAGTGTACAGTAAGATCATCATATTACTATATGATTTTATACGATCACAAAAAGTACTAGTTTTTTTTTTTTTTTTTTTACAGTGTAGTACCATAATATTGTTGAAAGTAACTTGTAGTGCCATGAAAATACCATGGTACTAAAATGCATATACTACAGTATAGACATCACTTACAAATAAAAAGTATATTGTCCAAAAAAAAAAAAATTGTAGTTTGCTATTAAAAAATCATATTTCATTGTATTTATGGCCAAGGTACTTCAAAGAATACCATGGTATTACAATTATGGCACTGCGCCAAAACATGGTAATGCCAAGGTCCATATTTATATAATATTGATCACTATTTTCAACATACCCTGATATTTACTTTCTGGTCACTTCAAGAAAAGATACTTTTATCCAAAGTAACTTACAAAAGAGGAAGTGAGTATATGCCCAAAAATGCATGGCAATACCATGGTGCTATTTGTAACTGTTTCAGGCTTTATCCACCTTTATTATCCAACTGGCAGTAAGCTATTTTCTGTGAATGTGCAAGACCTCCGATTCATTAGCTGCTATAAGTAAACTAGAAGAATATCGAAGGGCAGAAAACTGTAAAGTTTTCAATAATCCAGCAGCATTAATTGTTCTTGTGAGCTAAAATAATGGGAAGCCGATTGCACAGCAAGCTTTGCACAAATAGCCTGCTTTTACATTAAAAATAAGGTAGTTTCTTTCTCTCTCCAGCATGTAAAGAGACTCATTATATGTTTCAGTAAATTATGAGGAGTAGAATCAGGAGGGGCTTTTGACAGATGGCATATGGAGTGTTTGTATGTATATAGGGGGAGGAGACAGGCTTGTTTTAAAATAGACCGTAGCCCTGACTGGCCAGTGGACAGGGATTACATTAACCAGATCAGTACTTCCATGGGAAAGCAGAGGAAGTCACTGCACCAGGACCCCACTGCCCTCTGCAGCTCATAAACACACATGAGTGCACATACTCTTCACAGAATTACAGTAATGATTCTTTAGAGAGTTTTCAACATCAAGTTACATACAACAAGACATGAGTATGGGAGTAAGAACGGAATGCATAATACCCTACTAATTGCTGTAAACTATTGTATACTCTTAATTTACTAGTTAATTTTATATATGCATTACATCTAATAGATTGGCAGAAAGGTGAAGCATGCATCCAAAATGCATGGGCTACTTTATCCTATAATTCAATGCACAATTTTTCTCCATTATAGGGATACTCCACCCCAAAATGAAAATTTTGTCATTAATCACTTACCCCCATGTCGTTCCAAACCCGTAAAAGCTTTGTTCGTCTTCAGAAAACAATTTAAGATATTTTAGATGAAAACCGGGAGGCTTGTGACTGTCTCATTGACTGCCAAGTAAATTACACTGTCAAGGTCCAGAAAAGTATGAAAAACATAATACTACATCTGTGGTTCAACCGTAACGTTATGAAGCGACGAGAATACTTTTTGTACAGAAATAAAACAAAAATAACGACTTTATTCAACAATTCGGCACCGTAACATCACCATAGCACCGTTTTGCACCAAAATGCGTACGCTCTACCGTGTCAGCCGCAACATAGGGATGCGCTGTTTCCGTTCAAATCAAAGCGTAAATCCACGTATCCTTGAAAAAAAACGTATCCTTGTGTCACGGCTGACACAGAAGAGCGTACGCATTTTGCGTGCAGCGATACTCTCAAAATGGTGCTACGGTGACGCTACAGTGGAGTTATGGTGCCAAATTGTTGAATAAAGTCATCATTTTTGTTTTATTGCCGTACAAAGAGTATTCTCGTCACTTCATAGTGTTACGGTTGAACCACTGATGGCAGATGGAGTATTCTGACGATGTTTTTCATACTTTTCTGGACCTTGACAGTGTAATTTGCTACTGTCAATGGGACAGTCACAACCCTCTCGGTTTTCATCCAAAATATCTTAAATTGTGTTCCGAAGACGAACAAAGCTTTTGCGGGTTTGGAACGACATGGGGGTAAGTTATTAATGACAACATTTTCATTTTGGGGTGGAGTATCCCTTTAATTTTGAGGTTTGCAAATGAAAAGGTTAGTTTACCCAAAAAAGGAAATTCTGTCATTATTTACTCACCCTCATGTCATTCCAAACCTGCATGACTTTGGTGCACAAAAGAAGATATTTAGAGAAATGTCTTTTTATCCATACAATACGTTTGGGTCAGTGGTAACCCAAACTGTTAGGTTACCAGCATTCTTCAAAAAATCTTGTGTGTGTGTGTGTGTGTGTGTTTTCTGCATAAGAAAAAAAAGTACATTTGGAACAAAATGTGGGTGAGTAAATGATGACATGAATCAATAAAGGTTCAAAAATTGTTTGTTGAATTATGAACAAAAAAAGGTTCTTTATAAATGGCTTAATTCTATGGTCAGCTTTACTACTATTGACCAAAACCATTTGTCTAAGTACCTGTTTGTTGTTTAAATATCTTAAAAATCCCTGTTTTTCTCTATTTTCCATTTGCACTCTCTCTTCTGAACACATTCTGTCTAAAACAGCGTGACCTCCATTTCCCCGTCTGGCTCGCGGGGTTTGCACAGCCCTCTGCAATATTGCTTTTAAACGAGTTCCTATAAACAAACAATTACAAGAGAGGATGACTTATCTGCCTCAATGGCTTCACTATGGGGAAGCGTTTAATTTAAGATTTCACAGTCCCCTAGAAGAGAGGACAGGGGCCAAATGAAACATACATTCACTTTCCCAAGCCCTCTAGGAACACACACAGACTCAACAAGATATATATACAAACAGAAGCGTTATGCCCATTCAAACTGAGGGGGAATGTGCAGTTTGTTCAGTTGCTAATAAAATTAATAATAAAACACTATAGGCTATAGGCTAGAAAAATACATGAATACTTGACAACACAAACAGAGGAAGATGATAATACAAAATAATCTGTTCTCTCTCCGAACCTCAGTCTTTTGTATTTATGACATTTAATAGTTATTCTAAGCTGTAACTGCAGCGGGCATTAATCTTTGTCACGCGATTTATAGCTTATGGTAGCATGACCACATAGTAAATTAAAATACAGGTCAATTTGTGGCCTCCTATAGCCATTAAGTTTGAATGGCCACAGCAATAATATTACATTAATGGATGAGCGTGCGGACGGGAATACGAGGCCTGACAAGTGGACCCGATCAATAGATTTCAGGGTGAGTGGTGAGGTGCGGTCAACCTGAAAGTGAGTCTGAATGCTCCAGAGCCGCTGTGCAGTAATCACACTGCTGGGGGCCCGGCGCTCCAATGGACTCCACTGGAATGGGCTTCATAAAGAGAGGATGGGTAGGTGGAAGGAATCTGTTTAAGTGCACTCAGAGCTCCAGGTGGAAGAACTGTGTAATGGGGATCGAGTAGGGATGGTAAAAATATATTCGTAGTTCCCATCATATTTTGAATCAATGCTCAAAAAAATCTGAATCGAGGTTATCAGTAAATTCTCTTTATGGACAAAAAAGTAATAATTTACAAAATGCTTTTCTATCGTTTTGAGGATGACAAAAGAAAGCGTTATGAACCGCCAAGGTCTTGAGTTCAGTTCTCTGAGAATACATAAACTGATAAAAAAATGTGCAAGTCGTGCTGAATAAATACAGCTTGCCAAATGCATGCATGTAGGTATTACAACAATGTAGCATTCCGTACTACTGCTTAAAATGTTTGTTTAATATTGCATACTGTTTCAATACACTATTTTAATTGTATATATTTACAGTATAGCATTGGTGTGCTAATATTTCATTCTGAACAAAGCCAGAGTTACACAGAAGAAAGAGAAGAAAATACGAGGGATACAGATCAAAAATTGTTGCATTAAGAAATAAAGAGAAGGTGCTTAAAACCTACAACTAGTAGTGCATACTGCTTCATAGCTATTGCATTAGCACTGCATTAATGTTAGTTATTGCATCAACTATTGCTAAAACCTTGTTGTAAAGTGTTTGTAAAGAATCATGCTTCGTGAAAAACTTAAATGCATTAAATGTTTAATGAAATGTGTTAAATGTGTGTTAAATTAATATAAAACATACTTTTAAATCATATTATCATGACTAAGAGCAGAAATCATGTTGCATGTATCCATTCAGAGCTAGAGGAACAACAGATTATATTGTTATTGTTGCGTTCAAGTAAATATCAATGTATTTAAATCAAAACTGTATAAGAACTTCTGATGTGTAGTGTGTACTACGCCTTCAATGTTGTACAGTTTTTTTGACTTTTGATTTACAGTATATGACATATTGACAACAACCACAGAAAAATGATCAGAATCAGATTTGACCTCACATGATAGCAAAGTCTCTAGAACAGTTAGTCGTGTTAAGCATTTTGGACTTGCTCGATCAAAGCCAAAATGATCATACTTATGCATATAAACAGCAAAACAATGAAACAAATGACACAGCAGGATGACATCTAGAATCAGTGGACATTTCATTATGTTACAACAGTGAAAACAAAGGATTCATATTGCTCAGATGGTTAAAAAAATTCTTTATGCATATGCACACACATATGCCCTCATATAGAGTAACACATCTGCCCCCGGCCTGTCCTTTTGTCCTGCTATTTTATTGTCCCGGATCCCCTTTGCGTCTGGTTACCCCCGCAGCATCTGCCAAGGCTGAGCCCATTGTCCCCTACCGTGTCACACAAACAGAGCTCAATTAGGAAGCCGTACTCTCTACAGCAACACTACAGTTTAAGCCTGTAGCCTGTCATAGCACCTGCCACACACATGTCCATCACTTTGAAGGCTCTGTAACCAAACTCCTCTTCAATTACACTGCACTAAAAATAGCATCTGTGGGTTTTACTGTGCCTGTAATGTTAGAAAGCATGTGGCATTAATTGTTAAACACTGTATTTGTGAATGCGCACACCCCCTGAAGGCCGACGGCCACTTAAGACAGGGTTTTGATACTCAATATGGTGAATGAATGAGTCAGTAGTCATTGACGAAAAAAGTGTGTGTGGGTTTGACTTGCAGTGCATATTTTCTCGGGGCACCTAGACACTATGCGTATTAGGGCTGGAATACCACACATATTTTTAAAAAATGAAACAGACTTTAAAATACTTGCCTACTTTGTAAATAGTTACAGATGAAAAACTGTACATCTCTGAATTTCAGATTTTCAAGGTGTTCTGAACAAGCTAGTTTCCAGGAGACACACAAAAAAATGAAAACAAAATGTTCTAAAATTGGCTCAAAATATCAAACATGTTTAATTTCCTCCTACAGGAGCTAAAGTAAGTCTGTTCCCATCCGTTTCTGTGAAATCTGTCAGTTCCAATCTGCAGACTGGATCTGATGTGCAGAAACAAGCGTTGACTCCTCGAGACTATAAATTGGGGCACAAATCTGGGAAAATCTGTATTCTATCCTTTAGTGAACACTTCACCTCTGTTGATTTCCCATGGAATGGTGGCTCCAAAAACTTCAAGGAAAAATTGAATGGAAATAATCAAACAGACACTATTAAGTGGGCCCACTAAGGTCCTCTATGGAATATTCTACTTGATCATCATGATTTTAATGATGATTCTTGCTTACACCATGTTCTAACTAGACACAACACACAATAAAAGGTATCTTTTCCATATTTCATCCTAACCAGCCATGACTGCAATATGCATCAGGGGGTTCTATTTTAGAAACAGTTTCTGCAAGAACATACAAATGATTAAAATGATAATCTCAGGTACCGACTATGTGATTTATTTAATGTTAAAAGTGTCTAAGTGAGTTTGAATATCATTTTGCCTCACCATATTTGAAGTGTCAATGACTATTTTACCTCTTTAGATCTTGAAACTAAAGAAACGTGAAGGTTAAAACTGTGAACTCAGTGTGAACAAACAAGCATATTTCATGACAAAGATTGATTAATTTACTCAGTATGTATTTGTAATAATGTTAAAATACAGGTAGGCTAGTTTAATATTTATTAATGTTTATGAAGTAGATTGTGTAGCTTATCCATTTCGTTGCAAGTGCAGTGTGCTTACAGAAAGACATCTGACTGGCTGTGATATTTGATTGATTTTGTCATGTCTCGTAGCCGTGTCATGTGTGATGTGGACAGACAAATTACTTGTTGCTGGAATCTTACAGCGCTGAGTCTGGTTAGGACACAATTTTAAAGTAGCTCTTATGTGCTTAAAAAATGGAAAATTGGAAATTTTGTCTTTGCTTATATCCATCATGACATCTCACCATGTTGTTGATTTCTTGAAGCGCCAGAAATGAATATGAATTTGGTTTACATTGGGTTTGATCAGACTACAAACAACTAAACAGATCTGATACTGCAAAGTATTTCCAATTCTCAAATAGATCTCAAACATGCATATTATTTATTAAATAAAAATTTCGACACCACTTATGAATGTATAAAAAAATACAAACTCTGTTGTGAACACAGAAACATTCAAGCACAAAACCTTTTATAGAGAAAGAGAAAATGAGATATACCTGCACGCATTGCACTGCCATTCATTCATCTTGTCATAACAATCTTGTCAAGGCGCATTTACATGCAAGGCCAAATTCTTGCAGTAAGCCGCAGTACATACAGGCCCTCAATGTTGACCTCTGATCTCCAGCTACTTCCATGTGTCAGGGTGCTATGAAAAGTGCCATTAATGGGTAAACGGGGTTGCCCTGAGCTTCAATGAAACCACTGACCTCATTAACTGGCACCATCAAATATCTATTTAAGCTTGTTTCACTGGGCCTTTTCAAATGCAACATTAACAATGGGAGACAAGGACGTTAGCAAAAGATGTACTCCAATATGTTACGGCAATTTCAGTGGGTGAGTGATTAGGTTGTAAAAGGCCTGGAAAAGTGAAAGTGACATCAAAGAGCTGCAAGCATCCACATCAAAGAGTAAGAGACTTTAAAGCATCAAGGATTATGTCATATCTTTAAAACACTATTTAACATTTCAGCTCATAAAGTCTACATGAAAACGAAACACAATATTGTGGTGAATTGTTGTAAATTAAATCAACTAAAACTTGGATTTTGGAATAAACCTTAAAATGTAGTTGATGAAAATATTATTTATTGAAATATTTAGTTGTAATTTTAGTTAATAAGTAATTTAGGGGGGGTTTCTGTGAGGTTGCTATGGTTTTTCTGGATTACATACCACACACACATTCATACTAAATAGACTGCACTTTTTAATGGTTGCAAAGTAATTTATATTATTAGACTTATGTGATTTCGAATGAGCCACTGAATGATAGCTTCCAAGTTAATGCTTACTAATATGCTATTTGTGTTTATAACCACCAACACATGGAACAGCAAAATGCAATGTTTGTTTCAAAGTTTTGGATGCCAAACTTTGCTAAATTAGCATTGAACAAATAGTGGCATAGATGCAGTTTTTTTCTGCAGTTTCGCAGAAAGTAAATGTTCTAATTCTTTGTTCACTGCATGGTCAGTGATAAAGTGACTATTAGCTTGAAAAAATATGTTAAGGTTAAAATTATGCAGATAAGAAACTGAAATCATCTATAACTCTAATCATTAATTTTCCAGAAAATGCTGCTGCTTCCAAAGTCAGCAGAACTTAGTATGGGGAGCGTGTCCCAAGACTTCCCCACCTAAAATATAAATATACAGTTTTTGAGTTAATGGTGAACCTGTTCCTCCGGAATGATGAAAACACCTTTGCTAAGCACTATTCAAATACTAACTAACTAACTAACTAAATAAATGCTATTATATATTAAATATATATATATACATACATATATATGTATATATATATATATATATATATATATATATATCGGAACTATAATACCTTTGTTCAGGTTTTATAAGTTATGAAGTGAAGAGGGGGAAATGGATAAGGAAATTTCACAAACTCATGTTGGCCAAGTAAACAGCATGGCTAAAAGAGTTCTGATGTAGACTGCAGTGTTACTGCATATTGTAACACATTATTAGAGTAATAAATCCATGTAACAGCCGAATCCACTGCTCAGTATAAATTAAAAGCTGTGCACAATGCAAGACCAAAACCCAAATCCGTCATATTCGATGCAACCATCAGATTGTGATTTTAACCAGGTCATAAGCATAGACACTTATGAAATAGCAATTATCTTGTCACTGACAGCGCTACCCTTAATCTGCTCACAAACTTCTTGGCTTAAGAACTGTAGCTAATTAACCACACACACAAAAACAAGAATGCATTTAAATATTGATTGTCACACACACATTCTGCTCAACCACCAAGCTTGAATGTTATGTGTGTGTGCGAGTATGATTATGAATATTTTAGGAGCACATTTAACACGGTGAAGCCACACAGCCTCGGATAGGGATTTGAGCCCACTCATCAGCTAATGACCCTGGGCGCTTCCAGCAAACCTCTTCATATTTTAAAGAAAGTCGATAACACAAGCAGCCCAGTCAGCAGCATTAAGATTCATACAGACGCCACGGGACCTGAAAAAAATTAATAACACGCGTGCCTAACAATCCATCCTGTGATTTAGAGCAGGACTGAACCCCTCTGCTCAAGATGCAAAGTGGTAATGAAAACACATCCAAGATGAATTCTGAACACGCACGCTTTCGGCGCTTTACCTTCACACATGGAGAAAAACAAACACTGTAGTCTGTTTTCTAAACTATGCTAGTCAGTTGCAAATAGCTCTTGATTTTATCTATCTGTGATTTGTTTTAAGTTTAATAAATTACATTTTTATAAAAAGTGTGTCGAGGGTTTGCTGGCTTGCTCCCAATTTTTTTGTGCAAATACTTGAACTGATTTGTTTGCTAGTCCTGCAACGTCAGGTGACAAAAACAAGCTAAAAAAAAATCGGCATTCGTTGGACAAAGTACTCAAGCTATATCTACCACTCACATTTTATATTCATGACGGACATCACTAAATCCATTTAACAAATGAATAACAATCAGAACTATAGAGTCTGTTAAAGTCTGTTATCAAGCTAGTCACCAATGTCCAAGAAGGAAATGCTAAAAAAAAGTGCAAAAACCCTGAGACAAAAACACACAACCTGAGGAAAATGAAAAAAAGATGGAGCTCTCTTTCATTTTTTCTAGCTTATCTCCTATTCAAAGTTTGCCCTCAGACACATGCAGTCGCAGCATCATCTCTACAGCAAAGCTGGGCCGCCCTCCCAGAGAGGCTAGACAACATATGGTGCTGTCTCTCAACACAGAGTGGTGTGACAGTATCACACAAAGAGAGAGAGACAGAATAAGAGGACAGGAAAGACAGAATTGCCTGGCTACGAGAGGTTAGAGAAGGGGAAATAAGAACCTGCTGTATGAGGAAGTGTGGCTTTGGTGATTTATTCATTCATTCATTCAGCTCATGGCCACATCCCAGCACTCTACTTCATCCTGATAGAAGTTAATGCATCTTTAGTCTCACAGAGCAAGACTTTTGACTATTGGCATAAAGTATGGTCCACACTGCATATTATTCTGGCAAAAAAAAATCAAAAATAAAATCAAAAACTAAGAATGATAAGGATATTGATAATGATAACTATAAAGCTTTAATAATAGCTCTAATTCTATGAGATCAGTGAAGTCCAAACTACAACTAAATAACAGCACAAAGGAACAATATAATTGGAAGCACTTTCAGAATAAAACACCAAATCAACCAATCACAGTTTGCTCTTTTCCACAGTTCCACATTGAGTTTAGAGTGTGCATCAAACTTTTTTACAAGTTCCTGATTTTGTTGTGCACATTTTATAATATCATTGCATTATATTCCAAAGAAGAAGAAAAAAGGGGGGTGAAGACTTACAATCTTTCAACAAAATCACATAAATATAACATATAAACATATAAATGCCTCATTCATTCATTTATTCATTCAGAAATTTAGAAAATTACTAAAAAGGTTATTTATTAATCCATAAAACTGGTCAAGAACTCTGGAAACTCTGCAACAGTGAGAAATATGTTCTCATCCGCCACCTTCTTTAACCACATTAATTTAACCACCTTCTTTAACCACATTGATTGGTTGTTGTTAAAATCACCTCTGACTGATCAATGACACACGGTAGCCATGAAAAGATGGTAGCCAAATCTACAGTCTAGTGACTGTGCATGACAAATCATCATTGGTTTTCATGCACAAGTTTGGTATGTGGTTCCGGGATCAGATCCGTCTGTGTTCTGCCATCTCTCTCCAAATGCAAATGAAGTATGAACATCTGATTACTACGTGATGTGCAAAAACAGCCCCAAAACACTATTCTTACAACATTTTCAAACAAACCTCCAGCAGCTTTTGTTGCGGTGACCTACAGAACTAGTGCGGGTCTAAAGAGGACATGCTGCCTGGAAGTTGGATTGGGAAAGCCCTGATTGTCTCTCCTGTGCAGTCATTTCCGTTGCCTTGAAAGAAAGCAAAGAGAAAACAGAGTGGATCAATAACTCATTAGAGGGAGACTATCAGTAAACTGGAGTGCCATGAGGACGGTAATGGCCAGCAGAGACTGACTGTGAAATACCACTGCAGGGCAGAGCAAACAGCCCAATCTGTATTTCAAGTATCGGTCCTCAGCAAAACAGACAGTTGTGATGAATATGATTAGCGGCTCCGTATGAGGTTCTTTATACTTAGGTCAGATCCTTAAACGTCAGCACAAAACATAATTTTTCTCACACCATTTGTCACACAGACATTACTCCTCAAATTTTGTGGTTTATTGAAAAGAAATTTGCTATATTGTTCCTAAGCAATTAGACCACCATAAACTTTCAAACTAGAACATTTGGTGTTGCCCTATAAAGCTTTTCAGGTGCGCTCCAGCAGGTCTGGCACAGTTTATGTGAACACTGTTACTTTTTACAGTTAATATTAACATAATATGTTCTAAATCACAGAAGTGAACCACTGTTGATGACAAATAATTTGCATCTTTGCATGCTTCTGGTCATAGTAATATAGTATTATTGTAATAGTTGCAAGTCTCCAAACAAATTGCCTTTGCATTTCTTGCAATAAATCTATGGCAGACAAACACAAGTCAAAGTGACAAAAGCATGAATAAAACAGTGATACTGACATTTCATCCTGAGGCGTTAACTAGTTACAGTGGTAAACAGCTGCTGCTAGAATTTACAGTAGTTTTAACATTGATGATATAAATATACCAGAACTCAGAAGTACTCTGAGCAAAGAAACCAAGGGGGCAGAGCAAGGATGTTGGAATCAAACTTGTAATGGGACAAATTGTGAAAACAGCTAAGCTTACGGAAAGACTTGGGGCTTGGAACACAATATTTTAAGGGTGGGCGAACAAAGTCATTGCAACTGCACAGTAAGTTGTTAACAACCACTCAGCAACACCCTGGGATTGCAGCAGCAGTTTTCCACAGGCAGGCACCACTCATATTTTGGTTAGTAAATGTGTTTCAAAGTTCTGAAATTTCTGTTTTCAATCTGTATTGAAATCAAGTTTGAGCCTCAGTCAGATTGAGAATTGTTTCTGTAATTCTATTTTGCTGCATCAGCTGAACACCAGCATGGGGCCCCATATGTGCATCTCACACTCTGCTCCCAGTGGGCAAAAGCTTTGGGCACCGATACTGTCCACACATCTGCTTGGCTGCCAACAGTGCCAGCTTCCACTTCCATTGCCATGGTTATTGGGGAAGCCCTGCTCCTTCCTCTCCATATGGGCTGGCTAATGCAGATAATGTTAGAGGTCTGCTACACGACCCGAGCCAGTCAGGACGCGGCAAACTGTTTTGTGTCATGCTGAAGTCAGTTTTCATGTATAACTTCAGGTTTGTGATTGATGAAAAAAAAAAAAACATAATTCTATATAATACACAAGTCAGATCACAGGGCCTTGTTTATGGTCCGGGTTTGGTTTTAATTTTACCTTTAAATCACACTCCTGATGAAATAAGAGTAAACAAGATTGATATATAATGTACATTGGTTTCTCTTTTATTCTTACACAGTGCCCTAACCAGACACAGTGAGACATGCTTCTAGTGCAATTAACAATTTATCTTTCCACACCAAACGCAAAACTGGTAAGCAATGTGACTTAATTGTAGCCAATCAGAAGATTTTGGATTAATGAGATTTCATTGAGGGACTAAAAATTCAATAATGCTGCTGATTTATTGTGTTATGTATGGTTAGTGTTACTCTATCCCTCTCTTTTTCAAATTAACATTCACTTGTAATCCACAAATTACACACTATCAATGCTCATATACCCCAAGAACCAAAATGTCAAACCATGCCAGCACAGTTTCACTGTTTTCAAAGCAGAATAACTCCAGTGTATGAGTCCTGAAGGCCAGCCCTGTTCCTGACATATGCTCTGGGAAGAGGGTAGACTAGAGTCAGGTCCAGTGTCATGTCTGCAGCGTGCTTTTCCCTGTCCCGCGTGGTGAGGATCGCTTATCCCCCTGCAACTGCACATATGCTCGGGACATGGAACAGTTGGACGTGGCCGTGGGCTAAACTGGGTCAGGCTGGCACAGATGGAGCTAAACTCCCAGTGGGTCACCAGAAGCTGAACAAAAAAGAGAACTGCTGTCTTTGAATCTTGACAGATATAATCTGTCTCCATTGAAAAATACCTGAAAACAAAACCTGTAAAGAAAATTTAATCCAATCTAGGTCGCATGGCTCTGTGGATGTCAGGGCTTAGAACATAACGGATGTCTACTTCACTTAAAAACAAAGCCTGACATGTTTTTGTCAAAAGTGCTTCTTGATGTTGCCTTAGCTGCTCCACTCTGATGTAAGTACACCCTCCCTGTCCCTCTTAAATAGAGCAGAGTTCGTTGTTTTATTAAAAGGCTGTGATGTCTTAGATCCTCTGGAGGATTTGCAACTTTTGCAAAATTTAAAGAACATGACAGTTGCCCCTGGAGATACCAAATGATGCTTTTCAAATGAGGAAAGCTTGTAGCTGCTTTAAAGCGCTGATATGTGCTGAACCACAGTCATGGGGAAAATCCTAGCAAATCAGACATGGGAAGATCTCATGGTACATGCTTTAAGTATCAGTCCAGTTCAAACCACACATTTTGGCACAGATGGAGAGCAGCGTTAGGGAAGCTCGACACAGTGAATTCTGTATTTCATACTCAATACAACAATGTTGTAAACATGGAACATAACAAGGCCCAGCAGAGAACCTTGGGGAACTCATATGAAATAATCCAGTAAAGGTGGGTCTTTCTTTCATATATTGTTGTCAACAAATTTCTTGAAGCTTTTTAAGTAATACAAGAAAAAGGTTTCTTCTCACTCTTTCATGGCATGTTGACAAAGAATTGCCAAAAACGGTTTCCTGTAGTTTCTTTTATAATACAGTGCAATGGTTTCCATGTGATAACGTTGTGAACTTCCTCCAGAGACCAGATACCCAGTATTGAATAAAGTAAGCCCAGATGCAGACTTGTCCTCCTGTATACTAATTGTCCAAGTATGCAAAGCATTTGTTTGTGTGCCATGAGTCTAGCATGTGTTTACACAACTGTATCTCTTGGAAAGAAGTCAAGTTTGCAGCTGCAGCACCAAATAATTCATCGCCCGCTCCGCGCCCAGGAGAAGCCACAGGTAGTTGATGAAGTGGCAGTGCCAAGCATCCCAACTGGCATAGACAAAGCGCAGCTGCTGAGAGTCAACGCAGCCAGATGCCGCCGTCAACGTGCCATGTGTTCTAAGAGGGGCAAGAGGGGGAGAGTGAGGCGCTTGCCAAGGCATTCTCATCTGGTGCCAACCTGACACATGTTTTTGGAACACCCCTTGATTTCTGTTCCCCACTCATTCTCCGAATCTTTCAAAAAAGAGGGGGCGTCTCTCTTCTCCCACAGTTTTCAGCGAATCCTGGGCCAACCAAATGGGGAGCTGGCGCCCACTGCCGGACGTGTTACCTGCTAACACCGTGACTGAGACGATACCGAGCTGGCGGACAGCCATTGCAGCTACGCGTCAAATATATGCTCACCAGGTTGACTTCTGCTCGCCGGTCATCCCTTCGGTCTTCTTTCCAAACCAATCGGATTGTTGATGAGTGGAAGTGTTTGAAGAGCAGCTGGAATTTCAAAATTCATACCAAGAGCATGCTGGGATCCAAGCCTGGTTCCGTTAAAAAGAAAATCATTGAATTCCCCATGAAAGAAGAAGGACATCTATCGAAACACCTACATCGCGTGCAATGCAAAGCGCCAATAATCAATGATCCATTTAAGGCATTTAAAGCCTTAAGAAGAGTGTTCTCGCTTCCAGCTCTTTCTGTGGTGGTGAATGGATCCTTCGTTGACGATACTACTTCTCAAACTGGAGGGGAGATTCTCAGACAAAGCTTTCAGTTTGCAGGAACATGCCATCCCTATTTACCACGGAGGGGTTTAGGGAAGTGAGAACTTTTTGAATGAGTGCCATGTCTGAACAATTCTTATTTGAGGCCCGCGACTGCCAGCTGGTGGCTAAGTGTGCCCGTGCTGTGAGCTGATGCCAAAACCAGTTGGCATGATGAAGCTTGGGTGAGAACAGTGTGATGGCAAAATGCACGCTTAGATGTCAATACTCACCAACTTCAGTCCATCTGTCTGTCTGCCTCATCCTATTTTCATACTAGTTTTATGTATGTGTATGCGTTTGACTTTTTTCATAAAAATATATATTTTTATAACTGTATTGTTATTAATGCATTGTGTTGTTATCATTTCAAATATATCTAAATGTTACATGAAAGCTAAGGCCAACATTTCTAATTGATGACATCCATATCACTATAATACGTTATTCTATACTTCTTGTCTATTTTGAAAAACAAGATAATGTTTTGGTTAATGTATTTTTCCCTTATTTATAATCTAACCTAAGTTAAATGCTAAAATAAAATCTGAAGATATTGTTGTGGTTTCCAAAATACAAAGCTCTTTGATAACACACAAGAAACAGATCCGAGTCAAGAGCGTGGTAAATAAAGGTTCCGCTTTGCTTCGATTTCCACACGGATGAATTTAAACGGCGCACCGCATCCAGAATGACTTTCGGTAAGAAACGTATTATTCTGCATGCATGTTTGAGGAAGGTCTTATAGCTCTATTACGATTTTATGCATAGCGAGCTCAGAAAACGTTATAAAGTCTAACCTTTCGAGTTGTCCACAACAGGGAGTCTTCAGAAGTGTAAGAAATGCGGGATAACATGTTGTATGGAGACTACTTGAATTGAACTGTTGTTTTAAGATTGACTTTTATTATGTTTGTGTCTCAGGTTGGGTTTCCCAGTGTTGAATGAATCCTCAAAATGAATGAATAATAAAGGAAAATGTAATAAAAATAATAATTTATATTTATTTGTGTAATAGTATTTTCCCCCTAAAATTCTGTTCCTCTGACCTTATTAAGTAATGTGATAAGAAAACAATATCTTAAATTCAGTTTTTAAAGAATCACAGGAAATTCTCAAAGAAAGAGTTTGTACTGTTAAAAGAGGCTTAGGAAATAAATTTTCATCAGTGAATTACAAGAAATTTGTTTTTGTCTTATGAAAAGAGGCTAAGTTTAATAAAAAATTGCATTTTTATTTATTTAATTTTACTGACATGAATAGGTAAATAAAAATGTAGCTATTTATCATGTTTATGAAAGGTCCAGCGAAAATGCTGACCTGACAAGTAAAAATCTTTAATGTTGAGACTTGTGTCATAAGTAATGCCTAAAAAAGTAATTTACTTTTGTTTCATTTTGTATTCCCAAGTTTAGACAGATGACAAAGATCTGTCTACGCTATGCTGTCCTTACACACCGTCTCCATCTGGAGCTGCTCTTCAAGTTGGTCTCACTGTACGGGAGGCAGAAGAGCCCTGAAGTGGCTGCTGGGAAATGTCGAGCATAGAACATTTACGTCATCCAACCTAAAAATCTCTCCAGCTGTAGGGAGAGCTGCTCCTGTTTTCTCCAGAGCTTCTGCATATGGAGACAATGTGGCCATTACAGATCACAGCGGGAGCCACACCTACCGCTCCCTCTACAAAAACAGCAAAAGCCTGGCGGGGCTCATTACTAAAGCACTCACCTGTCAATCAGGAGACCTGCAGGGCAAGCGTATTTCATTCCTGTGTGCCAATGACGCATCCTACACTGTGGCGCAGTGGGCGGCCTGGATGTGTGGCGGCATAGCTGTGCCCCTCTACAGGAAGCATCCTCCAAGTGAGCTGGAATATGTCATCTTAGACTCCCAGAGCGAGCTGCTGGTAGCCGGACAACCTTTCAAGGATACCCTTGAGCCCTTGGCCCAGAAACTAGGGCTGCCCTGCCTACAGCTTCCCACCACGTCTAGCCTAGATACTCTACAGTCTGAGGACACACAGATGCTGCCTGAGGAGAGCATCTCAGACTGGGCAGAGAGGCCAGCCATGCTCATCTACACCAGCGGCACCACAGGCAGACCAAAAGGAGTGCTTCACACTCACAGCAGCCTGCAGGCCATGGTAAATTAGTATTTATTTTGCATATATACATGTATTCTCACAAATAGGACACAATTAATTTTTTTCAAATTTAAATAGCGATTGTTGACCATGTCCTGTGATTTATTTTATTTTTTTTATTTTTTTATTTTTTTCTTTCATGGATGCTTCTGTTTTAGCAGAAGAGCAAAGAGTATAAAACGTTGGTTATTAAATTATTTTTAGATGTAAAATCAGATTAGATGAGCTAACAATTTTTACTTGCTAAAAGAAAAAAAATAAATAAATAAATCTCATAGCTATGTCTAGGGAACAGAACATCAATAAAATCGCTATATTAAGGCCAAAAAAGCTTTACTTTTACATGCCTGATGTGGCTCTAGTTTTATTTATTTTTTAAATTGGTTAAACTTCTGTAAACATTCAGTGTAACATAATTATTTATTCATTCATTTATTATTCATTCATTCATTCATTAATGATAATCATTCATTAATTATCATTCATTATTATTTATTTATTTATCCAGCATTAAGGGTGTTTTGTACATTCTGCTTCACAGCATGCCTATAATAAAACATTTACAGACCCAATATTGGGAAGCCAATAGTTTTCGTTCTTTCTTTTCTTTTCTTTTCTTTTTTTTTTTTAAAAGATTATTTTTGGGTTTTGCCTTATATTAGGATAGGGCAGCATTGTAGACAGGAAGCGGAGTGGGGGAGTGGGGGGTATCTGGAAAGGTCTGAGAGACGGACTCGAACTCAGGAGACCCGAAGCGTAACGGCACTATATGCCCACAAAGTTATTGGTGCAAACACCAATGTTTTTCTTATCAACATTATTCAAAATATCTTCTTTTGTGTTCCGCAGAAGAAAGAAAGTCATACAGGTTTGGAACGACAATGCAAAGCCTATAATGGCTTTTTGAATTTTTTCCAATAATATCATCTAAACCAAAATCATGCTGCACAACATTGGATATATTCATGATGCACTCATGAGAAGATCAGGAGTTTCACCTCTTCCGATATCGGAAGAATTGTTACATTGGTGTTATTTAGCCGACAGCTCTTTTAGTGTGAGATGAATAATAGAAGCTGAATTAGGTTTGATGAGAGCTGTAGCTGTGGAATGAGAACCCCTCCCTCCCCTGATGTCATTGCGTTCTTTTACTTTTGTTCCACTTCGCCTCTCTGAATAATCATTCTGATTGTTTAATTTCATGGGCCACTCAAGGCAGTGGGTTTTTTTCCAGCAAAAATTGACCTGCATTTCCAATAGGGTGGAAAATTAGATCACTCTCAATTAAGGGGGACTCTTTGGACAAGCTCAAGTGCCTGTGTTTCACAAAGACTGGACAGAGCTGCCACTGGTCAACTGTTTATCATTCTCACTACTCCCCACTGTTAGACACAATGGTCAGTAATCAAATTTTAAAACTCTTTAAGCTAAATTTTAATAGTTTTGTTTTTAATTTTATTATATACCAATGTCACCATTATTTATATAGCGCTTCTTACAATGCAGATTGTGTCAAAGCAGCTTTACAGTATTAAACAGGGAAACAGTGTGTCGAAATAGTGTTCCGGTCTCCTCTGGCCAGACAAAACCAGCAGTTTAATTCATTAATTGATAAATGTATTTTTCAAAATCCATACATTTTAGCGAATTTAATTAAGAATTTATAGAATAATCAGGTCTTCCCTGTCATAGAGTATGGGGTTTTCCTTAACATTTACAATGGACCCTTTTCACAAGACTGTGATAATGTGTTTCATCGGTCATCAGCATCGTATGTCCTCGAAAGTTTTTATATATTTTCATTATTTTAAAAAGTATGTACATTTATGACACTATACTTTGTATAATCACCTTTGCATCAAATTACAAAAAACTGATTAACGCCAGTGTGAGGGTGTCTCTAATACAGCGTCTATGGGAGGTGCGATAAATTTGTGAAATTTGACATCATTCTCTCTTCTGACTGCCCTTGTCAGTCTCTAAATTTTTTTTCTTTTTTTTTTTGAAAGTTGTGAAAACACTATCGACAGTACTGTCCATAGATATCCGAGCAATTTGGAAAGAAAAGTAATCAATAGTTTTTTTGTGTGTGTGTGTGTGTGTGATCAATCAGTGATCAAAGTGATGGTGTACTTACAAAATGTACATAAAACGTGACTGGCAAAATATGAAATGGAAGCTAAGATAAATTGCTCTTTAGTTCTGTGCAGTATCTTCATTAAGTAATAAAGAAACATCAACATTATTAGGGACGTTGTTGAGGCAAATATGCATTTCATGTCAGATTCTCTTTTGATGTACCACAATCATGCAAAACAAAAAAAGAAATGAAATTCATCCTGTAAAGAACTATAAATGTAATAGACAGGTGAATTTTAATCAAAGTTTGATTATAGGTTATGACACAAATGTAGATAACCTGATGAATAAAACCCGAAGCAATAGGGCATTGGGGTTGAGAGAGTGTACACGGTTCGACCTAATTCAGGACTGCGTGATTGTGCGTGCATGCACCAGCCCAGCTGCACGTGGTAAATAATCATGTTCATGCTACAGCACAATGAGAACTGAAGAGTTGCTTGTGAGCATCACTCAGTCCATTTTAACTCAAACAGTTAATATTAATTCACATTGCTGATTTAAAGGTTTTGAGCACAATGGCTTTGGCCTGTTTCTGTGTGCCCAGTGTGATTGTCCCATGCTTCAAATACGTGGACCATGAAAACACTCACAAGTACCTGTAGGTCAAAATCACTTTTTCTTGTCTTGTAGGTTCAGGGTTTGGTCTCAGAATGGGCTTGGAATAAAGAGGATGTCATCCTGCACACGCTGCCCCTTCACCATGTGCATGGCATCGTAAACAAACTGATGTGCCCACTCTGGGTGGGTGCTACCTGCATCATGCTGCCAGAGTTCACTGCTCAGAAGGTACAGTTCTTCCACTAGCCACATCATTATCACATCACAGTTCCTTCATATAACATACAGGTCCTAAAACTGTTGACTTAAAAGTCACATTTAAAGTGACTGAAAATCATTGAACGAGAAATCAAAGTGCATTTTATATAAATACATTTTTGTCACGCTTTATATTAGGTGGTCTTAACTACTATGTACTTAACCATTTGATACAATATACTTATATAGACTTATATATGATGCTGTTTAATTGCATTTAAAATATATTGAATTAACATTTGTAGTTACACTGTTAACTTTACCTTCAACTGGAACCCAACCCTTACCCCAAAACATAACTTTATTACCTATTATCCAAAACCTAAACCTGCCCTTACTCTTAAACATATCCATAGCTCAAACTCTTTAGCAGTAAATGTGGGAATTATTCAGAACAACATGCGGTTACACAATGTATCCGTAGACTTGTAGGTATTTAATGTTCGTACATAGAAGTTAAGGCCACTTATTATAAAGTGTGACCAAACTTTTAAATTATACACCATAGACAGACTGTTCAAAATAAAGACAATACGTGTTGTGACAATAGTTGTCAAACATTAGTGGGACATTTAATGTGATGAACTACATCTGTTCTGTTAGAACACTTGTGTGAACTGACTGAAGTTCATGTGTCTATTAAAAATTGACTAGTTGGATAAGCATCGCTCAGAACAGTGTTGGAAATTTTGTTCTGAGAAAGGTCATACACAGTTTGTTTAAAGATGCCATTTGGTTTCCTGTTCAGTTATCTAATGCAATGATGCTCAAACTTTTATTTGTGTAAGTTTTTTTTATATACAAATACTTTTGTAGCTACTGCATGCATAGCATCTTATTACTGTTGTACAGTTTGAAATATAACAGTTTTTACAGTTATATGGTAACTGTCATGACCAAAATTGTTACTAATGAATCCAGTAATGATAACAAGTGTAAATAAATATTCTAGCCGGGTCATTTACTACTTGATTTATATGTATCACATTTGTAACATACCTTCGATTTGGACTCATCCCTTTGGACACTTTTGGACACAGAAATGCACTATAATAGTTTATAATACAGTACACTTGAGGGCATTTAACACCTGAAATAGTTAACCCTTCGCTTAACCCTGGGTTAGGGCTGCACGATTATGACAAAAATCATAATTGTTGATTATTCTCTTGAGATTGTAATTGCGATTATTAATAACGATTATTTTGAACAGATATATTGCATTGTTTGAAGCTGAATTCCATATTTTTATCTAAAATATATATTTAAAAAAAGGCTGAAAACACTCTTTCTGAACTTTTATTGCTTTTTTATAGCATTGAGCCTCAAATTTCAGCTATACATTGGTCTGGTTTCTTCTTTAAACAAAAAAAGGTAAAATTATGCATGGTATAATAATGTTATACTAAAACTAAAAGAAAAAAAAGAAAAAAGAGTTTACTAAAACTATACATTTCATTTACAATTAAACAGACAAAATTTCAAATTACAGTAACGTTTTACAGTACAATTTATATTATCAGGGCTCCAGACTAACATTCGAGAGCAGTGGCACCAGCACCTGATTTGGTAGCACTGAACATGTAATATTACAAGTTTTGTCTCTTAGAAATGCACATTACAACAGGAGCTTGAGTTCAGAGTAGCAGGAGCTTGATTTGGGATGCAGATGTACATTTGACAGTACCATTGTGAAAACTGTAACAGCCTCATCTTTTATACATAGGCTAACCAAAAGTACAGCACCTCATTACCATGGTAAAAAAAAAGTAGCCTAACTTTATGGTTTCTATGGTGTTTGCATTGAAAAACAGTAGCCTAAAGACATTCAGTCAATTACAAATCCACATCAACTGATAGAATAATTAACAAAATAATGTAATTATATTCCATTACTCCTTTAACATATTTAGTATATTACTAATACTCAGTATGAATATCCTACTTTTCTGCCACCGTACCACTGTGGTAAATGTGGGTGATTTGTGGATTGAAACGTCTTCTAACTGGATCGTTGTTGCACTGTTTCTGCTGCTTTCTGCATCAGTGTTGATGAGAATAACAGCTCAGATTTATTTGGCTTTAAACTAGTTTAAATTAAAGAGACGAGTATCACTATTTTGTTCCGCTTTTGACACGTTTGGCGTTTAACATGTCTATCATGCACAACAGAGTGACAACGACTATCAGTTAGACAAAATGTCTTCTATCCAGTGTGTTTGAGTTTGTTAAACCCCGCGCTGCAAACATCTCTTAAGCACACAGAATAATGCAAGTGGGCATTTTTAATTATTTATTTTTGTAATCGCGGCTTTGAACAATTATGTAATTGTGGTATCCATAATCGTAACCGCGATTAGAAATTCGATTAATTGTGCAGCCCTACCCTGGGTTATCAACACCAGGTAAAGCTACATTTTACACTTGTAATTTAAAATGGGGAAACAATGTGGTGTCAAAATGTTAGGGCTAGATGCTTAGCATCAGACAGCCAGTCATGTGCCTCCTCCTATTCATGTGCTTTGGACTAGAGCCCTGCACGGGACTGTTTTCTTAAACCCACACCCTCCCGCTCCTGCTGAATTTCTGACCAGGACCGCCCGCTCCTGCAACCTGCGTGTTCCACTCCTGCCCGCGCCTGCAATGTTTGTGTCCACAGCTAGCAGCACCTCAGTTTTTAAACGTACTGCATGATAAACACACACCAAACAATTAACTAAACAAACTGTTAACAAACAGTTTAAGTAAATAAGTCAAAGCACAATATGAAATAACTTTAACTTATTAAATAAATAAACAAATAGAACTTAGAAAATAGGTATGTCACCTCAGGGCATAGGTGCCCGATTTATGTCCGTTGTAAACGAACACTTTTGCACATTTATCGCAGTTTACTAAGTATAAAGGTCATTGCACACTAAGTCCGAAATTTTCGTCCGAAATATTCACACGTTAAAAAATAAATACGACCTCACATTGTGTCAATCACGTTTACACACTGCCTCCGAAATTTTCGTCTGTCAAAAAAAAATTTGGATCAGGTTCGATTTTCTGCGTTTTCACATCCATAGCATGCATTTTGATAGGAAAGGATGGGGAATACGAAAAAAACAAAAAAAACGCATGCGAAAATTTCGGACTCAGTGTGCAATTAACTCTTTCCCATTTTTTCAATGACAATTGAGAATTGTTTCCAGATGCCTGACTTGCCTTCCTTTGCTTTTGTCAAGTAAACAGCAGCTTTAATTTTCTTCTCAACTTCATGTGTTGACTCCGTTTCCATTACACGCCAAATCCCACCATTCCCTGCGGGTCTCCAGTGAAAGGTTAAACTGCCCGCGAGATTTGCGTTGGGTCCCGCAGGAGCCCAATGCCAAAGCAGCCCTCTACTTTGGGCACAAAAAAAACAAGAAGTGAAGAAGAGATTGTTTCATTCTTACCTTTTTAGTCAGAAAAGTCCATTCAGGAGTATTTTATATAATATAAAGATGCGCAATGCCAGAGTGTCATTAATTTGCTATGTTTCCATCCAAAGTTGCGAATTTAACTTTTGAGCAAAACTGGAATATCGCATAAAATATTTGCAAATAAAGCACTGTTTCCATCTGCGAGACGAAGATGAAAAATTTGTCACTTCCTGATAAACTGGCGTCAAATATCATTAAGAAAAAGGTCATTTGCGGCAATAGGAGAAGCCAAATGAAAGTCTTTTTCATATATAATAAATTAAATAAAGCATATGAAGCATGTGGTCATGTTATCTTGCTTTCATAAGACAGATGCCTGCTGTTTGGAAATGCAGTTGTGAAAGATAGTTCTGGGAGGTAATTATACCAAACCACTTTCACGACAGACTTTGACTCAAGCATTTCAGAATGACCAAAACAGCATTTCAGATGCTGTGCAATGAGATAGGTCCACTGGTTAGTCTAGTTGTGCTGCCCCATTGCACATGACTGTGATTCCATCGTAGTTTATGTGCATATAAAAAAATTTGAGCATTGCCAATTTTGCTATCACAATATATAGCAAATTTTGGCCTCCAATACATGACCAAAGTTCATCAACCAAGTAAAGCAATCCCACCTCAAAAGAATGCCAAACAAATTTTGAAAAGTGTTCTTTAACTTAATAACAAGCTTCACAATATTTTAAACCATTCAGCTTTCTTGTCTGGTAGGCTTCAATTACTGTGCATTACTGTAAATGTGTTTTCCATTTGTTTTTGAAAACTGTGGATTGAGTCAAAAGTGTCTGTGGTGATCGACAGCATGCCACAGATGCAATACGTAGACATTAAGTTGTAAATAATTCCACAAAGATTATTCCACAAAGCCATTTTATTTGTTCCATTATGCACTCACAGTGCAACTTTCTTAGGGCAACATTGCAGAAGTCGTGCTGCAAGCATCAGTGAGTGGGGGCGTCTGCCCGGCTCCCCTGGGGAGGAACTCATGAGACCTGCACAATGAAGTTGTGTGTAGCAGGGTGGAGGAGGCTGCTGATCACCCTTATCGGGTACTTGTCAGAGGGATGCGCTAATTGTAGCCGTGTTGCTGCGTGCCAGCGCTGCAGGCGTCAATACCAGGACTCAGGAACTGACAGGCTCTGGCTCAAACCTCTGTGTGTATGTGTGTGTGTAAAAGACAGCCCGGACTGTCACAGCGAGCGCGGAGTTTGCGTGATGGATTGCCCAGTGTAGCTTTGTATCTGGCCACGCCAACTCTCGGTAAAGGCTTTAGAAGCAGATCAATGGATGGCGTGACATTGAGGAATGATCCGCGTTTTGTAAAGGGAGGGGGCTTACGGCAGCGAGCGAGCAAGCGGAAGGGCTTTAAGGTTCAGGAGAATTTAATGGGAGTCAAGGATCTGATTGACAAGAAAGGTCTGGAGAGGACACAACAGAGAAAAAAGACATTCGGGACAACAAGAAAGTTACATTCTCTGTTTTCCACAGATATGACCTTGAACGCACATGTTAAAAAACAAACACCTTCTTTGAGGGATCAAACGCTTTCTTCACCACAAGGGTTTTATTATTTACAACATGCGGTTCAGTCATTTTTAATGAAGCAGAAAAATCGATATTTGAGCCACCATTACTTTGGCTTGGAGTTGTTTGAGTGATGAGCGCTCATCTCGATTCTGGTGGGAGCAAAACATGCGTGTAGATGAATTTATTGTGGTATGAATGCATTAGACAGCCTGCAGTCAGAGACTCTACTATTATTAATGATGGGATGTAAAAGGTTATCCATCATGTGATGGTGCAGGACGGGTATTTTCTACATGTATGTTGCTCATTATTGGATTTCGGTGTGTGATAGTGTGAGATTGGGCATGTACAGTTTTGAAGATACATTTGCTTTGAAAGAAAAACCACGTTAAAAGACCCTATGATATTCAAATTGGAGTTTTGTATCTTTCAGTGTTAGCTCTGAAATATCTCTATGCTAGTGCACTTTTAAACATTGACAACAAAATCCTTTTAGCAGACACCTTTAGAAAAAGTGATCCAAAATTTTAGAAAATGAATTAAAAGTCTTATAAGAGCCTTTATAAGAGTACGTTTTTCACCCCAATATAATGCTCTCTTGAATGTCATTTTCCATTAATTTCACTTGCCATTAAGCAAGTCTGTGATCATAGTTTTGCCAGGTTAATGTGTATACTAAAGACTGTTGTCTATAATAAAAGGACAAGTCCATTCATGTATGTCCTACCCCATCTTATTTCTCATTTAAAAACTGGAAACCTTGTGTTTGTTTATTTATTATTTTTTATTTTATTTGAACTTTTGCTATAGAGATGCACCAATGGACTGTCCAGGGACAGGAATCAGTTGATTTTCCACATGACTGGCCCAGAGCCAAGAACACACTACACAGCTGAATGAATCAGCCTTTTGAATGCATCAGTTGAATGAATGACTAAATGACTCGCTCAGTAAAACAGTCATTTGCTGCCACCTACTGGTGGTTTGGTTTCATATTAATCCTATAACATTGTTTATGCATTTGCAGTTTTCCAGTGTAAATGTAAATGGCACTTTCAGATGCAACCTCTGTTTCCTCTGCAGTGGAAAGATGGAGTTTGTTGATACTGATTTCATTTTAATGGTAGCAACTCCACAGTTTCTTATTATTCTGATTTAACTGAAACAATGCAAAAAATTTGATGTGGAAGATGACACATGCATTTAATTAGGTTAGGGGAAAAATGCCCATTTATAAACATAGTGGGCAGTGACATCTGTTTTGTTATATAAAGCAACTAATTTCTACCTCTTTCTAGTCACAGATAACTTTATTTTGAGAGCTGTTTAAGTGAGAGAACATCTGTAACTTAGCACAGATTGGGGGAAATTGTAATGTTTAATAATTTATTTTATTATGTAAATAATTTTGTATTGAAAAAAAGGTTGATTTTTGTTTATAGATGCTTTTAATTATAGTTCTTAGAAAGAAAATTGGAATTGGCAAAAATCGGTATCTGCTGGTCACACTTACAAAAATAACATCGGAATCGGCTAAGAAAATTGCAATAGGAGCATCTGTAATTTGAAAGAAAAGCCTACTGCACCTGCCAAAATGTGCTGTTACACCGTCTATGCAGTGTGCAATGAGCTTGACTTGACCTTCAGTCGCACAATGCAAAGTACTTTGACCTTTCATTTTCAGTGTGATGAATGAACAGCTAAAAATTGCACTCCTCCTTTTTGTTTTTTTTTGCTACTTGCAGCTTTATTTAATTCATTTGTTTCAAGTTTCAGAAACTTTGGGTATTTTGTTATATGTTTTTTTCTTCAGCTAGCAAATTAATTGGCTGAAGTCTGCAAAACAATTTGACAAGTTACATTTATTTTGATAGCTTATTGTCAGGAATGTCTCCAGACAAAATGTGCCAGATTTATGTGAATTTGATGAGCAGCCTGTGCACGACAAATTTACCCACATACATAGTGTACTTTGAAATAAACAATATGGAAGTACAAACAAATTCATTCAATTCTTTGTTGGGGGGCTAATGAAATGAAAAAAAAGAAACTAGAGCAACTTGGGTACCAGAGTGGAGAGGAGGAGGTGTGGTGATGAGAGATGGGTTTTTGATGATAAAAGAAGTGTCACTCTCTGTGTGTGTGTGTGTGTGTGTGTTGGTGGGGGGGTTGATGGAGAGAGTGCGAGACAGCAGGAATGATAAGAGCATGGAGGTACTGAAGCAGGAAATAATGAAATGGAGAGAGAGAGAGAGGGCGGGGGGAGATGTGTGCCTCCCAGGGGGGACAGAGCCAAGGAGAATCTGTCGTTCACCTTCAATTAATTCACGCGTTTCTCCCACTGTGTTCTAAAGGTGCAGCCAGGCGTGCCGCCCGACTGCGAGACTGTGTGTGCCTGTGCGAGATGAAAAAGACAGAATTGTTATATTGTAACTTTTATGTGTGAATCGTACACATTTATGTTTGATCATCCATTGTACCACCTTTCATTCTCATGTGTTTGTATGTCGTACAATGAAAGTATGTGACTGAAATGAGAGAGTTAGTGAGTAAAGTTAGATGCTCTGTAATTGATTTGTGTGCCTGCATGAGACATGTGTTTATATCGGCAGTTATGCTGCTTGTCTACTTGCATCTGTTTCCGTCTGACAGACTGGGATGAGTGTGGGTGTGTGTGGCGGGGATTGGGTCTGCCGTCCTTCACTATGCTTCACGCAACACATTCATCAAAAGCAGAGAAACGCTGTAAAAGCCCAGTGTGTCCTGCACAGTGCACTCTTCACTCTGACCTCAATAGTAGCTCTACAGGGAATCTGAACTGTTTCTTTTCTGCTGTGAATCACACTGACCTTTACAAATCTATACTCGCTTTTTCCTTTTTTAACAACATTCCTCCAGTCGACAACCTTTCCCCCCAAGCTTATACAGTCACCAAGACAAATAACACTAGGGATGCACAATTAGTGACTTAATCAGTATCTGTAGTGTTTTTGTTTGTTTTTTCCTGTAATTAACCGTAACTGTCTGATTAGGCCGATACTGGAAGCAAATAATATCAGGGTTTGTTTTTTTTTTGTTTTTTTTAAATCCAATTCAAACATTTTTGGTTATAGAAGTATATTTTATTATTCTACATTTAAATGTTTTTATGTCTGATTTCACCTACTGTGATCTAAGGGTATCTGTAAAAGCTGCAGAAAATATCTTTTAGTATTCCCATTCATCTCTGTGGCAGCTGGCAACATCCTGCAATCTTTTCTCAGTTCTGAGTGATATTTGCATTTCACTCAGTTATAATAGCTATCATTCATTGTGAGAAATGGCTATCTTTTATAATAATAATAATAATAATAATAATTGCTGTAGCCTATTGAGTTAACTATTATTGTAACACATAAATAATGCAAAAAATGGTGTATATCAGCTATTTAACACTTAATATTTATATATAATCTGTTATTAAAAAAAAATAGTGCAGTGTCTTTTAATAGCCTTCCACAAAAAAGAGAGAGATGCTTTTTGCCACCAGATAGTGAAGTTACAGTATCTAACGTCAAACTGCTGATGTTAACCAGCCCAACTTTACAATGGTAGAACATGCAGTGTTAAAATAAAAATAATTATTGGTTAATGAATGGGCCAACATTTAGATATCAGTACATAACTACAGTATTAAAACACGCTGAAATTATTATTTGCAAGTTAGGCTAATTTATTTTCTGTTATATTTATATATAACTGTTCAGTTACACCTTTGATTTATAATGCTTTAATGCAGATTTGTTTGTTTGGTTTTGCTGTGTTTCAGGTTTGGGAGCAGTTGATCAGTTCGAAGTCCCCGATGGTGAATGTATTTATGGCAGTTCCAACCATCTACTCTAAACTCATTGAATATTATGACCAACACTTTACTCAACCTCGAGTCCAAGACTTCATCAGAGCTGTGTGCAAAGAGAGAATACGGTACCATCCTCTCTCTTTCTCTTTTAAAACACCACAGTAATTTAGCAAGAATCCTGACTCGCAAGCAGCCAGAGCATCTCCCTCAAAATTCTGTTTTATTCTTCAGTAAACCTACATCAAAGAGAAGCCTTCAAACCTTTATTTGGCTCAGTTGTGTAAGCTTCTGTGTACTTTACCTGAGGGTCAAATGGCGAAACAAGACTTTTTAAAGAAAAACAACCAATGCATAATTTCATAACTTAAAAAAAAAATATGTGGAAAATGAAATAATGGCCAATTCTCTCTCTTTCTTTCTCTCAGGTTGATGGTGTCTGGTTCTGCTGCTCTTCCACAGCCTGTCCTGGAGCGTTGGGCAGAGATCACAGGTCATGTGCTGCTGGAGCGCTACGGCATGACTGAGATTGGCATGGCACTGTCAAATCCACTTAAGGGGCCACGTGTACCTGGTACTGCATCACTTCATAAATGTGACAACCAACAACAATAACAGCAAATATGTATACACTTAACAAATGTTAACAGTGGTATACCATATTTTGTCATCGTCACCATTGTAGAAGTTCAGCTAAAGATTCTAAAAGCTTGTTTGAAGAAGATCCCATATTAATATTTTATGGCTTTACAGAACTAGGCCTGTATACTATATGTTCACTGTAGCAATATTATTCCAAATACGTTTGGCCACAATAATCGTGTTGTGAAGATCTGATATTGAGACTGCTCTAGTTCTTGAAAAGCTAGTCTCTATATAAAAATAATAATAAATAATGCTATGAAATTCATATTTAACTTTATTTTGTGTTTTGTCTGTTTTGGACAGTAAATCATACTCAAAATATGAGTGTAGGGAGGCAGAAAGACAGTCTGTAACTATAATAACTTTACAAAAGCATACAAAATAACTTACTGCCGATTAACTTTTTTTTGGATGCGGATAGAGTGTCTCGTTTTAACATGATTGACATGATTTTGTGCGACAATAACAGCCACACAATGCATCTACTTTATCTTTTTTCTTCATTTTATGATCGATGGATGGAAACTAGCGTTAACGTGTAATAATGCTATCCACTTTGTGAATTGTTAACTAGATGGGCGCTTAATTACCAGATTACTGAGTTACTGGCACTGAATTATTTATGATTATCATATGTGTTGTATTAATATTATGATATCAGTATTTTAAATTTTAAGAAATCATGGCTATCATCAATACCAGTATATCAGCCCGAGTAAGAACCATAGTATTTTGGTTGTTAACTATGGTTACCATGTTAAATGTTTGCCGTATACCAATAAGTGAATTAAAATCTGACCAATCAACTGCCATTTTGATGAATATGAATATGAGCAACGGATAGGTTTTTTTTTTTTTTTTTGGTATTATATACCTCTTCCTTCCACCAGACTCTGAAATAGAGCTAGTTTAAATCTTTATAATCATCTTGGCTTTCTTACTTTTCCTTCTACTGATGCTTAGCCCTAATCCTTCATCTCTATAACACTATTTTTTTATCAGACAGTTTACGATGGCAAGTTGTCACAGATCAACCTCCGTTCTGAAGTAGTTTGTTTGTCTTTCTTTCGTCTGCGTTTTGTTGTTTACGTGTGATTATCTTCAGAGAAACTCTCCATGGGTCTTTCTGAGTGATGTAGCACTGATTAAACTGCTCCCGTCAACTTCCACGTCTTCTTTTTGTGTCAGAATCAAAGCACTTTCAGTGCTCTTCTTGCAATTTCTTGCATTGCTCTGGGTGTCTGAGAATTGTTTTGTTCGCCTTTCGACACGTGTTTGTGAGTGAAGGTGCTAACGTGGCTGTCAGAGGCGGCTTGTGTGCCGTGTTGTTTTATTAGTGAAGAGTTCGGAGGAAAAATGGTCTGAAGTTAATGCTCAGAGGTGATGATTAAGAGGATTTTGCCACTGTTAACATTTCCTGCTCTGCCCCATGAGACGCCTGCGTGAGGCTGTCTAATTCAAAAGTAGGTTGAAGTCGATCAATATCAGTCACAGGGTTGACTGTGATCACCAGAGGAGACGCCCATGAATTATGATGAGTTTGATCTAATGTGTGTGGCAGTGTGAACCAAATCATAGTTGAATATTTGTTGAAACAGAACGTTGATGCTTTAAAGCTCCAAACTGAGATTAAAAAGTCTCTTGAAGAAATGGTTTGGATTTTCTTTTCAGTCAGTTCAGGAAATAATGTGATTCTTGTGGCACAAAAGAATTATATAGCATGGTGTACAAATATACAAGACATCATTTTTCAGCTTTCATTTTAAAACAAGCAAGCGAGCTAGTTTTTATGAATAGATGTTATTTATAAACATTTATTTTGATTTTTCACGCATTTTCAAACCTTCATCTCTCTCTTGCTCTTTCATTTGATCAATTTCTGTTGTAATTGCTCCAAACCAAATTCTCCACCTCTATTTTCTTACCATGACTCACTTTCTGCACTCTGTTTCTATCTGTTTTCAATTTAATTTTGGTGTGCTTTATTGGCGTGACGGAAACCGCATTTGTATTACCAAAGCTTACCATAGCTGGATGCAGTGAGAAATGTTGCAATTTAAATAAAGACGTAAAATAGTGCAATTGAAGTAAACAAGTAATTTAAATAAATAGGGCAACATAAAATGAAATGCATAAATTGTCCAGAATAAATAAACAATTTAACAGTGATAATAAATTATGGAAGTTCAGCTACTACATTCTTCTGTTATTTTTTTATACTTAGGATGCGATGCAGGCATGAAGAATACATCAATTCCCTAGCAACCACCCAGAACACCCTATAGCTTTGAATTTAGCACAGGCAAACACCACTGAAATTTTCAAGAAAATGTTGAAATCTAGATAAACAAGCCATTCATCCAAATAAATCTAATTGTTCGAATATTTGTAATACACATAAGTTATTTTTCTTTCCTTGTTGTACTAGTGGGTGCTGCCACTCCCTATGGTGGCACAGTGTGGATTGCTGCGCGAAAGGCTTTGAATAAAACATGAGTGTGTGTGTGTGTGTCCTCTGTTTTAATGAGGGCTTGTGATGGGCAGAGGGACTGGAGGCTTGTTAATGGCTTCTTTAAGCAGTCTGGGAGCTATTGTGTCCTTTTCTCATTTTGTGACAGGAATGCTGCTACAGGGACAACCACATTCCAGTATATACATACTTACATGCAATCATATCCCAGTGGACACCACGCATAGACCTCAAATCAGCCCCCATCTCATTTATATTCACACTCAAGCCCCTAATGGTCAGATTCCACATATGTTTGTATATAGAAGTAAGACATCTCTTCAGCTCCGTATATCTGTGCTACAGCTTTACAGTGCAGACAGAGTGTATTTTTTTAGTCAGGCTGACATTTTTTCTCCAAACACTACTATGTTTGAGATGCTAGAACATTGATTTTTGAACTAATTGATTTTTAAACTAAAAGAGTTTAAGTATTATTTCTCCCAGAATCCAAAATTAAATAAAAGTTGACCATTACTTTTTTAGGAATTGCTATATAATTAATGATTTACATCACAATAAGAACATGGTAAACCAATAGTTTGACTGCATAAAAGCCACCAAAATAAAGGAAAATATAAGACAAGAAGTTGTATTTAATAAAATTGCTTGTGTGTGTTTTTCCAGGTGCTGTTGGAGTGGCTCTGCCAGGAGTGGAAGTGCGTATCATGATGACAAACTCCACCAACGTTATCATCGCTGAGGGCAACAGCAAAGGAACCAGGGTAACAGGAGGGCTCTGTTTTTTCCTATAGAAAATAAGTATTCCTATCCGCCATTTTCCTGCGCCCCATGACACGAATTATGGGTATAACTTCCATTAATTTGTAAACAATGAGCGACTGACTATAAACTTGTTTAGAATTCACTCTGTGAATGGAGGAATAATCATTTAAAAACTGTTTACAATGAGGTGATGTAATTCTTCTCACTCGAACATCAACTATCGAACATAAAAAGAAAAGTTTTAACAAGATACTATCACCAGAGCATGAATAACTCCAAAAGCGCTGATGAGTCTTTCAGCAAGCAATATTTTGGATGTTAAATTTTACTGTATAGGATATAAGTCTATATTATGTAACCTATGTGTATGTTGTGTGAATCAAAAATGGTCTGTCATGGAATACTTGAATATTTATGCATATTTCAAAGTGCTTTCCTTCATTTTGACACATAAATGTTGTATATTCCACCTTTGAATTATACTAGTAAATATTGCTGATAGGGATTAGAAGTGAAAACAGGCAGAAAACGATGTTTTAGAGCACTGTGTGAAAAAATGGTAAAGAGTTATGAGTGATGATTTGGAGTGAAAAACATGAGAGCAGACCACAACTGTGCAGTTTCTGATGTCTTTTTCATAGTAATACAGCAGGTCCAAAAAAAAAGAAAAGGAAACAATCAGGAGAAACAGTACGCAGCGAAATGAAAAAAGATTTTATCACAGATATTGTTGTGATACCAATGTCACATTAATTCCAAGTGTTACATTATTTGATAAAAAAAACAAAAAAAAAACAAACATGTAATTGAGTTGTACATCTCATGCAGTCAAACTGGCTGATAAGGAATAACATATAACATTAAAACATTATTTGTTACCTATTATTTGAAATTATTTGTTTCAGTCATTTCAGTCATCAGCCGTGAGTGGAAGTTCCCCAAACCGGAAGTGCTACCCATAATTTAAAATGCAGTTAACTTTTACAGAAGGTGGATAGTCATTCAGTGTATGTGCACACCTTCTTGTGCATAAAACCTGTACAAATGTTCTCACAGAAAGAAAATCAAGATTAAACTATAAGTATGCATTCAAATTTTTGAAAATATAAGATCAAATTTGTATTTACTGTACGTACACAGTTATTAATGAAGAAGACCTACTGACTTTGTACTCCTTTGAGTCTCTAGACCTATGTGTGTGTTTTTTTTTGGGGGGGGGGTTCTCAGGTGAAGGCTGGTTTGGAGGGGAAGGAGGGCGAGCTGTTGGTTCGAGGTTCTTCTGTCTTTCAGAAGTACTGGAACAAACCTCAGGAGACAGCAGACACCTTCACTGAGGACGGATGGTTCAAAACCGGTACTGTTCTCACACTTACTTTATGCTTGTCTGTTATGGTACTACATGTACAATATAGGGGAGCATGTCTACACACCGTGCATAGGTGAGACTGTGTGTTCTGCTGGACATTCTCAGGTGGAGCTGTATGAAGTTTTGACTGTCTGTCTGAATAAAGTGCAAAATAAATCAAAGAAACTAGCAAAAAGATAATGAGAGATAAAAGGAGAAGACATAATGGTCCAGTTTGCTACCATAAAAGCAGGACATAAAATTAAAAGAATTGTTTGCCCAAGAATGAAAATTGTCATCATTTATTATTGATTTTTCTTTTATGCAACAGAAAAAGAGATAAGTATATATATATATATATATATATATATATATATATATATATACTGTATATACACAACCTGAATTCCGGAAATGTTGGGATGTTTTTTAAATTTGAATAAAATGAAAACTGAAAACTAAAAGACTTTCAAATCACTTGAGAACAATAGAATATAGAGAATATAACAAATGTTTAAACGGAGAAATATTACACTTTTATCCACTAAATTAGCTCATTTCAAATTTGATGCCTGTAACATGATTAGCTATAAAAGGGATGTCATAGACCACATTTACACTTCATGGTTCAAGTGACCCAATTCAGATTTTTTTCCTCTCATGAGGCACAGATCGGATATGGCCCACGACCATGTAAGCAGGAAAAAATCACATGGATTCCGATATTCTCCGATCGGATTCAGGCCTCATTCATATGTGGAAATAAATGAGATATGAATCGGATGCGTGTATTTGCGCCTGCCGTGTAAGCAGACAAATCAGATATTCCCCTTTAAATGTGACTCCTACGTCATTGAAAAGTGAGTTTTTTAAAACATTTCGTGGTACAGACATACCTGTAATAAATGAAACATCTCTAGTTGAGAAGCAGAGTATTAATTTAGTTTGTTTGTGTTAAATAAAAGGCGATCTGATGCTAAAATATGTTGCTTTTGAAATCACGCTGAGTACAAAATAAATTCCACACAAACATGTCCCTGCCTTTGATATACAATCATTGAGAAACGCATTGGTTTTAATTACTTAAAAACACAGACGATGTGACATGCTAAACAATATCTACCACCTATTATTCCACTCGCAAGCTTTCAGCGGAGCTTCATAGGCTAAATCACTGTCCTGAAGAATTTGTGCTAGGCTATATAATTATATAATTATTTTGATGTATAGATGTAACTATTGCATTAAAAACGTTTCTATATGAATTCCATGTCAAATTAAACTCAATGTAGGCTACTATTCAAATTGATTTGTGATGTCATATGCTATTTTTGGCTTGTTTCATTAAGTGCAGTGTAAAATGCACAGATCTAATATGGGTCACTTTAAAAAGAAATGTAAGCACGTCTTCCAAAAAATCGGATATAGTCACAAAATTGGAATTGGTCGTCAAGACCTGCAGTGTAAATGCAGCCTTAGAGAGTGATCAAAGATGGGCAGAGGCTCTCCAATCTGTGAAAGAGTGCATAAAAAGATTGTGGAATACTTTAAAAACAGTGTTCCTCAACGTCAAATTGCAAAGGCTTTGCAAATCTCATCATCTACAGTGCATAACATCATCAAAAGATTCAGAGAAACTGGAGAAATCTCTGTGCGAAACGGTCAAGGCCGAAGACCTTTGTTGGATGCCTGTGGTCTTTGGGCCCTCAGAAGACACTGCATCACTCATCGGCATGATTCTGTCATTGACATTACTAAATGGGCCCAGGAATACTTCCAGAAACCACTGTCAGTAAACACAATCCGCCGTGCCATCTGCAGATGCCAACTAAAGCTCTATCATGCAAAAAGGAAGCCATATGTGAACATGGTCCAGAAGCGCCATCGTATCCTGTGAGCCAAGGCTCATTTAAAATGGACTGTTTCAAAGTGGAAAAGTGTTCTATGTTCAGAGAAGTCCAAATTTGACATTCTTGTTGGAAATCACGGATGCCGTGTCCTCCGGGCTAAAGAGGAGGGAGACCTTCCAGCGTGTTATCAGCATTCAGTTCAAAAGCCAGCATCTCTGATGGTATGGGGTGCATAAGTGCATATGGTTTGGGCAGCTTGCATGTTTTGGAAGGCACTATGAATGCTAAAAGGTTTATAAAGGTTTTAGAGCAACATATGTTCCCCTCCAGACGACGTCTATTTCAGGGAAGGCCTTGTGTATTTCAGCAGGACAATGCAAAACCACATACTGCAGCTATTACAACAGCATGGCTTCGTAGTAGAAGAGTCCTGGTGCTGAATTGGCCTGCCTGCAGTCCAGATCTTTCACCTATAGAGATCATTTGGCACATCATTAAACGAAAAATACGTCAAAGACGACCACAAACTCTTCAGCAGCTGGAAACCTACATCAGGCAAGAATGGGACCAAATTCCAACACCAAAACTCCAGAAACTCATAATCTCGATGTCCAGACGTCTTCAAACTGTTTTGAAAAGAAGAGGAGATGCTACACCATGGTATACATGCCCCAGCCCCAACTATTTTGAGATAGCAGGCATCAAATTTGAAATGAGCTAATTTTGTGCATAAAATTGTAACATTTCTCAGTTTAAACATTTGTTATGTTCTCTATGTTCTATTGTGAATAAAATATTGGCTCATGTGATTTGAAATTCTTTTAGTTTCATTTTATATTTTTATATTTTATATTATATTCATTTTATTGAAATTTAAAAAACGTCCCAACAATTTTGGAATTCGGGTTGTATATGTATGTATTTATTTGTGTGTATATGTATTTATATCAGGGCTGTCAAAATTAACGCGTTAACGCAAATTCATTTTAACGGCACTAATTTTATTAACGTGAGAGTAACGCAGTGCGCATTTTCTGTTTGACCCGTGGTCTAGCCCGTAGTTGGAGAAATGGATGGAGATGCTGACAGTGTTGCCAACTTAGCGAATTTTCAGACCCTTTTAGCAGCTTTTTTTTTTTTTTTTTTTTAAAGCGCTTAGCGACCAATCTTTAGGGTTTTCTTATTTAGTTTCTGAGACTCGATGGTACTGCCACACGAGTGCGAGGTCTCACTTTCCCGCTGTACACACGTCTCTCTCTCTTTCTCTCTCTCCGCGTCTGTTCAGCAAGCAGCTGAGAGGACCAGCGCTTTCAGTTAAAACAGATGTTATGTTGCTTCTCTAATTTAACATGCAAGTATAGCCGAAATCACAGCACAGCTATTGTCTTTATCTTATGTGTAGCCTATTTGATTTCATCAGACGACAGCTCGATTATAGGCTAAATCAGATTTTTTTGTGCAGATTATCATCTTGGAAGGGAGAGCTGGTTATTTAGTCTTAATGGGTCGCGTTTCAGTCACTATTTCATATTCATTCTGTTGTCTGACAACAGAAACAGTAACATATAACAATGAAAACAGTTTTATTGAGAATTTGGCTGCGTCAAATTACAGTAGGCCTATGTGGGCACAGAGAGGCAAACAAATGTAATAATAAATAATAAATGTACATTTTGCATGTTCATAAGTGAGCTGCCCTGTCGTGTGAAAATGTAAGCAGGCTTGTGTAAGTAAATTACTCAGTGCAAAGAAGTAATGGGAACCTGGTATTTCTATGTTCTTTTTTCATGTGTCTCTAATAGACTTGAAAAACATCTATGACCTTTGAAACATGTCTAGTCTTCATGCTCTATGTTAACTATGGTTTCACTAATAATAAACATATATTGCATAAAGCATCCATATTGTCCATGCCCATGTTGATTAGAGTATTAAAAACTTGAAAAGTATTAATTTAAGGTACATTTAGAAGAGATAAAAATTAAGTTAATCACGAGTTAACTCATGACAATCATGCGATTATTCGTGATTAAATATTTTAATCGATTGACAGCCCTAATATATATATATATATATATATACATACATATATACAGGTGCATCTCAATAAATTAGAATGTCTTGGAAAAGTTAATTTATTTCAGTAATTCAACTCAAATTGTGAAACTCGTGTATTAAATAAATTCAATGCACACAGACTGAAGTAGTTTAAAGGGGTGGTTGATTGCGATTTCACTTTTTTAACATTAGTTAGTTTGTAATGTTGCTGTTTGAGCATAAACAATATCTGCAAAGTTGCGGCGCTGAAAGTTCAATGCAAACGGAGATATCGTCTTTTAAAATTCTGGCATTTTAATGCCTACAAAAACAACTGGCAAGGGATTACAACAAGTTACTTCCCGGGTCCGTTACGTCACGAACCCAGATAAACCGGTAACACACAACAAAGGGGGCGAGGCCATGCTGCGCTGCTTTAGAGAAGAGGAAGAGAAAACTAGGGGTGCATGTAAAAATCTATTCATATATGAATCGCGATTCTGTCTTCTAATGATTCTAATGGATTCACAAGATTCAAAATCATCGGTTCTCAATCCTGTTCCTCGCGTCCCCTGCTCTGCACATGCTCTGCATCTCTCTCTCTCTCTCTCTCTCTCTCCAACAATGAAATGTTCCATTTATACACTTATTTTCACACAACTATGACAAGCATTAAACATGGACGTGCATGCGGTTGCCGTACTGTATTAAAGCTTTAATCAGGATAAAACCGTATATTAAAAGCTAACAGAAGCAGTAGCACTTACAAATAACAGCATATCTAAAAGTATGAGACAACAACAAACAAAAAACATACCATTAAGAGCCGTGCTTGCACAGGTTCTGCGCGATCCTCTTCACTAATATCCTCTGCGTCTCAATCAGGCTCAAATTGATAAGCAATATTGACGACGCCATTGTTTACAATACAACCGGAGCACATGTCGCTGAGCTGAGGGGCGGGACGTTTAGATGCGCACTAGAGGCGGTTTAGCCAATCACAACACACTGGACCAGCTGACCAATCTGAGCCCATTGCGTATTTCTGAGGGAGGGGCTTCATAAAACCAGGAAATGATCAGCACGTTTAGAAGAGAAGGGACAAAGCGGTGTGGAATAAAGGTAAATTATGTGAAAAATAATGCGTTTTTTAAAAACGAAGTATTAACACATGTTAGACTGCACCCCCTAAAACACAATCAAGCCTAGAAAAAAAACAGTCAACCAACCCTTTAAGTCTTTGGTTCTTTTAATTGTGATGATCTAGGCTCACATTTAACAAAAACCCACCAATTCACTATCTCAACAAATTAGAATACTTCATAAGACCAATAAAAAAAATGTTTAGTGAATTGTTGGCCTTCTGGAAAGTATGTTTATTTACTGTATATGTACTCAATACTTGGTAGGGGCTCATTTTGCTTTAATTACTGCCACAATTCGGCATGACATGGAGGTGATCAGTTTGTGGCACTGCTGAGGTGGTATGGAAGCCCAGGTTTCTTTGACAGTGGCCTTCAGTTCATCTGCATTGTTGGGTCTGGTGTCTCTCATCTTCCTCTTGACAATACCCCATAGATTCTCTATGGGGTTCGTGTCAGGCGAGTTTTCTGGCCAGTCAAGCACACCAACACCATGGTCATTGAACCAGCTTTTGGTACCTTTGGCAGTGTGGGCAGGTGCCAAGTCCTGCTGGAAAATAAAACCAGCATCTCCATAAAGCTTGTCAGCAGAAGGAAGCATGAAGTGCTCTAAAATTTCCTGATAGATGGCTGCGTTGACTGTGGACTTCAGAAAATACAGTGGACCAACACCAGCAGATGACATGGCACCCCAAATCATCACTGACTGTGGAAACTTCACATTGGACTTCAAGCAACATGGATTCTGTGCCTCTCCACTCTTCCTCCATACTCTGGGACCTTGATTTCCAAATGAAATGCCAAATTTACTTTCATCTGAAAAGAGAACTTTGGACCACTGAGCAACAGTCCAGTTCTTTTTCTCCACAGCCCAGGTAAGACGCTTCTGACATTGTCTCTGCTTCAGAAGTGCATTGGTAGCCCTTTTCCTGAAGATGTTTGAGCGTGGTGACTCTTTATGCACTGACTCCATCTTCAGTTCACTCCTTGTGAAGCTCTCACAAGTGTTTGAATCAGCTTTGCTTGACAGTATTCTCAAGCTTGCAGTAATCCCTGTTGCTTGTGCACCTTTTCCTACCCAAATTATTCCTTCCAGTCAACTTTGCATTTAATATGCTTTGATACAGCACTCTGTAAACAGCCACACCTTTCAGTAATGAGCCTCTGTGACTTACCCTCTTTGTGGAGGGCGTCAGTGTTCGTCTTCTGGATCATTGCCAAGGCACCAGTCTTCTCCATTATTGTGGTTTCAAAGAACAAGAGATAACCGGAATTTATACTGTAGGGATGGTCATTTATTGAAACTCAAATGTAAATATTCTAATATTTTGAGATACTGATTTTTGACTTTCATGAGCTGTAAGCTCTAATCATCAAAAATAAAACAAAAAAAAAACTTTTGAAATGTTTTACTTTACATGCAATGAATCTAAAATATATGAAAGTTTCACTTTTTGAAATAACTTACAAGAAAAAACTTTTTCACCACATTCTAATTTATTGAGATGCACCTGTATATATACATACGTATATAAATACATATTAAGTCGCTATATTTGTAGCAATAGCCAAAAATACACTGTATGGGTCAAAATTATAGATTTTTCTTTCATGCCAAAAATCATTAGGATATTAAGTAAAGATCATATTCCATGAAGATATTTTGTAAATTTACTACTGTAAATTAGGGCTGGGCGGTATATCGAGTTTGTACGATATATCGATATATTCTTTATAAGCGATACGGTATGAAGCAATAACGTTAATATCGATATAAGTAGTTTGATACGAGCACATCTGAAAAAATATCTAGGGAGGACACAGACTGAACTGCTGCAGAGAAAGTGCATAATACAATTTGTTCTACATGTATCAGGCTTTATATGAAGGGCTTTAAAAAAAATCGTAAGATATAGTAGCCTATAGTTTATAGTTTCAGTTTAAAGTGGCTCTGACAGAAAGGCTGCGTGTGCCGCTGACAGAGACGTGCTGTTTTCCTTAATGCATAACTTACATTTCACAGGTATATTCTCCATCTGTAAATGTTAGAAAGCCATGGAAATATTTCCATTTTGCAGTCAGAAGTGTGTGAGCTTTTGCGTTGAGATTCTCCGCTAAACTTAACATGCGCGCCAAACAGACAAAGCGCAATGAAATAGGAGCGCAATCACTCTGACTAAAATATACATTTTGCTGAATATTTGTAGTTGGAAAATAAATGTGACGTATGTAGAATTTTAACCGACAAGTAAGTGTATTTGTATGATAGCACTAACTGTAAAGTGTAATGGGGTAATCAAAATAGCCTTTTTACTCAATTAGTCTGTGCTTTTTTATTATTTTCAATTTTAGTTTAGTAAATTTAACTTCTGCTTTAAAAGCATTATTTTTGTTTTTAGATTACAATGTTAGAATGTAATGTGATTTTAACCCTTTTTGCACATAATATATGCCGTCATGCTTACATTCACTTTATTTGTTTAATCCAAATACAAAATACCGAGATATATACCGTATACCGCACATCAGCCAAAAAATACCGAGATATGAATTTTTGCTCATATCGCCCAGCCCTACTGTAAATATATCAAAACGTTGTTTTTGATTAGTAATATGCATTGCTAAGAATGAATTTGGACAACTTTAAAGGCGATTTTCTCAATGTTTTGATTTTTTTGCACCCTCAGATTCCAGATTTTCAAATACAGTGGGTATGGAAAGTATTCAAACCCCCTTAAATTTTTCACTCTTTGTTATATTGCAGCCATTTGCTAAAATCATTTAAGTTCTTAAGTTAAGAATTGTTGACATTTTTGCAGATTTATTAAAAAAGAAAAACTGAAATATCACATGGTCTTAAGTATTCAGACCCTTTGCTGTGACACTCATATATTTAACTCAGGTGCTGTCCATTTCTTCTGATCATCCTTAAGATGGTTCTACACCTTCATTTGAGTCCAGCTGTGTTTGATTATACTGATTGGACTTGATTAGGAAAGCCACACACCTGTCTATATAAGACCTTACAGCTCACAGTGCATGTCAGAGCAAATGAGAATCATGAGGTCAAAGGAACTGCCTGAAGAGCTCAGAGACAGAATTGTGGCAAGGCACAGATCTGGCCAAGGTTACAAAAAAATTTCTGCTGCACTAAAGGTTCCTAAGAGCACAGTGGCCTCCATAATCCTTAAATGGAAGATGTTTGGGATGACCAGAACCCTTCCTAGAGCTGGCCGTCCGGCCAAACTGAGCTATCGGGGAGAAGAGCCTTGGTGAGAGGTAAAGAAGAACCCAAAGATCACTGTGGCTGAGCTCCAGAGATGCAGTCGGGAGATGGGAGAAAGTTGTAGAAAGTCAACCATCACTGCAGCCCTCCACCAGTCGGGGCTTTATGGCAGAGTGGCCCGATGGAAGCCTCTCCTCAGTGCAAGACACATGAAAGCCCGCATGGAGTTTGCTAAAAAACACCTGAATAAGATTCTCTGGTCTGATGAGACCGAGATAGAACTTTTTGGCCTTAATTCTAAGTGTGGAGAAAACCAGGCACTGCTCATCACCTGTCCAATACAGTCCCAACAGTGAAGCATGGTGGTGGCAGCATCATGCTGTGGGGGTGTTTTTCAGCTGCAGGGACAGGACGACTGGTTGCAATCGAGGGAAAGATGAATGCGGCCAAGTACAGGGATATCCTGGACGAAAACCTTTTCCAGAGTGCTCAGGACCTCAGACTGGGACGAAGGTTTACCTTCCAACAAGACAATGACCCTAAGCACACAGCTAAAATAACGAAGGAGTGGCTTCACAACAACTCCGTGAATGTTCTTGAATGGCCCAGCCAGAGCCCTGACTTAAACCCAATTGAGCATCTCTGGAGAGACCTAAAAATGGCTGTCCACCAACGTTTACCATCCAACCTGACAGAACTGGAGAGGATCTGCAAGGAGGAATGGCAGAGGATCCCCAAATCCAGGTGTGAAAAACTTGTTGCATCTTTCCCAAAAAGACTCATGGCTGTATTAGATCAAAAGGGTGCTTCTACTAAATACTGAGCAAAGGGTCTGAATACTTAGGACCATGTGATATTTCAATTTTTCTTTTTTAATAAATCTGCAAAAATGTCAACAATTCTGTCTTTTTCTGTCAATATGGGGTACTGTGTGTACATTAATGAGGAAAAAAATGAACTTAAATGATTTCAGCAAATGGCTGCAATATAACAAAGAGTGAAAAATTTAAGGTGGTCTGAATACTTTCCGTACCCACTGTAGTTGTATTTCGGCCAAATATTGTCCGATCCTAACAAACCATACATCCATGGAAAGCTTATTTATTCAGCTTTCATATGATGTATAAATTTCAATTTCGAAAAATTTACACTTAAGACTGGTTTTGTGGTCCAGGGTCACATACATGTATATATGTATATAATGTAGCTTGAAATAAGTTTACTGAAATAAAAAAATTTAAAAAGTACAATTATTTTATTTTTAGTTTATAGGTAGTTGCCAAGGCACTTTATCATTTTCATTTATTTTAACGATGTACTAAAATATGAAAACTATATAGGCATAAAAAACACTTATAAAATAACAGAAACGCAACAAAATTACTAAAACTTTAAAATTAAAATTAAAACCGTAACGGAAAAACAGAAAATAAAAACGAATTCCAAATTCAAATGCTGCTGCAGCATAAAATTGTGTTCCTTACAGAGAGCTATTTTATGGCTTCAGAAAAATATAGAATATTAATATCATGGACAACTTTATTGCACTTTTGTATATTTACACCCCATGCTTCTTGTATTCTTTTATCAGAAAGGAAAGACTCTTAAAATATATGTGTGTTCTATATGAAAGAATGTTGACCATACATACACCATGACCATACTGTAAATGATGACAATTGTATAAATGACAGAACTATTCTTTTAACATAAATAGAATTTTTTTTTTTAAATGTAAATAAAAATGTAAAGGAAAAGAGAGCAATTTGATGAGAGAGAGAGTGCAGGAGGCAGCAAGGACAGAGTTGCAGTGCTCCACGCTTCTGTCACACTCCATTACACAGCACCATCCCATAATAAGAGAGAGAACAATCAGCTCAAAACATACCAGTCTGCAGTCTGTGTGTGTGTGTATGTGTGTGTGGTTTCATTGTGGTGGTATGTATTCATATGGACAAAACTATATCTGAAACAGACTATTTGCTTCTTGTTTATTAATATTTAGACTCTCACTAGTATTAATACCCATATTAACAGCACTAATGATATAATGTTACCAAATTTTGTCTGTTGGCATAAAGTGCATAAAGAGCCCCCTACTGAGAAATAGATGATTAGGAATGATAAAGAGATATAAAACGACAAATTGTAGTTTGTTTTGTTAATTTGATTTTTAAGGGCAGGTGAATCTGAAACCAGTGATACCAAAATAATGAGCCATCTAGGGTTTCTGGTTATTACTTATTGGTATTTGGTTATTACCACTTAATTCACATAAAAACTAATATTCTGTTATCAGTTACTTACCCTCATGTCATTCCAAATGTTCTTTTCATCTTCAAAACACAAATTAAGATTTTGAATGACACCTGAGACATTTTTGTCCGTCAACTGAAGGTTGATTCAACCAAAACTTTCAAGCTCCAGAAAGATCACAAAGGCATCATAAAAGTAATCCACATGACTATCCACATGTTTATTTTACTCGGTGTGCAAAAAAAAGCATAGATCTCTGACACACATTCACAAAAGATCCATAACACATGTGCGTTGTGTCAAATTGGCATGAGATCGCCATCCTAGCATTGATGGGAGTTGAAAGTTTTGCAGATGATCTACTGACAATGAGCAAATTAAAGAACACAGACAGACAGCTCATTTCCATAATGACCAACGCAATCTAGAATCTACCAAGAGCAGCACAAATTAGCAACTATTGCAGCCATGTCAAGTGCAAAATGGGTTAAGACATGCTTATTTTGGGCAATAAATAATGGTGCAAAAACCAGTAAATTGATTAATGCAAACGATAGTAAATCACTTTGCATGATTTATTGAAATACTCTCCTCCCATTAATTTTGTGTCTGAAAGAGAAACTTCTACAAATACAGATGCAATAAGGTCAACTGCGAAATCACTCATCATTCTAAATTTCTATTATCTTGTATTGCATAAGACTAAACATTTTGGGCAGTCGTTGAAGGTTGTCACTGAATCACTTTTGCGGTGAATGTTTTTTACTGTAGTGTAACAACCCCCCTCACCTCTCCAAAAAAAAACTTGTCGACCTCACCAATCGTCTAGTCAGTTGATGAACAATTAATCGACCATCCTGCCCATCCCTAATAAGAAACTTCCTTCTCATTTTCTTTTCACCTGCAACCTTACTAAAAAAGGACTGCTCTTCTTGTTCTTCCCGAGTTTGCTGGATGTTGCAGTCCATCTGCTCACCCTCACACCCTCACATTTCATCATCACATTCTCAGAGAGAGATAGAGCAGATCAATGCGGCCCGTGTCTGCCCGGCTGTGTCTCTAATAGTGTAAGTGTGGCTGCAGGCTGTGACTGGCACCTCTATAGATCATCTGTCACCCTTTCTACAGCGCTCACTTTCTGCCAATCCTCATGCTTCGTTCTTCTCATTGATTTTCATTCGTGCCTTTATGTTCCCACTCTCTTCCTCTCCCTCCTCCTTCTCTTCTATATCTCTCTTGTTCTTTTGTTGTTGCTGTGAATCTCAGGCTGTTGGATACTCCATCAGCAGTCCCCACACACACACACACACACACATAGACCCTCATTAACTCTGGTTGAAGGTCATTAGGATTTTGTAATAAATATCTGGGATCATTATCTGGCCCTGGTTTTTACTTTACTCTCTCTGTAAGTGAAATATTAACTCTGTAGCCTGCTATTCATCTTTTTTTTGTCACCTGACTCACTAGTCTTGCCCGATGTTTTACTATCAGCTTAAAGTCTGGTCAACATGCAGGTTATTCTGCCCAAGAACTGTCAACTTAGGCAGGAAGAGAGTGTCTGACCAGCATAATAACATATAACAACATAAATGGATCTGTTTTAACCTTATTATTTAAAACTATATTAAAGTGCTTGTCTTATTTGTGTGCAATGTATATCAGATGGTCTGTGAATTCTTTGTGGTCAACTGAAATTCAGACTCGTCTGTCTCTGGTTATATGTTGTATAGTTTTTACCAGTGATACTATCAGGGGTGCAAACTTGTCACCTTTCGGCGAAATTCGCCGTTTTCACGTTGAAATAGGTCATTCACGTGAATCGTGTAAATCTGTAAAAAAAATAATATTGGGGGGGGGAGGGGGGGTTGACGTGACACAGATCACATCTGTGTCACGTCACCTGTACCGTTTTTTCCCGTTAACAATGGAATGGCCCCGCCCTACTCTGCCTCTGATTGGCTTACCTTAATGTTCTTTCCTTCATCCAACCAATCTCACTCCTGAAGCCTAACTTTTAGATGCTGCAGGCAACTGTCCATATTTCCAGAGGCTACGTAAAACATGAAGGAACAAGCTAACGGCAAGCAACTTATTTTTGAAGTAATTGGGCTATGTTGGTGGTTAGATTAGCCTGTTTGTAGCTAGCTAAATTAAGTTCGCTTGTGTTCCAGTTTAAATGGTGATTACCGCGTGAGACTGCGTTTTTTTTTTTTTGCGTGAGGCTGCTGTTGCAATAGCTATGAAGATTGTAAGTTACTTTATCGCTACTTTAGTTCGCTATGCTTTGCAAACTGCTCCTCAGTCTCGACCTTAACATTTGTCTCACATATCAGTAAGATATTACTCTGACATGAAGTCGATTTGAGAACTATTCGACCTACAAGTAAAGCATGCTGTTTAATGTACAGTAATATTAGTATCACGATTTTTCACTCGCCGACAGGTTTTGATAAATCGCCGACAAATGCCCGACATTGGAGGCAAATCGGAGCTCGTTCACGCGAGTGACAATCGCGCAGTGTGAATTATCAAAGACGCGATCTGAGAGAATCGCCGACACGTCGCCGACGCCCGCGAAATATTTGGCATGCTAAATATCTGGAGCTGTCGCGATTCACAATCACGCTGTGTGCAATGATTTCTGACTGAAAACTACATCACGATGACCTTCAGGGCAGAGAGAAGTTCGGTGAGGAGTTATAGACCATATCAGTATTTTAATATGTACAATTATATCATACAGAAACAAGCACAAACGCTTGACCAGCCGCAACATCAGCATAACAGTTACTGCAAAATTATTATTTACCACTCTTTGCAGAACACAATCCATGTTTCCTGCATCTCCCTCCTGCATAATCTGTTTTTCTTTTTTTAGCTGGAAATCAGCGCACAGACAATTTGCAGGCTATATTTTTTTAATACTTCCAGTCTCCCTCGAGAACAACGGGCTGACACGCGCAGGTTCTTGCGTTATTTCCTTATCACTTCTCGCGTGTGTTTTGTTGTGAAACGTGGTTTGTGGATCAGACAGAGTTGTCGGCGATTCTTCCTATTGTGAAATCGTGCAATGTGAAAGCCCCTGTCGCCGATCTATCGTGCAATGTGAACACAGCAGCGACTGAATGCTACCCCAGATAGTCACGCAGTGTGAAAACAACAGCGATCCGACGAGTTTGAAAATCGTGCAGTGTGAACTCGGCATAAGCCATAGCTAAGTGTCCGTCTGTAACAGCCTGTTTCAAGACGGAGAAACACCTCGCGTTTAGCCCGTCAGCTGCTTCAAAAATTCGAGTGCTGAAATGAAGATTTACAGTAGAGGTCTGCACGGGCTTTAAATTGAAGCCCGAACCAGGCCCGTGCCCGACATCGTCTGACCCGACCCGAGCGGCACAGTTAAATTTAGAGCCCGAACCCAATTTTTTTTTTTTTTCCACAACGAATAGCAAATTTAATGAAAAAAAAAAAAAACCTTTTTGTCACCTTTTTCACCCCTGAGGAGTTTGCACCCCTGTACTATAGTAACATACCCTATGCTGTAAACAGCCATTGCATTTTTTCAAACACAAACAGTAGGAAAAGAAACAAGGGAATAGTGAGAAAAATAGAAAAGAAATGAAGAAAGACAAGCAGGCTGAGGTGATGCCCTCTTCTCTAGCAGGACAGCTCTTTCCTGGAATGAATTACGCTCTGGGAAACAATAAATAAAAATAAATAAATAAGACAAGGCTGCGCACAGAGAAGCATTAGCAATTTTCCGAATGCTGCGCACACATAGTTATGAATAATGGAGGCATGCTAAAAGTCGGGTGCGCTCGGGTAGGCACTGGTTAGGGAATGCACATTAGCCCAGCTGCTCGTAAATAACAGGAGCGAGGTGGTAACGGGGTTGACTCCCGAGCATCAGAGCGCTGGGCAGAATGTTAACTAGCTGTTTCACTCTGTTTCTCCACTATGGCTGTTCGGAGATCAGATTGTAGACATTTATTAATGATATATGGAAGAGTATGCGTGTTTTATTTGGTTTGTTCTGTGCATCAGTGTTTTCAGTCTGCTGGGTGGCCAATTCATCACCCAGCTCTGTTTTCAAGCGATCCTAGCCATTGCTTGATCACATGAAGCATTCAGTGATCCCCCTCTCCATCTATTCCTCCTGACCCTTATTTTGCTCATCCTTCTTTCTGACCTCCACCCTCAGGTCACACATCTCTCTTTCTCTCTGACCTATCCAATACAATTCTCCAGTGGGAATGTCACAAGTCAAATTAAGGCTCTGAAATGCACTACTGGACAAAGGTTTGGAATAATCAAGAATATATATATATATATATATATATATATATATATATATATATATATACACATATACATGTACGTACATACATACATTTTCTGTGATAGCAAAGAATTTTTAGCAGCCATTACGACATTACTTATCCTTTACATGAGGACATTGCAAATTGTCTTTGCGCTCCTGAGCCATACACCTGCATGAAACTTGTGCTTGTAGATTTACGCAGAAAGGTTTTGCATTAGATTATGTTGCATTAGTGAAACTGGATGAAGTGTTCATTGGATGAGTGCTGAATTTCCTGTTATAGAGTGTGGAGAACATTGGTTTTTAATTAATAAAAATAATGTACATTGGAATAATGTGCATCGGTTTCAATTTGTCTTTCTTTGAGATCCCCAAAACAAGATTTGTTAGACTTCTCAAAGACTCAAAGGGCCTTATTTTAACGATCTAAACGCATGGTCTAAAGCGCACGATGCAAGTGCACTTCGGGCGTCTCCGAATACACTTTTGCTAGTTTAACGACAGGAATGCTCTAAACGGGTTGTCCCTTTTCTCTTAATGAGTAATGGGGTTTTTTTGGGCGTAACGTGCAATAAACCAATCAGAGTCTCATCTCCCATTCCCTTTAAGAGCGAGTTGCGCTCACGCCATGGCAATTCGCTATTTAAACGGCGGAATTTTAAGGCACACAGACTGAACGCATCTCCAGTGAGCAAACATATCTGCTCATGCGCGAGCACATAGGTGGGCTAATTCTGATACACGCAATGACTATCCATAATGCCATGTATGACATTTTTATATTTATGTAACCTACACTGTAATCCTTTAACTTTTAATATTTGGAATGTTTGTGTGCTGCTGCATGTCCCTGTGTGTAATAAGCAAAGTGAACGCGCGTTGTGGACCCACCCAGAGGCGCATTTTCTACTAACACGCTCTTTAAATAACAAAAAAAGTATTGCACCATTGATTTTAGACTTTAGACCAGGTTTGAGTTGGTCTGTGGCGCAGTCTATTTTCAGTTCCTCAAAATAGCAACGTGCCAACAATGCGCCTGAACACACCTCTTTTTTTAGACCAGCACGCCCATGGGCGCACAAATGGTTTGCAAATGCATTTGCTATTTAAACAACCCAGCGCAGGACAGGACAGGAAAATGAGAACTGAACTGAAACTAGCAAAAACGCTTGCGCCGCGCCTTGCGCTGCATTGCGCCGGGTGTAAGATGGGACCCAAAGTCTCAGAATGGTGTTCAATCTCCCCAAAAAAATAAAAAATAAATAAATAAAACATTGGCCTCAACAATTCAATACAGTATTGTGATGTAAAATGTAGCAATATTTGAACCCCCCATCCCTCCCTTTTCATAACTTTCATATATATTTACACAGTATATCTGAGATTTTTCAAATTCATTTAATCTTGTTCTCATGAGCCATGAATTGCTAGGTTACCTGCTAAGAGGATTCTGTGAAGGTGACATACATTTGTCATCTGTTGAAATGGGCCACATTTTGAGTACGGGGACAATCACTCTTTCTTCTTTTTGAAGAGTAAAAGAATATCTGTCCCCAGTGCCATCACCCTGTTTTTGAGAGAGAGCACACTTGTTGGCAGATAGAGCGTTGCTGATTGTACTTTACTTGACATTATGTGTGAGGAGTGAAAGGCAGTGAGAGGGAGAAGTGACCTTATTGTTGCTGTCACAGACGCTAGACAGCCATGTGCTATTTGAGGACACTTTAGCAGGCTCTGTTTTATAAAGCTGCCCTGCAAATTCACTGTCTGTGTAAATGGGTTTGCCTTGCTGTAAAATTAAGTCTTTTAAGGAAGTCTTTTTACAAAGACAAATATTTATTTTTTCTTCAAAATAATGTGCACTGATCATTCATTCACAATAATGCAACACTAAAAGAAGTAACAATGTCTTAGAGCACAACAAACATTGGTTGTCCTATTGCTGGCTGTGTGTAGCACCTACACTCTGCATGTCATTCTGACAAACATACAGACACACACGCCCAAAAGCTACAGTAATTTCTGAGTCTGCCTTGTGCTTGTAGCAGTGGTCAGTTTGCAGTTTACTCTTGGTAAATGTGATTCTTGAGCATGAAATGTTGGCACTGCTCCTCAACAGCTCTGAGGTCTTCCTGGAGACATGTCCGCCCAGCTACCTAACCCGTCCCACTGAGGGGCTGCCCTCAACAGCTGCTTGACCTAGTCTAATTTTTACACTTGTCCTGTCCTTCTGAGCTAGAGAGACCTGCTTTCATGGATTTGATTCAGATAGCCATGGTTCTGTAACTGGGATTTACAGGAGATGGACAGTAAAATAAAATAAAATAAAATACTTAAGAAGCAAAGACATGTTTTCATATTATCTTTAAGTGTTTTTGTATGTTTGTTTGTTTATCACCCATCCATTTTGTTGTGCTAAAAGCAAGAAAAAAGCTATTTGCCAGTGGGGTAACAAAAATAAATTCAATTCAAGACTGGAAGCTGGAATGAATCATTTCATTGTGTATTTGAATGCTATAGCTTTATGTAGTTTAGATTAAAAACCTCCATGATATCCTAAAGTTGAGCTGTTATCAGATGCAAGCTGCACAATCAGTGCCATTAACATAAAGCAATTCCACCCCCTCTCACTGGATCATATTAGACAAATAAGATCACTCACCCAAGTGCAAAGCACTCGCTCGGGTATTAATTACTAAAATAAGACCATGGCTGTGTCCCAGTTGGCATACATTCTTTTCAAAATAGTATGCAAGATTAGAATTTGTGCATTCTGAATCACAGTGCGTTAAAAATAAAATGTGTGGATGAATACTATTTCCGGTGGGCTTTAAAAGTCCATCCTTACAATACTATTAGTGTTAATGTTACTCACAGTCCAACAACTGATGAAAAGTTGATGTGAATATTCTGATTCGATTGTATTAGTTGTAGACAAACAGGAATGTTTTTAAGAAGTGTAGCATTTGGACCAATCAGACACACAATTTTGCATTTAATTTAACAAATCAATTAGTTATTAGATTAACAAATAGTCACAGACCCCTCACCCAATACACATACTCGGTGCCAGTAGGTCTGTCAATGACTTCAGGCCCCCGGTTCCATGGCAACCCATCAGATAACACTAGTTTTATTGATCAAAAGAATGCAAGCAGAGCAACTCTTACTACCTTTTTCCTATAGAAAAGACATTATGCCATAAAAATGGACTCTTCTCTAATTAATTCATAGGAAAACCTTTCTTTGAATGAACACACATATCATTCAGGTCATTGTGTATATTATTACTGTTCTTGTATATGTTTTTATGTATTGTATACTGTGTGACGCGAGGAGCCAACGACAGACACAGTGGGTGTGGCGTCAGGCCTCGGAGAGGCTTTTATTTAACAGAAATAATATAACAGTGTCCAAGGGGGAAAGGTGTCCAACAAAACAGGGGGGATCTGGTGTCCTCGTTGTGCTGCGGGGCTCGTGAAGGAGGGTAGTGTTCCAGGAGGAGGGAAGGGTCCAGGGAAGGGGCGGAGTCCCCGTGGCCGCACACGCTCCCGCTCTGGCCGGGACACGAGGGGCGGCGGCTTCTCTAAGCGGCGGCTCTTCCTCTTCGTCCTGGGCACGAGGCGGCGGCTTCTCTTGAGCGGCGGCTCTTCCTCTTCACCTGCTCGGCCTTCGCAGGACTTATACGGCCTGACATCTCTGGTCCGACGATCACAGACGGGTGCGGCTCTCACCCGGCTCACGGGCTCAGCAGCTCACATCTTGGGTGGCGCACTCACATGTTCGGCAGCTCACATCTTGGGTGGCGCGAGTCCCTCAACACACCCTTCCTGGACCCACGAGGACACCAGCGTGCATGCACGGGGGAAGAGACCGGTCTCGAGGAGAGGCGCTGGGCATTTAACAGCGGCGGTGATGAGGCTTCATTCAGTCCAGCTGTGCCTCATCACACGCCGCCAGCCCGCGTTGATCCCACGCCCCTCCTCTCATCCACCCACTCCAGTCGGGAGCCTGGTGAAGGGCGGCGAATAAGGGACGGGGTGGTGATGATGATGAGGGGGAGGGCCACCGATCCGTCACAACTGTTTTATGCATGCTTATGATAGATCACTTGTTAATATCACTTTAACTCATACCATGTCTGGTCTCTATCAACTCGTCTTCGGATGATCTAATTGAGAGTGAATATTACATGTTGATACCTATGCAACATATTAGTGTCCTAAGAATCTTTAATAGTTTGTATATCAACTTCCAATCCAACCCCTTTGCAAATTACCATGCTCTCAGACAAAGGGTCATAAACCCCCCCAGTATTTCCAAACTCCCGCTTGGAAATTCAGTCTTTCTCAATGGTCAAGCCCATCCTGAGAGGCGTGACTCTTCGCATACCTTAAAGGGCTCATGCACAGTTCCACCTTCAGTCTCTTCTGCAAAAGCTCTTCTGCTAAATCTCCGGATTTCTGCCCATGTGGAGAGCCTGAGCTGGTACCGGCGTGCTCGGTGGGCTCCAACATATCTCAGTCTGCGGTTCTGTTAGATTTTAGAAGGATGTGAGCTAGAACTCTTCTGGACCCTTAAGTTTTGTGCCAGGCCTTGCAGCCTTGACGTTCCATTAAACCAAAGCTCCTCTGACCTCAGATGATCTCTTTTTTAGCTCTTTTTTTCACTTTCTACCTGGAAAGAACATTTCTATCTCAGAACATCTTTGGAATTCATCACTCTTCAACCCGGATGAACGTGATCGCGAGTCCAAAACCTTGAAACCATTAAGACTTTCATCTGAGACTGCATTCCGGACACTCGCCAACAGCCAAGGAAGTGCAAGTATGGTACATCTAACTAAACTAAACAGAGGTTTAGTATAAGTTATAGACCCCTTTATAAACGGCGCTGATGGTTTTACTCAGGTGCTTAACTGACTCTTTCCATAACTGCATTCTGTTTTCTCTAATGGCTTCATTCATCCACTTTAGCTCCCCTTTTGCATATACGCGTGAGTGTATGTATGTTTGTTTGTTTAGATTAGTTATGTGTGTTAGCGTTTAGTTAATAAAAGTTGTGTGCGCAAATTACATGAGTTTCTGGTTCTGCCTTGCAAATTAATGTCCCTTTACGATTTTTGATCTTTACTACATGCTCTAATGTATTAATACTTAGGAAAGTATTTTCTGTGGCCAAGAAAATATCCTTTCTTAGAGTTGATATGAACTTACACTGAATGTTCGCTGGACGGACAGATCAGTTGATGGCAATTTAATTCTGCTACAGTTATTACTGTCAGCCGATATAAATAATTGTAATTAATCATAATTAATTGTAATTATTTATATACAATTCCCTTTTAAACTAATTTGCTACAGCAGACACCTGCGTTGGTGCTTATAATGCCAGTACTAAATTAATTTTATTATTTCAAATAAATTAATGTGTTAATTTTGAAAGCCCTAATTATACACAAATATTAAAATTATGGTCATCATTATCAGTATTACATTACAATAATATCATTACAATTGACTGTTTTTCAATGAACAATGAATTAACTAAGGCCCTTTTTACAGTGGGGACCAAAATGAGATCTGAATCCACTTTCAAGGCCAGTGTGAATGCAATTTTGGTCCACTTAAAGCGGTGAGTTTGATTCTTTTAAAGGAAGAGTATAGTAGAATTATGCAAATTTGATTGCAACTTATGAGAAAAAAACCCTTAAGGACGATAAATGTCATTTGTGTTTTGTCAGCACTTGTTTTGTTATTCATCCTCATTAGCCTTTCTGTGGAGCTGGAAGTGTTATAATGGTCTTAAATTCATGCATTAATATTCATGTAGTTGTGAGTGTTTACTGTATATCTGGTTACTTAACAGAGATTACTTTCCATTAGGCCCCACTTAATCTACAACTCTTTCTGAGTTCTGCTTATTTTGGAGGAAGACGGCACTTTATGTGCTGACTGTCAATATTATCCTTCATTGATCTAGTTTTTCATATGTTTTGTTCCTTTTTCATCTCAAAGAGCACTGCAGCACAGATTACAAGCAAATCTTTAATACACTAACACGCTTTTATGCTGAAACCCAAATTGGTTTTGTTATGTCTGTTTGCATCTGTGTTAAAACCAAAATCATCTTAATCCAAATCTGGCAAAAAAATATGCAATTTGGTGCCGATGTTATTTAAAAAGTAAGATAAAAAATACAAATTGTCTATCAAAAGCCTGTTGTATCATATTTGATACATAAGCCTACATTTTAACATAAGTTAAAGAGTAAATAGAGTAATTAAATAAATGCTTAATATGGTTCTTTTTTATTCTTCTTCTTCTTTTTTCACTTTAGAATTTATATAAATATCCAACAGAAGCTCAGTTCAAGTTTTATAGACCCAGAGAGCCTATGTTCCTCACCTCAGTTTTGCTTCCATGGCTGTCAGGGAATATAGAGTCATTCACACATGTTCAGGAGGAGCAGTGGAGCTCACAGCTTGTCAGAGTGCTGTGTTTGTTCACTGATGTGTAAGTGTGCTGGACGTGAAACATGGCCTCTGTCACACTGCCCTTTCCAGAGCTGTCAACCCCCTTCAGCCTCTCATGCAAGTATGTGTGTGTATGGTGTGCGTGTGTTGCATTGTTTTTGTTTATACCCTGAGCTTCCAGCAAAATAGCCTATTTATGTTTGTTTAAGTGTTGGCATGTGCCAGGAGATTTTACAGATGTGTTTGTTGGCATGTTCCGGTAATTCTTTTGTGTGTATGCAAAAATGACACGTTTTGTCCTGTTAAATCAAAGAGTTAAAAATCTAAACCAAGCATATTGGCTTTCTTATGTTAAAGCATCACCAAACCTCAGCTCACCATCTGAGATGACACTATATATGGAAATAATGTGAAGAATGACTTTGCTTTAAATGCATGAGTTGTCTGTGGGATGCTTTCTCCTCATTGCATCATGTGTTCGTACTTGTTTAGCATGCAACATGGCTGTGTTCACTTAAACACCTCAGCCAGACAGTGAGAAAAAAGAACTAGTGCAATAAAGCTTCTTATCATTTTAATTAGGCAAGCCGCTGGGCCGTAGCGCTTCTGCAGTGACTTCAGTAGACTGATGCCTTTGCTGCCACTGTGTTCATGGAGCGGTTCATATTAGCGTTCGCACAATTACTCATTTTTACTAGTCGTCCAGAAAAGTTGTCATGTAGTTGACGGGTCATTGTTTACCTCATGTAAATGAGTCACGACATGGTGTGCAGAATCAGAGGTCTTTGCTGTTAAATGTATAGATGTTAGGTGTGTGGTTAGAGAGAATGTCTATGTAACTGTGCTTGTGTTCTCATAAACAATGTAAAATCAATCATTCAGTCTCGTTTGCTTATAGTGTTTGTGAGCCTCTGGGAGACACTTGATTAGTTTCAAAGCAGTTTACAGGAATTTTGGCTTGTGAGTCAATGGCATGACAGCATTAATTTATTAATACCTTAAAAATGCATTTCACATATACAGTGACTTGGATACACTTCTTTTATTATGAGCATTGTTGAAAGGAGGGGGAAGATCAGCTCAAATAATAATGATTAATTGGCCTACTGTACTCTATAAATTCTTCAGGAAGTAATAAGTAAATTTTCTTTCAGAAAATTCCAATATTATTATAGAACTGTAGTTTAGGTAGCCAATGTCTATGGTAACATTCTAAACTGTAAAATGACTGTAAAAGCCACAATTTAAATAACTTTACACTTCAAATACTCCAAACTGATTTCACTGTATTTTATGTATAATCATTTTCTATTCTTAACTGTTTTAAATTCATTTTAAATGCATTTTGTTATTCATCCTCATTTTATTTCATTCATTTTAAATCAATTTTTATATCATTTTAAAAGTTTAAACATAAGGTTAAAGTAAGTGCTGTGATGGTAAAGAGAATGTGGGCAAAGAAAGACAAGTGTGTTGGATAATCAGTTGAAAGTAGGATCTCTGAGTTCTATTTGTTTGGTTCATGATGGTCAAAGTGAGTAGGGGGTGAAGTAGTGGAATAGTTAGGTGTTTTGGAAGGTTTTTTCACTTAGTGCAGAAGAGTTTGAACAAAGCTTGAGAATGTTTGTTTTTAAATTCCTTGTTTTTATTGTTGTGATTATTATTTTTTAATGACTATTTCACTTCCTTTTATGTAAAGCACTTTGAATTACCACTGTGTATGAAATGTGCTGCATAAATAAACTTGCCTTGCCTCAAATATAAATAGTTTTGACATAAACAAACAGTTTTAAAATTATAAACCTCACATTTTAGCCTTTAAACCATTTCATATATAATTGATCTAAAAAATACTCATGTGCATGAATCACATGAATCAGCTATTTCAATGTCAGAATGGCAAATTTTGAAGAAATGTCACAAATTTGTTGCAAAAATGTAATACAATACATGTACATGTGTACACTCACATGTATTCATGGTGCAAGTGAAAGATGTTATTTTTTACTTGATGATTACATCACATGACATTTTTAGTCTTTAAAATGAAACTTCTTTTGAATATGGCATAGAAATTTTTTCCCCCAATTTTTCTTTTAAAAAATATTTTTCTACAAATTACATGGCACAATTTCAAAGCAACAAACAATTTGTCTGTCCTCACTGAACATGAAGATGCATAATCACAGTCGATCAAAAATTATTTAAATTTATTTATTTAATTGCATAATGTACTGTTATATGGCCTGCCCAGGGCATTGCTGCAGGAATAGAAACCAAACCATCAACAAAATGTTACTCGTTGTTTGCTGGTTGGTTAGGGCAAAAATTATTTTCGATGGAGGTGGTAGCACACTTCTTTTTTTTTTTAGCTGGTTAGGACACAATGTTATTCATATCCACATACTCCTCAACATCAACCTTCTTTTGCTTTTAATCATAGAAGAAAACCCTGACATGAGGGTTTAATACTTTCTGTGACCTTTGATCCCTCCCCAGGGGCATTATGGATTCTTAAAGAGGACAAAAACCTCTGTAAATTCTCTCCTCTCACACACCAACAGCTTATCTGTCCCCATGTCAAACATGTTCCTGGTTCATTTCCATGAGAAGGAAGCTATGCCGCTGTGACCAAATTACACCTTGCGTTTGCGGATGGGGTTATTTTAAAGAGGGATGGGGCGAGTGTAAATACACTCTTACTGCTGTTAACACCCAGCTACTTTTCCCCACCGCCCCCATCCCTTGCTCACTCTCTTCGTCTCCTTCCACCCACCCACTTCTCCTTCACCTCACCCCAGCCTATCACTGTGGAGCAGTGGTCTGTGAAGAAATTCCCAATATCTAAATTTACACACTGTATCAATCTTGTTTAATAGACTGGAAAGCTTATTGCTCCGGTGCTGGGCAGCAAGAGAGGGCAGCACTGATAAATTGCGCCGTCCCTGCGACAGCCGCCCGTGATGTATAATGAAATATTTATGATTTATCCCAGCTAATAAACTGAAATGAAGAGCCTGATGTATGGGAACAGATGGGCCCTCTATTGATGCTGTGCTCCTCGCTGGAGATGGAGAGAGAGAGGCGAAGAGAAAAAAGTGATAAAACACTGCACGTTGTAGAGCTTTATTGAAAATTTACTGGGAAAAAAGGCAGTTGTTTTTCTATGTACACTTTGTGCACAAAAAAATCTGCCTGATATGGCAAGCATACTGGACTGACACTATCCACATCAGCCATGATTAATTTATCGCATTAGCAAAAGTGTCCAATAACAACCGGTTTTCTAAGTTAAAATACCGTATTGTCCCGAATATAAGACGACCCTGATTATAAGACGACCCCCCTTTTTCCAGATCTACCTTTTGGAAAAAGGCTTTTTGAAAACCAAATCTTGTTTTTTTTATTTTTGTTTTTTCTCTTTCTGTAAAACATTTTTTCTTAAATTATTTTCAAATTGCATATTTTTCCTATTTTAATTTTCCTATTTTAATTTTAATTTACCAGCAATGACACTGAAAAATATACACTTTTTGATATACCATAAAACTAACAGGTAGCCCATCTGAATTATATAACATTTAGGCTATCCATCTCATAGTAGCCTACCAACATTTTATTAACAGTAGAAGTGAAATCTTATTGTAGTCTTCAAATCTGGGTAGCCTACTGTCTTGTGTTTTAAAATCACTTACAGAGGAAGTTTGTTCCCATCAGGCTAACATGACAGTCACGACTCGTGCCGCTGTAAGCTTTTCTTTTTCTTTTTTCTCTCGCGATCTTTATAACACACATACATTACATATTTCATGGCACACTCGTTTTATGCGTGTTTGGCGCCACCTATTGTTGTGAGTGTATTATTGACGTGTCAAAGTCTAGACCCCGAATATAAGAGGACCGCGTTTTTTCAGATGTATTTCCAAGAAAAAAACATCGTCTTATATTCGGGTCAATACGGTAATTACATTTAGTCATGTGATCTTAATATATCTGCCCCCATGAAGTGACCCACTCTATGTAAAGGCCCAGACACAGCAAATCAACATCAGATAATTAGCAGTGATGAAAGCCGCCTCATGTCACCTGTTTCTTGGCCAAAAAGTTGCATTTTCAACGCACCACATGACAGTCAAACGCCAAATAGCACCTGTGTGAAAGGAAATTAACTCTCCAAACCAGCAGATGGCAGTAGTCTGTATATGTCATTCAAAAGGGGAAACCAGAAGAGCTAAGGGCGTGTTCACACTTGGCGTCTTTTTTGACTAGAAAAAGTTGACTAGAGCGCTTTTTCAGTAAAATAAAAAGCTGGCAGCGTTTTGGTTACAAATAGCAGCCGAGGGGCGTCTTTTGTTGCTATAACAACAGCTGCAACGGTAGCCGAGCACTGTGTGCTGCAGAAATGTTGCCTTTTGAATTTAACGGGGAGGGTGTTGGTTCACAACGACTTTTGTGGGAGCGTGACATTATACGAGGAAGGAAACTGTATGGTGCTTCCAACAATTTAGTCCAGGAGCTCCGGTTGGATGATGCACGGTTTTATACAACTCCTTGTACTTCTTGTGCTCGCCACTCGCTTGTCATTGGTCAGCTGTCAAAAAGGCGCTTGACGTAGGGCGTTTTTTTTCAGAAAAGGTTAACTTTTTTCAACTTGAAAAGACGCTCTGAGCTGCAGAAAAAGACACAGGTGGTCAACTTTTTTGAAAACACGGTTTACTCCATAGGATTATAATGTAAAACAGACGCTGGCAGCTTCAAAAAAGACGCCAAGTGTGAACGCCCTAAGACTGCAGATATACAAATTGTACTTGCTTTCACATCACTCTCGCTCGAGTTTCGTTTGCTAGCTTCCGTCAGTACCGTTTTTCTCCTCATGCACTGGTTTGCTAAGCTGAACGGACAGTCACAGTGATCTCTCTCACAAACGGACTCCACCACTGATTCAACATGCTCAATTGGCCAAAAAGCCACTGATGGGGGTGTAAGTAGTGCTAACAGTACGGACCACGTGGCCTAACATTGCCCGACAGCTGACTATTGTGTCTCAGCATTTACATTTAAAGTGAGGTTTGAACACTTACAGCCAGTATGGGCACCTTAGTTTAATGAGTTAAAGGAAGTATGAATGAAACTAGACATTTTCTAAAACAAAAAAAAAGTGCATTTGCCTGTACCAGACTCCCCACTACAATGCTGGGGTATTATGGGTGTTGCAAAGGCGTTGCTATGTAGTTCTTAAAGGGATAGTTCACCCAAAAATGAAAATTACCCAATGATGTACTCACCCTCAAGCCAACCTAGGTGTATATGGCTTTCTTCTTTCAGCTGAATACAATCGGAATTTGTATTATTAAAAAATGTCCTGGCTCTTCCAAGCTTTATAATGGCTGTGAAAAAGTGCTACGCCTACGTCATCAGCTGGATTGCCACTCTCTTATGAATGCGTGTGTGTGACAGTTAGCAGAAGTTAGAGATTACAGTTTATAAAGTTTTAAATATGGATATTTTTCTTACACAAACGCATCGCTTCAGTTCAGAAGGCCTTTAATTAACTCCCCTGAGCCGTGTGGAGTACTTTTTATGATGGATGGATGGATGTTTTTTTTTTTGTGTGCTTCAAAATCTCGACCACAATTCAGTGCCATTATAAACCTTGAAAGAGCCAGGACATTTTTTAATCTAACTCCCATTGTATTCATCTGAAATAAGAAAGTCATGTACACCTAGGATGATTTGAGGGTGAGTAAATCATGCAGTAATTTTGATGGTTTTTAGGTGGTAACTTACTGGAACATGGTCAAAATTATGTTTCCTTTAGGAAGGGAATGGTGGAAGCATTGTGGCAATAAAGGATAGAAACTAATTAAAGTTTGTGGCAATGAGTTGTTAGATGCTGATGTATTGACTGATCTTGGGGATGTGATTCCCATCTCACTCATCAACTGGTTTTCATCTCCAACCAGTCACAGCCTATGTCTAGTTCCCCTTGCCCTGCCAACTTAACCACCCTCTCCCACACACACTCATACACTATAACCCATGACATATCATCCTTAACCTTCACACACCTCACACACATGCACTCTCGTTTCTCAACTCCCCTTCGCCACAGCTGGGGCTTAGCACTCAATAATGATCCAGGCTGGACATCCAACACCTTTGCCCAATGTTCTTTCCTCCTTTTCTTTCACACTCAGTCACTCACCTGCTATGACCTATTTCCTGTCGGCTTCATGGTCTTGCCCCAGCTGAGCCCCAACACTCGATGAGTAGTATCTTTGTCTCCGCTCTGCTAAAGACATTAGAAGACATTCTGGCTTGTGATGACTTGTACTTTTCAGACTCAGACTGAAAACTTTGGCCTTTCATCAAGGTGTGTGTTAAAGTGGAGGCTAACACCTTGTCCTAACCAGACACGTCACGATAAAGCAACAAGCTAATGGTTCCAAATTTTTGGTGTTAATATGATGTTGTCCTAAACGGCAATGACTGCAACAAGCCATGCAAACTGATATGTCTACTTCCTTACTACTAGTATGCAAAAAGTAGTATGGCAGGTTAGTCCAAATATGCAGTATTCATAAAAAAAATTGTGGAAACATTGGACACTTTGGACACTGATCTTATGGCTGTGGGAGAGTTGTCATTTTTTGTTAAATGGTGAGGTACAACATTCTCTGTACTACTACTTTTGGATGCAGCTTATGACAGTATCCATAAATTGTTGCATAGGGCACACTCCGGTCTCTTGGACTTCAGAGACACATGCAAACAAAGGCCACAAAACCACATTAATTTCAGAATTTGAGCCAGATTCTGTTTCAGATCCATATAGCTGTATATCCAAGTTTTGATTGGCTTTGCATTTGTCACTTTGTAGCACTCTTTCAGTGAGGAAACTTGATGCTGGAAACCTGCACCTGGTTTGGATAGGGTGTACCACACTGCTCCTGCTGCTGATGGCTGCAGTGTGTTTGTGTGTTATGGGGTGGTAATTAAGCAGTCTCCAGCTGAGCAGCTCTGTGCAATTGGTTTTTAAGATTGCAAGTTGAAGATCTTGAGCCTGACTACAGGCTATTATTAGAGCTCAGCAGAGGACAACATGCAGCAACCACACACACACACACACAGCTGTAGCAGGAGGATGTAGACTATACAGCCGTTTACATCACTGTTTGAGCCCCATATGGACTCTTCAGCGATTAATAGAGGCGCAGACCCCCATTAAACCAGAGAGCAGTGTGGAGGCAGGTGTAACTCGAAGGGATCTCTGACCGCTCTGGATGCTTTTTCAGGTGACACTGCACTCTACAGAGATGGCGTGTACTGGATCATGGGCCGCACATCAGTGGACATCATCAAGAGTGGAGGATACAAGATCAGTGCACTAGATGTGGAGAGACATCTGCTTGCCCACCCAGATATCACAGGTACACAAGCACTCACACAAATACACATGTAAATTAGGGGTGTAACGATTTATCGATATGGATCGATACATTGATACGATGTCTGACGATACGATGCATTGATGCCACGCGTAAAATATCGATATCTATAGTATAAATAGGCACCTTTATTTTGGCACTGTACACATTTTCACATAATGTCCGTCTATGCATTACCGCCAACACGTGCATTCTCAAACTCACGTATCAGGACTCAATATAAGGACTGTCCAAAGGCACCAGGCGAGCATAAAAGACGCTCGGGACCGTTTGCGGAACAGTCAAGCGCTGTGTGAGAAGTTTTCTGCGCACACATCTGAAGCTCACGCACACAGACAGCCGCGTCTACACCGTGCAAATACTAAATTGAGCTCTCTTCCGCTTTTTTGTTCATGGATGAGTAAATACAGACAAAATTACATCAAAATGCGCGTTTTGGCGAATATCCTAATAAACACAGTCAGTTAGGCATATGTCTTAACGTAAACAGTTGAGAAAGAAAACGCACGTGTATAAGTATATTAAATCCATGCTTTCGTTCTTAAAGGGGTCATATAATGCCATTTTTGTACAAGCTAATATGATTCTTTAGGGTCTAAATTGAAAGTTTGTAATATACTTTAATTAAAAATTCTCATTAGTATTGTAAGAAAACACTCATTTTACCTGCTCAAAACAGCTCTGTTTTCAGCACACGGTTTTAGTGCGTGTGTTTTAAATGCTAATGAGCTTTGCTCGCCCGCCCTCTGTTCTGTGGGGCGTTTTTGACACAACACACGTGGAGTGTTGCCTTGACAACAGTTGAGGGTAAGATGTGCTTGCCTATACAAAAGTAAATATGTGATCAGATAACATAACTTATTCTGGCATAATATTGAAAACATCAATTAGAGTATTTATAGTCTTGGATCATATGCATTTGCAGGATGTAAACAGTATTTTGCAGGTATTGTGTTACCATTAATTTTCATGCAGTTATAACTGTTTTTTATTTATTTAAATTTTTTACATTACTTCTTAACAGACACCGTTATAAACCATCTACAAAAGTAAGCTTAGTGTAGTGTTATAATGTTAACTTTAATATCTGCGTACACAGTTTGTAATAACACAATAACCATAACGTTTTGTTCATTATAAACGTGGGATTATTAAGTATATTGAGAACGTCAGAATAGAAAACATGCATGTACCCTGAATGTAAACATTAGCCACATACATCGTGAAGCGTGCTAGCGATTTGCAAAGATTAATATAAAGATTAATATAAGGTTAATTAAACGTTACACTCACTTCTTCTGGAGGTTCAGCAGGAACACGAATAGTTGGTACCGATTCTTTTTCAGGAGCAGCTTTTAGCAAAACCAGCATTATACTGACCTTCATTTATAAAGCAGTCTGGTGAAAAATGATTCGCGCAAACATGAAAACATTGACGTTGCTCGTGGGGAATATTCCTTCAAAAGCAAAACTCAGCCACTGTGTCTTCAGTGGTTCGGACTTAGGAACATCAAAATGACTGCTGTGTTCATTATTGCACCCGAGAACAGAACACCACAATCGCTTAGACGCCATTCTGCTCATAGACAGCTCCAGCGTATATCAACAATGACGCCGGACTATGATTGACAGCTCGCTCACGAGCAAGGGCGGGTCTGTGTTGAAACACTGCTGTCAATCAAGCATCGTGGGGCGTCCGACCGTGGCGCCACACGGTCGAACGGCTTGATTTGAGACAGGGTAAAACAAATAAGGAGATTAAAAAACACTGGATGGATTTTTATCATTTTATGATGGTTGTGTACAGGCACTGCTAACACACATTTCAGTACAATCAACTTGTAAAAGTGCATGTACCATTATATGACCCCTTTAAAGTGAAAGCAAACTAATAATAAATCTAATGCTGTCAAAGAAAAATACAAGTGCTCACTGCTCCTGACTAAATAACCTTTGTAACATCAAAAATTATTAATCTATATTTAATTTATTCAGTGAAGACTATGTAGTTATTTTACATTTGATTATTACATTTCTGTAGCGTACCTGAAAATTAATTTTAGACTGAGCTGAAAAACCTGAAAAGCACTGTTTATTGAACTTGTGTCTTTGTTCTATTGTATTTATTTTCTGCTATTGCTTCTAATTTGGTTATCTGTAGAAAAGATTTTTAGCACTGAGCCCATAGTAGCAGCCAGAATTGTTTTTCCAATTGTTTATATTCTTTATTATTTAATTTTTTAAAAAGTGTATAGGCCTATTTTTTTGTTGTGAATGTCCCAATTGAGGTATAGGATGTGAAAATTTCAGATAAATATTCATGTTTCATGTTATATATTTTGTTTGCATTTGTGAGTTAATAAAAATGTAGATTGTTGTTTAAAATAGGTATATAATATCATAATATCGAAATATCGATCGATATACTCCTGTATCGAATGGAATCATAATCGTATCGTAGAATTTTTTGAGGTATCGGCAAATATCGTATCGCTGGGTCTGAGAATCGATATCGTATTGTATCGTGACGAACCATCCGATTTACACCCCTAATGTACATATGGGCAAAAGAATAAATATGCACTGTTTCTTCTTTGCTTTGCTTTAGATGTGGCTGTGATTGGTTCTCCAGACCCCACCTGGGGCCAGAAAGTCACTGCAGTTGTGCAGCTGAGGAAGGGGAAGGCTTTGACTCTGTCACAGCTAAAGGCCTGGGCCAGGTAAGTCATATCCTCACTGAAACAGACTTTAGTTTAGAATAAGTTATTCCATACTGCAGTTTATTCAGCCCATTAAGGGGCTGTTCAAACAGAACAAATTCTTGGATATAAAAATGTGAGACATGCTGAGAAAGAGTAAAAAAGTGGATGCATAAAATTGATCTTACCTCATGTATATTAATACCATGACAATCCCAGCAGTCCTGACTGATTTTCTCAAAGGCAAGATTTATTAAATATAGGTGCTAGCTCGATCACTTATTTATCACAAAATATTTCTCCCTTTACAGAGCGATAACGTGTTCTATTAATGTTTGATGTCATGTTTATGCACCAAAAGAGGAACAAAACAATGTTCAAGCCAATGAAACAGCACCGACAATATATATTTCAATATTAATATTTCACCGGATATACAATATGGTATTTTATTATATTATTAATGTAGACATGTATTAAACTGAGTAATGGTCGTTATTAAGCTATAGCATTTGTGCATTTGTATTTATATTACATGTATTTAGGCTGCTGTTTTTCATACAAATGCCATAGAAACCATATAATTAAATTTTTCCGTAGTAGTGAGGTGGTATGTGTGGTTTTATCTTTGGTTATCATGATCTAATTGTGTGATACTATAGATTACGAATGGTTAATTTGGTTAAGTAGAGTCCTAACTCGAACAGTCAGAATATTTACATTTTACCCTATAAATATGAGGTTGTTACAGTTTTTACAGATGTTACTGTTTTTGTTAATTAACATAAATTTAAATCATGCCATCAAGTAGTTTAAAACATGTGAAACTGTCTGATTTCAACTTTCACTCGGGAGAAGAAATCTGCCTTTAAACTTGAAAGAAATCAATTTTGACATTTATTGTAATAACTGGATATCGACTGATATGAAAAAATTTATCATGATAATTTTTTGGGCCATATCGCTCCCAGCCCTAGTGCTAGCATTTGTAGAATTACCATTCATCACCAGTGAATTTGTTGCTCTGTCAACACTACTGTTTATTATTATTTATTTTTTGTAAAACTCATAGAACAGCTCACAGAAGCTGATACTAGTTTACATTCTACATCATTCTTCTTCTGCAGCTCCCCTAGAGGTCTGAATGCGATATGACAAGACTAGAATTTTCTAGTGTCAATCAGCATCTAGCAAGACACACTTGAACTTACTCAAAAAAACAGGCAGGTGATGAAATGTTGCTGAAATGCACCGGCAGCCTTGTTGCAAGTAGTTTATTGTGGAGCACAGCGGTGTGTTTGGAAGTGTTTTTTGGGCTTGCGTCAGCGTACGTGTAGCATGTTGAGTCAGACGTCGATTGGAATCCCTCAGGACATGCGTTAGACTCGAGAGGATTTTTAAAAGCCTCTGTATAAATAACAATAGACACACGTAGACACACTCATGGACAAGAACTCATTTAGGAGCATGCTGCAAGAACAGATGTGTTTTTGGTGGGAGAAGAGGCGGAGAAAGAAACCGATGATGGTGAGAAGAAAGAAACGGTGTCTAACGTGCTCTTTGCATGTTCATTTTATTCCTCATTCTCTCTCGCTTTTTTAAAATGTCACTTTTGTTGCCCAAATGTACCATTTTTGCCTGAACGCAAGTTCTGTCAGAAGACACATGTCCCTTTACAGGAAGTAGCTCAGGGCTTTTTCTTTCTCTATGTGTGTGTGAGCTCCATATGGTGTGGGGGTGTTGGAAGCAGTGCTGTGCCCTGCTGGTGCATTGCCGCGTGTGTTTTTTGCGGCGACCCTTCTGACCTGTCCTAGCCCCTCCAGCACAGCCCAGCAAAGAGCAACATGCGCAGGGAAAGATGCTCACTCCCCAGCACGTAACTCCAGCTGTCATCCTGCGTAATCGTCACTCTATATATGTCATAAGGCGTTGAAAGACAGGAGATGATGAGCTGAAAGTTACACAAACACTGCACACAGACATGCATGCAAAGAGAATGCGGCTACAGTAAAGAGCGGAATATTCTGGAGTGAGAAGTACGTTCAAAATCTTCAAACCACTGCAGGGAAGAGAGAAAAGAGAGGGAGTGAAAAGAGGAGGCATTAACAGAGAGACACCTTGCTGGAAGGGACTTATATAGAAGAAAACAGAATAAAAAAATATTTTTGCACACACACAAAAAAACGTAAGATGATAAAGACGGCTCCAGGCCTGTACTGCAGACAACCGCAAGAGTCGGGCAAGAGCGCAAAACATTTAATTAGCTCAACGCTCCACTCTGCCTTTTAGTATTTGTCTTTATTTCACGCTGATTTCATTGTTTGTGGAATTAATCGAATTCCATGTATCTGGCAGCGTTTTATACAACAGAAGTTCTAGCATAGAGGATGGCGGCTGCGTTAAAAGATATGCAAGAGGTTTTTTGTCATTTTATGTATTTATGTGTGTATTTCACTTGTGACGTTTCACATCTGCACAAAGTCATTAGTGTGTTTGCTTTGCCTGAAGACATTTTCACCACATGTTCCATATAAAACAACATGCAGCATTAAATTATAATACATCTTTATTTCCTTCCACTCCCAGAGTTCAATTTTATGAAGTTACATTTTTTTTTTTTTTTCATGATTTTGCCATCTGCAACAAGACTTCTTTCTTTGGTCCTGAAAAAGAAGTATGGTCTACATAAGTACATTTGTACAAATGATTCTAGCTGCAAAAGCTTGATTTCATGTTTTGTTATTACACGATGCAAGTAAATGTTGCATTTTCAGGGGTTCAAGGCAGGTATTACAGAAAATGCTTTGTTTGTTTCACAAAGTCACAAGCTCATCCATCACCAATAAATTAATTCAAACATCACCTTTGTGATGAATCTTAGTTTCTGATGGAATTGAAATTCTTCCCGTGTGACTCCTATACAACACTGAACACGTTTAATTATTGCCTTAGCTAGGAGTGTTAATTTTGTCAGCAAATTTTGATTTAGTTTTAGTCAGTCGTTTAACTAAAATGCCATTTAATTTTAGTCATATTTTAGTCATGTTAATTGTTTTAGTCTAGTTTTAGTTGACTAAATATCATAGGATTTCAGTTGACTAAGTAGATAGTCAACTGAAGTAGATTTATACGACTAAAATATAATGGGTTTATTTAAATTGCAATGTGTTAATTAAGCATTTCTCCAAAATTTATATTATATAACTTATTATATATTATTGGAGAAATGGTAATATGAATTATTAAGGTTTGAATGTGCAATATAGACTTTGATTTAAATATGACATACCATATTGTCCCGAATATAAGAAGACCCTGATTATAAGACGACCCCCCTTTTTCCAGATATGCCTTGCTTTTTGAAAACCAAATCTTGTTTGTTTGTTTTTTTGTTTTTTGTCTCTGTAAAACACATTTTTTCTTAAATTATTTTCAAATTGCATATTTTTCCTATTTTAATTTTTGTTTTTAAAGTATTGTAAATACTGGTAAAATGTACAAACAATTACATTTTTGACATACACTTTTTGATATACCATTGAAATTACAGGTAGCCCGTCTGAATTATATAACATTTAGGCTATCCATCTCATAGTAGCCTACCAAAATTTTATTATCAGTAGAAGTGAAATCTTATTGTAGTCTTCAAATCTGGGTACTGTCTTATGTTTTAAAATCACTTACAGAGGAAGTTTGTTCCCATCAGGCTAACATGACAGTCATGACTCATACCCCTGTAAGCTTTTCTTTTTCTTTTGTTTTCACTCGCGATCTTTACAACACACATTACATTATTTCATGGCACACTCGTTTTATGCGTTTTTGGCGCCACCTATTGTTGTGGGTGTATTACTGACATGTCAAAGTCTAGACCCCGAATATAAGACGACCGCATTTTTTCAGATGTATTTCCAAGAAAAAAACATCGTCTTATATTCGGGTCAATACGGTATAACGTTTTTATCTTAAAACCACTTCTCATAATAAAACAGGCATATTGTCTAGATTAGGGCTGTCAAGCGTTAAGTTAATTATGAAAAATTACGCAATTCAAATATTTTAACGCAGTTAACGCACTGGCCCTGCCCCCAGACCTGTACGTCATCTTATATTTCATACAGTTGACTGTTGACAAATATGATGCTGGGCAACATCTCCATAAATGCAGTTATGCCCTATAAGATATTGGGGGCAAAAATGCTCCTGTATGAGTTTTTTGTTTCATATTTATGTCATATGATAAGCGATATTACACGAGCAGCAAGAGCAATCGCACAAGTGCTGTTTTTGTCTCTAATATATCGTTTAAATGTGATTTTATACAACAGTTCAGCTGAAGTTAATATTGTGTTATATTTTAAACACAATATTGTCTGTTTTTGCTCAGTTTTGCCAGCAAAAATATTACCTAGGCTATCCACCTTTTTCTTCAACGGGAAGCCTATGGGTGATACTTCCGGGTCATTAGCCTCTATAGGTAAATAACGAGAAGAATAACAACGTGCAGTAAATGATAAAACTGTTTGCACTACAAACCAGTGTGTTCATAATTAATATAATACATTAAAATAATATGGTAAGACACACCAATTTTTTTAATATTAAGCAGCAAAACGAACTGTTTTGTACAGCTAAAAATAGCGGGACGCGGACGAGACCGAAAGCTTGACCCATAGAATTTACAAATGGCCCATTTTTACGGCAAGAAAAAGGTGGATAAAGCCACAGAAGAATTGTCGTGTGTCGCCGAGCAACACAGCAGTGTTTAGTTTCTGAATGAATCCATGTTTTGAACGAATCGTGTGGATCAATGATTCAAAGAACCATTCATAAAGTGAGCCATTTACTTCATTCCTGAACGAATCAGCCGTTTGAACGAATCGAATGAAAGACTCATAAAGATATTTACCGCCACCTGCTGGCAGTTTTAGTTTCTTATTTAGAATATTATTTCATTAAAAAAAATTAAATAAGACTGTTCACCCAAAAAAAAATAAAAAATTAATTAATTAATTAATTAATTATGTCATCATTTAGACTCAAACCTGAATGACTTACTTGCTTTTGTGGCACATAAAAGAAGCTGTTTTGAATACTGTTGGTAACAAAGCTATTTTGGTTACAAATTACTTCCATGGCATGAACGAAAAAAAAAACTGAGATGTTTCTCAAATTATCTTCTTTTATGTTCCATAGTTTATCTTAGGCCATTGTAGCCTGAACGTTTATGTGAAATCAATTTTACGTTGAATCAAAAAAAATATTTATTTTTAAAGCTACTACTTGTAATGTCTACTTTCTCATTTAACACAAAAATAGCGTTTAATAATCTTTTGGGGGTATTTTCACAGCCAAATGTAATTTGCGATTAATTCGATTAATTAATCGACACATCATGTAATTAATTAGATTAAAAAATTTAATCCACTGACAACCCTAGTCTAGATGAATCCTTATTAAAGCTACTAAAGTGATTCAGTCAAGAGCAATGAGTGATTTTTCTTTTTTGTTGTTTGATTAACATTAAGGACACAGGAAGTAGCAGGTATATTAGGCTGCTGTCACTTTAAGACCGAATGCATGGATCCACTATACTAATACACATTCAATATTTTTCTGTTCGTGTTCACCTAAGACACAGCCAACATTTTGACAATTTTATTTGTTTTTGACAAAGATATTTTTTTCATTGTTTTATCATTCAAAACTGGTTTTCATTTAGTTATAGTCTCATTTTGGTTGAAAAAAATGTTGCTGACAAAAAACTATTATGAAAATTATGTGTCAGCTAAACTAACACTGTTAGCTAGGATGTATATCACCATCTGCCGTGAGCTTACCCAGGATCTCATTTGGGACCATCTAACAAACAACAATTGTGAAAGAACAACAGAAATCCACGATTTCTTATTTTCTTAAGTTGATCTTCTCTTTTGGTTTCTTCTTTCAGAGAGCACATGGCTCCATACACCATTCCCACAGGGCTGATCCTGGTGGAAGACATGCCCAGAAACCAGATGGGCAAGGTGAATAAGAAGGACCTTCTTCGCCAGTTTTTCCCTACTCGCTCTGATTGAACCATGTCTGATCCAAGATCAGTCTTCAGAGAGATTTGAGTTTTAACCACAGACTGAAGAACTGTGTCCGGATCTGATCTTTGAAAGAAAGGAGATTGTGATGTCTCCTCACTGAACAGTAGATGGCAGCATGAGTGATTAGAAGTGTCCACAATACAAAGCACTGCACTGTTTTAAATATACTTGATTTCTGTGGTGTTTTATTTAGCAGGTAATAGATGAAATTTCAAAAATGTGTTTTAAATGTAATCTATATTTAAAATAAAACAATGGTAATAATATGAATTGATTTTAAAACACTGAAGATGTTAAGGCAGCAGCATGTCTATTTAAAATGAATGACATTTTTGTAATGAAATTTTGAAATAAATAATTTATTTTGATCAGTGATGTTCTCTTCATGTGATATCAAGTATTTGTGTGCATATGTGTGTGTGCAGCTGTGTGTACACAGGTGTGCGGTCAGGCCCAAAGGCAGTGTGGGCTTGTGGAGAAGGAAGTGATTACAACACAGATGGGTCCTCTCTTCTGCCGTCCCCTCTATTTCACTGATAGTGCATCTACAGATAAGCCCATTGTATTGGTCCGTGAGAGAACAAGTGTAGTGGTTTCTTGACGAATCTCTGTTAGGAGTCCCTTAATGTCTTATCCTATGAATCTCAGGTGAGTCTATAGGTGTGCATTTCAGCGCTGTATATCATTGGTTGAACAAGAAGCTGGCATGTTGGATTGCTCAAATGCAATGTTTTCATTTTTCTGGGAAATCTATATAATGGCTTACTTGCAGTTTCTAACTTTAAATATTACCTTGCTTTTCTCCAAAATTCTGTTTAATTTGTTCTAAATCATTAAATGAGATGTTATGGTGCCTTGGACATCCAGTTGGAAAGGGTTGCATATCTGTTCTGATCTGGTCCCGTACAATAGTGAGAAACAATGCTGAATGAAATTCAACCAAGCATATCATCACAGATAATTAGGAAAGCAAAATAAACAGGGGTTTTCAGCTTCCCATATCTTTTGTTGCTGATGTCAATGGATCTGCATCCAAACAAACTTGACAGTATTTTAGCATTTATATTCATCTTTCACCTTGGTAGTATAGCTAACCAAATTAGACAGATTCCAGCACAGACAGTTTATGTTACATAATGTTTGTTTGTGCCAACCACGAGTGGCATGAAACCTTTGTAATTCAGAAGACATCCCCTTGTGAAAAAAAAGGGCACTTTAGCATACTTATTATGGAAATGCATCATGATAATATTTATACATTTCAGTGTTTGAGTAAGGATATTTTGGTTTACTTTAGTGCAATTTCTGCACTATTGAACCATTGCCATGACTCACTATGCAGCTTTGTTCTGTTTCAAACGCACCCAGAGTGTGTCTCCTTCTAAGTGTTTGTGACTTTGGAAGTTATTGTGTATAAATTAACTTACAGTGCAGCAGTTGCCCTATAATAAATCACCACAATTACTCAGAGCGTCAGCAGCAGCACTGAGCCAGAGAGCTCACAACACGGCTCGAACCATCCAGAGAGAAAGACTGACAGAGACACTGACGGACGGACTCCCCCAGGCTGGGCTCTGGAAATATAAGTCAGCCCCACCAGCAGAGGGTGGGGATTTGAGAAGATACAGAGGTAAAATAGATGTTGAATGAACAGAGGCAACCAAGCGGGAAAAAAGAGAGAAGGAAAGAGCACCCGCTCCATCCCTCCTCCGCCTGCAGTCACCAGAGAGCTGATTAAGAGAGCAGCTCTATCGATCTCTGGCCTGGCTGAGAAGGATGGATGTGCTGGGTGGGTTGCAGTGGCACTGGTGGATGGGCTGTGAGACATGCTGACAGGAGACTATAAAGGTGGTACGGCAAAGAGAAGAAAAGACGAACAATTGGATGTGGTGACAACACTGATGAGAGCAGGGTTGTGAAGATTGTTTTTGTGTATTTGCGTGGGGTGGGGGGGGGGGTTGATCCCAAGGCTCTAGAATGATAAAATGTCTGCAGCTCCAGTCAGACATACTAGAGTGCACAAACACGCACACACACACTTACAAACACCCCGGCTTGCATGGATGTCCACTCAAGCGTGTTGTAGTGGGCTGTCTGCAGATGGATGCTTATTGGGCCCCTGGGCCCTGTGGGGGCCACAAGAGACAAGTCAAGAGAAACATTCGACTGGACTCTACTTCATTACTACTGCGGTTATTTTATCACCAGCTTTCACACACAACGAGCAAAGAAATAAACAGTCAAGTACCACAACCAGGAGGCGAATAACAGGGAAGTTGGTGTGGAGTTTACTTTGAACTTGCAAGTAAATTTCACAAATAATTACAAAAGAAATGTCAAGTAACACATTGAATTCATCATGAAATTTAGAAGAAAGACTAAAATAGTCTTTATATTTACTATATTTACTGTTTCAATATTTTATAGTGCATATATAATAAACAGTTTTAATACTGCATTAGGAACTATTTTTCTAGAGAGTTTTCTAACAATAGTAGCAAAAGCTATTTTACAAATAAGCACATTTTCAGGTATAGATGCGTGTAAACTGAAGTCACGTAAAGGCTGAGGAGAAAACCATAGAATGGTAGACTGCTCAAGAGATTCTTGTTTGGATCAGCATTGAATGAAAAAAAAAACATATTTACTGTCACTATTTCTTACTTTATTATGGATATACAGTGCCCTCCAAAAGTATTGGAACAGTAAAGACAAAATTGCTCTGTTGGCTGTGGAGTCAAGACATTTACAAATATGATTAAAAGATTAATAGGAGACAAAACTACAGAATGTAACATTTTATTATTGGGTGATTCAACACATTGATGTTTTACCAGCTAAGAAGTTCAGCACTTTTAGAGTTTCATCCCGCTATCTGATGTGAGCATAAGTATTGGAACAGTTGCCTCACAGGTCTTTCTAAGTGATCAGCTGTGTCCTGTTGTATTAATTCTTCAGATATTAAAAGCAGGGAATGTGTCCTATCAGTTATATCCATTACTTCTGCATTCTGAATCTTGCATTCGATGATGACACACACAAACCAGGATGAAGACGAGGGAGCTGACTTTGAGAAAAAGAGGAAGAAAAGAGGAAGTCAGTTAGAGCTCAAGCAAAAACAAAGGGCATGGAGAAATCAAGAGGAAACCACCAGCGACACCAGCAACCAACAACTACCTGATCGGCTGAGAAAACAACAGTAGTTGATGACAGGCAAATCATAAAAGCTGTGAAAATGAACCCTAAAAGACGTGTCTGTAAAATCACCAACAACTTCCAGAAAGCTGGGGTGATGCTCTGACAATCTACCGTCCTCAGGAGACTTTGACACAGAATAACAGATGCTACACAGCAAGACACAAACCTCTGACCAGCTCCAAAAATAGAAAGGCAAGATTAGAGTTTGCAAAAAAGCACAAAGGTGAGCCAGAAGAGTTTTGGAACTGTGTTTATGGACCGATGAGACAAAGATGAACCTTTATCGAAGTGATGGGAAAGCAAAAATGTGGAGAAAAAAAAAAACAGAACTGCAATGATCCCAAGCATACAGCCTCATCTGTAAAGCATGGTGGAGGTGGTGTCATGGCATGGGCATGCATGGCTGCCTCTGGAACAGTCCCTCTCAACTTTACTGATGACTTTATGTATGATGACAGTAGCAGAATGAATTTGGAAGTGTACAAAACCATCTTGCCTACCAATATTCAAGAAAATGCCACCAGATTCATTGGGAAGTGCTTCACATTGCATCAGGACAATGACCCAAAACACCCTGCCAGTTCAGTCAAGGAGTTTATAAGGGCAAAGAAATGGAAAGTCTTAGATTGCCCAAGTCAATCTCCAGATTTAAATCCGATTGAACATGAATTTCACCTGCTGAAGAGGAGAGTAAAGGCAGAAACTCCCCAAAACAAGCAACAATTGGAATTGGCTGCATTAAAGGCAGGGAAAAGTATTTCAAAGGATGAGAGCAAGAGTCTGGTGATGTCTATGGGTCACAGACTCACTGCTGTGATTTTGCGCAAGGGATCTGCAACTAAATAATAGCTTTTAATCTTTTATATCTGCCTTATGTTCAATTGTCCCAATACTTATGCTCACATCAATGAGTGGGATGAATTTAAAAAGTGCTGTTCTTTTTATTTGGTAAAACACGTATGTGTTGAAACGGCTAATAATAAAATGTGACATTCTGTAGTTTTGTCTCATATTCATCTTTTCATCATATTTGCAAATGTCTTGATCCACAGCCAACAGAACAATTTTGTCTTCACTGTTATAGCTGTGCATTAACCGATTTGAATGCACGACGTAGAGGCGAAGAACCGCCCGACGCGCACCGGAGGGTGGTTGGTTCCGCGAAGTGCATTCAAATCGTTTAATGCACAGCTAGCCGTTGATTATCCCGTTTATGCCATGGTCATTTCCCAGCATTCACATATTAAAGATGTTAACAATATTTGTGCTGCAATATTTGACCGGAACGATAAAAATGACGGTTATTTTCATCTGTATTACTATTCAACTGTAACTGTTACCAATGTTTATAGGAAGCACATTAATATAGAACGTGATTAAACTGACCTGGAACTACCTGTGCAGTTCAATGAATTTAATCAACACCTGCCAGCCAATCAGAATCGAATATTCAGACAGACCATGGCATATATATATATATATATATATATATATATATATTATTTTATTTTTTTTTTTTTTTATTTTTTTTTTTTGAATGTCTTTGAGATAGTTAAACTATATGCATAGGAATAGCGTTTGGCTTGGGGTTACTTGCATGTAATTTATGCAGAATTTATTGTTATTATAATAAGTACATGTAACGTGTAACAAGGACACCATAAAATTAAGTGTTATCCAGGATTGTAAAATAAAGTGCTACCACATGAGATCAAAACAAGTTAATTTGTGCAGGTTTTATTTCATTTAAGTTCTATAATATGCATTTCAAAAATATATAAGGAGAATATTAATTTCACGGTGACTTTAAAGAGACTAGTGATTGACATAACTCTGTCCTAGCCTTTATGCAATAGCAATTGTTCATTTGGTTTTCTTACTGATCTGACACTCCAGCTCAACATTTTTGAAAACGGCAAGATGAACTCAGAATTATCATGTCCCAGCACTCATAATTTGGTGTGCTCAACAATAGATATGGACAAGGTCATGAGAGAATAAATAACAGGCAGGCTGGCTCAAGATCTATCATCCTGGACAACTATGGGCACCGTGGAGCACGCCAGCTGACAGGATCATTAATAAAAACTGCTGGGATTGTGATCGATCGCTTTGATGGATGATCAGACTCACAGATACTATAAAACACCTGGCCATCACTCAAGGCAAGCTGCCAATCCACATGTCTCTTACTAAGAAACAATCAGAGATACTGTATTAACAAAGAGCTGTAAATACCAACAGAAAAGAAGAAAAAAAAAACAGGTGGGGGGGAAATCCAGGGGGGGGGGGGGAGCATCCCTGTTAAAGAAATTGATCCAATCTGTAACTTTTATCCTATCCCTAACTAGATGATGGTTGACCTAAATTCTATTCCGCACCCAACAAGCAAGTTAATCTGAGAGCGTGATTTACTTGCCGAAATCACAGACGCTGGTCTTGCATCAGCTGCGATGTAAATTTTATGGATGGTGTAGCATAGACACTATTACTCATGGCTGAAAAGTTGCTGGTTCAAGCCTTTAGCCATCATTGACCCCTTTGAAAAAGGTAACTCCAGTATACTTGGAAATGCTTTGTATACATATGCACTTTGCATTAAATGTTAGTGAAGACTGGTGTGTGTGTGTGTGTGTGTTTGTGTGTGTGTGCGTTTGATTGTAAGATTATCAGATGCACAGGAGATCTGGAGGTAGATGCTGGTGTCAGCAGAAGTCTCTTATTCCCGCTCTGTAATGGGACACATTCATTATCGACCAGTTGCCCTGCTCAACAACCTGCACTGGTAATATTTATCTCCTTCATCTCTCTTACACACTTTCTATCCTCCCTTACTCAGCATTTTATACCTGTTCTTCCTCTTTTGTGTCCATAAGTAGTAAGTGGTAGGAGGAGGGTGAAGGGGAGTCCCTGTCAGATGATATGTTGTATTGATATCAATACACTGACCTCTGTTCCTTTCTGTCTAGATATGAATTGATTTTGTGTGGGGCTCTGTGACCTGAGTATCTGACTTCTCTTTGGTCTTACAGGAAAGGCCGGAGTTGGATACCATTTCAAACAATGGGTCTGTTCCAAAAAAAAAAACTTGTGAAAAGTTAAGTGTTTCGTCCATTTCTGAATCCAAACTTAAGTCGTAAAAACTCTTTAAATTTTTAAAAAACTTATGTTTTCTGCAGCAAGCATCTGTCCTCATTAAATGCAAAATGTTATCTGGTAAAAACACCAACAATGTGGAGTGGGATTTTGGACCAATGAGATTTTACTGTAGGTAAGGCTACTCCGCATTAGACAAAGTTTCAGTTAGATTTTAGCCTTAGGGCTGGGGTTAATATCTCCAACATTCATATCAATCTAGAATGTTCCTTTGAGTTTAGACAGAGGATATGGTTCGAGTTAAGGATATGGCACTGATAATAATCCCAAAATAGGTCCTGTTTAGATCAAACACATCATACCAGTCCAGAACAAAAACTCAGGTTGACTTTGCTGACGTTTTGAGTAACATTTTCCAAATTAATTTACCATCCAATCACACACTCCCAGAAATAAAGATAAAAAAGCTGTCACTGGGGCAGTACCTTTTTAAAAGGTGCTAATATGCACCCTTTTGGGGTCAATAAGATACAAAGGTGTGCCTTTTGAATAGGTACCATCCAAGATAAACCTTATATACCATGTTTTGTAGAGTGCACAGTTCAAGAGTAAGAATAATTGGACAGATTAAAACATTACTGCAATGTCTCAGAACATTGTGCCAAGCAGAAGTGCTGTAAGTGGGATAATGCTCATTTTTTCTTAAACATAAGGGGCGATCATTGACAGCAATTAAATTCCTGGAACCTAGTAGGAATTGGAGGATCCAACTGTCTCAGATAGCAACTCACTGGCTATGTTTACATGTAAATAATTAATGAGTTTATAATCAGATTGATGGCTCAGTTGCACTGAAAAGTCTTAATGTAAACACCTTGACTGCACTCGATCTGAAATATTGATCTGATTAAAAGGGGTGTCATAGACCTTAAATTATCAGATTAACAGGAAAATAAACTTTTCGTGACTATATATGTACTCTTTTTCACAGACATGTCCTGGCTACATTGCCTAAAATCTGGGTTTTGGCTTTTTTTCCCCTGTAGTTCAGTAATGACTAAAAAGTAAGTTGACCAAAAGTGCGCAGGCATTGTTCCTAATCAATGAATCGTGCCATGTGGGAACTACAGAGAATGGTCAAAGTAATACAAATATTTGTGCATAGAATGAATGAGGACAACAATAGGAAAACAAAGCCAAAAACCGCACATCTTAGGTAATTTAGAAATCCCGACTAGGATGTCCGGAAAAAAGAGGATGTAAGATCACCCTAGCCATGTAAACTGGTGACAGATAGCGAAGATAATTGTTGTCATGTAGTTAAATTATTGTTTAAAAAGCCACAAAAAAAAAAAAAAACTCACTATAGTTAATACTAGAGTATGCTGTAGTATAAATTAACAAATTGTAGTAAATACTATAGAATACTACAGTGTCCTACAATTAACAGTTTACTATAATAAATGCTACGGTTTACTACAGTATTTACTACAATTTACGAACTCACTACAGTTAATACTAGAGTATGCTGTAGTATAAATTAGCAAAGTGTAGTAAGTACTATTTACTACAGTTTACTATAGTAAATACTACAGTATTTTCTGATGTGGGAGCTATGACTGGACACTGCGAATGCAATTAAATTTTGTACAGAACTGTCTGCATTCATTGCACCACATTTTGTCATTTACACATTTACATAATGTTGAGCTCAACTTTGTTGCGTAGCTAGCAATTGCTGGAGATTTTTCATTGAACTTTCATTTGAAAATTAATTATCTTGCATTGTCTTGTCTCTGCAAAACATTGTCAGTATGAACGACCATTAAGCCTCACTTAAATCAGTCAGTCTACTTGTATAATTACACAACTGACAACAGCCACCAATCTGAGTCCATCAAGACCTGATCTGGCCTGAACACCGCCTGGCTCAGACACCGCTATCAAGTTAAAATCAAAAAAAGAGAAAGGGGTGGGCGGAGAAGGAAAAATCGATAAGAAGAAGCCAGCATTCTAATGCCTCGTTAATGGTCCGGAGTATTAATTATTCAGCTGAGGCCATTTTATCTGCTCGTTAAAGTGGCAGCTGGGAGGAGAAATATGCAGCATTGTACAACATGTCTAGGGTCATTACCAAACCTCTCTTCTCCTGTCTCTCTCTTTCTCACATACACACACACACACACACACACACACACATTGTGCTCCAAGATGACCTTATCTACTGAACCTCTTTACCGAGAGAACGTGCGAGTGAGAGTGTGAGGCAAATAAAAAATACCAATGCTATCCAGATGCAGATCAGGCTATCATTGCGCCTCTCCCATCCAATCCATCAAGCTCCAGTCCTTCTTGAAAGCACGCAGGGGGAATTCAGATTCCTCCAGCTGGCCCACCGTGGCTCTTCGTAAACTCGGTGGAGGTGCGTGACACGATTCCAAATGACACTGCAGCAGGACTCTAGATCTCATTTGATTTATTTCTCCATCCATTACCACAACAACAACACACACACACATCATCTTCCACCATCACTGCCATTATGACAACACAAAGTCAAATGTGCATGCATTGGGCTTTGCTCCTGTAGGATGGCGGTGTCATGGAACATCTGTCAGACGCTGCCTTTGCCACATGGTATTAAAGTCAGGCTGGCCGGCCCGTAGGCCCGTGCCTGCAGGGTACAATGGTATCTGCAGGTCCGCCTTTTTCTTTGTCTGGTTGGGCTGATGTGAAATCGGCTTGGAGCACTGGGGACGGTTGGGGGAGTTTTGGTGTTAAAGGCATCAAAGGGCTTGACAAAGTGTACCGGTCTGGATTCTGTCAGCTCCAGAGACCCATAATACCAGTTCTGTTTGACCTGTTTAATCTCGCACATTTAGACTGTTTAAACCGTTTCAGTTCAGTTGAGATGCTGTCTATCTTACCATAGGACAGATATCAATCATGATGCTTTTGTCAGTTCAGTCACAGATAGCCTCTCCTCTGTGTGTGTGTACCTGGTATACCAAATGTCCCCACAAGGATAGTAATACCAGTACTTTTTGATCTAGTGAGGACATTTTTTGGCCCCCATGAGGAAAACCGCTTATAATTCATATAGAATGATTTTTTGTTGTTGTTGTTGTTGTTGTGAGGGTTAGGGTTAGGAGATAGAAATTACAGTTTGGAAAGTATAAAAACCATATGGACTATGCCCATAAAACATGGAAACCTGTGTGTGTGGGTGTATGTGTGTTCTGGTATAAATGAGGACCCAAATGTGTGTAACGACATGGGTATTACAAAGTGAACATGGCTTATAAGGACACTTACTCTGTCCTTGTAAACCAAATGGCTTGAAAACATACTAAACTTTTTTTTTTTTTGCAACCTAAAATTGCAGAATGCTTTGTGTGTGGGATATAGGGGAAAGGTTAGGGTAAGGTGATACAGATGAAAATACAGTTTACACAGTATTAAAAACTTTTACGTGTGAATTTCCCCATAAAACATGGAAACCTCTCTGTGTGTGTGTGTGGTCCTGGTAAACCCTACGTTATGAGGACAAAATGTCCCCACAAAGATAATAATATCCAAAATCCTTGTCATCGTGGGGACATTTTTGGGTCCTCATGAGGAAACAAGTTTATAAATCATACAGAATTATGTTTTTTGAAAATCTGAAAATGCACAAAGTTTACTGTTAGTGATAGGTTTAGGTTTAGGTTCAATTTCCAATTTCTTCCAACACAATTTCCACAAAAAAAAAAAAAAAAGTTAAGCAGCAAAGCTGTTTTGAAAACAGCTTGATAATAATAAGAAATGTTTTCAAGCACCAAATTAGCATGTGGAATGACTTATGAAGGACCACGTGAGATTGGAGTACCTGATGAAAATGCAATATTTCATCACAGGAACAAATATATATATATATATACAGTGGGTATGGAAAGTATTCAGACCCCCTTAAATTTTTCACTCTTTGTTATATTGCAGCCATTTGCTAAAATCATTTAAGTTCATTTTTTTTCCTCATTAATGTACACACAGCACCCCATATTGACAGAAAAACACAGAATTGTTGACATTTTTGCAGATTTATTAAAAAAGAAAAACTGAAATATTACATGGTCCTAAGTATTCAGACCCTTTGCTGTGACACTCATATATTTAACTCAGGTGCTGTCCATTTCTTCTGATCATCCTTGAGATGGTTCTACACCTTAATTTGAGTCCAGCTGTGTTTGATTATACTGATTGGACTTGATTAGGAAAGCCACACACCTGTCTATATAAGACCTTACAGCTCACAGTGCATGTCAGAGCAAATGAGAATCATGAGGTCAAAGGAACTGCCTGAAGAGCTCAGAGACAGAATTGTGGCAAGGCACAGATCTGGCCAAGGTTACAAAAACATTTCTGCTGCACTTAAGGTTCCTAATAGCACAGTGGCCTCCATAATCCTTAAATGGAAGACGTTTGGGACGACCAGAACCTTTCCTAGAGCTGGCCGTCCGGCCAAACTGAGCTATCGGGGGAGAAGAGCCTTGGTGAGAGAGGTAAAGAAGAACCCAAAGATCACTGTGGCTGAGCTCCAGAGATGCAGTCGGAGATGGGAGAAAGTTGTAGAAAGTCAACCATCACTGCAGCCTCCACCAGTCGGGGCTTTATGGCAGAGTGGCCCGAAGGAAGCCTCTCCTCAGTGCAAGACACATGAAAGCCCGCATGGAGTTTGCTAAAAAACACCTGAATAAGATTCTCTGGTCTGATGAGACCAAGATAGAACTTTTTGGCCTTAATTCTAAGCGGTATGTGTGGAGAAAACCAGGCACTGCTCATCACCTGTCCAATACAGTCCCAACAGTGAAGCATGGTGGTGGCAGCATCATGCTGTGGGGGTGTTTTTCAGCTGCAGGGACAGGACGACTGGTTGCAATCGAGGGAAAGATGAATGCGGCCAAGTACAGGGATATCCTGGACGAAAACCTTCTCCAGAGTGCTCAGGACCTCAGACTGGGCCGAAGGTTTACCTTCCAACAAGACAATGACCCTAAGCACACAGCTAAAATAACGAAGGAGTGGCTTCACAACAACTCCGTGACTGTTCTTGAATGGCCCAGCCAGAGCCCTGACTTAAACCCAATTGAGCATCTCTGGAGAGACCTAAAAATGGCTGTCCACCAACGTTTACCATCCAACCTGACAGAACTGGAGAGGATCTGCAAGGAGGAAAGGCAGAGGGTCCCCAAATCCAGGTGTGAAAAACTTGATGCATCTTTCCCAAAAAGACTCATGGCTGTATTAGATCAAAAGGGTGCTTCTACTAAATACTGAGCAAAGGGTCTGAATACTTAGGACCATGTGATATTTCAGTTTTTCTTTTTTAATAAATCTGCAAAAATGTCAACAATTCTGTGTTTTTCTGTCAATATGGGGTGCTGTGTGTACATTAATGAGAAAAAAAAAATGAACAAATGATTTTAGCAAATGGCTGCAATATAACAAAGAGTGAAAAATGTAAGGGGGTCTGAATACTTTCCGTACCCACTGTATATATATGTGTATATATATATTAAAATGGTCTTAAATTAAATTGTAATTATCTTTCACAATATTTTTCTATTTACAGTTTTTTTTTTGTTTTTTTTAAAATCAAATAAATGCAACCAAGGAAAGTGTTTTTCTCCAATGTCCCTGGTCGTTCTCCAATGATTTCCTGCTGGTCTCCATAACAACTGTCCAGTAAAATAAAAATTTTATGTGGTTGATATGTATAACAACTAACAAGTTGCATGCATGATTTGAATACATTTTTACTCCACTTCTAACCATCTGTCCTTCCACAGATCGCCTACTCTCTCTCTTCATATACCCTCTGTACTCTGTTCCCTCCCTCTCCTTATTTGCCCTCGTCTTTCTCACAGGCTGAGGTATTTATCATCTTTATTCGAGGAGTTTGAGAGTTGTGGGTCGGCTGCGGTGTTGGGCTGATGAATGGGGCAGTCAGTGATGTGCAGCCACCTCAGGGGGCCAAACGAGACAGCTATTTAGTGACTGAACAAGACACATCGCTTTTCTTTTATTGTTTTCAAACTGCACAGAGGGAGATAAAACTCAGTCTGGGCAATAGGAACAGAAAAAAGGGAAAATCTTACAGGCAGACCCAGACATAGGAAATAGCCTCTGGATCCTCACTGTGTATACATACATACAGAGAGGCTGGGATATCTTGATTCATAGTTGTCCATTCTGTGAAAGCATGCACTAGCTAGAAATTCAGTCGCCAGCAGTGTCCATTCATATGCAGGTCATTTTTCCTGAAAATTGACTGAAAAAAATTCTGTCATCATACACTGTACATCTTAAAACAAAAGTCAGATTCTTTTTACAATACACATTTTATTCAGCAAAGCGTGCAGTGATTGTGTATTGTGATAGGATATTAGCATGTCCATTTCCAAGTGCTTTACCCAGCAGGAGTCAGTCACGCTGTAGTTCATGTGCCAAAGGGCTGTACACTCTAGATAAAGGGTACTGTACATGTGGAAAGGAATATCCGTGTTCCGCTTGCTGCCTACTTACAGTATGTACTATAACTTACTAAATTTGGTCAGATCACATTTATGCTACAATATTACAATATTAATATTTTTATATCAATGGAATCAATGGCAAGAATGTTAATGCACTCTCAGAAAAAAAGTATGAAAGCTGTCACTTTTGAAAACGTACATCTTTGTACTTATGGACTACGGTCCATGCTGGTACCTTAAAGGTACATAATAGTACTTAAAGTGCACATTAGTACGTAAATGTACAAAAGTGTACCTTTTTAAAAGGTACCGCCCCAGTGACAGCTTTTGTAGCTTTTGAAAAAACAAAAAAAAAGGAATGTTAGTAACCGATTATGTGTAACCAATTATGTGTAATCTGGATTATTTGTTTATTTTTTATTTTTTTATTACATGATAAACTTTTAAGGAGTTCACACCATTTCTTATTTACATGTAAATTAATACAGGGATTCCCAAACTTTTGTGATTCTTTATTTTCTTTGATGTAATATGTTTATTTGAAGTACCCCCTGAGATAATAATTAAGTCAATAATTTAACAACACATTTGCATATTCACAGATCTCTGATGTTGATTAATAGTCACATGACATGGAGGTAAACAAATAAAATAATTGTTTTTTTCTTGCAAGTGTAATTTATTTTAATTGTTGTTTTTTTTATATTTATTTTATTTTTAAAGAATTAACTAATTATTAGCTTTTCTTCAATTTACGAAACCCTGACAAAATCCTGAATCCTGGGAACTCCTGACAAAATTTAATGTTTAATGCATTTCACGTCGTTGATTACAAAAAATGGAACATCTTTTCTTTTTCTTTTTATTAATTTGATACAAGATATCTCAAATCAATGTGATAAATAAGTTTGGTCAAAAGTAATCTAAAAGTAGTCAGATTATATTATAAAATGTGTTTGTGTATGTAAAATTGTAATAGATTATGTTATTAACTACAATTTTCATCATGTAATTTGTACTCAGTAACAGACTACAAATTGTAAGTAAAAGCCAACCAGCACTGTGTCAGTTTGGATGGCAAACATATTCAAATATTGCATTATTGCATATTGCATTTATTCAAAGTAATAATGTTATTACTGCTTATTTCCTAAGCAGTATTTATCTTATCTGTATCGACCCTCCAGCAGTGGGCAGATGAATGTTCTTGAATGAGTAAAATTGAGAAGCACAGATTTTCCAGAAAATAGAAAGGCTTTGAAAAATGGGCTGAAACATGTTTTGATGTAGTTGTAGTGGCGGAGAAAGAGAAAAGGAGGGAGACGGAGATGAGGTTAGGGAGGGGAGGGTAAGGGCACAGAGAGACGAGTGTAGGGGACGACAGGAAAAAGACGGAGGCTGCCCATGTCCTCGCCTCTCCTTCTATACAGACGAGCATATGTGGGCTGACAAGCTGACATTGCCAGCGGATTGTGTGGCACCAGGCAGGCATTAGTGTGTGTGTGTGTGTGTGTGTGTGTGTGTGCTGACATCTAGAAAACAGACAGCTGATGGCACAGATTAGCTTCAACCTTACTGGTAACTGTCAACCACCACCATTCCAGTGCTACTTACACACACATCTCACCACTATGACCCTGACACACACACACACACACACACACAAACCCACTGCTGCAACACCTCACATAATGTAGGAGAAAGACCCTATGAATATGTATGAAAAATATCTGGTATATTTTGTGGATGTGGCTGTACTATGGTGCAGTAATGTTATCAGATGGTAACACCACTGCTGTTGGTTGCTGTTCTGACAATAATATGTTGTTCCAATAAATGGTTGATCAACACTGTTTTGTTTTGTTTTTTTGGACACAGAAAATACAACTAATACAATTTTTTTTTTCTGCTCACAAATAAGTAAACACAAATAAAAAAAATAGGGAGTAACCTTTTGTTAATGAGATGGCCCTTTGGAGGTTGAGGTTGAGTCATTTTCGTTGCATTTTCCACAGATAGAAAAGAATATAAATGTATACATTTGTTAAAAGTGAATAGTTACATTAGACAATGGATTAAAATAGTACAGTTGAGACATCGAATTGAAATTCTACGTGGGTCTTTAATGCAGAAGAAGTTGGGACAGGTTTCAACATTATATTAATCCATTTTTAATTCATTTTCAACACACATTCAGAAAATGGGATGTTTTAACATTTCAACATCCAAAATGGAGTGTTTGGAAAATATTTTGTTGGTAAACTAAAATTTCTCAGCTAAACATAAAGTAAAGCACCACTGAACTGGTTCCTGTCCATCAGTTAAATTCATCAACCTTACGTGAGCTAGTAAACCTTCAGTCCAGTAATCTCTAAACTATTTAAATAATATTCTTACTTTTACTTTATAAATATCTTCAAGATCAAGATTTTAATGCAAAAAGATATGTCACCATGGACCACAAAACCAGTCTTAAGTGTCAATTTTTGTGAAATTGAGATTTATATATCATCTGAAAGCTGTATAAATAAGTTTTCTGTTGATGTATGGTTTGTTAGGATCTGACAATATTTAGCTGAGACGCAACTATTTGAAAATCTGGAATCTGAGGGTGCAAAAAAATTAAAATATTGAGAAAATCGCCTTTAAAGTGGTCCAAATGAAGTTCTTAGCAATGCATATTACTAATCAAAAATTAAGTTTTAATATATTTACAGTAAGAAATTTACCAAATATCTTCATGGAACATGATCTTTACTTAATATCGTAATGATTTTTGGCATAAAAGAAAAATGGATAATTTTGACCCATACAATGTATTTTTGGCTATTGCTGCAAATATACCCCAGCGACTTAAGACTGCTTTTGTGCTCCAGGGTTACATATGTCTTTTAGCCTCAACTTGTCCCATACCATACCTTCCTGGAAGATTCTAGTAACCCTGAAGACCTTGATTAGCTGCTTCAGATGAGTTTAATTGGTGTTGGAGCTCAAATTTGAAAGATTAGAGCAGAACCGGATGTCCCTGCTTTTATAATTGGTGTAGCATGCAAAGGCTTGGCTTACTTTGACACTGTGATTGTGCGCACATGTTGTGCTGAGGAGGAAGGTGTAAGTGTAGGTTCTGTTTTAAGTGAAACTGCTAAAGACATTGCAAATAGTAGTAGGCCTATATGTTATGATGCTGAGTGACAATCCTTGTGATTGTATAATTGTACAGAGTAAGCACTGTCCTGACTGTTAAGGCAGCAGGTTTGTTTTCCTACTGCACAGCTGCTGGTGGCCAGAGTACCATGGATAACTTCTCATTGAATGAATGTCCGTGGGTGCCGTCAAGATGTAGACTTTAAGCAAGTTACAAAGTATTTGTAATTGGATATTTCAGTGTTAATGTTTATTTTTATATGCGTATACACCAGCTGACATTTTCTGCTCTGAGAGCAGCTGTAGGAGGTATTTTGAGGAGAAAGGAAGACGGGGTGTCATCGATTGAGCTACAGAACGAGCCCTATTATCCCGGTCCACGGTTCACAGCCGCAGTCAAGCAAGACGCTCCGCGTGTCATCCGCCTTCTCTTTAATTGGCAATGCGTGCCAGTGCGGCTACCGTCTCCTCTAATTCAACCCATGTCCTTTCTTTCACCCTCAAGCACTCTGTCTGTGCACATTTGGGTTGGTGTATCTGAAATAAGTTTATTTTTTGGCAGGGTACGGGGACGGTTGGGTAATCTGACCTTGCTTGTCCAGATAAGCAGCAGCACAGGAGTGTCAGGCAGGAAGGCTGTATTAGGACTGTGTTCGGGGAGCTCATTAAACAGGAAAAGAAGGCAAATCTGTCAAGTAACACTTTTGTAAAATGCACTAAATTCACAAAATGGAAAAGAAGACAGTTCTTAGAGCTATGTGCTCTTGTGTGTGTATGTGTGTGTGCGTTTGTGTGTGTGCGTGTGTGTGTGTGTGCTCTGAATGTGTGATGAGTCATGTTGTTTTGTAGTGAACACCCAAAGCCCCACAGCCAAAACGAGCCTTTGCACACACATCACTGCACTGCTACAGAGACAATATGAAAGAGAGAAAGACGTGGGCAAAAGGGAATAGAGAAATGCTAGAAAGGTCTTGTGAATAGCTAATAAATCACACGCAGCAGATACGTCTGATGAATGATTGACACTTAAGGGAGCAGCACGATACGGTCCTTATTTTGTCAGATTCAAATTAATTCTTAAAATAAATCTCCAGCTCTATAGGTTTGTGAGGAAGAGTTTGTTTTATAAACACAAAATCATGGAGAAAAATATGAAACTACATATTGAGGCAAGTAGAATATTGCTGCTAGGCCTGTTTGCACAGCAGCTTATGACCTTATGATGACCATCCTGGTGTGATTTGTTTTTTTAAACATTGCATCAGTAAAAAGCTGTTTTTAGTTTAGACAACAAGACTTATTTAGCTCAAGCAACTCACTCAGTGCCTAATTTTATAGGCTAAAATATATTAAATTAATGATAATTGCACACAAACAAAAAGCCTTAGGCCTATATATAATTATATTAACTATTTGGTCAGTTGTGTATATTGTTGTGTGTGTTTAATAATGTTCTTAAAACGTGTATTATAGAATATTCCACCCTGTTAAACCTATTCCACACTCTTCTCTCAATGGGTGGGAAAATTACTGTCTTAATTAAAAATATGGCTATATGTATATAGTTGGGACATTGTGCTAAGGTGATGATCTTAAACCTTTAATGAATATGGATATGTCACATTTTAAACAAGATTTATTGAGATTTAATTCCTGAATTGTATAATATCCTGCATTAGATAATCGGCAAGAACAGTTTTCTGTAAACAAAAATATTTATTTTAAAATAAATATATTAAATAAAAATGTATAAAATATTTAAGATTGTATGTGACGGAAGAACACTAAACACTGCGTTATTTGAATAGCAATCAAACTTTGATTTGTGCTTTATAAACTGGTTGATGTTATTACTGGTAGAAATAATTTTCAAAATTTAACAAATGCTATATAGCTCATCCATATGGTTTGAATGGAATATATTGAGTGCACTAATTGTAGTGGAGAACAGAGACAGGGAGGAACTGCAAGCAGAGCTGCCAGTTAGTGAGTCAGACAGTACAACACTGCCATCTGCTGGCCACCGAATATAGCCATTTCTTATAATGGTGAATCAACTATATTATATACAGTACATCCAGGGTTTAAATTGGGCCGGGGCCGTCCGGGGCTGAGCCCCGGCACATAGACTCCAGGGCTCGACATTAACGCTTCATTAACGTCAGACAAGTAACATGATTAAAACATCACTAACCAAAAATAACTATGTAAACACCAAAACGCAAGTATTATTCTGATTTTATTACATTTAGAGTGAGTGGCGAATAGTGGATAGCTGCCTTCTGTATATAATGCATCTGACAGTATAAGGTTGCGCTGCTGAGGCGAGGTTCACGCAGCTCTCGAGGAGAAATCAAAACGCGCAACACTAAGAAACTCAGCATACTGAGGTAAAAATTCAAAATGGAAAGTTTTTATATTTAAAATACAGATAGTTAGGCAACATCACTCAACGTTTTCACCATTACGACTGTTTAATAGTTCTATAAACAGTTCAATGAGCAAATACAATAACATTAGGTCACTTACATTTTTGGCGGAACCACAGCGCATCTCAAAGCAACCATCCGATTCATTGCTGAATGATTCAGTGTTTTGAACGAATCGGTTGAGTCAAAGTTTCATTAGCCCAAGCATTAGCATCTGATGAATCTGCCGTTTGAACGAATCGTTTGAATGAACGACTCAATGACTCATTCATTAAAAGCTCACTACTGGCACCTACTGGCGTTTTAATTTCGTTGAAAAGTATAATTTCCACCATTATTTCTTGTTTGTATGTTCAATACAATGTATTGTATTGTATGTTTGTTTTTGTTTTTAAAGAATCTCATAGTTTAATGTAGTTGTATTTTTCAGTGTAAATTATTTAATTTGATAACGTATAGATAATAACAATCACATTATTATAATTGAATGTACAGATCAAATGTAAGCATTTGAAATGAAAGCTAATGAGATTAGTGAGGAAATGCCCTCTATAAAGGTAAAAAAAATAAAAAATAAAAAATGGCAATGCCTCCATGCGCTTTAGCTTCGACTCTCCGCACAAACTACTGGATGCAGCGCACATTTATCTAGGTTTAACGTTTAAACATTGTTATATGCTTGAACTGTTTTAGTATATCTATAGATTGTATTTTAGGCAAGTCGTGATGATTTGAGAAGGCTAAATTGATCAAACATGGCTATGATCAGCCTGCCGGTCTGCCGCTGGCTCCTTGGTCGTTACTATAAGAAAGAATAAACTTATCTAACGAACAAAAAAATGCTCCAAACGTTTTTCTAAATTAACTTAATAAAAAAACTAAACGAAATTTTGAAAATTCGCCATTACATACAAAACTGAACTATTTTAATAGCTGAAACAGTATAACGCGATCGCGATGTCGACCGAGGAGGATTCTACCGGAACGTGATCTGTACGGAGGGGGACAACAACCCACTTTCCGGTAAGAGAAGAAATGCCAGTGTTGCCTCCTGCTCAGGGCACTGTAACTACCACGCCGCTAGTTTCAGATTTGCGTTAAATATTTAGTCTGGGCGTTTATAATAAATGTTTATAGTGAATGCCACTGTAATTTTTGTTTGTTTTTTACTTATTTTCATTCCGTTTTCTGTTATTAACACTGCTAAATTTACAGGATTTTTTGGAGTGAAGGGAATATAAATACATGTTTCTAATGTTTGTAAACGTTTAGTTTATTTTACATTATTTATGAATGAAATTATAAAATGTGTCTTATACATCAATCGACTTGTACCCCGATGCAACTTATCTGTGTGTCATAAAGTGCTCATAAAAAAGGCAGAGATGGTACAAGAATAGAACTGCCATATATGTACAAGTATACATACAGTACAGTAGTGAGTGTCAATTTAATAAAAAAAAATTTAAAAAAAAAAATATATATGTTTTGTCAAACATATAATGCGGCCCCTCACTTGGTGCGGAAAACTTGATGTGGCCCACGAGTCAAAAAGTTTGCCCACCCCTGATCTGGACACACACAGACACACACAGACACACAGAGAGAGAGAGCGCACTCAGGTAAAATAATTTTTAGAGCTATAACTAGAGCTAAAATTTGTTTTAGGAAGTAATATAGGGTTAATTCAGGTAAAGTGGGCCACTTTTTATTACAGTTTTTCTCGATTGCTAACACACAATTCATGAAACAAATCACCATTTTCTCACACACCAACTTGTGCAAACACATGCACATACACTCATTGCTTTATTTAACACCAACCAGTCATGGCTTTAGAATAGGCCTATAAATAGCCCACCGGTCACGTTATACAGTTTTTCTTGCTTCATCACTTTGATGCATCTCTCAGATCAAAAATGAAATTCTCAAAACTACTTTGTTCAACCTCCACATCATCTAGTCACTTGTGCACATCATAAAAGCAGTTTCTCATTCTTTTGAACAAGTTGTGATTGCTTTGGTACGTTCATGCAACTGATTGTCTGCGGTTTCCTACATTATCAGTGGCTATGGCTAATGTCAAAATGTTGCTCAAAATGTATTCTATAGTTCTCTGTGCAAGTCAGACCACTAGTAAAAGTGTAACTGTGAATTCGATCCAGTCTCTTTCAATCAATATCACACATACAGTAGTGCAAATTTGTACTTTTGAAATGGATATATGGTATACATAAGAAGTGCAGCCTTCTACATTTCAATACAGTAACTGTCATCCAAACTGTTGTCATAGTTTACATCAGGTAATACTACAGTTTTTCTCAATTGCTAACACACTATAACTGATTCATTTGGCCCATTTTTCCAAACCATTCATACAGTTCTCAAAACAAAGACATGTTTCTCAAAACTTTTAACACATTTCACCTGTTTGCACACACGTTCCAATTTGCTCAGTGTTTTCTGCAAAACTCTACACAAAACCACCATCATTTTGCACAGGTTTAACCATGTTCTCATTTAGAAAACTCAAACACACAATATAATTAACTCAAGCATCAAAAAATGAACACAAACAGCACATGTTTATCCATGTGTGAACATTCAGTAGCAAAACTGATGACACACAGGTCAGAATCTCAGGATGATATGCACAGGAGCACAAGTGATTATGTGTTTTGGAAAATGAATACTGGCAGTGGGAGACAAAGAGGAATAGGAGGAGAAAAGAAAAAATGAAGGGGATGAGGTCAAAGGTCGTTTGTTCCTGATGAAATACAAAGCACTATAGTTGACCACGTTCTTCTGCATGGACTGACCGTGAGGGAAGATGGCCTACAAGCTCATCTACAAGGTTTCAATACTGCTGACACATACAATATAATGACAGTACATAGCAGCAGTACTTCAGAGACAACTTTCATTATTCTATGTACAGTAAATAATGTAGCACATGTTGTACACCCTCAAACTCATTACAGTACTGTTGAAATGATTTGTAGCCAAGTAGTCCTTACATCTACTCTATTTTTGCAGAACTGAGAGACGCCTGTCCAGTCAAGGCAGAGAAGTCTTTTTTCAGAAGACTAAGAAACCGCTATAACAAATAAGGATACTACCAATACTGTAATGCAATTTGGCTGAGGATGCTGAATGAATTAATTTATTCATTTATTCATTCATTCACAGTAACTGACAGTATAGTCCAGTGTGTGTTTACTGTATATTCAGTTGTTTGGTCTTTGAACTTTTCTCTTCTAGTGCTTTTCATCTAATGTAAGATATCTTTACAGTCGTGTAATGAAAGTAAACTTTTCTTAAAGTTAATTGCTGAATTTTACTGTATCTGCACCCCTTTATTTATGCTGTATACTGTAACAGACATTGACTAGCAAAAGGATTCCTGTTTCCCAAAAGGAGGTGTTGGTAACAGTGTTCTGAATTGATCTCACTAGTGTTCTCTAGACAGGAACGTAGTCTGAGTATTTGACAGGTTTGTGTATCATCTGAAGCCAAAGTCTGAGTCTGACAAAAGATAATATGTTTTTGACTAAACTATTTGATTTTGACCTGGAAGTTTGAAGTTTGCACAAGTTGGTGTGTAATTTTGAGATTGTGTTTATAGTTGTGAGAAAATGGTGAATTGTTTCATGAATTGTGTGTTAGCAATCAAGAAAAACTGTAACAGAGTGCAGTGTTATTTTGACAACATGACTAAGCATTTTAACTATCTTGTTTGTGAACAATGAAACAAGGACTTTTTGTTCTGATGGCACTAATATGTTCATTGACATAAATACTTACTTTTGAGAGATGAACTAAAGATTTTGAGTAAGTGACAGGCTTTCGCAGGTAATCCATTGTGTGTGGTGCTGTTTGCACAAATTGTTTTGAGAAATGCACATACTTCTTTGCCAGTATTACAGTAAGGATAATTCGAGAAATGCACCAAAGTGACGAAGAAAAACTGTAGGTTTTGAACAATGGATGCAAACAATGTATTTCCTTTCTTTCTTACTGTGTAATACTGTATTCAGAACCACGAATGCTTAGAGTTCAAATAAATAAATAAATAAAGTTTGTTTTCAATCTTGCGTTCATGTTTACCATGAATTTTTTCATGGAATTTTTAATCTCTCTGCCAATTACTTTCAATCTTGAAAATCAAAAAGAAGAGCTTTATGCTCTGAATAACTGTGTGTATATGATATATCCAAAAATATAATATTATGGCGAAAGTGTTTGCAACGTAAGACAAATGGTTGCTTTTGAGATATGTTTGTGATATTTTGAATGCAGTGCTTCATTTTGCAAGAGATGTGAGGCATTTTGCATTTTGTGTGTGCAGTTCTTGGATTTGTGTGTAAAGTTTTGAAAAAAAGAGGCAAAGTTTTGAAAATGTGTGTAAGCAGTTGAAAAAAACTGTAATACCTCAAATCATTAGTTCATCGTACAAGTCATTATGGTAAAAATGGTTGCAAAATGGTTGATCTAGTCATAAATTGTCAGGCATATTTTCTACAAATTTCTATTCGACTTTTGATCAATTTGGCATGAATTGTTCAAGTGAATCTTGACTTTCACTAATGAAGAGAATATAGATCAACCAATGATAAAGCAGTTCTCTGAAATAGCTGAAAGGTGCATCTCTTCAACCTTCAATTGGAAAACATATACAGACAGAGGACAACACAAGAGTTACAAATTCTGACAGTGGACTTCCTCATTTTTATTTTTGCCTTATTTGTGCATATTTCTTTCTCTTTTCTATTTCACAATGACGCTGTAATGTGTGTTTTTTGTTTTTGTTTAGTTTTTTGGTCAGACCACTAGTGAAAGTGTAACTGTGAATCATATCCAGTCTTTTTCAATCAATATCCCATACAGTAATGTGTAAATTTGTCTTATACGTAAGAAGTGCAGCCTTCTGGATTTCAGTACCGTAACTGTCATCCAAACTGTTGCCATAGTTTAAATCAGGTAATACTAACAGAGTGCACTGTTATATTGACAACATGACTAAGCATTTTGTCTATATTGTTTGTGAACAATGACACAAGGACATCAGGCATGCAAGAGGATTTTACCCCCGCTGCCTGGCCAGGGCCAATATAGCCTGTGATGCTGAAGAGGTTCTTTGGCCTGTCCCAGACCAAAGACGGGATACTGGAGTAGAATAATTATTTTTGTTGTTGTTTGCTGTATTGTACTGTACTCTACAGTACATTAAATCGAGAAATAAAACATTTGGGGAGTACCACACTAATTATTGTTTTGAATTTATCTCATCAGTGTGTAAAACTGTGTTGTAGTTTGTGTGTTTTTGACTGTTTGTGTGTCATGTCTGAGAGCAAAGTTTGGTTTTTCAGCAAGATTGAGTTGTTTTGAGTGGAGAGCTTCATTTTGACCTGAAAATAGGAAGTTTGGGGAAATTGAGTTAGAGTTTAGAGTTGCAAAAAAGAGGCATAATTTCAAGATAAGTGTTTAAGCAATCGAGAAAAACTGTAAATACAGCATCCTCTGCCAAGTTGCATTACAGTATTGGTAATATCCGTATTTGTTATACTATAACAGTTTCTTAGTCTTCTGAGAAAAGACTTTCTCTGCCTCCCCTAGACAGTCGACTCTCAGTTCTGCACAAATACATGTAAAAAGTACTTGGCTACAAATCAGTTCAACAGTTACGAGTTTGAGGGTGTGAGCTACAGTATTTACAGTACAAAGAATAGTGAAAGTTCTCTCATCTGAAGTACTGCTACTATGTACTGTAATTGTAATGTGTAAGTAGATGAGCCTGCAGGCAGCTTTCCTTATGCTCATTCCATGCACAAGAACATGCTCAACTATAGTGCTTTATATTTCATCAGGAACAAATGACCTTTGACCTCATTCCCTTCATTTTTCTTTTCTCATCCTGTTCCTCTTTGTCTCCCACTACCAGGATTCATTTTCTAAAACACATAATCACTTGTGCGCTTGCTCATATTATCCTGAGATTCTGACTGCCGTATCATCAGTTTTGCTACTGAATGTTCAAACACGGATAAATGTGTGCTATTTGTGTTCATTTTGTGATTATTGAGGTAGTTATATTGTGTATTTGTGTTTTCTAAATGATAACATGGTTAAACCTTTGCAAAATGATGCTGTTATTGTGTAGAGTTTTGCAGAAAACATTGAGCAAATTGGAGCATGTGTGAAAGCAGGTGGAATGTGTTAAAAGTTTTGAGAAATGTGTCTTTGTTTCGAGAACTGTATGAATGGTTTGGAAAATTGGGCCAAATGAATCAGTTATAGTGTGTTAGCAATCGAGAAAAACTGTAAACTTGTGATTTAGATACCTGTTTTCTTTTCTTTTCTTCCTTATTACATTTGTCAACTTGAAGGTAGCTAGTGGGACATCCGTTACCAAAAAGTAGTATACTTCAAGTTTATTTTATTAAGTATACACTTAAGTAAAGTATATTTTTAAGTATAATTTATGTAGTAAGTATACAAACATCAGTGTACTAGTAGTATACTTGTAAGTGTACTATTTCAATACTCTTTGGGACTAAATTGGCCCACTTTCTAGTATATAAAAGTATACATTTAAGTATGCTTAACATATAACAGTAGTAAGCTTTGAGTACACAACTAGTTTACAACAATGTTTTTAGCTTGTACTACAATTATACTAAAAATGAACTTAGAGGTATACTGATAGTTTTCTAAATAATACTTTTAGTAGCATTTTAGTACACTTTGAAGTAAACTACTAGTTCAGTAGTTTTGTACTGAAAGCATACTCATAATTTTTTTTTAAAGTTAACTTAAGTCATACTTTAAGTATACTACTATGTCCCTATTAGGTATTAATTTGTATATATTTTGCTTTATGAATATCTGAACATACAAAACATCAAAAGAAAGAACATGGTATCTGCTTGGAAACAGAAACATTTTATTCTAGCTTCATGCATTCTTTTTTTAAACACTTGAATGTGGGTCAGTTTCATAAATAAAAAATAAAGAAATAAACAACATTTTGAACAAAAAGCTGAAAAAAGACTATGAATTGGATTCAGAATGATAATCAAAATGTAGATGGAGTTGATCAACACCCCAAAGCTTGACAGTCATTATTACCTATTCATCGGTGACATTTTATTCCATAATGTTACACAGTTTTGATGCTGTTTTATGTCTGATGATCGAGTTAGATTACATGTGGAAGCATCTGTTGTTTCGGTTTCTTCTTCACTTTTTTGGAAATTCTGTACAGAAGATGTGTACTAGCGCCCCCTACGGTATAACAATGAAAACAACAAGTATAGCTCAAGTATAGCTCAAATATATTTAGACTTTTTCCTAAGTATAAGTCAATGTAATTTTAAGTATATTTCTGAGAAGTACATAAAGCCCATTTCTGAGAAGTACAAAAAAGTAGACTAAAAGTGTACTTTCCTATTTTTAGTTTAAAAGAAGTATATTAATAGCACGCTTGAATAAACTTCTTTTTCGTAAGGGATGTCTGATTTGTCTTATTTAAAATATATATATATATATATATATATATACAGTATATATATAATATATTTTTTAACAAACCCAAAAACATATAGCCAAGGCTATGAATAAAATTCACAATCTAACAAAAAGTGAATGAGAGGAACATTTAAAATTGTAAATTGTAAAATGTAATATAGTAACGTTTTTCTGTCTGTTTTCTCTAAACACTATAAATGAGCTCACACAAAATCTTTACTCGTCACACAATTTCTGAAACCTGAAGCTCAAATACCAGAACCACACCCCAAATCTGCAAAACCATATACTAATTCTCAGCCTTTGACTCAGTTTTCTATTTCATAAAACACTTTTTGCAAAACACAACACACAAAAATCTAACAGGAATTAATATTATGGGTGTTTGCAAATGTTTGCTTTTGAGATGTGTTTGTGATATTTTGAATGCAGTGCTTCATTTTGCAAGAGATGTGAGGCATTTTGCATTTTGTGTGTGCAATTCTTGGATTTTTGTTTTGAAAAAAAAAAAAAAAGAAGAGGTAAAGTTTTGAAAATTTGTGTAAGCAGCTGAAATATTATTGTAATAGAATTATATAGATCAGTGCTGCACACTCATCTCTGTTTTCTAAACAACAAAAAAAATCACAAAAAACATCACAAAAAACATCACTAACAAAATAATAATTGAATGTCCATTTATTTAATAAATGTGAGTAGTTACAGTGAAGGTTCGAGGTGGCCCACTTTTTACAGTAACACATTCCACAATAGAGGGCTCGTAATATTTAACCACCTTACTTAAATGTATTTTTTGCATTTTAATCCATGTTGTCTGCAGTAACAAATAATACAAGGACTGTCACAAATTTGTTTACATTTAGTGAGAAGCCTTATAAGTTAGAAATGAAAATCTGAAAGTGAAATGTCTTTGCTAGCTTTCATGATGAGATGGACTTGGCCACAATCACCAGGGTCATATTGCACCAGCCAAAACTGTTTTATCATTTAAAGAAATAGTGTTCCTTTAATTAGATACCATTGTTATGCTCTGAGAATCAAAGCCCATTGAGCACAATACAATCAAGCTTAAACAGCCCACTTTACCTGAATTCATCCTAACATATCAACAATGATTATGAATGCCATAACTAAACCAGCTGGAAAAAAAAAAAAAAAAAAAAGTATATTAGGGAACTCTGGAAATATTGTAATATTTGACTTTATCAGAAAATAAACTCCTTCGGGGTGAAACAAGACTCATCCACTTTGCTTGGGTTCATTTGACATTTTGGGTTTAATGACTTTTCATTACTGTTTTTTTTTTTTTTTTCATATATTCAAAGAACAATGACAAAGGGAGGCTTAGATAGAAAAACAGCAGCTGTTACCATACCTACACCTGCAGAGGGCGCCATTATAAGCAGCGTGAGGAGAAAACAGCTTTTAGATGCTGTTCAGATAATTAAGTAAATGCTGTAGTATGCATACGCAAACAATTTATTTCGATCTTGTATGTGCATAGATGTTGGCTCCCATAAATTAAGAACATCACTGACCTTTTAACATTTCTATATATTCAGCATTGCAAATTCATTGGCATCTGTGGGCAGTCCATACTCTCTCAGAAATAAAGGTACAAAAGCTGTCACTGGGGCGGTACCTTTTCAAAAGGTACACTTTTGTACCTATTAACTTCAAATATGTACACTTTAAGTACTAATATGTACCTTTAAGGTACCAAAATGGACCTTTTAGGTACAAACATGTACCTTTTGAAAAGGTACTTCCCCAGTGACAGCTTTTGTACCTTTATTTCTGAGAGTGTAGAGAGGAAAACATGATTAATAAGAAAATCTGCTGTGTCCAAGAAATGTGTGGAACCAATCTTTAGAAGAGACAAAAAGAGTGTGGGAACCAGTATTTAGAGACAGTCGAGTCAGCAATGGGCAGCAGAGACGTCTCTCTCTCTCTCTCTCTCTCTGAAGTGAAGGGTGGTTTTGTGTGGATGAAGGAACAGACCGGCTCCTGCCAGCTGCTGCCCAGTGTGACAGAGACAGGTGCTGTACATTCATCCCTCAACACACACACACACACTACACATATTTGCTCACTTAGTTGACAAACCACCCATTTCTAGCATACTACAACCTTATCAGTTTTCTTGCAGTTGCCTTATTTCTTATATGCAGTAAGTAACCAAATTTTGCTATACACTCATTTTTATTTGCCCTGCTTAATACGGCTTCTTGGACTTAAACTGACAAAATCTTCATAGAAATGCTCTATTCACAGTGTTTATTAGGTTTTAATTTAACAGGAGTCTTCAGCGCATATGAGTGTATATGATTTTAAAAATACACTGCTGTAGGATATGCTTTAAAACAATTGCTAGTAAATTTTGCAAATGAAATAGCATTTTCTATCTAGTTACAATTTAGAAAGACTGAAATTGTATTTTCTTTCTGTTTACAACTTAGAAAATGTGTAGTTACTTTGTAGTAACTTAAATTAATATTAAATTAGGAAAATCCTAAACTTTAAAGGGTTAATTCAACCAAAAATGAAAATTCCGTCATTAATTACTCACCCTCATGTCGTTCCAAACCCGTAAGACCTCCGTTCATCTTCGGAACACAAATTAAGATATTTGTGATGGAATCTGAGAGCTCCATAGACAGCAACGATATTACCACGATCAACACACAGAAACGTAGCAAGGACATTGGTAAAATAGTTCATGCGACAATAGTTTCGCCATTTTGGAGAGTACCCCAGAACGTAATTAATGTAATCAGCGTTGTTTATGTTCAGCATACGCGTGCGCTACTGAACGTAAAGAGCGTTGATTACGTTCAGTAGACAGTGCACGCATGCTGAACGTAAACAACAAATTCTGCATACGTCATTTGTATTTCTCCAAATATTTCGCCAACAGTGGAAACTCATACATACATGCATATCTGCTATACACTCTGACTACTAGGACACTAACCATGCATTCATGAAAAATTTGGAAACATTCTGGACTGCACGCCTACCCCCAGCTGTCATATTTCAATTGCTACAGAGCGGGAAAAACAACGAGCAAAGAAAAACAATCTGGAGGCCAGAGGTCTAGAGCCTGAGTGTCCAATCAAAACAGGAACGGATCTACCCCGTCTTACAGCATCAAAGCACCAGCAGTGACATGCATGTAAGATGAGCGGGACAAGCATCACACTACAACATACAGTTCCTATTCAATTACACTTTTCCAATTCTTGTTTTACCAGCCCTGTGCTTTTATATACATAACGATCCAGCCACTGACAATACCACATCATGCAATTATCCATGTTGCCTGGGCAATTATAACAATAGTATTAACATAACAATCAATTTAAAGGGATAGTTCACCCAAAAAAAATTAAATTCTGTCATCGTTTACTCACCCTCAAGTTGGTCCAAATCTGTATGAGATTCTTCCTTCTGTTGACCACAAAAGAAGATATTTTGAAGGAAGTTGGTAACCAAAAGGTTAAAAAAATAAAAAAAGCTATGGAAGTCAATGGCTAACTGTCAACTGTTTGGTTGCCAAGATTATTTAAAATATTTCCTTTTGTGTTCATACAGGTTTAGAGCAACTTGAGTAAATGCTTTCACTTGAGTAAAAAATGTCATTTTGGGGCAAACTATTAATGCTTTAAAGGGTTAGTTTACCCAAAAATTAAAATGATGTCATTAATTACTCATCCTGATGTCTTTCAAAACCCGTAAGACCTTTGTTCATCCTCGAAACACAAATTAAGATATTTTTGATGAAATCCAAGAGCTTTCTGACCCTGCATAGACAACTAACACGTTCAAGGTCTAGAAATGTAGTAAAGACATTGTTAAAATAGTCCATGTGACATCAGTCGTTCAACCATAATGTTATGAAGCTACAGGAATACTTTTTGTGCGCAAAGAAAACAAAAATAATGACTTTATTCAACGATTTCTTCACTTTTGGGTCAGTCTCCACCACCATTCACAAGAATACCATGACGCAAGCGCACACAAAGTATAAAACGTTTCAGTTGCTTTGCTGTCTGGAGGGTCAGAAAGCTCTTGGATTTCATTAAACAAAATCTTAATTTGTGTTCCAAAGTTGAACGAAGGTCTTACGGGTTTGGAATAACATTTTGGAACAGAATTTTTATTTTTCAATGAACTATCCCTTTAAGATGTATTGATTGCTCAGTAATTTAAAGCAACACTGTGGGGGCTAAATTATTGTTATTTGAAATGATTTAATGTTGATTTGTCAAGAAAAGTCTTGAACTGGTTTCCAAATCATTTTCATTGCATTTCTAGAGGTGTCACCTTATTTATAGTGCCTTGTACATTGCGGATTGTTTCAACACAGCTTCACAGTAATAAAAATGGAAATCTTTAAACTACAGAGCTACTTGCAATATTGACAGCTTTTTTGATTATAACAGGAGTGATCTATTTTTACTGCGTTGAGTTTAAGGTATTGCTCTAAATTGTTTGAGTTTGAAACAGTTAAGTATGTCAGAGCTGCCTCATTACAGTTGCACTTTGTCTCAACTGCTTCATTCTTATAGCACACAACACTGGAGTTGTTACTTCTGACATGGCATGCTGGCATGCAGTCCGAGCTCATATGGAAGATGTATTTGAGCATATGTGTTTGTATGACCGGCACTGAGTGCTAAAACATCTGAGTCATATGAACCTTAGTGAGATGATAGTGAGAGTAGGGGCCTTGCAATCTTCTCCATCTGCAAGAGGAACGTAACCTGTATGTGGACATGCATGTGGAATGCAGGCTGAAGATCTTTATGGTATCACATGACCAGTCACTTAGTTTGATGTTAGCACAAACATGTCCAGTGGTCATGGGTGTTTGAGTGGAGCAGTTTGCAGATGGGCAGACTGACACCTAGAACCAATGAAAGGTCACGGCAGTACAGCATATCTATAATACCCACTAAAAGATGTCACTGGTGGTGTGAAAACACACACTTTTGACTTCACCACTGTGTCTTATACTCCTGAGTGGAGTTCACATTATACATTATAAATTATACTGAAAGCAAAGAAATCATGTTTACAAGAGAAATGCAATTTTGATAGATCTGAAATAATATGATATAATAAATCTGTGTTTTCCCATGTTACTTAATATATTTCCTTAGACATAAGGCATGCCATGCTACTTAATATGGTCAATATAATATCTTTCATAATATCTCTATAAACAAAAGCTAAATAATCTATAATATAAAAATTGAATTTTCACCAAAAAAACACTTTTGGTAGTCAATGTTAAATTTAGTGTGCTTACTATAAAGACAACTTATTTTTAAAATATGAATAATAGTTTCTGTTATGTACTAACAAACAAACAAACAAACAATAAATAAATAAATAAAACCTACAAAAATTAACAAAAATAAAAATTAATAATAATAATAATTCCGGAGTGAGTAAAACTAGCTAGTATGCACTTCATCACTAGTGTTAAGTGAAAATACGATTTTAACAAAATTGTTTATTTAAAAAAAACAAAAACATTTTTTAAATTTATTCTGCATGTGGTGTTGTTGTTGTTTTTGCCCAAAACCGAATGAAGGTTTAAAGTAGAAATCGTAATTTTCAAATAGTCGAACATAAAAAGGTACTTTAAATAAATAACATTTAATTTGTTTTTGTTTAGTTTTTTTCAGTGCAGGTACACTCTTAAAAATAAAGGTTCCAAAAAGGGTTTTCACCACTATGCCACAAAAGAACTATTTTGTGCCTTTAAAAAAGTTCCATAAATTTTAAACGTTCTTGATGGAAGTGTAGGCTAATAAAGACTGCCTTGAAAAAAAAGAAAAAAAAAATCATTGGAAAATGTTTACTATTCGAGCACCGATTTTCATGTTGTTTACTGTTTAGGATGGATATTATGTGTCCTCCTTCAGTGTTCTGTTCTATATGTTCTCTTCATTGGAGGTATATAATTGTCACTGAATGGATCATGGATTTTCGAACCTAGACGTTGTGGGGTGTGTCCATGCCACGGGAGAGTGTTGTGGGGGCTGGGATCTCAGCCTCTTCAGGCGGCCCTGCACACATGTGCTGTCACTCAACCACCCTGCACAGACAACCCAGACTGAGAGACGAGGAGCAAGAGCTTCTAGTAGCCTGGAGACGCCTGTGTCTCTGCCTCATTGCAAATTTTGCTTGGACACTGTAGTCCAAGTCTCCAGTGTTTTATCATTTGGCAGTGGTGTATTGTGTACAGTAAGGATCAAAAGCCAGATGATGAAGGCTGTGGCGGTCCTGGGTGCACTGCTGGCCGTTGTGTGTCAGGTGAGTTGAGCTTTATTTATTAATTGATTAATATATTTGAACTTCAGGCTCAGTGAACTCTAAGTTGCACAGTAAAATATCTCGGTGTTAATGTAATATTAAAAGATATGATACAATCCAGCAATAAGCCCTGTGAGGTTACTATTCAAAAACATTTTTTTTTCCATTAGTAATAGGGGTCATAGGCACAGTCAAAATCACACTGTAAATTATTTTTTGACATTATGAAGAAACAAATAAATAAATAAAACAAGGATAATAGGAGCACATTTAAAAAGAAAATAATATTTCACTTTTTCTACTTCAAAATGTCACGTTTAGTTTAATTTGGGAAGTGTCTGTCAAATTTACTCAATTTTTTCAGTGTATATTTATATATAATAATCATTGAATAATGCATAATTATTCACTAAATAATATCATTAATTAGCCTAATTAGGCTGCACAAAGGCAACCTGACACGTAATACAGAATTAGAAGTGTGTTTATCTGCATTTTACAATGGTTTTTATGTTTTATATCATATATTTTATTTAATGTTTAGATATGTGGTACCTTCTCAAATTAAAACTCAATGACCACTTTTATGAACCTCAAATATTTTTTCCCCAAACGTTTGCTGTAGATTGTCGACATTGTCTTTGATAATTATAACATGATTTGCTCAACACAATCAAATGCTAGAAACCTCAAACAAAAGTGAAGCTACTGTATGGTTTGCAATAGACAGCAGTTGTGGACTTGCATTGTGCTTTATTTTTTTTAGCAATCCTGTGTAATTTGATTAGCGTTAGTTTATCTTGTTGGAGTACTTTATTCTTGTGTTTAAGAAGTGGTTACAGTTTTGACCTTGGGGCACATCTGCTAAAATCATCTTTAGTGGTATAGTGTTTGGTAATTGATTGTTAACTTTGTCTTCAACTGGCTGAACTTTACTAGCCGTCAGATGTATTATATTGTTGGTGGAAATGAATGATCTAAACACGCGTCATTTCTGATAAATTGAATGATGACAGATAATGAATAATAATAAGAGAAATACAGCTGGTTTTAACCTCGTTTGACGTTACGTTTCAAGGCCCCCTTTGGTCTGTCACTAGTGTAATCATGAAGACAACGAATGAGAATGCAAACAAAGTCACACTGCCGTAAATATTCGCCACAATCACTGATCAGAACTGTTTAGATTTGCAATGGGACACAGATTCTAAAATGAGAGATTTGTCCTGTAGTTGCCCTCATGGGCAAGCTTTCATCATGCTACACATAAACAGGAGAAATGTTGCTAGTGGCCGCCATGTTATTTATGAGCAATTCAAGAACAATTGCTTCAAAGTTACTTAGGCTTCATGTTTAAAGGTACTTTGGCCTTTTGATTTAATCCAACTTTTCCAAAGCATTAGCAATTAGCATTAACCCGTTCTGTTTTCAGATGTGTTTCATTTAAGGCTTAGCTTTGTCTCAACCTTTTTGCCTAAAGTTCTTTAGGAGAAATCTAAATAGACGGACAATACATGAAAAGTATAGAGCTATAAAAATGAATGTGGGTATCTCAGATAATTTAGTCTTTCTGTCATATTCAAATCTCTTTTGAAATCTTGCCACACCTTAAAACATTAAGACTTCTTCTGAAATTTTACTAGTATATTACACTAAGGAGGAAAATGAATTCAGAGACTAAATCTTTGAGATATGATTAGTATTTTTCTATTGGTGTAATTCTGTGATAAACAATTCTACCATATGTACATTTAATGTGTTTCCTTTCCACAACTGATGTAACAATACAGAGAGAATGTGCAATACATTACGTATCATGGGGCAAGAAAATATCAGCACATGCAATGCCAGTGCATGCTAATGTTGGATTTGTAAGTTTCCTCCAAATCATTGTCTGATAAATTTCTTTTCTTTAATTCTGTTTATCAGTGCTGGTGATTTGTGGCTTTTTATGGCTCTGGACACATTGGTAATAGTTCATGTATTTCATGTAAGATAACTAGATCTTGCTAGGAATTCCCAAAGCTCATGTCCCAGGAGAGGCTTATGTCTCACTGAGAGTATACTGGGGTGCATTGAGATTCACACATGCCTCTGGTGGTGTGGTCTTGATATGTCGGTGCGCAGCTGTTACCAGATGTAGACTCAACCACATTTGTCTCACATAGTAATCTTGGCTGCGGAAATAGGAGGCCAACGCTCCCAGGCCATCCAATGAGCGAAAAATTTGTTAATAAAGCAGCCAGTGTTGAGTTCATGCACCAGTCCAGCTGGTGATAGTCAGTCTAAAGCCCCTTTTTCACTGCATGAACTTTACCCAGGAACTAGGGACTTTGGGCCGGTACTCAGTGTGTTTCCACTGCAGCAACCCGGATCTAAATAAAGTTCTGGGTACAAATTTGCCCCTCAGAAAGTCCCTGCTTGCGAGGTAGTACTTTTTCAAAGGTCCGGAACTTTCGGGGGCGGGACTTGGGCGCTAAGCATGCTGATTGGTTGAGTTCACTGTATGTCAACCACCATATTCGCATAATTTAAAAAATATATATTACTGTTATTGTGTCATGAAATGTATTTTTAAAAGTATTTCATTAATGTAGTTGTTTAAAACTCAAATCTGCAGTTTATTTAAAGACAGCGCCTATTTGAAAATGTGCTTCGCCGATTTCAGAGACATGAGCTCCACGCGATCACCGGGCGCTCAGTGCTCATGTATCCCGACGAGAGGAGCATAACCTCGGCTAGTCCTTCTGACATTTGCCGCTGGCTCTGATAGTCTCTGTAGTGATATAATTCGCTGGTATAGTGATATAATTCGCTTTGGGTAAATCTAACAGGTAATCTTTGGTCTTTATTCTATTATTCTAATATGTGAAAAGAGGCAGTGCTGTTTGATATAATATTTCGTTTCATTGTAATGTACATTCCCTGAACTACATTTCCGCGGCTATATTAATATGTTTAAATGAAAACGAAAAGAGGGGTGTTTTATTTCATATTTTTTCCTATTGTAAATACAGTGAGGAAAATTGCAGTCTCCGAGGCGAGCTGACTGATGTTGTCAAGTAACCCTGCTCATTGCAGAATTACCGGACTTGCGTCGACCCGTCCGCGGGATTTCACACTCCTGAGTCGAGCTCGCGAAGTCAGAACTACCGAGGACGCAAGTCCGAAATTTGCTTAGGCCTACTTTGTATTGAGAAATGCGCGCAGACATATGTCACCAGACTATTTGCCTAATCTTCTCGGTACTTTAGACCGCCATGGAAACGCAGACATCAACAGGTCTGGGGTAAAATAAATTCCTGGGACAAATTGTTCCAGGTAATTTCGGTGGAAAAGCGGCTTAAGTGGCAACTTTGGGTTTCTGTTAGTCGCAGACATTCTGATACCAGTTAATATTAAATATATATGTCTACTGCTGCGCCTTCCTTGTTTACCGTAATTCTAGATTAGGAAACCAAGATGGGACAGTGTTAATTGAACATTATTATTGTCACTGCCTGTTTAAATTAGCATGACATGACAGCATGGCCTGGTTATGAAGGTTCCATTACTGACATGATCCTGGCTGACAGCAGGATCAGTTCTTAGAAAGAAAGAAAGAAGGAAAGAAAGAAAGAAAGTGTATGCTACTTTATTGTATTGAATGTTCCCTTGTAGTAGGCTATACTTCAAATCTTAAAAGTATATTTTTAAAAAACTGTACTTGCAGATAATATAATATAAATGAAATAAAGGACATTTAACAAACTTAAGTACACTTTTAAGTAGTGCAATTTTTAATAATGTCAAATTAAAAGTTTTACTTTGAAGTACATTTAAATTATTGTTTCAATAATCTTTTATCATGCTTTAAAGAAGTGCACTTATTTAGATGTGTTGACTAAACTAAAACACATGCAGAGTACTTGATATTTATTTTAACTTTAGAGTGTTTTTAACAGGACATTTTAAATATATTTCAATTGTATTAAATTGCAACATCATTATTACAATTGTGTAAGTACACATTACTTAAATACATGTCAAGTTTCCATAGAAATGACATTAAAGTATATTTTAGCTCCGAAAGAAAGAAAGGGGTGACCTTGGACACAAGGCACTTACTGGACTTGGAATGACATGACAGAACGTGGCCACCTGTGTGACCCTTCCAACCCTTACTGTCTCTGAGACACACACAGGATCACACATCTACACACCAGTTAGCAAAGATAAACAAAATGCCAAATTTGGGATCTAATCATACCATTCATCCAAGAATTATGAGGTTTATATGTACATGCTGGCTTTTATCCACAAAGATAATTTGAATTTTATATACATATTTAAATTTATTTATCTTTAAAAAATGCATAATTCATTGTTCTCAACTATTTAGACATTCATGAATATAACTCAAAAAAGCACTAAAACTAGTTCAAAACTCTGTTGGACACACATGCGTAGGCCTAATGTGTTCCACACTCGCTTAGTTTGTTCTCCTCCTCAGAAATGTAGCATATCTCATTCTGTTAGTCACGCCTGCACCATCAGTGCCATGGTTCGGACCAGCTGACCCTGCCATATGTCAGTGGAGCTTTAGGAATGCCTTACTCTGGTAAAAGTAGAGCTAAACTGGGTTAAATGTGACCCAGAGAGCAACAACTGTGGATTTTTCCCCCCCAGAGTACTAAAAGGCCCAAAATGATTACACTTCCTCGGACCTTCATATCATGAAATAAGTCTAGGCTATGTTTTGGCAGATAACTGAATGAGAGGTTGGGGGTTGCCTGTGGTGGGCACCTGCTGTCTCTGGGGGTATTAGTATTTGGTTCAGACAGTAGAGTATTTTCAGCCCTGTGACAGATTAGTGCTTCCCTTGAGCAAATGTTTTCACATACAGCTCACATTGCTCATGAGACATCATGGAGATCTCACTTAAGTATTTCTCCCAAAGTTGTATTTTAAAAATTCCTTACGAAAAGCAAACGTGCAAATTTGAGTTCATATTAAAGTAAATCAGATTTGATTCGCAGCCTTTAATATTTGGGTAAATCTGAACTGATTGTTGAGATTTTAAGGAGAGAGAAGTGAGATTACTGGGGCCTTTTTCTGAGAAGAAAGCTATGCCCATGTACACTCCATTTAATTCCATTCTCTGTAGGAGAAACAAATGTTTAATCTTTCCAGGTGGACAGTCTAGGAAGTTCAGAGAAGAAAGCACTAATCCATGTCCTAAATGAGGTGATGAAGTACATAAGCAGACCCTGGGTAAATGATAAGAGAAGTAACCAAATGTGCAGCTCTGTTAAAGAGATCAAGAGACCTCCTGTAATTGCCACCCAGAATACTGACTTCCCACCAACACGCACTTTGATCTTGGGGACTGAATCCCAACAACTCAACTGAAGTCAACTGAAACTCGAATATCCAACTCGCCATGTATCCAGATTTCTGCTGCTGATATTATGTTAATATTTATAATAGAAATTATGACACTTAAACATACACAATAATGCTTAAAATAAATGGAAATTAAAATATTTGGCAATATTATCACAAAATTCACAAACAAAATATTTGAAAAGGGATTGACCATGATTTTTGGAAGGGACCATTTCTATAAAGGTATTAATACCGATAGTTGCAAAATAGCTAAATATTGGTTACCAGATTGAACGATACAGATCTATCACTAATTTGAACTGAACTGAATTCACCTAACTTGTCTTTTCATGTAAACATTTGCATGTGTATTTGTTTAAAAATGTTCATATAGTCAAAAAATGTGACTGTTGTTTGGGAGTCCTAAAATACAAGAGTAAACACCTTAGACTGAATGTAATGTAGTACTACACTAGCAGAATGGAGAATTCAGGCTGCTCTAAGATTAGTGCACTCTAGCAGGGTCTGTGCATACCTGTGATGTCCAGCATTCTGCATGGGCTGCTCAGAGGCATGCCTTCAGGAAACAGTTCCACCGCTGCGCCCATGAGGAAATCAAAGAACTATGACAGCCGTCGCTGCTATTTAAGATTTTTATATGGTGATGAATTATTATTGCATTTTTAAATGTGGTCTTCTTAGTCTTTTGTTCCTCAAATTTGTTATACGGGGTCCAACATTAACACTTACAGAGCGCCAAATGCACAAAAAAGAATTGCCTTTGGTGAGTACTGGCCAGTTTATTAATAACTTTTTTTAGGAATTGCAACATAGTACAACTGAATGTACAAAACGATACTTTTCAAATTTGGGGGAAATAAATCATTAATCAATTAATAATAATTTGAAATAAAATACCATTGTGAAAAGGAAGTGCACTTCAGCATACTTTTAAAAAATAAGCATACTTATGTAAATAATATACTTCAAAAGAATATACTTGAGTACAAACTGAATATTTTTGGACACTTAATCCCATGTTAATAGCAATTTAATGGAAATGTTAATTCTATTAAGCAATTAGTTGAACTTTAGATTACTTTTTGACCCACTTAAGTATGTCTGAAGTATATTGTTATATGTAATGTCATAATTACTTCTAGTGTCTTTGAAATATGGTTAACCTGACAAGCATTTATGGTAAACTAAAATATAAAATATAAATGTCATTTCTGCTGAAACCTGGATATCATTTAATTATATTTGTAATTACACAATAGTAATGATGAAGTTGCAATTTAGAACATTTAAAATATAATAATTTTAAATGTAATGATGAAAAACACACTATAGTTTAAATCATAATCAAGTAATTCATGTCCTTTGCACATCATGTCATCAACACCAAAATAAGTGTATTTCTTCACAATAAAATATTATTAAAACATGATTTATAATGTACGTTGCATTAAAACTTTTACTTTGACATTTTTACAAAGTGCGTTAAACTTTTTAAAAAATGTATACTTTTATGATTTGAAGTACAAGTGAGTATTTAAGCGCACTTCTTTTTCACAAGGGTATCCTAAATATAATAAAACAAAGCAAAATATACTTTCATTGATGTAGTATTAATAGAGGTATTTATGGCTGGTAAATTTTAATTACATACCAGTGACAGGTGTGGCAAACAGTTAATTTTAGCTTATTACTCAAAGCCATAAACAGTGTTACTTCTCCTTGCATTTATCTTTGGAAAATGACTACGGTTGCATAGTTCTTGTAGTTTCATAAATCAGACTTGGTCCACAGTGAGAATTTTTCACTGTTTGACACACATTGTGTCAGTGTATGTGAGAATTCTGTCACCGTGTGTGGAATTTTGTCACTAAAGCACGTTTAGCAGCTGACCTCTGACCTCAGTCAGGTGCAGGCAAAAGAGAGTGTGTTCCAGAGTGACAGGCCTTGGGTGGCGAAAACTGAGCCTGTTTCCCTGCTAAACAGCTGCATGAGTGTGTGTGTGTGTGTGTGAGAGAGGGGGGAGTGTTGGAAGAGCCCTTTATTTTGGCTGAACATATCAGTGCAGTCATTAGACCTCAGTATATGATCGTGTTTATGTTTCTGAAAGAAAAAATGAGGCGAGAGAGAAAAAAAGAAATGCAAGTTAAGTTCAAACCACCCCCACAGGCCTTCAAAGCACACTGGATTCCACATTAGAGACGCCATGAAAGATATCAGCTCCACACGCTTTGTGAAAGCACTTTGAAGCTGGAAAAAGTGTCAGAATTGCAGTTGTACAATAAAATGACAATATTAACATATGCAAACAAGGATTTATAGTAATCCAAATTAATATGGTTGTCAGGATTTCCTGCAATAGACCCCTAGAGGTTTATGGTAGAAATGCAGGGTTGTGAGACCGAAAGTACCTACCCTTGTAACACTTTAAATCATACTTTTTCTTAAAATTATGCAAATAATATCCTTTGAAAGAATTTACTGAATGTAATGTTTTAAGACACTTGACTGCATGTTATTTATAATTACCTGAAAAAGTATTTATATTAAATGCAAATAGTTTTTGACCCACTCAAGTAGGACTTAATTACATCTGCATATGTAATTTCATAATTACTTCTATTGTCTTTAAGATATGGTTAAAGTGTACTGTAGAATGACAAGCGTTTATAGTCATTTAAAATATATTATTATGGTCAATTATAATCGTAATGACATTAAACGATATTTTAACTTTTAAATGCAATATCAATAATACACTAAAGTTAAAAGTACAGTATTTTACGTCAAAATAAGTGTAGGTCTACATCAAAGTAAATTGAAATCGAAAGTGGATCAGAAGTGCACCTTCAATGTAATTAAGCGCTTCTTTTACACAAGGGATTCAATCAAATTAAAATGCATCATTTATTGATTAATGGGTAAATGAATGTATAACAGTATAAAAGGCTTGCAAAATACTTAAGTCAGAATACAGAGGTACTTTTGAGTCCTCAATGGAGAACGATTGCTTTTCGTGACCTCAGCCAGCAGGGCCATTATTTTTGCAATTTAGTGACATTAGTGCCACAGAAATTATTCAGATGCAGAAAGACTGTGGTGGATTGTGTGCATGTCACTGAAGAGCATCCAGATTATAAATAACTGCTCCATGTGTTTTGTTGCAGGTCAGCAGCAGCAGTCAGGTAACACGGAGCGATCTGAACCCAGCTGTGCTGTACCCATGGAGACACAGGAGTGCAGGTCCACAGGTCAGGGTCAAGAGAGACTGGATCATTCCACCAATCCGAGTATCAGAAAACAGCAAGCAGGTCCCTGAAGATCTGGTCCAGGTAAACAAACAGCCCACCATTAGTTGCTCAGCATAGATCTGAAAAATAATAATAAAATAAAAATAACATTTTCGGAGTTGACTATTAGAGTATACTAATTGAAGCTATTTAAAGAGGTGATGTATTTTCATGAATATAACTATCCAACGACATAATTTGTACTTTATTCGCCATATACAATAATTCTGGTTTAGAACAACTACAAAAATATCACAAAGAACAACATTTTTATAATATATGCAACACAGCAAATTAAGAGAATTAGCAAGGCCCTATGTGTAATACACACACAGTAAATATCTGGTAAAACGTGAAACATATCCTCACACTCTATGAGTAGATATAAGCTGTTTACCATACGGCTGTAACACGTTCCATGTCCACTCTCACAGATCAAATCAGACAAGATTTTCACCGGGGAGGTGATATACATGCTGGAGGGACCCGGGGTTGACCAGGACCCCAAAGGCCTCTTTGAAATTGATGAAACAACAGGATGGATCAAGAGCAAAATGCCACTAGACAGGGAAAAACACAAGAGTTTTAAGGTAAACGTGCTTGTTGGAATTGTGTTTTTATAATGAAGTCACGTACAGAGGGAAACAAAAATAGGATGTTTCTATTGCATTTTTATCAAACTGAACAATTGTGACCAAGAAATAGTGCAGAACAATATCAATTATTTTTTTACTCATTTTATGTCATGAGATTTCTTTCTTTCGAATTTGTCAAAATTCTGATACTGCATTTCCACATTTACAGTATGGTCTCAGACTTATGAACCCCACTGTAGAGCTCACAGATAAGAGATTCAAAGCTGAAACTTCATGAATTATGTCATAAATCTGAATATCTTATATGTATAATGTCCTCAGCTCAAAGCTTTTGCACTCTCCCCAAGTGGAGAGAGACTGGAAAGTCCCACCACCATTGAAATCTACGTTTTAGATCAGAATGACCACAGGCCTGAATTTACCCAGAAGGAGTTTGTCGGCACTATCCCAGAATTCTCTGTTCCAGGTAAGATATGCATGTACCACAGCATTTCAAAAATTATTTTAAGAAATAAAATAAACATTTGATATAAAAGAAGAAAACACGGTCACATCGATGCAATGAATAGTTCATCCAAAAATTTAAATGATATAAATCACCTTAAGTTTCATTGAACCATGTATGTTTTTCTTTCTTCTTCTCAAATTACATTATTTAGCAAAATGTCTAGGCTGTTCTATTCCATGTTCCACATTGCATGTTCAAAATACATGCAAGAATCAATTAAGTTTACGCACAATGTCTTCTTCTTCGTTTGTGTCGAGTGCACTGTATTTCTGGTTGTAAGCAAACAAAGATAAACTTGCATATCATAAATATATCATGACCTCATAAGGAGGACATGACTGTTTTTGTAAGTAACAGCTTAGATTTTGTTCTATTCCTCACACAAAGCCATCTATTGATTTAGAAAACTTGGAATACATTACACAAGTCATACAGATCCCTTTTATAGTACCTTCTGGTACTTCCTTTGCCCTTTTTGGAACTTGGCACTCAGGGTCACCATATATTTTTTTAGTGAACTATCCCTTTATGTCAGGCAGTCAGACTACACATGCACAAACGTAAGTATCATAATTGTGTTGTGTGGTTTTCTGTCATCAGGGACTTCAGTGATGCAGGTTACAGCGATAGATTCTGATGATCCAATGACAGAAAACGCAGCTCTGAGCTACTCCATCATTGGGCAAGAGAGTATCCCTCCTCACGGCATCAACAAGACCATGTTTGGTATTAACAACAAAACTGGAGCAATCTACACTCGAGATGTGGGATTAGACAGAGATGTGGGTTATTTTGTGTCTCAGAAATAAACAGCATAGACCAAAATATTCATTTCAAAGTCTGAACAAAGAAAGCAGTAACATACCCTAATGTGTTGTCAGGTGGTGCAGTCCTTCAGGCTGACTCTGCAGGTGGCTGACATGTCTGGAATGGGCCTAACCTCCACCGGTCGTGCTATCATTCACATCTCTGACATTAACAACCATGCTCCGAAATTCCATCCTACCATGGTATGTAACAACACAACACCAATTGAAAACATGCACAGTCTGCGATGTTCACTTGATCATTGTTTTCTGAGTTCTTGATCCAATTCTGTGACTGCAGTACAACATGTTTGCAATGGAGAACAAGTACATCGCAGAGTTGGGCAGGGTCAATGCGACAGATAAGGACCAGAAAGGTGGAGATAACTGGAAGATTAAGTACAAGATTGTAAATCCTTCAGGGCACTTTGACATCCGCACAGACCCAGTTTCCAACCAAGGCATCATTTCTGTGGTTAAGGTGAGATTACTTCAACAAATGTGGTAAATTAAAGACAGCGGCCATGGGACTGTCAAAATCAGTTACTGGCCAGTCTCGCTGGCAAACCAAGCTTTTCCCATTTAATATGAAACCTTAAGGTTAACATATTCAGATTAAACTTCAGTTCTGATTTTATGGGGACTTTAAGGTCAAGTATTCATCATTCAACCTTGTAATGTACATCAATGTATAATATTAAAAAAAGTAAAAAACAACATTATTAAAACATTTAACTACAAATGAAAAAATTAAATGCAATCTAAATATGAGCAACATGAACTAAAAATGAGCAACATTTAAAGGGTTATTCCACCCCAAAAAGAAAATTTTGTCATTGATCACTTACCCCCATGTCGTTCCAAACTCGTAAAAGCTTCGTTCGTCTTCGGAAAACACAATTTAAGATATTTTGAATGAGAACCGGGAGGCTTGTGACTGTCCTATTATCTTCTCGTAGCTTCGTAAAATTACAGTTGAACCACTGATGGTAGATGGACTATTTTGACAATGTCTTTCATACTTTTCTGGGCCTTGACAGTGTTAATTGTTTGGCAGTCAATGGGACAGTCACAAACCCCCCTTTTACAAGTTTGGAATGACATGGGGGTAAATCTTTTTTCATTTTGGGGTGAAGTAACCCTTTAAGGATTTGAGGTTCCATTTAAAGAGGTTCCATCCTCACTTTCTCATCAACCATAACTGTGATTATATTTCTTATAATTGTACATACATTTCAAATGCAGTGTCTCTACTCTCTTGCAGCCGCTAGACTATGAATCCCAGGCAGAGTATCAGCTCATTGTCAAAGCAGAGAATGAAGTCAGGCTTAAAGCCCCATACGAACAAATACACAGTGCTACAGTCACCGTCAGAGTGATGAATGAGAACGAGGCCCCAATCTTTTATAAAAACCCCATTAAAGTGACTGTTGCAGAGTCCATTGTTCCCGGTACTGTCCTGGTCTCAGATATTGCTTATGATCCAGATAATGCCAAGCTAAGGTGAGCCTCACTTATCTGTACCATCATTCCACACACACTTTTATTCTGCACAGCACAATGAAGCTATGTAGGAGATGCTTTTGGATCAACATCCTTTGTTAGTCCTGGAACAGCATTCTTATCAAGCAACCATGTGCAAAACCCTTGAGCTTAACCTACTCTTTGATTGATTGATTGATTGATTGATGCATGTTATTATTAACTCAACACAAATAAACAACTCGCACAAATAATTTTAACTGTAGTGTGATATTTGATATTACGTTTAATGTTAATATATTTTAAATACCACATTTGTAATTACAAATGTGCAATTAAGAATGCATTTAAATTCATGACATACAAGCTTCATTAGAAACTACATTTAAGTATATTTTAGGATACATTAAATGTATTTAAATATACATTAAAATACATTTAAAAAAATTGGTGTAGCAAACATTTTCACTCAGAAATTGCTCATAAATTTCACTATTAATTGCAAAGAAATAGCAAGTAACATGCTAAATCAAACATGAAATTAGAAAGTAGAAACGTATAAAGACTGAAACTTTCTTGTAAAATGTACCCCCAAAATCTTTATTTACAACTTTGAAAAATAAGTTTGTAAATACTCAACAGCACTTTAACCATATTTCAAAGACAATAGCAGTTATTATGAAGTAGATGCAAATATGCACTTTAAGTACTACTTTTCATGGGTTAAGAGCACTCTCAAGTTTAACTAATTTTATTTAATATCATTTTAAAATATGAATATATTTTAGTTTAGTCGTAAGTAACATGCAGTTAATTGTCCCAAAAACATTTCACACTAAAATATATTACAGTATATTAATTCTGTAATAAGTGCTCTTCTTTTTCACAAGGCAAAGCTTACATACATTAATCCTTGTGCACTGTATGTTCTAAATTTTATGTGTAGTAGTGGCCTACTTAAGATTGTGATTTTTTTGGTCAGGTTTGAAATCATTCAGGATCCTGAGAGTTGGCTTGCAATCAACCATGCAACTGGACAAATCACAGCCAGGAGATCCTTCAACATCCGGTCTCCCCACGTCAGAAACAACATTTACTCTGCTATTGTGAAAGTCATAGATCAGGGTGAGCACCTCAGACCTGAAGACCAAAATAATAACAGCAGAATAAAATATTTGATACTGTGACTATGCCGTCACAAAATGCCTTTGTTTTAATAAAAATGGTAATCATATGATAACTCTCTTTCCAGACGCTGATGGCATCTCTGCAACAGCTACACTGGAGGTATATCTGTGGGAGACCAATGATTATCCACCAGTGCTTATACCCTTGAGTGGGACAGTGTGCAGTGATCGGGACAGAGATAAACTGGGCCTTCTGCTTAGTGCTGTGGATGAAGACATGTCCCCTCAAGCTGACCCCTTCACTTTTCACATTGCTGATCAAAATGTGGCTGCCAACTGGACCATCATAACTCTTAATGGTAAAACATTAGACATGCATTTAATTTTTATATCTTTGTACCCTGCTAAAAAACAGCTTAGATTAGTATGAAAGTCCATGCTGGTCCTGGTTGATCTGGGTGCTGGTTTAGTGCAGGTATACCTGCTGCACCAGAATAGCCATAGTGAGCTGGTAAAGCCAGTTAACCAGCATGGTCTTTCAGGTGGAACTGGTCAATCAAGGTTGATCTTAATTAACCAAGTAAGTCTTGGATAATCAAGGTAGCTAAGAAGCCATGAGTGGAAACAGACTGGGTTATGCTGGTATGGTACTTGTCTAGATGTTGTTTTACTGATTTTACCTACTTGTTGAAGCTTGCTGATCAAGTAAGTTAAGAAGACTGCTGCATTTTAAGTATTAGATTGCACTTCATATTTAGAGAAAACCTTAATCAAACACACCTGAACAAGCTGATGTTCAGGATTACTAGAAAGGCAGGTGAGTCTGATCAAGGTTGGATCTAAACTCTGCAGCAAAGTGGACCACAAGGGCCAGAGTTGAGAACCACTGCTTTAGAGAAAGGGTGGTCATCGTGGAGAATTTAGCACTAACCTTGATCAAACTCACCTGCCTTTTACTTTCTAGCAGTTCTAACCTTGATTAGCTTGTAATATTTATATGAGTAGGGTTGGAGCAAAACTCGGCAGGAAAGTGGACCTCAATTGTAGCTAACCCTGCTCTTGGGAGGCTTGTTAAGATGTATTTGAATAGGGTTGGAGTAAAACTCTGGCTCCTTGAGGGCTACCATCCTCCAACCATAATCAAAAATATTTGAAGCTAATAAAAGTGCTCAGGATTACTTGGAAAATAACAGGCAGGTGTGTCGAAGAAAGGTTGGAAGTTAAGTCAGCAGGAGGATAGGTAGACCAATAGGAGCAGGCTGGGTGGCTACCCTTGCTTTAAAAACAGATTTCACAGAGTGTACTATGATTTCTAAGACCCCTTGTTTCTGGTTCTGTCTCTTTACATGTACATTACCAGAGACCCATGCGGTTCTCCAGCCACTGATAGACATAGAGAAAGGGCAATTCTCTATTCCTGTGGTCGTATCGGACTCTGGCTCCCCTTCCCTTTCCTCTAATGCTCTGGTCAACGTGACTGTGTGTCCCTGTGATAGTTTCGGTGACTGCAAGAGCTACACCGCAGCCATCTTTGGAACCAAAATGGGAATAAGCTTCATTGCCCTTATGATTATTATGGGATGCATTGCTCTTCTTTTGTGTAAGTAAACACTATATTTATGTGAACATGCATAAGCTGTAGTAGATATACTTGAAATTTGTTCTAATAAAGCTTGTTGTTTTCAGTTCTGATTGTTCTTGCTGTGGCGGTGAAGGGCTGCACAAGGCAGAACATTAGAAAAGGAGGAGGTCTGCTGGTCGGAGCGTCTGATGATGACATCCGAGACAATGTCTTTCACTATGATGAGCAGGGAGGAGGAGAAGAGGATGAGGTAAGAGCAATGACACTAAATTTAATACATTTAAGATGTAGTAATTTTTAGAATATATAAAATATATTATGCAGAGATCATGCAACATAATAGACAGGAGCAGATGTGGAGAGTAACTTAAAGGAAGAAAATACTATGATTTATATGCAGTATGTGCACTTTGCACAGTATGCACCAATTCTGTATATACTGTACTGCAGAATAATCATATGACCTTCTACATTTTTCAAAATGAATAGTAAACAACACAGCACACCAAAGACATTTTTTCACAAAGCAGGATTAAAATAAAAACCCTTTTTTTTTCTAAAATAGACACTGCTCGCTAATTTATATGCCTAGATGGTGTTGTGAGCTCATACGCAGTAAGCAGTGGTATTCCATTCTTCATGGGATGAGCATTGAACTTTGCTCCTGTCCGAGTCAAAGACTTTGATTTATCCTGGGGATTTCCCCCATATGACACATGCATCCTACAGTGATTGATAGACTGGACAGATGTATAGGGCCTCCTGTCCCACATTAAATGCTTGCAAAATCCTTGTGTTTTCATTGTACTCGTTCAGCAAATTATAATAAAGTTGAATGTTTGTTGGATTTTTTCTACTTTGAGGTGAAATGTTAAACTTTCTGAAATACCTAAAGCTGTTTCTCTCCTACAGGATGCATTTAATATTGATTTTCTGAGGAACCCAACTGATAGTGTCCCTGCCCCAGCCTCATTTTTCCCACAAGACTGCGGCCTGCCCAGAGGAAAACAACCTCTAAGGAAAGACGCACCCCATAACCTACCTTCTCCTACATATCCACGCAAACCCCCTGGAGACCCAACCGATATAGAAAATTTCATCAATGTTGTAAGTGAGCTCTTTTTTTTATAAGAATTAAGAATCATTCTTGAATATTTGTGGGTAATTTTCAGATTTCCTTAGCATTTACATTGAAAAGGTTAGTTGGATTTTCAAGACATTGGGAGACCACGGCAAGCATATTTCAGTATATTTATCTATTATCCGCAGTCCTAAATAAGAAGTAATACTGGCAAAATATTAGTTATTTATCATTACTATTCCTCAATAAGTGCTATTTTTACTCTAAGTCTGGAATTGATATTTAAAAATTCAACAGCTAAATCAGTAAATTACACTTTTTTTTTTTTTCCAAGAACTGAATCAAAGGCAAATATATAACTTTATATGACCCTTAAAATGTAATGATTATACACATATTCTGATAAAAACCAAACTTTGCTATGCAATTACCAATGAAAATCAAATGCACTTTTTTGTCTCCCTTTTTCTGCTTCACCTCAACAGGGGCTGGATGCTGCTGACAATGACCCTAACGTTCCACCATACGATACAGCTCTGATCTATGACTATGAGGGCGATGGGTCGGTAGCAGGCAGCCTTAGCTCTATCGCTTCCATGGGCTCAGACGGTGACCAGGACTATGACTACCTCAATGACTGGGGACCACGGTTTAAAAAACTGGCTAACATGTACGACCCACGTTAGGCACCAGACTGATTCTTTTGTTCAATATGTTCGGATACTCTCATTCATGCATATCCTTCAAAACTCCATGCAAATCAAATGTCCCATCTTCAATATGAGAGAGTGCTCATGATGTAATGATGAGGGGCGGATTACATTATTGATATTGTAGATAAATGGAGGGCTCTATCTATTCCCCAGTGATCAGTGTAAAGGTCATCAATGTCAAAAAGAGACTGCGCGCACCGTCTTTTTCCTTTCCTTCATGGAATCAGTGAACTATTTCAACATGCTGATGTGACAGGTGCTTACTGTGGGCCAGTGTGCAAATGGCTCACATTGTGAAAGCACCAACTGGAGGGAGGGACCGTGTGTTAGTGCATACTGATTAGACATGGTGCAAAAAGAGATGCCTTGTTCATAAACCATGCGTCATTTTCTTGAGGGATTATTTTAGCTGATGACCAATACAGAGGTTTGCTGAGCATGTTGGGTACACAGGAAGAATAATTCACCCAAAAAATAAATTTATATTCATAAATTGACATTTACTTATAACCATCATTCTAAACCCACAAGACTTTCTTTCATCTATCGAAAACAGAGGGATATTTTATATGTTGGTAAATATCAGAGCTGCTCTTTTCTATATATATATATATATAAATAAAAGATACTGTCAAATATGGTGCATCAAGTTGCACAGTGGCAAGTTTGAATAGTAGTAACACCAAAGGACACTGGATGAGAGTGAAAGCACCAATGAGAGATTTTCAATCGTATGTGAATAAAAAAACAAACAAACATGTTTGAGTCAGTATAGGTCATTTGAATGATAATGTATGGTAGTCAATGGATCTACAGAGAAAGTGGAAAAAATTAATTTGTTACTCAATGGTATGTAAATATCCCTCATGTTTTCCACCCATGGAAACCTTTAGCTGTATAGAAAACAGCAGCTCCAAAATTATATATTCTTATGTATTTCAATGAAAGAAAGTCATATTCCTGTAAAAAATAAAATAAAATAAATAATATGCATTAATATCTATTTTTAAGACAGATTGACTGATAAAATGATTTTTTTTTTTTTTTTAATCTTTTGATCAATTGTTCTTATTCTTTTTATACATCATTAGTATCTTGTGTAATATTTGTGTTTGTAATACTATTTTTGCTTGCCTGCAGTTAACCTCAGTAAGTAAAACAAAGACATTTATAAAGCCTTAATATTAGGAATAATTATTTTCATATGCAGCATATTAACAGATTGCCAAATGAATGATGCCTTAAATGTATATATTTTTGCTTTCCCCTCAAGAACACAAGTTTTTCCTAATTACATAATACCTATTGTAATAATTTTGGTAGTTTCTATGTTTCTCAATTTTGAACTACATAGTTTTGTTTTTAATATTTATTTCATAATAAAATGTGAAATGTTGTTGTTATCTTTTCTTTTAGTTATGAATAAAATATTGAAATAATACCAGTCTGTATTTTCAGTAAAGAGAGACAGTTATTTAGTTTGCAGTGGTATGTTTGGCCATTTTTAAAAAAAAAAAAAAAGTCGAAATAAAAAAAACAAAAACATTTAGACATCTGCCAAAAACATTTACGATCAACTTAACTGGTAAAATAAAGACTCTTTGACATTCAACAAAATTTTTTAATAATTTATTGCATATGGTGCAGAATATCCACTGACATCACAAGATGTCTTAAGCATTGCCAGTGGTATGTCTGATCTGGTCTAACAAACCAGGTAACTAAGAGCTGATCTGTATGGTCTGGAAAGAAACTCAAAAAGCATAACTACTGTTTTAAAAACAGTACATTTCATGAACTTCTCAAAGGAAGTATCTACTCTTTAAGAGAGAGCTACCTTATTGAGAAAAACACTTTAAATTTTACTCTTTAATGCTTGACTGATGCTTGTAAGTTGTTATTGTTTGTCCTAAAGACATTTAAAATATAATTACTGGTCAATGATCAACCTAAACCAAGCACATACCTTGCCATTATCTTTTAGTCAATCATCAGCAGAACAGAGTTGGAACATCAAGGGCAAGAACAGCATTTTTTTCCCCTTAAAAGCACAATTTTGAAAATCAGACTGATCCTCAAAGGCAGCCGCTCCACTTTTGAACTTCACATGTGTGCCCATTAAAGGCTATTTACACATGTGAATGTGATTGCGTGTGTTGTGGAGCTCACGCTGGACTCAGGTTCATGTCATCATCTTTGTCTTTGCGGTGGGGTCTCTGGGGTCTGCGTGGCTCATCTTCACCAGTGTCCTGCTTGTCTCTTTCAGCCTCCACCCAGCTTTGAGGGGCAATCATCTTTTTGGGTCCAAACGGAGGAGATCCCAGCAAAGCCTCAATGTCATCGTAATTGACCACCTCCCTCTCCAGCAGGGTATTAGCCAGCTGAAAATCACAGCAAACAACAACATTGCATAAAGTCATCATGCAAGCCATAAAAAAGGCTATGCTATGAGGATTTTCTACCTAGCTTGCCGAAAGCCAAACAAAAAACAAACAAACAAAAAAAAACCCAACTGAAAATATTTATTTTGAGCATTTTTAGCTTCTGTAATATATGATGTGTCATTTCTACTTTGGCTCACAATTCAACAAAAAGTAAACACTCATTTTGGCATTTTTTCATCAATGTAGGTTTAAATGCGAGAACAGAAACTTCTAAATTAATATTTATAATGTATTATTTATTTAAAGCTGAATATGACCTCATATTCTGTAGTATATATTTACTGAGTAGTCCAAAATAGGTTTGTAGGCTTAAAATCTTATTTGTACATGACAATGTAACAAAAAAGTGAGTGTATTATTTGTATGAAATAAGAAAAAATGAGATATTACTGAATCAGCTAAGATGATTTGGAGCCACATTTATAAAATATTCTTAAGAAAAAAAATTATCTTCTTATTTCCTAACTCTTGTTAAACATATTTTGCATTCCCAAAAACACTTCTTAAGAATTAGATCTTTTTTGAAGACCTAAAGCTTAAGATCTTAAAAAACAAAAAAACATTAGAATTCCTAAAAAACAGTCTGTTGTTGGTTGCTTGTCTCAATGTTTTGTTGTTTCAAATATGAAATATTTGAACACAACACTAATTACACTTAATACATCACTATTACTAGGGATGTACAGGACTACTCTGAAGTGACACTACTAATGTAAACAATGATCAGTCATGATTGTGTGTCTTGACTTTCTGCTGAATATTAAATGTATTAACAACTCTACAAAAACAATTCTTATAGGGCACTCATTTTTAATTCTATAACTGAGATATAATATTTGGCAGTATTCAGCACTTCTGATATTGTGCATGCACTGGATGTGTTCACTCTAGCAAAGTAACTATTTAAAAATACAGAGCTCATAAAAAAAACTAAAGAAAAAAAAAACAAAAGCTAAATAAATTCTGCACTCCCTTCACGCCAGTCATGATGAAAATAGTATGCATGCTTATGATTATCTGCATGCCAAAAGCATGGTCTTTAAAGTGTTTTTCATTGAGTTGATCAGCGAGTCTTCAGCAAGATCCACCATACAAACAGGTAACCCAAAGCCTGCCATTTTCTTCTTAAGAAAACAAAAGAAAATAACTTCCTTAGAAGAATTTGAGACTCTCTTCAAGAACTACAATTAGGAACATTTTTATGAATGTCTTAGAATTTATCTTTAGAAATTTCTTAACTTCTTTCTTAGGAAGATTTTTGCGATTTTAGATCTTACCAAAATAAGTTTGTCTCTGTTGTCCAAGAGCAATTTCTCTGTGTGCCTGTAGGCCTTTGCTATTAGCAACTTAGCTTCCTGAACATGAGAGAAAAGAACACAAATAAATAACCACACACCCACACAAGCCTCTGTAACATCACATCACCTATGCCACACCAGTACAACAATAAACAGGCGAGTATGTTCTTTCACCCACATGGTCCATCTGCTGTTGGAGTCCTTGGCTGAATGGTCTCCGTCCAATACCACCCTGATCTTCAGAATCTGGGAAGGACACCTGGCCCACACTGGCAACCATGCCATACTGCTTCACCATGGAGTAGGCCACGCGGGTCACCTTCCTCAGGTCATCCTGAGCACCTACAATGAGTTTCTCAGTTATCTGGTGTCTAATTCTGCCTATAAATATTTATGAAGTCAGGTCTGCATCTGTTCTACTAGGTACACAATTGCTCCTTGCAAATAACTATTTCCTACTAGTCAATTTGCATTCGTCCTCCAGGGGGTGCTTGAAAGCTACGTTCAAATATTTTTCTCTCACTCATATGTCTCCTCTCTGTTATCACACTGTTTCATGGCAATTGCTATTCTTTCTGCTGGTTCTGTTTCTCTAATATGTATTCATAATTCTCCTCTTGATGGTGTGTGTGTTATCATATTTGTATGTCATACCTGTGGTGACCTTATTGAAGGTGATGGCTTCAGAGGCTCGTCCACCCAAAGCCATACACATCCTCTCAAACAGCTGCTCTTTAGTAAATAAATACTGATCCTTTGGCAGCATCTGAGCAAAGCCCAAAGCAGCATTTGTTCTGGGAGCAATTGAAACCTGGAGAACAAGCCCACAGTTAAAAAACAAAACAAAAAACACACACGATATCTCAATGGATTTGGGTTAATTTCACATTTAACAATTTCAAATTGTTAATATTAATCACAAAGTGATTGCTATACAGTGTAGGGCTTAATTTGAAGTGATTTTCATTCAGAAATTGCTAGTAAATATCAATAATTTTAAAGAAATAGCAAGTACCACACTGAATTAAATGTGAAATTTGGAAGCAGACAGACTGAAATTTTATTTTTTTGTAAAACCTATTCCAGTAATCTTTGGTTCATTCACAACTCTCAATCCTTTTGTACAGTGAATCTGTCAAATTTGGTACGTGATCTGGCATTACATTTTCACGATTGTCGCTGGATTCCTTTATCACTCTTCTGATGCCTAAACCTGAACAGCAGACACTCTAGACACCACTTTTATAGTACCTTTTAGCTTAGCTTGCTGTTTACCTTCATGACAGCTTCGGTGTGTTCTAGCAGCCATCCCACCAAAGCATGACCAGACTCATGAAAAGCCACCACCCTCTGCTCTTCTTTAGATAAGATTTTACTCTTCTTCACACTCCCTACAATTATCACACACAATGTGATCAACAAATAGAGCTGATTGTGTAGAAATCTGTTAATGCAATTTCAGAGTACGCTATTTTTAGCTCAACTGAATACCTGCAATGACTCTCTCCACAGCGTATTCAAAGTTAAAGGTGTCAATAGACTTGTAGCCCTCTCTGGCAGCATGAAGGGCAGCTTCATTGCAGATGTTGGCGATGTCTGCCCCTGGAAATATGAACAATGCACAAAGGGCAATAGTGGCAGGATGTGGTGTTAGGAGATAACACAGACACAGTCAAAACAACACTCACCACTGAAGCCTGGTGTCAACTCTGCCAGACGCAGGGAGTAGAAGTCTGCCGGCTGAGTAAGCTTCAGGATCTTCAGGTGCTGCTCAAAGATTTCCTTTCTCTCCTAGAACACAATCACACGATCCTTCAGGAATTATTCTAGTATGCTGCTTTGGTGCTCATTTATTAATAATAGTTCTTTTTATTATTAACGTTGAAATCAGTTGTGCCTAATATTTTTGCGATGCATTTTTTTTCAATATTTATTTGAAATTTTTGTAACATAAGTCTTTGTTTTCACTTTTGAACAATTTAATGCATCCTTGCTAAATTAAAGTATTATTATTGTTTTATTTTTTTTATAAACGTTATTTACACCAAAATATTAAATGGCAATGTATCACGGTTTCCACAAATATATTAAGCAGCAAAAAATTGTCAGCATTGATGGTAATATAAAATGTTCTTGAGCACAAAATCAGCATACTAGATACAGAAGACTGGTATAATGGCTGCTGAAAATTCAACTCTGCCATCACAGGAACAAATTACATTTTAAAATATATTCAAACAGAAAACAGTTAAAATTGTTTAACTGTTGTTTAAACTGTAATAACATTTAACATGTTCATCACTGTTTTTACATTATTTGTGATCAAATAAATTAAAGCCTCGGTGAGAAACGTCTTTCAAAACACTACAAATTTTGGAATGTAGTGTACATGTTTATCTCAGCACAATTATTAGAATTTGCTTAGAAAAACTGCCCAATTCACCATTACTAGATTGAAAGTCTCCAGAAACAATGCAGAGAAGTGATTATGCAAATGTAATGCAGTGAGCAGATCTACTTCATAATTTAAGTTATTCATACTTGGAACATCTGATAAGCAAGAACTTAATAAAATAAGCTGGTCTATAGCTGCTATATATCCCCAAAAAAGCACTTTGAATATTCATTACCTGAAGAGTTGGCAGGTCTATAAATATGTGCCTATCAAGTCTGCCTGGTCTCATAAGTGCATTGTCCAGAATGTCTGCCCGGTTAGTGGAGGCCAGGACAATCACATGATCTGTGGTACCCATTCCTTGAAAAGAAAGAAGGAAAATATGTTGATAATCTCAGAAGGTCACATGCTGATCATGTTAGCCAATACAGACATTTATTAAAATCAACTGAATAAATATGCAGTGCAGCATCAACTCAATAGTCTATTATGAAAAGAATTCCACAAATAAAAGTTAGGTAAGCACAGTCAAGGTTTTGCTGTTATTCAGTTACCATGGAAAACACTTATGCATCCAGGAGAAAAAAAAAAAAAATGAACTCATGCAAGATCTGAGGTGAATGATTTTGTTTTCCACTTCAGATAAATACTTTTCAAATTAATGTATTAGTTTTAGAATGTAACATTAACATGACTATAATTAAAGGGGTCATATGGCGTTGCTAAAAAGAACATTATTTTGTGCGTTTGGTGTAATGCAATGTGTTTATGCGGTTTAAGGTTAAAAAAAACATTATTTTCCACATACTGTACATTATTGTTGCTCCTCTAAGCCCCACCTTTCTGAAACGCGCCGATTTTTACAATGCTCATCGTTCTGAGAAGCGAGGCGTGCTCTGATTGGCCAGCTATCCAGTGCGTTGTGATTGGCCGAATATTTCAAGCGGGAGATGGAAATATTATGCCCCCTTGCCGTATTGTGATGCCGTGTCCCGGCATGACGACACAAAAACAATAAAACCCATTATAAACGAGGCATTTGTTGCATCCAGTAGGGACATAATTACTGATTATAATGACTTATACTGTCTTTTTGTGCGTCGTGTTGCATCGTGCTGCGTAAACATTACCATGTCTGCATTTGTGATCGGAGAAATGACAAACAACAAGCGCTTCTCTACACTGCTCAAAACTCGCGTTTGAATAGCCAGTGGCAAATTCTTTAAATAAGAAAACGTACTTACAGGCTGTGAGTCAGAAACGCCAGACTGTCCTTGCAAAGTTGGAATTGCCCCACTTTATAGAAACAGTCTTTGAGCATAGCTGGCAGGCTACTCCCAGGTTCAGGAAATAGTCCTCTGTTAAAAAAACGCTACACACACTCTAATATTTGGGTTGCACTGTTCTGGAACAGTGTTGTAAATACAACTCAACCACTGATTTCTAGTTGTGTCTTCTTTTGGAAGTCCAAAGTAGTTTCGCATTCACAACGAAACACAGCATCTCCAGGACATGGCGCCGGCGGAGCAATGATACTACAGCGAGAATACAAATCACGCCCGCTTTGTTTGCATATACATTTGGGTGGTGCTTTGAAAATCTCCCCACACCGTGACGTAGACATGTGGGGGCGTGTTTGAATGAGCCATTTTAGGTGGGTGTGGACGAGATATGGGTGTGAACTTTTATAAAGAATATCTCTTTGGGTTTGAGACTTTAGTCTTTGCAACTTCAGGGATCTTATCTATGCACAAACAGCTTGTAACACTCCAATGAGAAAGGAAAACTTGAAATCGCATCATATGACCCCTTTAAACACAGCCTTTAGCTTACATTTAAAGCAAAACATATGTGAAAAAAATAAAATAATAATTTAATGAAGTATTTCCCATGTAAAAGGCTTAGATTTAGTTGACTAGTCTCGCAAATCCATAATTATTACCATCCATCTCCACAAGTAGCTGGTTAAGGGTCTGCTCTTCCTCTGTGTTTGAGAAACCAGACATGTTTGTGGACCGTTTCTTCCCCACAGCATCAATCTCATCGATGTAGACGATGCATGGCGCTCGAGCACGAGCCTCTTTGAAAAGACTTCGCACTCTTGCAGCACCAAGGCCTGGGTGGGGAAAGATCATTCAGATTTAAATATGAAGATGTTGCTATAGGACAATGAAATATACAGTTTATTGCACTGAATTACCTCCGATCACTTCCACAAACTCTGAACCTGCCATGGCAAGGAAGGGCACCTGAGCTTCTGTTGCCACTGCCTTAGCCAGCAGAGTTTTACCACAGCCAGGGGGCCCCAGGAGCAGAGAGCCCTTAGGTACCTTGGCCCCAAGCTGAAGGTATCTATCTGGATTCTTCAAAAAAAAAAAAAAAAAATTATATGCCAACAACTCTTTGTAACATGTTCCTGCATTACTGTGGCAGTAGCAACCCAAGTACTCAAGGGGGCAATATCTTCAAATGTCTGTACAAAAACTAGATGTGTTATTATTGAGGTAACTAGATATAAACATGTTGACAGTTAAATCTTTTGCTCTGCCATGACAGTGGCTGACCTGAAAGAGAAAACTGACTGTAGAAGAAGGTTAACACTTATTAAAGATTACTGTGATTATTATACTATAAGAAAATAATTGTACTAATAACAAGAACTATATAATTTTAAGCAACTCCAACAAATAAAAACAAATACATGCTCTACTCTACTCTTTAAAATGTGGAAGCTGACACTGAGTATGTTACTCACTTTGCAAAAAACAAAAGTTAGCATTTTTCCATTTTTGTTTATCCACCTTTTTCTTCAACGCGGAAGTAAGCCTATGGGCAACACTACCGGGGTGTATTCCAGAAAGCAGGTTATGTGACATACCCGGGTAAGTTTGAGGATAAGCGAGCGGATAACCTCAGCTTTCAGTTCCAAAATCGGAGGTTACTTTCAGGGTATGCAAGTAACCATAGTAAGGTTATGTTCCAGGGTTAGTTATCAGCGCACAACATTATATACTATTAGATTATGTAATATAGCCTAGTATGTATATGTATATGTATATATATATATATATATATATATATATAGAACAAAATTATAAACGCAACACTTTTGTTTTTGTCCCCATTTTCATGAGCTGAACTCAAAGATCTAAGACTTTTTCTATGTACACAAAAGGCCTATTTCTCTCAAATATTGTTCACAAATCTGTCTAAATCTGTGTTAGTGAGCACTTCTTTGCTGAGATGATCCATCCACCTCACAGGTGTGGCATATCAAGATGCTGATTAGACAGCATGGCTGTATCCGAAATCGTCCCCTATACCCTCATTCACTATTCCCTACATTAGTCCACTCATACAGTTCACTTGAAGGAGTGAATGAAAACGAGTGAGTGAATTCAGATACTGAGTGCACCGGAAGGACTGCCACTTTGCATGCTTTTTAATAATAATTTGAAACGGGCAGCTCCAGTAGTAAGATTAAAGGATTTATCTTGAACTCTGTCACGGAAATTATGTATAAACCATAGTTAAACAATTTAATAATCAATTTACAATGAATTTGTACCTGTGTTGTATTACACCGTGGACGAGCGCTTTTAAAATGAATGGATGATTCAGCTGCGGGCAACATCTTCTGGCAAGACGCGGGAATTCATTCAGCGCGCGACTCTCACAGTGCATTTTGGGTTATCTCTAGCCAGTGAGTGTACATCGGTTGTACACTCATTTTTGCGGTGCATTGTGGGATTGAATGAGTGCACTCGAGAACGTCCACTATGGTTTCAGACACCACTAAAAATGGCTGTCCACTCAAATAGTGCCCTATTTGAGGGTATAGGGGGCGATTTTGGACAAAGCCCATGATTATTGCACAGGTGTGCCTTAGGCTGGCCACAATAAAAGGCCACTCTAAAATGTGCAGTTTTATCACACAGCACAATGCCACAGATGTCGCAAGTTTTGAGGGAGCGTGCAATTGAATTGAATGTTCAGTAAGTAAGCCGTTTTCTGTGAATGTGCGAGACTTTGGGTTCATAAGTCGCTGTAGGGAAATAACGAGGAGGATAACAAAGTGCAGTAAACGGTAAAACTGTTTGTACTATAAACCAGTGTTAAAAATTAAGATAATACATTAATAATAGGGTAAGACACACCAGTTTGCAACATCAAGCAGCAAAACAAGCTGTTTTGTACAGTTAAAATTAGCTGAAAGTGGATGACACCGGAAGCCAGACCCGTAATATTTACAAATGGCCGTGCCTGCTCTTACGAGAAAAATAAGGTGGATAGCGTTGCACTATTCTAACTAACAAGTTATTGACTAAATGTACGAATTTGACCTGATGCATAAATTTAACAAAGATAGGAAAGAAATTGCCCTTATAAAAAGGTAAAAACGCCTCTGGAAACCAGTTTAAGGGGGCAGGAAAAGTTTGTGTCACTGCTGTGAACTAACCACCACACAGAAGATGAAGAATATGAAAGCTTTGGGAGTCAGCAGTCCACGACAGGCCTAAACCAGCTGAAGCACCATCACAAAAACACAATCAGCAAAATATTGCCTAATTATCATTACTGAAAAAAAATGAAATGTCAAGATCACACAACTCTAGTTTATGCTAATGCCTGTTACAGGGTCCCCCTTTTGCTGAGAATGCAACATTCTCACATAGCATTATGGATTGCTCTCGGTAATGCAGCACCAAGTACAACTGAGCATGAATAACAAGAAGATTTCAGTGTAACATAAATGCAAATAAAGTTTTGGGTCTAACTTTCAGATGCCCTTACCTTTAGATAGTCCACAAACTCTTTGACTTCCATCTTGGCCTCGTGCATTCCTGCAACATCTTTGAAGCTTACACCTTTCCCAGATTTCCCATCGACAATAGTGAATTTAGCCATTTTTAACTGATTCTGGTGGAGCAGGCAGATTATTTGACATCAGAAAATATTTGAATTGTACAATTATACAACGAATGTAAATGAAGGAATCCTGACTTACAAAAGCGCTAAAGCCGCCATCTCTCCCACCCATTCCTGCCAGTCGGAAGATGTACCAGAGAATTGCAACCCCAATGGCAGCCATACCGAGCGCATAAAGAGCACTGTGAAGGACAAGAAATTGATCTAGTGATACTTTGTTATGCCAACAGTCGATTTTAATCTTTTTTCAGCTTGCCAGGACTGCATACTCTGTGAAAGGTCCAAATTACTCACTTCCCAAAGAAGCCTGTGCGCTTGTAGGTCACTGGTATTCTGTCTCTGTTATCTATATTCAGCTCTTCCTCTGCTGCTCTAAGCTTCTCCTCAAACTTGTCAATATTGGCCACCTGCATTCGGTACATCAGGGCAAGTCTCTACAACAGACAACAGGAAATTAGTCAAATTGGATTTAATAGCAACAAAACAATAACAATTATTTTAAAATCAAATATGGCACTTGTATGTGAAATGACGTACAGGTCTGCCGAAGATGACTGCACCAGGGTGAAGGTAGATCTCCACAATGTCACTCTCTGGAACTACCTGTACTCGTGACACCTCCCCTTTGGCCAACATTTCATTTACAAAATCATTCCAGGATATGTTCCCCCCACTGGTGTTGATGGAGTTGAGCAAGCTCATGATGACAGCGATAATAAAGAGTGTGCGCAGTCGTTCCCTATACATCAGGTCCTCCTGCTCTCGTCTCTTTTTCTCTTCTAGAGTAAACAATGAAGTAAAGTAAGCATGAATAATCTGGCATGAAAGTATATCTGCCTGATTGAATTACTTGTGTCGGATTGGTCAACAAATTGTATTTATTGACTGGTGTTGTCCCATTCAACTTGATGTCCTACACAGCTATGCCAATTCCGTGTCTGTCATTTTACTTCATGGTCTCTAAATAAAACAATTTAAACTCAAATCACCTGTAACCATATAATAAGCAGGACATGATATACAATAACACTGTAATTGTCAATGACACTATTGAGTATGTAGCTCACTTTGCAAAAAAACGAACAAAAACACATTGCATTATGTTATCTTTTTAGTAGGGTTGTTCCGATTCCGATACTAGTATCGGAAATTCCACCGATACCACAAAAAATTCTGGCATCGGTATCGGCGAGTACTTGAACCCATGTACCGATCCGATACCATTTTCTTAAAGGACCTATAGTTATGCGCGCTAGCTTTGCTTAATGCTGCAAATAGGAAATCAATTCTTCTTCGCTGCTCAGAATGCAAACACAGGAAGCTGTGCTGTGTTGCCACAAGCAACCACTATTTAGAGCAGCGAAGAAGAAGTACAAACGCATAGCACACTGCCAGTAAATCACTTGCATATGCGACTAAATCTTCACCCTGGGCGACTAAATGATGTCTAATATTAGCCACTGGCTGATAAATAATCAGATTTTACTCGCCAGTGTGTGAGTTGGAGGCTATGTATGATTTTATCACAGATATATTGTAACTCGCTGAACACTGTGCGCTTCAGAGTTTCGCTCTCCGTCAAGCTATCTATTTTTCAGATCATCTGAATGAATGCGCAGCGCACCTGTATTTGACGCACCATAAGCTCTAGTGTGAAGCAGACAACTCGCCGTCGCTTTGCTTTTTTTTCCTCACACGCAGAGAGAGAGAGGAGTCTTTTACATGTAGCGCGTCAATTCCGAATGGTATGTAAACTATATTCTTTGTTGTATTTTTCTGTCAAAATAACGGAGTTCCTTTGGAATTCTTCAGCTTAACTGCCGGGTTCTCCGGTAGTAGGCGGAGCTAATGCGCAAACGACAATCCCATTGGCTGGCACTCACCTATTATCATCCCTGTTTTGATTTCAGCAAATCAGTTCGAGCCAATGCAGACAACGTGATTAATATTCATGAATCCAGCAGCTTGTTAATCCTTAGTGCGTTTATATTGTTCTTAGTAGAATTCATTGTATGATTATTATTATCTTATCAGTATTATTGATAGTTTTTTCCCCATTTTTACAGAAACACTGAATGACCAAAAAAGCACCACCACCAGTCCTAAGTTCAGTTAAAATGACTAATATGCATTCATACATGGTTACCAAGTTTTAATTCTAATTGCTAAAGTTCTATCAATAATACTTGATTATCATAATATATTTATAATGCTTGACTGACTGATGTTAAGAGTGTACTTTTTTCCAAACATTATATATTATATTTTTTGTTTACTTGCCAGACTATCTATCTATGGTGAAACGCACCATAAAATAATTGTATCAATTCATACAGAGCTAGTAAGTATAGCTGTATAACCAGATACACAGTATCGGATCAGTACTCGGTATCGGCCGATACCCTGAGCCTAGGTATCGGAATCGGTATCGGGAAGGGAAAAAGGGTATCGGAACATCTCTACTTTTTAGTATAACCTACTGAAGCATTCGTAATGGCAATAAAAAAAATTAAAATAAAAAATAAATAAAAATACTGCATGTCTTTGAGCCACACAGTGGTGTTTCGTTACTGCATTTTGTTAAATGAATCGATTGAGTGAATGATTCAATTACACATTCATAAAGATGGTCACTTGCTTCATTTCTGAATGAATCAGCTGTTTGAAACAAATCTTTTAAATGAGTGATTCAATGACTCATTCATTAAGACAAGGACTTACCGACAGTTTTAGTTTTACATTTAAAAATAAAATTTTATTTATGTAATTTTATGTTCCAATATTTAAAACACTTTAGTCCCTTAACACAAAAAATATTTTTTTAATATGAAATTTTTAATAAAGTAAAAAAAAAAAAAAAAGCCCTTATAAAAGGCAAAAAATCATGAGGAAACTGAAGTAGTGACAGACGTTTTGCTCTGTATTGTGAGGCACATTCCAGTGTAGCAAATTATTGAGAAAAACAAAAACAGAAAAACACTTGTTTACAACTTGGTTCTGTCTATCAGTTGTTGACTGGATTCAGAGATTTGGATGCTGCACTCAAATACAGAGGCAGATGGAAACAAGCTTGACAGAGTGGGTTTAAGCAGGCTAAATTATTGGAGAAGTCCTGCGTGTGTCACCACAGAGAAAACTACAAGTTTGTAGTTTTCACTGGAAGATCCAGTTATGAAGTAGTTTAAAAATTATTAGGTCCTTTTTCAAAATTAAAAATATAAAAGATAAACCATTCAGAACAAGATGCGTTTAGAAAGTAGTTTGTAAACTACTGTTTCAAAAATACCTTCATCCTCCTCTGGGGTCTTCCCTTTTCCACCTTCTTTCTTTTCATGTCTACTGTTGGATGTGCTGAAATAGTGAGTAGTGCCTGACAGATGTGAAAACATATTTGCATTATGCTATGCAACATAATTCAGAAAAAGCATTAAGATTCAAAAATAAAACGTTCTGCATCACAACTCTGTCCAGCACAAACCAAAAAAAAACTTCATTACTTACTAAACTTCATACTTACCTAATAGTTTCCAAAGTTTCACAGGATTTGTGACCAATTTGTGGCGACAATGGAATTCAAGTCCAATAAGCCTCGGGATTAAAGGCTTTGTCAAAATGTTCTGTGAAACAATGGCAACTTGGTTAATCACACAAGTAACATCAAGGTCATGCTCATGCATAATCATAGAGATTACATGCTATTATTATGATCCATCTGCTGTTTTCTTAATAAATAAATAAATAATCTACCAACAGACTTGACTTATCATAGATAATGTACTCATTTAATCATATTCAAAAATATCCTGTTCTACATTACATTAAAACTGTATGTTCTGTATAAAATTGAGTGCAAGCTGCCCCACATATACTTAACATCACTCTGTTCGCAGGATGACAAGTCAGACCTCTTTGCTCTAAACTTGAAATTAACAAAAATATTTTACATAATGCTTGGTCGACGTTTAATAACCCACCTTAACGTGTCCTGATTTTAGACCTCGCTTGTTTGGAGTCACTAAAGGCACGTATGAAGTCACACTGCTCTCCAGGAGTTTTCTGCAGGTTTGAAAGCAGCTTAAACGAGACGATAGCGACCAAAGCCGTCTGTCGTAACATTTGCTTCCGCGCTGCAAAAGTAGCGCTGCCATACTAAATGCTGGTTTATCGCGTCGCTTGGATCAAAAACATACTATACCGAACCAAATAGCAGTCTTTAATGTGACCTCCCCAAGAGGTGCTATCACGCAGCTGTCATTGTGATTCTGCAGGTCTTATCCAACACAGCCAAATATATAGCTGCTGTAAAACAACAAGCGCGTCTTCTGGTCGAATATATCACAAACATACAGAACAAAGTAAATGCTTAAATACAAAACTGTCTTAAATTATACAATTACAAGGCCATTACAAAGCTGTACTGACTACTAAAGCCGTGAACTTTAAAGATGTTTACCGTGCAGGCTTGAAAAACATGTCTGTGTTCAACTTTCACCTTCGGAATCACCCAATCAGAACGGAAACAGCTCGAGAACGGTCTGACGGGAAATGTAGTTCTATTTGCACGTTTATGAAACCAAAAAAACTACAAACAGTTCTAGTAGTGCATGCGCAAAGACAACGTCTGCCATCTAATGTTTAAAATGTAGTTATAGTGGAAAAATAAATGTAATCTATTTATAGTGCCGAAATATAGGCAAAATAAATTATTAATCATTATTAAGATATATGTCGAACTAGTCAGCTTTTTGTAAGATTTTACACATCTGGCATTCTTATTTGCACTTGCAGGTATTGGCCCGTGTGATTTCAGATGTCTTTTACGCTGGGATACGAAGTGAGGGCAGAACACTTGAGTATAATTATAACAAGATGTTCGAGAATAGAGGAGGATATATCTCAGACAGCTTGTTTAGGCTCTTTTCAACAGAGGGAGCCATTGCGTTATTCTGATCGCAAGAAATCGGTGTCATAGTCCCTGAGGCTTGTGACGTCAAATCGAAATTAAAACAAAAACCAAAACATCTAACATCCATTTACCAGACAACAGTCGAAGAAAGCAAATCGTGCTGTGGCTGATGATCTCGCAATCCGTCACCGGCAAACAGTTTGTAATACTTATAACGTATGCTGTAACGTTAGATAGCAATAAACGGCTGTATCAGATCAGGCTGGATTAAAACGCGATAAGGAAAAACAATTCCGGTAGCCCTCTTAACTCAAAAAAAAAAAAAAAAATCAAACAGCTTTGCTACATATACCCAAGTAGGCTCTCCATTTTCCTCTCACCCAAATGGAGCTCGCAAAAACATGCCACTGTCTCCGCCATTACGGCTCGAGGTCGCCAAAGAAAACAACGTGGAAGCTTCCCTAGAAAGAACCACAATGGCGCCAGTTTCACAGTTGCAACGGGGAACAAACAGTGACCGCCCATACGCGTCAGCCTATCACAGTCCGCGTATCAACGCCTCGCGTCCGCTCTTCGTCAGCGCGAGTCAAAGGCCGATCGAAACGGTTCGGAAGGAGTCGGACGTAGAGGATTAACTTGAAGCGGAATTTTATTTTTACACCTGAAATCAAGCCAAATAAGCAAACTTAACGTTACTGAGACCCCTGGACTTTTTTAAAGGGACGGATGGAGAGTTTATAACCCCTTCTCTTACCAGTTTATCGGAGCCCTGAGAGATTTTAATCATCGCATTTTTGGAGGAGGTAATCAGTGATTAGCTTAGCACGCTGGCGCGAGCGCGGACTGAGATGAGCGTCGCGCGCCTCGGATGTTCCCGCATCGGAGCTCGCTGAAGCAGAAGGCCTCAAATGGGAAAAACAAGCATCGGGAGGGAATACCAAGTATAATTTTGTAGATGTAGCTCACGTTTTGAAGAAGGTAAGCAATTTTAAATGGCTCTTTACTCTATTAAAAGCCATTTGATATCGGGAAAACGTCTGTACGTCCTCCCAGGCGTCGACTTTCACGGTTAGCCCGCTAACGGCTTTAGCCCCGTTGCTAACGGGAGTTTGTTTCCCTCCCCCACCCTGAAGTCGAGGAAATGTTTGCGTATTGCTCAAAATATATGCATTTTGTCATACTATGCAACTTTATTCATTCCTATGGTTTGTATAGATCTTTAATAATGAAGGTCTGCAATAATTGAAGCTGAGCGTGTGAAGCTGGAGAAATGAAAATAATCCTCGTCATGTTGTCGTTCTCTCTCTGGGAATCGGATATGGCCAGACGGGCTCAGCAGCCCTGCAGAAATCAGCCACTGGGATGGGCAGCTTAATATATGTATGTTTCAAGGGCACATATGGGAGGAAATATTGTTGTCTCCACATTGATTTTATGTGCTGAAGTAGCTGCAGGGATTATGGAAATGCGGAATAAGATCTATAATAAAAATCTACGTTGGGTTATCAGTGCAGCATTCAGACTATAAATACTAGATCACTGCAACACTCTCAGTGTTTTTATGAGATTGGTCATATTATGATGGCAACATGAAATCAGGTTTGGTTTTCATTTCTCATGTTGAATTTGTTTCTGGCGAGAAGGAAGAACACTGTTTCTTAGTATAATAGCCCAAAGATTTCATTCTAGATCCATTAAGGCAGATTCAGTGCTACAATCATTCTGTTTTACAAAATAAAGGGGTTTCTCAATGCAAACCTGCATTCTTAATGTGGCTATCCATTCTCTGTATTAAATCTGGCTATTGATTTGGAACAACAGACCTGAACTTCACTGTTTTTTTTTGTAGTTTTTTTTTTTTTATGTGGTGTGAGCAGAGGCTCTGAAAACACATTTTGTCAAGGCTGCATGTGGATGTGACCTGTCTACGTTTTTGTTTATACATTATGTGGTGTGATTGTTTGCTTCATCACAGAGCTGCATTGAAGCAAGACCTTACAATACTTCTTTAAAGGGTGTTCTGAAGAATAGAGAGGGAATCTATGAAAGTTTGTGATGAAGTAAACAGAGCTGGTGTTGGTGCAGTGGAAGAACACTGCGGCGGTGTTGGGGCGTTAGCACACTCTCTCCCTCTCTTCACATACTCTGCTGCCACTTTACATCCTTCCCTTCCTCACTTTTGTTTATGTCTCTTGAGCACAACTTTTACGCAGCAGCATTGCAAAATATGTTTTCCTGTTTCACCCCATAATAAAACTCAGTCGACTTACGGCACTTGTAGACTGTTTACCAGAAGGTGGTTTAAGGGCACTAATCAGGATTTAGCTAAAGTATGTGTAGGTGTTAGTCTCAGGTTGTCAGGCCTGTTTGTCTACCCAATTCTTGTATTTTGAGAGTTCTGCTCATTGTTTGGCAGAGAGGGGAAATGGACTTTTGGTTGGGGTGTGGGGTCAGGAATGCTGTTACTGGGGAGCTTCAGAAAGCATTTCCTTTCTTTGATGGCATACTCGACCATAATTATTTGCTTTGTCTCACTCAGTGTAGCCTTTTGAGTGCCTTAAAGATCTTGTGGTTGGAGATTAAATGTTATTTAACAACAAACTGTTCCAATTATACATTTTCACATAGCAATGAGAAGCGTTATACATGGACGCGTACTATACTAAGCGTATATACGGTTGCCGTACGGTATAAAAACTTTAATCAGAATAAAACCGTATATTAAAAGCTAACATACGCTGTTATTATGCTACTGCTTATCTAAACGTATGAGACAACAAACAAACATACCATTAAGAGCCGTGCTTGCACAGGTTCTGTGCGATCCTCTTCACTAATATCCTCTGCGTCTCAATCGGGCTCAAATTGATGAGCAATATAGACGTTTCTATATTGTTATAAATAATTGTTTACAATACAACTGGACCACATGCAGCTGAGCTGAGGGGCGGGATATTTAGACGCACGCTCTGCGTTTTAGTGAATCACAACACACTGAGTCAGCTAACCAATCATAGTCCATCACGTATTTCTGAGGGAGGGCTTCATAAAAACAGGAAGTATTCGAGGCGTTTGTCAGAGAAGGAACAGAGCGGTGTGGAATAAAGGTCAATTATATGAAAAATAATGAAGCATGAACACATGTTAGACTGCACCCCATAAACACAATCAAGCCTAGAAAAAAAAGACTAAACCACCCCTTTAAGGTATGACATTGCTGTTATAAATGCCATCATATATGGTGTGAAAGCATTTTTGTGGGTGTGAAAGCATTTTTGTGGTTTTGAAACAAAACCATGCTTTGCTCGGTCACCATGAGAATTATGACATATTTAGGTCTGTGGAGACATGCATTTTTTGACCCAGCGTTCCTCTTTGCCAGGCTTTTTTCAGTCTTACTGTTTGCAAACATAATCAGTTCTTTAAGGACAGTATATTAAAAAAGATTAATCTCTAAACTGATTGTAAGTCTTTTGTAAACGTATAGAATATGCTTCCAGGCCAGTTGGTTTGTGGGTGTCTAGTAGTTTGGAGACAGCTGTTGTTTTAGTGCTTTGGTTATTGCTAGTCAGTGGCTCCATGATTTTCTGCTGATACTTGGAGGTTTTAGGGTTCCCACACCAGGGACTATCGTGGAATGACTCTTCTTAGAGCCATTTCCAGGCCTGGGAAAAAAATATTTAAAGTCACCTTTCTGTAGTTTTATTTATTTTGTAAAGTGTTTTAGTTATTTGTTAGGACATTTCTGGAAATCTTATTTAGGAATGGGTATCAATAACCAAGTTACAATACATATTATAATAATGAGGTGGCAATACGTATTGTGGTATCCATCATTACTGACCTAATTTTCTACTTGGCAGATTATTGTATAACAGCTGTTTATTGAATACTGTTTACAGGGCCGGTGCTAACTAACAGAGTAGGGCCTCCATGTTATACACATTGTTCAGATATGAAGGTTCTCAATAACAGTATGTGTAGGTAGTGGTTTAGGTCTGAACATTGGGAATTCTCCCACTAGGTACAATATTCTGCTTGGTTTATTTCTTGAGTCTTCTAATCCCAGAAATTGTTGTGTATTTACTGTAGTAAATTCTAAAAATTAATCTTTGAAAGTGAAAAGCCTCTCTCCAAAATGGAAAAATAGAGATACAACTACTATTTCAACATTTCCAGCTTATGCTTTCCCATTAAAACAGGAAAAAAGATGTACTATCCAACGCCCAGACATTTTTAATGCGGAACAGAGGCTGCAATGTAGCACATTTATTCAAGAGCCAAAATCTTAGACAGTTGTAGATGTTTGGATTTATTATAGTTCATCACTGTGATGGCAGATTTAGTAGCAGCAAAAAGCACATGAAGCGTCGTGAATGGATACAGACTTGCTGCAGTATGCTTTTCTTTGAGCAGAATATTGCACTGGAGATCTCTAAACTTCAACATGCTTGTTGTAAACATCAGTGTTTTTCCCTTAGTGGAGAGAGAGCATTTGTGCATGGTTGCCATGTTGGGAAAGTAAATTATAATACTGGGCAGAACTACATCTCTGGCAACTTCAGTTAGATGTGCTTTTGGGTAATTTGAATCCTTGTTGTAGCCTACATATTGTATTCTGTTCATTAATTTTGAAAACTTTGCACTTTTCTATTCCATTTTAAATGCAGTTTTTTTATATTGATACAGAAGCAATATCTATTCTCGTATCAGCATGGAGTATGTGATGAGATGTTGTCACATCAATGTATTGCACACAGCCATAGTCTTATTGAAGATATTAATACACTAAGGTGTATAATTGCTTAATCTATACAAAAGAGGATTGGCACCTGGCACAAATGGAAATTTGATTTGACCTAAAAGTTATAATCCTTATCCAGAAAGAGGGTTGCACGATATATCGTTTCAGCATCGATATTGCGATGTGCACATCCGTAAAAAAGTCACATCGCAGGATGTGCTGTGTTTAGTATACTGATCGTTATATTTATACTGATCGTTTTCTTTGCTAACACACAGACACCGTGTCTACACCGGATGCGATAGCTGTCGTGCCACCCCATGCCGCAACAGCTAGAGGCTGTCTACACCAGACGCGACAAAGCGACCGTTGCAGATCATTTGAACTTTGTGTCAGTACATCATAAACAGAATGAGGCATCAGTTTACTGTCGGGGATTTGTAGTGCCACGCCGCATCCAGTGTAGTCAGACAGAATTTCTGATTATAAAGGATTCTGTTGTATTTTGTCACGTCGTGCCACGCCGCGCCGTTCGCATCTGGTGTAGACTTCTGCATCTATTTGTGCCTGAAATGTAGTGGTGGGCGCTATACCGGTATTAACGTGACTATGTTGTGCCATGATATGGATTTTGCTATACCATGGATACCGTTATTTATTCATGGATTTCATTGGATGGACAGACAAAGATTTTTTTCCACGCGGTCGTTACTGCTTCATCAGAGAGAGAGATGTCCGCTTGATCGAACATAAATCAGAACCGGATAGTTTTTGCTCCAAACACACGATCGGCTTTTCGGAACTGCACACAAACTGGATTGCAATAATTTCCCGAAATGCAATTTGTGTGGTAATATTATCAAGTTTGTAAACAGCCGTTAACACAGGACAGAGACGCAGAACACGGACACAAAGAGAGAACATACTGTAGCAGGTTAAAATACATATTTTGCCTGTAATTTAACTAAGGTCTACTAAAAGGTGATTCAAAAAATTTTGGAAACTTTCTGGGATTTTTTGGAATATTCCTGGGATTTTTGCAACCCTACGTGAAACTAAAATGCATGTCTCTGCAAGTATCCTTGTAAACAGTTGCTTATGGCTTAGGTGAAGGTAAACAATTGAGAGAGAAAATGCAGTGTTTCCCATACATTGATTTATTTGTGGTGGCCCGCCATAAAATCAAAACTGACAGCCACAAATAGATTTTTTTCAAAAAGCTTCGACTTCGTTGAGTAAACATGAGCACTGCATGTTTCAAAATTGAAACACTGTGCGGGTGTTTTTATATCACTATTTTCTGAAGGAAAACGACTGTCTTCAGAAAATTTCATCTTGCATGTAATGCCTGATAAAGTAGCGTTTGAGCGGAGTGCTGCTTTGTTTATAGCCATTACCAGGGAAACCACTTTTTCCCGCACTCTAAAAGTGCCTCCTGCTGGTAGAGAATGAATTTGCATATATGCTGCCACAAATAAGAGTCCAAGTCTGTGGGAAACACTGAAATGGATGTGTAACAGTATATTGGTTCACAGCAGTTTAATGTTCCTGAGGCTTTCTGTGTCATGAATGTTAATCAAACAACAAAACACATAGAGAAAAATCACTTGTGTAGCTTTAACACAGATTTGTTAGATTTAATTTATACAGTGAAGACTATTAAGTGTTATTTTACATTAGATAATTCAATTTCTGTACCTGAATACTGTTAGACTTACCTGAAAAATATACAGCACTGTTTATTTAATTTGTAATTCAATTTCTGTTCCTGAATACTGTTAGACTTACCTGGAAAAATATACAGCACTGTTTATTTAATTTGTATCTTTGTTGTATCTACCAACCCCCCCCGGATCTGATGTAGTTATTTTGTGCCGTTTTTATGTCTTTAACCCTGCATGTGTTCAGATGAGGTTGAACTCTTGCCTGAAATGTTGGCATATTTCACCAATAGGGCGGCAACAAGTAATTGATAATGAAAATATATTCCATTATAAATTTAATCAGGTTGTGCATGGAAAACCTCCAACTGTCACATAATTTTATGGCTGTGAATAAAACACAATTTTATGAAAAAAGCATAGCTGAAAAAGAGCGACGGTCACAGAGTGAGCTTTTGTGGGAAAAGCGCACAATTCAAGTGGTCAAAAACATGACAATGCTGCTTAACTTGTGGCTTGACCTGTTGCTTAATGGATTTGAAACATGTTTCCCCAGCACCTAACTTAGATTTGTCAGTTATTTCTTCTCTGTAAATGGTAGAATTTCACACAAGTATTTCCATTCTGAAGGAAGACTCATCCTGATGGCAAGCGAGTCTTTGCTAAAAGGGTCATAGATTACGATTTCACTTTTTTAACTTTAGTTAGTGTGTAATGTGGCTGTTTGATCATAAGGCCTACAACGGATAGCTGGTAGGGACAACCTACTTCCTGGGTTAGTGACATCACAAGCCCTAAAACTTACATTAGGGGTGGGCGATTATGGAAAAAATATAATCACAATTTTTTTGATAAATATCACAATTTTATCACGATTCTTTGTCATGTTGGTTTTACTATTTTGCAAGTTGTCTGAGCATTACAGCCAAAATAATTTCCCTACTATAAAGACAAAGCCTTTCAAAGTAACAAAAAGAAAAAGGAAAAAAAAAAAAAAGGCAGATATTTAGGTCACAGTGCTTTATTTTCAGGTACAATAGGTGTGTTTAGCAGGAGCATTCATATAAAAACAAAACACTATATAGACTGATTCATAAAGCAACTATATTAAAGTTCTTCAGACAAGAGCAGTGAGTGAATTATTATTATTATTATTATTATTATTTTTCTGTGTTTTGTTGTTTTATTAATGTTAAAGGAATATTTCACCCCAAAATAAAAATTGTCAATTCTGTCATAGTGTTTTATCTTTATACCACCATTTACTCACTCAAAAGTTGTTTTAAACCTGAATGAGTTTCTTTCTCCTTCTGAACATAAATGCTATTTTGAAGAACGTGGAAAACCAAACAGTTGCTGGTCCACAGTGACTTCCATAGTATTTTTTTTCCTACTATCAAATTGTGGACCAGCAACTGTTTGGTTACCCACATTCTTCAAAATATCTTCTTTTGTGTTCAGCACAAGAAAGAAATTAATACAGGGTTGGGACAACGTGACTGAGTAAATAATGACAGAAATTAAATTTTAGGGTGATATATCCCTTTATTGACAGTCAGCTGCATGTTTAGTACTGTCCCTTTAAGACCTGCACGCATTTAATATACAGGCACACATCCGTTTTTCTCTCAACTGTTTACTTTAATTTTAGACATAACCAATTGAGTCTATATGTAAACCTTGTGTGTTTTGACAGTATTAGCGCTTCGGGTGTATGCGGTGCTCAGAGAAAGCGCACGTCACGAATGAAACATTTAAAAGCACATGCAAATAATGTACTTTTGTGATTGCGAATAAGTACAGTGTTCCGTGAGAGTAACTCTACCGCTGAGTTAACACTGATGTGAATGCATGTGGCATTGTACAGTATATGACGGCGGCGCCAGAACTGCAAATGATAGAATGTGCGCTGTAGCACGATACTACGATATTTCTTCAAAAGCAGATCGTGGAGACATTTTTATCATCCACGATCAAAAATCGTCATATCGCACAACCCTAATATACATAAACCCTGCCCTCGGGAACACACAACTTTTATGCTCGTTTAGCTACAAGCACGCTAAATGTGGTTCTGTGTTTGATTTGGCCACTGAAGTAAAGCCATGGCAAGTCTTCGTAATGGGCTCATAGTTCTGATGACAGATATTTGAACACGCTCATTCTAATAAGATAAAACTAATGGTGCTATACAGTCAGTATTAGTGATCACTGTAGATCTGCAGTCTGTAATCAAATAATCCCTTTGAGAACAGTAGTAAACTTTGCTACTAAAGCTTTAGTGAGGATAAAACCGAATATCAAAAGACAACATAAATAGCAGTAGCATTTACAAATAACAGCGCATCTAAAAAAAAAAATGAGACGGCTACAAAATAAAATAAAAAAACATTCTGAAACATCCTGTAAGAGTCGTGCTTGCATAGGTTCTGCTCGATCCTCTTCAATAATATTCTCTGACTTGGGCTCAAATTGAAAAGACAACATTAACACCATTGTTTACAATACACTTGGAGTGCATGCAACTACCCGTTATGGTAAGAGGCGTGACGTTTCTGGACAACGTGCACTAGGTGGTTAGCGAATCACAACACACTGGGCCAGCTAACCAATCTGAGCCCATTGTAAATTTCTGAGGGAGGAACCAGGAAGTCAATAGTACTTTTTTACAAGAATGGAAAAGCGGTGTAGAATAAAGGTAAAATAATGTGAAAAATAATGCGTTTTTTTTTTTTTATATATAAAGAAGCATGAAAACGTCACCCAATAAACATAATCGAGCCTTCGAAAAAAGTCGGTAGACCACCCCTTTAAACTTCACAGGCTTCATTGACTGAGCGCTGACACCTGCATGTGCATCAAACAGTCAGAAGTGGAAACAGAAAGGATGCGCAATTAATGTTGAATGCCAAAATATTTATTTTGTTAAAATATTTGTTTTTGGAGCCCTACTCGGTGAATATTGATGTATTCTTATTTCCCCACTGTTGGAAATGCTATTGGTGCTGTTATAGTGTACTCGCATGACATTATTGTGTGCTGGTTTCCTTTGGCCTTCCCCTTCCTCATTGCATAGCGTTAGTGTCTGTAAACAGGAACGCTCACTCTCCTCTCTCATGTTTCACTTCTCTCCTGCGGTGTAAATGTTTTATAGGCCCCTCCATACTCCTTGGACAGCCAGATGCCATATAAACCCCTTTGAAACACTCGCTCCCTATGGCAACACACAAATGCACAAACGCAGACAATGCTGAATGGCATCCACCCACAAACACCTGGGAGGGGGCACTTGATTTTGGGGTTTGAAGGTTTTCTCAGCCTGATGCCTCTTCTCTTGGGCACAGGTTGTGCTTCCACTGCAGTGCGTTTGATAACATTTCTCCCCAACTCTCATACATCAAAGGAGACACTTCTTTCTCCCCTGCTCTCTTCTTTGCCGCATTTCTTGTCTCTGTATATTATCACTCAGTGGTTTCTTTTGATCTTTCAGTATCAGCTCTTATGAACTGAGGCTTATCTCTTAAACCTGTGTAAAGGTGCGATAGTATGGTCTTAGTACGGTACTGTTATATCATATATTAGCTTCATAATACAACAAAATATTTCCTTTCTTGTAAATGTTATGTGTAGTCAAATTTATTTATGGTGAATTTAAGGTTGCAAATGACTTAAGTATTTTTTTCTTAAGTCAAATTACAGTATAAAATTTTCAGCTAAAGCTTTTGTCACAGTGTTTTAATTTGAGGCTAGGTTCACTGATTTTCAGTCAGATTTGTATTGTATTGTTTTTCTGTGTTACCTGCACCAAGATATCCCCAATATTTTGTGAAAACTACATGGTTGTGGGGGTGAAAGAATGGATAAAAAGCATTTGTCTGTGTTTCACTCCATCTTGAATCGTGCTCACGGAAAGCGCTCGAGAAACAGTATCTCTTCCGCGGCTCGGTTCGCTTTCAACTTGCTTTTTATTATTTTGTTTTTTTAGTCTAGAGCAAGAGACTGTACAACATTCACGTTACATGATTTGGCTGATTTTTACGTAGAGAGGGTGACAGCGCACCGCATTAAAAGAAATGATCATTCATGTTTTCATAACTGCTGGCCAAACGAAACTAAAATTAAAACATCTTTGGGAGCAAGGGCCCCCTGGTGTTTCGGGGGCCCTACACAGCTTGCGTATTCTGCATATAGGGAGGATCGGCTCTGGACAGGTATGGCTGTGGAATAGGGTTTGGCCAAGGAAACATTTTCAGTCAAAATATTTTTTTGTTTGTTTGTTTTAACCCCTGTGTCCCAGATATATATGGCTTTTTCTTCTGTGGAACACACAACAGAGATTTGTAGAAATAGAATCTATCTACATCTGTTTGAAAAAAATGTAGATACTAAGTGACAAGCAGTGTCAAAAACAGAAAGTTGTGCAGACTGTTTTGTTTACGGGGTAGTTACGTTATTTCTTTTCTCTAAGTGCCACCTACTGTAATTTGTATTTTCATTCAGCTGGTCTCCTTCGCTCCTTTTGCCATGCTTCTCATCAGTTTTTGGGTTGCTTACATAAGAGTGTGCATGCTTACAGTGTTGTTAATAGGGATGGGTATCGTTTACGTTTTATCGATACCGATACTGCTTATCGATACCGGTACTTATCGATACTATTTGATGCAAAAATATATGATGTGAAAAGTTGTTGAAAGTTTCGTATTTTTATTACTGCTGAACTTTAGCAACTGTATTAAAGTTCTTCAGTCAGGAGCTGGGAGTTATTTTTCTTATTTTATTAACATTAAAGGAATAGTTCACCTATAAATGAAAATTGTCATTTACTGACTCTCAAGTTGTTTTAAACCTGAATGAGTTTCTTTCTTCTGTTAAACATAAGCTATTTTGAAGAATGTATTAATTTTTATTCTTGTGCTGAACACAAAATAAAATATTTTGAAGAATGTGGGTAACCAAACATTTGCTGGTCCCCAGTGACATCCATATTTATTTATTTTTCCCTACTATCAAAGTCAGTGGGGACCAGCATGCGAGTGTTAAAAATGCACTCTCTATTTTAAAATCTGAGCTTGGCTTTTTCCCACATATGGCATGTGTGTGCACTAGAGACAATCGCGGTGGCTTCATTGCACAGAATATGCGCTATGAGACACGTGCGCATTGCTTGTGCTTTCACTCGCTGTTATTTTAGTCTTTTAATTTGGATATGCTTTCATTTCTGCCGTTTGGAATGCAGTACGTATTAGATGCACTATACTCACGTACTGACAGACTTGCGTGTGCTTTGTGTTTGTTTGTCCTGAAGCTCACGGCTGCGGTTAAATGCACTTGCATTATTTTTATGATACAAAATTGATGTAAACAGTCAGTTATGTTTTCAGAACAGGACAAAACATCTGATATGTGGAAATAGATCTGTGCATTAGTGTGAATGCAGTCTATTAATGCTGCCAGTGTCTATGATCTCATCAGTAATAATCAAATGACAATCATGCTTAGGAAAAAAGACAAACCCATAACTATGATTCTGTAAACTTTTTATACTTAAAGCACTCCCAGATATTGTAAGTGCTTTTTGTTTATCACATGTAGCCTAATTGTCTTTTCCCCCCTTTATTACTTCACATTTGCTTGTATGTTGTATTTACTTTTAATTCTTAACAATAATTAATTAACATAATTATTTAAAAAAGTAGCCTGCTTATATAATTTAATAATGCACAAAATAAACTTGATAATTGTGATGCATCGTGATATCGAATTGAATCGAATCATTGACATGATAATCATAATCAAATTGAATCGTGAAACCAGTGCCGATTCACACCCCTACTAGATATCTAGAATTATTCACATTATTTTAAAATGCCTACATTAACCATAAAGTGCATGTTCAATACGACCTTGTATCGTATCACAGAATACTGTTACATGTTTACCTACCTTCAAAATCACGAGTATGGCGTTACAATTTATGTTGTTTACACTTAAGTTGTAATGGATATGAAAGAGGTGAAACTTGTTTGGTTACTGATGATTTCAGTTTTTACCCTGTTGATCAAGTGAAATTCAGCTCTAAATAAGCTGTATATGGATGCTGATGGCAGGGGAGGCAGAAGATTCACTTGTGTGGGCAGATGTGAGTAAGGTCGGGGAGGGGGTTGGGCAGCAGGAGACAGTGGTTGTTTTGATTGGATGTGCTGAGGGCTGAGTAATACATTATCCTTATAAGCGGCACGGGCCATTTTTAGCTTACTGTTTACCAGCAGATGCTAGTCTTCAGTTGCAGAGATGTTGTATCAGACCTATGCCGTTTAGTGTGTTGATTCTGGCGTATTATTATTTATTAATTTTTTTTATATAGAAATGGTTTTCTCAATCGCATTTTGAGTTCTCTGGAATCAGCCACTACCTTTGTGTCCTGTTGCACCATCTTTCAAACATATCATAGGACCATGAATTTCATTCACTATCGCTGCTTTCAGAATCACATTTGCTCAGGTTTACATGGGGCCATTTTCTAAATTGAAGAGTACTTCCTGCGGGCTGCTGGCTGCCGCTCGGCTCTTCTTGTAATGTGTGGGGGGTGGGGAAGCGTGGTTCGGCTGAATCTCAATGACTGGGCCCTTTAGCAGAACTGTCCTTTTGATGGGGCAGCTGCAGCCATTCAATCGGCCTATTTACATTGAAATGCAGGGACAGGAAGGGGGGAGGGCTGAAGCCTGTGCGTGACTGAAAAGCATACCTAACCAAAGACCAAAGAGAGGAGGTCCACTGCGGGGCTCTGACACCTCTTTGTTTTCGGCAGCCCTGGTGCCTAGTGCATCGCACAAAGGCTTTAAGCACCCTACTTTGACCACTGCGCTCATTTCCACTACTCAGCTTTTTACATTTCTTTCACACAGACTGTCTGTAGTCTGTCTGTTGGCACCTTTGAAATGGTCACTGAAAGAGACATTTAAAGCACACATGTCTGTTTAAATAAATAACTTGCCTAAAATTCTATTGAGATTTTTATCATTTACTTGTGTGTCCTTTCAAACCTGTATGCTGGTGTTGTTTTTATTTATTTTTTTTCAGCAGAACTTTGAAGAATATTTACGCATCACTACACTAATGTCCATGTCTTCTGAAGCTGTACTATACCTTTTTGTGTGAAACTCTTTGAAATTGAATCATTATTCACTAAAAATCTCTCCCTCTGACAATAGCTATGGAACAGGAAATTAAAAGGGATTGATAACACCAGGTTCAACACAAATGATGGCATAGCACACCTTCTGCCATGTGTTATAATGTGATGAGCTGCATTTGTAATCTATTTATGTGGCTTTCATGGTAGATTTTCAGTATTTTTGGAACCAGTCATGGTTACTATAAACTGCATTGGGATTCTTCAAAAATTGTTTCATTAAAATTACCAGCAATAGAAGTAGCTAGTACTTTTTATTTATTTATTTTTTTTTTCCGCCAGAATTTTGACGGGTGTATAACAAATTAGCTTCACCTCATTTGATAGCATAACTAAACATAAGAAACATAAGTCAATTAAGTTTGAGTTTTTATTTTTATTTTATTATTATTTTTTTTTATGGTAGTTACAACTAAAATGTGTCAACCATAAGTCATTGAATGAGTGTGTTTTTTTTTTTTTATTACTTTATTTTAATTCTCTTAAAAAGGGTCATCGGATGCCCATTTTCCACAAGTTGATATGATTCTTTAGGGTCTTAATGAAAAGTCTGTAACACAGTTTGGTTAATTTGTCAATGGTAGTGTAAAAAACACCTTTTTTACCATGTCAAAAACAGCTCTTTTCAGAACAAGCCGTGTTGTAGCATCTTCCTTTGAATGCAAATTAGTTCTGCTGACCTCGTCCCTCTCTTCCGAGCCGCTCTCTGAGGGACTGTTTACTTTAGCCGCATTCATCGTGAAACTTGCTAATTAGCATGTTATTAGGAAAGGCGATTTGCAGAGATTCATTAAAAAAACCTTATGCTCACTTCTTCTGTTGGTGAAGCTGGATCACGAATGATTTGCAAGAACATAGACACATTTAGGTAGATCGGGGGTGTATTCCCTTCACAAACGTAATCCACTGTGTCTTCAGTGGATCAGATGAGTAAATGACGACTGCTATGTTCATTATTACATCCAACAACAAAACACCTCAATCGCTTAGGAGACATTCTTGTCTACATCTGCTCCAGCGGTGAAACAATGGTGCACTGATGACGGCTCACTTAGGGAGGGTCTAAGGTAAGACACCAGTCCAGTCTGTGCTGAAATGCTATTGTCAATCAAACTGTCATGGGAGGGGCCTGTCTGTGTGACGTCACACAGACGGGCATCTGAGATCAGCTCGATTTGAGAAAAGGGTAAAGATTTTAGTAGATTTAAAAAAAACCACTGGGTGGATTTTTATCATTATAGGGTGGTTGTGTACACACACTGCTAACACACATTTTAGTTCAAACAACGTGCAAAAGTGCATGTAGCATCCGATGACCCCTTTAAACGTATGTATGAATGCATATTTGTAATTTTAAACTTACTGATTGGTGGTGGTGCTCTATCCACGCCCTCATAAATGAGTTCATGCACTCATTCCTGTCAGATGTGCTGTAATGGTGGCAGGCCCCCAAATTATTATTTTGAGTTGGTTAAACTTTTTAATTTTCTTTTTTGGGCACCAGACAAGACAAGTCAAAATATTTATATATTTTAGTTTTTAGCTCCCAGATAGACTCAAGATTGAGCACAAACAAAGCCACTGATACAGCACGTCTGACAGGAATGAGTTCATGAACTCATTTATGAGGGCGTGGAAAGAGCTGTTGTAAATTTGAATATTATACATTGGAATGCAGACTGCAATAATGCAGAAGTGGCAATTCTATTTCGTTAACACTCACCCATCACTGTAATTTTTTATTTGAAAAAAAAAAATATTTGGAGAGAAAAGTTTAGTCAAAGTGTTCTAGTTTGTAGGCACAGTCATGGACGCACATTACTGGAATACTTAGAATATACAAATTATATCGAATCTAAAAATTTATTCGCCAGATTAAGTCATTGTTGAATGCTACTTAGCATGTATATGAAACAATTCTTTCTTTTTTTTTAAATGCTGCCTGTTTTTGTTTTGTAAGGGGTGAGTGATTTTCCACTGCTCCTTGTTGGGACAGGTTTGGCAAGGTTGTCATCCTAAACCCTGAGGGCCTTTCTCTGCTTTTTGCTGCTGGGTTGCAAAAGTGAGTCGCAGATTGTTTTGAACCCAAATACTTGTGACTTCCTGGTGCAACAGCACACAAAACCAGTTTGTGGTTACATGAGTGTTTTTCAATAGCAGCATGCTGCTGTGCCCATCTGTCGTCTTAACAGCCTTTGGGTGAGCTTCAGATTTGAACGCTCAGTTTCAGCCTGATCCTGCTATTTACGCTGCATTTTATATTTAAAGGAATAGTTCACCCTAAAATTAACTGTTTCACGCTTGAGTGTTGCATTTTTCCTTTTCCTGTGTAACACAAAACTGCGATCTTGTAGAATGCCAATGCTTCTGTTTTTAAACCATGTAATTGGGTAGTAACTCAGATTGTCAAGCTCCAAAAATGCCTTAAATGCACCTTAAGACACAGCATGCCAGGTTTGATGTCACTGACAATGAATAGCATTTGTCGCACTCGTTTGCATTGGCTGTTGTTTGCAATTGCCAATGAGATTTCAGCGTTTTCAGCGAGTAAGTTTTTGGACTTTTTCTAGCACAAAGCTATCCTATAGGCTTGCTTCAAAATATTTAATAACTAGGAAAGTAGGTATTAGTTGTGTTGTGTCATAGTAATCACTGGTCATTTTTCAGAAAGAGGATTTAATGAGTTGTTAAAACCAAACTCTAATTCTTCCTGTTCCCATCTACTGTGTGCTGATTACAGAAGCTTTTGTAGTGCTGTAGCTGCCATTCTTTTCAGAAGAAGCAGGTTTTTGTCAGAAGGTCCTATAGAGTGTTTGTGTACTGCTACCACTGTCGAATGCACTGCCCATAATAGAATCCACGTGTTCTTCCAGTGCCAAACTCCCACATCGCTCTGTAGCTTTTAATAGAAGCACACTTGTCTTCTGTGTGTGAAGCAGAGATTGTTTTCACTGTGCATGGGCCTTCCGTTTAGTTCAGCTGCGTTTGTGGTTTTCAGTGGTAGGTACAAAGTATGAGTTGCAGAAGATCCTTTAATGTAGAAATCAGTTGTTTGTGCTGACGATTACAAAAATGCAATGAATGGTGAACCACAGGACTTAACCCAGTTTGCACAGTTCACTGATAAGGAAAGAATAATTATAATTTGGGAGATTCCCCAGTACTTTCTGTCCATGTCTTTTGTATGGCTTTAATTTCTTGCACTTTTAGTGCACTTTTACCTGACTGTTTGAGTTGCTTGACTAAATTTGAAAGCTATTTAAAGCAACAACCGTTGCTTCATGATGAATATTTTACATAATGAATAATTCAGTTGTGCGTAGGGGAATATTTTTGTTGGGGAGAGTGGTTTCTCTATAGGGGCTGCCCAGAACTGCTCATGTTCATGTGCTTTCTCTTTCCCCAGCACAGCAGGGTTTAGCTTTGTCATGAAATCTTCCAGCATTTGCACATTAATATAATTTCATGTAGGTCACAGGGTTAGCACGTTACCAAGATTTCAGTAGTTAATATATTTTCAATGCCAATTGAGAATTCAACATGCTATTCAACATGCTAAATTTAATAATAAAAACATGCATTGATTGTTGTTTTTTGCAAGTAGTTAAATAATCAGTGAAAATAAATAAAAAATATCGCCCAGCTCAAGCTCTCACTTTTTTTTTTTTTTTTAATTTCAAATTATTTTATTTTTTTTTAGAAATTGAGGAATCGCGATTTTGAATAGAAATATTACCATTAGAATTAGACACGTTGACAATATGCCAATGATAACAGTAAAGAGAAAAGAACTATCCAACCCCTGTCGGTGAACGTGATTAACCGCTCACGTGTGATGCACTCATATTGCTAGGCGCCATTCACACAAAATGCACTTTTGTGTTGACAAAGATGCAATGTGGACAGTGAAATAGGAGAAACATGCAAGAAGATGGGAGTAAACTTCTTTTAACTTTCTAGAATGCCATTTCATGCATGAGACGCTGAAAGAGACGCAAGTGCAACAGTCAAACGCATCCATGTTTACACAGAAATAACAATGGGAAAGCAGCGTAAGTGTCTGATACTTCATGTTTACATCATTAGGGGCTTTTGCACCGCGTTGTTCTAGGAACTAGCCAGCAGGGTAGTTCCTAGAGAACCAATTGCTCCCTCAGGCCGTTTTCCTGGTTGCATTCGCACCGGCAGCAGGAACTCTGAAGTAGGGATGTATCGATCCGATATTCAGTATCGGTATCGGCTCCGATACGGTCATTTTCAGTGGGTTGGGTATCGGTCAGACGAGACCGATCCAAATCCGATATTGTGCGGATACTATTCTATGTCATATACAATATTTCAAGTGTTCTAAAGCTGTTCCATAGTTTAATCTGAGGTACAGATGAATATTTAAATAGTTAAATTCAAGTTCAGGTAAACTCTTCTCTCCGCTGCGTCTGTCTGTCATCCTCCATTCAGCGTCAAACTGCGTGTTCAGTTACTACAGTCAAACTCTCTCCGAGAGTGCACAGAGGTCTAAATCTGTTAAAAGAAAAGGCTCAATAAACTAACGCACAGATTTAATACACTACGCATCATTATCTTTTCCCTTTCTACTTTGAACTTTTCTGTGTGGACTCGGAGGTTGCGCAACCTGCACGCTGTGACTCCGTGCTGCTTCAAGCGCATCATTCTGCGTTCGGGATGTGCATAAGCGCTTTGTGCCGCTCTGTGCTGGAGCCTTTCGTATTATAATACTTTTGCGCAATGAAAGATTGTTTATAGTCTATCTTGTTCTGTCCTATCTATCATATGTTACTGCCTTCATTACTGTGCTATAGATTTAAAAGAAATGTATTTTAATTTTATAGTATATAAATATATTTGCTTTTTTCATGAATGTATTTTACAACAATACAAAGAGCAATGTGTACCATTTTACCAGATTTAGTCCTACACTTATTCAATTTTATTTGTAAATAAAAATGTTTCACTAGGTTTTATAAAATTGTGCACCCATGATTTTTCTTTTGCTGCTAAATTATCCACTAACCTAGTTTATAATAGTATTTTTGTCAGATTATGATCATGATTTTTTCATTTGTTATTTTTCATCAAAATGAAGTAAAAAAAAAAGTGCTGCTGGGGTGTAAAAAGTCCATTAATTGGTGCTCTTTGGATGCGGGATTCTATCGTATCGTCAAACTCATAAATCCAAGGCACTCGAATAGTGTGAATTTTTTCACACTATTCGAGTGCCTTGGATTTATGAGTTTTTTGAAGTTATCTATATGTAGTAGATTGTGTTTAACACACAAAAGAGTGACGATCAGGGGTGCGTTTCCCAAAAACTATGGTGGTAAGTCCCAATGAACTCTATTGGTAACGACGGTACTTGCGACCATAGTTGCTTTTGGGAAATGCACCCCAGGTCAACACACAGAAGAATTGAAATTCTACATCGAATTAAAAAAAAAAACTGCGCTGTATCAGATTGGATCGGTATCGGCAGATACTCAAAATTTTCGGGGTCGGATCGGTTCTGAAAAAATGGTATTGTTGCATCCCTACTCCGAAGCGGCCGACAGCGATCTTTTTGCGTGGCATTAACTAACGTCAAAAACCGGTGAGTGGAGGACGCCATGATCAGATCTGTTTTTGTAGTGTCGTGGATTTCATGATAACGGAGATGGAATGTCAACGCACAATATACGCGATTGCAAGAGCATAAAGTTGGGCTAAGAGACTCAATTCTTTGACAGCTTGCAGGTTTACATATCATTGAAGCTGAGAAAAGAACACAACACTGCAGACAACAGGTAAATGCCGTTATCGCTGTTTTCCATGTTTGTGGCGTAAATATGTTTACGTGGCTTTTTAAAAATACTGGGTAGCCGGTGTTTCGCGTGCGTTTGGCCAATCAGCGTACACTTACGTCACTGATAATTCATACTCTGAAGTAGGAATAAGACCCTACTCCGAAGTAGGAGCTAATTTAGTTCCTCCAAACGGAGTTCCTGGAACTAAAACTGTTCTTAGTTCCTGCGGTGCTAACACTCCAAAAAGCGAGCAGTTCCACAATTAGTTCGGGTAGGGGTTTGTGCGATATGACGATTTTTGATCGTGGACGATAAAAATGTCTCCACGATCTGCTTTTGAAGAAATATCGTAGTATCCTGCTACAGCGCACATTCTATCAGCTGCAGTTCTTATTCCTCCGTCTCAATATACTGTACATTATTAGGATCTGCTTTAAAGCCTTGCCGGTTAAATGTTTTATTCACGCGTCGGTCTGACGTGCGCTTTTTCTGAGCCCATACACCCGAAGCGCGCGTGCTAAAGCCTGTCAAAAAGCGCCTGATTACTGAACTAAGTTATCTTGTGCACTAATACTGTCAAAACACACAAGGTTTATGTATAGACTCCGTTGCTTATGTCTAAAATGATTAAGTAAACAGCTAAGAGAAAATGGATGCGTGCCTCTGTATACTAGATGCGTGCATGTCTTAAAGGGGCAGTACTGAACATGCTGCCAACTGTCATTAAAGGGATTTAATGACAGGGGTTCACCTTAAAATTTAATTTCTGTCATTATTTACTGTCTCGCATGTTGTCCCAAACCTGTATTAATTTCTTTCTTGTGCTGAACACAAAAGAAGATATTTTGAAGAATGTGGGTAACCAAATAGTATCTGGTCCACATTGACTTTTGATAGAAGGGAAAAAAATATACTATGGAATAAGTCACTGGGGACCAGCAACTGTTTGGTTTTCCACGTTCCTCAAAACAGCATTTATGTTTAGCAGAAGAAACTCATTCAGGTTTAAAGAAACTTTTGAGTGAGTAAATGATGGTATAAATATAAAACACTTTTTATTTGGGGGTTAATTATTCCTTCAATGTTAATAAAACACCAAAACACAAAGAGAAAAATCACTCACTACTCTTGACTGAAAAAGGTTAATACATTTGATTTAATAGGAATCAATCTATATAGTGTTTTATTTTTATATTTGTTGATTAAATTTCTTGAATGCTCCTGCTAAATACACCTATTTTACCTGTTTTATTTTTAAAACACTGTTTTATTTGTATAGTATGTGTATTTGTAATGTGTATCTTTGTTCTCATTTTTTAATAACAAAGATAAAATAATGACAAAGATTTTTATCTTCGCCCACTTTGGCCTAAATATCCACCATTCTTTTTTAATATTTTTGTTATCTTGAAAGGTTTTGTCTTTATAATAGGGAAATTAGTTTGGCTGTAATGCTCAGACAACTTGCAAAATAGTAAAACCAACATGACAAAGAATCGTGATAAAATCGTGAATCATGATTTTTCTTAAAAATATCGTGATATTATATTTTTGCCATATTGCCTAAGTTCGAGTAATATGAAAAGGTTCCCGCGGTGCGAAAGGCCCTATTGTGACAGGCTGAAAACTGCTGTTGTTTTTACATCATTTCCATTCTGAATTTAAATTACCTTGACTTTACAGTTTTTTTTTTTTTTTAAATACATTTTCCTCTATGTATTTCTCTATCGAGATTTTCATGTTTTGCCATATTGCCCAGCCCTAGTCAGAGCTGGTTCTCTGAGTGGTTCTCTTTTCCTGTCATATTTGTTTTGCTTTATATCAGGAACATAATAGTCAGCAACAGATCTTTTTTATTTTTTATTTTTTTATTTTTTTTAATACAGTTCTTGTTTGTTCTGTTTGACTGTTTACATTAATGTTGTATCTAGACTAGGGCTGGGTATGGAGTAGGGATGACATGAGAACCGATACCACGGTACCAAGTCAGTATAAACATTTTAAAATTTCTGTGTACTTGTTTTTCTTCAGTAGCGTAAGTACCGATGGTAACGTTACTGAAGGTAGCAACTAGCGAGGCTGCAATTCATCCGAAACTGATGGGGACAGGCAGAGCATACGCCTGGAAGTATTTCTGTCGGTCCTCAAAGGGTTATTGATAAAGAAAAACGTTGCCTACAAGCACACAGAAGAACTAAACGTGGAAGATGGTGACGATATATGAATATGATTGTGTGAGATTTAAATGAGAGCACGCAGCTCTGAAAACACGAGCGCTACGCATGATCACGCATAAAGTTGCGCACATAAAGTTACGGTCTGTCTGACAGCTTGTTCATTCATTGTGTATCCGTCAATGGATTATCCTTATTAACATTAGTGGCTAATACCGTATTGACCCGAATATAAGACAATGAAAAACGCATAAAACGAGTGTGCCATGAACTACGTAATGTAATGTGTGTTGTAAAGATCGCAAGTGAAAACAAAAGAAAAAGAAAAGCTTATAGCGGCATGAGTCGTGAATGTCATGTTAGCCTGATGGGGCCAAACTTCTTCTGTAAGTGATTTTAAAACATAAGACAGTAGAGGTTGACCGATAGTGGATTTTACCGATACAGATAGCTAGGTTGGATCACACTGGCCGATACCGATTAATCAACCGATAGTTTTCAAAATGCATACTGAAAGAGAGCTAGTGCTTTACTATTTAAAAAAAAAAAAGCAGTAACAGTACTGAACCATACATTGTAAATGAATAAAAATATTAATATTATTTACTATATTGATCATTAAAGTTATTTCATAGTTTGCTAATGTTAAAAGAAGAAACTTTAAAATTTTAAAAATGTAGCCTATTAGTAGCTAATAGTGAATGTTGAAATGAACACTCTAACAAGGAACAATACTTCTACAGTTTTCATTAATGCTACGAATGGACTCTTATTGTTAAGTATTACCATTTAATTTCAACAATCATGCTTAAAGATGGCCATCTTTAAATATCTACACAAGGCCATAGCATTATAATGACATACATATGGATATTGTATGTGTACTCACACACTATGCTTCTATTTTTTAACACTTGATAATTATCTAATAAAAAAAAAAAAATGTTAGTCACACACCGGGAAAAAAAAGCACAGCGCTGCGTCTAGGAGAACTCAGAGGTATCACACACACACACACACCAGACGCTTTGCATTCAATTCAGTCTAAAACAATTTATTTAATCCCCAAACGGACATAAGTTTGCTTCAAGAATGAACAATGTGGCATAAATGAGTTTGAAGTTCGGTGTTTAAAAAAACAGCAAGTGGAAAGAGAAATCGCAATCTATTACAGCTCTCTATATGAAGCATACAGACTTTATTAGAGCCACAGAAAGACAAATGTTTTGCTGAAAAATGCACAATACATAATTTATAGCCTAGGGTGAAGTCATTATGTACATTCACAATGATTTGGGACAAATATAATGTAATTTAATAGAAAACTATGTGAATGGCGCTCTGTTACGCGGCAGGCTTTTCTGTCGGCTGTATTTAAATGCGAGTCTGGAGTTTCCCGCTCTGTGCAGTGCGCAGTGTCACGTATCAAAATAAACAACACGTGCTGTCAGTGATTGCCGCCTCTAGAGGCCGCTCTCGTACTGTATAATGCCAGCGGACCCTTCTCAGCCACTCTAGCAGCGGTTGCAAACCGGAAAACTATCGACCTGGATTTTTGCTGATAACCGATAGTTGCGGCAATCAACTATCGGTGCCGATTCATCGGTTTTGCAGATTAATCGGTCGACCTCTATAAGACAGTACCCAGATTTGAAGACTACAATAAGATTTCACTTCTACTGTTAATAAAATTTTGGCAGGCTACTATGAGATGGATAGCCTAAATGTTATAGGCCTATGATTCAGATGGGCTACATGTTAATTTTATGGTATTTCAAAAAGTGTATATTTTTCAATGTCATTGTTGGTACATTTTACCAGTATTTACCATACTTTCAAAACCAAAATTAAAATAGGAAAAATATGCGATATGAAAATAATTTAAGAAAAAAAGTGTTTTACAGAGAGCGAGGGGAAAAAAACAAAACAAGATTTGGTTTTCAGAAAGCCTTTTTCTAAAAGGTACATCTGGAAAAAGGGGGTTGTCTTATAATCAGGGTCATCTTCTATTCGGGTCAATACGGTATTACTGGTTTAAATAATTGTTGTTTGTTAATGGTTTTAAAAAAATATTTTCAGCAGTGCCAGTATGTCAGTGAATTTAAACAAATGCTTGCATTCAGATTTATAGGTGTGTGTGCACGAGTGCATGTGTGTATTATTTGAAGGCCAAGTGCCACTAATGTTGTGTTTTTGTAATGTTAAATAAAGGAGTTAATGTTTAAGTATTTATTTTTTTCCCCGTGGTATATTGACTTGGTATCAAGTATCGTGTACTTTTAGTGGTATCGGGACCGACTACTAGATTTTTGGTATTGTGACATCCCTAGTATAGAGTTTGATACTTTTTAGGCACCGATTGAACTGCCTCATACCATCAAGCATCGAAAAACGTCTTGTCGTTCGGTACCAAGCTTAGATACCTAAGGGGTTATTCTCGTCAATGTCAGCTAATAAGGTGTGCTTGACTAGAAGCGGTGCTGCGCAGATCAATCGGTGTTTGCCATATAGTGATTCGAAAGTATACAGAGCAGTCTGCTCTCTATAGCTCTTGCAGTACTATAATACACAGATGGGTCTGCCCAGCGCCGCGTGAACACACCTACTAGTTTACACACAGAGATGTGGCTCACATGTGAGGCCATAGTGTGAAAGCGCCCCAACCCCCATAGATATGAGGCTATATTTACACTGGTTAATTTTTGTTTTAAAATGAAAAATGAAATATGAAATGTTATTTCCTCTGAGTCAGAACAGCACTCGTGGAAGAGAAAATGGGCAGACAGACAGTGCTGGAAGCAGCTAAGGCTCATCAGTAACCTAAATCAGTGGAGAATGAATGGAAATTATTATTCTGTCTGAGCTATGTTTAAAACAAATATGCATAAGTGTAAATGTCGCCTAACAGATGTGTGAACTGAAAACTATTTGAACTTTAATAAAAGTATTTGCACTGATTTATTGTGTTGGTTACATTTTGTTCCTTTGTGCAGTGGCTGAGAAGATGAGTTTTTGAGTCTATCAACAAGCTGAAAAATAAAAATTAATTTTTTATTTTTTAGATAATTTAATTTGTTAAAATTGATTTCTGGTATCGAAAAAAGTATGGTTCAGGAACTGGTATCGAAAGTCAAGGTATCTGTATTGAGAATTTTTGAACAAAACCCAGCCATAATCTAGACTAGCATTTTGGCCAGGATAATTAGCTGTTGGTGTTGGATAGGGATACATTTATATAATTTGTTGTTTACTAAATGACCTCTCGCAAAGACCCTCCCTGTTCGTTACTGTTGCTACGTCCGATAAGCCATGGCACACTCAGGTTCTCACACAGTGAAAAATACATCACAGAACAAAGCAAGCACTGACAACAGCTGACAGACAAGACAGAGCAGATTACTTTTGGTATGAAGCAAAGTCTTAGCTTTCAAGTTTCGTCATTTAAGAAATTCAAACAGAAAATACTGTTTAAACGGCACGAGTCATCAACAACATCTCTTCCTCTTTACTTGTTATAGCACAAAATAAACACGAGTGAACATCAGAAGGTATCTTGTTTCAGCCGCCAAAAGTTGTCAATACACATAATTTTTCAAGTTCAAGTCCACCAACGTTAATCCACTCTCCTGTCTGGTTTGTTTGTCAGACAAAATGGCAGATTCTGCATTAAGATTGGTCAGATTGCCTGTCAGTCAAACTCCCCATGAAGGGTCAGTTAAACCATTAAATTATTATTAAAAAAGGTTATTAAAATAAAGGTAGTATAGGCTTAATTTTGGCTAACATATCGGCCCTTTAGGTGGAACTAATGTATAATATTGACTTGAGTACCCCACCTCTTTTTACATATTTTCTTAGAGAGGATGTGGTCTTTAAATGTCTCTCTATCATCATATTTCATACACCTCTGAACATACACCTTTTTTTTTTTTTTTTTTTTGCTGTTTTTTGTTTGATTCAGTTTTTCAGTTATGTTGGCCAGGGATGAAACAATTAGACGACTTTATCAACAACATCAACAATAAATTGTCAAAAATGTTTTTGTTGTCAAATAGTTATTTGATTCCTAATCTTAGGACCTGCAATAATGTGGTTTGACCAGTGTGGCGCTGTAGCACAAGATTGTAAATCAACCCTCCTGACTGCAGTCATTGGACAGTATAGAAGACACCACTATAGTGAGGGAAACATTTACACAACTATAAACAAAAAAAGCTGTCATGTGTAAAGGCCCTGATGCTCACAACAATACTCACTTTTTCATTCTTTGCTTGTGGGTAAAAAGTTCAATAGTTTCAAAATTTGCAACCAGCGACATCCCGACACTGCTGAGAGCAGCATTTAGATGAATATGGAAATATGTGCTGCCGCTTTCTTCTCAAAATAAACGCAACAAAAATGACAGCGGTGAGAAAATGGCTGTTAAGAAAGCATTTGATCATAGAGATGTGGACGTTTACACAGGCTCCGCGATGGGCACTCTAGTAAGGTCACATCACTTTTATAAGAAGAATGCTTTAAAGCAAGCAGCTTTAAGAATCAGCTCTAGAATAGAATCTGTGTAACTCATTATTTTAACTCGTTGCAAAAGCTGAGTAATTGATCACAGCCTACCAATTAATTGCTGAATTAATCAACAATTAGTCAATTATCAGAATTGTCGTTTGTTGCATCCTTAATGTTGACTGTGTGTTTTGAAAGTATTAGCCAGCTTCATTTCAGAATACATGTCCAGTTAATCTGATATATGGAGAAGAAAATTCCAACAACATTTTCTCATGCTTCCACTATGTTCCTTCTTTAAAGCCCTCTGTAGAATTGAGCCTGTTCTCATTTGAATTTTAGTGGCTGTATGAGGAGTTGACGTGCCCCAGGGTCATATTGATGATTACATATGCATGAATTCAGAAGAAATTACCCTTTCCTCTGCAGGGTGGAATTGTCAGCCAGCGTGATGGCCGCTCTGAGAAGTGTACTACTTTATATTTAATTTGGATTTTACTGTCGAGGACATTTTTAGTCTGTCAGAATGCTTTCCAGCATATTGCCACTACAGTCTTGCTGATACTGTTTGTTTGTCAGAGAAACTGTGAATAATTGAACTTGCTGTAATGATTTGGATCTGTGTAATGTTCATTTACATTTCATGATGGTGTGTCCTTTTGACCTCCATTTTTGTCTTGGGTCTCTGGCCAATACGAAAGGATGCTTGCTATCTCAATGCTGTTTTTGTGTTGCCTGTAGGAGGTTCGGTGAAAATTATAATGAAGAGTCTGTATGCATTGACAGCCTATTCAAACGTGACTTGTGACCATGAGGACAGCTTTGGATTGGCCCGTGTATTTTAGACTCTGAAAGAACCCTGAACTTTGCAATCTGATTCACATCTTCATTTACATGTGCGTTTGTGTAGATAGCCATATTCCAGCGTTTATATGCTTGATTTGTTTTCCTATTCATAGGATTATTTCAAGTCTACACCACCCCTTTCATTATAATCAAAATTTAATTCAGATCGATATCGTAAACCCCCTCAGTCATCAGTCTGATTTTGAACAGATTATTTTGGTGCATGTAAACACATCTACTGAGAAACTAGCATTACAAATGATTTAGTCATGCTGATATTTATTAGTAATGCTTACTCAAGCAACCCCTAACCCTAAATATTACACTTTATCCCATAACACCCATACAGTCGCTGCTTAAATTGAAGGAGGGACCTAAGCGTTATTATGAAACCAGAATATCTTAGTGACTTGTGGTCTTTTGACTTTGGGACATTAACAAGCAGACCGGATCATCAGTCAATCAGGACATGGCACGTTTATACTTGGCAGCATCAAGTGACTTGTCTATTCAGCACAATATTTAAATAAGCCTGCAGAGGATATCTCTGGTGCAAAGTCGACATGAAGTGGTGGGTTTTCTTTTGAAAACCATTTTCAATCACGGGACATGTCTCCCTACCATCTCTCTTCTGACAGTTTGGGAGAGATGGGACGGGGTTTTGTGTGACATCGACCTGCGAATGCAGACACTATGGCTGGATTGTGTTTACATTGCTCTGAGATCCGATCACAATGCGTCCTCTACTACCTCTGGACCAGGACACGCTGATCGGATAACATTCCGATCAGAACCGTGTTTACACTTGTCTTTTCAATGTGTATGTGGACAACATCCGAATACAGTTGACATATTAATGCCAAGTGTAAATGCATTAAGATGCGAATTTCACTAACTAGATTAATAATCTTTTTTTTGTTTCAAAACATATTGATCTTGATATTTTTGTGTAGCCAAGCATTAACACAATTGATCTCCATTGCGGTAGTGCTGTTCAGTCAAGACCTAAAATGCCATGACTAAAGGTCTAACCATATACTATACTTGGATTTGATCACTCCTTAGTGATGCAAGTGTATGAAATCACTGATTCTGTTGGTCAAGAACAGTCACTGTTTGTCCCTGTTTGGCGGTCTGCTCCTGTGGTAGAGAGTTGTCGCTCCTTTCAGGTAGACTTCGTTCAAAGCGCACATACACGCACACACTTTTGCAACCTCCTTTCCACTGCCAGACTCATTTTCCCCTGCGTTAACTCAACCGTAATTCTGCCCAGCCTTAATTCATGCATATCCACCTCTCCTGGGGAGACAGGTTTCCGATGAAGAATAAATGAGAAACTGGGGGAAAAGTGGAGTTCGGTGGTGGGTGGTGTGGTGCATGTCTGATGGGAGGGGATTGGATGTGACATAAGGGCCACGCAGAAGACGGTGGTCCTCTGAAATGTGACTGCCGGCCCACACGCTCCTGACACCTTTCGTTTGCCCCGCTCATCAACTCCCATTACCTTGAGGCCCTGACCCAAGTTCTGCGTCACTATCTGCAATAGGACCAGAAGCCCCTCTCTGACCCAATTACCGTGAGCCTTCACTAGGCCCAGTTGATAGAGGAGAGCTGACGTGAGAAGATTGTCTGTAGAAGCTGCTATACCTCTCTCCTGTTATTTACAATCTGTGAATGTGAGCAAGGTTAAATGTGGAATAGTTCTCTGGGCTTCTACTTTGAGTGCCTAATGTACCACCTTGGCTGTCGAGCATTACTCTTTGGCTATGCTGACACTGTTACTACCTCTTTTTTTTTTTTTTTTTTTGTCACTGGTCTGCATGCTGTGCCCGTGTTGTTGCACCACTCAATGCCTCTGCAGTTCCATTCATCCCTGAATCTTAAGTGTATTTAGACAGGAGCTTCAGAGTCTGGGGAATTTCACAAACCACAGCCCACTCTCTGCTGTTTAACATAATGTGTGCTCACGCTTCAGATCTCCATCTTTTTGCATATTTTGGAAGCAGTAAGGTTTCAGGGATTTCTTTAGCTCTTTCTGTTATTGTTCCGAAGCATCCTTGCATCTGTTGCTTATGTAATGTGCATGAATTGAGTGCTTTACAGAGGCAGCATTATGTTTAAAGTAGTCAACTCCAAGTGAGCACAAGGTAATTTTGGCTTGCATTTTAAAATCATCTTCCTCTTTGAATAGAGAAATCGTAACATAATGATTTGTAATTGCATTTGATGTATGCTTCACGTTGTTTGGTTAAAGCAGTGTGGCATGAGAGACTGTGATGAGGGGAATATTGTCATGGTTGAAGGTTGTTACACTGTGTCCTTACTGTGAAGGCATTAGAACATTACTTCATAATTCACAATTACTTGCAATGTAATATGTTGTGCCTTTATAATACATGACTTTATTTTATATGCTGCTTTTATTGATTTTGGATAGGAGCTGATTGGTTGCCTTTGTACATGACCACAATGTTTTGTATTCCCAAAAGATGAATCCTTGATGGGCATTGCCACTTCATTGTGTAAAGCCTGTGTTATACTTTCCGCATGTGCAATCCGGACACGTACACGGTCAGCGCGGACGCGGACTACTTGTATTTATACTATTCTCGAAAGTGTACGCTGATCGGCTTGAGCTGTAAACAAACATGTGAACAAACAATTGCCCAGAGCTACTGCACATCTGGATGTCTTTATATTGTTTTACTGACGGATTGTAGAGGTGCGGGAAGCGACGGACTTCGGACTTCTTCACACAGCCTGTGCATGCACTCATGCACAGTTGATGCTTTTGTAGCCTACTGACGCGCGGTCACAAAAAATGCAGTGTTTCCCCTGCCATTATATTAGGGGGGCGACCAGATAGCGCCAGATCACAACAGAAGTCCTTTAATGTTACCTTTCCTGTAGAACAGGTTAGGGCTGGGCGATATGAGCAAAAATTCATATCTCTGTATTTTTTGGCTGATTTGCGGTATACGGTATATATCTTGGTATTTTCTATGCTTTTGTATTTGGATTAAAAAAAATAAACAAAGTGAATGAAACCATATAATGTTAAAAAAGGGTTAAAATTACATTCTAACATTGCAATCTAAAAACAAAAATAATGCTTTTAAAGCAGAAGTTAAATTTACTAATAAAAATATAAAATAAAAAAAGCACATACTAATTGAGGAAAAAGGCTGTTTTGATTACCCCATTACAGTCACTTTAGTTAGTGCTATCATACAAATACACTTACTTGTAGGTTTAAAATTCTACATATGACACATTTATTGTCCGACTACAAATATTTCAGCAAAATGTATATTTTAGTCAGAATTATTCCGCTCTTATTACATTGCGCCTGTTTGGCGTGCATGCGCGCAGCGGCGCTTGTTCAGTGAAGACTGAAGTTTAGTGGAGAATCTCAAAGCAGAAGGCTCATGCACTTCTGATAGCAAAATGGAAATATTTCCCTGACTTTCTAACATTTTAAAGATGGAGAATATACCTGTGAAATGTAAGTTATGCATTTAGGAAAACAGCACATCTCAAACACATTAAACGGCGTGAGTCTCTGTCATTGGCACACGTACCCTCTCTGTCAGAGCTGTTTTAAACCGAAACTAAAGGCTTCTATATCTTACGAGTTTTTAAAGCCCTTCATATAAAGTTTGTTACGTGTTTAGAACAAATTGTATTATGCACTTTCTCCGCAGTAGCTCAGTCTGTGTCCTCTGCTGTATTTTCAGATGCACTCGTTTTGAAACTACTGTATATCGATATAAACGGTATTGCCTCATATCGTATCGCTTATAAAGAATATATCGATATATCGTACAAACTCGATATACCGCCCAGCCCTAGAACAGGTCTATACCTTGTTCTTTTATTAAACAAACTAAATAGCCTTATGTTATTTTATTTACACGATGACATGTCATTTCTTCCTCTACATTACATGGTCGCGCTCTCTGTATCGCGCACAGCGGAGTTCTGCCACGATGTGCTCACACACACAAGGGAGCCCACTCCCACTAGTATTTGTAAATATTAAGCTGCAAAACAACTATTTAAATATTTCTGTGTGTCTCTTAATGAATGGCGCAGACGAGTGGTTTTGTTTACTACTCATAAAGAAGCACGCGTGAGGCTTGAGGTGATATTAACGTCTGCCGCCTCACTACATGAGGACATAAATACATGAACAACATCTCCAGAACTGCTCTGAGAGTCACTTCATGAGCATTTGACTGTTTCATTAAATGTAAAGGTATTCACGGCAACCCGTCAAAATAAAAGTTCAGTTTCACTTGGAGACATTGCAGCAGAAATATTACTATTGTTCAGTAGAATGTACGTAATAGGCTACTACTACTACTAAAATTATTAAAACCTTATTTTTAAGGAATAATCATACAATATTTCTTCAGTGTTTTAATTGTAATATTAAATCCCCTTTATTTTCCAAAAGAATAAGATTTGTTTAATTTTCATTAATTAAAAGATAAATTAAATGTTTTATGCCTTAAAAATGTAAATACACAACACAGAATTTCTGAGGAAAAAAATCATAAGGCTATTGTAAGAATAAATTAAACTTTTTTTTTTTTTTTTTTTTTTTATACTTCCAATAATTAGACACGTTGCACATTTTAGAGTGGCCTTTTATTGTGGCCAGCCTAAGGCACACCCGTGCAATAATCATGCTGTCTAATCAGCATCTTGATATGCCACACCTGTGAGGTGGATGGAGTATCTCGGCAAAGAAGTGCTCACTAACACAGATTTGTGAACAATATTTGAGAGAAATAGGCCTTTTGTGTACATAGAATAAGTCTTAGATCTTTGAGTTCAGCTCATGAAAATTGGTGACAAAAACAAAAGTCTTGCGTTTATGCCATGGAGGGATATATAAAAGATTTTAAAATAAATATTGTGGGTATCAATTTGGAAGCAAGGGTTTACAGATCACAATTTTTGAAGCATAAACCCCATAAAATGCAAGCTCCGGATCTTCTAATGTTTCTCTATGGCGCTGAAACCTAAAGATGTCAGAGTTCCGCTTCCCGTGCAACTGATACTCGACTGTCATTGGCTAGTCTGCGTTCGAGGGGAGGGGCTTACCAATAGGTCAATTGCCATGGTTGACAGTAAATCAGAACCTGAACTAGGGCTTTTGTCAGGATAGTGTCCTACGTGTTGAAATGTTGGATTCATGCACTTGTTTCTCATAAATGCTTGACTGTTAAATCGAAGTTACACAATTAGTCATTTATAGAAATCCAATGTTATACTTTCATAGGCATTGAAGATAAATCACAAGATTGGGCCGTATATTTAAATTTCTAGGAATGTGGGAGTTTTTTTCCCCCCTCTGGTCCAGAAAAACAGTTGCCTTGACAACAGGAGAGTGTTTGAGCCAAGCACGGCTTCGCTGTAGAAACGGCACTGGAAACTGTGTCAGGAATGGTGCAGATTCTGAATTCACTGATCCGCCTCTTCTGCAGTTTTGTCATATAACACATTTCATATTTTATCCATAAACTCTTCATGGTTCATTATCACTGATTCTTTGCCTCTTCAGTGTCTCTTGTTTTGTAATTTCTCTTCTCATAGATTGGCACGTTTGCAGCAGTGTAGGCTGGAGCAGAGCTGAGCTGTATGTGTATGCCAGATGGACTAATCTGCTCATGTTGGGCCGTCCCCATCCCCCCTCTCCCTGAGCTCGACCAAGTCAGAAACCATTTCTGGCTTTCACCAAAGTCACTTGTGTTTGCGTGTTATTCATGTTAATTTGGCTGGGAGATTGGAGTTGCATGATACCAAAAGATTAGTGATGCACCGATTATGAAAATGTTGGCCGTTACCGATAATTCTTTATAAATGAAAGATGATAACCGATATGTTGGCCGATAAATTTAAATCCAAATTTTTATATGATTTTTGAGCCTGATTACAAAAGTCTCACCATTAAAAGCATTAAACACTTCAACATAAATCAAACATAAAGCAGCCTTACAAATAAATAAAACAATGCTTAAATAATGCAAACAAGTCACTGGACAACATACATGTAAAAAAAAAAAAATCATTGTGCATAAATTAAACGGAATAGCCTCCGCGCCGACAATAAAATTTTTAATTAAACCATATTGTTGATGAAAATAAGATAAAATTAAAAGTGGTTGTTGTAATTAATATCAATGATTTTGAAAAAGTATCTTAAATTAATACAAATGTTTCAAATAGCAGCATGCCGTTTTAGTTGCGTGCGCCGCTGAATGAACACCGGTAAACTGAAGCGCTTATTATTTATACAACAAAAACATAATATTATAACTTATATGCACAAATTTTCTTATCGGTTCGATAACGATAACAGAAAAATTAACATTTATCGTCCGATACTGATATGGTGGCCGATATATCGTGCGTCCCTACAAAAGATTCTAGGTTACGCTTTATTTAAAGGTGTCCTTACTACTGTCTAGTTATACAACTAAGTACTGCTGACTATATGGTTAGGGTTTGGATTGGGTTAGTTGCATGTAATAATGCATAATTTATTGTTAATTATTATAAGAAGTTATGTAACACAAAACAAGGGCAAAATGTTGTATTACAAATTTCTGTAGTAGATACCATGAAATTTCATGATGCGTATTCCAATTTCAATAGCACTTAATAGCAAAAATACATTTAAAGTTCATTATTAGGCTGCATTTACACTGCAGTGTTTAATTCATGAGTCCAGTATCTTTTTGTTTTCCAGTGCTCAATGCGAAGGAATTTTTTTATTTATTTTTTTTTTTTGTAAAGCAGCTCAGTTGGGCCAGTGGTTCAGATTTTTACTTGCCCTGCCAAGTTTTCACTTTCACAAAAATAAATAAAAATAAAAATAAATAAATATATATATATATATATATATATATATATATATATATATATATATATATATATATATATATATATATATATATATATATATATATATATATATATATATATATATATATATATATTAACTCTTTTAAACTGTCAAACCCATAGAAAGTCATAGAAACTTTCTTTTCTGTCACTATGTTTAAAGAACTTTCATTGCTGTCTTTTGGCGTGCTTTTTACAAGATCATTTTAAGACAAATGTGTTCACATCATCAAGTAAGGTCAACGCATCTAAACACGCATAACCTAGGGGTGGCCAATATGACCCAAATCTCACATGGCGTAATGAGTAATTACATTTAATGATATTTCGTGATAATAAGCTATTATGTTATAAGCTATATAAGCTATGTTAAGCAGTAGTAATGTATGCTGTAATGTTTACTAAAAATATAATCGGCTGCGTTTGTGATCACAGGGATTTTCAGGTCATTTTGTGTGCATTTGACATTGCAAGCATAATAAGTCACAAAAAAAATGGTTTTGCTATTGGCATGCTGTGTTTGTGGACAGAAATAGTCTTTCAGACAGTGTGGATTTTTTTTCTTCTCATTAACATTTTATTGTGCTTGAACATTTAAATTGACAAGCCTTAAAAACACATGGTAAACTTTTGTGAACTGTCCTGTTTTTCATGCATGTGGTGCCCTGCATTCACTTCAGACAAGCTGACTGTTTACAATAATACCTTTCCAATGTTGAAACTTGGACCAAAAAAATCTAATTTGATTCTCTGTGAATACAGCCACATGAGTATTCAAAATTAGCTGGCAGACTCAGGAAGACTGCTTAACATCCTACTACAGCAGCTTAATAGAAGTGTATTGTGATGGAATGGTGTCCATAGTTGTTTACCTAATGGCCCTGTCCTTGGCCCAGTTTCATTGGCCAGATAATGCCTTTGGATGGGACATGGAGTGGTTCCTACAGAAGCCAAGCTGATCAATAATGGAGATGTCTTCGAAGAGGAGCAGAGATCAGCTTTGGCTACTGTATTACATGGCTTTTCACAGTCTCTGGCTCTTCCTCTTGCTGCTTAGGAGATAGTGTCAGGTTCCTCTGAAGGTGCATGGGACAGATAGGATGGCTGAATTTAATTTGCCTCGCTAAGATATTACAATGAACTGCTGTTGCTGATATTTGATGCCAAACTCTGCTTTCCATCTCGTCAAACCATTGTTATGAATGTCTGCTTTCAAACGCTGATGAGAGACACTAGAGACGCCTTATGCACACCTTCAGTTCCCAGTTTCCCTGAATAAGCTGGGTGTGCAAAGCATGCTTGTTTTTTTCCATAACTTCTGTGTGTCCGCTACTGTCCGCAGGTCCCCAGCGATTATGTGCATTCTGCTTTGTCTTCAGTATTCAGACAGGGCATCATGGCCGCAGTCAGACATGTAGTGAGATAAGAGAGGCAGTGTTATCCGACAAGAGAGGCACTTTGTGGCATAGGGCGGGGGGAGGGTAGCTCCCGCGGCCTGATTTCCCATATAAATGGAGCTGACTGAATTGTGGAAATGGTGGCGCTTCCTGTAATCCGATGCCCTGGGGAACAGCACAGAGAGTACGGGCTGCAAACAGAAGAGAGGTGGGATAAAGGATGGCTGTGCCCTCAGGATTGCATTAAAGCACTCGTCTCCTCCTTAATCCCACAATGCCCATTGCCCCATATAGGTCTATGGCCACGTTCACACAGCAGCACAATACAGTTGTCAATCCTGTATTTGAATCCTTAATACGGTTCCGTTCACACACAGTACGGTTATTTACAGGCGTGAAAATCGTAAATTTTCAGGACTCACATCCACATTCTCAGAAAACATGCACTGTGAACGGAACAGGACTGGACAACTAGTTATGTCATATCAAACAGTGCGAGAGAGAGCTTTGTGTTCTGCGTGCGACTCAAATGCTCCGCTCCCCACCCAGATATAAAAACTGCTGTCAGTTAATGAAGATTTGACTGAGGAACTCGCGGTATGATTGGTATTTTGTCGTGTCAGAAGGTAAGACTTTCAGTTACATTGACGTCACCATTTTTGATGTTACTTTGGTCACTGTCGCTATGGTTACTGGTAAGGAATACGGGCTTGACTCCTGTTGTACGTTCATTCAGACAGTATTTGAGATGCTACTGTAAGCTGCTTTGTGAACGGGACATTTCAAGACCTGTAAGTAAATGCCATTGTCAGTCCGAAAAACTGACAGTGTGAACGTAGTCTATGTGCTCACAAGAAGCCACAGTTTCTGGCTACAGACTCACAACAACAACCTGGCCCAAAAGGTGTTTTTTTTTTTTTTTTTTCCCACCCATGCAGCTGTTCCAGCAGCGGCATATATAAAACTGATCCCTTCTTATCTAGTTCTCTGCCTATGTGTAGCTTCAGTTTTTGCCTATTCTTGCATGAGCTTGTGGTTGAAGTACTTTAAATGTAACACGATGTGGGGACGTCCTTTTTTTTTTTTCTCGTCCTTTTCTCTGAGGACATTTCAGCTCCAAACACATCAAACATGCATTGCGACTTTGAGTGCAGGAAATGCATTCTCTGTACAGCCGCTGACTCCATAGCATGTGGGAATGGTTTTGGTAATTTCGAGTTTGATCACTGTCGAGAGCATGCTGGCAGACATGTTTCCATGTATTTATCTGCTCAGATGTTCTTTGAGGCCCTCTGCCAGCCATTTCCATCAGAACTACTAATGGACTAGACCATCTCAGATTTAACAGTGGTTTCTCTCACTTCTCTCTCTCTGCCTTGCTCTATGTGGGTGAATGTCATGAAACCCATTGAGAACATGCCTGGGTTATATTTTACACCCCACCCTTAATTGTCATTACATCATCTCATCTCCCTTTTTGTTTTTGTTTGTTTGCTGTCATATATTAGCTTATATATTTACTCTCTCTCTCTCTCTCTCTATATATATATATATATTTAATATCTATTTACGAATCTCGAATAAACTGTAATGGGAAGTAATTAGGGATGTAACGATTACCGGTTTGACGATAAATCATGATAAAAAGCTGACTAGTCTCTCACCAAGACACCTGCTGTTCTCCTCACACATCAACTCAATGTGTCTCCTCTGACTGTTGTTCTGTCTAATCCTGGCCTGTCTCTGCTCTCTTGGCTGCATAGCAGGCTCATAATTTTATCTGTGGTCCGTCATACGAGTGTAAATAAACATTTCAAATTTCCTCAGCATCCGAACTGTCATTGCGATCCACTGTTTTTCTTGGTTAACATGGACCACTCTCCCTCTCGTTACGTCACTTCCGATTTTGGCGGTTTTCAGATGCGGAAGTAAAATTCTCTCACAAAAACGACTCCAGAAGCCTTAATAGTGTATTTTAAAGTATATTTTAAAGTTCCTACATTTATTTTTCTATACATCGACTCACTGGAGTCTCTAACCTGGAATATGCCCTTTAACCCTTTTCTTTATTTAAAGGCTGAAATGTGAGGTTTACCTTATGAAACTTTTTCAAAGCTTTATTTGAACATTTACATTAGATATTTGAACAGGCTATTAAACTGTTGTCAGTAGGGCTGTGGCGGTCACCGCGGTTGTCTGTTGCCACCGGAGGTAGTGCACGTGACGTCACACACTCTATAACAAGCATAATACAAAGTTTTGTATACTAGTGTAATAATAGTAACAGTTGCAGATTGTTTTATTTAGACCATAAATCTATGCTAATTCACAAATGACCTCAAATGTCATACACGGCATTTCCATTAGATTGGCAGGTTTGAGCGCAGGAAAATACAGTTTATTCTGCATTCAGCAAATTTATTTCGTGATGAGCGATGGACCTTGTTGGAAAACCAAATACTACATCGCCGATCTGGAATCATTTCCATTCATGTCACCCATCCGCGTTATGTCACGTGATCGCAATTTCAGGCCCGGCTGGTGAGGTTTGTATTGGTGAGGCTTTCACCAAACTGGCCAAATACGAACGAGACAGCGGTAAATGGAAGATGCTAACAAGAAATGCAACATACGACGTGATTCCTATTCCACAGAGAGCGCGTGCAGACAAGGAGTTAACACGCCCGCTTGCTTGGTGGCGGAACAGTGAACCGTGTCTAAACCAGACGCCGCATCGCAACACAACAGGTTGAGTCTGTCTACACAGGACATTTGAACTTTGTGTCAGTACGTCATAAATGGGACGAGGCAGTTTACTGTGAGGGATTTGTCGTGTCGTATCGCGCTGCATCTAGTGTAGACAGCATCGCTGATTATAATGGGTTCTTGCTGCGCCGCTTGCGTTAGGTAGACAGGGTGTATTTAACTTTCTTATTTAAGGCTACTTTCCTATTTAACTGTATTTCTTTGATATTTATTTGAGTGTTTTGCAGGCTGAGTGTTCACTGACGGAAGTGCTACGTTTGTTAATAGATGATTGAGATGATTACATTTCAGAATTCTACACAACACCGCGCCACCGGCAGTAGTTGGTCCATTACCACCGCAGTGGTAAAAATCTGCCACGTCACAGCCCTAGTTGTCAGTCAAGTTGTCATTTAAAATCCAAACAACATTGGTAATGTTATTGTTTTAGTGATTATGCAAACAAAGTCATTTTATTTGTTGTTTGTTGATTTTTAAATATGAAACTTGAAGTGATTTATGTGTCTGTATTTTTGAACATCTCCAGCACATTTTAACAATACCATGCTAATACTGATAACCGTGATAATTTTGGTCACTATAATCGTGATAAGAAATTTTCATACCGTTACATCCCTAGAAGTAATGTACTGGGGACATTTTCTTGTGCAATGTATGTTTAATGTTATTTATTTATTTTTATTTATTTGTTTTTTGATTTTTCATGATATTTGATCAAATGACTTGTTGTGAGGTTCATTCTGGGTTGAATGAATATTCCTGGTTGAAAGTGAATGGACTTTGTCTTACTCTTTACAGGCTCTTTACAAAGCTCACCGAGGAGGTCAGTTTTGCAGGAGCCGATGGGTGTGTTTGTACTAGGGATGTGCGGGGTCCATGGGCGTCGCTAGGCCAAATTTCTGCTCAGCCCCCCTAAAAATCTTGCGATTCTTCCCCTTTAAGTTTCAAATGAAAACGGCAGCAGACTTCGGCTCCTCCCCATCTTTCTGCGCGTTCTTCAATCCACAGACTGCGGTGGCGCAGAGGAGAGGACAAGGTGTGTGTTTATCGATAGATTGTTATAATATCTACATCTATGCAGTTCTTCTGTCATAAATGCAGTTTACAAAAAGTCCTGGGAGAGCAATCGGTTTCCAATCTACTGTAAAGTTTTCGCTGCATTCACCACTCATCACACCACAGCTGTTTCCTTCAGCGAAAGCCCTTAACACATATGATGACTTTATAAAACGATCACATTATTGCTATTTTCATTTGAAAATTTAGCTTTCAATATAGAACATATTACAGTGCATGTGGCATTAACTACCATACAGTTATGCATAGAAATTAAAGACAGTAACCGACAGCACTCAGTCAGTGCACTCATTTTAATTGCATATCAGAGTGATTGACAGAGATTGAAACATTGTGTGTGTTTTGTATTAATTTTAAAAAAAAAATTTATTGTTTGAATTGAATTTATGTAGAACGTTTCTACAATTTTTTTGTACAAATTTTCAATCAATTTTTTGTAAATATATATATTTTTTTTTATTATTATACCCTCATTGGGGGCTGAGCCCCCCTAAAATGAAAATCCAAGAATTGTCCCTGGCGGGGTCTAGTCGACTAAACGGTACATTTTAACGTTACATTTAAAACATTTTAAATTTAAAACTTTTGAAAAAGAATACATATCAAAATATTTTAATATAAATATTTTTGAAAGCGTATCTGGGCGGAAACTACATTTTTACTTCAGACCTCGCATGCGTTTGGTGAGCTCAAAATGACCACGCGAACAACCAGCAAGGTGTGGGATTATTTTGGATTAGAAGGAAATGGAAAAGTTTTGTGTAAACTGTGTAATGTCAAACTGGCTTACAATAACTTTACTGGAGCGATGCGTAATCATATTCAATATAGGCACGTATGCGTTAGCTTGGAGGCTAGCCAAAGCCAGCAAATGTCAATCATGTCGTACACTACAACCCACCACTGCGGTACACGATCCCGTCCGCCCTGTCTGCTTGTTTGTAGTTATCTCTCTGCATGCCTGTGACTTCAGTTCGAGCACGTTTTTTTTTTTTTTTTTCAAGTGCAGAATCGCCTCTAGTCCTGTCTTTTGCCAGACCACATTAACATGTTAAATTCACTGAACAAATGCACGTGCTCGAAGTAAAACGAGCATTGTTTTGTTTTTAGACAATATAGCCAGCATGAAGTACATTTTTAAAAGCCGTTTTAATGCTATTCTTTGAACTTTCCTATTGTTTTTGACGTGCTTTAATATGTTGGCTGACGTTAAATGAAAATGAAGAATTATGTCAGTCTATTGATTGATTTTCCATTTCTGACTGCATTGCTCCAGCCGATCTGAATAAATAAGCTATGCACTGGTTTATGTTGAGTGTATGCTCTTCCTTTTTTTCTGTTTAACGACCCTCTAAAATTAAATAATGATAATGCGAGGCGATATCTGAACTTTTACTGATCAGAGTACTTGATGTGCAGGCCTTCTATTACGACGAGAACTCCTTAGGAGATTAATAGTTGAAGTCTTGAAGTTTGAATTTTGATTTAACGTGGTAGAGTCTACATGAAGAGTTTATTTGCAAAAACGGATAACTGTTATCATGTTTCTATTGTTTTTGTGTTAGTTGGCTACATGTTTTAGTTTTTTTTTTTTTTTTTTTAACCTAATCAAAATAACCCAACTGCAGTTTGATTGAGATTAATTGGAATGCACAATGAAAAAACATGATTTTTGAGAATTGTTCTGAGAAGTTATCCGTTTTTGCAAATTAACTCTTCATATAAGATTCCAGTGTTACAAGCAACTTTCATAATCCCCAGTAAAACCACTGCAAGTTCTGATTTTAAATTTCTAGTATGAAAAGTACCTTTACCCACCTTTAAGCGGGGTTTAGAAAGAAAATTACCCAGAGTTGAGCTCAGCGGGAAAGCCCTAATGTTTATTTTTATCAGTGTAACGTTTTTGTGCCACATTTGAGAGTGTTTTATGAACCTGTTATTACAGAGTAATTCAGGGTTTGCAAAGAAACTGTTATTGAAGGATGGAGTAGCACAAACTATATTTGACCCAACTTTAAACCGGCAGCTTGTGAATAAATGGAGAAGAGTGCTGTTGCTCAGTTCACAATGTTTACACACTTAAAGCCCAACGGCAAGTAGGGGTGGAAATCTTTAGGCACTTCACGATCCAATCCGATTCCGATTCTGGGAGTCATGATCCGATTTCAAAACGATTCTTGATCTACATTTTTTTTCTTAATTCTTCCAGTGCTTCCCACAGGATTTTGTGACACTTGTGGTGGCAGGTGACGTCACACATTAATTTGCATATTTATGACGTCATTGTGTCAAGTTTGCATTCTGAGAAGTTTTGACACTTCAGATGTTCACATTTACATATTTTCTGTTGTCATACATGAAACAGGTATAAATAGTGACTAATCACGACCAAATAATACTACATCAGTGTTTACCCTACCATTATTTTAGGGGCGGCCCACCCCCCCAACAACACCCCCCACCCCCCTTGAAGGTCAAGTTAATTTTATTTAATTTTATTTTCTCTATAGCGCTAGACCACAAAAGAAGTCATTCAATGTTACCTTCCCTACAGAACAGGTCTATACCTTGTTCTTTTATTAAACAAACTAAATAGCCTTATGTTATTTATCTTATTTACACGATGGCATGTAATTTCTGTCTCTACGTTACATGATCGCGCTCTCTGTATCGCGCGCACAGCGGAGTTCCGCCCCGGTTCACACACACACAAACGTAAGCGCACACACAAGTGAGCACACTCCCAGTCCTATTTGTAAATATTAAGCCGCAAAACGACTATTTAAATATGACTTCTGCGTGTCTCTGTGTTAATGTATTAATGTATAGCGGGTTTGTTCACTACTCATACAGAAGCGTGCGTGATTCTTGCAGTGATATTAACGTCTGCCGCCTCACTAAATGAGGACATAAATACATGAACAACATCTCCAGAACTGCTCTGAGAGTCACTTCATGAGCATTTGACCGTTTCATTTGAGAAAAACTATCCTCATATCATATACACACAGAAATGTAAAGGTATTAACGGCAACCCGTCAAAAGTTCGGTTTCACTTGAAGACATTGGGCAGAAATATATTACTATTGTTCAGCAGACCGTACGTAATAGGCTACTACTACTAAAACTATTAAAACCATATCTTTAAGGAATAATCATACAATGTTTTCAATGTTATTATCGATATTAAATCCCCTTTATTTTATTTATTTCATTCAAATTAAATTAAAAGAATGTTTTTATGTTGGGGAAAAAAACTTAACAGTCAGTTAGCGACAGGTGCTTGGAAACCCTGTTTTGTACTCATTTATTGACGCGTCTGCTGCAGTACGGCCAACTGAACGCGCTGCTTCTCTGCCGCACGCTGCACAGAACAGACGCCGAGAGAGGCGACACTGCGCCGGCAGCACTGGAGACCTCTTCTAACTGAACCATAGCTAAAGTTTTTTCAAAAAAGTCGCTAGGTTTGTCAGTATGTACCTTTTATGGAAAAAAGCTGCTAAAAGGGTCTGAAAGTTGCTAAATCTGTGCTAATATATTGTGCTAAAGTCGTGCTCGTGTGTGTGAGACGCGGGAGCTGATGGCAGCGGGCGGTGGGTATTTGTGGCGGTTGATTTGGATATTGTGGCGGCCCGCCACAAATAAATCAATGTATGGAAAACTGTGAAACTGTGAAAGTCTTCTACTGTGCAAATACATCTTTACAAATTTACACACTAACCAAAATTGGAGTTTCTATGCTTTTTGTTTATAGTTGGAATCTCTGTGACAGTACTGCCATCTTAAAATAATCGGTACTGGTTTCGCGATTTCGTTTCGATTTAAGATTATCATGTCAACGATTCGATTCAATTCGACATCACAATCATAGTTGTGGGTTTTTCTTTTTCCCTCAGCATTATTGCCATTTGAATATTACTGATGAGATCATAGACAGTGACAGCTTTAATAGGCTGCATTCACACTAATGCACGGATCTAATTCGACACATCAAATGTTTTGTCTTGCTCTGAAAACTTAACTAACTGTTTACATCAATTTCATATAAAAGTATTCAGAGATGCAAGTGCATTTAACCGCAGCCGCGAGCTTCAGGACAATACATAAAGCGCATGTGAAAGTCTGTCAGTATGCGAGTTTCGTGCATCTAATATGTACTGCATTCCAAATGGCATAAATAAAAGCATATCTAAAGTAAAACTCTGAAATAACAGCGGGTGGAAGCACACACTGTCCAGTAATGCGCACGTGTCTCACGGCGCATATCCTATGCGATGAAGCTGCTGCGATTGTCTCTAGCTTGCACACGTGCCACATGCGGGGGAAAAAACAAAATGTTTAGAATCGATTCAGAATCGTTCAAGAGAGAATTGCGATGCATCGTAGAATTGATTTTATTTTTTTCTCCCACCCCTAACTGCAAGTAAATTTCAGTGTGATTGTAGAGGTCAGAAAAAGATGGAAAGTAGTCATAGAAACCCAAATTATGATTTAATTTAATTTATTTTTTAATTGTAAGAGGACTTCAAGAAAAATTATTAAAATAAGTTGGACTCTTTTGTAGCGATTAACAGTTTGATGATAAATCATGATAAAATTACCCACAGTTAGTATTATCACTTCATATTTTAATTATCATTAAAACCGTATTTGATTACTGCAATTTGAACAACTCAGGATAAATAAATACTGTCTAGCATAAAACACAGTTTTAAGTAACAGTTTCGTGTGCGCATAGCACACAGAGTAATTTCGTTTTGTGTGAAAACATGGCAGAAAGCTGGGAGGTTTTAAAAGAGTGCTAAGTAGGGATGTAACGATTAACCGCGAGCCGGTTGAAAATCGATTCAAATATGTGACAATTCAAATCGGTTGAGATGCGAAACAAATCGCGATTCAATTAGGGTAGTTTATATGAATGCATGTCTGAGGGGAACTTACTGTCTTTAGAAAAGTTTAGATGGTATTTTTCTTCTCATCTTGCCTCTGTATAATGCATATTAAAGTTCATAAGTGCAGCGCTGCTTTGTTTACAGCGGAAACCAAGGAAACGCTTAAAGCGCCACCTGCTGGCAGAGAGTGAATCTGCGTCTCATTCAGCTCGTCTGCTGTTTCTATGTATAATTTCTCAAAACTGAAGTCATACCATTCTGTTTTTGCTTCAAATTTCGAAATTATACAGTCTAATTTAGGTTAAAAACTGCTCCTGCTGTTGAATGTATCTTTGTTTGGATCATGATTAAAATGCAGTGGTTGCCTCTAATTTTAAATGGAAAGAGCACAGACAAAGCCTTATTTAGTTTTTATGAAGAGATTTATTTTATTTATGTTACTTATTTATTTGATTTGGGGCTTGTTTTAAAATTTCAGTTTAGTTGTTATTTACATTTACATTATATTTACATTGTTATTTAGCAGACGCTTTTATCCAAAGTGACTTACAAATGAGGACAATAGAAGCAATCAAAACCAACAAAAAAGCAATAATATGCAAGTGCTATATTAGTATATTATAGTGTTATTTCAATTTCACAAAGAAACGTGCAGCATTTTGTCCAAGCAATAATAAAAGAACATTATAATTTGTCTTATCTCATTTTCTTTAAAAAAATCATGAATCGTGAATCGAATCGTGAAATCAAAATCGCGAATCGAATCGTGAGTTGAGTGAATCGTTACATCCCTAGTGCTAAGGGAATTATATACAGGTGCATCTCAAATTAGAATGTCGTGAAAAAGTTCATTTTTTTTTTCTTGTAAGTTATTTCAAAAAGTGAAACTTTCATATATTTTAGATTCATTGCATGTAAAGTAAAACATTTCAAAAGTTTTTTTTGTTTTAATTTTGATGATTAGAGCTTACAACTCATGAAAGTCAAAAATCAGTCTCTCAAAATATTAGAATATTTACAATTGAGTTTCAGTAAATGACCATCCCTACAGTATAAATTCCGGGTATCTCTTGTTCTTTGAAACCACAATAATGGAGAAGACTGCTGACTTGGCAATGATCCAGAAGACGAACATTGATGCCCTCCACAAAGAGGGTAAGTCACAGAGGGTCATTACTGAAAGGGGTGGCTGTTTACAGAGTGCTGTATCAAAGCATATTAAATGCAAAGTTGACTGGAAGGAATAATTTGGGTAGGAAAAGGTGTACAAGCAACAGGGATGACTGCAAGCTTGAGAATACTGTCAAGCAAAGCGGATTCAGACACTTGTGAGAGCTTCACAAGGAGTAGATTGATGCTGGAGTCAGTGCATAAAGAGTCACCACGTTCAGACGTCTTCAGGAAAAGGGCCACCAAGCCACTTCTGAAGTAGAGACAACTGTTGCTCAGTGGTCCAAAGTCCTCTTTTCAGATGAAAGTAAAGTTTGCGTTTCATTTGGAAATCAAGGTCCCAGAGTTTGGAGGAAGAGTGGAGAGGCACAGAATCCATGTTGCTTGAAGTCCAATGTGAAGTTTCCACAGTCAGTGATGATTTGGGCTGCCATGTCATCTGCTGGTGTTAGTCCACTGTATTTTCTGAAGTCCACAGTCAACGCAGCCATCTACCAGGACATTTTAGAGCACTTCATGCTTCCTTCTGCTGACAAGCTTTATGGAGATGCTGATTTCATTTTCCAGCAGGACTTGGCACCTGCCCACACTGCCAAAGGTACCAAAAGCTGGTTCAATGACCATGGTGGTACTTTCCTCTAGCTCAAATAGTAGAGCATGGCGCTAGCAATGCCAAGATCATGGGTTCGATTCCCAGGGAAAGCAAGAGCTGATCAAATGTAACTGTAACTTGAATGCAATGTAAGTCGCTTTGGATAAAAGCGTCTGCAAAAAAAAATGTAAAAAAAATGTAAATGGTACTGTGCTTGATTGGCCAGCAAACTCGCCTGACCTGTATTGTCAAGTGGAAGATGAGAGACACCAGACCCAATGCAGATGAGCTGAAGGCCACTGTCAAAGAAACCTGGGCTTCTATACCACCTCAGCAGTGCCACAAACTGATCACCTCCATGCCACGCCGAGTTGTGGCAGTAATTAAAGCAAAAGGAGCCCCTACCAAGTACTGAGTACATATACAGTAAATTAACATACTTTCAAGAAGGCCAACAATTCACTAAAATTTTTTATTTTTTATTGGTCTTATGAAGTATTCCAATTTGTTGAGAGTGAATTGGTGGGTTTTTGTTAAATGTGAGCCAAAATAATCACAATTAAAAGAACCAAAGACTTAAACTACTTCAGTCTGTGTGCATTGAATTTATTTAATACACGAGTTTCACAATTTGAGTTAAATTACTGAAATAAATGAATTTTTCCACAACATTCTAATTTGAGATGCACCTGTAAATGAATATGAATGAATTATATGAATGTGCCTCTGAAGGTTCCATTTTCAAAAAAGATTTGACTATTTTGTTCGGCATCATCTTCACTCCATCTAATACCTAAAGTGTTCTTAATTGCAATGATGCTTTGTCCACGGAGGTTACAGGAAACGGCTGTAATTCTACTGTTCCATGAGCGCCACCTGCTGTATGAGAGTGGATTTACAGAGAGTTACATTTACATTCAGTTTGCATGCAGTTTTTGTCTGTCCAAAAACGGACCGAATTTGTATACCCTGCTGTAGATTTTGACCGGTTGATGAAAAACAAGCTTATTTAAACAATTTAGATAAGGCATTTAGAATTCTTTATTGAGCAGATAAAATACATATAATCATTTATTAATCGGTTATCATTTTGATGTAACCCTTTTCTTTGTTTAAAGGCTGAAATGTGAGCTTTACCATTGAACATTTCATACATGTTATTAGGGATGCAATGATACAATTTTTTTCAGATCAGATCCAGAAAAAAACGAGTATCGGCCTATTCCGATACCAGTGCAGGTTTTTTTTTTTTTTTTTTTTTTTAAATCAATGTTTCTATACTTCTGTGTGTTGACCTGATCGTCACTCTCTTGTGTGTTAAATCAAAATGTACTAAATATAGACAACTTCATTATAAACTAGGTTAGTGGATAATTTAGCAAAAATCATGAGTACACAATTTTATAAAATCTAAACATTATAATGAAATAACATTATTTAGTGGTGAACAAATAGAAGTGAGTAAGTGTAGGACTAAATCTGGTAAAATGTTACACATTGCTCTTTGTATTGTTGTAAAATACATTACTGAAAACAAATAAATGTATTTATATATAAATATAAACCATAACATTAAAAGACATTTCTTTTAAATGCATAGCACAGCAATGAAGGCAGCAACATAGATAGGAGTCCAATCTATCATATGTTGCTGCCTCCATTACTGTGCTGTACATTAGATTATTAATAGCCTTTCTTGTTCTGTCCTATCTTGGGTCGGGTATCGAGTTCGATACTTTTTAGGCATCGAGCGAAATTGCGTCGATACCATCGAGTATAGTCTTGTTGTTCGGTACCATGTTATGTTGTGTGTGGAAAAAAAATTGATTTAAAAAAAAAAAAAAAAAAACTTTAAACCACCATTGAGTGTTTGAGTCTGTATAAACATCAAGCTGTAAAATATATATATATATATTTTTATTTTTTCTCGAGATAATGTAATCATGTTAAAATTTATTTCATAAAATTGGTATTGAAAAAAGTATCGTTCAGGAACCGGTATCGAAGTTAAGGTATTGGTATCAATATCTTAAATTTTTGAACGATACCCACCCCTAGTCCTATCATAGGACAGAACAAAAAAAAACCGCTATAAATAATCTTTCAACGCGCAAAAGTATTATAATATGAAAAACAAAGTGCTTATGTGCATCCCGTGCGCAGAATGATGCGCTTGAAGCAGCAAGGAGTCACAGTGCGCAGCATAGAGAAGTTCAAAGCATAAAGGAAAGAGATATTGATGCGTAGTTTATTAAGCCTTTTCTTTTAACAGTTTTAAATTTCAGTTACTGTGCGCTCTTGGAGAGAGTTTCATCGTCTTGACTGATTTAACCAAACATGACACACAGTTTAAATACTGAATGGAGGATGACAGACAGCTGCAGCTGAGAGATGAGTTTACGTGAACTTGAATTTAATTACTTAAATATTCATCTGTACCTCACATTAAACTATGGAACGGCTTCAGAGCACTTGCACTTTGACTTTATGGTGCTTTATAATGTTTTTGTGTTTTTGTGGGGCTTAACAATAACACGATAGTATATGCACAATATCGGATTTGGATCGGTCTCGTCTGACCGATACCCGATCCGGCAGAAAATGCCAGTATCGGAGCCGATAGTGATACGGAGTATCGGATCGATGCATCCCTATATGTTATTAGATAAACTGTTGTCAGTCATGCTGTCATTTAAAATCCTGACATCATTGGTAATGTTATTGTTTTGACAAACAAAGTCACTTTATTTGTTTGTTGATTTGAAATATAATACTTGGTGAATCTATTTATTTGTCAATAGTTTTTGAACATTTCCAGCACATTTGAACAATATCGTGATAATACTGATAACTGTGATAATTTTGGTCACTATAATCATGATAAATTTTCATACCGTTACATCTCTACTCTTTTGAAAGAACTTTTGTTTAGTGTTTTGCTCTTTAAACAACACAAACACCTGAAGATAAATCTATAAAAAATTTATAAATTTACATATTTATTCGTATTTTATTATTTAATTTTTTTTATAGTGTGGACTTGATTTTGCCCTTCTGGAATTGTTTGGATTTGAAAAGTGACCATTTCATACCATAGTGGAGCCAGACTGAATGTGTTTGCTAAAACATTGCTGTTTAGCTAAAGGCTTATTTTTTTATTTTTTGGCCTACATTAGTCTTGTGGTGAACAATCAATCTGTGCAAGTTAATCTACAGGGGGAAAAATAGTTTTTCTTTTTAATCTGTAGTCAAAATCTGAGAATTTTCTTTCTTTCTGGAATGATGTTCAGCTCTGATGTAAGTTTGATGGCTTGGGCAGAATATCCTTAACCACTTTCCTCCAACTTCTAGTCTGCTGAGGGCTAGAGATGGCGAGGTGGTGTGCTAAAAACTCCGCTCTAACTTTTGCTTTCAATATTCTGTTTCACTCAGAAATATGTCACAGTATTCTAATTTCTAGTTCATGCTGACTTTTAACATTTGTTTCTTTTATTTTGATGAATGTTTGTGAATTATTTCTTTTTGGAATGACATGCACAGGTGAATCGATTATTAAGAGTAACCATTCAAATATAAGGTCCATTTTTAATTTCATGTTGACTTTAAAGTAGACCCTGTTCTGTCTGTTTTTTTTTCCTACTTATGCTGTTCTTGCTTGGTTAGGCTTCAGCGTATTTTAAAGCTTAGCTTGAATTTATTTCCTGTATGCGTTAAACCAGTTGGTTTTAACTGGGTCTGCTAGTTTTGCCTGTTTTTATGTAGTGTTCATAGCCTGATGGTCAGGATGTGGCAAGTTTGGCAGGACCATCCTCTGCAGTAATGTTGCTTTCCTTTGCTAGAAAGAATTGTGAAAGCATTCTCTTTCGCCTGCACTAATAAACAGCCCATTTGTCTGGTGATTTAAAGGGCTTGAGCCTTCCTCAGGCCTAGAGTCTCCTTTTAGGGTCAACAGAGCATGACTCAGAGCAGGACAGGAGAGATCGAGAGAGAGAGACTGTCTCACCACTATCATCTAATAAACACCGTAAACTGGTCTGGGAAGCTTAAAATATAAAGAACTACTACTTTTTTACCTGATCTCTAACTGGTTTTGACAAACACTTCAGCTGAGTGACTTTTCTTTGTCATTTCTTGTTTTTATAAGTTCTAAATGACTTGTTCAGCATATCCTCTCGTAACCTGGTGGTCTTTCAATCCGGAAGCTTACGGTGGGTTTAACAATGGCTAGTTGATATGTGTATGAGCAGGGAACCGAGCTACTCTTTTTCTCTGTATTCTGAGGATTTTCTCGGTAAGATCTCGGCTTCGTTTTGAAGCCCTATTAAGAGGGAGTTCTCTCCACTCAGGACTAATCCAATCTGGCACATTCCTGCTGGGAGAATCCTCAGGGTTCTGATCCTCCCAGACACCCCATCTGAGTGAGGACTGCCCTTATTGTGGACTCTTCTATTCTCATAGTGACCACTCGAAGTCAGCTGATCAAATTTAATATATTTTGCGTAAGATGCGTAACGTGTTTTGCCATGTTTGTGCTATACAGACAAAAATGATTCTTTAATTGTGTAGAATGTTGAAAAGTGGTGTGCTAAATGTCTTTCGAAGTGATCTAATTTGCATTTTTTGCCTGCCAGTTGATGAAATATGCAAAATAACCCTGTAAGGAGGTCTCGTGAGATTTCTTATTTATTTTATGACCCATAAACATTGTTTGATGTTGTAAATCTTTTCTTTTACCTGTGGTGTTGTTTTTGGCAGAATGGTAGATTTAGTGTTTAGAGTGCCGCAGGGATGATGTATATTTTTAGGCCAAAGCACAGGAATGAGTTAGCATTTTAGCACTTATGGAATTAAGTGCATTTTTTTTTTTTTTTGTGCAACAATTTTTTTATGGGTTTTTGGTTAAATGCCTGGAATGAGGTCTGTTGATAACACAAGCTCAGGATATTTTTGTATTTTATACAAAAAAATACATATTACATATTTTATATATAAAAATACATATTTTTATATACATATGCATAAATATACATATTTCATGCCAAATCGCTATATTTCCTTGTTTAAAATGTACTGCAAGATGCAGTTCCTTTCCAAACCGCTATAAGCGCCGAACCTGTTTTTAGCCTAAATGCAATATGTCCTCTCGACTTGTGTTGTCAAAAGACCTGGTACTTCGGTACCAAGTCGGTGACTAAAAAAATGAAAACGTCACGGTACCATGTTTTTTTTAAGTACCGGTGGTACCGAGTACCCGGTCAACCCGGTTCGTGACGCGTGCGGCCCTTTGATTTCCATAATGCAGAAGACACGGATGGAATTTCGAAATCCAGTTTTAAAAAAACGGAATTTACAGTTTAGCACCGAATGTCACGCAATTTGTCAAATCAAATAGCTACACGGACTAGTATCTGTAAATATTAAGCCGCAAAAGTCGATTCAGATATGAATCCCTTATGTTCTGCGAGTCTCTGTGTGAATGAATGAATGGCAGAGACTCGCGTTTTTTTGTTGTTGTTTTTTTACTACATACACTGAAGCGCGCGTGACGGTAGCGGTGATTTCAGCATCTTATGAGGACATAAAAATACATAAACAACATCTCCAGAACTGCTCTGAGAGTCACTTTACGAGCATTTTACCGTTTCATTTGAGTAAAACCAGCATAAGCTACACACAGAAATTTAAAGGTATTCACGACAACCCGTCAAAATAAAAGTTTATCTTAAAGACATTGTGCCAGAAATATATTACTATTATTTAGTAGAATGTATGTGATACTATTACTACTGTTGAAAAAAATATTTATTTTTAAAGAAATAATCACACTGTTTCTTCCGTGTTTTAATTTTAATAGTAAATTCCCTTTTTTTTACCAAAAAAAAAAAGTTTAAATTTCATTAATTAAAAGACAAATTAAATTTGTGTGAAACTTTACTGTTTACTGTTTTTCATACTTTTATTACTTGCGGAAAAAACTTGAAACAATTTAAATAAGTATAAAGAATGGCATTGATTTTTGTACATTTTATTTTTGTTTGACTTTATTATTAAAAATAGTGTTTTTTTTTTTTTTTTTAATTAGCATTTGGTACCGAGAAACGTGGATTTTAACTGGTATCGGTACCGAATACTGAAATTTTGGTACCATGACGACACTACTCTCGACCAATCAGAATTCGTTTGATGCAATCCAACATGGCGACGCTTTGAAGCGTTTGTTTGTGCTCAGTCTTCAAAATGAGTGCTTTAAACTCTAAGAACACTTTTGATGGCCTGGATGAGCCAGTAGTCAAGTTTCCATCCAACTGGCCTTTTACCGATAAAATGGTGTGTTTGATGACGTCATCCCTAAAAAAACGAATTGTCGCATAAGTTTTGGTTTGTCGCGCAAAAAAAAAAATTGCCCTTGAGCTGTTTCCATACATAATTTCTCCTATTGCGTAAATTATAGGCTAGTAGCCTGTTCTTCATCCATTTGAAACAAAACAGCCTATTATTAAATTGTACAGGCCTACATAAAATTATTTTTATTAACAAGTGTCATGAGGTTGTTTTTTTTTTTTGTACTTTGTTATAGACTGTTAGGCTACTTAATCAAGCAATAATCATAAACAGGTGCAGTTGTATTATTACTGTTTTTTTCTGATTAACGTTTATAGGAAATAGGAATGTTCATTTCGATTATTTTATTTCTCCTAACCGACGGTCGTTAAGCCATACCGTTAACCGACAGGATTGTTAAATTACAATTAAATTAAATTTTAATTAATAGGTGGCTGTGACCCATTAAAAATACCTAAATTTGTTTTCCAGGGATTAATTTTATACACACACAAAGCAGCATAAACAACATGAACGTGAGGATTCACATGCACGAACCTGCAGAGCTTCTGCGAACAGAGCAAAACACAAGATATTTTATATAAAAGAAATAGGCCCATATGCAAAATATATATTTCTAAATAATTAATGAATTAACAAAACGAAAGAAGAAAAACAAAAAACTGTGCAACAATTAGCAGCCTATATGGAGAATTTCAGTTCATTTTTGCGATGCACTCTTGAGAAAGCGACGTCCTGTTTGGCCGAGAAGCTGTCACCGGACGACCTGATGATGAATTTCAACAAATTTTTGGAAAAAAAGGATGGATTTGTAGCGTTTTGAAAGAAAAAAAATAAATAAAAACTTTGAATTTATAATCAACAATATTGTTGTTTCATTTAACAATCATTGTTTAACATGTTCAGACTGAGCCAACAGACCATTTTAACAGGATAAATTGAATATTAACAAAATGTATGGGTCTAGGTAAAAAAAAAAAATCATTTTCATGAAAACTATTAAAATGGATTTATAGCGTTTTGGAAAAGTGCTCTTCATATTTACATATCATACAAGCCGCCACCATATCCACATCGACCGCCACAAATCAGCTCCAGTGTCTCACACACACACAAGTGCGACTTCAGCACTAAGATTTAGCAACTTTCAGACCCTTTTAGCGGCTTTTTTCCATAAGGTACATACTGACAAACCTAGTGACTTTTCTGGAAAAAAACCTTAGCTTTCATTCAGTTGGAAGATGTCTCCAGTACTGCCCTGCGAGCACGAGGTCTGACTCTCCCGGCGCAGTGTTGCCTCTCTCGGTGTCTGTTCTGTGCAGTGAGCGGCAGAGAAGCAGCGCATTCAGTTGACCGTACCGCAGTAGACTCGTCAATAAATCATTTACAAAACAGCATTTCCAAGCACCTGTCACTTACTGGCTGTTTGGACTTTTAAATATGAACATAATTCGTCTGTTAATATGCTCATAGTTTGTTACTCAGACGCAGGCAATGCGCTGAATGAGACAAAACAGTAATATAGTGTAGATGTATGTTGATTTTTATCAGACGATGTCGCAATTATAAATCAGGATTTAAGGAGTAAAGTGAGAGTGATTCCTGGTTAACGTAATATTAATGGGTCGTGTTTAGTCACTATTTATACTTGTTTTATGTATGACAACAGAAAATATGTAAATGTGAACAGCTTTATTGGGCATTCAGTTGTATTACAGTATGTAACAGTTCATAGAGTAGAACAGATCTGAAGTGCCAGAACTTGTCTGAACGCAAAATAAATATGCAAATTATGTGACTTCACCTGCCGCCACAAGTCTCACAAAATCCTGTGGGAAACACTGTACATTCATATAAACTACTCCAATTGTATCGTGATTTGTTTGGCATCTCAACCAATTTGAGTCGTCACATTTGAATAAATTTTCAACCGGCTCGCGGTTCATCGTTACATCCCTAAAAAAAATTAGCAATATTATGAGACTCAATCAGAATTTTTTTTTTTTTTTTTTTTTATAACTTGAGCACCCTGTTTTCAGACCGCTGGTCGAATTGGAATTGCTCCGTTTATTTTTATTTTGTTTTTACAAAGCATTTAATGTTATAACATACTACTGGTGTTATACTTTCAGTTATTTTGAATTTGAATTTCCTTGACTTTTTGAGTTGACATGTAAAACTGAATGCAGTGTTTCCCCATTTATTAACTAGTCTGTGGAGGCCTGCCACAGTCTAATCTGTCCCACCACAGTTTCAAAATAAACCGAAAATATATTGTTGATGCTCCTCATTATAACATAAAAGGTCTTTAATGCTGTTTCGTGCCATTGCTTTTGCTAAGCGTGCATCAAATGAACTAAAGCTGTTTGCGCTGCTTTTTTTAAAGCCAAGCATGCACTTTTTTTCACGCGATCAGCTTGTGATTCGGTTTTTCACATGTCTCAGAGCGGCTCCTTTCACTGTAAATGCAGTGAAGTCTGTTTTTGAACGTGCTGTGAGTTTAGTGCGCATCTGAGAACGCAACGGTTCACAGTATTTCACTAGATTTGTAATAAGCCGTGTTTGTAAGCCTGTTTTCATAGAAGTTGGTGTTTTCCACCAAAATAAAAGCTCAGCTGCAGTTTCCGACAAAATAAAAGCTAATAGGTTTATCTCTTACAAGCAAGAACTGAAATAAACAGACCTGCACAAAGAAAATACTGTAGGCTACAGGCAGAGCAAACTCGCTGTTTATTGGGAGAAAAAATGTAAATATCGGGGTGGGGATTTATATGAATGTATTTCTGAAGGGACTTTCGATGGAATTTCCTCCTCTGTTCCATAAGCGCCACCTACTGTCAGAGAGTGAAATTCAGCCTGTCTGCTGTTTAGGTTTTAGCATAGCATAATTTCATAAAGCTAAAGTCAGACCAGTATGTTTTTGCTTCAAATGTTGAAATGATACAATGAAATAAAAATTTTTTTTAAAAAAACTGCTCATGCTACATGTGTAGTATCTTTGTTTGTATTGTGCAGTGGTTGGTTCTAATTTCAAATGGCTTTTTTTTTTTTTTTTTTTTATGAAATGTTTACTTGTAGTAGCAGCAACTGCAAAAACAGTTTCGTGGCCAGGACAAAATATTTGTAGCTGAAATTTTCTCAAGTCACCAGCCACTGGCAGACATTGGCTTGCATGTGTAGAAATTAGGACAAAGGTATTGTAATTTCCCTACTGTAGAGTAAGATAAAATTATATACCTGTGAAATACTCATTTTCATTTATTTTACAGTGCAATTGTTTTACAATATAGGGCTATTGCTGTCATAGGAATATAAATATAAAATTATTATTATTATTAGATTCAAATTTTTTTGGCTTCTAAATTCATTGGCGTGAGTGTAATTTAGACTGAGACACTGGGCGATTCCACAGTTTAGGCCTAACTGCAAGGACAATAGCCTGCAAAAATCAATCTTCATGGAGAAAGCCATTGTCCTCAGGTTAACATCCTGAGAAAACCTGGGGTACAGCTGTGTGAAAGGCAGGATAAATCTGGCAATGGTAAACTAGTAAACTTTGATCAAAGTTGAGTTGATGTAAAATTTAACGTATGTAACATGGACGGAAAAACAGTATAAATTCAAGCAGAAAGTGTACTTAATCTAATTCAGTTTAATAAAATTCTGGTTGAATCCCAGTTCATGTTTTGTTTTGTTCCTAATTTGGTATAGTTATGAGTCATGCGTTGTGTATGGTTCACAAAACTGGTAATAGGACTTCCATGCAGGCAGGGTGGCCATCTAATATTATCTGTTCTATAAACTTAAAGGTTTTGATTCTGACCCCGGACCCCCCTAGAGGAACCAAAGTCCACCCACCACAGTCTCACAAAATCATGTGGGAAACACTAGAATGTCTACATTTTGGCTAAGAAATATTTAGAAACATTTGATGATATTATTTCTGAACATAGGATTCGCTACAAGTTTGTACAATATTTGCCTTCATATTTCATTCTTTTGTTCTTGGATTTGTTTTTGTTCAATTCTCAACTGTCAACATTCTGAAAGAAATCTGAATTAAATTTTTTGCCATATAGCCCAGTCCTAGTAAGGGTCCAGTATAGGGATGTTCATTTCGGTTATTTTTCCTAACCGACAACCGACGCTCGTTAACCGATTATTAACCGTTAACCGACAAGATTATTTTAAATTAGAACTAAAATTAAATTAGAATAAGTGTCTGTGACCCGTTAAAAATACTAACATTTGTTTTCCGGGGATTAATTTTACATGCGCAAAAAGCAGCAAACAACCCTAACCTTTTACAATTCCGATTATCTTCATGACTAAAAGGAGTAGTTGCTTCCACTGTTAGAAGGGGAAAAAATTATAAAAATTAAGTGATTTCTCCAGCGCCGCACACAGTTTAGCATTCTACCTTGACGATGCGTCCTGTTCATTATCATTATAAAAAAAAAACAATCAGTCAAACATATGGAAAAAAAAAAACACTGCTCAGTTTAAATATGTAGTAAAATCTGTGTCGTTAAGCGTTATCACCGTACCACCGTGAAGCTATGCAAAACATTTTGTTTTAGGTGGATACTGGAACGCAAATGAAGTAGGACTATACATAAAAGGTAAATAATATTTTGGCATTCAAATACATCGCGGAAACATTTGATTGTGTCGAACGAGAGACCCAACATTGGTTTCAGTTTCGTTTTAGCTTTAATTCGTTTTGGTTTGTTGTTTATATAGCTATAGCTTCTTACATTTTTAATTCTTGTTTTTTTTCTAAATAGCCTACTGTTAATTGAAAGGATTTGTTGTGGAGTGAGGGGAACTAAAATAGCATAGCTATGTTTACAGTGTCTATTATAATATTTGTAATTCACGTCTGCCTTTTTCTGAATGAAATAATAAAATGCGACTTTTTCTTTTTTTTTTTTTTTTTTTTATACACGTAGCTTATTTTAACCATGAAGTAAACCTTTTAAAATACCTTGATTTTAAATTACTGAAAAAAATAAATAAGTGACTTTAAACCGTTTAACTGATTGTATTAATCGGTCAAAATTCTTATCGGTCGGTTAACGGTTGAACATCCCTAGTACAGTAGACATTGCTATCAAGCCTTGAATACCACTCTTGTTGCAGCTGTTGTCATGATGAAACTGTTGCAAAGGAGCTTGTGGGATTGGGTGACAGCGACATAGGAATGTGACCATCTTGTCCCAGCACACCAACTGTCCCTGAAATTGTGATGAACCCATTCCTAATAAATGGACCCCTGAGCAAACAACACAATGCAGGGCTCTAGACTCATTCTTCCCACTGGTCGCTCTTTTGCGACTAACTTCGTCAGTTGGTCACAGGAGCACATAATTTGCTGGCAATTTTTTATTTTTTTATTTGCTACAACATGGGATTAATCAATGCATGCTGATTAACTTTTATCATAGTTGATAGTTATATGGTAACAAGTGTTCTAACGAGTGTATTACTTGTGATTTTTAAATTTTGTGAACAGAATTTCGAATTTGCAATCTTGGTGTCATGTTTTACAAGAAACGATAATTGTCTGTTTTGCTTATCTATACACCTTTCACTTTTTAAGACTAAAACAAAAGATGGATTCTTTGTTATTCTTAATTATAAAGCGCAGCAATAATAAAAGATTAGGCTATAATGACAAATTAGCTTGCATAACGTTTATTAACAAAAACTAATAAGACGAGGCATGGCATACACCACATGCTGTATTATACCGACTAATAAATTACAGAATGCTAGCAAACACTGAGGAATCAAATAAATAAAAATAATAAAAATTAAAGAGAACCTCCGTAGCGTAATGTGAGGTAAACAGCAAAGATAAAAAGCTTTTTAAAACGAAAACAAAAAGAAAAGTAAAACTAAACTGGCTGTCAGTGACGAGACTTGCAAGACGTTTTTCCCCCACAAGAATACCAACATGTTCACCTTCACTGGTTTAAGAAGCGGTCTTTTATTTTACTTTAGTGTGAAAACTAAATCCTCCATCAGCCATCGTTTCCTCAATATTCGCGTCATTTTTGCTGCGCGCACCTTCGCGCTCATGCTGGCGGTAGGGCTGGGTATCGTTTAAAAAATTTCAATACCGATACCTTGAGTTCGATACCGGTTCCTAAATGATAGTTTTTTTCGATACCAATTTTATGAAATCAGTTTTAACAAGATTACATTATCTCAAAAAAAAACTTTGGTTTTATTTTTTCAGCTTGTTGACATTTATACAGACTCAAAGCCTCATCTCCTGAGCCACTGCACAAAGGAACAAAATATATCCAACACGCTAAATCAGTGCAAATAACTTTAATAAAGTTCAAATAGTTTTCAGTTTACACATCTGTTAGGCTACATTGACACTAGTGCATGTTCGTTTTAAAATGCATAGCTCAGACAGAATCATAATTTCTATTAATTTATTCTAGGTTGTTAAAGGCTTCAAGAAATTGAAAATCTTTATCCACTTTTATAAGTGGGTGTTTTATTTTCTTTCACCATATGTTTTATTATTAAATTCTGGTGTAGTACGTCTAATTATTTGAATGCATATAAACTTAGTTTATTCAAATTTATGCTTAAATTAGCCTTATGAAATGTTTTATTTTTCCTCAGAAATTCTGTGTTCTGGTTTTTCAAATGAAGGCATAAAACATTCATTTCATTTATCTTTAAATTATTGAAAATCAAAGTTTATTTATTTTGGCAAACAAAAGGGTTTACTATTAAAATTAAAACATGGAAGAAATGTTGTGTGATCATTACATTAAGTTTTAATAATTTTAATAGTAGCCTAGTAGTAACAGTATGTACTGTCTGCTGAACAATAGTAATGTATTTCTGCCGCAATGTCTTCGAAGTTAAACCGAACTTTTATTTTGACGGGTTGCCATGAATAACTTTACAGTTCTGTGTGTATATGATATGACACTAGTTTTACTCAAATCAAATGGTAAAATGCTAATGAAGTGACTCTCAGAGCAGTTCTGGAGATGTTGTTCATGTGTTTATGTCCTCTTTTAGTGAGGCGGCAGATGCTGAAATCACCGCGAGCGTCACGCGCGCTTCAGTCTGTGTGTAGTAAACAAAACCACGCGATAGAGAGCAGACTGCTCCGTATGCTTTCGAATCGCTCTCGCGGATGTCAAACACTAATCAATCTGCACCGTGCCGCTTCTAGTCGAACACACCTAGTGCTGCAGGCTTATTACCTCACTGACATCGATAAGATTAACCCCTTAGGTATCGAAATTTGGTACCGAACAAGACGTTTTTCGATACTCTATGCTATCGAGGCAATATGGTCGGTGCCTAAAAAGTATCGAGGTCGGTGCCTAAAAAGTATCGAGCTCGATACCCAGACCTAGCTGGCGAGTATAAACCAGGCTCTACACCTGAAGCACTCGCACTGAAAGCACCTCTGTCACTCTCTTCATGTAATCAGTGAAATCGGACTCCTGCTATACTGTATGTACAGCGATATCTTCAATGCTTGCTGTATGGAGCAGTGCAGACCATGCACTCGCATAAATGTGACCACATCAAATTTTAACTCACACATTCTCAAAAAATTGTCGCAAATGCGACCATTTTGGTTGCAGTCTAGAGCCCTGCAATGGATGAATCCTTTGCCCTTTTTCTTATCTGGACTGGCCTTTCACGTTCGGTGTGCTGAAATGAAGGAATACAGTAAAATTAATCTGCATTGAGCAAATGACTCTGTTCATGTTTGAAAGGTGAACTATCAGTATTCAGGAGACTAATCTTTCTTTAATTTTGCTTTTGCAGGTTTCCTTGGACTTCACAGCCACATCTTCAGCATTTTTAGCTGGATTTTAACCTTTCCCATCTGAAGACGGCCATGGAATCGGTAAATACCTTTATGTTGCAGCTAGTAATGAATATTTGACTGTTAGCGGCTTGTTCCTTGTTTTTGGTGTGACGGTTGGATATTGAAACACTGAGGAAGCATAATTGAGGCTACAACTGTCTGACTCTGGCTGCAGTGGGATGTTTATTTTCCTTAGATATTGTTCATTTTTAGCCAGTTTGAGAATAGTGACTAGGCACTTTGAGCTGGTGTTTCTCACTTTCATTAAATAGAGTATATATATGTTTGAACATGTAGCTTTTATTTGTGAATGTGATGCCGTTAAGTTTGTTGGCGCCCCTACTAGTACCAACAGGCAGGTGGACGGCTCAGTTCTGGAATGTGTGCATTAAGAGCAGGGCTTATTGCATGCCTGGGCCCTGCCTGCTGCTGCTTTTGTTAAGGGTTTTTGTTTTTGAGTGTGGATTTTGCCTCCTCTGTGTATATGTGTGCGTAGAGGCTGTTGTGAAAATGGGTCACTGCTTGCAGAGAGCTCGCTGTCTCTAATCTAGAGTCCCACTCCAGCACACAGCTCATGTGACCATGCTTCTTCATCAGTAAGCAGCGGCAGCCTATGACAGTCATTCCCCCACGGAAGCCAGCAGACCCATAGTAGTAGAACAGATAGTGTACTGTTGTGTACTAAGAAAGGCTTAATAATACTTCACCCAAAAATGTAAATTCTGTTATCACTTGCCTTTCAAATCAAGGCCTTCCTCCATGGAACACACAATTGGATTTTAAGCAGCTGTTTTCCATACTCTGACTTTAAAACTTGGTACAACCAAGTTGTATACAAAAAGTACAAGGCATTAATGAATGATATTGATTCTTGTTCTTTTTCTTAGAATTTCTGTGTCGGATGGTTTCATAAGATTTACAAAACATTGTTTATCTTTTCTGTTCCACCCAAGAAAGACAGAGTTTGGAACACATTTTATTTTTCGAGTGAACTATTCCTTGAAGTTTTGTATGTAGCATTGTATCGCTACAGTTGTGAATGCTATTATCTCTCAGCATACAGGCTAGCAGAATGAAGTCAAGCTCCTTTTTTTTACCCTCTGAAGTGCTGATAATTTCCTCCATTTTTTGTTGTCCCTGTGGAGCTCTGGAGCTCAGAGATCATCTGGTGTTTACCTCTCAAATCAGACTATATCTGCTTACTGTCAGTGGAAACCAAGGAGACTGATCACAAAGCTCATTATGCCGGCAGCACGCGCTGTGTTTTTTCCTCGCCCCCTCCCAAACCCCTTCCACTTCTACTCATGTGATGCCAGTCACATGGTTTCCAGGCACCCAGAGCAGTAAATCAGAATCAGATTTTATTTTTAACCACTTTAAATCCACCGCCGTGCTGATGGTTTGCAAAGGCGCTTGCTTTAGCCCTCTCTACCTCTATTTCCCCTTGAACCCTGCACACCACCTACCAAAGATCTGATCGTATTTGCAGCATTATCTCCTGACTGTAAGAGGGGAGGTGTTTGGCACGGCCACAGTTGAAAGGAAGCCCTCTGCTCATTACAAGCGTGTTTTTCTTGTCCTCACTTCTTTCCAGAGCAGCTCCGTCCCTCAGTGAGATTAGTCTGCGGTACTCCAGTGGGGAAATGCAGCCTTGTCAGTCAAATTACATAACTCTCATAGCCAGGCTTGAGACAACTATAGAGGCTTTGTTCCCAAGTTACTCCACCTCCTCCTTCCCCTCTTGGCGGCCCACATGTTAATGTGGTATTGAAAGAGTTTGTGTGCTTCGAACAGGTCCAGCTCTGTGGTGGGAGAGCAGAAAACTTGCGTCAATAACGTGCACAATGGCATCATGCTCGTATGCGAGCACAAAGATTAGAGAAGCAATCAGTCTCTTCCTGTGAAAGACAACTTTGCGTTTTGACTGGGACTTTTAAACTCTGCTTCAGGGGCAATGGGGCTTTCTCTGCATGTTGGGCAGTGTCCTTTTTCTAATTGAGTTGAGTTTTGTGGTTATCCATTCTGGTGCTAATATGAGTCAGGACAGCAGAAATGAGACATCTTACTGCATGAGTGTGCCTGTAACGAATTCAATGCAGGATGAGGCTGAGCTTGTTGCTGTGCTTGTTGTATTGACACACATGCAGTTCACATACTGATGGGAAAGTACTCTACTTTTTATTTAGCTTCAGTGTTGCCAGTGTTTGTACTCAGGAGTTGACACTTAAAGTGGAAGTGAAACAGCCAGTCAAGTTTGCATTATTTAGTAAAGTGATTTCCACATTAATTAAAAAATATATAGGGTAATCGTACCTATTAAGCTCACCAAAATCTACATTGAGACATTTTTAGTGCACAAGATATTGGGTTCAGTACAAAAAGTTATGTTAAAATAAAATATTAATCTCTCACAAAAATATTTAATTTTATTTTAAATGGCTAAAGCATTTCAATTAAGATATACATTATTAAATTAAAAATGTCTGGCTGTGCTTAATGGGTAAATAGTCCACACTACAAGACGTAAATGGCATTTTTGAATTCATCCACTCTGGAGAGCATTTTCAGAAAGCTTTGTTTTCCTTGACAAAAACATTGTCTCAGTGTGGATGCAAGGCCAAAACCGAGAGAAAAATATGCATTTTCAAATGAAAATGTTTTAGTGTGGACAAGGCCAAAGTATTCCATGCAAATTTCACTCATGTTTAAGATGGTCACTAGGGCTGCAACGATTAGTCAACATTATCAATAACGTCGACAATAAAAAAAATTGTCTACAAATATTTTTGTTGTCGAGTAGTCGTTTGATCTCATATGACCTAATGTAAAAGCCTGCAATACTGCGGTTTGACGAGTGTGGCGCTGTAGCGCAAGACTGTAATTCAGCTCTCCTGGATGCAATTCAAGAGAAGACACAGCGCTTCAGAGAAAATGCATCCGAACCTGAGCAGCGTTGTATGTAAATATATATTGCGCGCTTTCCTCTCAGTAACAAAATAAACACAACAAAAACTGACTGCAGTGTGAAAGCAGCAGTTAAAAGTGCATCTGATTACAACGATGTGGATGATTGCATGAGCTCTGCAGTTCAATACTCCAGTAAAGTCCGGTCACATCATGTTTATTTATATAGTAACTTACTTTATGCTATAGATAGCCTTAATTCAAGCAGCTTTACGGTATTAAACATGAAAAACCAGAGTCAGTGTCGCTTTCAGTTAGAATTACAACTTGATTTTCTGTTATAAAGCATCTCTCCATTGTTGCGCGTCTGAGGGGAGACGAGACAACAACAACGGCATGCACAGGTACTTGATTTGCTGTAGTTAGTAAACTTTATTTAACATAACAGGCATTAATGCACAAATTAGATGTATTACATAAATGCCTGATATGCAGTTTATGCAGCTTGGCTCTAAGAAAGGGAGACGAACTCACAGAGTCACGTAAAATAATCCGTCAAGTCCTCACCCAATAAAGATGTAACTTTGCCGGAATTAAATAATATGCAGCCATGAATGAGCGCATGTTGGAAAGAAAAGCGCTGAATTTAATTCTCTCTCTGTTGTATATTTGCACATCATTAGTCTCGTGAAGCTGCTTCATATTGCTGTTCACTCAGCGGTTGATGCTCAGGAATTGCTCCAGCACGGCCACTGCATGTAACTTTTAACAAGATTCACTTGTTTAAAACACGCTCAATTATATTAACATTTACTATATTACCATTATTTCGCCAATAAACATCTAAATAAATACATCTCTATGGAAATGTATTATTATCTCCGTGAGCGACCGCAGTGTGAGTATAGTTCTGTTTAAAGTTAAATTCATAGATAAACCGCACTGTCAGCAGGCATTTCATAATCTAGAATGACAAAAACATTTTAATAATTCTGATAACATGCCAGTTGAGAAATGCAATAAAATACGATGTTTTGTTTGTTATAACCTATTTCAATATTCCAGAGAATATTATTCAGTGAATTAACATTATGCAGTGAATTATTCTTCACTCTTTAGCCTATTAAACAGCTTATAAACCTAAAACTGCAGTTTAAAATGAAGTTGATATGACTCCTGTCCTTTATTTTCTCCATTTGAAAACATTAGACATTCTTTTGCTTATTGTTAATATCAGTGTTGCTGATGATGCTTTTTAACATGAAAGACTGTTAATTTTCAACCTTTTTTTGTTGTTGTTAAGATGACTGAAAGGAGGAAAACCCTAAGTGAAGTATGGACTTACTTATCGGTTCTGCATATCGGTTACAGGGCACATAAACATGCAAATAATTGGTATCTGTTATAAAAATATATATATATATATATATATATATATATATCGGTCGATCACTACAATAAGGTATCATTTGTTAACATTAGTTAATGTATTAATTACAGTGTTTCCCCTACCATTATTTTAGGGGGGCGGCCTGCCCCCCCAACGGCACCCCCCGCCCCCTTTGAAGGTCAAGTTAATTTTATTTTCTCTATAGCGCCGGACCACAAAAGAAGTCTTCCCTATAGTACAGGTCTATACCTTGTTATTTTATTAAACAAACTAAATGGCCTTATGTTATTTTTCTTATTTACACGACGGCATGTCATTTCTGTCTCTGTTACATGATCGCGCTCTCTGTATCGCACACAGCGGAGTTCCGCCCCCGTTCGCCCACACGCGCGCACACACACACACACACACACACACACGTAAGCGCGCGCACACAAGTGAGCACACTCCCACTCCTATTTGTAAATATTAAGCCGCAAAACAACTATTTAAATGACTTCTGCCTGTCTCTGTGTTAATGTATGGCGCAGTCGCGCGGGTTTGTTCACTACTCATACAGAAGCCCGCGGCAAGCACGCGGGCTTCTGTATGTGTAGTGAACAAACCCGCGTGATGCTTGCCGCCTCACTAAATGAGGACATAAATACATGAACAATATCTCCAGAACTGCTCTGAGAGTCACTTCATGAGCATTTGACCGTTTTGTTTGAGAAAAACTATCCTCATATCATATACACACAGAAATGTAAAGGTATTCACGGCAACCCGTCAAAATAAAAGTTCGCTTTCTCTTGAAGACATTGGGCAGAAATATATTACTGTTGTTCAGTAGAACGTATGTAATAGGCAACTGCTACTAAAACTATTAAAACCTAATCTTTAAGGAATAATCATACAATGTCTTCAATGTTATTATCAATATTACAAATATTATTTTTATAACAAGGAATGTTTTTATGTCGGAAACACCCCCCAAGCCATAAACCTAGGGGAAACACTGAATTAACATCAATGAACAATTAACAATGCATGTATTACAATTATGTATTAATCTTTGTTAATGTTGGTTAATAAAAATACAGTTGTTCATTGTTTGTTCATGTTAGTTCACAGTGCATTTACCAATGTTAAACTCAACTTGCGATTTTTATGAATGCATTAGTAAATGCTGAAATTAACATTAACTAACTAAAATTAATAAATGCTGAAGAAATAGTTCATTCTTAGTTCGTTAACTAATGTTAACTAATGAACCTTATTGTAAAGTGTTACCAATTAATTGTATAATAATTGTAATTACATAATATTCTTTTCTAAAGCTGAAGTGACCTTTGTTAGAATATATACAGTGCCCTCCAAAAGTATTGGAACAGTGAAGACAAAAGTCACTGTTGGCTGTGGATCAAGACATTTGCAAATATGATGAAAAGATGAATATGAGACAAAACTACAGAATGTCACATTTTATTATTAGCCGTTTCAACACATACGTGTTTTACCAAATAAAAAGAACAGCACTTTTTAAATTCATCCCACTCATTGATGTGAAAATAAGTATTGGGACAGTTGGACATAAGGCAGATATAAAAGATTAAAAGCTATTATTTAGTTGCAGATCCCTTGCGCAAAATCACAGCAGTGAGTCTGTGACCCATAGACATCACCAGACTCTTGCTCTCATCCTTTGAAATACTTTTCCCAGCCTTTAATGCAGCCAATTCCAATTGTTGCTTGTTTTGGGGAGTTTCTGCCTTTACTCTCCTCTTCAGCAGGTGAAATTCATGTTCAATCGGATTTAAATCTGGAGATTGACTTGGGCAATCTAAGACTTTCCATTTCTTTGCCCTTATAAACTCCTTGACTGAACTGGCAGGGTGTTTTGGGTCATTGTTCTGATGCAATATGAAGCACTTCCCAATGAATCTGGTGGCATTTTCTTGAATATTGGTAGGCAAGATGGGTTTGTACCCTTCCAAATTCATTCTGCTACTGTCATCATGCATAAAGTCATCAGTAAAGTTGAGAGGGACTGTTCCAGAGGCAGCCATGCATGCCCATGCCATGACACCACCTCCACCATGCTTTACAGATGAGGCTGTATGCTTGGGATCATTGCAGTTCTGTTTTTTTTTTCTCCACATTTTTGCTTTCCCATCACTTCGATTAAAGGTTCATCTTTCTCATCGGTCCATAAACACAGTTCCAAATATCTTCTGGCTCACCGTTGTGCTTTTTTGCAAACTCTAATCTTGCCTTTCTATTTTTGGAGCTGGTCAGAGGTTTGTGTCTTGCTGTGTAGCATCTTTAATTCTGTGTCAAAGTCTCCTGAGGACGGTAGATTGTCAGAGCATCACCCCAGCTTTTTGGAAGTTGTTGGTGATTTTACAGACACGTCTTTTAGGATTCATTTTCACAGCTTTTATGATTTGTCTGTCATCAACTACTGTTGTTTTTTCAGCTGATCAGGTAGTTGTTGGTTGCTGGTGTCGCTGGTGGTTTCCAAACTCTTGATTTCGCCATGCCCTTTGTTTTTGCTATAGCTCTAATTGACTTCCTCTTATCTTTTAGAATCCAGATTGCTTGCTTTTTCTCTCAAAGTCAGCTCCCTCATCTTCATCCTGGTTTGTGTGTCATCGTCGAATGCAAGATTCAGAATGCAGAAGTAATGGATATAACTGATACAACACATTCCCTGTTTTTAATATCTGAAGAATTAATACAACAGGACACAGCTGATCACTTAGAAAGACCTGTGAGGCAACTGTTCCAATACTTATGCTCACATCAGACAGAGGGATGAAACTCTAAAAGTGCTGAACTTCTTAGCTGGTAAAACATCTGTGTGTTGAATTAACCTATAATAAAATGTGACATTCTGTAGTTTTGTCTCATATTCATCTTTTAATCATATTTGTAAATGTCTTGACTTCACAGCCAGCAGAGCAATTTTGTCTTTACTATTCCAATACTTTTGGAGGGCACTGTATATAACTTAATATTTTAAACTAATTGCAAAAGCTGAATAATCAAAGTCTACTGATTTATCTGGAAATAATCCACGATTAATCGATTAATAGTACCAATAATCGATATATTAATCGATTATCAAAATAATCGTTTGTTGCAGCCCTAATGGTCGCGCACATTCATTGTGCTGACCAACTGAAAGCCGCTAGGTTTGAAAGTGATAAGTGCTTCATGCATATCTACGTCAATGTAATTGGACTTTTTTGCACACAGATTTTTGCTATTTTGACTGCATTGTTAGGGTGGAGATGTTGAAAGTATTTTACTGTTTATTTTACACTTTACTGTAGTAGTATTAGATCATGAATCTTAAAATTAATGGGTAGTACTTGGGTTTACATGCAAGTATTTGCATCCAGCTAAATGTATTGCCTTTGTTTTATTTTCTACAACTCTTCTGTTGCAGAAGAAGGTTTTGAGCAGTATTGGCATGCAAAAAAAACATGCATGGATGCACTTCACAAATCCGCTGGAAATAGTTTACCATCTGGGTACCTTTGGCATACAGTGCGATTTGGAATGCACCGTAGGCCCCGGCGTTCAGTGCCAGTCCTGCCAACTGCTCTGGTTTCTGATTGGTTATGGTGCAGCTCATTTCAGTTTCAGTCTCTGAGTCAGCTCAGCACTAATATACTCCGTTTAAACCAGACACACTGAGAACGTTTGAGAGCACAAGTTCAGAGGAAGCGCTGTAGGTTGCTTGTGGTTGTGGGTGTGGTCCACTTCCTCCGGATTACATGCAGCACTTATGTGCAAGGAATTGCAGCTCTGAACCCTTCACTTGCCTCATCACTCATCTCCCTTCTCTTTTGGCAAAGGAATGGACATGTCCATTTAGTAAATGAAGAGACGCTCGTATCCAGAGTGATGTGCTGCCAAGACTATAGAGCCAGTGTTTGTCCTTCTGCTTGTGTCCCACACTGATGGAGAACAGAAACTCTCTGAGACCCATGATGATGGGTGTCTCATGGCTCTCGGATAGTTAAGATGAGGAACAAATCATCTGGGTGCTGTGGTTGGACAGTGAAGGGTGTGATTTTGGTATATCAAAAAGAGTTGCTTAGCCTATGTTTTAGTCCTTGGTCTAATCTTAGGATAAAAAGCAAAACAAAATAGCCTTTGCCTCAAGCGCCGCCTTTTTTCATGCAAACACCTGGTTTGTTGATACTCTGTGACTTAAGATTCGACTTCCATAGTTGTGTCTCCGCAAGACATCTTGTTTTTGTGTTGCAGCCCTTAAAAGAAAATGACATTTTAGGTGTTTCCCCCAGGCCTAGTAGAGCTGCCACAGGTCTTGAGCATCAAACCGTGTTGCTGTGTTATGCATTTACACGGCATCAAATAAATGCTAAGCCTACTTGACAGACAAGAGGCCCAATGAACTACAAAACCCAATGGAACAAATTAGAGTTTTATGTTCTAATCTGAGCCAAAGAGCCCTCCCATGGTGCCTCAGGGCAGTCATGATTTTAGCATGCTGGTTCAGCTGTATGGGGCTCCGGCACGGTGATTAAAGAACATTGAGAACTGCAGAGATGTTGCATTGTTTTCCAAAGACGCCCTTTCAACTCAGTCTGTGAGCAGTAATTGGATTCTTTGTAAATGTAATGCGTTTTATCTTTACTGTGTCAGTACAATGGAGGAAGTCCCTGTCTCTTTGCTAATATAGGAAATGTATGAAATGTCAGCTGCTGGGGCTCCACGAAGCTGACCGTGGAGCAGAGGTTTTACGTTTGCGCACGTGGCGTTTGCAGAGAGATGGCAGTTAAATGAACTGTTCCCATTGACAATTTGTCATAACAAATCAAAGTTTCTGGGGTCAGCTGAAGTTACATGTGCTCTATATGATAATCAGATCTTGCATGTCAGTGTCTCTATTGCCAATCGTTTCTTCCTCAGGAAAAAGAAAAGAACAAGCACGCAAGCATAAATCTGAACTTGTATGTATGCACTCGTGCTCTCCACATACCCCCTCCTTTTCATTCCTCAGTGACGTTTTGGTTTTCCCCCTGCTTCCTTGTATTGCTCTCTCCCTCCTTGCATGCCATGCCCCTCACTGGCTTGAATCATGGTGACTGTGCTGTTAAACTGTTGTTGCTGCTGTCAGAACTTATAACGGTATTGTCTGATCTTAGGTTATATTCACACTAGTGTTGTCAAAAGCCCCTGTACTTCGGTACCAAGTCGGTACTAAAAAAATGAAAACGTCACGGTACCAGGTTTTTTTAAGTACCGGTGGTACCGAGTACCCGGTCAACCCGGTTCTTGACGCGTACGGCCCTATGATTTCCGCGATGCAGAAAATGCGGACGGAATCTCGGAATCCAGTTATAAAAACGGAATTTACAGTTTAGCACAGAATGTCACGGAATTTGTCAAAGTTTGGATGAATTAATCAAAAGTAGGTCATTACACTTAAATCAAATCGCGACGTGGACTAGTATCTGTAAATATTAAGCTGCAAAAGTCGATTCAAATATGAATCCCGCATGTTCTGCGAGGCTCTGTGTGAGTGAATGAATGGCAGAGACGCGTGATTTTTTTCTTTTTTTTACTACATACACTGAAGCGCTCCTGACGCTCGCGGTGATTCATCATCTGCCGTCTCAATGAGGACATAAATACATAAACAACATCTACAGAACTGCTCTGAGAGTCACTTCACAAGCATTTTACCGTTTCATTGAGTAAAACCAGCGTCATATCATATAGCTACACACAGAAATGTAAAGGTATTCACGGCAACCCGTCAAAATAATCTTAAAGACTTTGTGCCAGAAATATAATTATTATATATATATATATATATATATTATTTTTTTTATTTTTTTATTTTTTTAAAAGAAATCACACAATATTTCTTCCATATTTTAATAGTAAATCCCCTTTATTTACCAAAACAATACAATGTGTTTCAATTTAATTAATTAAAAGACAAATTAAATTTGGGTTAAACTTGTTTACTGTTTTTCATAATTTTATTACTTGCGGAAAAACTTGAAACACAATTTAAATAAAGTATAAAGAATGGCATTGATTTTTGTACATTTTTATTTTTGTTTGACTTTATTAAAAATAGTGTTTTTTTTTTTTTAATTAGCATGTGGTACCGAAATTGGTACCGAGAACCGTGGATTTTGACTGGTATTGGTACCGAATACTGAAATTTTGGTAGCGTGACAACACTAATTCACACAGTCTATATTTGGGATTGAGAACCGTATGTACTGAGTGAGTGTCAACAGAAAATCAAAATTAGCCCCGATGAACTGTTGATTTTATTATGAACGATTCATCAGTGCGTGTCATTACAAAGGAAAACATGTAATCTTTCATTAAAATATAATGTCTTGCTCAGCATCTGAAATGACTGAAATAACATTTCATATTAACAGGAGACTGCATGATTCAGTTCAGAGTTCAGAAATATCATGGATAGATTCGGTCATGGCAAGGTGACCAACACTATGCTGTTAGGGGTTAGTATTTGTTTCACAATTATGTAAGCGATCAGTGCTGTGATTGACATGACCAATGAAATTTTTAGAATCTTTGGGGCCTTGGGCCAAAGTGGTTCCAGCTCGTGCTTGAGGAGTGACTATGAACAAAGGCGGAGTTTCTCTGCGTCTGGAGAGCATCAGCACCGTGGATTATTTCATATAGTTAACAGCTATAACACCAGCATTAAAGACTTTTACAATTATTTTAGCTCTGCTCAAAATTCACTTTCAGGCAGCAGCGAGTGTATAAAATGACTTCTGTTTGAGATACGATGTGGATTATGATCACCATACAAGACAAAGCACGCTTTCTATTACCCTAGTAAACATGGTAAATACGAACACTTGAAGAAATCAGACAAGTCGTATAGGCTATCACAATTGTGTATTTATTTAATAAGATATTTTATCTGTCGGAAAGTCTCGTCTCTTTATACCTGACTGTCTGATGTTTATATTTGGCTCCACGTATGTCATAAAATATATCATAATCTTTGTTTTTGTTCGGGAGCTCCCTCTGCTACTCGGGTCGTATTTTGATGGAAAAAGATATATATATATATATATATATATATATATATATATGTATATGTATATGTATATGTATATATATATATATATATATATATATATATATATATATATATATATATATATATATATGTATATGTATATGTATATGTATATATATGTATATATATATATGTATATATATATATATATATATATATGTATATATATGTATATATATATAAATATAAATATAATACAGGGCTCGACATTAACGCTTGTCCGGGACAAGTGAATGTTTTGGACGGGCAAGTGAAAGAGAAATTTACTTGCCCAATCAGACAAGTAACTTCAAAAAGTCAATACCAAAAACAATAATAACTGCCTTTATTTGTGATATAGCCTTTGTTATAGGGGTGTGCGATTATATATCGTTTGCGATTTAATTTCGTAATTGTTGTTTTAATGAGTATATTGCAAGAATCAAACAAAGAGTGCACGCATAATTACGTAAAGTCGTCTAGGTTAGACTAGCTCACGTGCATTCTTTCACTGCATGATTCAGTATTACAATTACAATGCATGAAGAATGATCAGAAAATTCAAGATATGGGGGAGGAAAATGTATGCATTTATATTTCATAGTTAATATCACACGAAGATCGAACGCTGTTTTTTTTTTTTTTTGCTTCAAAAATCATCATGATTACAAATGTGATAACAGTTCAATAAACAAGAAGTTAACATTAAGAGACTTACGTTTTAGACACCATATTGCCTGTTTTTGCTCTATTCACCAACAAAAATAACTCCAAACACAGCCACAGTGCTGTTTTGCGTCTCTGAGCAACATGACGGTGTTTTGTGCCTGAATGAATCGACCGTTTAAATGATTCGGTTCAGTCGCAATGACTCACTTATTAACAGTGACTTGATGCCACCTACTGGTGGTTTTAACTTCACATTTACAGTATTTATAAATAAATAAATACATTTCAAATATCAGTATTCAACGTTTTATGTATCAAAACATTAGTTATTCATTTGTAACTGCAGGTTCAAATTAATAAGTAAATATTAGCATTTTATTTTTAAGTTTACTATAAAATAATTGTATTTGTATTTAATTCTAACTTTTTATTTTAAAATATAGTATTATCACACTTTATTATTTTGTTCATTATTTCATTTAAAAAGAAAAATCTAAATAAACTAAATGTGTTTTGTATAACTACAATAAATAATTATATTTATAACTCAATTTAACTTAATTTTTTCTCTCCGGGCAAGTAACTTTTATACTCGGACAATTAAATGACAAATTTACTTGTCCGAAGGACAACCACATGAGAATGCTTAATGTCAAGCCCTGTATATATATTCTTTCTAAATGTGATGTATACTGTGACTACAAATAAACAGATGCAATTGAATGCGTGTCTCTTTTTGTGAAATAGGCTAACGTTAAATACCACTTTATTTCTGTAACAAATTTTCAATTCTGACAAATTAATTAATTATGATCAATGTATCACAGATTATTGTAAAACTTATTTAAAAAAAATTATAATAAATTATGCTTTTAAATCTTTAAGTAAACAACAAAAAATGAAAACAGACGCTTTTGTGATATTGCTAGTTCCAGTGATTTATTTCTTATTAGTTTTCTGCTAATTTCTCTTTGTTGGTGAAATGGTGGGGTTGCATGACATTGTTCCAGAGAGGCGTGTAAAGGGTGGGTTTTAGTGAAGCACAGCAGAGCTTCTGGACCGACAGTGGGGAAACAGTGTGATTTTGGTCTCTGTGCTTTTAGTCTGAGACTATTTGAAAGCACTGGCTCTCACTGTTCCGACAGTGGAAAAGCAGCTATTTGTGCTTCAAGTTTCTGAAACTAACTTGGAACTAACTGTTAGTACTTAATGTGTAAGTGGATATTTTTCTAAATGGCAGGCAGTGACTTCTCACACCTTATTTGAGAGCTGTAATTGCAGAGCACCTATTTTGGGAAGCTGCTCTGTGGATGCAAAACCAGAGATGAAGGCTTGTTCACCAGCATCTGACCATAATGACTTGTGGAAATAGTGCTGTTAACATTTTGTCCAAATATCTGAAATCCTATAAAAGGCCTGAGAGCCGTGTTCTGCTCCCAGTCTGCTTGGTCTGGTCCCACAGTCCCTTTTCCCAGCACAGTGCTCAGTGACCTTGCTGTCATGTGTCTCTCATCTGGTCTCAAGCCAACAGCACTCTTGGGATGGAGTGTCCTTGTTCACAACCCCTCAGTGTGCATGCATGCCTTTCTCTTCTCTCATTAGAGGTGCTGACCTTTGCTCACTGTGATATTTCCATGTGAAAACAAGAAATTGGGTGAGAAAAGATGTTCGTTTCTTCAAATATCCAGTGTCCTGTTGTGTAAATATTGTCAAATTTTGTAATCTGCATATGGCTTTCACTTCATGTCAAGAACTATGGCACAGTTCTCACTAACTGGAATTAGCCTTGGCCTGGAACATGCTCAATGTTAGAATGTTAGAACACTAAAAAAAAACTTAAACAAGCTCTATTTCGTGTTGTTGCTTTGAGTTCTGACACCACAATTCATAAAGCAACACAAAAACATTGTGTTGCCACAAAGGATGCTGTAGCAGATGTTAAGATTTTTTTCCATAAAGATGTTAAGTATGTACAATAGGACTGCACGTATTGTGTTGGCCAAGCATTTTGGTTTGTGTTTTTGTATACTTTATGGCCTTATGATTTCTGTGATGTGAAAAACTTGAACGGCAATGTGGAATCCAAGCCTATAAAAATGTTATTTGCTGTGTAACGCTGAATGTTGTGGAATTTTGCTAGTTTTTGGTTGAATAAGTCAAATAGTGTCATACAATTAATCAAATTGTGATTATGGACTGCAAAAATTAAGTCTCTACATCTCTGGGTGGATGAGTGGCAGTTTCATCTACTACATGTATTCAAGCACACATGATGCTTGTTGTTGTTTTCCTCACTCTGAGGACAGTCCACATTGAATTTTTGTAATCTTATAAGCTTTAAAAAATAAATAGTTAGAATTTATGAATTCGGTTTATTAGACATGCCTTTTGATTATTGAAATTTAAGTAAACCGTTATAACACAAAATGCTGAGTGTGGGTGAAAAATACTACTGATTTCATTGGGTCCTAATACTTGAACAACGCTTCTGGCTTTAGATTTTCACACTTGACATGTTTAATGTCTTAATATTGGCTGTATGGTTGGTTGCTGTTATGTGTTCCTATTGTATTAGGGGTGGATCACATGAGCTCCCTTTCTGCACTACTAGTCACTGCCCTCAACTTTGTGGCATTTTCAATAGTCACTGTCCTCTGGAATTGCCAACTTTTGTTGAAAATGAATCACTTCCGATATCTTTTACTGCAAATCGTTCACACAATCTGTTGTGTTCCACCATTGCAGCAGATAAAAGGTTATAAGTCAAGGAAGCATTTGTTGAATAAGCTCTGTTGTTCATCTAATCTACATTTTGTTTGGTCTTCGTATAGAGTAAAGTTTTCTTTATAGAGAGGAGGAGATGTATTGTTCTGTTGAATGTTTTAAAGCCACTCTTATCTGAGAGCATTCTTAAAGCAGGTGGGAATGTTTGTGTGCATGTTCATAACCTCACTTGAGTCTCACTGAAAGAACTGTGCTTGCTTGTGTTTTGACTCTAGAGAAGGTTGGAGCTCCTCCGGATCCAGGTGTTCTTCATATCACAGGGCTTGCAGTGACAGCAGCCATGTTTGTGTGCGTGCCCCCTCCCAGTGTCTGGCTTTGATTCCTGCCAGCTGAATGGACAGAACCAGCACAGAATGGGCCTGAACTTGTGGAGAGGAATTTATGTTTGGAATTGTGGCTTTCATTTGTTTCCTTTCCTGGTCTGCAGTGAAATTTGTTATGCAGTGCTTGTACTGAGTAGGGCTCAGTGGTTTGTTAAATATGTACAATGTATTTCCACTTTTTACTAGCTATTTCAAATTAAGGAACATGGTGAATGTTGCAGTAATTTTGTTACATTTTTGGTCCTTAGTTTCAAACAGAACTTGTCAGATGTAGTGCTTTTCCTGCTTTGTGAAAATAGTTTGGCAGCCACCAAAGAAGTCTTTATTAAGCTTTATTTCATCATTTAATGTAATTTCTGGGTGGTGACTGCTGAGCTTGCGATGGGGATATGGCACGTGTGTTGATGACTATTTTAATACCTTATTTCTGTGATCAGACTTGTCACTTCACCTTTTTTACCTTTTGTTTGAAATGCCTTTCCTTACATTCCAATGATCTTGTGGATTTTCTGCTCAAAATTAGAAAGTTTAATCGGGCTGGGTTTTGACACAAATTTCACGATTCGATTCGATTCGATTCTCATTCACACACTTGCGATTTGATTCGATTACCAGTTCAATATATCGATTATTTTAGATGTATATCAGGTACAGCACATGCCAAATTTTCTCAAGGAAAAAAAAAATCTCTGAACTAATGCTGTAAAATATACATGAGTCAGTTGGTACTACATTACTATAATATTAAAGGTTAAAATTTACTTTTTTTAATTACACTTAATGAAGTTTTTAAAATAGTAAAGTTACAATTACATAACATTTCTACTTCAATTTATTTATTTTTTAATATAAACATAATGGTGGCTGTCATAACTTGATGGATTTATTCAAACATAAATTAAACATCGAAGATGTTAGCCTATATGGTGCGCATATTTAGCAAAATGCCCCTCACTACAGTTTATTTTTCTATCTGACTAATGAGTTTATGGTCAGACTGAATGTTTTTCTGAGGTAAATGTAGGGGTGAGCGATTATTGGAAAAAAGATCTGTATTTTTTGGAGGAATTTTTCGATAACTATAATTAGACAATATTGTGCAAATTAATCTTTTCGTATAAGTTTAAATTCATTTTTACCTTTTATGGGCAATTTTACCTTTAATAAAGCCTTCTTTTTTTTTAATATAAATAAAGTATGCATCTTTTGAGTCAAATTGTTGCATTTAATCAGTCAAATAGAATAAGACATTTAGGCTGTTACCGAACAAATGAAACCAGTATCAACAAAATTAATCTTTGCAGAAGTTGCATCTGAAGTGGCATTTAGATGTATTACACTGTTTAATGCAGCTCAGAGGGACATGGAGTGCTTTAACCTGCAGTTACAATGCATAATGTTTTGATATTTTAAACATAAAACAATAAATACTGATATTTGAAATTATTTTAAAATGAACAGATACTTCGAATGTGAAATTAAAATCGCCAGTTGGTGGCAGCAAGTCACTGTTAACAAGTGAGTCATTGCGACTGAACCGAATCATTTAATGGTTAATTAATTCAGGAACTAAACATTGTCATGTTGCTCAGAGACGCAAAAAACAGTGCTGTAGCTGTTTGGAATTATTTTTTTTGGCGAAATGGAGCAAAAACAGGCAATATGGTGTCTAAAACGTAAGTCTCTTAATATTAGCGTATTGTTTATTGAACTGTTGTATAAAATCAATATCACAATCTGATATTGTGATATTGACTGAATAAAATGCTTATTTTTTAACAAAAAACGGCACTCTTTGTGTGATTGTAACTATATATGAAATGAGATGAATATATTTTCACATTTTCTGCCCTCGTATCTTGAATTTTGTGCCCTCATATCATCGTCTTTACAAGACGTTATATGTCTTTGTGCAGCTGAAACATTGATTGAGCGATTAAATGAAACAGGATACGGATTGTGAAGTTGTACTCTTTTTTCCAAACTTACCTTTGGATGTTTAGTCATGTTTATTTTGTGCTGAAACTGGAATTAATGTGGAGGAGATGATTTGTTGATGTGCGTCTGCCGCGTCTGTTGAACTGAGGCGCTACAGCGAACTCTCACTTCACAGCACCAAAACGGCATTTATTGTTTGAATACTGCAATACAATGGACAGAATTTGAAATCGGAGTTTGTTTCATATCAAAAGTAACAAAGTACAATGCTTATTGCTAGGGCTGTCGCGATAACCGCAATATCGCAATACCGCGCTATTGACGAGCATAACCGCAGAGGAATGCAACAACCGCAGCAACCGCGATATTTCAGTGTTTTCTTTTTCGTAAGGTTACGCCCTTCTTGTTTTACACTTCGTGCATGTGTACTGAATATTAGTAATGATAACAATGTGTATCATGCTGATTTGCACAGAGGCTCAGTAAATTTGCACGTAACAAGCCTAAACAGACAGCGAATGAGAGAGAGATCGACTGATCGCGTGTGATTACAAGTCATATGTGAAAACAGGTTGTCATGTCCAAGCAAAGCGAAATCTGTCTTAGCATCGACGCTCTGCTGGTCAGCTGAGCCTTTAAAAGTGGCACTCAAAGTTAATGATTTAAACAGCATGTTTCATTACAAATCTCTGAATGAATTGGCGCTTTTGAACGTGTAGTTGAATGAACGGTTTAAAGGCTCACTCAAAGACAGTCTCTTGCCGCCACCTTGAGGCGAAACAATGTAGCTGCACTGACTGACAGCCATCTAGAACACGCAGGTGAAATATCAACCGAAAAAGTATCTTGTCAGTCAGATTCGAGGATCAGAACTAACTGTTATATATATATATATAAATAACTAATGATCTTATTGTCAGGTTTAAGTTTTGTTATGTGGACTGTTATTTTGTCATTCTCTTCTGTTTAATTCACTTCCTGTTTCAACACGATTTAGTTTCGGTTTTATTGGTTTGTGAATATGACCTCCTTGCATCGTAACACATACACACACCGATTTTATATATATATATATATATATATATATATATATATATATATATATATATATATATATATATAATATACGGTAATACCGCATACTGCGCTATTGAGCCACTCAAAATTACAGCAAGGGAAAATCCTTAACCGCGACAGCCCTACTTATTGCGATTTATTGGATTAATTATTATTGCCCTTCAATGTTCCGTGCATTAACTGAAAACAGGCTAGACTAATTGATTCTTGGGATTTAAGAATCGATATCATTCCATAAAAATGAGAATCGATTAATATTGAGATAGCGATATTTTTTTACCCAGCCCTAAAGTTTAATGATTTCTGTGAGTCTCACTTGTAGACTTACTGTGCAAGGGCTCTCTTCTGCTTTGCGCTCGAATGAAATGGACATTATAAAAGTTTACATCTTAATGCTCACGTCGCCCCATTTTTTGGTATAAAAAAAGATGATAATCCAAAAAAGTTCTCCAACTGAGCACATTTAGTCTAAAAGCCCTGTCCTAATGTGTGTTAACTGGTTAATGACATTGTTTCTGTACATTTTTGTCAGTACTTGTCATGCAGTTCACATGGTACTGTATGGATAACTGTTTTCATCAGCCGCCAGAGAATGTTAAGATGGCTGTTTTAGTAACATCTCTGATTTAAATTTAGTAGCAAAAAAACCACAAACTTATTTTAAATTGCTGTGAATCATTTTAAACTGTCCATTTAAATGAATTGATTTGAAACTGATTCTATGATTTATATGCTTGAAAGTTAAAAAGTGCCTGTTTTACTTATGTATTACATTATTTAGATTTAAAAATATGTATATTTAGTGGTTTATTACAGCTGTATTGGTGCATATAAATAATGCATGTTTGTATTAAATTTGGTTCATTTAGTGAAAAAAAAAAAAAAAAATTGATATATAAATTATATATATATAGTGCAAATAAAATCACCATTTGAAGCAATTTAAAGCAAAGACAAAAAATACAGAAATAGACTAACAAATATTAAAAGGGCTAAAAAATATTTTCTCTGATGGCATCAATTTCTTTAAGAAGGGGCTGGACATTCTGGGCATCTGTGGGTAATCAGCTGCTCAGAGATGGAAAGAAGTCACAGTTCGACTTTGTGGCCATTCTCTCTGCTGGAGCCGAGCAGGGGCAAGCAGCCAGCCTGCACAACAGACGAGTCGGCAGATGGGGCCTGCTCAGACTTAACCCTTCCCACGCCACACATGCCCCATCTGTCCAGCCTAGCAAGCTTAGTCCGCCATCTTACTCAGCCTCCCCGCTTCCTTCTTGCCTGTCCGAAGTTCACGTGAACTGTCGAGGTCTCTAATGGGCGGCAGGCCGGCAGAAGGACATATGGCCTCCTCCAAAAGAGGAAGTCCAGAATGCTCCGCTTGTCTGTTTGCTCCCTCCCCCATTTTCCCCTCATCCTGTGCCACGAAAGCTTCAGTAGAGGCTTGTTTTGCTCTGGTTTTTGTGTGTGCAGACATGCCACACCCTGGAATATCAGTTGGCAGGCAGCCTTCTCGGTCAGATGACTTAAACTGGCACAGCCCTCGTCTGTGTGTAACACTTTTCACATGAAGAGGTTGGGCGGCATTACATGGTAGTCCAGTTTGTTTCAAAGGGTTTCTTTTGCTGCTCGTTTTACTGATATGGTTTTTGTAGCTATTCATGAATTGTAAACTCAATTGTACTTTTGTCATTTTTGAGTGATATTGCAGATGGTTTTCCATTACTTGGGAACGATTTATAGGGACTATAGGGTAATTGGTTAGCAGAGGGTCTAAAACTTCCCTTAAACAGTGATTGAAAGAGCTGTGAGCCTCACTCTGATTTCAGAAGGATTCCTTTGTTATTGTTCTTGTGTGTTTTAACTGGATTGGCAAGTTGGTGCTTACTTTTATTGTCCTCTTTTGGTTTAACTGGGTCACCTGCTTTTACTAGTGCCAAGTGTTAAGTAAAGTGTATAGTTTTCTCCTATTGTTGAGATTACTTATCAGTTGCTAAGAGGAAATGCCATCAGTGTAGCAGTGAAATCACAAGTGTCATGCTCTTGAATCGTCTGTTTGTCATTTGTTGTCAATGAGTGTTGAGTTTAAGCAACAACCGAGAATGACTGTTGGTAGTGGGGCCATTTGAGTTCATGCAAATACAATGATGCAATACAATAAATGCAAATTGGAGTGCGGAATGTAAAGTTCATGTGATTCACTGCCTAATACAGTTGAATACCGCATTCAAGTTTGTATGCCTGCTGGTAGGGTTGTCGTGGTGAAGGAATTTCCCTTGCGGTAATTTTGAGTGGCTCAAAACCGCGATATGTGGTATTTATTTATTTATAATCTGTGTTTGTATGTGAGGTCATATTCAGAAACGAATGAAACCGAAACTGAATCGCGTTGAAACAGGAAGTCAAGTAAACAGAAGACAATGACAAAATAACAGTCCACATAACAGAGCATAAACATGACAATAAAATTGTTAGGCTATTGTTAGCATATATATATATATATATATATATATATATATATATACATATATACACATAGTCATACATATATACACATAGTCATACATATAGTCGTATATCAGCACCGTTGGTAAATATGATCAAAGGAGGCTGTGAAAATGAATCTGCATTGTTAATCCTTTTGATCTTTTATTTAAATAAATTCACAAAAATCTAACCTTTCATTGGATAAGAATTTAAAATGGGGGGGGAAATATCATTATGAAATAAATGTTTTTCTAAAATACACATTGTAGGGATGGGAAGATTCCCCAATTCACTCTGTACATCGGCAAAAAAAGTTAACGATGCGATGCATCGGTTTTAAAAGTGTGCACCGGATACAAATTGGCATTTGTATCGCGATGCATCGTTTCTAACATATTTGCATTGGTAAAAGCCGATTTATTTATATATAATTACTAGTGGTTGCGCTACACTTTTATAGTTTAGAAAGTGACCAATAATCTGTGACCAGTATTTTATATGTAACGTTAGATTGATTTCTCCTCTCGAAACTGTTTCTCAAGCGTGTTCTCTCATCACCGCTGCGCGTGAATATGACGAATCACAACACCGCAGAGACCCGAGGAAAAGCGGGGATTAAAGTCCAAAACCTGACTTGAAATAACCTAACAAATCAATCGGGGCTAAAGCGGTTATAAACGACAATGTAAGTTCACACAATCTAACTAATTTGTGCACGCTTAAGCAGCCCTTAATGTCGATCATGGATCAAATCAATCCACCACCGCAAACAGCGAATAAATATATATGTGTGTATATGTATGTGTGTATATATATGTATATGTATATACAGTGTTTCCCATACATTGATTTATTTGTGGCGGCCTGCCACAATATCAAAACTGACCGCCACAAATAGATTTTTTTCAAAAAGCTTTGACTTTGAATAAACGAGCACTGCACGTTTAAAATGAAAACACGGTGCGGGTGTTTTTATATCACACTATTTCTGAAGGAAAACGACTGTCTTTAGAAAATTTGGGATGTCATTTTCATTTCATCTTGCATGTAATGCCTGATAAAGCAGCGTTTGTGAGTGGAGCGCTGCTTTGTGTACAGCGTTACCGGGGAAATCACTATTTTGCTCTAAAAGCGCCTCCTGCTGGCAGAGAATGAATTTGCATATGCCGCCACAAATAGAGTCCGAGTCTGTGGGAAACACTGTGTATATATGTGTGTATATATTTATGTGACCCTGGACCACAAAACCAGTCTTAATTTTTCAGTCAATTTTTTGAAATTGAGATTTGAATAAATAAGCTTTCCATTGATGTATGGTTTGTTATGATAGGACAATATTTGGCCGAGATGCACCTATTTAAAAATCTGTAATCTGAGGGTGCAAAAATATCTAAATATTGAGAAAATCGCCTTTAAAGTTGTCCAAATTAAGTTCTTAGCAATGCATATTACTAATCAAAAATTAAGTTTTGATTTACTACTGAAAATATATTTACAAAATATCTTCATTGAATATGATCTTTACTTAATATACTAATGATTTTTGGCTTAAAAGAAAAATCAATAATTTTGACCCATACAGTGTATATTTGGCTATTGCTACAAATATACCCCAGCGACTTAAGACTGGTTTTGTGGTCCAGGGTTACGTGTGTGTGTATATGTATATTCAGTACACATGCACGAAGTGTAAAACTCGAAGGGCATAACCTTATACGGAAAAAGAAAACGCGCAAATATCGTGGTTGTTGCATTCCACTGTGGTTATGCTCGTCAATGGCGCGATATTGCAGTTATCGCGACAGCTCTACCTGCTGGCAACCAATAGTACAACCATTTGGAGAACTCCAGTGATAAAAGCATTGTAAGTATGAACATCTTTCTTTAACATAGTGGTAATCTGCACTTTTATGCAGCTACGTAGCAGTGCAATGGATAGAGCACAGAAGCGATCTGAAAAAGTGATGTAAAGATGATGTTTTGACTCTCTACGTGGCAGTATTCCCCTCTGCTCATGGGACGTCCCTGAGGCTTGAGCCTGGGAAAAAAAAAAAAAACCAAATTAGATGGGTGTCAGGAAGGAGACGGGTCTTGGCTCTTTTCAGGTTTTTTCTTTGTGCGCTGCTGAGCTATGAAAGGGAGCTCTGTGTATTATAGGCCCAGCGGCCTGACCTTTGTCCTGAAAGGAGATCCAGGGGTTGGCCAATGTCACGTTGCTCACCCCTCCTGCTCTGTTCACTGCTCTGCTGGGAGTGCACGGCAGCTCTCTCCGTTTTGCTTTTGTGCGGCTCTAGTTGTAATTTCACTCAGGCAACCTTTCAGGACACAAATGGCCTTTTCCGTGACCTCTCGCTGGGTCCTCTGACTTCTCAATGATAGACAGAGGAGCTTTACACCCTTCCTAAATCCTATTGTATTGTTCACTGGACAGAGGGAGAAACTGCCAAGGGTCCTTTCAGGCCCAGATGTGAGAATAACGGCTGTTGCGTGGCCTCAGATTGCACCCAGGACTGAATGAACAGTTGCCAACAGGGTACAAAATTGACACTCCCCAAGCAAATGAAAGCAAGAATCACTTTGGTAATAAATAATATGGAGCCACTTGCCAGTTGACCGGTAATGTTTGTTTCCCCCTGAGAAGTATGTACAGCTGATACTTTATAAGTGAATCAGATCAAAAAGATACAAAGTGTACTAGAGAAATGGTCTGTGACCATTGCATGTTTTAAAACAATGTTTTCAAACAACGTTGAACCTGATGTTTAGGTAGCAAACAGTGTTTTTTTCCTCGAAAGAGTGTAACTACATGATGAAACGCTCTTGTCACTAGGTCACTGAAAAGAAACTCGAAGAAACACAATTTATATGGGTCTTGCTGGTGTTATGAAATGTGGAGTTCTGAAGAACTAGACTACAAATCAAGTTAAAATCAGCAGGGTCAGTGACTGACTAATATTGAATGCTCTCCTTTTACGTGGTTTACTTTGCTGTAGAATGGCAGACAATTTAATCTGCAGAGTCTGCCAGACCCCTGCAGTGTCAGACTTGGAAGGGGTTTACTACCCTTGTCACCAACTCTTGTTTGACTTGGACTTAGCGCCAGGAGCAGTCAGAAAAACCCAACCAAAGAGACCCATTCAGTAAATTGGTGTTTAATGCTTTTACTACATTATGTCCTGCCTTGTGTATATTTGCTGGTCATACTAGGGTATTGGTGGAACACTAGATCAAATGGAGTTCATTTTTAAATGGGTGGAATATAGGTACTACTGGTCAATTATTCTCTGAAATAATCTTCATGGATGAAGAAATGGTTTGTTGTTGTGAAGTTCTTGGTTTCAGGCTTTTTTGCCTGAAAGGAATGTGTTGTTCCTGCCATTTCACCGTTAACTAGGTTCAGAGAGCGCCACATCCGTCTGTTTTTGTCACCGAGGCACTCTGTGAGTGAGTCACAGTGCCCATGTCGCTTATTGCCTATTTCTGAACTGAAATAGCATGGCGATCATCGTATTTCTTTCATTATCTCTCTTCCTCTCTTCCACCCTCTCCTTTACTCCAGAAGAAGAGATGTCCAAGTTTCCTGTGTAATTACATTTGCTATAATCACTGCATAGCTGTATGCCATGGTAGTTCTAACTTTTTTTAAACCGCTCGGTAAATGTTCATAATAATTCAACGACAACCTATATAAATGTATATCTCTGGCTGTTTTCGTACACTGAATTTTGATTATGATTGTTAGTGCAAAAGTTTTGGTCAGGTTTTCACCTTCTCATAATACAGTACATTGTTTCTCTTTTCCTGAGTTTTAACTGACCTCTCATACTGTTGAAGTCCAGTCTCATCTCTCAGGCCTGTGTCACCTGTGTGGCCAGAGTGACGTGGCTCCATCGCCAATGCAATGGAAGGGCAGTGATCATCCCTAATAGTGTTTCTTTCTGTTTGTCTCTCCCTCTCCATCTCAGTCTCTCTCTCTGTCCCCAGGGTGGGCGCATTATCTCTCTGACTGTAAGAACTCCATTATTTACTGAGCACTGAGCCCGTCCTAATATAATGTTCCATTAGATTGCATCAGCCAGATTTATTACTGGGTTTTCTCGCTCACCACCACTGACTCTTTCTCTCTCACCACCACTGACTCTTTCTCTCTCTCTCTCTCTCGCTCTCTCTCTCTCTCGCTCTCTCTCGCTCTCTCTCGCTCGCTCTCTCTCACTCTCTCTCGCTCTCTCTCGCTCGCTCTCTCTCACTCTCTCTCTCTCTCTCTCTCTCTCTCTCTCTCTCTCTCTCTCTCGCGCCTTCCATTCTGTCTTTTCCTGTCTCTGGCCAGCGGGAATAAGGTCTTGAGTGGGATTTGGTAGGAGGGTGGGATTTAAAAATGCAAATCCAGTGAATAAGCAAGCATGTTAAAGCCCATGCATTAAAACCATGACTAATTTGAGACTTCTGCCGTGCCAGCATGTCTGTGAACTGTCATCCTGTTTTCCAGGTAGATTAGGGATACATTGTCACAGCTGTCAATTTGCATAATAAGTCACTTAACGTCCATGGACTTCCATGGCACTAAAAGCCAAGTGAGCTAATCACAGTAAAGGCCAGTTCACACTGAAAATGATGACTATATTAATGTCTACACTAACACACAATAATGTTCTGTTTATTAGAAGCATGTGCTGCTGTCTGCCCCCTCAAATCAAAGTCATTCCAATGATGCTTTTTTGTGTTATTGTTATGGTGGTTGTGTATACTTATCAATATAATTATGGTCCTTGATGTGAACAGTCCTTAAGACTACAATGAAATTTCCCACAAGCCTGTTTCTGTTTAAAAGTTTGATTTGAAATTTAGACAAATCTCACTTTGCCTTGCACTAAATGTAAGCATAATGTACAGTCAGCTGGTCATTATAGCAAAATTAACCCCTACAGGGTGAACTGCATTCTATCTTGAATTGGAACAGTCTTGTATCACCCTAAAGGGGTTTATTTTGTGATAATGACCTGCTGACTGCACATTTTCCTGCTTATTACGTAGCCACTTACTAAATTCACAAAATACAAATGGACAAGTACTTTAGAAGTGGCCGTGCCAGTGGAGACTGTGCCAATGAGTTAATCATAAATATTAAGGCCATTAGGATTGTTAATTGAGGGTGTGCAGTAAAAGTGCTGAGAAAGCACAGATGCATTACTTGTAACATTTCACCCTCTTATTCCCCTGCTTTCGCTCACTTTGTCCCTCACTCTTTTATCCATCAATTTTCTCTTATCCTTCATTGTATATTCTCCTTGTACCTCCTTCCCTGAAGCTGATGTTCATCTTTTGCTCTCTCTTTCTTTCAGTCTTTCTTTCACTGTCATCCCCTTGCTGTTCTTATGACTATATCAGCTGAAGTGAAATGCCATTCTAATCTAGGCGTCTCTGCCTTTGCCAGAGCTCCTTGTGCTCTCAGAGCCACAGTGCTGATCAGGCTGAAAGTGGCTGTCGATTGAAAGACATGAGCTTGCATCATGAATATTTCCACTCAGCTGGAAACGGGTGCTGCATATTGAGAGAGCCGACCCTGGCCACACCAACATGCAGCCCCTGCCTTCTACCGTCCTCTAAACCACACCAGGCCTTCAGCACGCATCCATCAGATCATCTTCCATCATCGTGCCATATCTGATGGGTTAAAAATGCTGCCTGCTCTTCTGGAGGAGCTGCCTGGGGAATTGAGACGGGAGGGTTGAATATTATACAGGCTGGATGTGGTGTGAATGGGTTGGAGGTAGGGATGCATCGATCCGATACGCAGGATCGGTATCGGCTCCGATACTGGCATTTTCTGCGGATCGGATATCGGTCAGACGAGACCGATCCAAATCCGATATTGTGTGTATACTGTTCTGTGTTATTGTTAAGCCCCACGAAAGCACAAAAACATTATAAAGCACCATAAAGTCAAAGTCCAAATGTTCTGAAGCCGTTCCATAGTATAATGTGAGGTACAGATGAATATTTAAGTTGTTAAACTCAAGTTCACGTAAACTCTTCTCTCCGCTGCGTCTGTCATCCTCCGTTCAGCATTCAAACTGCGTGTCACTTTCAGGTTACGACAGTCAAGACGAGTAAACTCTCTCCAAGAGCACACAATAATTAAAATATAAAACTGTTAAAAGAAAAGGCTAAATAAACTACCGCACAGATTTAATCTCTTTCCTTTGTGCTTTGAACTTCTCTATCCGGAGCTGCACGCTGTGACTCCGTGCTGCTTCAAGCGTGTCATTCTGCGCACGGGATGCGCAAACGCGCTTTGTGTCGCTCTCTGTTGGAGCTTTTCATATTACTTTTGCGCAATGAAAGATTATTTATAGCGTTTCTTGTTCTGTCCTATCAAGGCTATTAATAATCTAATGTTTAGCACAGTAATGGAGGAGGCATTAAAAAATTTTAAAAAATAAAAACATTCCTTTTAAATGTATAGCACAGTAATGAAAGCAGCAACATATGATAGAGGAGTCCTATCTATCATATGTTGCTGCTTTCATTACTGTACTATACATTTAAAAGGAATGTTTTTTTTTTAATTTGTAGTTTATATTTATAAATAAATACATTTACTTGTTTTCATTAATGTGTTTTACAACAATACAAAGAGCAATGTGTAACATTTTACCAGGTTTAGTCCTTCACACATTCACTTTTTTGTTCCCCACTAAATAATATTATTTCACTAAATGTTTAGATTTGATAAAATTGTGCACTCATATAACTTTTGCTGCTGAATTATCCACTAACCTAGTTTATAATAGCCTAGTATTTTTGTCATAGATTATGAATGGGCCTGTTTACACCTGGTCATTTCATGCCTTTTAGCTGATCGGATATCTAGGCTATCTGATTTGTTAAAACGTATTTACACTTGGCCACATAAATGTGTCGTCACAAAACGGATATAAATCCGATCTTCAATTCCCGCACTATTTAAATTTAACGAAGTTCACGTCAACGAAATCAAAAGCGCTGCATTTTATTAATTATCAGCTCATTTCGAGATCAAAGACCGCAATAGGAGAGCGCATGGCATCTGCACTGGAAAGTTTGCCTTACTACTTTTAATGAAGATGATTGTGTGTTGACCCTCTGCATCTTACTTCTAAGTTTCTAAATCTAACTTTCAGTTTCATTCGCGGCAGTTTGCGTGTCAGCTTTCTGATACTCAGCTACTCATCCGCTGTGATGCTTGTTGCATTAGCGCAGTCATATCTGACTATAATGTCATAGCCTGTAACATGGTCTCACACAATTATTATTTTTTACAATGTGGGAGGAGTAAAATCTACATATGTGGTTTCAACAACCAGATGCATTTATACATGTCCAGTTTTGTCTGGAATGCGGCCCAGACCACCTCCTGAAGTGGTTTGAGCGATCGGATTTATTTTACAAAATGCATGAAGCGTAAACAACCCCTATATTATTTTTCATTAAAATGAAGTTGTCTAGTAGATTGTGTTTAACACACAAAAGAGTGACACAGAAGTATAGAAATTCTACATTGATTTAAAAAAAAAAAAAAAAAAAAAACTGATATGATAAACAACAGAAAATTCTGAATATTATTAATCTCTCAATGAGCAAAACTGTCAAAGTATAAAAGGTCATGCAAAAATGGTCTGTATTGGTGACGGTACTCATCCCAGTGTTAGATCAGGATGAGTTACAGTAGCATCAAATCTTTGAACTTTAATATTATCTGTACTGTCTCATAAATCTGTGATTTCTGTAAAAATTGTTTTCTGTAATCCTGTTCCCAAACTGACACAGCATCAACTGTTAACCCACATCACAACAACATAACATAAACAACATAAAACAAACCAAACTTTGTGTTTGTGACTGGCAGACAGTTTCTTCCTATCTGTTTGAGCAAAACAAACTGCAGAGTTGACCAGACTTTATGCCAGTAGTCAAGTTTGACTGATGCCTGTTTAGTGAGTTCAGTAAGTTCAGAAGGTTTTTTTTTTTTTTTTTTCATCCATCTCGATTTGTTGTCCTGATTTGATGTGCTACGAGCAGGTCAGCATGTTTAAGCTATTTCTATACAAAGACGTAAGCTTGATTATCTCTTACATAGATGATCTTTTCCACTCAGAGTTTGTTCTCTTTCCTCAACTAGCTTCTCTTCTAATCCTTGGCAGCATGCCGTTGCTTTTGGCTCGGTAGGTTTTGCTAAAATATATTTAAAGGGCTCAGTTGTGAAGTAAACAAACTTCATTCTTGGTTAGCATGGTCTTGAGTTTGCCAGCTGCTGCTTCTACATTTTGTCATGGTTACTGTGTGGCTATTTTAGCCGTGACTGCTGCTTTCAGCGGATGTATTGTGCTCCTAATGCTTTTCTGTGTTTGCAGTGATTGGCTTTTTATGCTCCCTTGATAAGAACGAGGATATGCACAGCTTGCCTAATTTATTTTGCTTAAAATCTGTAAGAATGATACCTGTTTTAGGTGATGGAGTATGCAAAATTAAGTATCCTAAGAGATGGGACAGCGTAGATTACCCCAAAATAAGTGATCTATTCACTGTTACTTATGTTACTGTTTACCACTCGGATTCTGCAATTATTGCAAAATATGCAATATGATATTCTGCTATGCATTTCACATGTGCAATCTTTGATGAAACAACTCTTGTTTACTGTTTAACACTTGAAATCATCTCTAGTAGCTATTTTGAAAATATGAAGGTTTTGTACATTCGTATGCGATGGGGCTGGCCACTTGCAGTTGCCTTGACAACAGCCTGTTGGACTGCACAATTTGCATGGGGGCCAGAGAAGTAAGCATCAGCACATTACGTGACTGGGAATGAGATGAGCCCGATATACTGTTCACCTGCCCCTAGTGAGACAAACACACCTAATATAGCGACTTAACACTTCTGAGCTTATGACTAAATGTAAATACAGATGGAATAGTATGGAATTGCACAGGTGTTGGTTAGAGTTAGTTTGAGTTAATTCTATGAAAGATTGGGGCAATGTGCAGGCCACTGGGTTCTATCAGCACAGTATGCGTCTCCAGCACAATTTAATAATGCTCTTTCATATACTTGTAAATGAATCACTTCTTTGTTTTGCAGTTTTCTCATTTTGCAACTTTAATTGCATGCAGCAATGCTGAAAATGTGTTTTTTCATGCCAATAAAGCACCTTAAAGCTGAATATTTGAAAAACATTCCCAGTCTTGCTAGTTCTTGATGCATTGGAGTAGACTCTATACTTTCATATAGCCAATCTTAGGGCTGTGCAATTAATCGATTTTGGCCTCCAACGATTATGAAAATACAATAATCGAGATAAAACAATTATTGCACCCCATTGCTCCCCTTTCCAGGGCTGAGCTTTCGTTCCTCCATAAAATCCCAATTTCACATGCAAATCAGTAAAATCATGTAACGTGACTTTTGCAAAATGGGACGTGCTTAATTTATTGAAGTATATTAGATTTTATCTTGTTTTTAAAAGCATGAAGGAGAACTTGCACTGTTTCTCAGGAGGATTTCTGTGTATGCACTCAGAGACGGAACAGAACACGGACATGTAAAGTCATATTTTAGCTCACGGTGCGCACCTAAATGGTCAAATACACGCAAAATGTGTTAGAATGCGGCGCTTAGTGATTATTCATGTAAACCTTTGTGGTTTTGTTGGTCATGTAATAAATGAACGTAAAGAGTTAAGATAAGAATGAAAATACACGTGTAATGGTAAATTGGATCCGAGCGGGTCTTAAAGTGACAGTGGGCTATAGTCCTGCTGCAGACTGTGTGCTTAATTTTAATCAAACAACAAAAGACAAATTCAAAATCACACACTGCTCTTGAGTGAAGTACTTTTGTATCTTTAAGAAAAAGAAAGTTTAATTCTTACACTGAAAGATGCCGTTTTATTTTACATTGTTTATTCATTTCTGTAGTAGGCTGTTAACTGCTTGAGACTTGCATAAAAAAAACCTTAAAGCACAGTTTGTTTGATTTGCATCTTTATTCCATTGTGCTGACAGTTTAATTATTTTCAATAATTTTGAGGACTTTTTGTTTGTTTATTTGTTTGTTACTAAAAGTTACCTAGTACTCTGCTCTGGTATTGAGAATTGTGAAATTTCGCTGGTCTCTACAAGATGTCGTAGCAATCGTATTTACAGGAAATATATTTGATATGTATCACTATCTTTAAATAAATCACTCACATAAAGTTTTGGTCATATGGCCCCTGCATAATCGTGTTAAATAATTGTGATTACAATATTGACCAAAATAATTGTGATTATGATTTTTGCCATAATCGAGCAGTCCTAGCCCATCTCTACTGGCCTTTCACTGGCACTGAAGGCTGAAGTGTTCTCTTGTACAAGCTCCTGTCTTCCTTGCTGCTGTATGTTGGAGTGCTGTGGTCAGGGGAAATAAAAAGCCACGTCTGTCTGTTCCATATTAGATTTCCAACTCCACAGACACGTCCAGTTGAGATTTTCCACGACTGTGACCTTTAGTGAGACCCCAGCTGCCCTCCTCCTTTTTTTCAGTCACTGCCAAAGCCATGGCAAAGGCACAGAGCACTTCAGGCCTTGCAGATTACGCCACGTCATGGGACCTCATAGAACTACTGGACAAACAAAGCAGTGCTGTTCGGTTAGTTTTGTGCCTTCCACTCAAAACCTACACAGAATGATTAAAAAAAAAAAAAAATGTAATGTGTCATTTATAGTAGATGTGAATTAAAAATGGCCAGGAAATGGTGACGCTATGGTCAACCTGTGACATTTCTGTATGAACCCAAAAACTACAACTCTGCCTGTGGTTAAAACAATGTTACATTATAAAACAGACCATTCCACCCTTCTCCATCACACTTTCCTTTGGCACGGCCTTCGGACTTTCCATCACCAACTGCTAAGTGCATGCCCAGTGCTTCACAAGTTTAATTTGGCCAGTACTGTAGACTGCTAGGACACGACACTGAATGCCGCCGATGAGACTGGAGATTTCTTGTCCAGCGCTTGCGTCTCCAACTCTGGTTTTCCAAGCGTTTGAAGAACGGCCATGTCTAAACCTTTCACCAGATGTTTTTCTTAGACCTGCAGAGCCTTGTTCCGTCTGGCTGGGACAGGGAGGAATGGCTGTAAAAAGCGTGTCTGTGCGCAGATGCGGAGCATGGCAATTTTGGCCTAACCGTCTCTGGTGCCACCTCCTCTGCACACTTCACTTTGACTTCAGCAGCAAGGTGATTGTGAGAATTTTCGAATGCCAGATTTAAAATTGCACTGTCCTCTCCCCTTCTCTTTTTGATGCTTTGTTCCTTGGTTGGACAGGCAAAGCACTGCAGTGCAGAGCTGTCATCCATGCCGAGCTGCATTCATGTGGCTAGGCAGACTGATGAAATTGCGTGAGAGCACAGAGGGGAGGTTGAGAGCATTGCAGAGACTAGCCAGTTTATGGAGGTTGCCTTTTATTTATGGTGCCATAGCTCATGCCATCCCAATCACCTCCCCTCTATCTTCCTCTGTGCTTCCTCCCCCTTTCTCCTCTTTCAGCTCACCGAATCTTTCCCCTCTCCTTCATCTCTCGGCGAGGGATGAGCCATCTGAGGGAAAGAGAGAACGTAAGGAGTGGGAGGAGGGAGCCAGGCCTGGAGTTGTGAGGCTCAACGGGGGGTGAGCAGCTAAATATAGAGCAGCTTTGGAGGAGTGATGTCATGGTCTGGCAGAGAGGTGGAGAGCTGCTTGAATCTCCAGGATGGAATTTAGAGTGTGCGGACACGGGAGGCGGCAAAACCACAGAGGTTAAAAGATGTCTAGTCAGCTCGAATCAATACAGATGCTATGGAGAAATAGACAAAAGCTGCAGGCCAAATCTTTCAGTGGAATTTGTAATCTTTTTATTTTTTTATTTATTTATTTTTTTGTGACTGTCATAATTCAATGAAAAAGAAGTGGACTTCGCTAATTATCACACATTCAAGACTCTCCCAGAGTTATAGCAGCATCAATAATATATGCACAACATGAATCAACACCTGTTCTCAGACTACCAGTTTCCTAACCATTAGGAACCTTGCATGTTGGGACAAGCTGAGAATCTAGGTGTGTTTCGGGCAGGATTTTACATAGTGCTACTTCTCTTTGCTGTTTGCTGTAATATCAAGTGTTTTGCATGCATTTAAGGTGATGTCACCGGCTTTTCTGAACAATGTGTGAGGACTATGGAGAACTGGCAAAAATGTTGTTGACTCCAGTCCAGACTGATGCAATAACAGGCCCCACGGCTTGCTCAAGGTCAAGGACAGGAGCTCACAGGTGCTATAATCCAGCGCTGGGGCCGGGTCTAAAGCTCACTATGCTCACACCTATACATCCTTTGGATCACTCTGACCTGACAGCTCTTGCCTAGGCAGATTACTAGGTATGCTCAGAATCTGACCCCACACAAACCTGTTAACAGTTTAAATGCCTGTCATTCACAAAGTTCAACTGTCTTCATCACTAAACATTCTGGCTGCTCTGATAGTAGTACTCTCAACTCTGTTTTGTAGGTCTAGTGGAAGGATGGCCCATAGTACGCTGGAAATGTGAGGCTTTTCAGTGGAATTTAGAAGATGGTTTCATTTGGTGACAATCTTTCCTTCTGTCGTCTCTCTAATCTTATTTGCGCTTGTGTACAATAAAACATGGCATGTGAGGTGATAAAAATGTTTTGAACAATAACAGTGCAATCATTTTCAGTTTTTTAATTGAATGCTACTACGAAAGAGATTTGAGAGCTTCAGCAAAGATTTTAATCAAATAACTTTACGGTCAGTCCTTTACACAAACCTATCATAAGCCTTCAAACGACTATAGCGCACAAGTCACTTTTATGGTTGAGCCATTTCTTTATTCTTCAGTGGTCTGCTTAGATATTTGAGCTTGCCAAGTTGTGTGGTTTGCTGGGTTTGTGAGTGTGCACAGTGCCCTGGCACCTCTGCAGAAGGAAACAGCAGGTAGGCGACAAGGTGGTGGGTAGCTGCAGGTGTTGGGCAATGCTGAGGGGAGTGGAGCCGAGAGCAAAGGACAGGGAGTGTCAGAGACATGGAGAGCAGCTGTTGCTTGAGCAGGTGTGAGGTCTGTCCTGCCCCATCTAGTTCAGCTTTCACAGCCATGATCACTCATTGGAGAGTTTTCTCCTACAACTCCATCCTCTACTTTAAGGCCACATACTCCTTTTTTTGTGAGAGTTTAGTGCTGTGTCTTTGGCCTTCCTGAAGTTTCTTGACAGTCGAGTTGTTTAAAAAGTTGATACCCTTCTCCTCAGCCACAAGCTTATTTAAAGCTTTGGCAAGTGTTGGGAGCTAAATTTTCTGTTCTTACTGCTTGTGTTTGAGAGGTAGTGAGGGCAAGTGTGTGTGGTTTTTTGGAATGGAGTATGGAAAGGGAGAGTAAATGGCAATGCTTAGTTTCTGAACAAAAGTGGGCATTGCAGAGAATGTAATGAGAATGTGTGCGATTTTTAAATTGAAGCTTTACAAAGAATACACTTTTACTTGCTTTTATTGTGCCACATGTGAAATGCAATGGAGTTCAAGGTGAAATCTTCTCAAATTCTGTTTTTTTACACCTACGTATTAATACATTTCAGCAGTGTGCGCCGTTTCAAAGAAAAACATTTGTCTTAAACTTAGATTTAACAGTCCCACCCATCCTCCTTCACTCAGAACTGATATAGAAGTAAAATGGGTTGAAAATGGCAGTTCATGTTTTTTGAAGACTTTTTCTGATCTGACTGTTTTGGACCAGAAAAACATCTCCATGGCAGTGGATGTCACTCTTTACCCACTAATTGTCTTTTGCCCTTCCTGTACCTCAGGAAGTAGATGGCCAGCTGCTATATTAAATAAAAATACATTTTGCTTTAGTCTGCGATCCTTCCCCTTAGTCAATTTAAAGCTGTAAAGGGATAGTTCACCCAAAAATGAAAAGTCTGTCATTAATTACTCACCCTCATGTCGTTCCAAACCTGTAAGACCTTCATTCATCTTCGGAACACAAATTAAAATGTTTTTAATTGAATCCGAGAGCTTTCTGACCATCCATATACAGCAATGTAACTAAAATGTTCCCAGGCCCAGAAATTCATGTAAATACTATCAGGTTTCCCTGGTTGGAACCTGTGCTGCCAGATCTGCCGTTACTTCCATCACATGTCCCCCTGCAGTGTAGCGTGAGTAGGTTGCTTAGCAACATGCCTGAATGTCTGCAGGTTTAGAGATCTTCAAATTGTCTGAAATTGAAGGATGAATGAGAGTGAGGGTGCACTACAGAATAGATACTTGCACAATATATCAGGCATCACGTCTGTAATAATGCTGTAATTTGGCTGATTTTGTTTGATAAGCTTGCGATTCGATTCCTGATTCGATTCAATATTGATTATTTTGGAGCTAAAATCAGGTACAGGACATGCCAAATTTTCTCAAAGAAAAAAAATCTCAACTAAGGCTGTAAAAATATACACGAGTCAGTTGGTACTACATTACTATAATATTTAAGGTTAAAATTAACTGATTTGTTAATTACATTTTAATGAATTTTTTTTTTAACTGGTATTAATGTGGAGGAGATGATCGGTTCACAATCGTCTGTTGAACTGAGGAGCTACAGCGGTCTGTCACTCCACATTAACCAGCGCCAAAACGGCATTTATTGTTTGAATACTGCAATACAATGGACAGAGTTTGAAATCTGAGACTTTGTTTCATATTAAAAGCCGCAATGCTTATTGCAATATATTGGATGGGAAGTGCCCTTCAGCTTTCTTTCCATTAACTGAAAACAGGCTAGACTAATTGATTCTTGGGATTTAAGAATAGATATCGTTCCGTAAAAATGAGAATCAGTTAATATCAAGATACTGATATTTTTTTACCCTGCCGTAGATGCTACATAGCATAGCTTTATAAAAAAAATAAAAAATTATGGCAAAACAAAAAATGTAAACTTAACTTGGCCTGTTTATACATCACTTCATCATAACATAATTATCAGATTGCTACATTTTGATGTCAACGCATCTTTGAGTTTAATAATAGTGGTAAATTATGACCAAAAATTAGTCACAGATACTGTTCTGGTTTTGACAGGAGGGGAAGAATAATGCTGAATGAAGTAATAAAATGTAGCAAATGTAACCAACTTGCCAACTTTTAAATGGGAGGAGAAAACCATTCTTTTGTTTTTGTGTGTATGCGTGTGTGTGTGAGTCACAAACACTGGAGTCCAGTCAAACTTTATTGTATTTTTGTGTAAATTCTGTCGATTAACAGTGTTACTTTTACTAATACAGTATTTGGCCCAATATTTTGAGGGGTAAGAACCAGAAAGGGCGTAAGTAACATTTCACCAACTTTACAGGTGAGCCAAAACAAAAATTTTACCATAGTTTGATGTGACTTTGTGTACTGATTTCAATTGTTTATAATACAAATTTGTACACTCCTGGATGACAGCACTTTTGCCAGTAGAAAGAGCTCATTAAGAGCTTTCATTTGATGTATATATATCTCCATTTCACCAAAAATGTCACTTACACCCTTCTGGTTCTCACCTCTTGATTTGTTCTTTTGCCCCTAAAATGAAACTGCCAACTAGGGAATGTCATCCTCCTATAGGAATCGCTGATTGTTAGTAATGCTCTTCTTCTGCTTCACTTTGTTCATTTTTTCTTCACTAGCCCACCTAATGAAAACGGTCATATTCCAAAGATAGATAGTGAAACCCATCCTATTTGCTTTCCCTGTATGTTTATTTATTTATTTATATTTACTTTTTATGCATGAATGCACTTAATGTGTGTCACTTTGTTAGTGCTTTTACAAAACTGGCAGCACATTTTCTTAGTCAGCATATATCATTTTAATAATTCTGCATTTTGTTGGACCTATGCAGTTAATAAAAATATTAACTCCATTTAGAATTGTTGTTTACATTCATAAACAAATTCTAAAGAATTTTCTTCCAGTATCGAGTCACCACTTGACATGAAACCAATTGAGAAACCCTGGTTTATAGGGTTTACTGCTCAGTGACAGCAATCCGAGATTATTATTTTTTCTGTCAACATAAGGGAATAACCTTTCACCGAAATCTAGTAATTAACAGCCAGAGAGAGACGGGGCCACTCCCCTGAACTAGATCTGGGCACAGCTGTGGAGGTAAAAACTGGCCTGGCCATGGAGACCAAAAAGGAGAGACTGAAAGAGAAATGACTAAAAAGAGAGAAAGAAACAGCAGCGGCGGTGACGGTAGCAGGAATGAAAAGCCTTTGTGTGCTTAATAACAGTGCTGGCGCTCAGCCAAGGACTCGGGGAGTGTGGGATTAGCCTGAACAATCAGGACTGCAGGATCAAAACAAGGAGGCAGGAATGACGAGGTCACTGAGCTACCATCTGCGCTGCCGCAGTGAGGGGGAGGGGAAGCGGCAGGCTGGCGGGGAGAGGGAGGAGAGAGAGGGAGGACTGGTGGCACAGGCTCTACAGGCAGCAGCAGTGACGAAACTGAACACACTCTGAATACTCTAAAATCCAAACTGCAGCTTTGCATGTGTGTGAATTCTGCACGTCTGGCTTTGTTGGGCCTGTATTTCATCAAACGACTTGATAATGCCTAGATAACTGATTATTCAGTCAATCCGTTTGAAAACCCCTGGTTTAGATACTTTCTCAAGAAAAGAGACATTTGTGCAAAATAGTGTTTCTAGTGAGGTTGTTTTTGTTTTTTCACTTTTTGATTAAATGTACAGATTTGAAGGTCAGTTTAATACTTGCATCATGAATGTGCTTGCTTACCATGTGTGTGAGAAATACGTTATGCCTCAAAAACACGCATCTTTGTGCGCACGCTCATTTATGCAACATTGCATTTGCCATTGTGTTTGTTTGCTATAGAGAAGCTCTTTTATCACACAGCTGAAAAGCTCATAGAAATCAGTGGCCTTCAATGCTGATGTGCACAGAAGACATCCCACTCCTCTCCTATCCTTCTATTTCTTTCAATTTCTTGCTCTGCACGATTTCTTGCTTTGCCTTTCTCTCTTCTTAAATCAACTTCCTGTCTTTTCCTCTTTTGCAATTATGAGCCTAGCATTTTGTTTCTCTGTGCAGAGTCTAACATGTTTGTAACAATTTGTTGGACATAAACTATGCATTTTAGATGCTCCGATTCAGTGAGCAGGGGAATAACTTGCTATGATATATGTTTCCGTGAGCTGTGATTGGTTCAAGTTGTGAAATCATGCCTCTGCATGTAAATAGTACCCTATGCAGATAGGCCTCTTCTCACTACCATGTGGACTGTTATTTATCTTCAGTGCAACACCATATTGTTTGGAATTTTATTTATTTAAATTTGCAGCACACCTACATCTTTATCAAGCAAGATCTTTGTGCATATTTTTTTTTTTTTTTGCTGCACTTTCATTAGTCAAAAATATACTGGCACAGAGATTCAAAATGGTCCAAGCTGTTTGAGGTTCTTGAAGATAATGCACACACTTGTAGTAACAAACCCCAAACACTTGACAGGGCTCAACGTTAAGGATTTGTTCTACTGGCCCGGCCACAAAAAATAGAATAGTTGCTGTTATCATTGTTTTTGATCTGTTATCTTGTATTCCAATAAGTAAGCTTATATAACACCAATATTTTAGATACCAATTCAATTTTAGATTTCTCGATTTCAATTTTGATACCACACCAAAAACCACTAGCTATAAATAAATAGGGTTGGAACAGTACACTTAACGAACCATACTGTTCACGGGGCAAATTCCAAATGGAAGTGATCACCCCTATCCCCTTAGAATGGGGACATTGGAGTGAGCAGGGCACCATTTAATTGCCATATTACATTCAAAATACAAATATATAAAACCCAATTTCAAATTACTTTAAAAAAGGTAAACATAGTACAACCTAAAACTAAGACATAAATCAAAGTAATAGTAGTAAAAAAAAATAATAATAATAAAACCTAAACATTGTGCAACTTAACTTTCAAGTTTCAGCCTAACTACAGCTCAAGCATGACATAAGCCTTTACTGTCTTCTTAGAAGGCTTTGTGGCTTTTGTAAGAGGCAAAAATTAGTGGGCAGGAAGCTAACGTGGAACAAAAACAAGAGTCCATACACAACATTTATTAACACATTTTTCAGCAACATGAATTTTGTTATTTGGAGAATAAACCCTCTTAAATGTCTCTCTGCATACTGGTGTGTGTGTGTGTGTAATCCTTTAAAGGAGCATGTGGTTGCAAACACAGTGCACTCTATGCAGTTACAGGGATGCACCGAAATGAAAATTCTGTCGAAACTGAGAATTCTGGATGTGCTTGGTTGAAAACCGAAACTGCTTTGTAATAATTATTTATTTTATTCAATAATATAAAGTAGTTTTGTAAGACTTTTTAATTTAACTCAATTTTAATGACACATAATTTAAAAAACACAATACAATAAAATAACCACACTTTTATTTAAAGAAAATTGGACAGAAAATATATTAATATTAAATGTATTATTTTTTTTATTCAGTTCTATGCAACAGAATCAGACATAACTGTTTTTGACTAATTATCCAAATAATGTATAGTCCTGCAAACAGGGTTTTGCCTTTCTCAAAATGCGGCGGAGGTGGTACCATACTGAACATGTGCATTGTGCATCAAGTGGCTGAAACAAACACTTTTTACACACATATTTTAGATATTATAATTATAGCTATGATTAAAGAAAATTACGATTATAAAGTTATGTTTTATTTTCTCTCATCTAATGTTTTATTGTTATTTATTCTTAAAATAGCCTTATGAAATGTTTTATTTTTCCTCAGAAATTCTGTTGTATATCTGGTTATCAAATGAAGGCATAACACATTAATTTAATTGATCTTTAAATTATTGTAATTTGGGTAAACGTTTTGGCAAACAAAGGGGATTTACTATTAAAATTAAAACATGGAAGAAATGTTGTGATCATTCCTTAAATAAAGTTTTCATAATTTTAGTAGTATGTACATTGAACAATAGTAATATATTTCTGCTGCAATGTCTTCAAATTAAACCAGACTTTAAAATAATGGTAGGGGAATCACTGTATATATATATATAGATATATATATATATATATATATATATATATATATAGATAGATAGATACATACATACATACATACATACATACATACATACATACATACATACATACATACAGGTAGGTGCTGGTCATATAATTAGAATATCATTAAAAAGATTTATTTCACTAATTCCGTTCAAAAGGTGAAACTTGTATATTATATTCATTCATTACACACAGACTGATATATTTCAAATGTTTATTTCTTTTAATTTTGATGATTAGAGCTTACAGCTCATGAAAGTCAAAAATCAGTATTTCAAAATATTAGAATATTACTTAAGACCAATACAAAGAAAGGATTTTTAGAAATCTTGGCCAACTGAAAAGTATGAAAATGAAAAGTATGAGCATGTACAGCACTCAATACTTAGTTGGGGCTCCTTTTGCCTGAATTACTGCAGCAATGTGGCGTGGCATGGAGTCGATCAGTCTGTGGCACTGTTCAGGTGTTATTAGAGCCCAGGTTGCTCTGATAGTGGCCTTCAGCTCATCTGCATTTTTGGGTCTGGTGTCTCTCATCTTCCTCTTGACAATACCCCATAGATTCTCTCTTTCTCTCTCTTTCTTTCTCTCTCTCTCTCTCTCTCTCTCTCTCTCTCTCTCTCTCTCTCTCTCTATATATATATATATATATATATATATATATATATATATATATATATATATATATATATATATATATATATATATATATATGAATATGAGACACACACATTATGGCATGCCATTCATATATATATGAATATGAGACACACATTATGGCATGCCATTCATGAAAGATTGAATGAAAGTTTTAATATATTGAATGAAAGTTTGAATTTATGGAATGAAACTTGAATATATTGAATGAAAGTTTGAATATATTGAATGAAAGTTTGAATTTATGGAATGAAACTTGAAAATATTGAATGAAATTTGAATATATGAAATGAAACATGAATATATGGAATAAAAGTTTGAATATATGGAATGAAAGTTTGAATATATTGAATGAAACATGAATATATTGAATGAAAGTTTGAATATATTGAATGAAAGTTTGAATTTATGGAATGAAACTTGAATATATTGAATGAAAGTTTGAATATATTGAATGAAAGTTTGAATTTATGGAATGAAACTTGAAAATATTGAATGAAATTTGAATATATGAAATGAAACATGAATATATGGAATAAAAGTTTGAATATATGGAATGGAGTTTGAATATATTGAATGAAACATGAATATATTGAATGAAAGTTTGAATATATTGAATGAAAGTTTGAATTTATGGAATGAAACTTGAATATATTGAATGAAATTTGAATATATGAAATGAAACATGAATATATGGAATAAAAGTTTGAATATATGGTAATGGAGTTTGAATATATGGGACGAAACTTGAATTGGGTGGATGATTTACATTAAAGAGTATGTATTTTGAAACAAGTGAATGGTATCTTACAGGTAAAAAAAAAAAAAAAAAAAACCTTGTATAGTTCTGTAGTAATCTACATCGATGCTATTTTTGTCGACAAATAGAAATGAGATGAAAATTCCCAGTGTGATAGATGTGCACATATGAATTGTAACGTTCTGATCTAACCGCGGGAAACCTCTGCGCTGTTGCATGTTCTACAGGCTCAAACAACAGTGCTTCAAACTAATTCAGAGCGGTTTGCAATAAATGAATAGCACACATTTATGACAGGCAACTGCTTATGAACTAATGCTGATTAATTATAGCGACGTTTACTTTACAATGTTTATATGGTAATGTATTTTAGACGGTTGTAAGAATGCATATTTTATCTCCCTCATGAACTTGAATGAACAGCCTGCAAATAAGAATTCTGGTGTATTCCGGTCTTGTTTTGGGTATTCCAATCACAGGAAGGAAAGACTAAGGACATTATTTGACATATTATTCAATAAATAGATTTTACTATCAGGATTATTATAGTTAACTAGAGCCATAAAAAGTATGTGTTAGGCCCTGATGAGCACAGAATTGAGCTCTATTTTGTCTTTTTGCACTTGAATTGTCAAAAAACACACACAATTGTTAAACTGTCAGTTTAGTCATGTATTCAAGTAACAGTTGTGTGATACTTACAGTAAATGCTTAATGCATTACAGTTTAACCAAACTCAGTAGATTTTAGTCGAATAAATCTACTGTATTTTTAGTCGACTAAAACTAGACTAAAACTAAAACGATTCAAATGACTAAAATATGACTAAAACTATATGGCATTTTAGTCAAAAGACTAAAACTAAAGCAAAATGCTGTCAGAATTAACACTGTGTGAAATGTCTGAGATGATGGGATGTACACTCCAAACTGTTTGTATTGTTTATTTGGTATATGATCAGCTGTTGCCAAAATTTTTAGTTCAACAAAGTATTGGAAAATTTGAGGAAATTATATTTTTAAAGTCATTCAATCCAGAAAACTATTGTTCTGATAACAAGGATATAACTAGCTACAGTATATTATTATTCATTAAATACTGTCAAATTTACATTTTAATTCCATACACTGCAAATTTCATTCTATATATTCAGACTTTCATTCCATATATTCAAGTTTCATTTAATATATTCAAATTTCATTCCATATATTCAAACTTCCATCCCATATATTCAACTTTCATTCCATATATTCAAATTTCATTCCATATATTCAGACTTTCATTCCATATGTTCAGACTTTCATTCCATATGTTCAGACTTTCATTCCATATGTTTAGACTTTCATTCCATATGTTCAAATTTCATTCCATATATTCAACTTACATTCCATATATTCAACTTACATTCCATATATTCAGACTTTCATTCCATATATTCAGACTTTCATTCCATATATTCAGACTTTAATTCCATATATTCAATCATCATATTATAAATATCATAATTTCCTGAACGGCATGCCATAATACATGCATACAGTGGGGCAAAAAAGTATTTAGTCAGCCACCAATTGTGCAAGTTCTCCCACTTAAAAAGATGAGAGAGGCCTGTAATTTTCATCATAGGTATACCTCAACTATGAGAGACAAAATGAGAAAAAAAATCCAGAAAATCACATTGTAGGATTTTTAAAGAATTTATTTGCAAATTATGGTGGAAAATAAGTATTTGGTCAATAACAAAATTTCATCTCAATACTTTGTTATATACCCTTTGTTGGCAATGACAGAGGTCAAACGTTTTCTGTAAGTCTTCACAAGGTTTTCACACACTGTTGCTGGTATTTTGGCCCATTCCTCCATGCAGATCTCCCCTAGAGCAGTAATGTTTTGGGGCTGTCGCTGGGCAACACAGGACTCCAAAGATTTTCGATGGGGTTGAGATCTGGAGACAGGCTAGGCCACTCCAGGACCTTGAAATGCTTCTTACAAAGCCACTCCTTAGTTGCCCGGGCGGTGTGTTTGGGATCATTGTCATGCTGAAAAACCCAGCCACGTTTCATCTTCAATGCCCTTGCTGATGGAAGAAGGTTTTCACTCAAAATCTCACGATACATGGCCCCATTCATTCTTTCGTTTACGGATCAGTCGTCCTGGTCCCTTTGCAGAAAAACAGCCCCAAAGCATGATGTTTCCACCCCATGCTTCACAGTAGGTATGGTGTTCTTTGGATGCAACTCAGCATTCTTTCTCCTCCAAACACGACAAGTTGAGTTTTTACCAAAAAGTTCTATTTTGGTTTCATCTATCCATTGGTTTCATCCAAATGCTCTCTAGCAAACTTCAGACGGGCCCGGACATGTACTGGCTTAAGCAGGGGGACACGTCTGGCACTGCAGGATTTGAGTCCCTGGCAGCGCAGTGTTACTGATGGTAGCCTTTGTTACTTTGGTCCCAGCTCTCTGCAGGTCATTCACTAGGTCCCCCATGTGGTTCTGGAATTTTGCTCCCAGTTCTTGTGATCATTTTGACCCCACGGGTGAGATCTTCGTGGAGCCCCAGATCGAGGAGATTATCAGTGGTCTTGTATGTCTTCCATTTTCTAATAATTGCTCCCACAGTTGATTTCTTCACACCAAGCTGCTTACCTATTGCAGATTCAGTCTTCCCAGCCTGGTGCAGGTCTGTTTCTGGTGTCCTTTGACAGCTCTTTGGTCTTGGCCATGGTGGAGTTTGGAGTTGGACTGTTTGAGGTTGTGGACAGGTGTCTTTTATACTGATAACAAGTTCAAACAGATGCCATTAATACAGGTAACGAGTGGAGGACAGAGGAGCCTCTTAAAGAAGTTGTTACAGGTCTGTGAGAGCCAGAAATCTTGCTTGCTTGTAGGTGACCAAATACTTATTTTACCGAGGAATTTACCAATTAATTCTTTAAAAATCCTACAATGTGATTTTCTGGATTTTTTTTTCTCATTTTGTCTCTCATAGTTGAGGTATACCTATGATGAAAATTACAGGCCTCTCTCATCTTTTTAAATGGGAAAACTTGCACAATTGGTGGCTGACTAAATACTCATTTGTGTGTGTGTGTGTGTGTGTGTGTGTGTGTGTGTGTGTGTGTGTGTATGTAGATATATCCCTAATATATATATTAGGGCTGGGCAAAAAAATAGATTTTTCGATTAATCTTTTTTTTTTTAATGACGTCAATTCGATATCGATTCTCAAAAGCCACGAATCGATCTTTTCCGGTATTTATTTCAGCACACATTTAAAACAAGATCTGATTAATGTGATTCTTATCATTAGTCTTCTCCACTAGATGTCACCCTTATTTACCGATGCGTGATGTTACAACAGAAAGCCTGTCATTCATTCAGTGCTTATGGCGGCGATACTGTGGACGAGAACCAAGAACAAAGCCATACGCGTGATTCGTAATGCTCAGGTGAAATGCTATAGTAATACTATAAATCTGTGGAAGCATTTGATGTCACGCATAAGGCACCATGATTTCCGCAATGAATGAATGAATGAATGGCGGATGGCGTGACGCACTCTTTTGTTTACTACACACATAAGCGCAGATGACGCTCGCGGTGTTTTCATCTTCTGCCTTCTCACTATATGATGATATTAAGACACTGCTGCTCTGAGAGTCATTTCATTAGCAATTTACAGTTTAATTTGAGAAAACTACCGTCATATCATTCCTGAGTCTTGAACTTGGTTACATACGTTTTCCTTGAATCATCCTGGCGACCCATTTTTTAAGTCTCAGGGTTTGAAAACCACTGCATTAGAGAAAAGTTGTAGTTTCTGGTTGTTCTTGTCCAGCTTTGAAAAATGCAGCTTAGTATTACTAGGGAGTTACAAACTGTTTGCTAAATGTTTTTGAATGTTGCATTTATAGATCAGTTTTAAATTTAATCAGATTTTGTTTTCCATCTTGTGATCAGGATCCATGTTGACATTTTTAACTGGGCCTATTTGATCCCCAGTCTTGATTAAAAATGCATCCCAGTGGATGTATGCTGCAGATGGGGCGAGTGAGTGGATGCGGGAGGTTGCTGGGTGATGTAATTTGTAATGCTATATGCTTCACTTTGTATGGATGTTCTGCGCATTAGGCTTCATAGCCCTGCCTGCTGTATTTTGTCATCAATAATGCACAACGTCTGCAACACACACACACACACACAAGCACCATTCTATCTGTCCAGTCATTGTGGGCTGCTTCAGCAGTCATCCATACTATATATTGAATTTCATTTCCAGAATGGGCCACTGCTCCCTGTTGGAATCAGCCCGATACGAATCATGTTGAATGGAGTCTCATCTTGTAGGTTGAATGAGGACTCAGGCGGTCATATAGTAAGAGCTTCTTATGAAGTGGGGGCAGTGCTGATTGAGCGTAATGAGTCTTGTCGAGTCCCTCTGGGAGGTAGCCTCGCAGACAGAGATGAAGTAGATGGCCTGCCCTGGTCTGCTGTTGTTTGCTTTAAAAGCAGCTCTGATTGAAAGCAGACATCCTGAGTCTGCTGCCTGCATTGCCATAACACTACCAACCACAAGCTCAAAAAAAACTGAGCAGAATTACCCTCACCTCTGATGCTGACGCCCTCTGATAAGGCTGAAGATGTGCAGGATGTAAATGTATTGCTTTGACCATTGCATTTAGTGTGGATTGCTACAAAGTTGTCAAATAATTTGTACGGTGAATGAAATTAACATTTTCTTTCGAAAATCTATTGTGTTGCTGGCCAGTGGTGCTGTTATGCTAGAGTGAGCTGAATGGTTGGCAAGTGCATTCTGTGTGGATTATTTATGCCCAAACCATGGGGCCATACCAATTATTTTTTAATTGAAATTAAGAGAAATGTAGAAGAAAAATATTATATAGTTGAATATAATGCAGCATTTATTTTTGACCTACTGCCCTCAATTCAACGTTTTTTATTAGTAAAAAGTTTGGGTACCTCTGATTTAGGTGTTTGGAATGGTTTTTAGTGCATTGCTATGTGGTTTTTACATGCTTGCTTGCTTGCTTGTCCAAGTCAAAAGAGATATTGAACACCTGTCCATTGACCCTCTGAACAACCTGCACAATTTATCATTCATGTAAGTTGCACAAACTGTATTGGATGTGTTTAAAACATCTAATACTTTGGTTTTGGATATATATCATATTAGAACTTTATTTGTATGTGCATTCATCTCCTATTTTTACATTTTTATATAACTTTTTTTATCATCAACACTCACTGACACTTAATCTTTCCAAACTAAATTTAGTCTTTAGCAAATCTCAAAATCAGGTTCAGAAAGAACTTTATTGCCAAGTGTGCTTGCACAAATAATTTTTTTGAACATATATACAGTGTTATGGATGATATGAATAAATTACACAAGTACAGTTACATGATAGTAATAACTTAAGATCTTTTTCATTCTATAGGCCATCATTTTTAATGTTAGAATGTTGTTTTTAGTTTAGTGTTTTTAGTATTTTTAATTTACCAAAAATATGGTAGTAGTTTAATATTGGCCATTCATTTGGGTATCAACTCTAATGTGAAAACACTAATAGGTATTAGACAGAATTTTAATATTGATACATTCCTAGTTTTGAGGTTTGTTCCAATATCACTTGGACTAATATCACCATTACTACTGCTAATAATAAAAATGTGGTTTGTAACAACAACTTTACAGAGAAGTAGAGATTACACACCTCTTTAAAGGGATTGTCCCCTAATTCCAGTAGACATTGGACAGAAAAGCGAATGGAGATGAGCATGAAACGGTCTTGTCTGTGGGAAAAAAGCATTCCAGACAGAATGGCGAGTGATAGGAATAGAGCTAATTACTCTGGTCTGTAGCACACCTGAGGCCAAGCAGGTTGTGAGGAGGTTTGTCTGGAGTCAGTCCATCGACGTTGCACTGTGGTGGATTGTTGCTCATGCTGGGTTTGTTTAGTGCTCACCTCTTGCCTGATCAATGTGCTGCTTTTCTGGTTTCTGTTCTTTCTGCTTCCACAAAATGAAGGAAAGCTTAAATAATTAAGAATATTTAGCTTGCTCTCACCTGTTCTTACCTTTCCATAAAGTGCCTTTTGGTCTCATTAACACTCCTCAGTCTCTGTGATTGGAAAACTATGGGCTGCACTGACAGCAAGCCATTGTGCCATTAGCTGAGGGTCTGCGTCAAAGCGAGACATTTGAAGACTTGTTTTGTGTCAGTTTTTGTCTAATGTGATTAAGAAAAATATTAAATATAAATTCTGCCTGTCTCCGTCTCTTTGGTTTTCTGCCTGAAATTGTATTCTCTGTTGTCCCTCTGTAAGCTGCTGCTCTGCTCTTAAATGTAGTATGTGAAAACGGCTTCATTGTATTGGATAGGAAAAAGGGTGGGGGTGATTAGGAAACCAGATCCAGGCCTCTGCTTCAAAGGGAGCTGAAGACCTCTGCAGAGCCTATTGATTAAAGATGGAATGTAGTTTGCCCTCGCGCTGCATGAGAAACACTTCAGTACAGCCAGCCTTGAAGGTACATTAGACAGCAAGCTAGCCTCACGCTAATGAACACAAGGGCCATGAGCTGAATACTGCTGCTGCATAATGTGTGTTACTACTTACCACTTAAACAATGTTTTAAGCATTTTAAACTGATACTGCTGTTTGAATAGCATCCAGTATTATAAAAAAGATTGGCTATTATTTTTTACCATGTCATTTTTTTTCTGTTTAAATGCCTCATAATGAATAGGTTTGCCTTAAAAATATTTTTGATTATTATTAGTAGGAGGAGGGAGGTAGTCATTAATGGTAATCAGGACTGAAACAACTGCTTAGCGAAACTGATTATTGTCGATGATGACAACAATCAGTAACAGATTTGATGATTGAGGTTAATCGCGTCTGTGCGCTGTGCTGGTCATGTCACTTTACAGTGGTGAAAAACGTACTTCTATGGACAAAATGCATGACACAACAAAAATGGCACATAACAAGGACACACAGTTGGCTGTTCTAGGGCCCAAGTTGTCCTACACATGAGTGTATATTAAACTCTCCAAACTAACTCATAATCATACAGTTTAATGTGGCTTGTCCTGTCAGGAACGTGACGTGTGCTGTTTAAAGCATTTGAGGCGTGTTTTCCTCAGCAAGTAACTTATAGGATGTAGAAGAGCATTTTTAAAAATGGATTAAAGTATTTTTTAATAAGACGATTACAATTTAATAATATTATAATTTTTATCAAATTAATCTATTAATCAGAGAAATAATTGGTAATTTAATCGATTGTCAAAATAAACATCAGTTGTAGCTAGGGGTGTGAACCTACACTGGTCTCATGGTTCAGTTCGATTACGATTATGTCCTTGATTCAGTTCAATTTGATATCACGATGCATTGACGATGCACTGCATCCTCAATTTTCAATTTTACTTCATGTATACAAGTTTGTCAATAAATGCAAGCAGTCAGATATATGAACTGAACCTTTAATTTTGCCTGCTCAAAGAAAACATGCTTCTCGAATGTATCAAACATCAAAGAAAACTCAAGTCTGGGCACAGAAGACAACAGGAGCATTTAGAACAAATACACAAAAGTAAATACTAAATACTTGGCACTGACAGGCGTTAACAGCTCAGGGTGAAAACAGCTGACGTGGTTTCTCAAGTTAGTGGTATTACCCCCTGCATAGTTTATTTGTGCATGACATGATTTACACACAGCGTGCGTCTTCTCCAGGTCGTGCTTACCAGGTTGTTCATAAAAGCCAAAATGTGCCCAGATGTCAGCTTTTAAAGTAGTTGGAGCATTTTTAATTACTTGCATTCGCGTCTCGCCTCCATCCGCCATTGTATGCTACTGCGACAAATGACGTCAGAAAAGCATCAGTACGTTATAATCGGTTATGGTCTGTTACTGAATTGTAGGGGTGGGACAAAAAATCGATTCACTCAACTATCGCGATTCTTTTTAAAACCATTTAAAAATTGATTGGTTTATCTCAATCAATTTATATTTAATTTTTACTTTTCCTAAGAGGTGGTGGGGAGAAGTTACCGCTTTTATTCCAACAGGGCAAAATGTACTATAGCAGACCCATTGGCGCATGACATCAAAGTACCACGAGAGCGATTCGAAAGCATGCGGAGTGTCTGCTCTCTGTAGCTCTCACGGTGCTTTGATAATGTCATACGACTATCGATCTGCATGCGCTGTGCCGCTGCATTAGATGACATCGTATACATTTCAAGCCAGCACGAGAAAGCAAAGCAATGGTGGAGGGAGAGGATCAAACCTCTTCGAAAATTCTTTCTGCACCTTCACATTTTGAATCCCAAGTGTGAAAACACTTTGGATTTTACACACTGCTGGGAAAACATGACTAAAACGTTATGCAAAGTAACATAGCACTTTTATTTTATTTCAGAAAGTATTTTTCTACTAATTTTGTTGAACATTTGGCTAGTATATCCATGTGCAAGCTCAGGGTTTTGGTACTTGAAAGTTTCAAGGTTCTAGGTGCTTTAAAATATACACTGTGTATGCTCCTGAAATAAAAGTTCAGAAAGATGTGATGCATTGTTTTTGTTAATATGACTCATCATAAACAGTCTCTTTAAGGGTATGATCAAGTATCTTCCATTGTCTAGTCTTTAAGCAAACAAAACTCACAATAAATTGTAATATCAAAACGCAATAGTTATATAATCGCAATACTCAATTATCACAATATATAATGAATCGGCACACAAGTATCGGGATAGTATTGAATTAGCTGACTAGCGTATTGTCCCAGCCCTACTGAACCGATACTGAATCGTCCTCGTCTGCATCACAATGCATCGTATCTAATGCTATGCATCTAATATTTATTACATTTGTTTTGTGATTTAAATGGATTCAAATTTTTTATCTTTGTTTTGAACTATAGCTAACTGTTAACCTAGAAATATTATGCTTTTTAGAGACCCAGTAAATACAATATTAGACATTGATTAGAAAAATACAAATATCTGTTCAAAGAATCTCTTGGAAAACTATAAATATCTGTGTATCAAATCCAAAAATCTAATCTTGTGAAAGTGCTTTTTCTGAGATGCCATATCTTATGCATTGTGTTTGGATTGTATACTGCATGTTTTGGCTTGTGCAGTAGGTCATCCGGGTGTTCCATGCATAATGCGCACGTTTGTGTGTGGTGGAGAGTGGTGAAGCAGTGATGGGGAGGAGATGAGAGCGCTGCATTCAAGCCGCAGATATTTATTCTCTGATTAGCTGATTTGTTGTGCTGGAGGGAGTGAGTAGAGGACCCTGTCATTTAAGAAGACTCTGTAATGGCCGCCTCTGGAAACACTTCCTTTGCCTGATGGCTTGCTATGTTGTTTGCCAGTTCTCGCGCTCTCTCTCTTCTTGCTTGTGTTTTCTCCTCTCTCAGAAAGGTACAGAATCTGACTTGGTAAATAATTAAATATGCAGAAGCCTCAGCCTCTCTTCCATACACTGCCTATGTAGGTCACCATGACTCATTTTTTTACGCTTCACATACCCACGGATTTCTGCACTCAGCGGCTCCTCAAATTTATGGGAGACTAAAAGAGCATGCTCATATGATGTACCACAGCCTGTGTCCTCCCAGAGATGTTTTATAAATTGCTTGTATTTATACATTTGCAATATTTAATATGGCACGACTCATTCTTAGTGCCTTTTTAAGATACGGCACACATCTCTCTGAAGTTTAGAAGAGGGATTCAGTCATCTGCGGTTCAATGGAGGGATCGAAACAACTAAACCTAAAGCTCCTGGCACTGATTTCACAGAGAGTGCTTAATGGCAATGCGTCATCTTAATCACCTCGCTATCAAAACCAAACCTCATTCACAGTCTTTAAACATAACGTCACCCTTCCCGTGCCTTTCATTAGCTTTCTGATGAGTGGAGTTGGTATGAAAGGTATTGGTTTTGCTGAACTGGGCTGATAAGAGTAATTTCATTTGGACAGAGTTGGTTGCAAATCGCCATGTGCCTCAAGATACTTTACCAGATCTTTTGAAATCAGGCCAACCCCAGTCCCCGCTGATATTTCAGACTTTTTGTTTTTGACTTTGGACCAACAGTGTTCGTGAGCTGCAGTGAACTTGGTGTTTGGTGTCACTTGCTTTTTTTTAAATATTTGTATCTTTGAGAAAGACCTATTTGGCCATGTTCCTGACACACTAGAGGTGGAGAACACTAATGTCTTGGACTTCCTGCAAGTACATCTTTGACCACATCTTTGGCACTATGGTTCTCCTCAGATGTTCACAATTAAATGCAGTGCTGATCAAAGTGAATAACAAAATCTACTCAAACTCCATTAACAATCTAATATCATGATGTTCTTGTTGAGGAATGTTATGTTACTAAAGGACATTGTGTTGCCCTTAGATGTCCCAAAGCTTCGACTTTTAAAGGCTCAGTCCTTTTTGCTAAGTGCATTTCTCTCTGGTAGTAGTGTAATTAGCAGCTTAGCATATTGGTTGCTGCAGGGAGGCATTGGCAGTTTCTAAACTGCTCATAGAATTTGTGTGTTCATAATGAGCATTTGTGTAAAGCCAGGCCTGACCCTGATGCCTAATGCTAGCCACAGCCATATCACCCTGCAGCCCAAGACTGGTTGCCCACTGAAGCTAAGCAGTGTTGAGCCTGGTCAGTACCTGGATGGGAGACCTCCTGGGAAAACTAGGTTGCTGCTGGAAGAGGTGTTAGTGAGACCAGCAGGGGGTGCTCACCCTGTGGTCTGTGCGGGTCCTAACGCCCCAGTATAGTGATGGGGACACAATACTGGCAAAAAGCACCGTCCTTCGGATGAGACATTAAACCGACTCTCTGTGGTCATGACACATCTCGTAAAGAGTAGGGGTGTAACCCCAGTGTCCTGGCCAGATTCCCTCCACTGACCCGTATCAATTATGGCCTCCTAATAATCCCCATCCACTTGATTGGCTCTTTGATTCTCTCTCCTCTCCACCTGTAGCTGGTGTGTGGTGAGCACACTGGCGCCGTTGGCCTGTGGCTGCCGTCGCATCATCCAAGTTGTAAAGATTGTAAAGCGCTTTGGGTGTACAGCAATACACAAAGCGCTATATAAATGCATCATTCATTCATTTATAATGATTTTTTTAAGTGATGCACAATACAATATATCAAAATACCATATTGGTTTTGGCCAATATTATTTTTATTATTACTAGTATTATTATTTATATCTTGCTGATATGGGGTGTTTTAACTGTGCATGCTCATTTGCTTGTTTTTACATTTTGGTTAACTTTGCGGTCACCTTAAAAATTATTTTTTTATAATCTCTTGTGATGCCTAAATTCACTTGTAGCTTTAAAAATAAAAATTGTATTGATAAGTTCTACCAAGAACAGTAATATTATTAGTGCATACCTATTTTTATGACCAATGTGTGTATTGTTCTGTCATGTAAACAAAAACTGTTGCCACTTCACACATTCAGATGAAAAAATAGCAGATGGAAAACTGTTTAGTATCCAGTAAAATTATGCTACATTGAATAAACTAATGTCTGAAATGATCTCATTCTAGTATCAGCCTAATCTGAGTGAAGTGGTTTAATAACACAGATGGCCAATATCAATAAAGTCACAGATACATCAAGCATTTTTCATTGTTCTCAATCCTTGCCTACCTGGAGGCCAGCCCTGTTTTGTCCATAGGACTGTTTAAAATGCTGTGTAATTGTTTGTAACTATTTTGATTCCAAACTCCTATTATTTGTGGCATGTAGAGGGCCGACTGGTCTGAGTGTGGGAAGCCAGCTCAGTTCATTCTCCACACACATGGCTGTGGATCTGCATATGAAAGAGACCTTCTGCTCATGGAGAGAGGCGCCCTGACTCTGCTATTGTCCCCTAAAACTCGGTTGGGCCCCTCACTGCCCTTTCTCTGTTATGCAATCCTGCTCTCTGTAGGGGAATGCGTGTGCGTGCTTGTGTGAGAGATGGGGCCCTGGTCAGAGGGGCTGGGTTTGGGGAAAGAGAAGTGGGCGACTGCTGTCAGAGGCAGGAATTGGGGAGACAGTTTAAGAAACGGCAAACTGTGACCTACTTTGGAGAATGTTTACAAGCATGTCAGTACGTGCGGGTGCAACAGAAAGAGTCCGCTTGTTTGTCAGTGTGAGAGATTCTGATGAGTCACGTCAGCACACAGCCACGGGGCAATTAGAAGACAGACACTTATATCCCAGCTACCCTTTCACCACAAATATCCCAAGATTACAACCTCTCTCCAGAATGGAAAGGATCCATTTGGGTGTAAGGTTATTGTGCAGCTGAACCGGCATCATAAATAGCAGCGTTTGCAAGACGTTCTACAGGGAGACTCAAAATGGAACAACATTCGACTGGAGTTAGCACATATACGGCAGTCATCTTTCTCCTCTCCCAAAGCTATGTATTTGCTGTGTATTCATGAGTATGCGGTCTATTGTGGCTTCCATGGTCCTGCTGTTCCTTCTGTAAGACCAAGGGTTCTCTTTACACCACCCGGCCTTTCACAAGTACACCAACGCGTGCAATCTGGTCTGGTAAAGAAACTGTTTGGCTGTCCCTCTGGCTCTTCCATTATTCTGTCGTCAGGCCTACCTGATGGTGATGCCGAGCTGCCTATCTAATTCAGTGCTCGTTGATATCATATTGCATGCATTTGATACCAGTCTCTCCTAGCACTCGCAGGACCAGTCAGAAATTTTGGAAAGCCGTATGCTGTACACATGGTACTGAAACAACAACGCCCTCCCTGCCTCATTTTTTTGGGGATTTTGGGCTCCTTCTTCGTCTAGAAATGTTTTATAGCTGCAAGTTTTTCCACCGAGTGTGGGCCGTTTGCAATGGGCCGTCTAAAGGAAATTCCAAACCGAGAGGGAGAGGGAGAATGTTGGACTGGAGCAGTGTGGACCGTGGAAGTACTGCTGTGTAAGGCTTTCTGCCTGGTATAAAGTGTGGTCTTGCAGCCAGCAGGGGAAAATGCTTATGGATTAGAGAGCTGGTCAGTGAGCCCTGAACAGAGGCTTATTTGAGCTGGAGCTCGGCTGGGCTTCTGAGAGGGATGGGACAAGCCTTAATTGCCTAAATTGCATGCATCTGCTTGGTTCCGATGTCTGAAGGTGTTGAATGGCTTTGATGCACCCTGGGACGGCATTATAGAACAAACCCATTTTAGCTGTGCCTGGCACTTATTTACTAGGCTTGATGTAAAAAAACAAAACAAAAAAAAAACAGTTTCACACACGTCTTCAACTGAGGCATGTTGTTTGCTCTGCGTCTGCGTTGTATTTGAAAGGAACGTTGTTGCTGAGGTTCAAAGGCTCAGCTAACATGTCAAATCTTGTCCCGTTTCAGTTAAATGTCATAGTTTGTGTTTAGTTGACATTATGCAAACCTACTGTGTTTGATTATTTTAGTAGGGCAGCATGATTTCTGCAATGCAGAAGCCGCGATTTGAATTGCTGAATTCAGTCATTAAAATGGAACTACCTGAAATTACCACAGAATATGAATGAAATTAATCAAAACTAATGTTGCACAAATCTTGAATTTAAATAAATCTGTACGGTCTAGTGATTTATTATACTGTTAGCTTAACTGAACAATACTTTTTCCGATACCAATTTTTATCTCAAAAAACTTCACCTCCTGAGCCACTGCACAAAGGAACAAAATATATCCAACACAATAAATTAGTGCAAATAGTTTTAATAAAGTTTGAATAGTTTTCAGTTTACACATGTTAGGCTACGTTTACACTACTGCATGTTTGTTTTAAAACGCATAGCTCAGACAGAATCATCATTTCTGTTCATTTATTCTAGGTTGTTAAAGACATCAAGAAATTGAAAATCTTTATCCACTTTCATAAGTGCGTGTTTTTTCTTTCACCATATGTTTTATTATTAGATTTTGTTGTAGTATGTCTAATTATTTGAATGCATGAAACAACTTGGTTTATTCAAATTTATTCTTAAAATAGCCTTATAAAATGTCTTCTTTTTACTCGCACACCTAGTGCTGCAGGCTTAATGGCTCACTGACGTTGATGAGATTAACCCCTTAGGCATCAAAATTTGGTACCGAACGACGAGACGTTTTTCGATACTCGATGGTATCGAGGCAATTTGGTCGGTGCCTAACAAGTATCGAACTCGATACCCAGCCCTAACTGTAACACTATACATCACTTCATTTGACAAAGTAGCAGTGTAATGTTTTGTTTGCTGTGTTGCTCTCTATTGAAGCACTTAATTTGATGATAATGTTATGTTCTGAATAATTGGTATATTACAATTTGATTATTATGATTAAAACTTAATGAAACTGTATGAGGTTGCTGTGCCATTGGTTATGTAGTCCAGACTATAAATTTGTATTTAATGAATATTTACCTGTTGCATTTAGCTTTGAGTTAAGATGGCTGACCCCGGAGGTCATCTCCTGGCCTTTTTCAAATAACAGTCACACCTTCTACCCAGGAGGCTTTAGCTTGCCTCTACATAGCCATGCTAAAAACAAAGTAGTCATTGTTACAAGAAAGTGTCACTCCATCCATCTGCCAGAAACCTGATAAAACAAGAAAGAGAGTGAGCTGTGGCTTTGCATCCTTAACTTGCGTGACATTTCCTCTAACTTGTTTCCCAGGATGCCCAATATATCGGTAACCTTATCAGTATCGGTGGCATTTTTAACATTATTAATTTCAGTCTGAATAGGATGATACTGGAAGCAGATAATATTATGACTTTTTTTTTTAGTATCCCCACTTTTCCATAAAAAATAATGAAACTAAAAAATCTGCTCTGCTACTTAACTGCTTTAATGAATGAGAGAACAGTGTGTTATATGCTTTTTGCAAAATATCCATATAATGCATACAAATATTTAAGTAGTTTACGATCATATAAAAAATTGTTCTACAGGATTTCAAGGGAGTGGATGGGTGCTAAAGTGTTCTTTTGGTACAATTTGCTTTTCTTGACCGTCTTACTGATGGGTAATGTTCACAAAATCGTAGGTAATGTTTTTGTTTTTGTTTTTGTTTTTAATGGAGCATTAAAGCAAATGCACACTTTATAGAGGTGCGTGTTAGTGGAAAAAATGTATCTTGAGAGAGGCTTGTTGGCAAATAAACTTGAATATGCAATTGTACCCTTCTTTATATAATGTAGTTTTCCACCAGGAATTCCGCTGTTGATTACTTGAAATATAAGTTGAAATAATGACTTCAATAAGAGTGCATACCATCAGTTAATAACCTTGTAGCTCACAGGTCTGCATTTCAAAGTTTGAAATTTAAAATCAGTTCACATATGGAGAAAATGATTGGGATGTTTGATATTGTACTCTATATCCCTAGCTATTGCATTTGGATGATGTTCCCAACATTTAACACATTAATCAAAGCACTGCTTTATTTTCCTTTTTTCTTTCAAATTCTTGACAATTTACAGGTTTTGTGGTTGTCAGCTGTTTTCTTCTTGAGTAATTGGAGCTCTTAGTCAGTTTCTGCCAGAGGTCATTACATTGGTGCCTGGGAAACTAACTGAATTATGAAACAATGGTCACATAAGCAGATTGTTTTAACATTACTTGTGCAGACTAGTGCATAACCTGGATAAACTTTTCTTCTGGACATGGATCAACAGCTTCATGCTATAACATTCAAACTTAGGAGCTTGGGAAATGTTCTTGGCCTCAGCAGAGCTTAGTCAAATCTAAACAGCAGAGCAACATCTAGTTTCCAGGTCCTGCCGCCACATCACAGAGGTTGATTGGGTTGAATGAGGACAGCGGGACGTTGTGTAAACTCTTGCTGTAAATTAAAGAGGGTGACGAAGTCTTAGTGGAGCCTCTTGGAAGCACTCAGGCCTGTCGCCATTTGCAGAGAGGGAGAGAGAGGCCCAGAAAAAGGGCTTTTATAGCAGCCATCACTTGTCCCCATTTAGTGATGTTTACTCCACAGCATGCCACGCTCAGCTCTGCACCACACTGCACTCTGGCTGCCTGGGAAATGTGTTCCAGCTGATAAAAACAAGTACCCATGAACCTAAGCTACAGGATTAGAACAGGTCACCTCAGCCTTCACCGTTTGTCAACTTAACAACTGCCCCCTGCCTTCATTTGTACCCAGTGGGCCCAGAGTTTGTTTACTACATTTCATAAACTAGTTGCTAATGTATCGTATGTGTCCTAGGCGTAACATAAAAGGGACAGCTTAATTGTTGGCCTAACCAGCCACAGACAGCACTGCATTCCCTCTGATTTGGTCCCCTCCACATATTAAACGGCAAAAACCGTTTTCTTTTCATGCATTTTTGCCTTTACTGTGACAGAAATAGCAGTCAGTAATAAACAGCTCAAATGAATATGGTAGTATCATAGAAACCTCTTATTTTTAGTGACTGTTTGTATCATCCACTAACCTCCAGCCTCTCAATTTCTTTTTCTTCTTTACTACCTCCTCCTATACCTTTAGGAATAGGATTACAAAAGCCTCAGTCTTTTTAACCCCTCCAGATCTCCAGCCAGGTATGCATTGATTAAACATACTGGTGTTACAGATTCAGCATCCCTGTTACTAGAAGGCACAAGTCCAAAACCGCTAATTGGTGCAGCTCTACTTTGCCTAATGAGAATATTGATTATCACGATGAGCAGCTGGCCATCTGTTGACACGGTGTGCTGGAGATACACACAGTGCTCCTTTCTCAGCACCGTATCACTACAATCAGACTAGAGCCACTCATCAGTACTGTTTTTGGTTTTGAATGCAAAACTAGCTTACTGTGTACAGTACTTGTTGCTAAAAAAGTGTGAGGAAACAGTATGTTACATGCAATAAACATTTGCAGTCGTAGTATGCTACACTTCTAGTGACGTGACCTCATCATTTTACCATTTTTTTCTAGTTTGTAGAACAGTACTATGTCCATTTTAATTCAACTTGTGGTGTCTCCAAATATGATCATTTGGTGTTTTTAATATAGTGTTGTGTATATTATGTCTAACCGACAGGTAGCTGCTTTCAAACACTTCTGTGATGAGCGTTCATGCCTTATTTCATTGATAATAGTCGAACAATATTAATAAATAATAAAACTTGAAACACTCACTCTTAATTCATTTATTGGCTTTTCCTGAATAATTTCTATAATTGATTGTAATTGATATGAAGTAAATATGCACATTCTGCAATACTGGGTATACTGTGCATTTAGAAAATGTATATTCTGTGTACACTATTCATACTGTGTACTACAAAAATAGCACAGGTATTTTTATATGTATAGAGTGGTATGTAATTCCGAACATACCCTTTGAGAAGGTTATGACCGGACTGAATGTTTTGAAGTGTTTTAGGCTTGTTCATGTAGTTTTTAGCACACATACGCAAATGCTCCATATCTCAGTGGCCAAGTATAATCGGGCAGAGCGAGTACGCTAGAAGGGGCACCAACCCACTAACTGTGAGACTGGCTGCTTTCATCCCCCTTCCTGATGTTTAATTCATGCCACTGCTCAGGTCCAGTTTCCACTCCATAGCCTGTCTGCACCATACCCAGCAGCACCCGCCCTGTGCATGTGCAGTAATTCCTGCCATTCTGTGCCCCCCGCCACAGAGTCTCCATTAGGGGTGCTCTGGAATAAAGGGTGGTGTTTGCTCTGCCGTTTTGTCTGCGTGTGGAATTATATTTTATTTTTTCCACTCTGGGATCAGGTTCCACCCACCCATCCCCACTGTTTATACCTACTTTTCTGGCATCTTCGCCAACTGCTCTGTTAGCCAGGGGCCACAGACTCTCTGCCTTGTCGGGACTCAGGGCCTGGACCCCAGAGACACTGTAGCACTTACTGACCACTGCTGACCCCAAAATTATTCAGGAGGTTTGTTCAGATATCATTTTTGGGGTGTCAGAATATTAGTTTTTTTAATGTTATCTGTGCTAACTAGTTGAGTAGTTTGTCTTAAGGAAACAGTTTAAAATAAACCCTGGTTTAGGGTCATGTTCATCAGACACCAAATATATAACCGATAGATCAAATGTTCAGGTACAAAGTAAATGCAAAGACCTGTTTTACTGTTCAATTTATCTGTGATGCAGATTTCACCATTTCATTTGGTAAAACTATTGTCAGATACACAGAGAAACTCTTCACTACACACACATCCTTCACTGCTTGCCGGAAATAAGTTTAACAAATTTTTGTTATGACAGAAATATTAGTATTGTACAGTAGAAAGTAATAACATTAATATTAATAAGGCAGTTTATTAAAGCAGTATTTTTAAGGAATGTCACAATGTTTGGTCTGTTTTCGTAAACCCCTGTTGTTCAGCACTTTGTTTGCCAAAAAAAAAAAAAAGATTAATTTTACTTCATTACATTTTAAAAGATTAATTAAATTAAAACTTTATGCATTAATTTAATTGCCATTGTTTTTATCATAAAACACAGTTGCATTTCATTGGGCCAAATCCTGCAGCCCAGTAAAGATATTTGTAAAGGCAGCATTTTGATTGGGTTAATTTTAGAAATTGTAAAGTCCTCAGAGAGGCTTTTAGCATGCTGACAGTCTAGCTGTTACTGTTAGCACACTTGCTAACTTAATAGTTGTCCCTACGGTTTGACTAGTCAGCCTGTTCCTCATGAAGACATGTGACTGTTAGCTTAAGTGCATGGCAACGCAGTCCTGCTCAGAACCTTTCGATTCAGAGGGCCTGCAGTGTTAGATAAAGGAGGTGTGTGTGTGTGTGTGTTTAGACTGCAGTGCTCGAGTGATTGGTTGTTTGGGAGTCTTTGTGTTGAAGTGTGACCGTGGTGCCTGCGGCCCAGCCTCGGGGTACAGATGACAGGCGCTCTTGACACCTGTGAGCTCTCTGCTGCCTCTCTCATGTGCCCTACAGTTATCACATCCAGTGGCTTTTACTTGAACAGCTCTCACCTGGACATCTTTTGGTTTACATGCCTTTTTTTTTTTCCCATCAGGAGATGTGACATAATCAAGGTTAAGGTTTTTGAATCTCCATGCAGTTAGTTTAAAGCTATCTTTTACTTTGATAGTTCTTAAAAAGCTCTCGGGTCATATTAATGCAGTAGCATGCCAGTTAACCAAGGGCATCAGCTCTCTATGGTGTTTTTCTGAGTTAGCCCAAACAATCAGATGTGAACAGCAGCTCTTTGAATTATGCAGGCATTCACTTCGTCGTTTGGTTCAGTTGAGCTGAATCTTTGGCTTCGTTCAAACTGCAGGCAAAATTGGCCCAAATCCAATTTGTATTGCTAATATGTGACTGATCATTTTCATAACAACATGAACTACATGTAATCTGATATTATTTTTTTATTCTGTTTTGAGGTACTTCCATATTTGCTCCTAAATTAGATACAGGTCTCAATTTCAGTCTCAATATTCATAATGGAATTCATTCGACGTTGTATTTCACTCTAGATGGATGTTCATTACAATTCTCTGCTGATGGGAGTGACTCCAAAGATTTTACATCCTAGTAATTATTTGATCAGTCTGTTAATATGAAAGACGGCTTTGAGCATAATCAGTGGAGGGACAGTGAGTTGGTTTAAGTGAATTATAAGTATTACAGTGACTGCTCTATACAAGCACAACTTAATGAAAAACTATACAAGAAAAGCTGCTCTCTTTCTCCTCATCCTCGTCTTAGTCCTCCTTATCAACTGTATACACATTCACTGGCTTCTGAGGTGCGTCACCTTGTAAATGCACGTGTAAACGCTGACTTCAGTTGCCTCCGTGCTTAATCCTAGGGGTGCTCCGAACAGGATTTTTGAGACTGATCACCAATTGCCGATCACAGAAAGCAGTATCTGCCGATCCGATCACAGATACCAATCTGTTTAAAGAAACCTTTTTATCATATAGAATTATTTATAGTGATACTCCAATCAGTATTTTTAGACGACATTTCAGTGCCTGAATTTCATTTTTGAAAATGGGTGGAATTCCCCTCTTAGGTGACTCTTGTGAGAGAGGATTTTTTTTAATTTGAGGGGTGGAGGGGGGCATTTTTTTGACATTTTTCAAAAATATACATTTATCTCACCTAAATGTTTGCTCATCCAGTGCATTTTTGTTGCAGAAAAGCTTACACACAGCACAAGCCTGATTTCACACAGGAGTCCAATACTGATCTATCTGTTTACCACAAACACAACATTTATCCATTATTTTGATTTCAAATCCAAACGTTCTTACTGAAAATGCTTTTTCATTGTGATTCTTTTTTCTTTTACAGTAATACAATCTTTAAATGTAATAAATATAAGGAACACATTATTCAATGCTTTTTACTTGCATTTAGGCTACTTCTAGATTTATATATTAAGTTGCTCAAGCAAGTGTCAAAACATTTAAACTACTTATGTTATCACAAACATTCTAAATTAACTTATGACTGGCAGAACGTCAGCTCTACTGAATTTTCTTTTGCATTTAAATCTTTATTATAAGCAATCCTGTGGTTTATAAAGAACTTTGCTTTCCATACCTCCATGAGTGCCATCTATTATTGCCTTGTTTATCTAAAAGTGCTCTTTTCCTTTAAACCTAGCCAGAAAGCCACATGTGATGACTCTGAAACACAGTAGACTTTAATTATATGCATTTATAGTGTAATTATTAAATTTGTGTCAATCCATGTTCATATTTACCGCAAACAATGCACTGTCACTATAATTCAGTGTATGCAGTACAGCAAAGATGTACGGTGCGGAAACTATCTCTGCACTGCTGCAGACGCACCTCTCCTGGAACGTACTACCGGACCACAACCGCGTGCATTAATGCTCTGATCCATTAACATGAGTGCGGAAAAATACACACCATACGCACTGCAAATGGAGTAATGTGAACCTGGCATTATGTGTGTGCTCTGCGAGTGTGCATGAGCGCACGGTCGCTGAATGGTTAAACACTGGCAAGAATTAACAAGAAAAGCAATTTATAAACTATGCAGCGTGCAGCTCGCTTATAATGCAGACGCGATGTGATTTGAAGCATTTGCACATTTTGAGAGGGAAAGCGCGCATGGTGATTGACACAGGCTGTTTATGAAATTATGTCTCACAGAAAGTTTCAAATTACTTTATTTAATGAATAAATATGAATTGTACCTCAACTTCAGCATTGCGCCGGACAGTTGTGCCAAACCTCTCACGGCACGCGCATCATCAGATTAAGATTGGTCTTTTTAGAGACCGCCAATCAAACATCCCAAAGCGATTATCGGCCGATAATGATCGGTACCAGATCAATCGGAGCACCCCTACTTTATTCCATACGACAGCGTGCTGCATACCATCGTTGTTGTTGTTCTTTTGAACATACGGGTCAGTTCAGGACCATGACCAGTTCACACTCAAAAAGTTGATATTGGCCACATTTTAAAAATGATGTGAACAGCCAAAAAAAAAAAAGGAAAAAAAAAGTATTTCAGAATTTAGCACTTAGGCAGTGGTTCTCAGCCTATTTGACTACTAGGCCTCTACTGTCCACAACAAAAGTTAAGGCCTTGTGACTTTTCTAGTATTTCATAATTTACTGAAGGAACAAGGACAAGGATTTTTAGAAATACTCAGATAATCTCTATCCATTAAAATGTTTTAAAGTTTGGTGTAACTATAAAAATGTATACAATATAAAGTGACCATAAAATTAAGTTTATTTACTTGACTATTCCAGATCTAGAAATCACACCTAGACACCTCATATATCCAGTTGTTGAGTAAGTGAATTATAAGAAACTTCTTGATTCTGAGTTGTTTTGTCTTTTTTTAAAATAATTTTAAGTGTTCTTGAGTCCCTCTTGGAAGTTTGCTCTGGGCTTCCCGGATGAGCACATCAGCAAGGCTTGCAGGGTGAACATAACCATTGACCTTTATACTACTTGTTTCTTCGTCTGAATGAATTTCATATTAGCTGATTTGTGTACTACGCACAGGCCATAGTTATTTGTCCTGTTGAAATGAATGAATGTTTTTTTTGCAATAAAATAAATATTTGGATCTGTAGACTGATTTCGTAGAATCTTAGGTGCAGTACTCTGAATGAAAGGTGAGGAAGCATGCTGCATCCTCCCCCCCCCCCACCTTCACTTTCTCCTGAGAGCTACTGTGACATGATTTGGCTTGGCAGGGGCTATGGCGCTGCATGGCTGCTCTGGCAGGGCTTGCATTTGTTTTGTTGCTGTAGTGTTGTGCTCTTAGGCACACAAAAGTGTCTTGCTGAAATAGCATGCCGTGCCAGTCACTAAGTATGTTGTGCGTGGTAACAGCACGTGGTTTCTCAACCGCCGACAGCTGTGTTCTAACACGTACATGTGCTGAAAACATTCACAGCTTAGATTTGCCTGCAGGTTGTCACCTTTGACAGCATGAATGGTTTTTGTTCTGATATAGAAAAGTCTGCAGGGTTTAGAGAAAGTTCACTGATTCTAGACCTGTTTAAGTCAAATTAAATCATTGTGATGTTGGAATTAAAGTTGGAATTGCATTATTTTTCCCCCGTATTTCCCCCATATATAAACTCCAAAATGAACACCACCTTTTTACATTTAGTTTGTCCAATAGTATTATTTTTTGCTTAAAAATTTAATATTGTTTAGAGAATTATAAACTTTACTGGTATTGTCAACCTTAACGGACAATACATTTTCTCAATTCCCTCAACATTGGCAGGTGTGGCAAAAAGTTAATTTTAGACCCTGAGTATATATGCTAGCAGGAAAGAAAGTGACAAATGGCTTCATTAACTTGAGTGGTGTGTAGCTGGCTGGCCGGCCTTGTACAGGTCTCTTTATGTGCGCATGGCTAGTGCGAATCTTCTCTCAGGACTAATCCTACTGCAGCCTTCCTGTCAATGAGGATCCAGATTATGCATTCTGCTCCATCCTCTTCCTGTTATCCCTCCATCTGCTCTCTCACTGGAGGAAAGTAAGAGTGTTCACATTTTTCATTATGAAGATTTTACATTTGCTGATCACTGCTTGTGGCCCTTCCAACACTGCTGTGGCAAGATTGCACTCATTGTTTAATTAGCAAATTTGGTAGGTGAGGGAAATCCCAGCAGAATTCAACATCAGGCTACGACACATCCATCAATTTGTGAGCTTCTCTGATTGGATAAGAGCTCTCATAGACGCAGCACTCATTTAAAAGCATTTAGACAGCCATTGTAAACACGCTTGCTGTTTGTTGTTTTGGTTTTGCAGCCAGGCATAAGTGATGAAAACCATTCACATTTTGCAAGAAGTCTCTAAGGGAAAGTGGTTTGGCTGACCGTAACTCTGGACTGTGTGTTTAGGTTTGTTTTCTTTTTTTATTTCCTGAGATGCAGGCATCCCTGATTGGTATCTAGATTTTTCCACAACATGTTGGCTGTAGATTCACTGTAGGATTAACCTACAAGCAGGCATATAAAATCACTAGCTAATGTGCAAGATGCTTACATAAGCCACCACAGGCATTTGCCTTGAAAATCAGTGGGGAGGAATGTTATTACTCTAACAATCAGCTCTTGTGTTGTGATGTTTCCTTGATTTACCAACACATCACTACAGCCCTGCATACAAATGTACTGAAATATGACAGTGTCCCCAATAGGGTTGTCACAATATCTCAGTCATTTCTTATGAAACCATTGAGAATCACAATATGAACGCTTTTTGTTAACCAAAAAAGCACATGAAAGCGAGCTAATTCATAAGAATCTAGAAAGGAAAACGTAAGGGTTGATATTTTTAATTTAAAGTGTATTATTGTATACTTCTATTTAAACTTTGGCTGGAATAAAGAATATTTTCTTTATTTATATTCTTTACAATAATACCATTTGAAGAAAAAAAAAAATTTAATGAATGAACCATCAGTACTGCATAACATAGTCGTAAATATATTGTGACCCTCCATCTCAATGAATTATGTACGCAAGTAGTCACTGGATGCATTTGAGACACGTAATACCAGGTGTAATCTGCATTCTGTCTCGGATCACAAGACTGATGTTGTAAATACCAGGTGTGAGCAGAATTTTAGGTAGCACATTTATTAGGAATCTCATCCTTGGAAAAGGTTACGAATGGTTTTCTACACATATATATGTCCACGCATGTTCATTAGCACTCCAGTCCACCTCCTCACCGCACCATCCTCCCCATTTCTCTCGCTTTTCTCAGAAACACATGCCCCTCTTCATACGTTGCTAGGCAACAGGACTTGTGTGCATATCGTTTATGTATGCGTGTCAGCTGGTGCGCTATGATCTTTCCCATTTCTCAGGTTGTCTCTGAGATAGTCGGATATATTTCTGCATGTGAAACAGAGGAGGAGTAGAGCGATGGAGAAAAAGATAAAGACATGTCTCTAACTAGAGTATAACATGTCCGGAAAGAGGGAGAGTGATGAGTCAGAGTCGCTGTTTTTGAGAACGGATTACACTTTCACCTCGCTGTCAGAAATGAGCGAGCAGCATTCATTGCAGCAAAGCTTGAGCAGTGATTCAGAGTTGCCTCAATTTTATCTCACACAGAATCTGTGCTTTTCTCACATTTTCCATGCTGATTGTGGGGGAAAATCTGTGGAATTCTTTGGAATGCATTTGAAGACCAAAATTGGAGTTTTGTGGTTTTAGTCCATGTCCGTGAGAACCCCAATACCAACTATTTCTGACTAGTGATAGCAAGTAACAAATAATTGTTCACAGCTGTGATGTATGGCTTTATTATTTAAAAAAAAAAAAAAGGAAAAGAAAAGAAAAGAAAAAAGAAAAATGTGCTCTTTGATATCTCCTGCTCTTATGTTGGGGCCTTTTCCTGTGTTTACAGTACCAAAAAAAAAAAAAAAAAAAGTGAAGCAATGCCAATTTCAATAAATTGAAATGTGGCAAAAATTAGGGCTGGGTTTTGACTCAAATTCCACTATTGGATTCGACTCGGACTCACAAGCTTTCCATACGATTTCCGATTCAATATCAGTTACTTTGGGTATATATCTGGTACAGTACATGCCAAATTTTTCTCAAGCAAAAAAAATCTCTCATCTAATGCTGTAAAATATAAATGAGAATTGGTTGGTACTACGTTGCTATAATATTGAAGGTTAAAATTAACTGATTTTGTATATAATTGCTTATATTACACTCAATTAAGTTTTTATAAAGCTAAAATTACATAGCCTAATTATTTTTCTACTCCAATCCAGTTTTTGAAATATAAACATTTAAATGGTGGCTGTCATAACTTGACGTATTTATTTAAATTAAATATTGAAGAACAGTCAAAAATTATGATGAATGTTATATGGTGCATATATTTAGCAAAATGCTCCTCTCTGGAGTTCATTTTTCTAGCTGACTAATGAGTTTGTGGTCACCGAATGTTTTTTTTCTGAGGCAAATGTGATGTTTCGTGACATTGTTTACAAGCCGTTATATTGACATCTTTGCGTGGTTAAAACACCGAAATCCAGATCCTGTCTTATATAATCGCATGTAATCAGTAAGTTGTACTTTCTTTTAACATCCCTTCAGAAGTTTATTCATGTTTGTTTCATGCTGAAACTGTTATTAAAGCAGAGGAAATGATCGGTTCACATGCGCCTTGTGTTGCTGCATTTCTTGAACTGAGGCGCTACAGCGATCTGTCGCTCCACATTAAACAGTGCCAAAACTGCATTTATTGTTTGAATACTGTAAAAAATGGTAAGAATTTGAAATCTGAGACTTCAAAAGTAACTAAGCACAAAGCTTATTGCGAGTAATTGAATGGGAGGTGTGCTACAATGTTCCGTTCATTAACTGAAAACAGGCTAGACTAATCAATTCTTGGGATTTAATAATCGGTATTGTTTTGTAAAAATGAGAATCAATATTTTTACCTAGCCCTAGTAAAAATCAGTGCTGAAGTTCCTATTATTGGTAACCCGAAAGCGTTATCAAATTAACCTGTGTAAATGCAACATTTTATTTAAAAATATGAATCTCTCTATATTTTTGGGGATTTTTTTCAGTAACGATAATTAGACGATACTTTGCCAAGTGTTATTGTGTTGATATCTGACTACCGTGGACAGCTGCAGTTTTTGATGATATTCATATTCTGTGTGGTCAGTTCACATCAGTGATAGAAATTAATCTTTTCATATAAGTTTAAATTTATTTTTACCTTTTATGGGCAATTTTACCTTTAAAAAAACAAAGGTAATTTTTTCCTAAAAATGTGCATCTTTTGAATCAAATTGTTACATTTAATCAGTCAATTAGAATAAGACATTTAGGCTGTTACCAAACAAATGAAACCAGTATCAACAAAATTAATCTTTGCAGAAGTTGCATCTGAAATGGCATGTACACACTGTTTAGATGTATTTACACTGTTTAATGCAGCTCAGAGGGACATGGAGTGCTTTAACCTGCAATTACAAATGCATAATGTTTTGATATTTTAAACATAAAACATTGAATACTGATATATGAAATTATTTTAAAATGAAAAGATACTTTGAATGTTAAATTAAAATTGCCAGTAGGTGGCAGCAAGTCACTGTTAACAAGTGAGTTATTGCGACTGAACCGAATCATTTAAACAGTTGATTCATTCAGGAACGAAACAACATTGTCATGTTATTCAGAGACGCAAAACAGTGCTGTAGCTGTTTGGAATTATTTTTTGTTGGCGAAATTGAGCAAAAACAGGCAATATGGTGTCTAAAACGTAAGTCTCTTAATTTTAACTTATTGTTTATTGAACTGTTGTAGAAAATCAATATCACATTTGTAATCATGCTTATTTTTGAAGAAAAAAACAGCACTCTTCATGTAATTTTAACCATATGAAATTAGATATATATACGCATTTTCTGACCCCGTATCTGGAATTTTGTGATCATTCTTAATGCATTTTATTAGACTGAATTCATGCAGTGAAAGAACACTCTAAATGCGTACGCACCCTAGTCTAGACTTCATCACGTAATGAATGCGTGCACTCCGTAGGTGTTCTTTTTGGCTTTTGCCAAAAATAATGTCAAATTGCACATTGTTAAAACAATTACAATATTATCGCAGACGATATATATCGCACACCCCTACCGCCACCTCTCTCTCTCTCTTTTTTTTTTTTTTTTTTAAGGAAAAACAGCAGCATGAATGCATACACACACACAGCCTCCTCACGTCACTGTGGAATAATAAAGGGTGACTGCAGGAAGAAAAGCGCGGCCTGCCGCCTCTCTCCTCCACTTGTTTGTCTTCTTTCCTCTCTTTCCTCTCGGCACAAAAGCCTCTAATCAAATGAATTGGTGTGGGTCAGGGGCTGCTCAGCCAACCCCGTCCCGCCGTTGCCTGGAAACGGCAGTGGGCCCGGCTGGCCTCTGCAGTGTTCTATTTGCACACCAAACAGGGCTTACCGCCGCAGCCGCTCTTATATGAAATGTAAATAGGCTGTTACAGTACCACAGCAAAGAGCGAGCGCGCCACGCCTCGGAGCTCCGTTCATTAAGCTGCTCTCAGCAACACCTGGGAACCATCAAGCCTCCATCATGGCCCTCGTTATACCCCACACATCTCCATGTGCCTGATGCAACCGTCACGTGCACACGTCCTTTGCGTCAAAACTTCACGATTCTATTTGTTGTTAGTTCTTTTATTTTCAGTATACTTTTGCTTGCAGCTGATAACTGGTCTGTGGTTTGTGAATATTTCTGAGATGAGGACGTGTGGATAGCCTCAAGCTGTTGTGACTCCACTGTAGACGTGGTGAAAGAGGCCTGAGCTGATGTGATGTACATAAACACAGTCATTTCCACATTGACTCAATGCAACAGTTCTTTTCCACTGAGAGACAGCTGCCCTAAATACCAGTGGACGTGATGACAGCACCCTACGTTACCGTGGTGCAGAGCTAGGGGGTTGTGGGCCCTTTCATCTCAGCAGGAGGCACCGTTACTAAAGCAGCCCATAATAGTCATACTGTGCAGCAGCAATTGTATGAGGAATGAGGAAGAGCTGGACTGAGGCTTCCTGTGGCAACACACTGTGATGGCCCTTGTTTGACCGCAGAGAGAGGATTGCTACAGTAAAGGAGGGGAGAGGAAAGGAGAGGTCCTATTGATCAATGGTCGGAGAAATATTTGTTTGAGCTGAGAGTTCAGGTGCAAAGTCATTTATTCTGTCTCACACTAACCATGCTGACAGGTTTTGGCAACAAGAAATGGCTGGATATGCTTTAATGGCTGGATATGTGATCACCTGTGCTTACGTAATATAACTAGAATGTGTAAGGCTGGGTATTGACATTTCACAATTCGATTTTGATTCACAAGCTTGGGATTTTTGTTAAATTGTAATCTTTATTTAATTGGATTCTGTATCTGTTCATTTGGACGTATCAAGTACATGTAAGTGTTTATTAAATATCTCAAACTATACATGGAACCATCACATGAATCATTACTATAAAATGTAAAGTAAAAATAGAATGAATAGGTAATATTGACCATATTTAGTAATATGCTTCTTTCTAGACTTAATTTTTCTAGCTGACTATTAAGCTGTTCATTGAAAGCCTTTTCTGAGATAAATGTTACCTAACATGACATTGATTGCAAGCTATTTCACTGATCTTTTCATGGTTAAAATACTGATTGAGTGCTGATACATTTTAATAAAATGTATTGTATCTTAAAGTGTGCCAAAACGGTATTTATTTTTTTTATTAAAATTGTCTGAATTTAAAATCTGAGACTGTTTCATGTCAAAAGTAGCAGAGCACAAAGTTAACGGTGATTTCTTGAATGGGATGTGCATAACAAATTATGTTTAGTGAAGTAGTATTCAAACTAAAAACTGCATAGACTAAAAAATTTACTCTGGTATTTGGTATTTAAGAATCAACATTGGTTCATCAACATAAAAATCAGTTAAAATCGAGAAATCAACCCAGCACTAATCGTGTGCCACATCAGAGCTGGTTCACATAACCTGCAGGCCTGACAATGACACGGCAAAGCCCCATCTCACACATGAGAATACTGACTTATTTGAACATAGACACAGACAGCATACCTGCTTTGCATTTAGTCTTTCCTGGCAACACTTGCAGATCTGGCGATACTGCATTTGTGTGAGTGTCATACAGCAAATCAATTTTTATTTTTATTAATTTATTAATAATCTTTTTCTTGTCATTTTGTTTTCCATGAGAGAACAGTCATTCTATTCTGTTTTCCTATCCAAATCTGTGTAGTATGCACATGTGCTTGTGACAGGGGCCATCGGGGCTGGTGGAAGCAGGAGATTAGAGGGAGCTTTGTGTTCCCGGCTGAGCAAAGGCAGGACTGCACCGTCAGCAGGCAGGAGGAAGCTGTCTAAGCACTGGTCGGCTGACCCAGGGTCAGCCTCAGCAAACTGAGAGGCCTACATTCCTCCCAGATTAATCCCATGACCCAGAGCCAGCCATCCTCTAACAAGGCCTGTCTATCTGCCCATCAGCTAGCGTGCAAAATGCAACCGGTTGAACCTGTATGTGAAGCCTGTGATCACTCTTATTAAAGACTGGAGTTGTTGCAATAGCACAATTTTAGTAGTCGATACCACATTTATTAGTAAATCACAATTGTGTAATTGAAAGCAACCAGATACTGCAGCCTTTGACACTGCAGTATCAACTTGGTACTAAAGCACTGGTAATAACTACAAACTAAAACTGATACATACTTTATAACAAATCTCAACTGTCATAATTTATGCTATATTATTACAGGTCTAATATAAGACATTTCACAGTTGAAACCTAAACAACAAAATGTCATTTAGAGCCCAGTTGTAAGTAGATCCAGCATAAGTCTAATCAACATGTAAGATATGCAGCTTGTTGCTGTGCCTGGTTAGGACATGTCAAATATTTCCACTCTATACAGTCTAGAAAATGGCTATTTGCCTTGGTGAAAGTCTTTGCGCAGTCTGCTGAGGTTCAGGAGTATGCAAGACCCCTGCAGGGAATATGTACAAACTTGCACACACTGCTGTTGTGTGGTTGTGCTGCAGGAAACGAATGCAGGGACATGTCAGTAAGCCGGGCCTTGTGCCGTCTGCTGCAGCCTACAGTAGAGTACAGTGCTAAAAGTAGACCTCATATGTGATGAATTACAGCTGGCTTCAGGCAAAAAAAAAAAAAAACTGCTTTGTCTGACACAAGCACCCACACTGAAGGCAGATGCGCAGCAGCTTTAGATTGGGGTGGAAAGCAGAGGAAATGAGCCGTGTTTCTGGAATGGATGTTATTGTGTTTCTTCACTGGGTGCCACTCCTGAGTGAGTGTGTGTGTGTGTGTGCACGCATTTCTTTTCCTACAGTAATGCTTGCAGAACACACAAGTTCAGAAGCAAGGTGCACACAAATGCACATTCCACATTATGCTCTGTGCATTCATACTTGTTCTGTATTTGCGTTCAGAGCGAACTTTATGGACTCACTTTGTTTTTGGAGATTCGTTTGCCATTCCCCTTGTTTTGATCTTCAAGCAGACCTGTGTGGGCCTGTATTGTTCTAGAACTTGCATCGACCTACTTTAGGGTACAAGCATGTCTGTGTGTTTGTTCCACACCACATTTGTTTATCCCCATTAGAGCCTGACCTTTCAACCACTTTGAGCTGTGGAACTGCTTTTTGGGGTGAGGATGGGGTGTGGGAGACATGCCTGAATAACTGGAGAGCAGTATTACTCTCTGTATGCGCGTGCGGTACGTTAGCTAAAGATATAAATAGCTGTCTTTGAATAGGAGGGCTGGAGAGAGATGGCTGTGGCGCCAGAGTAGTGGTGAGTGCCAGTTTTCCTGGAGAAGAGAAGGCAATGGGCAGCCCTGCTCGTCACACAAAACTAAAACATGCATTATGGAGGGACGATTATAGTATACAGCTGCCCTTCACGTTAAGCCTTGATGTTCAGCATATACTAATAGTTGTTCAAGGGTGGTATAGAGATGATCCGAGCATCATTACCTGTACAAATCTTGGTCAAATTTCACTAGATCTCTGTTGAGGGTCACTTGTCATTTGCACTTTCACAGCATTTGGGTATAATGCAATGCATTTTTCGGTTATTAAGACTTGCAGTACAATAGATTGCTGTGCGAAAGGCTTTTAAATGACGTCGCTTGCAAATTCCGTGCATTTTATGAAGGTAGTTTGTCTCCAAAGTGAACCCACATGCTTTATTTAAATTGTGACAGGGCATCTTGAATCTACAGTCGTGCTGTGGGACTCTTCAGCATAAAAATTGCTCCCAAATGAGAAGAAAAAGATGACTGTGCTGTCTTAGAGACTAAACAAAGGTTTTTGTTCTAAATACCGTACCATTGTCAAAGCCTTGATGCAAAAACTTTCATTGCATCAATATCAGCTGTCTGTCCAGTAAGTTCAAAATACTATAACAAATTGCTTTTTTTCCCCCTTTCTAATCTCTTGCAGCAGCCGTCTCCACCCTGCAGTACTAATGAATTGCAGTGCACTTGCGCGCTCTGCTCTCAGACACTTTAGTGTTTTTATATCTTCATCTTATCGTTTTGCCGGTAGCTCTGATCTGTGTGTACGTGACGGTGTCTGGGTTGCTTTTTTGTTTATTAGCTTCAGAATTACCTTGCAGAGTTTGATTTTTTTTTTTTTATTGTGTAATGTAAACAAGAGAAAATATTTGTATTCCACAAATTTACTGAATTCTGTTGGTATTTTAAGGTGTTGCTTGAATTTGCAAATACCTGGGGTTTATGGAAATGCTGTCAAAGCCAGACAACATTAAAATCTTGGCTGGTGTTTGTAATTGTTTTCTTGCTTGACTGGATCAAATGCATTCTGGGGAATGGTCCAAATTCTTGAACCGTGTTGCATTTAAAACATATATTGAATGTCATTTATCCTTATGAAAAGACTCAGTCGTTTAGGTTACTTAACAGTTACCTAGCATGAATTGCAGATCAATGTTATCAGATGAACTGAACTTGTTGGCCGTAGGCTGTCAAGAATATGAAATTCTGACTGGCAATTGTGATGGTAACTGATTTTATAGAAATTCTGAAATGTTCATGTCAGTTACAGTGTACTAGGGTTGTGACGGTGAGGAAATATCCCCACCGGTTAATCGACGTGTAACAACACCGGTAATACCGGTATCACCATGGGGGTGGTTGGGGGGATGGGGCTCCCCTCTTTTTCATGCTTGCCTTCGCTTTTAAAGAAAGCGGGGTGCACATTTTACTTCGAATTAGCGTCAATTCGGCGTCAATTCATGCATCAACTAAATACAACTTCAAACTCAACTTGGCCTATATATAAATCAAAGAACTTTTATTAACAAAATGAATCAAAATACACCATTCTATAAGCTATGCCAAGTTTAAAATAACATAGCCTAACTTACACAGTTTAAATAGCCTGGGTGGGCCTATACAATACTGAAAATCAGCAAACACTGTGGAACCAATTAAATAAGAAATGAATGTTTTTTAAAAACTTAGATAAATCACCTTAGATAAACGGCAAAAGTCAACAGGCTTTTCAAAATGCAAAATATTGCCAAACGTGCGCTTTTGCATTTCGTTTTGAAACTAAATCTTCCTCTATCATCTTGTCTGTCTCGCCCCACTCTTCTTGTCAGTCAGCTCGACTCGCTCTCCACACGGTATCACCGTCTATCGCAGCAAGCCTACAGTGTACCTGGTAATTTTTATTATAAACTTAATGTTTTATTAAAAAGTGGGATTTCATTTCAAGTATTAATCCAAAAAAAAAAAGTATTTACATCTTATATTAAAGTCCTCTTTTATTCATGCTTTTTGTTAGAGAATATTACGTAACTGAAAAGCATTAGTAAGTAGTAATATTTGTGCCATAATTTGTTTACTTTCATGTGTGATTTTTCTGTTGAAATCCCTATTATGTCTTTCACATGAAGACCCTTGTGTTTCTGTGTGAAGTTGGCAATGGCTATTTAACGTGGCTTCATTCCAAACCGAATGCTGTCATCACCTCTGTATCATAGCATGTCATTTGTTTTATATGGTAATTTGTAAATGCCGGAAATGTTTATTACACACATGAGAAATAAAAATAAAATGCAACCAGATGCCAATATGGTTGTAATTTGAAATGTACTCTGGTCACTGTTATATCAAATAAACATGATCAGTTGATTTTGTAATAACTGTGACAGCTCTAGTTTGATAGATTTTCTGATGACTGTTTTTACTATTCAGTTCTTGCATCCATCTAACAGGTTGACTGGTTGTATATAGAAAATTAACAGATGTCATTTCTTTCAGAAAATGAGATCAGTTACATAAATGCTATTTGTTTTTGAAGATCTGTTGCTTTAAAGGTGCTTTGAGAATGGGCAGTTGAGTAATAATGTCATAAAGGAGATTGACAGTAAAGTGCTAATGTGTCCTTCCCTCTCCCTGTCTCACAGACGGTCGATGACGATGCGATGGAAGCGTGAATGAGGTTTGGCGTGGCAATAGCTGAACGATGCCCAAGGGTGGGGGTTCTAAAACCCCCCAGCTGGAGGACTTCCCATCCAACACCGACATGGTGGAAAAGCAGGGTGGGAAGAAGGTGAGGAAAATAGTTTTTATATCAAATGCACACACACTCTGTTAGTACAACTGCCTATAACCTTTCCAAGCAGTTAAGTAACAACCCATTGGATAGTTTTTATCCTAAATCTTTTCTTAAGAGCTACATAAACTATTGCACTGCATTGTTGTGCTTATTTCAGCATTCAGACCATGAGTGGGCGTATTTTTTTGTTTTTATACAGTCTCAACATTTTAGTAAGAGTCACAGTCAATATATGATCCTAACTAATCATAATACACAAATAGTACACATGACTGTGATGTCTATTTGTTGTGTTTTCATAAACCATTTTTGTAACCATTTTTCTTAAGATGGTCAAGGTGCTTAAAACCCATTGCTCTCTATAGCACCTAACTGGGTAATGTCATCACTAACAGATATAAAAATTTAAAAAAAGATTTTACTATTTAAAATAACTTTACTATGTTTGAATTTATTTTAAAATGTAATTTATTCCTGTTATTTCAAAGCTGAATTTTTAGCGTCATTACTCCAGTCACATCCTTCAGAAATCATTCTACTATTCTGATTTGCTGCTTAAAAACATTATTATTAATAATAATAATAATATTATTGTTAAAAACAAGTGAGTAGAATTTTTTTTTTTTATATAACAGAAATAGAAATCTTTTGCAACTATAAGTTTCTTCATCATCAAGTTTGACATTTGACTGGTAGTGTGTATTTGATTTGTGAATAAGTTTCTTGTGACATGGATTGTGTCCCCTAATGTTGTTTATTGGACAGTGCAGACTTTTTACTGTTTGCAATTTGACTTAGTTCAGAAATTCTGATGTTATTTGTCTAGGCCATGCTGTTTTTCCTGTCTTGTGTGCTGTGTACTCTTGCTTTTGGGGTGACTGTGTCTGATTTTGATATTTCATAACGCTAATATAAACTGTAATATAAACACACCACCTTAGACCCCAGTATCTCAAAACTGTGAGAATACGGCAATCCTTAGTTAAGAGATGTAACTGTCTTGAGGGTTTTTAACATGCTGATTAATGAGATTCACTGGCGTCCATCCCAGGATTTGTAAATGCAGGCAAAACAACAAAATCAACATCAAAACAGCACTCAATATACAGCTGTAGATCGTATTCTACTGTGTTAAGCATGGAAACACTGTAGAAATTTAGTCTGGGATTGTATAAAAACAATGTATAAATTAAGAGGCATTTGATGCCATAAGTGTTTTTGAATCTGAGGGTCAGTGTTTTGGTGCAGGAGCAGCCAGAGTTAGTGAAGAGTTTATGGCCCAGATGGTGTGTGTATGAACATCATTCTGTGTAGTATTGCATCAGACTCTGCGAGGGGGAGGGAGCAAGCGCGTGAGCGGACGAGGAAGAGTGAAAGAATTGCTAGGAGACCAGCAAGTAAACAGGGCTGCTCACACAGATGGTTTTAAAGAAAGGCAGTGAAAGGGTTTTTACTTGATTTAGCTTCGGTTTCTCTACGTGCTGTAAGAAAGCCTGCTCTCATCTATCTCTCTCTCTCTCACACTGTTTTCATATCTCTTTGAGCTCAGTTCTTGGGGGCAGATATTGTCTTTGTGTGTGTGTGCGTGTGTGTTTGCACTTGGATGACATCATAGTCTCATGACAGAGGGGGATGTGGGCTGGACGGAGAGGCTCTCGCAGTAGAAACGGCTCTATGCTGCATTCAGCTTGAGCTTTATCACTGCACTAAGAGCTCTTTAATTAGCCTTCATTAGCACTGCCAGTAGCAGACACAGCCCCAGCTGCTTCAGTCCTACTTCCTCTCCCTACAGTCAGCCCATTGCTTATGTACATTCATGGAGTTATATTATTTGTACAACCATGAATGTTTTTTTTATTTTTAATTTTAAAGAGATCTGATTAATTTTAATTTCTCTTCCAGTGCAGGGACGTTTGTTCTTTATTTCATAATACCTTTAGTTACAAATTTCAGGTACTCTCAACCATTTAATACATTTTTCTGTAGATGTTGCCCCACAATCAGCATGGAAAATGTGGGAGAAGATTCCATTTAGGCCTAGTTGTACAGTAATAATAAGAAAGCACAGGCAGTATGGAAATATCCTGTATTCGTTACGTAGGCTGGTGTGTGTGTGTGTGTTTGTAGTCTGGAAGAATTTTTTTGCAAAATGGGCTGTATTTGAGGTCTGAATATTGAATGTTTTTAATGATGAGCTTTTGGCTGGACTGGGTATGTGCAGTTTTGAAGTGGCTTCTTGAGGTGGGGGTTTTGATGGGTTCCAGTTGTTGATGTGAAGTTGTCTTCTCTCACATGTATTTACATAGAATGTCTAATGTCTTGCTTAAAGTAACTTCTGGAAATTTTTCATGGACATGTGTAATGTTGCCTTTTTCCAGCGCTTAAATTGTGTATTTTTTCTTGTTTTAGATGTTAATTAAATGTGCCACAAAGAATATTATGTCCATAAATATACAATTATCTATATATTCAAATTGTAAAATATGGTTGTTCACTGACAAGCTGCGCAAATCCACATTCATTATCAATGTGAATTTGCGCAGCTTGTCAGTGAACAGCGGCTCTGTGTAGTAAATGCTGCTCCATGTGAAACCACACACGTGATGGAAATTACAGCTGATTACAGGACCGGCTTTACAGACAAGATGCGCATTAAATATCGCATGCGATACATCGTGCAGCCCTACTTGCTAGCTTGTTTAGCGATCTCCACTTCAATACTCTATTATTATCAGAAAAGTGTAATTTATCAAGTGTTCGTATATGAGAGAGAGGCTGTTTATGCATGTATGAATTACCACCGTTTTGCCGCGTTTCTCTATTAACAGTGAAGCTGTGGCTTTAATTCCTTTAGAAACAATGATGTTACTAGCTCCTTGTTGAGAAAGATAATGTAGCTCTTGAGCAATTAAGCTATTTAGTTGATAAAATTGCGGGGCAGCGCTAAAAAGTTTTGTTCCTGAATATCTGTGTGTGGCCACAGCTTGATCTGTTTGAATGACTGAGCGTGTGTGCGTTAGATACAGTGAAGAAAGCGCATTAGTATAGAACGATAGTATTTTTTTTACTTAGAGTGTGCATCATTTGTGCAATGATAACCTACCAGCAATGTAAAGATGATTTTGTTTTTTTTATATATTAGAATGAGTACATTATTATTTATGGGCATAAAAACAAGATGCAAACAATAAGAATTTTGTACCTGGTGGGAGTGCCCAATGTAAACATGAAACATATGCCATTATCTATATTGTACTGTGGTACAGTTATGGAGGCCCTTCGTAATGCAGAGGTCAACTGCCTGCTCTGCCTATAGTTAGAAATGACCCTATAGTATGCAGTGTTTAATAAACAGCTGTTTTACTAAATTCTGCTGAGGTGAAATTCAGTGCAGTCCTGTATCGTATCGTGGCATCTGTATCGTGATATGTATCGTATCGTGACTTTGCTGGTGATACACAGCCCTATCAACAACGTGTATTTCCCATTATATAAGTATATGGAAGTATATAAACTCATATTGTATGTTTAATGCAAAATCCCATTGTTGGAAGGAAAGGGTCCATAGCCGTATATATCCACTAAAGATAATGTGCATAATGTATGAAGCTTATGTAGTTGTATATTTTGCTTGTTTTAGATGTTAATTAAATGTGCCACAAAGAATATTATGTCCATAAATATACAATTATCTATATATTCAAATTGTAAAATATGGTTGTTCACTGACAAGCTGCGCAAATCCACATTCATTATCAATGTGAATTTGCGCAGCTTGTCAGTGAACAGCGGCTCTGTGTAGTAAATGCTGCTCCATGTGAAACCACACGTGATGGAAATTACAGCTGATTACAGGACCGGCTTTACAGACAAGATGCGCATTAAATATCGCATGCGATACATCGTGCAGCCCTACTTGCTAGCTTGTTTAGCGATCTCCACTTCAATACTCTATTATTATCAGAAAAGTGTAATTTATCAAGTGTTCGTATATGAGAGAGAGGCTGTTTATGCATGTATGAATTACCACCGTTTTGCCGCGTTTCTCTATTAACAGTGAAGCTGTGGCTTTAATTCCTTTAGAAACAATGATGTTACTAGCTCCTTGTTGAGAAAGATAATGTAGCTCTTGAGCAATTAAGCTATTTAGTTGATAAAATTGCGGGGCAGCGCTAAAAAGTTTTGTTCCTGAATATCTGTGTGTGGCCACAGCTTGATCTGTTTGAATGACTGAGCGTGTGTGTGCGTTAGATACAGTGAAGAAAGCGCATTAGTATAGAACGTATAGTATTTTTTTTTTACTTGGAGAGTGTGCATCATTTGTGCAATGATAACCTACCAGTAATGTAAAGATGATTTTGTTTTTTTTTTATATATTAGAATGAGTACATTATTATTTATGGGCATAAAAACAGATGCAAACAATAAGAATTTTGTACCTGGTGGGGAGTGCCCAATATAAACATGAAACACATGCCATTATCTATATTGTACTGTGGTACAGTTATGGAGGCCCTTCGTAATGCAGAGGTCAACTGCCTGCTCTGCCTATAGTTAGAAATGACCCTATAGTATGCGGTGTTTAATAAACAGCTGTTTTACTAAATTCTGCTGAGGTGAAATTCAGTGCAGTCCTGTATCGTATCGTGGCATCTGTATCGTGATATGTATCGTATCGTGACTTTGCTGGTGATACACAGCCCTATCAACAACGTGTATTTCCCATTATATAAGTATATGGAAGTATATAAACTCATATTGTATGTTTAATGCAAAAATCCCATTGTTGGAAGGGAAAGGGTCCATAGCCGTATATATCCACTAAAGATAATGTGCATAATGTATGAAGCTTATGTAGTTGTATATTTTGCATTTCTTTGTGACGGCAATATTTGTCCCAAAGCACTGTTATCAGCTCTTACTCTGAGCTAAATCATTTGAGGTGCTGTTATATGCTGTTTCCTACTAAACTTACACTATTTCCCATGTTCCCTTAGGATAAAGACAAAGGCTCGTCAAACAAGACTCCTAAATTGGATCACAGCGATGGCGTCAAAGAGATGAAAGAGAAAGCTTCTAAGAGGAAGCTGCCCTTCACCGTCGGAGCCAATGGAGATCAGAAAGATTCTGACTCGGGTAAGGGGGCAGGGCCAGCATGTAGCACAGAACTGTGGGTAACAGGAAGTGTGTGAGAGTTTGTGTGTGGGCTACTGTTGTTGTTTTTCTTCAGTAATGTGTGCCGGATGATCGCACACTATTAGTCCTGTAATTGGAAACTATTAGTCCTGTAATTGGAAATTTGTTGGATATGACATGCTGAGAAGGGTGAGATATCATACTCTGTTTTATTTATAGGGATCTTTTGATGTAGTTCAGCCTGGATCATTATCATTTTTGTTCAAGTATTTTATTTGATCCTAACTGATTGTGGGAGTTAACGTAGTTTTTCCATATTGTTGTTGTGTTTTTTAGCTTGTGTAGACGGACAGTGGTTTGAATGTATTTTGAGTTGTGTGGTTTGTTTTATGGCTGTAATTTCTGCATGTTTTTGCAGTCGAAGCACAGCCTCTCTGTAACCTTTTAGCAAGCCATTGGCAGAACCCCCCTCTCTTTTGAGACGTGGCTGTAAGGCGTGAAATTTTGCCCATTTTCTCTCTCATCAGACAATGCCTGAAGTGCTCATTGTAATGCTAATAGGGGGTGTGGTCACGTCCATTCTTTGATTGGCCTGTCTCTGTGTTGGTCTCTCTTTCTCTGTCCAATTCCAACCCTTATTTTGCTCTAAACACTTGTGTAGTACTGCTTTTCCATTTGTTTTATCTATTAATAACACATCCATTGAATGTTCCTTCAGATGTTTTAGAATTTAGAGATTCAAATCCTCACCTTCAAGCCATGCAATTTCAGCTACAGTGTCTGTGAAGATAGCTTGGATTTTGTTGCATGTTTTTATGCTGCATCATTGTCTGTTCCTAATGGCATCTGTCCAGCTCTTGGCTGTACTCCACCTCATGCACCCTTACTGGGACTTTTTGATGTAGTTGAGCTGCTCTCTCCATGGTCTCCTCCCCCAGTTGGAAGGTTTCCAGTACAGGACTTGTTAGATCTTTGTTCCATTACTGCAATGAGCTCACACAAACACCCTTTCGGCTGCTGCTGAAAGTTGGACGTTTTACTGCAATGGGAGATTTTTAATTATTAAGCATTAGCAGTCACTACGAAATCCATTATTAATTCAGTCCTGGCGTGAATGAAATGGAAAGGAAGATGTTAGGGCTGGGCGATATAGCTAAAGAATGTATCTCTTGATATTTTCCAAAATTTTGACGATAATCGATACATTAATATTTTTCCATTTGTTCTCAAATTTGAAAAGGTGTGGGGTCATGAAATAAAACACGATCTGGATAGAACAGCTGTTGTTACGAAGTACATACCAGTTGCAAAATCAACACTAGTTAAAAAATCTATACATAGAGATGGCTTTTTACTAAATGAAAACAAAATGAACATTTTGGGATTCAATCCCACATTTAATTATGGTTGTTAATCTATGAATTTTGCAGTGTGTAGCTAACAGCATGAAAAATAAAGCTTATTCAAATTGTGTGCGTTATAAACAAAAATCGGGTAAAGAGTGCTCCTGTATAAAAACCATTATAGTGTTGAAATTGTGTACACTGCACAATGAATATCTTATTTTCATCATGTAAATCCGTGCATGTGCCACTGACTAAATAAAACCGCTCAATGCAGTTAAATGTGTTGTAAATAGAAACCTTTGACGCTCTTCGTAGAGCGTTCACATATATGCACAGGGACATTTGAATGCAGCATGTCTATCAGCTTTCTTGATCTTAAGACGAGTCAAACTAGCTTACTGTCTTTAAGATAAACTTTAGCCAGTATTGTGATATACACATTATTCCATAATTTTATATCATCAGCAAAGATATCGCAATCTCTAATCCGATGTATCGCCTCGCCCTAGCTGATGGTGCAGATGGAGAGTGTTGTTTATTAGGCTGCAGTAAGTTGGAGTTGGTTCCCCAAAGAAAGTAAACCTAAGAATAGCATGAGTACAGCAAAGTTGATAACAAAGTTGGATGTGCTACTATTAAAAATTTCAGGTAATACTGATAAATTGTTTTGACTGATAACTGATGTGATTTATAAATCTATACTGTTGTGTAGAGGTCAACCGATTCATCGGTTTTGCCGATTCATCGGCACCGATTAGTTGATTGCCGCAACTATCGGTTATATGCAAAAATCCATGCCGATAGTTTTCCGGTTTGCAACCATTGCTGGAGTGGCTGAGAAGGGTCCGCTGACATTATACAGTACGAGAGCGGCCTCTAGAGGTGAAAATCACTGACAGCACGTGTTTATTTTGACACGTGACGGGAAACTCCAGACTCGCATTTAAATACAGCCGACAGAAAAGCCTGCCACGGAACAGAGAGGCCATTCACATAGTTTTCTATTAAATTACATTATATTTGTCCCAAATCATTGTGAATGTACATAATGACTTCACTCTAGGCTATAAATTATGTATTGTACATTTTTCAGCAAAATATTTGTCTTTCTGTGGCTCTAATAAAGTCTGTATGCTTCATATAGAGAGCTGTAATAGATCGCGCTCTCTCTTTCCACTTGCTCTGTTTTTTTAAACGCCGAACTTCAAACTCATTTATGCCACATTGTTCATTCTTGAAGCAAATTTATGTCCGTTTGGGGATTAAATAAATTGTTTTAGACAGCCACCTGATTTGAACGCAAAACGTCTGGTGTGTGTGTGTTACCTCCGAGTTCTCCTAGACGCAGCGCTGCGCTTTTGCCCGGTGTGTGACTTGTGTGATTAGGTAATTATCAAGTGTTAAAAAATAGAAGCAAATAAAGTGTGTGAGTACACATACAATATCCATATGTATGTAATTTTAATGCTATGGCCTTGTGTAGATGTTTAAAGATGACCATCTTTAAGCATGACTGTTGAAATTAAATGGTCATACTTAACAGTAAGAGTCCATTCGTAGCATTAATGAAAACTGTCGAAGTATCGTTCCTTGTTAGAGTGTTCATTTCAACATTCACTATTAGCTACTAATAGGCTACATTTTTAAAGTTTCTTCTTTTAACATTAGCAAACTATGAAATAACTTTAATGATCAATATAGTAAATAATATTAATATTTTCATTCATTTACAAAGTATGGTTCAGTACTGTTACTGCTTTTTTTCTTTTAAATAGTAAAGCACTAGCTTTCTTTCAGTATCCATTTTGAAAACTATCGGTTGATTGATCTGTATCGGCCAGTGTGGTCCAACCTAACTATCGGTATCGGTGAAATCCACTATCGGTCGACCTCTACTGTTGCGGTTGTTTTTAAAACCACCAAACTTAGTTTTTAATCTGCATTAATTGAAAATTTAAATATAAAATTTATATTTGAATGATTTCATTTTAACTATCCACAACTGCTGCTTTAATTTTAAAATGCGGTATAGAAAAAAATATATTCTGTTTGAATTGAGGAAAAAATAAGGTCTCATAGTACAGTTTGTTGTAAAATTGTTGACACAAAAACGTGGCTAAAAATAGCTAACAGTTATCATGTTCCTGGCAGGGCAAGTAAAAAGTTAAGGCCTGATCAAGATTGTTGTTGGGGTCATACAGACCACCAATATATTGCGCGTGACTGTGTATCAAAGCCGAAGCCATCTTCACTGTGTCACCGGGGGTGTTTCCTGTCCTCCATTTTCTGGAAGATTCCATTTGAAATACATATTTTATCTAGCTGATATTTTTACATCTCCCTCTCTGCATCTCTCTCATGGGCTCTCGGTGCGTTATGCATTCAGGGAGACTGCAGAGATCGTCTGTGCCACTTAGCTCTAGTGCAGGAGCAACCCACAAGACCCAAGAGCACTCAGTCAGGATACTTCCTCCGTTCTTTCTCTCCATCTCACAGTCTTCCTGCCTCCATCTTCTGCGTTTGCTCATTGCCTCGCTGCGCTTTCTCAGGCCGCAGACATCTTTGCTGCATTATGTATTAGAGGCAGAACTTGGCATGGAAATAGAATGCAGTGCCACTGCTCTAAAGAGCCTTCGCTAGTGGTGATGCATTTTAGTGTGCAAATAACAATGCATTTCCAGAGGATATTACAGAGACTGAATAGCTTATGAGGTGCTTTTTTGGGATACGCACTGCATGGTTTGAGAACTTTGGGCACGCGGGCTATAGCAGACGGTGGACGGGAGCTGAGGAGGGAGAATGTTGTGGATAAGGGTGAAGGGAGTGGGTTGGCTGATAAGAGACAATAATATTTGCTGCTCCACTGCTGCCCACGCCTTGCTAACGCTGGCAGGCATGTGCGCTGGTATACTTGCACACGCAATTGGTCTCTGGCTAACATGTGCACACACTCTCATTTAGAACGTGTCTGCTTCCTGTAGGCAGAGAGAAGAGATTCACTGCTGTCTAACGGATCGGACCAGTGATGTTTTTTGGCCTTCATACGACCAAGCCATGGAGCATTACTCATATTCCTGGAGGGAGGAATGTTTTTGTAGTATTTCATTTTCTGTCACGCAGCGTTCTTATGAATTATTCACTATTGTGATTTCACCGTATATATCAGATCTGGTGGTGCCTGAATTGTGTCTGCGTCTGTTTTGCCTGGGTTTTATTACCGCGTCTCCCACTGGTGCTGCTGCCCTTGTGTTTTGAAGAGGTGAAGCGTGGCCTGCATTCACACTGCCTCTGTGTTTTGAGAAGCTTGGATAAATGAGTCTGATACACTAACATTCTACATTCTCTCTGAGAAAAACCCTCAAGTGCTCCGTGGATGACTTCCTTCATTGCGGTTGATGAAACCAATCCCCTCACTCTTTTTTTTTTTAACCCCCCTCCCCCATACTGTCCTTTCATCTGCTGTGCGTAAAGTATTGACACAACATCCTGCGGGCACTTCCTGTCTCTTCTGCCTTCATTTCCTGTTTTCTCTGGGCAGGTCGTAGAGAGTTTCTGCCTTACGGTTTTGGTGATTGACTAGGGATCCATGTCTAATATTGAGTTCTTATGAGTGTTGCTTACTAAGGCAAGCATCACTATTAATATTGCTTTTGTTTACACACTTAACTGGAAGTCATTGCAAACCTCACACCTTTTGTTCTCCATACATGAATGATGTAGTGAGTTGCACTAGTTTTACTTTCACTTTTCTAAGCGATTTGATTTTGGTCGGTGGGTTCTTGACTTACCAGTAATAAACCACCCAGAACACCTTAGCCACAACATATTTGTTTGATGTACTTATGTTTACCATTGGAATTTTCCCTAGTCTATTGGGCTGATGTCCCTGTAACCCCCAGTCCCTGACCTAGATTCCCTTCAGCCATCAGTCTGAGGACACACAGTAAGCAGCTCACTAACATCATACCAAGAAATACTACACTAGTCAAATTGAGGACTGATCAGTATAAACTGCAGGGCACTGATCTTTTACATATTTTGAGTTGATCATTCTGAACATTTCCTTGGCACATTACTGAAGACTCTCTTGAGGTGTTTTTTTCTTTGTTCAGTTTTGTTCTCTTAGCTGATTAAAGACATTACAAACCTCACACCTAACCAGCTCTTCTTGTTTGGTTGTTTATTTAAAAAAAAAAAAAAAATACTAGTTATGCAACTTCTATTACAGGAGGTGGTTTTCAGCAATGATGCAAGTCACTTTAAACCTGTTGGCAACATTTAAGTGTTTTATGTTAGTGATTTGTGCTCCTAGTGTATCTGCTTTTATGCACCTGGTCTGTTTAGGGCCCTATGAAATCAGTTTTATTTTTTTTCAAAATGCTGGTTTTTTTTTGTTGTTGGTTTTTTTTTTCGGTTTTAATTGTTTAAAATTTAAAAATTCTGTTTTAATTTTTCTTGACTCCTTTTGAATGGTTAAATGCAATTTTATTAATCAAAAAGCATGTCTAATTAATTAAATCAGGAAACTTATAACATTTCACATCAGTTTATTAAATTTGTTGCAAAAATTAAATGTTGAGGGCCCTATGAAATTTTATTTTTTACTCACCATGTTTTATCAAATTCTGTGTTTTAGCATGTCTAGTTATTTGAAAGCATACTTGCACTGAACAAAATTATAAACGCAACACTTTTGTTTTTGCCCCCATTTTTCATGAGCTGAACTCAAAGTTCTAAGACTTTTTCTATGTACACAAAAGGCCTATTTCTCTCAAATATTGTTCACAAATCTGTCTAAATCTGTGTTAGTGAGCACTTCTCCTTTGCCGAGATGATCCATCCACCTCACAGGTGTGGCATATCAAAATGCTGATTAGACAGCGTGATTATTGCACAGGTGTGCCTTAGGCTGGCCACAATAAAAGGCCACTCTAAAATGTGCAGTTTTATCACACAGCACAATGCCACAGATGTCGCAGGTTTTGAGCGTGCAGTTGGCATGCTAACTCCAGTAATGTCCACCACAGCTGTTCGCCGTGAATTGATTGTTCATTTCTCTACCATAAGCCGTCTCCAAAGGCGTTTCAGAGAATTTGGCAGTACATCCAACCGGCCTCACAACCGCAGACCACGTGTAACCACACCAGCCCAGGACCTCCACATCCAGCATCTTCACCGCCAAGATCGTCTGAGACCAGTCACCCGGACAGCTGCTGCAACAGTCGGTTTGCATAACCAAAGAATTTCTGCACAAACTGTCAGAAACCGTCTCAGGAAAGCTCATCTGCATGCTCGTCGTCCTCATCGGGGTCTCGACCTGACTGCAGTTCATCGTCGTAAACTGACTTGAGTGGGCAAATGGTCACATTCGATGGCGTCGTGTGGGTGAGCGGTTTGCTGATGTCAACATTGTGGATCGAGTGGCCCATGGTGGCGGTGGGGTTATTGTATGGGCAGGTGTATGTTATGGACAACGAACACAGGTGCATTTTATTGATGGAATTTTGAATGCACAGAGATACTGTGACGAGATCCTGAGGCCCATTGTTGTGCCATTCATCCACGACCATCACCTCATGTTGCTGCATGATAATGCTGCAATGTTGCAAGGATCTGTACACAATTCCTGGAAGATGAAAATATCCCAGTTTTTGCATGGCCAGCATACTCACCGGACATGTCATCCATTGAGTATGTTTGGGATGCTCTGGATCGGCGTATACGACAGCGTGTTCTAGTTCCTGCCAATATCCAGCAACTTCGCACAGCCATTGAAGAGGAGTGGACCAACATTCCACAGGCCACAATCAACAACCTGATCAACTCTATGCGAAGGAGATATGTGTTGCACTGCATGAGGCAAATGGTGGTTACACCAGATACTGACTGGTTTTCGGACCATCTTTGAGTTCAGCTCATGAAAAATGGGGGCAAAAACAAAAGCGTTGCGTTTATAATTTTGTTCAGTGTAATTTATTCAAACTTATTCTTAAAATAGCCTTATGAATTAATTCCCCCCCCCCCCCAGAAATTTTTTGTGTATTTACATTTTTCTGGTTATCAAATGAAGGCATAAAACATTAATTTAATTTATCTTTTAATAATAGAATATTAAGCAAACTATTTTTGGCAAACAAAGTGGATTTACAATTAAAAATAAAACATGAAGAAATGTTATTTGATTATACCCTAAAAAATAATGTTTGTTTCATTTTAGTAGTAGTAGTAGGGTATGGACATTCTACTGAACAATAGTAATATTTCTGGCACAATGTCTTCAAGTTAAACCAGACTTTTATTTTGACGGGTTGCCGTGAACACCTTTACGGTTCTGTGAGCATCATGTGATATGACACTAGTTTTACTCAAATGAAACGATAAAATGCTCAGGAATTGATTCTCAGAGCAATTCTGGAGATGTTGTTCATGTATTTATGTCCTCATTTAGTGAGACGACAGATGTTGAAATCACTGCGAGTGTCTCATGCGCTTCAGTGTGTGTAGTAAACGAAACCGTGCGTTTGCCATTCAGTCAGACAGAGACACACAGGACATGCAGGATTCATATTTAAATAATAATTTTGCGGCTTAATATTTACAGATACTAGTTCATATCGCAGTTCAAGTGTAATGACCTACTTTTGATTAATTCATTCAAAGTTTGACAAATTCCATGACAATTCTGCGTTATTCAGTAAATTCCATTTTTATGACTAGATTCCACGATTCCGTCCGCGTTTTCCGCATCGCAGAAATCATAGGGCCCTATCTGTTAAACCCTTCTGTGTTTTATGTTAATACAGAAGGTTATCAATACTCCCTCTCAACAGATAACCACTGTTTTTAAATACTAATGGTTTGGAGCTACAGGCTCCCCTAACCTGTTCTCTTAAACCTGCATTTTGTCAAGTGCTTTACTTGCAGTGCTCAGTGTTGGTAATCCAGTGCAGCAAAATCGATCACTCTCAATGACAATTGTCACACAATTGTTGTGTAAACAGCTTTTTTGGTAAAAATATTGTTTGCAGTGTAGACAGTGATTTGGTGCCATTGTCATATGGCATAAGTGATATGACAGTGTATATACTGTGTGACAGTAGACAGTAGAAATTTATGGTAGAGATTCTGTTATACTGTTGAACCTCAATATACCTGCAGTAGGCCTATATTAAGTACTGATACCAGACTTATCATTTATGATTTGATTTTTTTAAACCTTAGATACTTGATTGAAAACTTTTTTTATTACGGTATATAATATGTAAAAATTCTGCAGACACAAATTCAACTTACTTTAAGAACAGCAAATTGGGACAGATAGCTTAATCTCTCAGAATGCTTCTGTAATACTGTACAATTGTCATTACCTCAGTTGAGTCTATTATAGAAGACTAAAAGTGCAAGCACTGTGTTTGTTAGTTCATCTGCCTGTTATAAACATGTTTAGACCGCTTCTGCTGTTCATGCTCTTCGAGGTTTGAATCACAGGAATGTGACTAAATTAGGGCTGCAACTAACGATTATTTTAATAATCGATTAATCTGTCGATTATTTTTTCGATTAATCGATGAATCGGATTAAAAAAAAGAAAAAAAAGAAAAGCATTCATTTCCAACCCTTTATTCAAAAACAGAACTAAAATCTTTAGAAAGTGCACAAACATGTTGCTCCTTGAACTTCCCTGAGCTGTTATAATAATAATAAAATAAAATAAAAATGGACTAACACAAAAAACATACACGTGTATGCTTTACATCTGCCAAATATATAGACTTTTTTTTGGGGGGGGGGGGGGTGCAAAAATTAAATAATTTAACAACACTGCGTCGTTAGCGTTGGTATTGTATCAGACACTTGCACTTAACATTATATGAAAATCAAGCTCAAATGGAGTTAATAATGTTTTTGAGAATGACGGAGATGGAGTGTTTTGTTTGTCATTAGAACGGCTGTAACTGTTATCTGAAGCAGCAAGTGCATTATGCTTTCATCAACTTTTACAGGTTATATAACTTTGATTGTAGCTATATGGGCGCTTAGTTTTTTCTTGTTGTTTAATACACTTGGCCAAAATCTCAAATTAAGCGCTTATGCACATAATGCACAGGATATTTAAAACGATATAGACGGCAAATAACTAATTCTTCTCCACTCTTCAAACACACAAAAACATTATCCTTTACTGACATAGTGTTTGAGTAAAGAAAACGCTGTACTATTCAAACACCAATTATTTATTCACCCTTGCATTGCGAAAAAGCAGAGATCTCATCTTCTCCAGGCTGTGCGCGCGTCAATCTGAATGAAGGCGGGTGAAGTTACGAGGTCTCGCTGAGAGCTCGATGATCCAATGGCGTTACAGTTTTACTGACAAGTTATTTTAATGCTTATCATTGGTTTACTATTTTTAAAACTCTCTGATTTAAAATAATAAAACGAATTATAAGCGACTCATGTTTGTATAATTTTTCACAGCACCTGACTGGGCTAGAGTATGGCAACTGCCATACTCTGCCATACGCAAACGCCGCCCCTGCTCCCACACCTCGGATGACTTGGGTCGCACGGATTTCTCTGCCTCCGCCATGTATCTTTCCTCTACCTCCGCTCGTTTTTTTTTTTTTTTTTACTTTTTATTTATTTATGAGGCGCCAAACTCTGCTACCATCCGTGCGCGAGAGAGACCGAGTGTGTTCACTCCGCTCCGCTCAACTAAAGTTTTTTTTTTTTAATAATCAAACGTCTCCGGCGTCGCGCGACACAACGAATCGATTATGAAATTCGTTGCCAACGCTTTTAGTAATCGATTTTTATCGATTTAATCGATTCGTTGTTGCAGCCCTAGACTAAATGGCAAGTGTGTGTGTGCTGAGTGGTTGGGGTACATTGCACGTAAGTGTTTACAGGTGTTAGCAAATATTCATCAGTCCAAAACCATAAAGAATAATTCCTGGAAAGATCTGTCTGGCTTCCTCTCCCTATAAATTATGCTTGTGGCCTTGAGCAAATCACTACGTTGGGAACAACAAGCTGGCTTGTAGATCTTCCATAGATTAGACAAGAGCAGAAATCTAGATGACAGGATTGTTGTACCTCGTTGGGTTTTTATTGGTGTTAATGGCACTGGAATGCCTGCGTGACATTTGGGCATGTTTGTACAGTTTGAGGCTTGGGGGTCATACAGTGGAAACTGGCAAACACAAAGATGGCTCTCCCACTGTAAGTCGATAGCACGGGTGAGACGGCTGTAAAGAACTGGACAGCCGCATTGTAAGGCAGATATGTTGACACTGACATACTGAGAATAATTGATGGGCGTTTCTGTAAAGAGCAGCTGCTTTTGTCCAAACGCAGCGGTGACCTTGCCTCAGCCACATTGAAATGTGAACACCGGCCATTTTGTAATCAGTGACAGGCTGCTAAGTCATAGCCTTAAAGAAACACACACATACACACATGCTAGAATGGCATCGAAGGACCCCTCCCTCCCCCCATGAGGCTTTTGGGTAATCTCACACCATGGCTGCTGCCACCAGCAGGCTTTCACATGGGCCAATCGGCTGGGAGTTTACCCAAGGTTTCATTTGACCTTCAGGCTGCTAAGGATGGCATACATGGGAATGCATATTAACTTGTGCTAGCTTACTTAGATGGACTATGAAGGTCACTAAACTGAGTGTTTGAGGATATTCTGTCTATTCATGAGGCTGGTTTGTGGGTTAATATGCCCCTGTTTTCTCCTCAACAGAAAAACAAGGTCCAGAGCGGAAGCGCATTAAAAAAGAGCCCACTAACACCAGGAAGTCAGGCCTGCCATTTGGGATGGGCATGCCAGGGATCCGGGCCGGGTACCCCCTCTCAGAGCGGCAGCAGGTGGCTCTTCTCATGCAGATGACAGCGGAGGAGTCCGTAAACAGTCCAGGTGCGTGTTTGTCATGGGCGCCACGTCTCGGGGGTCGCAAGCGGGAGGAGGCCCAATGGCTTCAGTAGCTTCCACTGTCCCTGCTGCACTTTCACGCTATTCTTCATTTAAACACACACCACAGCACTTAATTAGAATTCAATTAAACAAGATAACCCTCATCAATTTCCATTACTTCAGTGAAATGAACCTCTGCAATCTTAATCCACTGTTGTTCATCAGCCCTCCAGGACTGTTGATAGAGCAACAAAGGACTTGGTTGTACTGTTTCAATATGAATTGTTCAGATTCAGATTTGATTGAATTGGCTCGGGTGGTTTTGCATTCTAATGTTGGAGCTTGAGAAAAATAATACCTTGGATTTTGTTGCATTTATTTCAAACATCTGTTGTCAGCTAGACTAATGGTATTCCATAAAGTTTAAGTATGCATGTCTATTAGATTACTCAAATTTAGCTCTTCCTCTTCATATAGTTCACCGTATTTATTTTTCCAAAACAAAAGACTACAGGAAACACCCCTAACCCCACCCCTGCAGAGCACTTTTGCATGCCAGCTATTGTTGTGAATACTCTTAAGGTTGTTCTGAATGTAAGTGTCTGAAAATAGAAATGTAGTTTAGCTATATGTAGGTCTGTCTTCTCTGGGGTCACTAATAAATTACCTTGTTTACAAACTGAATAGTTTGTCGATTCAATGTGCTTTAATTTAAATTTTGTTATTCACGATATCATACAAAGCCAAGATATGAAATTCTGCTGAAATTGTGTGCTTTAGTCAAAAGATGTAAGAAGGTGACTTTTGCCATGTTTGTTGTACAAGACTGCCACCTTGAGGTCAGAGCAAACAAAACCCAGTCAGTTGCTCATACTTCGTAACTAAGTCAGTGGTACTCAACCTTTTTGACTCCAATGCCCTCCATTGTTGAAGCCCCTACTCCGTGTATGTTAATGTTTCCTCTTATACTTCAGTTAATGATTACAAAGCTAGGACCTCAAGAACTGGGTGTTTTTTGTTGTTGTTTATTAACAATACCCTTTTTCAACGAATTGACTTGAATTTTTCTAGTTCATGATTACTGGATAAGGATTTTTAAAAATATTTTTACTTTCAATAAGCATAATTATTTTTATTATATAAAATACCGAGAAATTATCATCCCATCTTGTGACCCCCTTGGAAGTTTGCTGAGACCCCCACAGAGTGCCCCAGCCCACATGATTGAGAACCACTTCTATAAGTAATTGTTGTTAATACTAATATGTTTGTTCAGACACAACACCAAAGCACCAATCGCAGTCAAGTCTGGGTCAGAAGGGAACACCAAACTCTGCCTCAAAAACCAAAGATAAAGTTAACAAGCGGAATGAGAGGGGTGAGACGCGGCTGCACCGGGCAGCCATACGTGGGGAGGCACGCCGGATAAAGGAGCTCATCAACGAGGGGGCTGATGTGAATGTAAAAGACTTTGCAGGTAAAGGCAGCCATCGGAATTCCCCTGACCTCCACCTTAGTATTGTAACATGCTGTTGATATTGATAGGATATTAACATCTCAATCTGGTTAAAATGGTCATGAAATTCTTTCCAGCAGACACTTAATAATGGCATGCCTTTTATTTTAGGCTGGACCGCACTGCATGAGGCATGTAACAGAGGGTATTACGATGTGGCCAAGCAGCTGCTGGCAGCCGGGGCTGAGGTTAACACCAAGGGCCTGGATGACGACACGCCTCTACATGATGCATCTAACAATGGTCATCTTAAAGTAAGTACCTCAGAACAGACGTTCCGAGTTTAGATTTATTTTAAGATTGGCATCTTGATGGACAACCATATTCTGGTATTATAGGTTGTGAAGCTGCTGTTACGATATGGAGGGGATCCTTGTCAAAGCAACAGAAGAGGAGAGACTCCGTTAAAAGTTGCAAATTCCCAAACAATGCTTAACCTGTTGCTGGGAAAAGGCACTTACACCTCCAGTGAGGAGAGTTCCTCAGGTGTGTTATCATGCAGTGCTTGTTTGAATAATTCCAGAAAGTGTCAGGAAACAGGAAATGTGTACCTTACGTTGATATTAAGAGTTCTTGTTTGTATCGGCAGATTCTTCTGAAGAGGAAGATGCCCCATCGTTGCCCCATCCAGCTCTGTTGATGGCAATAATACAGACTCAGAGTTTGAGAAGGGCTTAAAGTTAAAGGGAAGGGCATGGACCCACCCAAATCCATCACCACTCCTGTCAAGGATGAGTACGAGTTTGACGAGGATGATGAGGAGGAGCGTGTCCCACCTGTGGACGACAAGCATCTGCTCAAGAAAGAGTTCCGTAAGGATCCCGTCAGCAAGACAAACAACTTTATCTCCATCCCCAAGATGGAGGTTAAAACTTATTCAAAAGCAACTCGCTAACACCAAAGAAGGCTGTGCGCAGGATCCTGTCAGACAGCAACAGCTCGGACGAGACGACAGGACGTTGTGTTTCACACCCACGACCACACCAAGGCAAACTGCACCTCAGACCAATGTCAAGAGCCGGGACTCGACGTCGCTGAGCTCCAAGCAGCAAAAAGACAAAAGTAAAGTCAAGAAGAAGAGGAAGAAGGAGACAAAGAATAACGTTAGTAAGGAGGTGCGCTTTGGTAAAGTGAACGACAAGTTTTGCACCTCAGATTCTGAGATTGGGGACCTGGAGAGTGAAGATGATAAAGGATCCATGCAGAGTGCAAATTGTGTAAAGGACTCCTCTACATTGAGCCTCAAAGACCCCTCTGTTTTTAGTTCTCTGTCCGTCTCGAATTCATCCTCCACGCATGGGAGTCTGAGCTCTCAGAAACACACACAGTCTCTGGCAGAGCAGCACCCAAAGCAGTGGAGGACAGATGGCTGGAAGACTGTGTCCTCTCCAACGTGGTCTGATGTCAGCTCCCTCTCGGACTCAGTCAGAACACGGCTTTCCAGCGAGTCAGACTACTCTTCTGCCGACTCCAGCATTGAGTCTGTGAAACAGGTGAAAAAGAAAGTGCAAGATAACAGAAAGAAAAACAACACGCATGCAAATGCGGTAGACAAAAAGAACTCTGAGTTCTACAAGAACTCGAACACGGATGGGGCCATTTCTAAAACAGACAAAGATGGAAAAGTGTTAAAGAAACACAAAGTGAAACACAAACACAAAAGTAAGGAAAAGATAAGGCTCCAAGTGTTGTGTTGAGTCAAGACATGAATGAAAAGTTTGTCAAGAGCTTTTCTTTTGACTTTGACGATACGCGGCAGAAGTCGCTCATTGTTGAGACAGAGTCACCTTCTGAAAATAGGGTCAAACTTTCCAAACATGAGAAAGATCATTTTAAGAAGGAGGACAGACTGTCTAAGGGTAAAACAGAAGACAAGGACTGGCCAGGTAAAGAAACTCAAAGGGTGATCAAGGAAGAGAGGTCAAAGAAGACAAAGGAGTCCAACAAGGAAAAGGTGAGCAAAGAGGAGAGGGACAAACCTTTGAAGGTAAAGGCAGCCATCGGAATTCCCCTGACCTCCACCTTAGTATTGTAACATGCTGTTGATATTGATAGGATATTAACATCTCAATCTGGTTAAAATGGTCATGAAATTCTTTCCAGCAGACACTTAATAATGGCATGCCTTTTATTTTAGGCTGGACCGCACTGCATGAGGCATGTAACAGAGGGTATTACGATGTGGCCAAGCAGCTGCTGGCAGCCGGGGCTGAGGTTAACACCAAGGGCCTGGATGACGACACGCCTCTACATGATGCATCTAACAATGGTCATCTTAAAGTAAGTACCTCAGAACAGACGTTCCGAGTTTAGATTTATTTTAAGATTGGCATCTTGATGGACAACCATATTCTGGTATTATAGGTTGTGAAGCTGCTGTTACGATATGGAGGGGATCCTTGTCAAAGCAACAGAAGAGGAGAGACTCCGTTAAAAGTTGCAAATTCCCAAACAATGCTTAACCTGTTGCTGGGAAAAGGCACTTACACCTCCAGTGAGGAGAGTTCCTCAGGTGTGTTATCATGCAGTGCTTGTTTGAATAATTCCAGAAAGTGTCAGGAAACAGGAAATGTGTACCTTACGTTGATATTAAGAGTTCTTGTTTGTATCGGCAGATTCTTCTGAAGAGGAAGATGCCCCATCGTTTGCCCCATCCAGCTCTGTTGATGGCAATAATACAGACTCAGAGTTTGAGAAGGGCTTAAAGTTAAAAGGGAAGGGCATGGACCCACCCAAATCCATCACCACTCCTGTCAAGGATGAGTACGAGTTTGACGAGGATGATGAGGAGGAGCGTGTCCCACCTGTGGACGACAAGCATCTGCTCAAGAAAGAGTTCCGTAAGGATCCCGTCAGCAAGACAAACAACTTTATCTCCATCCCCAAGATGGAGGTTAAAACTTATTCCAAAAGCAACTCGCTAACACCAAAGAAGGCTGTGCGCAGGATCCTGTCAGACAGCAACAGCTCGGACGAGGACGACAGGACGTTGTGTTTCACACCCACGACCACACCAAGGCAAACTGCACCTCAGACCAATGTCAAGAGCCGGGACTCGACGTCGCTGAGCTCCAAGCAGCAAAAAGACAAAAGTAAAGTCAAGAAGAAGAGGAAGAAGGAGACAAAGAATAACGTTAGTAAGGAGGTGCGCTTTGGTAAAGTGAACGACAAGTTTTGCACCTCAGATTCTGAGATTGGGGACCTGGAGAGTGAAGATGATAAAGGATCCATGCAGAGTGCAAATTGTGTAAAGGACTCCTCTACATTGAGCCTCAAAGACCCCTCTGTTTTTAGTTCTCTGTCCGTCTCGAATTCATCCTCCACGCATGGGAGTCTGAGCTCTCAGAAACACACACAGTCTCTGGCAGAGCAGCACCCAAAGCAGTGGAGGACAGATGGCTGGAAGACTGTGTCCTCTCCAACGTGGTCTGATGTCAGCTCCCTCTCGGACTCAGTCAGAACACGGCTTTCCAGCGAGTCAGACTACTCTTCTGCCGACTCCAGCATTGAGTCTGTGAAACAGGTGAAAAAGAAAGTGCAAGATAACAGAAAGAAAAACAACACGCATGCAAATGCGGTAGACAAAAAGAACTCTGAGTTCTACAAGAACTCGAACACGGATGGGGCCATTTCTAAAACAGACAAAGATGGAAAAGTGTTAAAGAAACACAAAGTGAAACACAAACACAAAAGTAAGGAAAAAGATAAGGCTCCAAGTGTTGTGTTGAGTCAAGACATGAATGAAAAGTTTGTCAAGAGCTTTTCTTTTGACTTTGACGATACGCGGCAGAAGTCGCTCATTGTTGAGACAGAGTCACCTTCTGAAAATAGGGTCAAACTTTCCAAACATGAGAAAGATCATTTTAAGAAGGAGGACAGACTGTCTAAGGGTAAAACAGAAGACAAGGACTGGCCAGGTAAAGAAACTCAAAGGGTGATCAAGGAAGAGAGGTCAAAGAAGACAAAGGAGTCCAACAAGGAAAAGGTGAGCAAAGAGGAGAGGGACAAACCTTTGAAGGCTGAGAAGGAGAGAAGCATAAAAGACAAGGCAAAAGAGGAGAAGCAGAAAGCCCATAAAGATGATAAAAAGAAAAAGTCTAAGGATAAGTCCTTCAAAATTGACAAAAAGAATGAGCAAAAAGACGACAAACATTTTAAATCCGAGAAAAGCATAAAAGAAGAAAAGGAAAAGTCTAAGAGGGATAAAAACATCAAAGATGACCCTGATTATGAAGACTTTGACTTAAAAAATCACCTACTAGAGGACACCAAAATGAGTGCGTCAGATGACCCCCATGATCGGTGGCAGTCAGACATGTCTTCTGACAGTTCGCTTTATGAAGATGATAGCTGGGACGCTCCTGTAAAAGAATACAAAGCAAATAATGCGGTCAAGTTAATTGTAGAAACAGTGAAGGAGGAAAGCAGGGATAGAAAAAAGGAAAATAAGGTCAAAGATAAAAAGCCAGATCATGGAGAAAAACGTCCTGAAAAGGAAACTGCGTCAAAGAAGAAAGACAAGGAATCCTCTGAAAAGAATGCTGAGAAGAAAAAAGACTGGACCGACAAACAAAAGTTTAATTCTGGTCAGTCACTGGAAAAGGAGAAGAAACGAAAAGAATCCGCAGAGGGTGTCAAAGATAAGAAAGAGAAGGATTCTGTGGATGGCAGCAGAGACAGAAAAGATTCCTATGAGTTTACTAAAGAAAGGAAAGACTCCAAAACAAAACAAGAATCTTTAAGAGATGACTATGGGAGTGAGGCCTTCTTTAAAGACAAACCAGAGAATGAAACCACTTGTAAGTCTGACCCCAGGGAGAGGAACCACTCTGGAAAGGAAAGGGAGAAGAAAATGGATGGTGTGGAAAAGAAAGAGAAGTCCAAAGGAGAAAAACACAAGGACAAGCCTAAGGACAGAAATTTGGACCAGGAAAAAGAGAAACCTGAGAAAAACTCAATTGATAGGTCAATGAAAGAGAAAGATCCAGAAAGGGCCTCCAAAGACAAGCGAGATGGGCTTAAAGAAAAGCATAAAGATTCTCATAGCAAAGAAAAAGAAAGGAAGATGTCATCTGAACAGAATAAAGATAAGAAAGAAAAGACATCCCAGGACAAACATGCTGATAGAGACAAAGATTTCTTGGAGTTTAAGAAAGAAGAGAGAAAACCTGAAAAGGTGAGAGAGAAGACATGGTATACAATTGCAGATATTTTTACAGACGAGAGTGAGGACGAAGATGACAATTATAATGGGGGTGTTGCAAAATTTAGCGACTCTCTTGGACTGTCAGATTCGCACAGGAAAGATTCCACACCTGACAGAGATGAAATGGATAATTTCCAAACAGATAAACATAAGAAATACTCTGAGGGCAAAACACATTCCACGGAAAAACAAAAAGACAAGGAACATAAAGATAAGAAAAAAGAGAAGGCAGCATTTGATGCTGGAAAAGAGAGAAAAGCCTCCATGGAAAAACACAAAGATAAAAAGGACAAAGATTCAACTGACACAAAACACAAGGAACGAAAGGACAGAGCATCTGTGGATTCAAATCAAGACAAGAAAAGCAAGCAGAAACTTCTCGACAAGAGAGATGTCAGTGAAGAAAAGGGGAAAAATAAATACAAAGACAAAACCGAGCACTTAAAAGAACGAAAATTTTCAAAGGGGAGTGGTGAAAATGAGAAATCCTTGTTGGAGAAACTTGAGGAGGAGGCGATGAATGATTATAAAGATGATTCCAATGATAGAAATAGTGAAATTTCATCAGACAGTTTCACAGACAGAGGTCACGAGCCTGTTCTAAGCAGTTTCTATGATTCCTCCAACATCAGCATAACCGACATATCCGAGGAGAGAAGAGAGTCCATCTCCATCTCTAATGCACAGGACAAGTTCCGAGAGAAAGAGAGGCATAGACATTCGTCGTCCTCATCATCCAAAAAGAGTCATGACAAAGAAAAGGAAAAAGTCAAGAAAGAAAAGGGGGAGAAAAAAGATAAGTCAGAGGAGATCAGAGAATCCTATGGCCGCAGAGAAAGCTTGCCCTTTGACAAAGAGCCCATGCCTTTGGAGGCTGACCCTTACACTTTTCCATATGGTTCCAAAGCCGATGGTGAGGATGACTTGGAAAAAACTTTGGAGTTTGAGAAGGAGATGTCCAAAAAGGACAAGACAAACAGTGTCATGAACAGTGAGAAAATAAAAGACAAAAAGAAGAAAGAGAAACACAAGGAAAAAGTGAAAGAAGAAAAGCATAAATATTCGGATGGTTTTGGCTCCTTCAGACACTCAAAAGAGGAACAGAAATCTGGACTGAAGGAAAACACTCAAGTCACAAGTCTTAAAGAGAAATCTAAAGAAGACAGTTCTAAATTTGATGGGAAAAATAAGGACAGAAATAAAGAAATCATGGATAAAGACAGAACAGATGTCAAGGCAAAGGTCAAAGATGAGAACGACAAATTCAGCCAGTCAAAAGAGACCGCTCGAAAGGACAACCGCCCTCGTGAAAAGCTGTTGGTTGATGGTGATCTTAGACTAACAAGTTTTGGCAAAATGCTTAGTTTAAAAGATCAGGAGATTGAAGAGCGCCATAAGAAACACAAGGAGAGAATGAAACAGATAGAAAAATTGAGGCATCGATCAGGCGACCCAAAACTCAAAGATAAAACTAAGTCAAATGAAGAACTGAAGAAGAACCGCAGTGAACTCTCCAAAAAATCTGCTTCAGTGGAAACTGCTTTGAAAGAGAAAAAGATAAAAGATATTGGCCTTCCAACTCAAATGATGTCGCCTGATAGAAAACCACAACCTATGGACAGCCAGAACTCAAAAGACTGGCTCGCTGGCAACCAAATGAAGGAAAGTCTTCCTGCATCTCCACGACCCGACCAGAACAGACCAACAGGTGTCCCCACCCCAACATCTGTGATTTCGTGTCCAAGCTATGAGGAAGTCATGCAAACTCCACGTACTCCATCCTGCAGCGCGGAGGACTATCCTGACATTATGTTCGAGGGTCTTGAGTGTCAGAATTCCTCAGCCACAACCATCTCCATGAATGCCTGCTCTCCTTCATTCTTCGATAGATATTCCAACTCGTCAAGTAACTTCCAGGAGGGAACATGCATAACACCAGCAAAGAACATGCAGTTACCCCTTGTGAGTCGGCCTGTCACCTCTGATGTCGGAAGATCACTTGAGATTGACTTCAAAGTAGAGGCAGACAAGTTAAGACAGCAACATTTACAAGAAACCACAGCATTTGAGTCTTCAGCCTCACATCTTACTGAGGACAAGATGGCAGCTGACAGACTTAATTGCATTTCCTCTTCATTCTGTTTATCGCCTATCGACATTATGTCTCCCAGACCTGACCCATTGCAACATGATAGCGTACCAGATGATGTACCATCTACTGTAAATTCCATCAACGATGGCAGTGAACACCCAGGGAGTGTCTTTAACAACTATCTCATGAAGCCCTCAACTCCAGTCCATAGACCCGACCCCCAGGAGCCTTGTCTGGATATAGCTGCTCCCCCAACTCCAGCCCCTGCTGCCCTACCTCCCATGGATATTGATGATCTTTCAGAGCCACACCAGAGTGGACCCGGTCTAACACCAGCCCACCCTGTTAGTGGGAGTGACTACTTGCCTCCTGTTGTTGAAGAGCAAGAAGATGAGGAGGAGGAAGATGATGATTTTGTTGAGGATGCCAGAGAAGGTCACCACACTGCAGACGAGACCATCCAGTCTAGAAACGATCCCACTTATACACTGGGGATTGAGGAATCTGACAAAAAGGCTTGGCTTGAATGTCCAGACAGAAGAGATCCTGATGTACTTCCCATAACACCAACCCATCTGCAAGACAACTACATGGACAACTCGTGTGATCAGTCCTTAGGCTGGAATTCAGAAGTGCTCTTGAAATCACCTCATGAGAGTTACAGAGAGGTCGAGGCAGCTGTCTCAAAGATTAGCAGTCCCTATTCACACTCCGATTGTGAAATTCAGCATATCTCGAGTGTAATGCCTGTGACGCCACCTCACTCTACTTATTCTACAGCATACTGTCCATCACAGATGTCTGACTCTCATTATGATGTCCACAAAGACACAGTTGAAGACATTCAATCACCAGAAAGACCTGTAACAGAGGAATTATTGGAGACCGAATCGTCTCGACTAGAAACTTTCTTCACTGATTGCAAACCAAATCCTGAGGAAGCTCAGATGGACCTAGAGCCCCCATGTATGATGAAAGACAATAGACAAGATTCTCCCACCTATGCTGCAGAGAACAGCATGCCTGTAGCCCCACCAGTCAGCCAAGAACCTGTTGTTTCATGGGCAGATCCATTCTCTGGTGCAGCTGATGAAATGGATGACATGGGTCCCTTCTCTATACCAGACCTTCCTTTTCAAGAGAAGGAGATGCAGGACCCTGATATGACAGCCCCAGAGACTGCAGAGAGTAAGCAGACAAGAACTCCAGTCATTGAGACAAGCGAAAATGACATAATGGATGTTGACCTGCCAGGTTTGTCCAAAGCTCCTTGTTCTCCTGCAGTTGTGCCTCTGACTGAATCTGGTCAGGATTTGATTCCCCCAATAAGCGACAATGGCTATAGACCACAGTGCGAGTTGGAGCCAGAGCCAGAGCCAGAGCCGGAGCCAGAGCCTCAGAACATCCCAGAGGTTCCTCCCATGAAAGAAGCTATTCCAGAGGAGAGGGGAGCATTTGAAGAAGGGAATGAAAACAACAGTGACTTGTTCTCTACTGAAAGTGAAAAGGACCATGAATACAGGCAAAAAGAAACAACCCCAGATACCATGAAGCCATCTGTTATGGTACAATATTTGGATCTACCAGTCACCACAAAACTTTCATTAGGACACAATCCTGTGGTAGTTTTGGGTCCCTCATGTAGCCCTCATCCTTCTGTTCAGGTCCCAACTGTCTCAGTGCCTAGCAGCACCCAAGTATCAGAGGCACTTGAATCAACCGCCAAGTTGTCAGTGACCATACCAGTATCTGAGGTACCCAAGAAAATTGAGGAAATACCTCAGAGAATGACCCGGAAAAAGGCTCAGATGCTGGCCAATCAGAACAAACAGAGTGCCGCGCTAAGCTCATCAAGCATCACCCCTTCGGTATCCACCTCATCAGTCACCACAAGTGTGACCACTTCTTGTGTCACTGTAGAAAAGGAGAAAGAGCCCATCAGCTCAACCACAGCTCAGACGTCTACTCCTGCACCTGCACTAATCACCAAAACAAAAGGTAGGCCTGTTGAGGATGACGACAACCAGTCCCAGCATCCCCGCAAGAGGAAGTTTCCAAAATCAGGCCAGCAACAGGTGCAGGTTCAGCTTGTGAACACAGCAATGAAGCAGACTCGGGAGATGATCCAGCAGACACTGGCAGTCATTGTGAATGCCATCAAATTGGATGAAATAGAGCCATACCACAGTGACCGTTCCAACCCCTACTTTGAGTACCTTCAGATCCGCAAGAAAATTGAGGAAAAGCGGAAGATTTTGTGTTACATAACACCTCAAGCTCCCCAGTGTTACGCAGAGTATGTGACGTACACAGGATCCTATCTACTTGATGGCAAGCCTTTGAGCAAGCTTCATATTCCTGTGGTAAGATTTTTATGTGCGCTTGTACTCTATGCATAAAGACTCCTAACCAAGAGTAATTTTCTGTCAATGCTGAAAGCAAAAATGATGTGCAACACTGCAGCCACAATCAGAAAGTATTTGATGTTAATGTATTACATGGAGCAAAATTTTGGACCATTTTTGGTTAGAGACAGTATATTATCTCTATAAATGTGTTTCCATTTTTGAGCTATAGAGATGTCTTGCTAAACATTAGACAAGTTATGACAACTTTATCTACTTTCTTAGATTGCTCCACCCCCATCTTTGTCGGAGCCTCTGAAGGAGCTGTTCAGACAACAAGAGGCAGTGAGAGGAAAACTAAGACTGCAGCACAGCATCGAGAGGGTAAACTCTTACTCTTTGGCTTCAGTCTTTTCCTCTGTCTGTTTTCTCCCCTCTACGCATCACTGAGCTCATTTCAGAAGTCACCCCGTTAGGATGCAATGATCACACGGCACAAATCCTTTGATGAATCATCAAAAGCTTTATGTAGTAGAATAGCAACTTATCTGCAATATACATTTCAACTAAGTAAGCATATTGCAGTACGTTCAGGCTCCCCATTTCATTTTCTTCTGATCATCTTTCTGTGACTTGCAGACCTTGATCATTTCAACACTGTTTACCAGCTTTGTCCCTTGGTTATTAGATGAATGCTCATAAGGTATGGGATGTCCAGTCTGACTCTGATTTAATGTCCCCTTACAGGAGAAGCTGATTGTATCTTGTGAGCAGGAAGTGCTTCGTGTTCATTGCAGAGCAGCAAGAACGATCGCAAATCAGGCCGTTCCTTTCAGTGCTTGCACAATGCTGCTGGACTCAGAAGTCTACAACATGCCATCAGAAAGCCAGGTGAGTACTTATTTTAGCGATTATTGTTAACACACCAAAGATGTTAAAAGCCTTTCAGCATAGATTTTCTTACATCTGTTACAAATTGTGTTCTTCAGGGGGATGAAAACAAGTCTGTGAGAGATCGCTTCAATGCTCGGCAATTTATCTCCTGGATTCAAGATGTGGATGATAAGTACGACCGCATGAAGGTGCGGAGTTTCCTTATGCATCAGTCATATATAGACCCACATGTGTTAAATGTACCTGAGACAAGTTCCATGTTTTAAACGGACCTACGCTCTTATTGATAGAACTCTTGAATTTAGCATTATAAAATGTGAAAGTATTTAACAAGAAAGGCACAATGATATATGGAATTTTCTGAATGGTGGTTCTGTGGAAATCTGCAGAGCTTCCATGTCAATAATACGTTATATTTTTAGTAGGGCTGTCAGTTTACCACATGAACGTAATTAGTTATGAAAAAATAATGCAATTAAAATATTTTAATTCAGTTAACACACTGGCCCGACCCCGCCCCCAGACCTGTAAGTCCATACAGTTGACTGTTGACTAATATGATGCAGGGCAATAACTCCATAAATGCAGTTATCCTGCTAAAATTATAGATATGGGGCAAAAAATGCCCCTGTATGAGTTTTTGTCTCATATTTATATCATATGATAAGCGCTACCATATGAGCAGCGAGAGCAATATCACATGAGTGCCGTTTATTCCCGAATATCACAACAAATTGTTACAAGTTTAAATGTGATTTTATACAACGGTTCAGTAAATAAGTAGTTAATTTCTTGCTCACTTTTGCAGAGAAAATATTACTTTTAAAGCCGACGCAGAACTGTTATGCGTCTGTGAGCAACACATCAGTGTTTAGTTTCTGAATGAATCTGCATTTTGAACGAATCCAATGATTCAATGAATAGCCTAATAATAAACTGAGCCTTTACTTCATTCCTGAATGAATCAGCAGTTTGAACAAATGAATGAATGACGTATAAAGACATTTATCGCCACCTGCTGGCAGTTTGAGTTTCTTATTTAAAACAGAATTTCATTTAAAAAATAAGAAAAGAAAAAAAGACTGAAAAAGACTGTTGGTAACTAAACTGTTTCGGACTTTCATTGTATGAACAAAAAATACTGAGATGTTGCTCAAATTATCCTCTTATGTTCCATAGTTTATATTAGGCCATTGTAGCCTAAACATTTATGTATAATAAATTATATGTTGAATCAAATAAAATATATTTTTCTAAAGCTACTATTTGTAATGTCTACTTGATACTTTCCCATTTAACACAATAATGGCTTTAAATCTTCTGTGGGTGATTTCACTGCCAAATTTAATTTGCGATGAATTAGATAAATTAATTGACACATAATGTAATTAGATTTAAAAAATGAATCGACTGACAGCCCTAATTTTTATTTTAGGTAAAAAAAAAAAAAAATTTTAAGCCTTAAATGTGTAAATATTTTCCAAAGTCTAATTCTAATCTTCATCTTCTGTCAGACGTGTTTGCTAATGCGGCAGCAGCATGAGGCCGCCGCTCTGAATGCAGTGCAGAGAATGGAGTGGCAACTCAAGGTACAGGAGCTGGACCCTGCTGGACACAAGTCTCTGTGTGTGAACGAGGTCCCCTCCTTCTATGTGCCAATGGTCGACGTCAACGATGACTTTGTACTGTTGCCTGCGTGACACCGACACACATTCAGACTCTTGAGAGTTCGGTCTAATATTAATCATCTATCAAAGAGACATCAAACAAAGTTCGGTAAGGGCTAGCCGGTTTGAGGAGATTTCTTTGAGGAGAGAAAATATATATTATATAGAAAAAGGTAAATGACAAAACTCATTCTTTTCTGCCCGAGGAGGAACCGTCTTTTTACGGGAGAAAAACACAACTTGCACTTTTATCCTCAAGTTTTTATGGTTTTGTTTGGGATTTAAAAAGCAAAACTGCTTTGAACCTTGTCCCTCCTGTCTTGGGTTATTTGGGTGAACATATGGGACAGAATTTTTCTCTGTCCCATCCCATACTAAGTTACAACAAACAAGGAGCATGAGACAGGTTCGTCCACCTATGTGCTCCAGAACAAGGGGACAGACGGCACAGTGGTGGACACAGAACTCCGAACACGGTCAACACCTCGATGTGCAGGCACAAAAAAGACACGCAAGAGTGCGACAGGAGTGCTATCTAAACCTCTACCTGTTTAAACCAGAGTCTATAATGCCTACAGCAGTGGAGAGATTGGCTTTCCTGCTGTACAGCACCCCATGCGGCCCCACATTCAGGGCAGGAAGCTGCGTGCAGGGGGTGGCAGCTCAGTAACAGAGCCGGGAGGAGAGACTGCGTTCAATTTTAGGGCATGAGACCTAGAGTGCCCTCTCATGGTGACAACAGTGCATTTGGTCCCAGATGCTGGATCAAAAGCATGGAGGATGGATGGTCCCTAAGCCAGGTCTGACATGCCTGGTTTCAAACAACTGCATAAGGAAAAAAGACTAATGAAAGAGCAAATGTTGCTGTCACAAATCACGAGACAAGGACTTACAAGATTATAGTTTTTCTTTTTTTTTAATGTTTGTTTTTGGTTTATGTCTTTCTTTACTCGGGCATTTCATTGTTCCCTTTCTGAGGAAGTGACTTGAAACACTACAGAGCCAACATTAGTTTAATGGAAAAAAAATACAAAACTGAAAAAAAAAAAGAAGTATTCCGTAAATGATGTACAGTTTTTATAATCATTAACCAATGTATTCTCGCTGCCTTCTAGATAATTTATTTTGCCACACATTACTGCACAGTTGTAAATAACTTATGTACTGTAACATCACTCAGTTAAGTGTAAAAAATAAATGAATAAAAGTTATCATTGTATGTACAGTTCACTTTCGGGCAGCACTTCCCCCCACCCCACCCCACCAAACAAACACATCACCCCCGCCAAAAGGTGTACACATCGTCAGTATTTTCAAGACTTCCATGCAGCGGTCCTTAAGGTTTCTGTCCAAGGCTAGTCAAAGTAAATCTAGATCGTCATCACCACCGTCATTAGGAAACACCATTTCTCCTGATTACTCTGTCAGGGCCAGGACCATAGTTTTCAGATGTAGCAGAGTGATTATGGATTTATTTAAAGAATAGTAGAGGTATATTATTCATCGTTTTATTACACAAGTATATATCTTTAAAAAGTATAAACCAAGAAAATGCCTTTATACAGTTAACGTCTCTGATTTCTTCTAAAGCTGCACAAGTCATAGGTAGGATAGGACGTGATTTGGAGCCTACTTCATTTGGGTCTGTCTAAATATAAACCCACGCCATGAACGGTGTAGTACATATTTGAATTTATTACCCATTGTACAACTAGAATCATGGAAGTTTTTGTTTTGTGTGTCATGCCCTCTGATCATGTTACACTTGTTTTTAAGACACGAAACTGCACGTTTCTTTTAACCCCCCTCACATACCCTCTCTTCAGCACTATACGACCGTTCTGAAAGATCTTAGCAAATAGGAGTTTAGAAATCAGCATAAAATATCACCCCGTTATCTGTAGGTTCCATTCCTGCTTTTCTGTTATTTTTAAAATGTTCGGGTTTTACAAAGGCAAGGTTATAAATATTATCTTCAAATAAAAGGAAATTAATTATTGCATCAGATAAACGTTTTGCATTTGTTCACTCAGTCGCTAAGCAATTTTTAATTTATGTTAGAAGTAATGTCTCGGCACCCTCCGTTATTAGCAACGTACTGATATGGACTTTTACAGATCATTATGGCAGAACAAAACATACACACCTCCGTTGCTGGACTTACTGTTTGTATACATGGGCTCTCTGACTGTTTTTCCATATTTAACATCCTTGTGAATCTCCCCTCACAGTATTTTTTATTTTTTTTAATGCACCAATGTCAGTTATTCTCTGAATTTGTTTTATCCTTTACTATCTGAATACATTTTACAGCACATTTAGATGCTTAAATTCATCAGTGTAAACAGAGGGGACTAGCATTTTTTTTTTTTTTATTGAGGGTTTATTTCTAATTATTAGATATTGTTTTTTGGGGGGGGGAGTGAAAATTGAAATGTGTTTTGATATTTTACCCTTTCTCGTTACATGCCTGTACTTCAGTGTGAGGTTGTGTGATGTTTGCTTAACCATCCAGACTAGTGTTTTGTTTTTTGGGGTTCATTTTTTTTTCTTTTCTTTTTTTCATGTGAGGTTGTGAGTCTGTAAAAATCCCACATGACGCAGTTCTGTATGTGTGCATTGAGTCTGGGTGCAACAGGTGTCACTAGTTCCACAGGTTGTTTTGGACGACTCATGTCCTGGTATTTTGTGAGTTCTGTGCAGTGCAAAACAAAATGTCTACAAAGAGATTCTTCCGAGTGCATAATATGAATAGTTTTCTGTTCAGATTATGTTCACTTTTAGTGCTTTCTTTTGTGTTGTGTGGTTTCTCTAACAAAATTTCAGATAAGCGCTTTTGGTGTTATTAGGTGCATTTCCCCCCCCCACGGAACCAAAATAGTGACTTGTTCATCAAATGGTTTATGTATCATCACTAAGCCCCTGTATACTTACTGTTTACAAGATGATATGTGAATTTTCACTGTCCTCTGACCTGTTGAAAGCTTTTTGGGTTCCCACAAATGATTCAATTTAAAAAGGCTTGAAATTGTGATGTGATGGAAGGTATAACCCGATTTTGATTTGGGCTTTACTATTCAGCACTCACAAGCCATAAAACGATTTAACTTTTATTTAAAAGTTTATTTACTCTGAATATACTGTATTGGGACTTTCTGACCATGAGATTGGACAACAGAAATCTTGCATATGCTTGCCTGTTGACTCACTGACCTCTGTCTGCAACACATTACCTCTACTAATTATACAGATTATTCCATTTAGAGATAGGATAGATTGTGTTGAGCCACAATTTCAAGCCTTGTTTTAACGATTTTTTCCTCAGTATCCACAAATCCAACCGATGATTCTTGAAATGGAACTGAACTCCTCTTACTCATGTTGAACTCTTCATAACTAGTGAGAAATAACCTATTTATTATCTTTCTGACACCTGTGGTATGTTTGAGTTGAAGGTCTCCGCTGTGTAAATTTTCCTCTTGTAATGCGTAAACGAGACGTTGTACATAACTGTAAATAATATTCCAGGACGTTTTGCACCCTCCTCTTTGTACTAGTCTAAACTTGCGTAGAATGTGAGGTTCTAACAGCAACGAGACGTGTCGCGCTCGCTGCCGGTGATGTAACAATGTATCTTTTTTTATTTGTACAATGTAGTTCAATTGTGTACATATTGTTGGAGCAGCTATGGGAGGGAGGGGTTTGTTGATGCTATCGTCAGTGCTGTCAAAGATCCAGTACTTTCACCTTTAGCTGTGTTGATATCCTGCAATTCAAAAAGCGAGAAACTAAAAATACAAAAATTAAAAAATTTAAAATTAAAAAAAAAAACTTAACGGAGAGGAAAAATTCAAAATGGTTATTTTCTACACTTGCATGTACAGAGAGCGCGAGAACTGCTGTTGTTCCTCAGAGATTATGTTCGTAAATAAATTTTTGAAATGACTTGGCTTCTGTGGTTTGTTTTGGTGAGCTGCAATATGACACATCTGCCACAAGAGGGAACCAATGTGATATAGACTTTTTAGTTCTGTCCAGTCACTCTTGTAGGATGAAAATGCAAATGGTAACAAATGTCATATTTTACATAGCACTCCACAGAGACCACAGATATGTTGTCAAGACTAGTGTTCATTTAACACCATACTAGAACAGGTTATCATACTACAAGAGGTATGTTGCCACATTTTGAACTATTAACAATGAAATACCAAAAAAAAATGAATGAACAATATCTAATGTATTAATAAATGCGATTGAGTAAATACTGAATTATTTAGTTACTGGTGTCCCCTCCAGCAACACACAGTACTAGAAATTGCACTGAGCAAGCATGCAAAATAGTCTTAATAGCTTTGAACAGACATTGACTCTCATCTGCGGTACACTGACGTGTAACTAGGAGAAGTGAGTGTTGTGCCCTAATCAATAGAAATAAATGCTCATAGAATCAGACTTTCAGATTTTCTTATTTTAAAAAAAGGTGATGATAATGAAACAGTAATACTTACAGTAAGGTATCATTTGTTAACGGTGAATGTATTAACTAACTTGAACTAACAATGTGCAATACATTTGTAACAGTATTTATTATTTTTGTTAATGTTAGTTATGGAATATTAACCTTATTTTAAATTGCTGCCTATAAAAATATAGGTGCTGCCTAGTCACACTATAAATTAGACCCAAACCTGGTATTCCTGCACAAAACTAATATAGTTTTTTAGAACACTTCTCTAGCATACAGTAACGTTACTGTTTAATCTTCAAAATAAATTTGAATTGTTCAATTTCCAGTAGATGGCAGCAATGTTCTACTAAACTATAGCCCTTTCTAAGGTTATCACCATGAATTAAACTGATCTTTAAATTTACATAAAGTACATTTTACATAAAATGCTGCTATTTTTAATAAGCCCAGTTATATACAAACATTACTAAATTAGCCAATTCAAATTAAAAATACCATAAATACCCAATAGCGTAAAAATATTAAAATGTGTTATCATGTGACACGAAAAATCTCGGATGTCTGGACCTCCAGACATTATTACCCTTTTTTAAACTTTTAGACTACGCTTTCTAGATTACATCACGCGCACAACAGATAAGTCTGTGATTGGCTTCAATGATCATCGCTTCACGCTCTTCACCGAGCGCTGCTTCGATCATTGAACCAATCACAGATGTATCTGATGAGCGCGTGAACACAATGACCAATCAGCGCTGTTTAAGAATCCGCTCAACAGCGCTCAAATCTTAGCGGGAAATGGACGTTTTTAAAATTTCAGTACCGAATGGTTTCGCGGTCGGTACTTTTGACAACACTACCGTCCAGCATAAAGCACAGTTTTAAGTAACAGTCTCACGTGCGCACAGCAGCAGAGTAACTTAGTTTCGTGTTGAGTGAAACTAGGGCGGAAAAGCTGGGAGGTTTAAAAGAGTTCTAAGGGAATTATACAAATGAATATATGAATTTACCTCTGAAGGTTCTGACTGTCTTCAGAAACGATTCGATTGCATTTTGTTTTCATCTTCTCTCCATGTAATACCTAAAGGAACTGTTCTTAATCGCAATACTGCTTTGTCCACGGAGTTTACGGTAAAACAGCTGTAATTCAGCTTCTATAAGCGCCACCTGCTGTCAGAGAGTGGATTTACAGACTTATATTTACATTCAGCCTGTGTGCAGTTTCTGTCTGGACAAAAACGGACTGAATTTGTATGCCCTGCTGTAAATTTTGACCGGTTGATGAAAAACAAGCTTATGTGGATTCTACACATTTAAAAAAATTTAGATAAGTTATGTAGAATTATTTACGGAGCAGATAAAATACATATAATCATGTATTAATCAATTATCATTTTGACTTAACCCTTTTCTTTATTTAAAGGCTGAAATGTGAGGTTTACCTTTTAATGAACTTATTTTGAACATTTACATTAGATATTTGAACATGCTATTAAATTGTTGTCAGTCAAATTGTCATTTAAAATCCGAACATCATTGGTAACGTTATGGTTTTAGTGATTATGCAAACAAAAATCATTTTATTTGTTGATTTTTAAACACAAAACCTGAAGGGATTTGTGTGTCTGTACTTTTGAACATCTCCAGCACATTTGAACAATACCGTGATAATACTGATAACCGTGATCATTTTGGTCACTATAATCGTGATAAGAAAGTTTAATACCGTTACATCCCTATTTTCATTAGAAGTACTCTTTTTAAAAGTTTGGTAACCTGTTTGTACCTTTCAGTTTGAGTTTGCTCTGGAACTCTGTCAATCTCATCTTTGTTGAACTGAGCGTTGGCGCTCTCAAAGTCTTTCTCAAACTTCATGGGTCCTTCCCTAACCGCAATGACCTCCGGCGCAACCAGCTGAGCAGAACAAACACACGATTATAACTCTAGATACAAATACACTGTCATAAATAGATAAAATATACCTTTTTATAAACATTACAAAAAAAAAAAAAAAGAATAAAATTAATAAGCATGCTGACATTCAGTTGCTAATAAAATAAATGTAAAAAGTCTATTCTCACAGACTTTAGTTAGGTTTAGTTGATGGTGTGCAGAAAAAAAGCCATTGTCTATTGAGAAGTAATCAAGCTAAATTAAAATAAAGGTAGGCTATAACTTGTAGTCACCCAAGAATCATAAAAACACACAGGCTTTTTCTCACAGAGGAGATATGAGCAAATTCAGCATACTGAGTGAATCTCATGAAAGCATACTCAGGTCACCATTCCACCAAAATAAAAAAACAATATGTGCACATTTTCAAGACAATTAGGTGCTCCCGTTACAGTTTTAATTAATAACATCAGCAGATCAGTAAAGTACAAGTACAACTATTTCAATTACAATGAGACCTTTCAAATAAAACTTTCTTTAGTGAAAATAATGTCACACATGAAGCCTACTGGTCCAAAAAAACCAGTTTCTTAAATGCATTTGTTCTTTTGAATCGTAGGGTGAAACACTCATCAGGTTGCATGAGATTCACCATTCAGATGTTCCTCTATAAGAAAGGAGTTTGCTAAAAGCCAAGGTGTGGATGCGTGAGAAATACAGCTGGACAAAGCTCTTATAAGAATCATGCAGTTTTAGCATCCAACAGCACAACATGACTGCGGTGAAAGGCTTTTCAGCAGACGTGTTATACAGAGAAGTGTCCCCGTTTCCTCCTCTGGACTGACTGGACTCTGGTACGCTTGGTTTCGGGACATCCGTGCCTGGGAGAGTATAACTCTTTAAGACACATTAAGCTGTACCAAATCCTTGTAGCAGAACCTGTTTTAACACTATTATTGTTCATACGGTGTCATGTTTCTCTATTCTTAATATTGGTCCTTTTCTGAGAATAAAAGGTCCTTGGTCCAAATAAAATATCTGTAATTCCTTAAAGACTACTGAAGTCAGGTGAAGTCAGACATGGGAATACCCAAACTGACTTCCCATTGTGTTCATCATCACACATCATGGTCACATGAAGAGACGGAGTTCAAATTCTGGGGGCAGTTCACAAGCCAACAAGAGCAAATCCTGTTAGGGGCTGTTCACACAGAGCCCATTTTTCTATGCCAATGTGCCATTTTTCCTTTGTTTTTCTACGTGAACAAATGCTAGGTGGATTTTTTTTTTTTTTAAAGCATACTTAAGTGCTGTCTCTCACATGTTTAGACGCCAAGACGCTTTCTGTGTGAACGGCCCGGCCCCTTAAAGGGATAGTTCACCCCAAAATGAAAATTCAGTAATTACTCGCCCTCATGTCGTTTCAAACCCGAAAGACCTTTGTTCATCTTCGGAACACATATTAAGATATTTTTGATGAAATCCGAGAGCTCTCTAACACTGCATAGACAGCAACGCAACTGCAATGATCCCAGGCGCAGAAACGTAGCAAAGTCATCAGTAAAACAGTCCATGTGACATCGGTGGCTCAACTTCAATTTTGTGAAGCTACGAAGGAAACAAAACTAATTTATTCAACAATTCTTCTCCCCGAGTTACCATCTTCCGCCATTTTTACCACGACGCATGTGTGTGCTTTCCCCAGAACGTAATCAGCGTTGTTTATGTTCAGCATGCGCGCGTTCGTGGTACTCTTTATGCAGGGTTAGAGAGCTCTCGCATTTCATAAATATCTTAATTTGTGTTCCGAAGATGAACGAAGGTCTTATGGGTTTGAAACGACATGAGGGCGAGTAATTAAAGACCGAATTTTCATTTAAAGGTGAACTATCCCTTTAAGCATCATTTGGAAAAGTGGAAGAGGAAGAGATCTATTCTCAATAATTTTTCTCAAATTATCTTTTTTTACGTTCCTAAACATTTAACACAATAATAGCTTTAAATTATCTGTTGGGGGTATTTTCACAGCCAAATTTAGTTTGCGATCAAGTAATCGCAGCACTCTGTAATTAATTAGATTAAAAATGTTAATCGACTGACAGCCCTAGTAATTATTGAAACAAATTAATGTATTCGGTTGAAATATTTTAATCTCTGGCCAAATCCAGAGAACAGGTTTAGAAGATATTACAGAAACCCCAATCTTGCCTGAATCAGTACATGATATAGTTAAAATATATATATATTTAGCATTAAGCATTTAGACTTAAACATCCATTTTCTTCACTCTTCCTGTGCTTGTTTTTGTTTAATCTTATGACTACGTGGTTCCATGAGATATTTTTCTTCATGATAACGATTGTGTACGATTATTCAATAAACACTGCTCATGTTTTACAAAAGTCTCCTGCTTCCCACTCTTTTATACTGCCTCCGTCTGCTTCTTTGTCTAACAGAAGACAGTTAATAACAGTTTTGGATACCAGACAAAACTATATATCCAGACTTCTGTAAGGATCTGGTAAAACAGAGTGGATCCAAATTCTTGGCTTTCCTGATGTGTTGAAAGGATCTAACAACAGGCAGCTCACCAGACTTTGGCCTACATGTGCTTAAAATACACTACTTGCAGTTATAATAAGTTAAACTTATTATAAACCTTTGTGTTTTTGTTTGTACAGGGCACGCATTAGCCCTGAGTGTGTCCTTGTCTATACCTGAACAATGGCGGGGTCCTGAGGCAGAGAGCATGTCGGTTTGGGAGGTTCACACACCGTCAGGTCTTTGATGTCACTTCCTCTGAATATAATATACTCAAATATCTCATCCCTGGGTGCAACGGGGTGGTCCTTGGTGCCAAAGGAGCGCACTGAAAAAATAATTAAAAGAGCAAATCATGAGTTTTAAATGAGCTTACTTACAAGTAATTCGTCTTCCTCTGATATTTAAATTTAATAAAGGTAATTGACTCTAATCTTCTTAAAATCAGACAGCTTTTGCACAGTTAGTAATCCAGTTGTTAAGTCTGACCTCACCACTTCCAAACAACAAACTAATATATCTAATATATGCTAATATATCCTCACAGAGAATCTCAATGGGGAATCGGTTCAGCACTGCAGCTGGAATTGCTCCCCAGTTCAGCTCTGAACAGGATAAGGATCTGTCTTGGCATACAGTGTCTCGACGTTTAAGAGAATTTGGACTGAAAGCCTACTCTGCAGTGACCAAGCCTCTCATCAGCAGAAAGAATCAAAAGACTAGACTCACCTTTGCTGTGGAGCATGTTGTGTGGAGAGAGTTCACTTTAGTGATGAAAGCAAGTTCAATTTGGGAGACATTATTTAAGCTGGGGAAAGACTGAAGCCAAAGTGTGTAAAGAAGTCAGTGAAAGGTGGAGAAGGAAGTGTCATGGGTTGGGGGATGTTTTCTGCATCAGAACCTGGGTCTCCTATAAAGATACATTGCAGGATGAATGCAAATGTTTATCAGAATCTCCTTCGGCAACATGCAGTTCCTTCCCCGCAAGCATCTCCCAATGGTGACAGAGTTATGGCTAAGAAACCCACTACAGTCACTGTGGAAGAGACTGGAAGAAGAGTGGATCAAGATCACACCAGCACAGTGTGAAAGACTAGCGATGTCCTGCGGCTGCAGATGTGCAGAAGTCATTCAAAGCACTTCCTACTAATTTTTGACTGCTGTAACCTTTTTAATAATCTTTCTTCATTCTACAATCATTGCTGTTCTCTAATTTTGAGCACTGTGTTTTCCACAAAATAAAGACTTTTTGTTGAAGTGCCTTGGTTATTTTGTAAAACTCTGTTCTACTAGCATGGACTAAAAATCCTTCAAATTTTGAACAATGAAGATTACATTATTTATGAAAAATCAAGTATTCATAAAATTGATCTCCACTGTATATTAAACTTATGAAAACCCAGAATTACTATTAGAGGATAACCCCTTAATTCCTTTTACCTGGGGTTTGGAATGATTCAGGGTTAACTATGAATACCAAAGATTAATTAAAGTATAAGCAGTGTGAAAACCCAGGATTTCCTTTAACCAGGGTTTAGAATGACCCAGGGTTAACTATTAAGTGTAAAAAGTGTGAAACTGAAAATCCAGCGTCTGGATTTAACAAAACTCTCTAATTCGTTTTCCTTTTGAACCGATGCTTTTTTTGTTGATTTTGAGTGATAACTCAAAAGAATCAGTGAATCGGATCGCTCACATGAATCGTCCGAATGAACCGATTGGCTCAAATGAATCGAACTTCCCTGTGTTACTTGACTATCATTCCGTATATGTGGACAACCCTCAGTCAGTTCATTCCTCAGCAGCACTAGTGTGTAATGCCTGTAAGAAACAGCTGTTTCTGTCGATAAGGACTCTAGTTATGGAGTTTGAAACTAAAATCTACCCTCAGATTGGTGGATATGGGCGATACAACAGGATCATAACGCTTTTCAGCTGGTTTCCAAACTTTGCGGTATCGTTGAATCTCTTCAGCGATGTTTTCTTCACGCTCATTCCCGAGGCTTACCACTGCAAACCTGATCTGGCGTTACTGCCGCCGTCTTCTCTTCTCGGAAACCTCTCCAGGCAAGCGTACCTCAACCTCACTATCCCGTGGCTGAAGGGGTCTGGGTTCAGTCACTGCGAACTTTACAAGTACCCTGTGAATATAAGCAACTACACGGAGAGCGTGCCGAGGGACGTGGTGCAGTGCACTAGAGGATGGGAGTACGGCAAACCCGCGGGACTCCAGAACAATTTAGTGACCGAGGTTAGAATGCTAACACAGCAATGCAAGCAGTTCACTCAAGTATGGCACGACTTGTCTGAAATCGCATGCTTTGTAGTAGATGTTTCAAATAGTCGAGTTGAGTGTGTTGTTATACGCTATTTTCACATTTTATGCATGAATTGGTATGATTATTAATTTATAGACTTTTGATTTTAGGGAAGTATGCAAAAAGTGACACAGGTGGTAGAGCCCTGGTCAAATCTGAATGCTGTGTTTGAGTGTGACTACTGTTTTGAAGAGATAAACCTGACAAAATCCCCCAAAACTAAATTTTGGCCATCATTTGTTAAAAAAATAAATAAATTCAAGTTGTTTTAAAAATTGTAAAAATACTATTTTTTTTCTGTTAGTGGTGTGGGTTAGATTGTAGCAATTATAACTAGCTGTATAACAATAGTTTTTTATTTTTATTTGTTTGTTTATTTAACAGGGAAAGGCATTGTTACACACAGACAACCGATGCCGTGTACACGGGGCATATAGCATAAAGCTAGTTTGCAGCTCTCGTCCCTGGGGCCCGTTCCTTAAAACAAGATTACCAAATAAACCAGCTTTATTTCAGTTAGTCTGGCTTTTGATTTGGTTCAAATTAAGTCAGACTAACTAAAATAAGCCTGGTTTATTTGGTAAACTTGTTTTATGGAACAGGCCCCTGGTTAGGCTTTTACATAGAATCAAAACAAGCAAACACACACACACACACAATCATCACAAGGAACAAAATAAGAACAAAAAAAAAAACTAAAATCATTTTTAAATAATAATTGTCCCCATTTTGATAGCTAAGTAAATGTGTGTGCTTCCACAACCCTCCTAAACGTAAATAATTATAATATTTCATATAAAAACTGCTAGGCTGATCCATCTAAATTAGCTGCGACCATCATGGTCTAGTAATAATCCATGTATCAGAAGGCTACAGATAAAAGGCTGCCATATGTGACCCTGGACCACAAAACCAGTCTTAAGTAGCACTGGTATATTTGTAGCAATAGCCAAAAATATAAGTCAAAATTATAAATTTTTCTTTTATGCCAAAAATCATTAGGATATTAAGCAAAGATCATGTTCCATGATGATATTCTGTAAATTTCCAATTATAAATATATAAAAACCTTACATTTGATTAGTAATATGCATTGCTATGAACTTCATTTGGACAACTTTAAAGGCGATTTTCTCAATATAGATTTTTTTTTTTTTTTTTTTTTGGCACCCTCAGATTCCAGATTTTCAAATATAGTAGTCAACATTTGACGTGGATCAAAAAAGTTCATCAAAGTTGTCCTAAGACAAGAATGCATTTTGGTTTTAGGACAACTTTGATGAAAGGTTTTGATCCACTTCAGATGTTGACTAGTCCAGTTTGTGGTGCAGGGTCACATATGGGTTGTACATGTTCGAAAGAACAGCTTGTTTCTTTTTGTTAGTGTTGACCAACCATATGGGTAAGAATATTGTGATCACATTACAGTGAAGTCATGAGATCATATAATGTTTATACAAGGATTAGAAAATGCTGTGATCCCCATTCCTGCCATTAAACAGCGGTGAATAAGTCCTTGTTGGGTTCCTGTTCCACAGGATGTACATAGCCGGAGGCCTTGACCAGCAATATTTAGGGAAAAATATTTTCCATGTTTAGGGAAGAAAAAAAAAAGAGATTTTTATGTGGAATTGTTTTTAGGAAGATCCATCTGAAAGCAGAACGAGGTCGAGAAAGATTGTAAAAGTAGAGTAGCGTGGCTTCACATTAGCTGTAATGTAATAATAGAACCTGGTAGAGCATCTTGGGCTGGAAAACAAACAATGAGCAACAAAACAGCTGGGGAAAAGCAGGTCATGCCAGTTTGCAGTGGTTTGGTTTGGTTTCCCCAGAATTATTTTTATAAGACCGTCTGACTGAAGTGTCTCTCTTTCCTCTACATGCTGACAGTGGGACTTAGTGTGTGCCGACTACTGGAAGATTCCACTCCAGCACATATGTTTTATGACCGGCTGGACCCTGGGCTATATACTCCTTGGCACTATATGTGACTGGTGAGTTTCCCTAAATTATTATTACTCTGTATTACATTAATTGTTTTCTAAATGTGATCAAAATGTTTGTACTTAAAATGCGCAAGCTTCATTGCATTAGATGCAAAATATCAAACTGAGTGACTTCTGCAAATGAATGATGCTAGAAAGGTTTTGCAATAAACTTTTTGTAAACGACTTGTCAAGATGATTATTAGCGAATGAATGAAGTCAGTTCTCAAGTTCGCAGGTGTCCTAGCAGAATAACGGCAACTTTCCGCTAACAAATGTAATCTGTTCAAATTGTTGTCTTGATCATTTCAGATAAATGTTATGCACCGTTCTTGTTTGAGTATGTCAGACATGCTGATGTTCTGTGCGTTTGTGTGTTTTCTCAGGTTGGGTCGTCGGTGTGCTCTGCTGCTGTCAGTGGTTCTCTCTGGCTTGCTGGGAATCATGTCTTGTCTTTCTAACAGTCCTTCTGTGTTCCCATTTCTTCGACTCTGTCAAGGCTCAACGTTAGCCGGAGTGTTTTTGTCATCTTATATTGCACGCAAGTACACTCCATCATTTAACCTCTTTTTAAGTATGCAACTGATAAGATTGTGATAAGACGCAAAAGGATATCTGCTATACACACACACACAAGTGGTTTTGTGAGGTACATGTTTTGCTAGGAACATTGAATATATTTGTCTAGGCAAAAAGGTTCGGTTTTAAAGGAATATTACAGATTACAGAAGTACACAAGTTATTGAACCCAGAACCCATACAAGTTTTTGAACCACCTTCAGGTCTCTTCCTACAATCCCCAAAACAGCAGAAAGTCCTCATGTCCTCGGTCCAATTGTTAGTATTGCAGCACAGAAAATGCTCATTCTCTCTTTTGAAAGTCCGTCTGTGTTCAATTTCCATAAAATATTAAAAAAAGAAGTTATTACATTATTTACAAACACACATTATCACCCAAAATATATTTATCTTAATATCGTGAATATTTTGAAATAACGGTAGCCAAATATAAAATGTCCATGCATGCTAATTTCATTATTAAACTAAATAAAGTGAAGGAAAAGCAGCCAACAATTGTCCAGCTGCATACTATTTCGAAACTGTTATTCAAAAATGTGGAAGATGTAGAGTAGACTTTTGACTGTAGTGTGTATGTGTCTGTTTATATGATATAATCATGTTCCTGTAGGTTTTTGCGAGATTGACCCTTCAGACTTGCTCAATGGTGCACTTTTGATAAGGAGTGTCTTTGTTATTGCTTGATGTTGGTTTCGAATAACAACAGGAGGCTTTCTGGAATGTTCCATGGGGTTTCTCCATCTGCAGAGGAGGGGTGAAGCGATTGACAGGGAACAGCAGTGTACAGCATTCCGTTTATATCTCACGAACAGACTGTTCAAAACCTTAGAACTCTCTCTGTTACATCACTTTCTGTGAAGAGGTCTGCGTTTTTGTCCCACACTTCCTGTGATTGTTACATGAGGGTTTATGTGCATGTTGACTGTTAGCCAGAGTGCTCTTTCCAACACGCAAGCCCCTTTAGTGTGCTCTTGGGGGGAAAGTGTGGGTGGTACTGGGTGTAATGAGGAAACTGGACGTAAACACTGGCATGTACACAATCTTTTCTGCTTATATGCACGACCAGTGAAATGTCAAGGCACACCTACTCATTCTATAGCATTACTATTGTCCACAGTTTAGAATAAGAGTGTTGAAAGAGTTTCCATGTATAGTGGCCACTGGATGTTTTTCCTTCACTTTGTTTAGTTTTAATAAAGAAATGTGTAAACTACTGGCAAAAATGCTCACCAAGGCTGCATTTATTTGATCAAAATACAGTAAAAACAGTAATATTATGAAATATTATTAGTTTAAAAGAACTGTTTTCTGTTTTAATATATTTTATATTGTAATTTATTTATGTGATGCAAAGCTGAATTGTCAGCAACTATTATTAGTTTAGGCTACCATTATTATTATTATTATAACTATCACTTCAGTTCAGTGTAACATGAGCCTTCAGAAATTAGCTGATTTGCTGCTTAATAAACATTTATTATTATCAATGTTGAACACAAGTTTGCTGCTTAATATTATAAGCAGAGATGTATTTTTCCAATAAATGCTGTTTATTAAACTTTCTATTCATCAAGAATTCAAATTATCATGGTTTCTACAAAAATATTAAGCAGCAAAAACCTTTAACCATTTTAATAAGAACCATTATCAATAATCGAGCACCAAATAATAAATGATAATACTTGAGCACCAAATCAGAATGATTTCTGAAGGATCATGTGAGACTGAGGACTGGAGTAATGGCTGTAAATTCAGCTTTGCAGAAATAATTTATATTTTAAAACTGTTATTTTAAATTGTAATAATATTCACAATATCGCTGTTTCTACTGTATTTTAATCAAATAAATGCAGCCCTGATAAACATAAGAGACTTTTTTCAACAACATTAAAAATACTTATTATTCCAGTAATATATAAATTCACAATTGATATTTGTCTACTGTTATTTCAAAAGATTTAGATCATAAGAATAATTCAGTCAAATGTATCCAAAGTGTGTGTGTGTGTGTGTGTGTGTGTGTGTGTGTATTTGTTTGTTTGTGAATGTAATGTACTTCCTAAATTTTAAAATATTTTTTTATTTTATTATCCAAGATGGACAATTTTGAAAAAAGTGAAGAGTAGTTTCATTGGTCTATTGTGCTGCAAGACTTTAGGAACAGTAATTAGATAGAGGACACGGGGACTTCCTGTTATGTAGGAGTCAGAGTTAAGGTCACTCTCACCAATAATTCTCTTTAATACTTCCCTTGACATACCAAATTCATACATTAATTTTCAGTTTTGTCTCTTACATTTTTCCTCTTTGGTTTTTCTACATGGTTCAGGACTGGAATTGTGTGACCCACCTCACAGACTTATGGTGTCCATGGTCAGTGGCTTCTTTGCCGTGTTTGCAGAGCTTTTGTTGCCAGGGCTAGCCGTGCTTTGCCGTGACTGGCCTGTACTTCAGGCTGTTTCCACACTGCCCCTGCTGCTGCTACTTTCCTATTGGTGGTGAGTCAGATAAATGCTGTCATCAAGTGTGTTCTTCATGTCCTCCGATCACCCACAATCCTTTGCACACATTTCAGATCACTACAAAGATTTGGCTGAAAATGATTCGGTACTATGCTCATAATTTTTAATGATTTGTAATGACCATTAGATCTGCTGGATAGCTGCTGAGATCAGGTTACGGTGCACCCTATGATCAAATTATTCTTCCCTTATGAGTAAGCCTTTTACAGAACATTTAGTGTATTGTTGTTTCACTCAAAAAGCCATTATAATATTTACATCAAGCCTATAAGATTACCAACATTAAGACAGATAAATAATTTAAGACCAAGCACCTATAATAACGTGTGTGTGTGTGTGTGTGTGTGTGTGTTGCGAATGTGGCAACAGCTGTGCTTCAGTGTTCCCAGAATCTCCTCGTTGGCTCATGGCCACATCTCAGATTCCTCAAGCTAAGAAGTGTCTCCAGTCTTTTTCAGCACGAAATGGCATGTGTGTTAGCGATGAGCTCTACCCCGCTGAAACACTGCTGTCAGGTAAAAATCTCAGATACTGATCTAAGTGCTTTAATCAGTAATAGTTTTTTTATTTTTTTTTATTTTCAAGAAATATGTCAAAACCAAATTTATAATCTCATGTTGTGTGGGTTTTAAAAAGAAATACATTTTAAATGTTCTCTTATATACTGTATATACGCAGCCCTGTCCTAAAACCCACACTCTTGCGGTCTTTTCACTTGGCCACTTGTCTACTTAAGTATTTCCTCTACTTGGCCTAAGTGTTCAAGTGCACGTGAAGACCACAAGTGTATGCAGAATGCTTTTGATTATGCGATGGGACACACTTACAACATGATAATGTTTATACAAAACTTTATTTACTTTGAGTGTTCCAGGGTGATTATTAGTACTAACACTAATATCATAAATACATATTCATTACGTGCGTAGCCTCAAATAGTGCTATTAGAGGTAATGTGGATTTAGTGTGCGTTAAGGGCACTGAGCTTTGGTATTTATCAGACATGGGACAGTCTTGCGCATTTAGCTCCTGTCATGTTCACGCTCTTTTAAGTAGGTACTGGGACAGACCCATTGAGTAGACTCGGACATACAGATACACACCTTTTTGAGCATTTGTCTGGCCAAATGAGTTATGTTCAAATGAAAACACACAATTTATAATAATGACTTAAAAAATAAATCTGAAGTTTGAATGCGGACTTCATAGAAAATTACTACCCAACAGTCAATGCAGCTTCATAACCAGAATGTAGTTTTGAGGACCCATGGCCTGAGGGTGGCATTTGAGAGATATTTATGGCTTAGCTAATGCAACACTGTCTAATCAATAAGTAGAGCTGTCATGGTGTGATTATACTTTTCACAGGATCAAATGAAAGGAAGCATCTAGCACATGAGGGTAGCGTTGGTCCTGTGACAAGACTGCTGTTTTTCCCGTGTTATTTTTTTTTTCCCTCTCCATGCAGTAATGATATCCCAACTCACTGGCTGAATTACATTACAGCAAATCAAGGCCCATCATGGATAGTGAATAGAGCCATTTAGGGTGTAATCTGAAGGAATTGAGCCCATCCCTCCCAGAGAATGTTTCTTTTGGAATGTGCTGGTCAGGTGTTCCTGGAAAAGCCTGTTAGAATTCTACCAACTCTTCACTCTTTAACCCTCTACTTTACATCCTCTCTGTCTTCTTCTGTAGAGATAGATGAGGTATTCCCTGAAGACACGCAGCCAGAGTATCATCATGTTGTAGAGTTGCATCACACCAGAGTCATCTGGAAGAACTGCCTCATCTTGGGCTTCACTCTGTAAGTTACACTGCAAAATGTGGCTGCGAGCCAATCACAAACTTCTATTACACATTTGTAATATTATAAACCATTGTGTAAATCTAGTCTCAACATTCATCACTTTTTTTAAACAATTGGAAATAAGGGAATTGGCACAAACGTCACAGAATATTAACCTAAAAAGCACAAACTCTTCAAAACTATAGTGCATCATTCAAACACATTTTCAGCATTCTATTATTTGGGAAATGCTAATTTTGATCTTGAATTTTATGCAAATCCTATGCAAGCGAGTATACCTCTAACAATAAATAAGCAAAATCCTGCGTTAAATTTTGTGTATTAGGTTTTATTTTGTAAACGCATTTATTACATTTTTTAAAAAGCATTTATAAATCTCATTTGAATTTAATTTCAGCATTTACTAATACATCATTAAAATTGAAAGTTTTTTTTTAATATTACTTCATGGACCTGAGCTAAAATGAACTAAAAGTAAACAGTTTTTATTATCTAACATCAACAAAGATTAATAAATACCTTAACAAATGTGTTTCTCATTGACAGTTAATGCATTAACCAAAGTTAAGTAATGGAACCTTATTGCAAAGTGTTATCATTTAATTTTGGTTCAAGTGAACGTTCTCCTTGTGGTCCCTCAGCTTCATTGGCACAGGAATCCAGTACTGCTTCACGCGTAACCTGCATATCTACTCGCCACACTTCTACTTCAGCTATTTTCTGCGTGTGCTGACTGGAGCTCTGGCCTGCATCTTCTTGTGTGTGTCTGTGGACCGCTTTGGCCGCAGGGGGATGCTGCTGCTGGCAGCCATCATCACGGGTCTGTCTTCACTGCTGCTGCTGGCGCTCACGCAATGTAAGCTCCTCTTCAAGCATGGCTGTTCCAGAAGTTAGGTAGTGAAACTAGACTGCCTTTATAACTCAAAATCAAAGACACTATAGCTTGTATGCTTTATTGAAAAGGCAATCACAGAATGCTTCACAACAAGCTCAGTGAAAATTTGGAAAGTCAAGTCAAGTCAAGTCACCTTTATTTATATAGCGCTTTTACAATACAGATTGTGTCAAAGCACTTAACAGTATCAAATTGGAGGATAGAGTGTCAGTAATGTATAATGATAAGATTAAACACTCAATTTTCAGTTAAAGACATTTCATTCTTGAATTCAGAGATGTCATTGTCTAGCTCAGTTTAGTTTAAATAGTATCTGTGCAATCAAATCGGCGATAATCGCTAGAAATTAAGTGTCCCCAACTGAGCAAGCCAGAGGCGACAGCGCAAGGAACCAAAACTCCTCTGTGACAGAATGGAGAAAAACCTTGGGAGAAACCAGGCTCAGTCGGGGCCAGTTCTCCTCTGACCAGACGAAACCCGCAGTTCAAAAGTTTCTATTTCTATTTTAATTTTGTTGCAATTTCTAACAATAGTAGTATTATGTAGTTAGGTATTTTATTATATTTTAGTTATTTTGTTATTTTTGGTTGATATATCTGGGGATATATCTCTGGGGGTCATCCGGGCGTCCTGGTCTCCGCCGACGATCAGGGCCGCAGACGTCACCTCCCGGCGCCGACCCACCATCTGATCGGACACGGACCGAGAAACGGACTAGGAAAGAAACAGACAAACATTAGCGCAGATGCCATTCAACTTACGATGTAACGAGTACATCGTGTGTTATGGGGAGTGTTCGGTTCGGTTGATCTAATTAATGCAGCCTAACAATCCTTTAACGGATTTGAATAATGGAAGCGTATTAATGTGTTATGTGTAAGCCAGGCTAAAGAGATGGGTCTTTAATCTAGATTTAAACTGACAGAGTGTGTCTGCCTCCCGAACAGTGTTAGGTAGACTGTTCCAGAGTTTGGGTGCTAAATAGGAAAAGGATCTGCCGCCCGCAGTCGATTTTGATATTCTAGGTATTATCAAGCGGCCAGAGTTTTGAGAACGCAGCGGACGTGGAGGACTATAATGCGATAAGAGCTCGCTCAAGTACTGAGGAGCTAAACCATTCAGGGCTTTATAAGTAATTAACAAGATTTTAAAATCTATCCGATGCTTGATAGGGAGCCAGTGCAGTGTTGACAGAACCGGGCTAATATGGTCATATTTCCTGGTTCTAGTAAGGACTCTAGCTGCTGCATTTTGGACCAACTGTAGTTTGTTGATCAAGCGTGCAGAACAACCACCCAATAAAGCATTACAATAGTCTAACCTTGAGGTCATAAACGCATGAATTAACATTTCTGCATTTGACGTTGAGAGCATTGGTCGCAATTTAGATATGCTTTTGAGATGAAAAATGCAGTTTTACAGATGCTAGAAACATGGCTTTCAAATGACAGATTGCTATCGAACAGCACACCTAGGTTCCTGACTGATGAAGAAGAATTGACAGAGCAGCCGTCAAGTGTTAGATAATGTTCTAGGTTACATGTGGGGTTTTAGGTCCGATAATTAACACCTCTGTTTTTCAGAATTTAGCAGTAAAAATTACTCGTCATCCAGTTTTTATATCGACTATGCATTCCGTTAGTTTCTCAATTTGGTGTGTTTCACCGGGCGAAGAAATATAGAGCTGAGTATCATCAGCATAACAGTGAAAGCTAACACCATGTCTCCTGATAATATCTCCCAAGGGTAACATATAGAGCGTGAAAAGTAACGGCCCTAGTACTGAGCCTTGAGGTACTCCATACTGCACTTGTGATCGATATGATACCTCTTCATTCACTGCTACGAACTGATGGCGGTCAGATAAGTACGATTTGAACCATGCTAAGGCACTTCCACTAATGCCAACAAAGTTTTCTAGTCTATTCAAAAGAATGTTGTGGTCGATAGTGTCGAGCAGCGCTAAGATCCAGTAGAACTAATAAAGAGATACAACCACAATCAGATGATAGAAGCAGGTCATTTGTAACTCTAATGAGAGCAGTCTCAGTACTATGATACGATCTAAATCCTGACTGGAATTCCTCACAGATATCATTTTTCTGTAGGAAGGAATATAATTGTGAGGATACTACCTTTTCTAGTATCTTTGACAGAAAAGGGAGATTTGAGATCGGTCTGTAATTAACTAGATCTTTGGGGTCAAGTTGTGGTTTTTTAATGAGAGGCTTAATAACAGCCAATTTGAAGGTTTTGGGGACATATCCTAATGACAATGATGAATTAATAATAGCCAAAAGAGGATCTATGACTTCTGGAAGTAGCTCTTTTAGTAGTTTAGATGGAATCGGGTCTAACATACATGATGTTGGTTTAGATGATTTAACAAGTTTATACAATTCTTCCTCTCCTACAGTAGAGAATGAGTGGAATTGTTCCTCAGGGGTCTATAGTGCGCTATCTGATGCGATACTGTAGCTGACGGCTGCAGGGATACAATTTTATCTCTGATAGTATCGATCTTGGAAGTGAAGTAGTTCATAAAGTCATTACTGCTATGCTCTTGGGAAATGCCAACACCTGTTGATGCTTGATTTTTCGTTAATTTAGTTACTGTATTGAATAAATATCGGGGGTTATGTTTGTTTTCTTCTAGAAGAGACGAAAAGTAATCAGATCTAGCAGTTTTAATGCTTTTCTGTAGGATAGGGTACTTTCCGCCAAGCTAAACGAAATACCTCTAATTTAGTTTTCCTCCAGCTGCGCTCCATTTTCCGGGCTGCTCTCTTTAGGGCGCGAGTGTGCTCATTATACCACGGTGTTGGACTCTTATCCTTAATCTTCCTTAAGCGTAAAGGAGCAACCGCATCTAAAGTGCTAGAAAAGAGAGAGTCCATAGTTCCTGTTACATCATCAAGTTGTTCTGAGCTATTGGATATGCTGAGGAACTGAGATAAGTCAGGAAGATTATTTATAAAGCAGTCTTTTGTGGTAGAGGTAATGGTTCTACCATATTTGTAACAAGAAGTTGGCTTTACAGCTTTAGCTATATGGAATATACAGGAGACTAGATAATGATCTGAGATATCATCGCTCTGCTGCAAAATTTCAACGCCACTGACATCAATTCCATGTGACAGTATTAAATCTAGAGTATGATTTCGACAATGAGTAGGTCCTGACACGTGTTGTTTAACACCAATTGAGTTTAGAATGTCTATAAATGCTGATCCCAACGAATCTCTGTCATTATCAACATGGATATTAAAATCACCAACGATTAGGACTTTATCTGCAGTCAGCACTAACTCCGATAGAAGATCAGAAAATTCTTTAATAAAGTCTGTATGGTGCCCTGGTGGCCTGTATACAGTAGCCAGTACAAACATCACAGGGATTTATCATTAACACTTGTTTCTTTGGATAACGTTATATGAAGCACCATTACTTGAACGAATTATACTTGAAACCCAACCTCTGAGAGATACTGAAAATATTTCTATAAATTGTAGCAACACCTCCCCTTTACCTTTTGGACGCGGTTCATGTTTGTAACAGTAATCTTGGGGTGTAGACTCGTTTAAAGTAATGTAATCATCTTGTTTTAGCCAGGTTTCTGTCAGACAAAGCACATCTAGTTTATGATCAGTGAACATATCATTTACAAAAAGTGCTTTTGAAGAAAGGGATCTAATATTTAATAAGCCAAGCTTTATCATGTGTTTATCTGTATTATATCGTTTTTTTATTTGTTGAACATCAATTAAATTGTTACTATTACTTTGGTTTGGATGTTTTCTGTATTTTCTAGTTCGGGGAACAGACACAGTCTCTATAGTGTGATATCTAGGTGAAAAAGTTTCTATGTGCTGAGAGTTAACTGACTTTGGTGGCGTGAGTCTTTGGATCTTCTGCAGAGCTGCGTTTCAATCGGTCCTATGATTTTTGGTTAGTTTTTGTTTTACTGACTCTGTCTCTACCGTCTTCTTTCAGACCTGCATGGAGGGTTTGTCCTGGTTCTGTCTGTAGTGGGTCTCCTCTCGTCTCAGGCTTTGGCCATGCTCAGTGTGTTCTTTGGCAGTGAAGTCATGCCAACAGTTGTCCGGTAATCTCAATCTCCACTCTATAAAACAGTTACTGCATTCATCCGTGGCATGTTACACAAAGCTAGTTGAACAAACTCTTGAGTTTCAGAGTAGGTCTGGAGTTGACAAAACCAAAAAAAATCCAACCCGACTGAGATTTGGTTTGCAACGCTCTCTTGTGTGCAACGCAAGAGAATTTCATTAATTACATGGGTTCAAAAAGAGCTTAAAAGAACACATGAAAGTTTGGCAATTTTAAAAGCTTTATATATTCTAAAGCTTGTATTAATGTATGTATTGTTTATATATTCATTTAAATTAAGCTGAATATTAATTGTCAAAATATAATCACTTAAGTGTAATGCATTAATGATATAATGTATATAATTTAGTTTTGGTTTGCAGTCTCTTACCTGGAATAAAACGTGCTCCAGGGCAGGTTAGGCATTTAGCATAAGTTACCATGATGATAAACAACCAAATAAAAACCAATCCAACTTCTTGAACTCGAAAAACCAGAGACTGCTCAAACTTACCTGGTTAGACATTGAAACTGGGTTTGTGAGGTTTCATAAAATAAACATGGCAACAAAGTGTATTTATTTATTAATTCTTCCGCCAAGAAATGTAGTTCTCAAGTACGGTGCCCGGGAGGGGCTGTCTTCGGGTCACGACATAAGTTTTGTCGTGGCCACGACATATTAACTCATGGAAACGTGATATTTTGTCGTGGCCACCACAACTTATGTTGAGTGAACGACATATTTTTCTCGTGGCCACGAGTTTAATGTGTAAACAAACCTACGTGACCATAGCAACCCGGGATTATCAGGGATTCATTATTATTTTATTTTTAATTAATAAATTATTATAGAAAGTATTACATAATTAATTTTATTATATTGACCATAGGCGAAACACTAGGCAGTAGGCAACTGCACGCGATGTAACCAGCATTCGAATTAAGTTTATCACAAATATGCTAAATGTTACATAAAGTACATAAAATAAAAGACCTACAAGAAAACATTTTTATCCATCCCACAGTCTTGCTAGCTGTGTGTGTCCATTATAGTCTTTTTCCGTAATATTTGTATATTATTATTATTATTATTATTATTAGCTATTATTATTATCATCATTATTATTATTATTATTATCCTATTATTATATTTTTATATTCATTTTTTCCCTTCATTTCGATCTCTTTACATAACGTTCTGACCAGTTTTGTAAATAAGCCTACTGTAAATGATCGACATAAAGCTTTTTGATTATGCTGACTGGAATTTATAGCCTATTGGAAATGCAGTTTAAAGGTTGAATTTAACATATATTTCTTTTTCTTTTTTTTTCTGCGAATTAATAACTATTAATATTATAGCCTAGTGTTTCGTTGAGGAATGAATCATTCACGTAGTTTAATTTGTAAATGAAAACACAACACGCTCATTTATCATCACGCACTGGCATAAATAGCCTACAATCATAAAGTATTGGCATAATTGTCAGGCGTTTACAGTATTTGCAAAATATATGGTAGCCTAGAAAATTGCATAATTATACAGAACGTTAATTAGGTAAAGCGATACATGAATTGAAAGGGGAAATAATAAAATATTATATTTATATGAAATAAATATAAAAATATAGCCCTAACAAGTTAATATAACCTAATAATATACAAATATTAAATGAAATGTTTAATGTTAATAAAAATGTTTTATCCATCTATGATAATACTGGGTTGCTATGGTCACATAGGTTTGTTTATACATTAAACTTGTGGCCATGAGAAAAATATGCCGTTCCCTCAACATAGCATCTCGAGGCCACGACATAATATCATATTCCCACGAGTTAATATGACGTTCCCACTAATTAATAACTCAAGGCCACGACAAAACTAAGTGAACCGAAGACGGCGCCTCCCGGGCACCGTACTCGAGCAATGTTTAGCAGAATGGTTTCCAAGCCACAGGAGTGTAGTAATACTGCAGTAATACGAACATAATGAGGTCACAGGGATTGTATAAGGAGTATTTTACAACAGCTTCCAATGCAGCTTAGCAAATCATATTAAGGACCGGAACTATCTGATGCATAAAAATTATTTTAGCGTGTAAACTCCATACTGTATTAAAAATAGATGTTCACGAGTCCTATGGCAGGTCATCATTAAACTGCAGCTTAGTAACAAAACAACACTAAACAAATAAGACAAAACAAATACACAGTTACAGAGAGTAGATTCACAGGTTACCAATAGTACAAAAAAAAATGATAAAACCTGTCAAAAGTTCAAAAGAACAGATAAAGATTTTTTTTGTTTGTTTTTGAAAATATTATGCTCACCAAGGCTGCATTTATTTGATCAAAATTACAGTAAAAACAGTCGTATTGTGAAATATTATTACATTATAACTTTTTTTTTTTTTTTTTTTTTTAGAATATTTAAAAATGTAGTTTATTCCTAATATTCAGAAGCCACACTCCTGTCTTCAGTGTCTCTGCTGATTTGGTAAAGAAACATTTCTTATTATGTTGGGAAAACATTTTTGCTGCTTAATATTGTTTGTGGAAACTTGACACACCACTATTGAAAGATTTGGTAAGATAAAAAAAAAAAAAAAAAAAGAAAAGAAATGAATACTTTTATTCTGCAAGGAAATATTAAATTGATCAAAAGTGAAATTTACGATGTTACAAAAGGCTTCTATTTCAAATAAATAATCTTTTTAACTTTCATCAAAGAATCCTGAAAAAATGTCTCACATTTCTGAAAGAATAATAAGCACCAAAAACTGTTTTTAACATTGATGATAATGAGAACCATTACTAATAATTAATGGTTATTAAGTAATTAACATCAAAATTGAGCACTAAATCAGCATATTGGAATGATTTCTGAAGGGTCATGTGACGTTGAAAACTGAAGTAAAGTCTGCTGAAAATTCCACTTCACCATCACAGGAAAAAAATGTTTTTTTAAATGTTAAAATTTAAAAAAAATAAAATAAAATTATAACACTTAAGTTGTAATAATATTACTGTTTTACTGTTTGTTTGATCGAATAAATTAAGAGACTTCTTTCAAAACCATAATTATTCCATGCTGAGTGTTTCCTGTTTGAGTGTTGTTAACTGTGTGTCTCTCTCAGCGGTGGTACGTTGGGTCTGATCATGGCCGCAGGCTGTGTGGGAATGGCTGCGTCCTCTCTAATGGAGCTGCAGAATAACAGTGGCTATTTCCTGCATCACGTGATCTTTGCCTCCTTCGCCGTTCTCTCAGTCCTGTGCATCATGCTGCTGCCAGAGAGCAAACACAAGCCGCTGCCAGACTCGCTTAAAGATGGAGAGCGGCAACGGCGTCCTGCTCTCTTCCTCTCACGCATGAACCGGGACAACCCACCCTTACTGCGCATGCAGCCGCACAGCTCCGAGTACAACCGGGACAATTACTCCCGCCTCGTCACTGCCACCAAAAAAATGCTCACCAAAGATGCTCTGCCATACAAGATCTCCATTTCGCCACAAGCGCCTCTACTGGCCAGTAATGGCACTGCTCCAGACGCCAATGACGACTCGTCCTAGCATTTCACCGAAGCTGTTTTTGACACGCAGGACCTCATCTCGTAGCACGGCCAGTTTGGCCACTGCGTCTTTTCCCAGGGAAGACGGCGTCTTGGTGTTTAAAATGTGGAGTATGTTGAGTATTTGGTTGATGAATGGTAAAGTTTTCAGTTTGTTGTGACTTTGTACATTGATTTTGTATCGGTTAGGAATCTAAACTCTATGCACAGATGTTGCTGGGAGACTCTGTCCATAGTTTGTATGCTTAAACATCATGTCTCTGCAGTACGTTTGAATGAAGTTTAAGATTAAGAATCGTATCCACTAATGGTCACCTGAGAGCCATCGCCTGTCCACTTAGCGGGTGCATCTCATGCCTCTCATTATTGTAGTCCTGTGACTAAAGCATAAAAGCTTACTTAACCTCACCAGCTGGTGATTCACTGAGGGGTGCTAAAACGTCCACTCAGTATCATAGTTTTATTTCCTCCGAGTGGAATGAATAGCACTCGATGACGTCAGAATCACTAGAGAAAAGTCTACTCTTTATAATGTTGGAATGTGATTTGTTTCTGTGGAATGGTAGCTCATCTCAATTCCTCCTTGTGGAGTTTTGTTGAGTCACATTCCTATCTTTCTGCTGTTTTGTTTACATGTCAAGTTGTGTTTTTTCATGTGTCAAGCAGAGCTAGGACTGAACCAAACCTGACGAAGCAGGGGAACCCTTTGTCATTGTTTTTGCTTTTCTTTTGCTATTTGTATTACATGTTTGAAATGGAAATAAACTGTTTACTGTATCAAGCTGAAGTAGCTCTCCTTGTATGTCTGGTCCCGAAGCTAATATTTGACAAGTGAGCAAATTTGGACACTGCGTGTACCAGACACTGTGGCATTTGCATACTTTGTGTTTGCTGTTTAATAATGGAAATGACAAGTCCGACAGTGTGGTTGTGAATGGTTTGTCACGTGCAGTTCTTACTTGTGCAAAGTGTTTACCACAACATTTCTCCTCTTCAGCAGAGATGTGGGAATTCATTCGGTACAACCGTCATACTGCATTATAGATATTTTCCAGCTGTATAGTGTATTGGGTGTGCATTATGGCAGTGGTTCCTAAACTTTTTTTTTTTTTTTTTTTGGCAGCTGAACCCCATTAGATGAAAATATGAAATACTTAACCCCGACTTAATATTTTTTTCTTATAAGTGTTTGTGTTTTGTTTTAATTGTAAAAGTTTTTTTTCTTCACTTTGACATTTTTATGATTTAAGTAGCCTATTAGCTTTTAATTAGGTCACAAACCCCATATAGGTTGTTCACAAACCTCAGTTTGAGAAACCCTGACATAAACGACTTTTAATAAAGAATGGCATATTTTTTCTTTCTTTTGATATTATGTATTAATATTTTACAAATTAATCCTGTTTATTAGCTTATAAACGAGACTAGTGATCAAAACAAAGTAATCTAAAAGTAGTCATTACCCAAAATGTGTAAATGATTATTTTAATAATTCTGTTTTTGTCATGTAATTTTACATTTAGTAATGGAGTACAATTTGCATTGCTGGTTGGATTTTATTTTTTATTTTTTTTGTTTTTAGTTAAATTTGTATTATGGTAAAGTGTTTTAATGACAGCTGCTTCTCACTTTCTCCAAATGGTGGCAGCAGTGAGAGGTGTCCATGTTTACACCTTTCCTCTCATTAAATAGATGTGTCTAAGTATCAAGTTTAAGCAAGTTGTCAGATGAGGCCTGAAGAAAAATGTTTATATTTTCAATTAGCCAATCGATATTTTCAATCCGATTTTAAAGCACAGCCACCACAAAATCATTCTTTGATCATTCTGAGGTTAAATACAGATTTAAAATAAGATATTGTTTAATAGCTATGATGCTCTTTTTGAAATCAAATATTTGTAGCTATGACAGGAAACACTGGAATCTAACAATGGCTTAGAAAAAGAAAAAAAAACTGTTAATCTTAAAAAATAAAGCTTATACATGAACCCAAATAGGAAATAAAACAGTTATAGAATAAGCATTTGTCCTGTTCTGTGTCCTAAACTCCTGAAACATTGGTGTCTCATATTTAGAGCAGTTAATGCAATTTGGGAATGAAATCAATCAAATTTATGTGTCGTTAACATTTTCAAGTACCTGTTACAATTACATTTATTTTGTAATTAAATGTTACATGTAACTAGTTACTCCTCAACTGTGTGTGTGTGTGTGTGTGTAAAGAAATGACAAAACAATACCAACAAGGCTGCATTAATTCAATCAAAAATACAATATTGTGATATATTATTTTTGTTTTCTATTTGAATATGTTTTAAAATGTAATTTATTCCCCATAAAAATAATATCTGAAGAATATATTTATTATATAATATATTTCTGATCATTCTAACCATTCTTTAAAAGATCAAAATATTACTGTGTCAACCTCTGGGACATTATGTATTTGAGCTTCCAAAACCACCAAGTGTCCAGGAGCTCGCTGATGCTCTGATCAAGTCCTGGCAGGAGATCCCCAATCTGCCATCACATCAGGAGCATGTCTAGACATTGTCAGTGCATACGGGCTCATGAGGGCCACACACTGACTTACATTATTATGAGTTACCGGCAGGGCTGGACTGGTAATCGGGCATACCGGGCATTTTCCCGGTGGGCCGACGCACTGAAGGGGCCGACAGAATTATTATTATTATTTATTTTTGTTTTGCCAAGGACCATCACGCAGGGACTACGAGCAGCCAGTGGCCCATTGGTTTGTCTCCTGTATTGACAGCGTAAACCACCCAATCACAATGCGCTATAGACGGAGTCACAGGGCTCTCAAGTCTCGCGCAATCGGAGTGAGACTCACGCATTTCAACCAGTTCACACGCTCTCACGCCACACCTTGTATTTCTCACGCTGAGAAGGGATAACTTGTCCCGCTACAATTACTATACAATTAATATACCATTAATAGATGAGGGAATACTGAGGTAAGTTTTCTGCCGAGTTCATAGCTCTCTCGACTCTGTAGTTATAGAGTTAAATGCCACCTACCAGCCAATCAGAAATTAGGGTGTTGTTGTTTCCGTTTAAATTACGCGATTCTGCCGCAAGCGGGTTCGTTACTAAGCAACATGGATGCGCGCGCACATGGAGTGTAAATTGGAAGAGAAAGATCCGATGAATGCTGTAGGTCAGTGGTTCTCAACCGGTGGGGCGCGAGTAGGCTACAGGATGGGAGGGGGAAAAAAACTGAAAAAAAAAAAAATTGCAAATTTTTTTTATCACTAAACTACTGTCATAAAAAGTTATAGTTTTGTATATACATAACTCCTGAATAAAAATTAAAATGCGTTTGGACTGATTTAAAAAAAAAAAGAGTTTTGAACAAATTTGATTGGTTTGTCGATAGTGAGCGCAAATGCAGGTGATAAGCGGTTTTATTAAGCGAGTCATTGAGTCGTTCATTCAAACGATTCGTTCAAACGGCCGATTCATCAAGAATGAGACAGATGTTTGTGCATGGGTCATTGAATCTTTGACTCAACCGATTCGTTCAAAACACGATTGAGTGTTGCTGTGAGATGCGCTATGCTGTGATCTTTGTTTGGATTCATCGGATCTATTTTCGCTGCTAAAATAGACCAAAACAGTCATTATTTCGTCTAAAATGTAAGTGACTTAATATTATTAAATATCCTCAAAAGTTTAAGGTCCTTGCACCCTGACTGAGTCCGAAACTGTCGTATTCGTTTTTTCATATTCGTCATTTGGTGGCTCTCAATTGTCAAAAACACCCCTCAAAATATTTGCTACGGATGCGAAAAATCCGTGAAAATGGTATGGCTTGGGACCGATGCGTTGGCCTATGCACGGATGGTGCGCAGGCAGTGACGGGGCGTGAGCGTGGCTAGCTGCTCGCGTTCAGCAAGTAGCTCCACTTGTGAAATGGACACATTGCATGGTCCATCGCGAAGCACTAGACTAGCTGCTAAAAAAAAATGCCGGTTCTTTTTGACTCCGTGCTGAACCAATCCGTGAAAATGATAAATCTCCTCAAATCACGGCCGCTAAACTCTCGCTTGTTTGGGGTCCTCTGCCAGGAGATGAGGTCAGGGCACGAACAGCTGCTTCTGCACACTGAAGTTCGCTGGCTCTCCAGGGGCGGGTGTTACAGCGGTTGTATGAGCTGCGAGAGGAGGTGAAGTGGTTTTTGACAGAAATCAAATCAGATCTGGCGAAGCATCTGGATGACAGATGTGGCTTGCGTCTCTGTCCTATTTGGTCGATATATTTGACCGCTTGAACGGCCTCAACCTGTCTTTGCAAGGCCGCGAAACTCATATTTTGCTCCTTGCAGACAAAGTGCACGCCTTCACACAAAAACTAGAGCTCTGGCATGGCCGCATCACTCGAGGGAACTGCGACATGTTCCCCAGCCTTGCAGACTTCATCACTGATGCAGGCACATCACATGATTTCTCCTCCCTTTTTCACTCAGCGTCTGAGCACCCATCAGCAATGAGAAAACAATTTGCGACGTACTTTAAAGAGGATTATCGCTCTTTTGCGTGAGTTCGATGATCCGTTTGTGTGCACAGCAAACGAGCTATCAATTGATATGCAGGAACAGCTTATTGAGCTGAAGAGTGACAGTAGACTGAAGGAACTCTCTAGCTCCTGCCCTCTTTCGTCATTCTGGGCAGCATTGATGCAGGACTATCCTGAACTCTGTGACGTCTTGAAGATTCTCCTTCCTTTCGCGTCCACATGTTTGTGTGAGGCAGGATTCTCAAAAATGACTGCGCTCAAAACAAAATACCGCAATGTGCACAAATCGAGGATGATTTGAGGCTATGTTTAGGTCTCACATTAACATCACCTGCAAGCTTCTGTAAAAAATGCAGACGATGCCTACTATTAGACCTAGTAATAATAACAATAATAAAGCATAAATTAATATCAGAGGTCTGGTGCCAATTCCCAATTATAGCAATAGCCTAGTAATGATAATAGCTTGCAAAAGGTTGAGAACCCCTGCTGTAGGTAACCCCTTCATTTATTTTTTCGATTTTAAGATTCCTCTACGCAATCACTTGCCTGTGAAAAGGTAGTGAGAGCTGATGTTGGGTATAGCCAAATTCGCGCTAAAGTATTACTGATGCAGTCAAAAAATAAAAATAAAAAAAATGTAAAAAAACTCTCCAACTGCTTTGCAACCAGAAGCTTTAACTTAGCTTTGGCTTCCTGAAAGGAAAGTACTAGAGATGTTATAACAGTTGGTGAATCTGATAAAAGACAGAAAAATTCATCCAAATAAAATAAATTGTTTTACATATAAAGGATAAAAAAAAAACAGAAATTTGGCCCCAAACATGTCAACAGAACAGCAGTGCTCAATGTACATACTGTACACACACAGTAGGATTACAGAACTTGTCCTGAACATGTATGTCAAGCTCTCTCTCTCTCTGTGTGTGTGTGAGAGAGAGAGAGAGAGAACACATTTCAGCTTATGATTTTATTTTTTTCTGTTGTGTTTGTTGCACATCTTGATAACAGGGGTAGGGGGCTCCCATATAAAGCACTGAGGCTTCCCCAAATTCTAATTCAGATGCAGTGTGTTTTCCACATGGTGGGTTTGAACAAAACCAAAACTAGAAACAGTTTGGCTCTGGATGGAACGCTATTATCATGACAGTGCTTTATGTGGGAGTCCTCTACCCCTGTCATCAGGCATCAAAATGTGCAACAAACATTTACAACAGAAAAAAAGAAACATAAGCTGAAATGTGTTCTCTCTCTCTCTCTCTCTCTCTCTCACACACACACACACAGTTTGACATACATGCTCAGGGTAAGTACTGTAATGTATATGTGTACAGTATGTATATTGAGTACTGCTGTTCAGTTGGCTCGTTTGAGGCAAAATTTATTTTTATTTTTGATACATTTGTATTTTTAAATGCATAAATCTTTTTATTTTATTACAATGAATTTGTCTTTCATCAGATTTACCAAATGTTATAACTTCTATTTGTGCTGCTCAATTATGAACAATAGGTAAAATTGAACTGCTAGCAAAAACTTGGGTGCTGCAAATATTTGAGTTGCTCCTCCACTTTTACTTGCCCCTCCCCTTTGAGTGACTCCTCCCCTTTGTGTGGCCCCTCCCCTAATCTCACTCCAAACTTTCGCTATAACTTGAGAGCCCTGGAGTCATGAAGTGTTTTGCTCCGCCTATAAAGAACGCTTCACCCCAACTTATTCCTCGTCGGCTTTTCCCACGTTTTCACAGCAGCTTCATCAAGAACAGGCTTGCTCTGCGGTGAGTGATGCGGCGTAAAGAGCCAGGAGGAGGAGAAGAGGAGAGCAGTTGAATCGGTAAATTACTCGCAACGGAGGCAGGCATCTATCCTGTGTGCGCGCGCCATTAGTGCAGAATACGCAAACACTTTTTAATAAAACGTAAATTCGTCCACCGCGATTTTTTGGCCATGTCATGTCAAGTGTGTTCATAGAGGTTTCCATGGGCCAATGCGAATAAATCTAGATTTAGATTAGAAAAGACACGATATTGTCAGACCTGACGTTTTTTTTTTTTTTTTTAATTATCCAAAACAACTAGATGCAATGATACATATCTACACTACCAGTCAAAAGTTATTGAACAGTAAGATTTTGAATGTTTTTTAAAGAAATCTCTTCTGCTCACCAAGCCTGCATTTATTTTATCCAAAATACAGCAAAAGCAGTAATATTGTGAAATATTTTTACTATTTAAAATAACTGCTTTCTATTTGAATATATTTTAAAATGTAATTTATTCCTGTGATCAAAGATGAATTTTCAGCATCATTACTCCAGTCTTCAGTGTCACATGATCCTTCAGAAATCATTCTAATATACTGATTTGCTGCTCAAGAAATATTTATTATTATTAATGCATTATTTGATGAATAGAAAGATCCAAAGATCAGCATTTATCTGAAATAAAAAAGCTTTTGTAACATTATACAATACACCATTCAAAAGATTGGAGTCAGTATCATTTTTGTTTTGTTTTTTGGGAAAGAAATTATGGAAATTAATACTTTTATTTAGCAAGGATTCTTTAAATTGATTTAAAAAAAAATGATGATAAAGACATTTATAACGTTACAAAAGATTTCTATTTCAGATAAATGCTGTTCTTTTGAACTTTCTATTCATCAAAGAAACCTGAAAAAAAAAATTATACTGTTTATATTATAGCTGTTTTCAACATAATAATAATAATAAATGTATTTTGAGCAGCAAATCAGAGTATTTGAATGATTTCTGAACGACTGGAGTAATGGTGCTGAAAATTCAGCTTTGATCACAGGAATAAATTACATTTTAAAATATATTCAAATAGAAAACAGTTATTTTAAATAGTAAAAATATTTCACAATATTACTGTTTTTGCTGTATTTTGGATCAAATAAATGCAGACTTGGTTAGCAGAAGAGACTTCTTTCAAAAAAAAAAAAGAAAAATCTTACTGTTCAAAAACTTTTGAATAGTAGTGTATATCATATATATATATGGTGGTGGGCTACCAGGACCAAAAAATGCCCGGGCCGATTTTTTTGTCCCAGTCCAGCCCTGGTTACCGGGATGAAATTCATGCATGTTGGATCAGTCTGTAATTTATTTATTTAACTTTGATTTTGACTCATTTGATTTTACCCATTGTGGTGAAGATTTTCAACTCGAATATTTTGTTCATTGAGATCTAATATGTGATTTAAGTCTTAATATTTCATACAAACATGAATACATATACAATGCTTCAGTGCACTCACACTTAAAAATGTACAGTATTGTTTCACTGTTGTTTTCAGTCTATTCTGACAAATTATTTGCCCTATTTTAAAGTAGTGACTAGTGAGCTCAGGCGTTTCTTGCCAGCTTGACGATCTGCCTTGTCATGTGATATCTTAAAAACATGACATAATTACAGTCATGTGATTTGTCCACCCTAGTGACGGGGGTTTCCCTCATAAGCGATTTTCCACTGGCGACCACGTGACGTGTGGCGTCATGATGTAGTCACGTCCAATGCGGAAGTGAATGCTAACCGAGCAGTCGCCCAACCGTTCCGATCGAAACCGACTCTTTCCCAGCGTCCGAAGAGGAACTGACACGTAAATATGATGTTTATTATATGTCTCGTACGGGATTTTTGAGATATCCACGACGTTTTGATAATTTGTCAGTATCTGTAGTTTCTATTTACTTTCGTGAATTAGCTTCTCCAGCCGCTAATCGAGTCTCTTCCTGGTTTGAACAGTCAGATTTCTGACAAGTCGAAAACCTGTTCAAATATAATTTGTACGCTCGGTAGAGATCAGTATAGATGCATCGAATCGATCCATATAATTAGTAACAAGTGACTGCTTGTCAGCTACTCTATTTCTCTGTTTTATGTCATTTTACTCTTGTTTTGGCTAACTGTTGTTGTGACTCGCACTAACAGAGTCATTACGTTAGTCAGACAAATGATCCACCGTTTCTAAATAAGTACGTGACAGATTATTACTATATTTTTGAACAAGTACCATGGTATTTCTTGTAGTTACTGGGAGAACTATGTAGATACCACGATAAATAAATCATTCAGTAAAATCAACAGTATGAATAAGTACAGAACCGGAGTAATTTGGTAAGATACTAATAGTACTGCCACTGTTTTTGACATAAGGGACTACTGTTATCATTTACACTGTTTGTTGGGTTGCTGGGTGTTAGACGTAAGTAAAGTAGGTTTCTAAAATCTGACTTGTGCTGTTCTCATGATATGGCATTGACGTCACTCACCAGACAGGAGGCATATCTCAAATGCAAATCTCCATATGTGACCCTGGACCACAAAACCAGTCTTAAGTGTCAGTTTTTCGAAATTGAGATTTAAACATCATCTGAAAGCTGAATGAATAAGCTTTCCATTGATGTATGGTTTGTTAGGATCGGACAATATTTGGCCGAGATGCAACTATTTGAATATCTGGAATCTGAGGGTGCAAAAAAATCAAAATATTGAGAAAATCACCTTTAAAGTTGTCCAAATTAAGTTCTTAGCAATGTATGTTACTAATCAAAAATGAAGTTTTGATATGTTTACAGTAGGAAATTATCAAAATATCTTCAAGGAACATGATCGTTACTTAATATCCTAATGATTTTTGGCATAAAAAGAAAAATCTATCATTTTGACCCATACTATGTATTTTTGGCTATTGCTACAAATATACCCCGGCGACTTTAGACTGGTTTTGTGGTCCAGGGTCACATATATGCTTGAGCTTTAGCTTTAATAACGTGAGATATTGGGCCACTGTTATGGCCTTCAATTTGAGTCGTTTCTACCCCTTTTACCTGATATTTGGCTCTTGACATTTCTCCACAGAGCTCCATCATGCTTGGTGGAGGGTTTAAATCCGAGAGACTTCGTGTCAATCTCAGGCTGGTTATAAACCGCCTCAAACTTCTTGAGAAGAAGAAAAGTAAGTTTGGTTGTCTACAATTTGCACATTTTTAAAGTTTTGGATGTTCTAAGTTTAGTTGATTTAACGGAATCGAACTCGCTTGATCTGATTTAGCTGAATTAGCCCAGAAGGCTCGCAAGGAAATCGCAGACTACTTGTCGGCCGGCAAAGATGAGCGTGCGAGAATCAGAGTCGAGCACATCATCAGGGAGGATTATTTGGTGGAGGCCATGGAGATCCTGGAGTTATACTGTGATTTGCTGCTCACCCGCTTTGGCTTAATACAGTCCATGAAGTGAGTAGCATTTTATTTTATTATTTTAAAAGTGATTTTTTTTTTTTCTTTCATGTTGTTTAATTTTTCTATTCTCTTTTCAGAGAACTGGACCCAGGCCTGCAAGAAGCTGTGTCCACTCTCATCTGGGCTGCCCCTCGACTGCAGTCAGAAGTGGCAGAACTGAAGATTGTGGGTGTCATTTGTGTCTGTCTTTAATCTATTTCTGGGGTATAGTTCTAGTGTGGATCATTCATGTCTTTTTCCTTCCTTTCACAGGTTTCAGATCAGCTGTGTGCCAAATACAGCAAAGAGTATGGAAAGCTATGCAGGACAAACCAGATTGGAACCGTTAATGATAGGGTATGACGAAACATGATTGTTTAGAGGTGGTGGGCACAAAATTGAACTCGTAGTACTATGTGCTTAGGCAAATATTACAATAACTATTGCTCATTCTTGGATTAGCATTTTCAAAGTCATTTAAAGCTGAAAGTATGTAACAGCACACCTGATCTACCTTTTGTGTTCGTAACAAGTCTGGTAATGTGTGATCCTCATTTATTACTCGTACTCATTTATAGCCTCATTGTATGATGGCCAGTTTTTCATCTGTAACCATTCCCAGTGTTTTAAAATCTGTTCAGTCATGCAGTGTATTCCAGCCTTATTCCAGCAGTCAGAGATATGACTTTTACCTGGTTGATGAAAAATTCCCTAGTCTTAAGGCTCATTCACACCAAGAACGATAACTTAAAAGATAACTATATTGGCATCCACACCAATAAATTATAATGTTGTGTGTGTTCTGTACTGTTTTAAATGCACAGGTGGATTCTGGAAAAAAAGCATTCTGAAAGGGATTCCAGTGATGTTATTTATGTCCTTATCGTTATAGTTGTGGTGTGGACTTCCCTATTCTTATAGAATTAGAATTCAAACAATTATTAATTAAAATTTATAGTTACTGTTATATTTATAGTTTTCTTTGTTGATGTGAATGGACCTTGTAAACATTGATTGAGCCAAGCCAAATTCAGAATATTATAAAAGCATAAGGAGTTGGTTCTCCAAATCTGCTTTTAAGGCGTTGTAATTCATATTGCACCTTATTTCTGTAGCTTATGCACAAACTGAGCGTGGAGGCCCCTCCCAAGATTTTGGTGGAGCGTTACCTCATTGAGATCGCCAAAAACTACAACGTTCCCTATGAGCCTGATGCCATGGTTCGGGTAGGAATTAATTTCCTCTTCCTTTCCAACTTCCTCATCTCTACAAGCAGTATTTGTTTCAAACTCTCCTCATCTGTATCATTCACAGCCAGAGGTGTGTCCGGGTGAAGAGGCCGATCTAATTGATGTGGACAGCGACTTCAAGAAACCAGGAGGTGGCGGAGGAGGTGGAGGAGGGTTTACGGCTCCCGCTGTTGGCATGCCTATGCCCATGCCTATGCCCATGCCTATGCCCACACCTTTCAACTACCCATCGCCCAAAGGAGCTGTAAGACCAACCTCTGACTTACTCATTTTACCTGATCAATCTAAAAAGTCTGATTGTTTGGCTGTGAGATGATCATTTTTCCCCTATAGGAGCCCTTTAATGGTCCTGTTGGCACCTATGATGGCTTTAGCAACTTCCAGCCTCCAGTGAGAGGAGGGCAGCCCCCACAGCTGCCCAGCTGCCCACCCACCTATGAATCTGTAAGTGCAAGTGATCACCACTCCTCCCACCCTTCCAGACAGACGGAGAAGACCTGTTCACCTTGCAGGGAAGAGTAGTTTATTCCAGTTCACATGCTGTGTTAGTCCTGCTCTGTTGTTAGTCTTCTGATCTCACACAGGGAGCCTCCACAGGCATGAGCTACGGGCTAAAAAAACCCCGCTACATTCTGATCTCTCTTGCACCGATTGTATGGATTTTTTGGGGAAGTGCTTTTAAGTATTTAAGTAGACGTATGCTATATGTGAATATGTACACACAAATATATATTAAAAAGGTGAATCTCACATGGGTTGTCAATAACATGTCTGGCAAAATAGTAGTATTTTGCATAAAGAAACTGAAGCATTTTGTTTGGATCAGTAAGACATTATTAAAAATGAGGTACAAAACATGTCATTGTCATGAAAATATTATCACACAAAATGTTTCGTTGTCTTTATACAAAAATGCAATATTTTTTCTTTTGATTTTGCTTTTCGTGACATTCACCTTGAAGCATTTACCCCAACAAATCCTCTGCTGTGCATGGAAACAGGAAACCTTCCTATTGACAAATCATATTGACAACAGGGGCCTCATTTATAAAATGCACAATACGATCGGTAAAAGCATTTTTATGCATAAGCCAATTGAAGAGCATGTGTACAGATTTGTTTTGTATTCGTATTTATCAGTAATTAAAATAATCCAGCGTTGATTAATAAATGTAAAGATACACACACAATCAATGTGAAAATTAGCAGCTGTTTTTTGATAATTATGTCAATGCAGTTAATTCATTAATTGTATTTAATTTCCTGGAATTTTATAAATTCCTAAAAATAAAAATGTATGCATGCCATATAGGGATATTTATGGCTGTTCTATCGATCAAGTTCATTTGAATTTAAGGTAAACTGCAATTTATAAAGTGATGCATTTAGCAAGTGTTTTGATTTCTTCGTGTGTACTGTATGGATGTTTAAGAATTTGTTTGTAGGAACATTTTGGAAATTGTTATACTTTAACATTTAGGATCGTTCTGTGCGCGCCGTTATAAATGAGACCCCAGGTTTTCCAAATATTAACTACATTCACTCACTACGGTGCTCTGTTCTAACTCACAATGCACGTCTCATAATTCTAATCCTTCACAGTATCAGTATAGCAGTATTGATTATTTGCAGTAGTTAGAGATTTTAACATGTTTTCATGTGTTTTTTAAGATCGATGAGTTGTCTGTCAAACCCTCTAATCCTTCCCAGGTCATGCCAGGTATGTGCTTAATGATGTCCTAATATGATTTTTTTTTATCGCTTGTATTATGATATTTTTCTTTCTAAAAGCTGTGTTTTCTCTCCAGGCCCAGCCCCGTCTTCTCAGATCTATGACAACTCTACCCTTCCTGAACTCCCGTCTGTTCCTGACACACTCCCAGCCTCCTCCTTCGGAGCGAACGCCAACACATCAGACGACATTGACTTTGATGACCTGTCACGACGCTTTGAAGAGCTCAAGAAGAAGACCTAATCACAGAGAGCACATCTGGGAGTCAGAACATCTGTCTCGGCTGCCACACGAGAATAATTCAATGTACCCATATGTCACATACTCACAGTTCTTCTGGTGGAGGTGTAATATAATACTTGTTACTTAACACAATGAAGGATCGGATGCTGTATAGACACTTGTGAATGGCAGTGGCAGAAATTTATACGCTCATTTTAGACGTTCACGTAACATGGACTGTTGACAATTTGCCTACTCTTTGAATGAGCACTTTGCTTAGAGGGCCTTGCTGACAGCTAAATCTACTTAATCATCTGTAGTGTAATCTCTGCGCCTTGTATGACCACCTAAGAAGTCATATTGAATATTTATATTATAGATTAGATTATAATTTTGTCATTTGTTAACTTTCCCCCTTTTAAAAAAAACAATGTCTTAAGCTTTCCCCAGCAAATCAAAAATCTGAAAAAGAAAAAGCAGGTAAACCTGTTGCCATTATTTACACCCAGAGTTGTGCAATGAACTCTTGAATGACTATGAAACTGCAGACGACTGTATGATGCCATGGATTGTTAGTGGATCACAATGTTTGTGCGAAGTGACTCAGCTTTTTGTTATTGACGGAATGCGTTTAGATGGGATGGTTTGGTGAACACCAAAGTTTGCTTGATTCTGGTGAACTGAGCGCAGAATTGAAGAAAAGATTGCTTTATTTCAGCCTCTCATTTAATGAGTTGTCTAAATGTGTCCTAAAGTTTTTCTGTTAATGTAGTTACTCCTGTCAGCCATCTTAATTTGACTCTAAAGGAAAGGCTTTGTATTTTGTCTACAGTTAATAACACTCCTGTTTCTAGTCCCGTCTATGTGTGTGTGTTTCTGGACTGAATTTGCCTTAGTTTCCACATCTCAAGCTGTGGCCTTGCTGTTCCACACCTTTCTCTGGGAAATGTGACTTTCCTGACAGCTTGTACCACGAACTCCACATTTGAATAAGTATTTACATGCTAATTCTTTTCTTCGGTGGGGGTTTTTATCATATATCATTGACTTATTTGTTGTAAGATTTGACTGTTTAAAGTGACAATGTTTCAAGTTTTGAAAGCGTTGTTTTGGCTGCTTTCTACTTGATTTTATAACACTAATTTGTGTTTTCTCTTCTCAAGTCACCCAAATGCAAATCTGGCAGTGTTTAGGTATGTTTGATACTGACTTTAGCTTGCATTGAAAACATATCTGATGCCATGTAATAAAGTCTATTTGCTCATAACTTAAACTTCTTACCCAAATAATGATTCATTTAATGAGTAATCATAATTTCTTCAAATGAAAGATACCACAACATGAACTTTACTAAACTGCTATAACAAGTTTTTCCATTAAATAATACAGCATGAATATATATATATATATAATATATATGAATACTTTTTTTAAATTATTTTTTATATATATAATAAACGTTTGTTTGTACTTAGGATGTTATAGCGCTCCATCGGCTTTTACACTTTATAACCACCAGAGGGTGAAGTAACACTAATAATTATTACTGTTTTTCTCAATCGCTTTATTCTGCTCTCAAACGAGATTCCCCTCACAAAACAAGATCTCTGAAAACGTGTATTGTTCACGCTAGATTTGAATGTTTATCCATATATATTGAATTTTTAGATATTTAATTTTTATTAAGCAAATCGCACGTGTTTTGCCGTATGTGCAAATGTGTAAGTACAATAATTGCACAATGACTATATGCACATGGCTTAATTGAGTTAATTCTCAGTGAAATTGTCACACTCTTCACAACTTTTAAACATAGTTTCATGTAAGGCATGATATGCAAAATGTATTGACTTTTCTCAGTAAACCTTTAATGTTGAAAAAGCTCAGTGCGATACACAATAGCATTAAGCTAGTCAAATCTGACAGTCAGTGTCAACAAAGTAGAACAAAAAATTTTGACCAGTGATAGGGAAAAAATAATACATTGATAATACATATGTCAGTGTTGTTATATAAATTATATTGCATGTGCATGTTGTGTGTGTGTAATATAATTATTTCTTCACACAAGTCTTACATCTGAGGACCTGCAAGAGACGGGTTATTTTGGCACATACACTTCTGTAAAAGGGCTGAGATCGCCACATGCACATCACTGAGCCAGCATGTTGGCGATTCATTCACATGCTAGATAGTGAGCGGTTTGGACAGCTCCTGCTCTCCGGTTCTGGTTTGGAGGGGAGGGGAGGATGAGGTGCACAGAGACACGGGACATGGGACACAAACCCACTGCCCTGTGAGCGTCCCTTCAGGATCTCACCTCTGTGAAGTATAAACACACGGACCCAGAGGAGATTTCAGAGGCAAGGCATAGTGAGAGAGCGTCTGCATGTGACTGCTAACAAATGCGGCCTGAAGCAGGACACAGTGAGAGAACACAGTGACGGCTGCGGCTGGGATGAGTGGATGTATAAGTGAGGCAATGACACACCTTCCTAATAATAGTGAGCTGAAGAGAAGGTGGGGGAAGCATCGTCTGCTATAAATCCTGTTATTTGCGTTGCCACTACCAGCTAAATGTTTACTAGCTGATTTAGAACATTTCGCAATTGTCAGCCACTGAAACTTTAGTATTATATCTATAGATAATGATTTTACAGATAGAAAATATGCAAATGAGTAAATGATGACTGTGCAAAGAGTCTTTGTGTATGATAACTATAACGTGGTGCATGATATATTTGATTTTTTTAAACTAACCTTTAACACAGACTATGTAGTTAATTGTATTAAAAATGCTTATTTTTATAATCACTACTTTCCAAACATGTATGTATTTATTTATTTTAGTTATTTATTTATTTTTTAGAAATGTCTCTTATGCTCACCAAGGAGGTATTTATTTGATCAAAATATATCATAAAATCAGTCATATTTTGAACTATTACAGAATTTTTAGCAGCCATAATTTCTGTCTTTAGTGCTCAAAAAACATTTAATATTTTTTATGAATGTTGAAAACAGCTTTTGCTGCTTTATTTTTTTGTGGTGTTACACTACCATTCAAAAATTTGTGGTAAGATTTTTTTCTTTCTTTTTTTATGAAGAAGAAATTAGTCATTTTACTCAGCAAGGACTCATAACATTGTATTTATTAAATTTAATTTATTCATTCATTTGTTTATTCATTCATTCATTCATTCATTTTTACATTTATGAAATTGTTAATTGTTAAAAATGCTTAATGTTTTTTACAAAAATATTAAGCAGCAAAAACATTTGAACAGTAGTGTATATTTGAAAATTGCACTTTATGTTGATCATAATTGCACTGAACGTCAAATATATTTTGATTGATACACTGAAATGCATTGGAAAATAAGTTATTTATTGAAGTTATTCTAAAATACATTTTATAGAGTATTTATAAATTACATAAATTAAACAGACATAATAGTGAGAATATTCAGTGTTTTTTAAAATTTTTTATGTAATATAGTTTCAACATTGACACTGACCTACCCCTCATACTGCGATGACATTAAGCAAAGCTCAACAATTACAGCAGACACACAGCGGTACTATTTACTGAACAGTTACCAAAATTTGAGTGAAATGAGAATCTGCTCTTGTAGTAAATTAACCAAAAATTGCAATGTATAGAATGATACTGCCCACCAAAATGTAGATATGTTAATGTATCGTTAGACAGTAATTCTTAAAAAATAACCTTGTGCGAATCTCAGTTTGACGGTTTTTTAAGTGACATTATGCCATATTCTGCCTATTAGAAAACCCTTTTTTCTGATTTCAAAGAAAAAGTTGAGTGTGCTAAACTATACACCATTGTTATTGTAACAGTATAGACTAAATCAATAATATGTTGCTAGATTTTGATACAAAGATCTGTACACATAGTAATAATTACTAAAATATAAACATGAAAAATAAAGTCTGCCTACACAAATGGATTATAATCTGCAAGAGACAGTGAGATGCCATTCATTTGCATAGACATGAAAATGGCATCCTCTGTTCCCAACAGCAAAATCTAGAATAAAAGTTTGATGATCAAGTATCCAAGAGTCTGAGGTGAGATGTAATCAGGATATTGACCTTCCAGCGTATTCCTCACATTTTCCCTTTTGCTCTGTAAAATGGCAAAAAAAAGCATTAATGAGAACACTGTTTGATATTGGCAGAGACAAATTTCTTTTGTTTTTTGGTGTGCATGTTCTCACCCTGCAGGAGCAGTTCAACCTCCTCGTTGTTCTCCACAGCTACTGGCCTCAGGATCATGGCAAAGAAGATCGCCACAAATATCACCTGTCACCCAGAATAGTTAGGAGGAGAAATCACACATGAGATCTCAGTTGTTTCTCCTAGACATCAGTGAGATTAAATAGAGAGCAAACTGAGACCGTTGTTTAAAAGAATAGTTCACCCAAAAATAATGCATTCACTCATTTATACTCATTACTCAGCACTTAAGATAGAACACATTATTAAATTACTAGTCAACATCACTCACTCGCGTCATACTACACTTGTATGACTTCCTTTCTTCTGAGGAAACAAACAAAAGGAGATATTTTGAAGATTGTTCAAGCTGCTCTTTTTCAAGCAATAATAGCATACCACTATTAAAAAGAAATGCACCTAATTTTAGTGAATGTGCACTTGTAGTGTCCTTAAAATCTTAAAAAGGTGTTTTAATAGCAGATAATATCCATCACAATGAATAATACATTTTATTATATAAAATTAATGGCCGCTTAAGTGTATGTAAAGATGACTATGTTTCTTTACACACTATTAAAAAGTGCACTTTGTAATAATGTCAAATTAAAAGTTTTACTTTAAAATGCATTATGGTTTAATAATATTTTGTTACATTTTAAAGAAGTACAGTTTTTCCGTATAAATATTACGCCAAAAAAAAAAAAAAAAAAACTCGTGGTATTGATGCGCAAAAATGGACTTTGGCGTTTATATGCTACGCGCGTTTTTGGCGTGCATATGATATGAAATATGTTGGCGTGCATATGATACGCAGTTTTCGCGTACATGTGATACGCATCTACCCCACAACCCTAATCATACCCATCACGCAGCATATACACAAAAGTCCATTTTTGCATATCAATACCACGAGTATTCGTTTTTATTTGGCGTACTATTTATACGCACTTTCTACAAGCACGTGTAACGTACTTGATTATAATTTAATTTCATTTAATTTTTAACTGTAGTATGTTATTCAACATTACAACATTTAGAGGTTAATAAATGTATTTTGAATGTACTAAATTCCAACTTCATCATTTACATTATGTTAAGTGTAATTACAAATATATTTCAACAGAAATTACATTAAAGTATACTTTAGTTTAACATAAATGCTAAATGTCAAATCAGTGCATTTTTAAGCTCTGGCAGAGATTAAGATTCATAATGAGTTACCAAGTTTCTCACACAAAGCTACTGTATGGGTTCAGAAGTCTTGGAGGTGTAACCCACAAACTAGCCAACTTTTATGGTGCTATTTTACCATTTTTCTTTGGTCTTGACAGCCTTTGGTCACTGTATGCTGTTGTTGTGTGAAGAACATAAATAAATAAAATAAACTGGCGTATGAATATTCTTCAGTGTTCCTTTTGTATTCAAGGAAAGAATGACAGACATTTGTCATTTTTGGGTGAACTATTCCTTAAAGTCTCTTCTTCCCCACTGGTTCTTACCTTAAGGGGCTGCAAGATGAAGATGCTTTGGACGAGAGATAATGTAAGAGTGATCACCCACTGTATGGAAGACTCCCTTCCGTACTGGAAGCCATAAAGCAGGGTAAAGAAGGTGGAAATACCACTCATGGCAAAAAGCAGAAACCAGCCAATAAAGAGAAACCACCAAGGCAACCACCAACCCTGTTTCTTCTTCTGTACTTGCACAGATGGTTGGCTGGAACAACAAGAAAAACAAAATCTGTTTTAATAGAAGAAACAGGATTCTTGCACTTCTGCTAACAAGAACATCTGCTCATTATTGTATATTTCAAAGAACCAGTTCTAGCAACTAAACAGTTCATGTGTTGAATTGATACTGATAGTGAATTACAGACTAGTAATCGATCAAAAAGGGTGAGAAGAAAATAAAAGGAATGTGAGATTAGAAAGAATATGGAAGGACAAAGAGATCCTAAAAGATCTTGAGCTTCTTGTAAAAATGAATCGTCTTTTTAATACATGTACAATAGGAGTATATCTGCAGAGGTGACAGTCCTGACCTTTGGCAAACGTGCTGGAGAGTAGCCATTTCAGCCTTCTTCAGCAGGACACCGACTGTCCCCCGTGCCTGCCGAAGCTCCTCGTTAAGGAAAAAGCCCTTTTCTCCCACATGCTCCAGCAGTTTAGAAATGTGGCTCAGTGAATAGAACACAAAGCGGCTGCAATACGACCAGTGAGGATCACCAACATTTTCCACTGAATGAGAATACACAACATAGCTATGATGAGTCTCTGTCCAATGAAATATTTCTGATGAAGGATTACTTAATATTAAGCATTGACACATGATGTTACAGAAGAACATATTTCAAGTTTTACTGTACTGTATTGGTTCTTAATTTGGCAAAATTACTTGAAATAAAATAAACTTTAACTGTAATAAAAATACTTAAACTTATTTTATTTCAGTGTCAGTTTTATTTCAGTTTATTTCATTTTTTTACTTATAAAAACTATATATGTGTGTGTGTGTGTGTGTGTGAGAGAGAGAGAGAAGAGTTTATTTGCAAAAACAGATAACTGTTTTTATTATTTTTCATAAATCATGTTTTTTATTGTTATCATTTTTTAATTGTTTTCTTATGTTAGTTAACTGTATTTTTTTTTAGCTATTATTATTTAATCAAAACAACCTAACTGCAGTTTGATTGATATTAATTGGAATGCAGGGTAAAAAATATAGAAAAAAAAAACAGGATTTTTGTTATCTGTTGCAAATTAACTCTTCATATATAAAACTAATAAAATGACAAAAGCACAACAAATTACTAAAACTTTAAAATTAAAATAGAAAACGTGCAATAAAAACTAATTAAAAATATTAATAAAAGCTGTAATAGTATCTGAATGATGCTAACATAACACTGATTTGTTTTGAGTACATGTATCATGAGAAAATGACATTGACATAATGCTAAATATTAGGAACACATGGAAATGAAATATATGTATTACTGATCAAGGAACCTTGCATAATCTGAAGGACATCGTTCACTTTATTCAAGGCCCAGAAAAGATCGCCACTGGTCTCAGGCCGTATCTCTTTGGTAGCCAGCATGTTTTTCGGGCTTTTGCTCAGGTGATTTAACAGTCCTACGGTTTCCTAAGAGTAGGAACAGAACATTCACTTACGATAATAGAACATTTTGCTATAATAGTGTGTATTATTGCAGAAAGCAAATATTATGCTTCAGAATTACTTCTGCAAGAACCTTTATGATAGTGTTCATAGAAACAGCAGCAGCTGGTGTTGTTTTCTTGGAGGTGCCAGCCTTCTCTTTGTTCAGGAGAATGCGTGGTTTGATGTGTCTGAAGATAGTAATGATCAGGATGTTGATGGGGAACATGAAAAGGCCGCTCTCTATGGCTACCATGAACTCTTGCCATGTCAGTTCAAAAGAGCCTGTAACATCCAAGAAAATATTCTGTGTACATATATAAAAGTAAATGCTATTGTTAGGGGTAATTCACCCAAAAATGAAAATTCTGTCAATATGGAAGTCAATGGCTACCAGCAGAGCTTTAGTTACCCACATCGCTCAAAAAAATCTTCTTTTGTGTTAAACAGAAGAAGAAAATTCATATAGGTTTGGAACAATGTCAGGTTTAGTAAATGATGACAGAATTTTCATTTTTGGGTGAACTATCCCTTTAACTAACTAATATTATTATGCATTATTTTTTATAATATTTATAATGCTTATGTGTAATGAATAAGCAACCGAACAAAACATGCTCCCTCAAAGCATGACTCTCTCAAACATGACGCACTGCATAAAAATACCCGAGTGGTGTTGAGAGTGAGGCGTCGCATTTGTGCATTACATAATTTTGGAAAATGAAAAATGCCGCAGGGAAGTTTTCTGACCTATCTTTAGAAGGACAGGAGACTCTTCATCAACAGGAAGGTTCCAGAACATAATGTTAATGGCCATGGTGCAGAGCAGCAGAGACATGCAGCAGGACACTCTCTGAACACGCGTGAAAGGACTGTGCCGTGGGGGGTCCACGATTGACACCCAGATGTGCTCATCCCGGAAGCCAGAAGATGTCCGGGTCTGGAAGATATTGCTGGGATAGGGGTTGGTAGGGAGGGTAAATTATTATTTAAAAATACTTTTCAGATGTTCCCTAAAGATTGGTTGCTTCTTCTTGTTTTAAAGGCTTATAGAGAATGTTGTACTGAATCTAGTGCTGATATTATTTTCATAAAACAGTCCAATAAACAATCAAAATGATCTAAATCTAAATGAAGCCAAACAATAATATCAATTATTATTCTTGACCTAATGTCCAGAGTGTACTGAGCAATAAGATAAAGACTGGCTACTTTGAAGAAGTTGAAATGATAGAGTACTTTTAATTTGATTCATTCGATTTGCTGGTCACTACATCATTCCCATTCTTCCAATAATGCTATTTCATAATTTTGATGACCTTATTATAAATCTGTAACGTGGAAAATAGTATAAAACTGAATGAGCGGGTTCAGACTTGTAGTGCAGCGTAGTGCAGGTATAGCTTTAATAATTAGATGTAGTTTCTAAAGAATGTAAGTTAAAGTTTTTACCCAAAGCTTGCAACTTCATTCATGTTAGCTGAGTTGAAGGTCCTCTTGCATATTTCACCTCTCAGCCAGGTGGAGCACAGAAAGTGTGTGACCTCCTGCATCTGTAAATCCTGCACCATGATTCTGTCCAAGTACCTGATGGAACATTTTGTGATGTGAGACATATGCAACCTAATTCATTCATACGCAGACTACTTTCACCCATCACTTCATAGTTTAGGGGTGTCCAGTCCTCCTCCTGGACGGACAGCGTTATGCAACCTACCCAAACACACTTGCTTAGATGTTGCTAATAATGTTAAAGACTTTGATTAGGATTGACGCTAAAGACTGACAGGACTGGGCACCTCTGCCATAGATTAAGGAAGAATTTTGAAAGTGAAATCAGCATTTAGACCTTCTTTAATGAAATAAGAAATCATTTTTTGATCAACAGCTAGTCTTATATGATCAGATAAAGGATAAGCAGAGCTTTCAAGAGCTATAACGTGTCACAAACTCTGATGGTTTGGCCTTTAATTCAAAGTATCATTGTAGCTTCAATAGATTTCAAGTTTCAACACAAAAAAAAAAAAAAAAAAAACATACTCTTCTAGATGTAAATGTGTTTATTTATTATGGACTTATTTATTTTTATTTAAATGCAAATTCTTATTGTGTTTTATTTATGTACATGTTGGTGAATTTAATTCTTAAGATTAAATGAAATACAAAAGGAATAGTCAACAACACAAAATACACATTTTTAAAGTGTACTCTGTTTCTCCCTTGCTATGCAAAAAATACGAAAAAGCATGCAAAAGCCGGGACAAGTAGACTCCTACCAGTCAGGGCTTCCACCTGAGTTGTCATGCGATATGTCAATGCTCTGCAGTTCTCCAAGAGAGAAGGGCATACTGAGCAGGAACACATCCACCCCTCCTCTCTCAAACACTGGCTTCTCAGGGTCAGACAAATTGTAATGTTCACTTTGCCCCTCTTTGAATTGGAAGGTCATCATAACCTAACAAAGACAAAGACTTGAATTAAGCACCTTCTAAACATATCAAAGTTGAGAAACATAGGCAAGTGAGAACAAGCACATAGACACAGTGTGTATCACCTTCGCAGTGGTGCCAGCCCCTCTTCTGTGGCCTGTTTGCACATTCACAAGGTAGTTGTACATGGCACATGGATGGTTGTCCTCCAACAGAGTCATCTTACGCTGTGGACACAGGCATTTTACCACATTACAGGCATATTAATCAAGGATCTTGGTGTACGAATGGCAATGGATGCAGTTGAATCAGTTTAGCATTGAAATTCTCTTATGTGTTGACATATTTACATAAAATCATACATTTATTTAAAAGTGGTGTCTTGTCTCCTAGATTTTGAAACTGACTGATGACATTAAGACACAGTAAACAAACATCTGTAACTTTGATGCACAAACCAAAGCAACCACTTTTAATAACATTTCTCAATTTCCTACTATATAGTGCTCTACGACTCTTTGTAGTTCAATTAAACTGAAACCAATATCCTGAAACCTTTTGCCTGTAGATGATTTTACCATCTAGTCTAATTGATTCTAGTTCGTATTCAAGGATGATTTTGACATACGTAAAGCATTCTGGTTTAAGTTAAAGATTAGGTGACTGAAGAGACTTGTCTTCACAAGATCAACTGACCATTATATTTCACTTGGAAATGCACTTCAGTGACTGTTTTAAATAAAAGGGGAATGTGATTTTACTTGTTAGTTCAATTAGGAAAAAGAAATATCTTCATATTCTGGGGCCAGATTCAAAACATTTTTAAGAATAGTATTCTCAACAACCATTTTCTTATTATTTTTTATTTACAAAAATACTGAATGTGCTTATCTTTTTCTGAAGATAACATACACATTTTTAAATAATTGCTCTTAAGATTGTGACAGTCTTAGGGACTTTCTTAACATTTAAGAAGCAACTTTTTAAAGAAGATATATATTTTTTTAAATCTGGCCCCTTATGTCCAAAAATTGCTTCATCACTCTTAGAATTTAACTGGGATTTTGTCAGCTGTTTTCTCGTCCATTAGGTGAAAACTGTAAGATTGGTCATAGCACCTCTTTCCTTAACAAACCACATGAGTGTGTTAGGAGAGTAAATGTAAGTATACTGTACCGTTCTGAGAGCTTTGCGGTCTGCATACCAGGCCCACATTACAACCACCAGGAAGAGCGCAAAGAAGCAGCTGAGTAAAACCACCACTATATAGTTCTCATTTACTGTGGCAAACAAAGCTGCCGTCTGGGACAAATCAACTTGGTTGGGCATCACGAAGAAGGAGCTCCCAAAGAACGTTGTGTGGTTGCACAAACAGTGAGTTAGGTTTGGCATTGTATTGTGACCAACCTTTGGATTGACATGATATCATAAGCATCATGAAAAGACTGTATATTAAATGTACATTATTAAATGAGCACCTATTATGGAGTCTTACCATGCAGCCCTCTCTACTCCAGGCTTCAATGTTGGTGTCCCAAAACAGGCACTTGGTTACAAAAACAGACATTTTAAAGGTCAGCCTCTCGCCTGAGGAGTAATCAGTTGGTAATACCGCCACTTTCCAGGCCCCCTTAATTCCCTTCGTCATTTCAGGGGTGATCAGCCAGCGATAACTGTCTGTTGCACAAAAAACACAGGGGAAAGGTTAATCTCATGATGATTTAGTCATTATCTCTTACTAACAGTAGCAACAGTCTTTGAATAATACATGTGAACTTTTCATTTTATTCATTTATTTTCAAAACTTTACCTTTGTAGGTTACATTAGCGCTTTGATTCAAATAGGTGGCATTTGCCTCCTCTGGTGGGTGCAAAGTAAACCTGAGAGTTACGTTTCGATTTGGAATTGCTGTAACAACCACAGTCACATTCACGTCTGAGATGTTGAATGTTGAGGTGAGAGTAAACCCTGGTTTCCAGGCTATATCTACAACTTCAGGCTCAGAGGCTTGAGGCCGAGGCAGATATATCTGTAAAAAGAGAATCATCAGTAGCAAATCATTTTAAAGCACTTATCACACTGCTTATTGTTTCTGAGCAGCTTTCCAGAGAACAGTGCCTTACAAATCTCATAGAGCAAGTCAAATGCTTCTGTGTTCAATGTTCACATATTTGAAATTGATGAAGTGAGCTCAATATTGTTCTCTAACTTATGTGTAACAAAATGAGTTCAGTTATTTGTTTTCACCTCAATATTCTCTGGAAGATTTGCGAATTTGATTGAAGAGTTTCCATTCTGCAAAGACAAGCTACAAGTTGCTCCAGTGATGCTTTCGTTGGACTTGGTTTCCAATGGATTCTCTTTAAACTGGAAGAGCTGTAATAATGAAGTTTTTATATGCTTCAAAGCATGATCATGATTGTGAAGTGATTGTAATGGTCTGAAATGATTGTCTATATATGACAGAGGAGGGATTCAAATAATCAGACTGCTTGAACAGGTCAGCAAAACAAAAAACAAAAACATCATTTTAGAGGCAAAGCAAGTTACAGGAATGATTATGATTTTTTTTTTTTTTTGTCTCTTTTGGAATAATGTGCACAGGTGAATCAAGCACAATAAGAACATAAATATGTTAATATATTAAGAAAGTAATTGGAATTAATTTACTTTTACATCAACTACTGTAAAAAAAAATATTCATATTTACATTCTGTAAATGTATAATATATAATATAAATAAATATGTAGCTGATTTTATGACTTGGGTATAAAATCAGGACTTTGATGTTAGCAAACCTGCACATTGATAGTCCCAGATGGCAGCTGTCCAGTCATTGCAGTAAGAGATGGAAGTTGGCAATGTATTCCATCTACTGAGCCAATGATTTTTCCGCCCAGGGTGCCTGAATTTTGGCTATGGAGACACAGCTATATATTAAATATGAACCATTGCATATGATAACGTAGGCCAGTAATCATTCAACTAATATTGACCTTGTGACATAAATAGTGCCTGTTGGAAGTTCCTTGACAATGTTACTGTTATCAGCCAGAGTTTTTCCGTAAATGAGGCCTGCAAGAGTGATGAGTTCCTCAAGCTGTTCAAAAAAAAAAAAAAGAAATATTAACAGTTGAAAAGCTATAACAATGTAAATCATATGTCTAGAGAGACATAATCAGCCTCAAAATCATTTTATCCATTGATAACTTGCCAACTTGACTTACATCATCCATGTTGTCAGATTCACACTCTTGTGAGTACAAAAGCATGGCTGCAGTGCTGTTCATAATTTCAACAAGCTGGATTGCATTCACTGTGGTACTACTTAGGAGGTGATCATATATGCTTTGCAGGTATTTGATCTATCCGATAAAGAAACATTTACATATCAATGTGTTATGCTGAAAATAAATGGAATTATAAATTAAATATTGTGGTTTAAAGATTATGAAGCAATGAGAATGTTATCATTGGTGTTATGCAGGGATCAACAAGGATGGCATGTTTGCCCAGGACCAGTGTTAGTTTCAGGCCAGCTAAATGAACTGGTCTTTGCCCTATTGGGCCAATGCTGGGTTGTCACTACATTTACTTTTGTTGATTATGTACATGTATTAATGCCTGGCAGACTTGCTGGCTTGCACAAATGAGGATATTGAAAATTAAAAGCTTGGTAAATATTTTTTAAAAATGTATGTTTAATGAAAAATATTTCTGTACTATTATTGGACATTTTACAGGCTGTTACAAATCTGATATGCTAGACCAACAGAAAAAAAATAAATAAATACTTGAGCCTGATTATTAATTACTATATACAATAAAGTAATGTATTAATAATTAATTTTGTATAATATAATGCATGAATCACCTTATTGTCCTTTGTTAGTACGTCTGTTGTTGTCTCCAAATCCTTCAACATTGTTTTGGCATTCTGCAAGATTGACAAGAAGGGTTCAAATTATCATGAGTTCATGAATTGTTGTTGAGATTATAATTTACTCTGTATGTCAACTATCTTGTAAATATGTGGATAACTTGGGCCTACGTCCATTTTTTTTTTTTTTTTAATTGAATGATATTCACACAGTGTTTGATTATAGGCGATTATAGTAATATCAAGTAGTTAACTTCTTTACAGTTGTAAAACTAAATGAAAGACATTCATCATGGTATATAACGAGCCATTTTAAGCAAGCTCACAGATGCCAAGTGGTCTTGTATATCACTAATTTCTACAATGAAACTGATCTTTGTTCTTTTAGTTTTTTCATACCTTTATCCCAAACTCTACATTTCCTTTTACCCTTTATTTTCTGAGGCCTGCTCTCAAAAAACTGAAATAAAACATAGGACTATATTCTTTTACTGAATAACCTCACCAACCTTCAAAAGTTCAGCAGTATTTCCTATACTGCTTTCCAGTGACGCCAATGTGTCAGGAAGACTTCTGCGGCTCCTTTTGTTTGCTTCACTTGATGTCAGATGTGTATTTAAAACTGTAATAAAGCATAACTACGACATTACATTCTGTTACGTATTTAAAAGAAAAAATGTAGCAAGCAATCTCATTTCTATGCTGTCCAGTTATTCTGATTCACATCATCAAACAGTGTTGTTTTATGTTATGTTTGTGTTGAGGAGAGGAGAGGAGAGGTGATTTGCTTCTGTACCTCGCGTGCAGAGGGAGCTAAAGCTCATGCTGCAGTCGGGTGTGGTCACCAGCTGAAATGGGTCTTTGACCATATAGGTGCAAGCTAAGTGATCTTTACTGACACTGCCATCATTTTTAACAGGGGGATACGAGACCGGTTCAAATCCTGTAAACACACCCAAACATATAAAAACTTTCTATGGATGATATAGTGTCATTTATTTCATTGCCATAAACTCTTAAGGGAAAAATTCTAGCACAAATAAGGTTCTTTAGTGGCTCTTTACATCTCCTAAAGATCAGCAAAGAATATTTGTATAGAGATCTTGTGTTGTATTACTACATGGTTCTTTGGAGATTAAAGATATTTTTGAGATTACATAATAGGTTCTTCGGTCACACTTTATATTAGGTGGCCTTAACTACTATGTACTTACATCAAAAAAAAAGTACAATGTACGTATTGTGTTCATACTGTATTGCAAAACACTTTTGCTGCTAATGAGGTGGGATATCCCTTCTGAAAAATAACAATAGAACCCTGCCCAAAACACAATAGAAAATGTAATGGTTTTAATGGGAATTGTATTGGTTTTAATGGAAACTATAATGGTGTCTACTGGTATGTGATGGATTCTATTGGTGGTGATGTTAAATCCTATTGGAAAAATGCCCAAAACACACTACAAAAAGGAATTTTGTAATGGTTTTACTGGATAAAGCTAATGGTTTATAATGGTATTTTAATTGAAACCATTGGAATGTCTGTGATGGTTTATATTGGGCTTCTATTGTTTGTTTGTTTTTTAGCAGGGATGGGTAAGGTTAGGGACAGGTTTGGTGGTATGGGTAGTTTTAAGGGTGGGTTAAGGTGTAAGGGATGGGTCAACAGAAATTAATTACAGATGTAATTACATATAGGTATTTTTAAAAATATAAGTACAATGTAAAAACATGTATGTACACAATAAGTGCATTGTACCAAATTATTAATTTAAATGTAAGTACATAGTAGATAAAGCCACCTAATATAAAGTGGGACCGGTTCTTCAAATAAACACATTGACTTCTATGTTTTCATATAGCATCAGGCAATATTGGTAACTGAACCTTTATTTTTAGGCAAAGCAGTATGTTATGAACAGCATGATACCTGCTAAAATACTGCACTAATATCAGTTTACCCTGCCTAATCAAATTAATTCCAGTCATTGGAATACTAAACTTGGTCACACTTTAGTTTGGTTCTTACTATTAATTAACTATTAACTACTACTTTTGCCTCAATAAACTCATAATTTGCTGCATATTTATATTTATTAAAGTAGCTGTTAAGTTTAGGGGTATTGATGTAAATTATGGCCATGCAGAATAAGTGCTTTATAAGTAATAAACAGCCAATATGCTAGTAATAGTCATGCTAATAAGCAACTAGTTAATAGTGAGAATTGGTCCCTAAAACTAAAGTGCAACCCAAAAGTCAAATCAAAAGTTTTAATGAGACAAGATGTAGCTTGTTACATTTAACTTACACCATCTATCAGCCCTTTCTATTTTAGGCACAGGGTTGACTTTCCTTGTTATATAGTAAGGGCAAAGAAGTATAGACGATCTACAGGCAGAAAACTGAGAACTTTACTCACGACTGATGGACTTTTTATGCATCAACTCCCGACTGACCCACCACGGTCCAGTTTCTGTGAACTGGGTTTGTACGAGCTCCTTAATCTCAACATTCAAGTCCCTCAGAAGATGTCCCCCTTGTTTTTCACAGCTCTCATGGGCTTCAGCCCATGGCATGGATTGCTGAACAAACTCATACGATATTCCCCTCAGAATTCTCCTGCCATAATCTTCTTTCTTGTGTCCATTTTCTTCTGATTCATCCTTACAAGTTGTAAGTGGCATCAAAAAAATTGAAATCCAACAATAAACAAGCACTAGCTTTGAGAAAGCCATGACTGATAATAGGTGAAAAGCAACCTTCAGTCTAGGAATGTTTGTGTGGACTAAAAAACAGGGAGCCTACGTACATCTTAGGCAAATCTGAAATCTCACTTTGTGAAAACAGTGAATGTGAACTAACTTCATTAGGGAAATGGGAGCAGGCACTCAAATACATGCAAAATCTGACTTTAAACCAAGACTCTCCATTCCAAAAGCCTCCAAAACATTGCTATCCATCATCACAGATTTGTGAAATAAAGACATTTTGATTTTAAGTCACACTATCCTGTGCAGTGATTATGGAAAACTAGTTATTTGTAATTCTCTGTATTACTAATTACTTAACACTGTATAATAGAAAAATAAGGAAAAGCACACTGTAAACGTATAGGCTACTTTGGCAGTACTGATGGTAATTCCATGGAATTTTGATATATTTTGTAGAACAGTAGCTGTATATATAAAAAAAAGTTATGGAAGTCTGGTCCTAAGACATTAAACGTTTTCATACTTAGAAAAATATATAATTTTAGTACTAAATATACTAAGTAATAAAATATTTTATTGAAATATTATATTCGTATGCCTACACGTCTCTCTTTTACCCAGTGCAACATAAACTGTGCTTAAAATGGTCAAAATTAACATTGTTGAATGTTACAGTAACTCCACTCAATTAACTGTTCATATCATACATTTAGCTGTGTTATAAAACAAATATCTCAAAACTAATTTCGCTGTCAGGGGCGCGCCTCTACTTCATTCTCGCGAGATTTCATTCAGGAAGTGAACAGCGAACACGTTGTTTGGATGGCGTTGTACAACACTCATGGCGGGACGACTGAAGGTGAATAAGCGATGTATCGCTGTTCTTAGATAAAGTTTTGGGTTCTTTTTTAAAAGTCTCGCCAGATCAAGCAGAGCATGCATTTACAGATAAATAAGTGGCACTTTTTGTTGTTTTGCGTCTCACGTTGAATCAGCTCCTGGTTTTCCCAGTTCGTGTGAATATAAAATCACAGTAAACCCTCTGTAATCTCCTGAAATCAGAAGATACTATGTTTATTTGATTGCTATGGTAACTTTAAATGCATTACACTTTAAGAAAAAAGTGTGACATTAGGGTGACATTCAGTACTATGGTATTACAGTGCATTATACCACCACTGATCCATAGTGTTGACCTAGGACTTTTTGTAAAGGTTTTATAGTGGTAAGACTGTTTGTTTTCAAGTCTTGTTTTAGTGGATACTTACATAGCCTGTGATATATGCAAATTTCAGAACTAAAGGCAAAATCTTTGATGAGACTACATAATCAGTTTTGAGTTTTAGTGCACGTTTGGGGTCGTTTGTTTTAAAATGGGGCACTATCTTTTTTGATGATAGAGAAAAAATTGTGGTCCCTTCTTGCTTAAGTATCTTCTCTTGATCTTTGCAGAAACAAGCGAAAGATGCCTTAAAGATCATAGGATGTGGCAGTGCCCTGTTCCTGGGATACCTCACAGCCTCCGGAGATGAGCGTTTCTATGCCAGCTCTCTCATGCCTGTGCTGCAGAGGTTTGTGGGAGCAGAGACGGCTCATGTCATGGCTGTTCGGGTGATTGGTCTTGGACTTGTGCCTTACAACAACTACAAGGACCCAGCCTCACTGGTCAGTGTGTTAACCATTTGTGATAAATTGCAATATGGATCCTTTTCACAGATTGATGATGCATTTCCATAGTTTTTAGTTCAGTTTAATTGTTTTAGATTTTCATTTTTACATTTTAAAGGATATAGTCCACCCAAAAGTGAAAATTCTGTCATTAAAGGGATAGTTCACCGAAAAATGAAAATTTTATATTTATCTCCTTGCCCCCAGGGCATCCAAGATGCAGGTGACTTTGTTTCTTCAGTAGAACACAAACGAAGATTTTTAACTCAAACCGTTGCAGTCTGTTAGTTAATGGTACCAATGGCTTTGAAAGGAAAAAAAAACATACACAGACAAAACCAAATTAAACCCTGCGGCTCGTGACGATACATTGAGGTCTTTAGACATGAAACAATTGGTCTGTGCAAGAAACTGAACAGTATTTATATAGTTTTTTTTACCTCTGATCCGCCGCCCAGTCCAGCTGTCCTGAGTGCGTTCACACAACAGCCAGCGCGTGACACGTCATCTTCTTCTTGCTTTACGGCAGATCGCAAACTTCTAAGTGCATTACTGCCACCTATCTCTCAAATGGACCATTGACACTCCTAATTGAGATTGTAGATAGAGTGTCAATGATCCATATGAGAGATAGGTGGCGGTAATGCACTCATAAGTCTGCGATCTGCTGTAAAGCAAGAAGACTCATTTTTACAAACCCCTCCTTTGCGTGATGCTAATCTGAGGTGATTGGTCCGATTGGTCTCATTTTCATTTCATCTTGTCTGTAATGCCTGATAAAGCAGCGTTTGTGAGCGCAGTGCTGATTTGTGTACAGCGTTACCAGGAAACCGCTATTTTTAATGCTCCAAAAGCGGCACCTAGTGGCAAAGAATGAATTTGCATTGTCATTCAGACCAATGCGAAAAGACCAACAAGTGGGCAGGCAGTATGCTAATGTTTCATGTTGACGTCAACATGAAATGGCTTGGGATTCGTTTTAAAAATTACTCAATGGTTTAGAGTCGACTCTTTCTTTTGAGAGACAATAACTTTATACACGGTGCACTTTCAGATTTAAAACTTTGCAGGATGTTTTCATTCCTTAGAGCTGTGTTACACACTGCATGAAAGGTAATTTTCAAAAATCCATAATAGGGGCACTTTAAGATATTTTTGATGAAAACCGAGAGCTTTCTGACCCTGCATAGACAGCAATGCAACTGAAATGTTCCCAGACCCAGAAAGGTAGTAAGGACATCCGTAAAATAGTCGAAAAAAATAACGTCTTTATTCAACAATTCTTTTCATAAAATCACATCTTCCTCCATTATCAAGGGTACCTCTGCACTTAAACAACGCATGCGCATGATGCTGCTGACGTAGAACATGCATGCGCTAAGCCTTCTTCACGTGCAGGAACGTATGTAAGTAACGGCGCCTTAGGGTTACGCGAAGGAGAATAATTGTTGAATAAAGTATTTTCGCTGAACAACTGATGTCACATGGACTATTTTATCTATGTCCTTGCTACGTTTCTGGGTCTGGGAACTAGAGGTCGACCGATAGTGGATTTTACCGATACCGATAGCTAGGTTGGACCACACTGGCCGATACCGATTAAACAACCGATAGTTTTCAAAATGGATACTTAAAGAAAGCTAGTGCTTTACTATTTAAAAAACAAAAAAACAAAAAAAAAACAGTAACCGTACTGAACCATACATTGTAAATGAATAAAAATATTAATATTATTTACTATATTGATCATTAAAGTTATTTCATAGTTTGCTAATGTTAAAACAAGAAACTTTAAAATTTTAAAAATGTAGCCTATTAGTAGCTAATAGTGAATGTTGAAATGAACACTCTAACAAGGAACAATACTTCTACAGTTTTCATTAATGCTACGAATGGACTCTTATTGTTAAGTATTACCATTTAATTTCAACAATTATGCTTAAAGATGGCCATCTTTAAATATCTACACAAGCCATAGCATTAAAATGACATACATATGGATATTGTATGTGTACTCACACACTTCATATGCATCTATTTTTTAACACTTGATGATTATCTAATAAAAAAAATAAAAAAAAAATGTTAGTCACACACTAGCGCACACAAAAGCGCAGTGCTGCGTCTAGGAGAACTCAGAGGTATCATATACACACACACACACATACACCATTGCGTTCAATTCAAGTGGCGGTCTAAAACAATTTATTTAATCCCCAAATGGACATAAGTTTGCTTCAAGAATGAACAATGTGGCATAAATGAGTATGAAGTTCGGTGTTTAAAAAAACAGAGCACGCGGAAAGAGAAATCGTGATCTATTACAGCTCTCTATATGAAGCATACAGACTTTATTAGAGCCACAGAAAGACAAACGTTTTGCTGAAAAATGCACAATACATAATTTATAGCCTAGAGTGAAGTCATTATGTACATTCACAATGATTTGGGACAAATATAATGTAATTTAATAGAAAACTATGTGAATGGCGCTCTGTTCCGCGGCAGGATTTTCTGTCAGCTGTATTTAAATGCGAGTCTGGAGTTTCCCGCTCTGTGCAGCGCGCAGTGTCACGTGTCAAAATAAACAACACGTGCTGTCAGTGATTTCCGCCTCTAGAGGCCGCTCTCGTACTGTATAATGCCAGCGGACCCTTCTCAGCCACTCCAGCAATGGTTGCAAACCGGAAAACTATCGGCATGGATTTTTGCCAATAACTGAAATGTTCCCAGTACCGATTAATCGGCACCGATAGTTGATTGTCGCAACTATCGGTGCCGATTAATCTGCAAAACCGATTAATCGGTACTGGGAACATTTCAGTTACATTGCTGTATATGGGAGGGTCAGAGAGCTCTCGGATTTAATCAAAAATATCTTAATTTGTGTTCCGAAGATGAACAAAGGTCTTACAGGTTTGGAATGACATGAAGGTGAGTAAATAATGACAATTTTAATTTTTGGGTGAACTAACCCTTTAATGTACATTTATAACACTACACGTTGTGCTTTCTCACCTTGGCATGAAATTATAGAAAATGAGTTAATGCTGTTGCGTAAGTGTTTCTGATACAAAGGATGGGGCAGTGATGGCAAATTTGACACCTTTCTTTCTTTTTGCCAATGTAATCAATCTCTTCATATTTTTTTCCTCTTTTGTACAGTCATGTACAGTCATACATTTTTTTTTTTCTTCTTAAATTTACCTCCAAGTCTAGGCTTTGTGCTGGCCAGTCATGTTCTTTAGAATGTCACCATGTACTGTAAGATTTGCCAGTAAGCATTAAGATTTATTTTTGCTGTAATTACAGAGTGATTGTCCACATACTTTGCTATGTAGTGTATGAGCATTACATTGGCCACTCTAGATATTGGTATAGGTAATTGGAAAAACCTGTATTGGTTTATCACTATTAGTTGGTCGGGACATTGTTTCAAGTGTTTTCTTTATTTCAAGGGAAATTTAAAGTAAAATTTATTTTCACATTTATTTCCATCAGGAAGTGCATGTGATGGGTCGAAAGTTTCAGAACCCAGTTGGGTTAGCAGCAGGCTTTGACAAGCACGGTGAGGCAGTGGATGGCCTCTATAGACTGGGCTTTGGTTTCGTGGAGGTGGGAACTGTAACCCCAAAGGCGCAGGATGGCAACCCAAAGCCACGTGTGTTTAGACTGGAGTCAGACCAAGCCGTCATTAACAGGTATGGCTACATTTCTTCTACAAAGACAGTTTTTGAATTTCTGATGTCTGTTTTTACCCTTTATAATTTAAAGCAGAGTTTTCCAACCTTTGTCTTGGGTATCTTTGTGTTGTCCATAGCCACCTCAGTAAGATTCACATTGCCCCTCAGCATAAATGAGTACACCCCTCTCAGAATTAATCAATTATTCTTTACTTAGAAGACATTAGGATTATTTGGAGATTTAATATTCAAGCAAGTCCGCTTGATCAATTATCAAAGAAGCATTTCATAATTATTCAGGAAAATGAGATTTTATCAAAGTGCTAAAATGTTGTTTAAAATATAAGTACATCCACCTGAAGCTTGCATAATAAAACTAATACATTTTTATTTTAAATTTATATTTTGTATAATATTATTTCTTTATTTAAACAGAAACAATTTGGTGTAAGTTAAAGGCAATTTTTGACCAAGAGATAAATAAGTAATTTCTTCTCAATTAAAGGTGTTACATAACCCACTGAATTCTCAGATGTAATGCTGACAATAATGGAACCAGCTGAGAGAGAACGTCTCGGTTACGTATGTAACCCTCGTTCCCTGAAGAAGGGAACGGAGACGTCACGTCGGATGACCGACGAATTGGGATCTTGCCAGAGAGACCAATCCACTTAGAGTGTAACTAAACGAGCCAATGGACATTGGCATGCGATCATTGCATCCAGCTGCCGCTGATCACAGCGTGAGTATAAGAGGCAGCGGGTGCACCGTGACATTCATGCTTTCGTTGAGGAGCCGAGCCGGTGACCCGGCCGCTCAGCGGTGGTACAGCGACTGTGGCGACGGGACGTGACGTCTCCGTTCCCTTCTTCAGGGAACAAGGGTTACATACGTAACCGAGACGTTCCCTTTCAGTCGGTCACTCCGAGTCACGTCGGATGACCGACGAATTGGGATCCCTACCAAAACGCCACAGGAGCTGCCCCTTCCAGTGCCCTGTGTAGGCCTCCTGATCCTTCCTATAAGGCAGACGATAGGACTGGGCTCTACACAGAGAAGGTCAACTACTGTTGTTCCTTGGACAACCCAGACAGTAGGACTTGGATAACACTGGGAAGCGTGCCCTTCCATTTGGAAGAGGCACACTGCGGAGTCATCTCCTCCCCGAGGGGGTTAAGTGGCATTTAGACATGTGAAGTAACCCCGTAGGTCAGTATTGCACATGGAAGTCTCTGAGATGGCACAGGCTGCATCATTAGAGATGGCAGAACATGGTCTGCCAGGGGAAACACGGCTCTAATAAGCATACCGTGGAATACACATATGGGATCCCGGCAGGGTCTCTCATATGGGCACTAGCCTCACATCAGATTTCAAGAATTCATTGGCTGAAAGGCCTGGCGCCGGACGCTCCGCCACATCCGGAAGCCGGAGTGCTGGAGGACTCGACAGGGTTTGCCTGGTTAAGGAACTCTCTGGAGAATTAGGCGAAAGAACGCCGCAAGCCGACTCTGAGCCGGGCCTCTCAGTGCCACTACCCGTTTGAGGTGAGAACACAGGAGGAAACCGGTTCAACACGTAGGCTATAAAACCTAGCGAACGTGTTAGGAGCCCAACCCGCAGCTCTACAGATGACTGCTAGCGAGGCACCACGAGCCAGCGCCCAGGATGATGCGACACCCCTAGTGGAGTGAGCACGCAACCTGAGTGGGCAGGGCACACCTTGTGCTCCATAGGCCAAGGTGATGGCATCCACTATCCAGTGGGCCATCCTCTGCTTGGAGACAGCCTTCCCCTTCTGCTGTCCTCCGTAACAGACAAAGAGCTGTTCTGAGGTCCTGAAGCTCTGAGTTCTATCTACATACTGTCGCAGTGCGCGTACAGGACAGAGCAAAGCTAGGGCTGGGTCTGCCTCCTCCAGGGGCAGCGCTTGCAGGTTCACTACCTGGTCCCTGAAGGGAGTGGTAGGAACCTTGGGCACATAGCCGGGCCGGGCCCTCAGTGTTACACTGGAGTCAGCCGGCCCAAACTCAAGGCACGATTCGTCGACCGAAAATGCCTGCAGGTCCCCGACCCTCTTGATCGAGGCCAACGCAGTCAGGAGTAGGGTTTTCATAGAGAGAAACTTCAACTCGACTGACTGCAAAGGCTCGAAGGGGGCAGTTTGTAGGGCTCTTAGCACCAATGCCAAATCCCAAGAGGGTAGGGAGGGAGGCCTAGGAGGGTTTAACCTTCTGGCCCCCCTTAGAAACCTGACAACCAGATCGTGCTTCCCCACCGACCTCCCCTCTACGGGGTCGTGGTGAGCGGAAATAGCAGCAACATAAACCTTAAGGGTGGAGGGGGACAGCCTACGCTCCAACCCTTGTTGCAAAAAGGAAAGCATGGCTCTGATCGAACATCTCCGGGGGTCCTCATGGTGAGAGGAACACCATTCGACGAACAGGTTCCACTTCAGCGCATAGGCCCATCTTGTGGACGGTGCTCGTGCTGAAGCGATAGTGAGAGCTACCTCCTGGGGCAGATCACCTAGAACCTCCGTGTCCCGTCCAGGGACCACACATGGAGTTTCCACAAGTCTGGACGCGGGTGCCAGAGGGTGCCCCGTCTCTGAGAAAGCAGATCCTTCCTCAGAGGAATCGGCCAGGGAGGGGCTGTCGCGAGGAGCATGAGTTCCGGGAACCAGGTCCTGTTGGGCCAATAACTGTTGGGCCTTGCCACTAACAAGACCTGCTCCTCGTCCTCCCTGATCTTGCACAGTGTCTGTGCTAGCAGGCTCACTGAGGGGGAACGCATATTTGCGCAGGCCCTGGGGCCAGCTGTGTGCCAGTGCGTCCGTGCCGAGAGTTGCCTCGGACAAGGAGTAGAACCACTGGCAGTGGGTGGTTTCTGGAGATGCAAACAGGTCTACCTGAGCAACTCCGAACCGACTCCAAATCAGCTGGACCGCCTGGGGATGGAGTCTCCACTCCCCAGGGAGTGCCGCTCGAGACAGCTCGTCGGCCGCCTGATTGAACACTCCTGGGATGTGGATGGCACGAAGGGACCTCAGATGCTTCTGACTCCAGTGGAGGAGGTGGCGGGTGAGTTGCGACGTGCGACGGGAGCATAAACCGCCTTGCCGGTTGATATACGCAACGGTCGCAGTGTTGTCCGTACGGACCAGAATGACCTTGCCCCGAAGGCGCCCTCTGAGGCGGCTCAAGGCAAGGCGTACTGCCAGCAACTCGAGGCAATTGATATGCCAACGCAGTTGGGAACCCGTCCACACCCCTTACACTGCATGCCCGTTGTACGTGGCTCCCCAGCCAGTGGCCGAGGCATCTGTGAATACGACAGCATGCCTGGATACCTGCTCCAAGGGCACTTCTGCCCGGAGGAACGAGGGATCTGTTCACGGGCTGAAGGTTTTGCGGCAGGCCGGTGTAATCTGAACCCGGTGAGTACTGCGTTTCCACGCCCACCTCGGGACTCGGCCATGAAGCCAGTGCTGAAGCGGTCTCATATGGAGCAGACCTAGCGGAACTATCGCCGCAGCTGCAGCCATATGCCCCAGGAGCCTCTGAAAGAGTTTCAATGGGACCGACGTCCTGCCTGATAAAGTCTTGAGGTAGTTCAGCACTGACTGAGCACGTTCCTGGGTGAGGCGTGCTGTCTGGTTGACCGAATCCAACTCCATGCCGAGAAAAGAGATCCTCTGCGTTGGCACGAGTTTGCTCTTTTCCCAGTTGACCCGAAGACCCAACTGGCTGAGGTGCCTGAGCACCAGGTCCCTGTGTGCGCACAACTGCTCTCGAGACTATGCAAGTATGAGCCAGTCGTCGAGGTAGTTGAGGATGCGCACACCCCGTTCTCTCAGGGGAACAAGGGCCGCCTCTGTGACTTTGGTGAAGACGCGAGGCGAAAGGGACAGCCCGAAGGGCTGGAGGGACCGGCTCTATCGCGTCCTTCGCCAGCAGGACTGCAATTTCCGCACGCAAGACAGGGGCATCGACGGCCTTGACTGAAGTGAACCGGATGCCCCCGAACTTGGGGGGACGCCGGGCGAACTGAATCGCGTAGCCGAGTCTGATGGTCCGCAGGAGCCACCGAGACGGACTGGGGAGCGCTAGCCAGGCTCCGAGAGACCGTACCAGCGGGACCAACGGGGCCACCGACATACCCGCAAACAGCGAGGTGGAACACAGGGACCCGGCCCGGAGCCTGTGACGGTGGGGGGCGGGGTCTGGGTGTGCAGTTTAACACTCACCTGATTCCTCCTCGTGAGGGAGGAAACACAGGAACCCTGCTTGAGGCTTGTGACAGCCTGGCGTGTGACGACTTGAAGCGGGGACTCGAGTGCTACCACCCTTACCTGGTTCCACGAATGGGCAGGAGGGGTGCTCTTGGGCAACTCACTGCTGCCTGCTGGCGAGAGAGGAGAAGGGAAGTGATCCCGTGATGCACGGTTCACCACTCTCCTCCTCTTGAGACCCAGAGATTGAGAAAACCGCTCTTTTATTGATGTTTTGGGAACAAAAACAAAAGATTCTCCACCCGGCCCTCCTCCGGGGGAGGGAGTGGTGCGGTCACCATCTCCCGACAAGCAGTCTCCACCATCTCTGGGTCACCCGTCTCAGGGCCTCTTGCACTTGCGCTTGCTGCCAGGTTTGGCGGGGGCCTGGATGGGCTGGGCGTCCTGCCTGCGACCGGCTCCACGACGCTGCCTGGTGGAAGGCTGCTGCGGGAGCGGGGGCAGCCGAAGGGGGGCGCCCACGGCGACGAGCAGGCTGAGGGGCTGCAGCCGGAGTGGAAGCAGCAGGTTTCCTCCGGCACATGATGTGTTTGATCGCCTCAGTCTGCTTCTGGGCTGACGGGAACTGTTGGGCAAAGCTCTCGACAGCGTCGCCGAAAAGGCCGGTCTGCGACACGGGAGCATTCAGGAACTGTACCTTCTCCTGCTCCTTCATGTCAGCAAGACACAGCCAGAGATGGCGCTCCTGGACCACTAACGTGGACATCGCACGACCCAGAGACTGTGCGGTCACCTTCGTCGCTCGAAGCGCGAGATCCGTCGCAGCACGCAGCTCATGTAGAACCGCCAGGTCATGACCACCCTCGTGCAGGTCTTTCAGGGCTTTGGCCTGGTGGACCTGCAGTAACGCTATGGCGTGAAGGGCAGAAGCCGCCTCCCCACAGGCTCTAAGCACTGCCAGTTAGACCTGACGAATACTTACAGGCCCGCGAGGGGAGACACGGGTCACCCCGCAGAGAGGTAGTGGCTGTTGGACATAGTTGCATGGCCACAGACCGCTCCACCGAGGGGATGCCCGCATACCCCAAAGCGGCCCCACCATCGAGGGTGGTGAGAGCGGAGGAGCCACAAGATTTGTTTCGGGTAGTAAAAGGTGCCTTCCACGATCTTGTAAGCTCCTCATGCACTTCCAGAAAGAATTGCACCAGAGGGGGGCGCTGAGAACCAACGGCAACCCCACCGGCTGCGGAGCACCTGAGGGGTGAGGAACTCCTCTTGGGGAAGCCCTCACCGTAATCCTCAAATCACCTCTGACTCCACCGGATCCAGCGCCGCCCCGGGAACGAACACTGGATCGCGGCAGAGGGACTCCGCCATGATTGACACAGCGGAGTCTATTATGCAACTCCGAGATGGTCATGTCCCCACAAGAAGAACATGAACCATCCAAGAAAGCTTCCTCAGCGTTCTGAATGCCCAGACACGTGAGGCAGCGATCGTGACCGTCCTGAGGCGCCAGGAAACGACCACACCCAGAAACGCACAGGTGATAAGACATCTTTAAAAAGACGCGATCACCCGTGTTACTCTTTTAGAGAAATTGCTCTTTCAGAGAAATGCTCTTTTAGTGCTGAAGCACGCAGGGGAGCTGGCCACCGCACACTCCTAGTGTGGCTGTCAGCAAAGACAAACTTTTTCTCCCGCCGACGTGACCACCGCTGCTGCGCCGTAACGCCCGCACTCGCTCGCAGAACACTCTCTGGAAGGGAAGAGCAGTAGCTTCACCACTACTGCTCGGCTCCGAAGTGAAAGGAAGAATTAATGCGGTGCACCCGCTGCCTCTTATACTCACGCTGTGATCAGCGGCAGCTGGATGCAATGATCGCATGCCAATGTCTATTGGCTCATTTAGTTACACTCGAAGTGGATTGGTCTCTCTGGCGAGATCCCAATTCGTCGGTCATCCGACGTGACTCGGAGTGACCGACTGAAAGGGAACTGTGAGGAGACTTATTTCTTTGAATAAAAGTAACACAGAAATAATAATAAAAAAATTAAAAGATTTGTGACGAGATCCCTAAAGTGATCAGGGCCCGTATTCATGAAAAATCTTAGTGCTAAGAGTTGCTCCTAGCAAACAAAACTAAATTTGTTTATTCACATTTGTTTATTATATTTATAACAAAATTCTTAGAAATGTGGGTGTTTCCTCTTAAAATTAAAGAAAAGATCATAGTAAAGAAAAAAGTAATTCAGAAAGCATCTTAACCCTTAAAAGAGGTCTTAAGATCCAAAATTGTTAGGAGTACAGACGAGGACTTTTAAGAGGCTTAAGAGTTTCTTTAGCAGTGGAGAAAGTGGACGAAACATGAAGAGGGAGAAGAAATGTGTTGCACACAATGCATGACAGTGAGTTAATAAGACGCTACATATTAGATCGTGCAGGAATCATGTTTGTGACTGATCTTATTAGAGACACACTAACATCTCCGACACCGCACAAAAATGCCATGGCGCCAGAAATGGACGTAATCACTACATTAACATATTTGGAAACTGGAAAAATGCAACTATGCAGCAGCGATGATTTGGGTCTGTTACAGCACTTTCAGAACCTTATTGTGTCGCTGTTCATTTCCTATAAAATATGTTAAGCATGACAGCATGGTGAATAAAGAATAAAGAAAATATACATATATAATGTGTGTGTGTGTGTGTGTGAGAGAGAGAGACAGAGTACGGTAAAACAGGAAAAATTACGCCTGTAATTTCAAAGCTTAAAATAAACCCTACTCTTAAAAGCACTCTTTTATTTCCTTGGACAACTAACCAATCACAGTCTTCAAAAGACTGTGTCATAGCTAGCAATGGGGTCAGCCCCGACTCCTCACTAAGATTAAAGTTTTTGTCTTTTCTTCGCTCAGAGTTGCTCTCAGATTGGTCCTGAATCACTTTTAAGCTAAGACTCCTAGGCTTAGTTCACACTGCAGGTCTTAATGCTCAGATCGGATTTTTTGCTGAAATCTGAATTTTTTGCGCTGTTGTTCACATTGTCATTTACTGCCATCAGTCTCATGTGTGAACCGTATATGGCCCTGAAGTGACCCGCATGCGCAGAAGAAGACGTGACGTCAGATGCAGCGCACTGTGTTTGTGGAAATAAAAATGGAAGCTGCTTGTGTTTAGCAATTTTTATGTTAATGTGCAATCAGAGCCTAAATAACGAAGTGATAAGAAGAAGAATATGAAGAAGAATATTAAGAAGAAGGAGAGCACGATTTCCTCCAGCGCAGAATTGTGACGTCTGTCGCATTTCAATGAAGTAAAAATCGTATGAAATGCAACATGGCCGTTCAGACTGAAGTCGCATTGCAAAACATCGGATATGTATCTGATTTAGGACCACATATGAAAGTGGCCTGGGCCTGATTTGAAAAAATCGGATTTGTGCTATTCAGACTGTCATAAGAAAATCAGATATGGGTCACATTTGGGCAAAAAGTCGGATTTGGGTCACTTTAGCCTGCAGTGTGAACCTAGTCCTAGTTAGAAATTTTTAAGCTAAATTAGGAGCTCTCTAAAAGGATTCTTAGAATCTTTAAGAATACGGGCCCAGACCTTCCTTTTAAGCTTTTTGAGCAACAAAGACCAGGACATTTAAGGTAGTCATCCTCCAGGAGTTAAACAGGACAGATATGACAGTTTGTCATGAACTAGTACACTCAATGCCAAGAAGGGTCAGAGTTGTATATTTTATATGCTACTATTATGTACTTTATGCTAGTATAAAGTTATGGAGGACTGAGTCCTAGAATATGACACATTATGACAATTTAATCTAGGATGTACTAATTTCTTTGACACTTAATTTGAACGAACATTGACTAATCTACTTATTTTTCATATGTGACCCTGGACCACAAAACCTGTCATAAGTGTCAATTTTCAAAATTGAGATTTATACATCATCTGAAAGCTGAATAAATAAGTATAAATAATAAATAATATTTGGCCGAGATACAACTATTTGAAAATCTGGAATCTGAGGGTGCATAAAAAAAAAAATACTGAAAAAAATCTTCTTTAAAGTTGTCTAAATAAAGTCCTTAGCAATGCATATTACTAATCAAAAATTACTAAGTTTTGATATGTTTATGGTAGGAAGTTTACAAAATATCTTCATGGAACATGATCTTCACTTAATATCCTAATGATTTTTGGCATAAAAGAAAAAAAACAAATTTTGACCAATACAATGTATTTTTGGCTATTGCTACAAACATACCCCAGCGACTTAAGACTGGTTTTGTGGTCCAGGGTCACATTTATGAATGATATTTTCTCTATATGTTTAAAAAAAAAAAAAAAACAATTTTGCCATCTTTCCATGAATTGTCTTGCTGATCATTAAGAAAAAAGTATTTTGTATTTGTTCAGGGGGGGTGTACTCATTTATGCCGAGTACTGTACTATATTCTGTGAAGAGTATAATCCATGATTTATAGAATTATTATAGAACCCAACACTTTGCTCTTTTCTTTTCTTTTCTTTTCTTTTGTCTTAAAAGGAGCTAAACATTTCAACTATTAAAATATACTATATAAAAAAAAAAACCTGCTAAATTTGCTGTTATCAATTATCAGAAAGTACCAATACAGCTTAAGTTGTCTCACACTGCTTAAGTTGTCTTGTTGAGTCAAGTTTTTTTTTTTTGAGTAAGATGGCATTAGCATCTCTGTCACACAAACAGTGTTTATTTTCACCATGGAGAATATGCAAATGAGGTGCAGACTAGCCAGCTTCTCCTGCAGAAAGCTTCCAGTTCAGCATTCAGTCATGCACTTTGCTTCAGTATAGCTTTAGTATAGCTGTGATCAGTCCAGTGAATACAGGTTTATGTTTTTAAACTTATTATATGTTTTTAAATATTTCTGAAACTTCAATACACACTGATACATGTGCTTTTTCATTAATACTCAGTGAAAGTGAATTTTCTTCCAAATGGAAAATATTTGAAAAAGTATATTGAATACGCTTGAAATTAATCTGAATTTCTGGCTGGACAAGGTTTTCTATTTTATAAGTGAATAATGAAAAGAATGTCTTTGGTCTGTTAAATTTGCTGACGTTAACTTTAAACAATAAAAAAATATATATAATTGATATCAGTCGCACACCAATATCGTCAGCCAGTGTTCGTACAGATTCTTCACGGGCATTCAAACAAGGGTGGAGTCCCTCCGGATGGAGTAAATGAGTGGCATTTGTCCATGTTGCAGGTTTTGAATGCCAAATGCTGCTTGCCATTTGAAAGTTGAAATTAGGACTTTCTCTTTCAAGCTTGTGATTTGAACAACCCTAACCTACCTATTAAACTGTAGCATCACTGCTGTTTATGCTACAGACGTGAATGATGGCTTCAGTTGTGGTATTTTTTTAAAACAATTGTAAAAAGACCCATAGACTTAAACTCAAGGTGGGGTCTTTTGACTTTTTTCAAAAAGCAACTGCCTAGAAAACTAGTAAAATTTGGTGAACCATCCAGAAAAAACTTAGTGACTCTTCAGAAAATGTAATTATCTTTTTTTTTTTTTCAGTGATGCTGTCAGATGGAAATTACTTTTTTTTTTTTTTTTTCACATGATTATCAAACTCCAGTGTCATGGAATTTACTTGATACTGCAGTGAATACCATCTGCCATCCTGGTGTGACCACAAACCATGGTAGTAACATGGTACTTTTGTAAATGTCAAATACTTTTGTATAGTGCAAATATTTCATCAATAATTTATGTATTATACCTTTAGCGTGGTTTGTGTATTTCAGATATGGGTTCAATAGTTGTGGCCTTTCTGCACTGCAAGAAAGGTTGAAAGCCAGAAAGAATATCCAGTCAGAACTAACAAAAGGTAAATAATAAACACAATTTCCTAATTTTAGTTGTATTTACTTTGAAGGCAGCAGGTTTATGTGGGGAACTGGGGATTTATTTATTTTTTATTTTTTCCTCAAGACTGTGAACATATCTTTACATAACATAATTTCCCTTAATGCCTTGAAAATAACAAAGACATTCAGTACTTTTTCCTACTTATTTGAATACATCTGTTCAGCTGTGCCAGGAAAAGTCCTACTGCCCTGTAACAGTATACATTTCCAATATCAGCAGGTAAACCTCTTGGCATCAATCTGGGGAAGAACAAGCTTTCTACAGATGCGGTGTCAGATTATGTGGAGGGAGTGCAGACAATGGGCCCTCTCGCTGACTACCTAGTAGTTAATGTTAGCAGCCCCAACACTCCTGGCCTTAGAGACCTACAGGGCAAGGGAGAACTGCGCCACCTTCTGGACAAGGTAGTTCATCATTTCAGTGATGAAGGCATATATAAAGTAGGGATGGGCAATACCACACTTTTTAAATTCAATACAGACACAGAACTGATACGTTTTCAATACTGATTATTTCTTAAACGGGTATGTGATTTTTCAAAATAATATTCAAAAACAAACAAACAAAAAAATAATTACATGTAAAGACAAATCACATTTACATGACACATACTAGCCATTGATATACATAAACAAATATGGGCACAATTAAATAAAAAATCTCTACCAATAGGTGTAAAATGAATCTTGTATTTTACAGAAATCTAGTGATTTAATAGTAATATATTTTAATAAAAGTAATATTTTAATATAAATATGAATAAAAAAAAAACGTGTCAAATCATCGGATCTTGCTGTATGTTTTTCTACAGGTGAAAAGTAGCATCACACCAAACTTTCCTTTTCCTTTCTGCCATTCTGTCCATCTCTCTCAGTACAATATTTACATGTGACAATTAACCACAAGAATCTCTTTCTATTCATACATTATACCATGATGGTATATGAAATAATCTGCTATAATATAATAAAAAAAATTCTCAAATGGTGTTTCAAACTAATTTTATTTTGTAAGAATACATTGTTACTTCTCAGTGACCATCAATGAAGAAAGATACCAATAATGGTGGGCATCTGTGAAAGCTAACCAGCCAAACTGTGGCATGGTCTCAAAGTTCACAACATATAAAATCATAGCAGTAACAGAGTAAAAAAGAAGTGATATGAAAAGGAATTGCTGATTAAAGTGTTTAGTATATTTATATACAGCTGTTCAATTAGTCCTCTATCATTTCCATGATATCACTGTACTACAGTAAGTCTAGATTTTGTATAAAAGTGAAAGCTTTTGCTTCAAAACAAGTGAAATCTGTTTTGTCAGATACAGGTTGAATCTTGCCTTAAAACAAATGAATGACCAAAATGAATTATTACGTTGTCTTAAGTGTTATTCAGCTTTGTATTTTCTTTTTCCACTCTATCATTTGGTGCTGGTGGTTATTCAGGTGCTTAAAGAGCGGGATTGCTTGCGGAGTGAGAACCGACCGCCTGTGCTGGTGAAGATTGCGCCAGATCTTTCGACACAGGACAAGCAAGACATTGCTGAGGTCATCATGGAGGTCAGTCTTCACAGACTAAACAGATTACATGAAAATTTTGTGCCCAATTCATTTAGAAGATAGGAAAGATTTTGTGTGTTTTTCAGGTTGGTGTTGATGGTTTGATGGTTTCCAACACCACAGTTTCCAGGCCAGACACCCTAAAAGACCTAAATAAACATGAAATAGGGGGCCTCAGTGGTCAACCTCTGAAAGAGCTGTCCACTCAAACAGTGCGAGAGATGTACACATTGACACAAGGTACCCTTAAATGGTAACAGGCCAAAGCCTTATTTTTGTCTTTTACACATTTAATTTGTATTTGGAATTTGAAATGATAGATTGAAATGTCCAAAGTGGATTTGGTTAATAAGGAAATAAGCTTTTGTGTGAGTTTGTAGGGAAGTTACCCATTGTTGGAGTTGGTGGAGTGGCCAGCGGACAGGATGCCCTAGATAAGATTCGTGCAGGAGCTTCTCTTGTCCAGCTCTACACGGCTCTAGTATACCAGGGTCCGCCTGTAGTCAGAAAGATCAAAAGAGAACTTGATGATCTACTAAAGTGAGTATACCAATGTTTTGCTTTCCATTTTTTTTCTAGGTATTAAGAAACAAAGGTATTAAACACATTTTTGTTTCCTTTTTTAGAGCACAAGGTTTTACATGTGTAGCAGAGGCAGTAGGTGCTGATCATAGAGCAACAGAGAAAACTGCAAAACTGCAGACCTAAAAGGAAGGCTCACACACCAGATGTGATGTGTTGTCAGAGAGTTTGGCTGCTCATAATGCATTCTGGATTTACTGTTGCACATTGGTCTCATTCCATATTTTCTTTTAAGCATAATTTTGGAGTCATTTATTTACAAGATTGGAACCTCTTATATAAAAATGTATTGTGGTTTAGGCATGCTCTGGTGACATGACTCATGCCTTGCTGGTGTTGTAAATGAATTCTAGGTAATGTAAAAATGCAAACATGAGTGGCTAACATATCTGATATTTTATGCCTCTGAGTTAAAGAAATATGTGAATTTGAATAAATGTTGTGCACTGCTTAAGATTTGTATATAAAATGTAAACTAATCACAGTGGTAATGCATTTGATTTCATTACATTTCTGAAATTTTGATGACCATGATTTCTATAGGATGAGCTTTATGCTGTTTGTATCTCTAGACCATGACTAAATACTTGACATAAACTCCCAACCTCACTAAATATCTGTGACATACCATTAGATTTAACTGTAACTTTTTCATCATATTAAATCGTTTTGTAATTTATTTATATATATATATATATATATATATATATATATATATATATATATATATATATATATATATATATATATATATATATATATATATATATATATATATATATATATATTTATGCACAGAAATCAATGTTTTTGGAAAGTGTTTCAAATTTTTAAACACATGGGACAAAGATTCAAGGCATATCAGTAGTCTTTTATTTATATATATATATATATATATATATATATATATATATATATACACATACACGTATAGGTGCATCTCAAATTAGAATGTCGTGAAAAGTTCATTTTTTCTTATTTTTGAAACTTATTTCAAAAAGTAAAACTTTCATATATTTTAGATTCATTACATGTAAAGTAAAACTTTTTTATTTTTTAATTGTTTTAATTTTGAGGATTAGAGTTTACAGCTCATGAAAGTCAAAAATCAGTATCTCAAAATATTAGAATATTTACATTTGAGTTTCAATTAATGACAATCCCTACAGTATAAATTCCGGGTATCTCTGGTTCTTTGAAACCACAATAATGGGGAAGACTGCTGACTTGGCAATGGTCCAGAAGATGAACATTGACACCCTCCACAAAGAGGGTAAGTCACAGAGGGTCATTACTGAAAAGATGTGGCTGTTTACAGAGTGCTGTATCAAAGCATATTAAATGCAAAGTTGACTGGAAGGAAGAATTTGGGTAGGAAAAGGTGCACAAGCAACATGGATGACTGCAAGCTTGAGAATACTGTCAAGCAAAGCCGATTCAAACACTTGTGAGAGCTTCACAAGGAGTGGACTGAAGCTGGAGTCAGTGCATCAAGAGTCACCACGCTCAGACGTCTTCAGGAAAAGGTCTACCAATGCACTTCTGAACCAGAAACAACGTCAGAAGCGTCTTACCTGGGCTGTGGAGAAAAAGAACTGACTGTTGCTCAGTGGTCCAAAGTCCTCTTTTCAGATGAAAGTAAATTTTGCATTCATTTGGAAATCAAGGTCCCAGAGTCTGGAGGAAGAGTGGAGAGGCACAGAATCCATGTTCCTTGAAGTCCAGTGTGAAGTTTCCACAGTCTGTGATGATTTGGGCTGCCATGTCATCTGCTGGTGTTGGTCCACTGTGTTTTCTGAAGTCCACAGTCAACGCAGCCATCTACCAGGAAATTTTAGAACACTTCATGCTTCCTTCTGCTGACAAGCTTTATGGAGATGCTGATTTCATTTTCCAGCAGGACTTGGCACCTGCCCACACTGCCAAAGGTACCAAAAGCTGGTTCTATGATCATGGTGTTACTGTGCTTGATTGGCCAGCAAACTCGCCTGACCTGAACCCCATAGACAATCTATGGGGTATTGTCAAGAGGAAGATGAGAGACACCAGACCCAACAATGCAGATGAGCTGAAGGCCACTGTCAAAGAAACCTGGGCTTCTATACCACCTCAGCAGTGCCACAAACTGATCACCTCGATGCCACGCCGAATTGAGGCAGTAATTAAAGCAAAAGGAGCCCCTACCAAGTATTGAGAACATATACAGTAAATGAACATACTTTCCAGAAGGCCAACGATTCACTAAAAATGTTTTTTTTTTTTTATTGGTCAATTTGTTGAGATAGTGAATTGGTGGGTTTTTGTTAAATGTGAGCCAAAATCATCACAATTAAAAGAACCAAAGACTTAAACTACTTCAGTCTGTGTGCATTGAATTTATTTAATACACGAATTGAATTACTGAAATAAATGAAGTTTTTCATGACATTCCTGTGTGTGTGTGTGTGTGTGTGTGTGTGTGTGTATACACATACATACAGTCATGGCCAAAAATATCAGCACCCTTAATTGGTAAATATGATCAAAGGCGGTTATAAAAATTAATCTGCATTGTTAATCCTTTTGATATTTTATTTTCAAAATTCACAAAAATCTAACCTTTCATTAGATAAGAATTTAAAATGGGGGGAAATATTGTTATGAAATAAATATTTTTCTCTAATACTCATTGGCCACAATTAACAGCACCCTTTTATTCAATACTTTTTGAAACCTCCATTTGCCAGTTTAACAGCTCTGAATTTTCTCCTATAATGCCTGATGAGGTTAGAAAACACCTGACAAGAGATCAGAGACCATTCCTTCATCCAGAATCACTCCAGACCCTTTAGATTCACAGCTCCATGTTGGTGCTGCTTCTCTTCAGTTCACCCCACTGATTTTCTATACGGTTCAGGTCAGAGGACTGGAATGGCCAGCAGAAGCTTGGTTTTGTGCTCAGTGACCCATTTTTGTGTTGTTTTTGAGGTTTGTGTTTGGATTATTGTACGGTTGGAAGATCCAAACATGGCCCATTATAAGATTTCTAAAAGATTTCTAATCACTTATAGATTTTTTATCTGTTGGTATTTGATAGAATCCATGATGCCATGCGTCTAAACAAGATGTCCAGGACCTCCAGCAGAAATATAGGCCCACAACATCAAAAATACAGCAGTATATTTCATTGTTCACATGGGGTACTTTTTATCCTTGTGTTCACCAAACCCATCTTGAGTGTTTGCTGCTAAAAAGCTCATTTTTCAGTTTCATCTGACCATAGAAGCCAGTCCCATTTGAAGTTCCAGTCGTGTCGGATAACTGAATATGCTGGAGTTTGTTTTTGGGTGAGCTAGTAGAATTTTTCTTTAAACCCTCCCAAACAACACGTTGTGATGTAGGTGCTGTTTGAATTTTTGAAACCTAAAATTTGAATTTTTTTTTTTCTCAACTATTAGACTCAACTATTTTCTGCAATTCTCCTTGGAGAGTCTTTAGCCACTCAAACTCTCCTCCTCACCGTGCATTAGGACGATATAGACACATGTCCTCTTCCAGGCAGTTTCGTAACATTTTATGTTGATTGGACATTCTTAATTATTGCCCTGATGGTGGAAATGGGAATTTTCCCTGCTCAAGCTACTTCACTAATTTGTGAAGCTCAATTATCTTTTGCTGCACATCAGAAAAATATTCTTTGGTTTTTCTCATTGTGATGGATGATTAAGGGAATTTGGTTATCGTTTTCCCTCCTATTTATATTTCTGTGAAACAGGAAGCCATGGCTGGGTAATTTCATGTTCATAATCACCCTGGAGTGCTCAAAATTGTGAATATTAATGGGAACATACTTCAGAGATATTTTACTCATAATAATTTCTAGGGGTACCAATAATTGTGCCCAACGTGTATTTGAGAAAAACATTTATTTCATAACGATATTTCCCCCCATTTTAAATTTTTATTATCCAATGAAAGGTTAGATTTTTGTGATTTTTAAATAAAATATCAAAAGGATTAACAATGTAGATTAATTTTCACAGCGGCCTTTGATCATATTTACCAAGGGTGCCAATATTTTTGGCCGTGTGTGTGTATATATATATATATATATATATATATATATACACACACACACACACGATCAGGTTACTTAATAGAGTTCACCAATGTGATTAGTCACATGACTGTTAGAATACTACCTACTTTATCTCAATCCCTCTTTTATTGGAAGCTTTTGTTGTGCAATTAATTAGTAATATTTGAATGAGTATGGCCTTTCTACAATAACAATGGAAAATCTGCTTCTGCAGATTGATAAAACTACAGTAGGTATCAGTGTAAGACGACTACCATAGTAAGCAGTGCCAGCATAAAGAAAAAATGACTGGTGCTCTTATTATTCCAATTAAAGCAAATGTTGTACCTGCTACACCTGTCAGGCAGACCAAGCTAAATCCTATACTCCAGGATCCTCAAATCTGGCCCACGAGATCCACTTTCCTGCAGAGTTCAGCTCTAACCCTAATCAAACACACCTGAGCTTGCTAATCAGTGTCTTGAAGATCATTAGAAAATCACAGGTAGGTGAGTTTGATCAGGGTTGGAGCTAAACTCCCTCCAGGGAAAGATTTAAGGAACCCTGCTACACTCTGTCGTAGCCCATTGAAAAAGACATTACAATTTGCTTTAAGCAAAGTGATACCACTACATACTGGGAAGGCAAGTGGCTATGTTTATAATGGCATACTACTCTTAATGTTTATAAAGTGTAGTATAGTATTACACACATTTTCTGTTTGCATTCATTAACTGGATGACTTCTAGTAAACAAGTCAACAAATTTCATGTTATTACATACAGTGACATCTGATAGGCTTGACATCTCCTTGGATTAAACATGTATATAATATAGAAAATCTTAAGTTTTTAAAGCAGAGTACATGAAAAAGAAGTGTGCTCTGTAAAAGACATTAGGACTATTTTAAGAACATTTTGCTGCAGCATGACCTGAAGGCCTTGAAATGCACAGAGGGAGCTGTATCAGAACTCTTCATGACATCTGTCCATGTACTGAAACTGAAGCACGGTTGGGTTATGCAATAACATACAAGCTAGTTTACCACAGATATAAGCTTTGGAATGGCCTAGTCGAAATCCAGATTTAAATGCTGTGGCAGGGCCTGGAATGAACAGTTCATACTCGAAAGTCTACAAATCACTGAGCTGAAGCAGTTCAGGAATGGAGTAGGTCAGGAGTGGCACAAAACAAATTTTAAACAATTGTGTGTTGGCAATTGGTTGCAGTTATTGCTGCTAATGGAGGCATAACCAGTTATTGGCTTATTAAGGGGGCAATCATTTTTTCACATAGGATGTTATATAACATCAAAGAATAATTAAAATATATCACCCAGTCCCATGAAATAAAACTATAAGATACATGTCTTTAATACTTTAAATTGTAAAGTTCTAAATCTTAAGAAGCTGGAGCCAAAGCTTTATGGAAACAAGGCCATAAAATTGGCAGTGCTTAAATGTTACACCTTGCAAATACACACTGCTACTACAGTACATGTGCAGCTAAACAAATCACCATTACCTTTACCTCATGGAAACAAAGAAATTGTTTCCATGAGGTAACCAAATCCTTTTTTTTTTTTTTTTTTTTAATCTTTGGTTGTTCCCAAAGGTGCTCCCTCTGTTGTGTTAACATTTCCAAATCAACGTGGCCAAACACTGTTTGTAACAAAATGTGAAGACAATTCAGCCCATAACCCATCTTCAGAAACACTAAATCCACATCAAGTGTTCTGACTCTAACCATTCTATTTCTCACTTGATTTTATTATTATCTTTCTGTTTGTCATGAATACCTCTCACAAATTAGTGAATCAAGGTAAGAAAATTAAACTTGAAACTTTCCACAAAGATTTGTATGCTGTTCGTTAACCCTTCTCAATATTAAACAGACATACAAAAAAAGAAATCAGAAGACACTTGGTGGGGTTCACAAATTCACAAATTGTGCATTAATTTATATTGAATATTTAAAAAAAAAACAAGTAGCTCTACCAAAATGTACAGTTTTGTCCATATTTACTCACTCTTATGTTGCTTACTCTCTCTCTCTCTCACACACACACACAAATAAATATGCAAAGCTTGTAAACAAAACATCTTAGCCACTGCTAACAAAAGAAGTGTGAAAATGATTAAATATATATATATTTTTTAAAGTTACATTCGATGATCTTATTCCCTGACTATTGTTCCCTCTGGTGAGCTGTGTCAACACCTCTTAGGCGTGATCTTATTAAGTGATCTTACTGTATGTGTGATCTATTAAGTGATCTTATGTGTCAGACTTTTTTTTTAAAGAATAAATGTACATTTTTTTTTTGCTCAGATTGGAGAACAGACAGAACCTCCCTCATTTATGTCATCATCTCTCAAAGTTCAGCAGGTACATTAGGGATATGTTCAGGAAGAGGTGCAATTTGTAGGTGGATTTAAGAAAAAAAAAAAAAACATTTCAAAGGTTACTTCTGAACATTTAGGAAGATTCATAGTATGTTGTGCCATGTTGGCTTTGTCACATGAACTGTAGCATCAGTTGCATTGCTTTACTGCCATTCACAACTCAAATTTATGGGATAGCAAAGTTTCCATTGAATTTACATTTCGTCAGGAGTTAGTTGGTCATTCGCGTTCTTCTCACAGACTGTTTTTTTTTTTTTTTAATGAATTATATGAATACTCTCAATTTGGACTTGCTACTTTTTTGGCATACTTTTTTCACTGTATAGACCCTTTTTGCGCCGACCTCACGATTACGTCACCGCGCTAGCTGGAGGCAAAACAAAGGGAAAACTGGAGGCGGCCCATTCAAACCAGCGCAGATTCGGCTACATGAGGAGCTTAAAATATCATCTTGTTGTGATGTTGGATGCAAGAATCGACGTAGTACAGGCTCCAATTTGAAATTTTAACGCATACCTGCTGCCACTGCCGGACAAAAAACCGACAACAGCTGTGGTTAAACGCGATAAAACGAGAGGACTGGACAGAAACTATCTTCAGAAATGCTGCGTTTGCAGCGCAAACTTATTATCAGAAAAGGTTAAATAAAGTATTGTCTTTTGTTGTTATGGATTATGGTTTGTGTTACGTGTCTAAAGATTTCTTATGCATCTCACAACTATGAAATAATGTCTGTGTGCATGTGTGTAAAACAACAAACTGACGATGTATATGCTTAATCATCTGTAATTGTTGTGATTGATAGCGGCTGGACTTTCTAAGAACTTAGTAAGAAAGAATAATCAAATACAGAAAGTTCAAAATTAATTTCTGGAATGTTTATTTCCAGAAACTATTCACATCTTCCTTTAAATGTACTGTAGGGTGAATTCGGGTAATCTGGGACATTTTTTGCAATTTTGACTTCTGCGATTTATTTCGATATCTATCTAACACATTAGATTTTTCTGAAATCCCTAAGATGTTTTCTAACCACACCAGAAGAAATAATGTAGATATTATGCCCAGAGGAGACATGCCACACCTATTAAGTGTTTTTGTGCCCCACAAAAAAATTCTGCCTGAATTTGATAATCTGGGACATATGTATTAGGCCTAAAAAAATGCGTGTGTGTGTGAGTGCGTTTGTGAAAAGAACATTGCGAACTGACCTGGGTGCAGATCCCCCTCCTGCTCAGTGATTTGAACCGTTGTATATACTAAACTAACTGGGAATTTGGGAAATTAAATTAACGGTTTACTTCATCCTGATACCTTTGCATGCTATTGGAATACGTTTCCCAGATTCCATCTCTGTAGCATCTCTAGCTTAAAGCTACTTTGAATTTGTGCTAATGTTATAACCTCCAGAATTAACACCCATTTATCATTATGGCATATATTAACCCTTGTCATTAGATTTATAAAGTCCCTAAATGCATATTTTCCCAATTTGAAGACTGTCCCAGATTACCCAAAGCATGCTGTCCCACATTCTCAATCATATTTGATAATGTGGGACAACAAAAAAATGTTTGAAAGAAAAAAAACTAAAACACATTTTCAACACTTTAATACATATTTTGTTGCTTGAATAGATCACAAACATAATTTGACAACAATTAGGAACATTGTCTTATTTATGACAGATTTATGTCCTTAACATTAATCTAGTAAGAATCCTATGTCATTGACCTTGTCATGCAATTCCAAGGGGAGCTTCTTGATTGACAAGTGCCCCGCCCCTTTCTGTGGAATCACCCCCATGAAGTCATGTGATTTTTGTCACATGACATCCATGCTAAAATTATAGTAAACGTCCTGTTGACTAAATTTGATTAGAACAGGAAATAAACACACTGGAGTTTAGGTGTCCCAGATTACCCAATGTCCCAGATTACCCGAATTCACCCTATGTAAAGTATTGTAAACTTAATTTACATAATTTACAGGATGTATATACTTTAAAATAACTATTTGGGCATGATACATACATATTCAAATAATATATCCATCACATTGAATGTTTAACTTACTTTTTGTATTTTGGCCCAGTTCACTCTCACATAACGTACTGTAAAAATAGCCTGCTGAAGTTGAAATCTACATCTGCATGACTAGATAGACACAGGTGAGTTTCTCTTTACTACTCGTTAGGTTTCTCTAACGTTATATGTAACGTTAATCCTGTCAGATCGTCTATCAATGAGCCTAGGGTCGGCCAATCTGACTTTGTCCGTTAAAGTTAACTTATTTAAATAACAATAATGGTCCTGCACAGTGAGTGACCTTAAATATGCAGGTAAAATCGGATTTTCTCCAGCCATTGTTAAAAAAACAAGGTAAACAAACTTCATAGCTATGAAGCGGTCAGTGGAATCTTTCTGCCTCCAGGTAAGCCCCGTCCACAGAATAACGTCACATTGTTTACTAACAGAAAAAGGGTCTATAGTAGGACGTACATTCAGATGCAGAGAGCTTTAAAGGGTTAGTTCACCCCAAAATGAAAATTCTGTCATTCCTGTACTCCCCCTCGTGTCGTTCCAGACCTGTAAGACCTTCGTTCATCTTCGGAACACAAATTAGGATATTTTTGATGAAATCAGAGAGCTATCAGACCCTCCATAGACAGCAACACAACTTAAATGTTCCCAGGTCCAGAAACATAGTAAATACATCAGTGGCTCAACTTTTATCTAAAGCAACTTGTGCTTTCAGGTTGTACATTTTTTTTTTTTTATCAGTATGTGTGTTCCTTGGGAATTGAACCCACAACCTTTTGCACTGCTAACGCAATGCTCTACCACTGAGCCACAGGAACATGGACTGTTTTACCGATGTTTACTACATTTCTGGACCTGGGAACATTTCAGTTGTGTTGCTGTCTATGGAGGTTCATAGAGCTCTCCGATTTCATCAAAAATATCTTAATTTGTGTTCCGAAGATGAACGAAGGTCTTATGGGTTTGGAACGACATGAGGGTGAGTAATTAATGACAGAATTTTCATTTCGGGGTGAACTAACCCTTTAAAATGAACAAAGTGGTCCAAAAAATTGCTACCTTAAATATGAGGTGTTATTTCACATTAAAAGCTCAGTCAAATAAAGTGACTAAAGCTGGAAAACACTTCACTGGAAATGACTCATGTTATTAGACATAAAGAACATTTGTTGACAAAATACATAACACATGACATCATAATTCGTCCATGGCCTATGCTGTCAGGTTCTTTGATAAGTGCAACTAAACTTCAGAGAAATAAAAGAGAGTGACCGGACCTGTTACCTTGGCCTGAGTAATTCAGTGGGCCTGTACTTTGCCGGAGGCACTGGGCTGGCCTGCTCTCTCATGGGTGAAATGTGTGATGCACATGGACCTGGACCTGCTAGACTATATGACACAAAGCACAGGCTCCACAAACAGGTCTGAGGGGGTCAAAGGGAAGATGGAAGCCTGAGGTTTCAAACAACTCCCCATCATATGATTTATTAAGGCTTTTAAACAAAGTCCATGTTAACGCCATTCTTTCCATAAAGCTATAGATGCATGAACTGAAACAGAGGGTGACATCTAGATGTACTGTATATGCCATCATGATATACAACTAGCTATCACTTTCATTTTGATACATTCTACATTCGTTTGCGCTCCATATCACTTTTTTGATAATAAAAAAAAATTCCATATTAAAGAATTTACATACAGGTCATCTTTTATTGCATTTTTAATGAATATTTGTCCCATATTTAAATGTCACATTGACAGTCAACAACTTTTATGGGGATACGGAGCACAGTTCCTGCCTCAGATGGCAGCTGTTGATCCTGAAGAGGTACAACCTTAAGGGCATGACAGTCATGAATTTAACAGCCGCTGCAATTCTCATTTCCCTCTGGCATACACGTGATCTCACATGGAAGATAAAGCATAGGAGACCACAAAAGTTGTCCATATGACTTGTGCTCTATATTTTGTGTCTTCTGGAGCTGTTTTATTATATTTATGTCTTGAACACATGGAAATGTAAGTCATCATTTTTGCAAACCTCATCTGGCCAGGTTCTGTCCTAATTCAAAACACAGCACTAGGCATTTGCTGCCAGAACTGTTGAAAAACATGCTTGCGACATGCTTTGATCTCATTGTCATGGGGTGGTTGCTACACATTTACTCCAAGTTCTAAATGGTTTCTAGCCTGATATACATATATATATATATATACACTTTTCCAAATCAATAGAGCCAGAATCTATAATGCTGTGATGCAAAGATACAGCTGGTTCATGCTGCCCTTGATGATTGTTGAGCAGGCTAGGCAGTTACCATGATGATTACTAAAATCGCTTGCCTGTTCAAATCAAGTTGTCCCGCCCCATGCTGCTACAATGTTCAAATGTTCTGAGTTTTTTATTTGTTTCCAAGTCTTTACAACATTCTGATCTGCAGATATGATCTCTCTGATTCCTTGTCATAGGATGTTTCACTATTTTTTATTTGTTTTATTTTTTACAAACCGGATCATTTAGATGTTGGATGATTTTACACCTCTGTTATGGGTGTACAGTAATTAACGTGAGACAAGTTTGATTCTGAAATGTATATGAGAGAAGAAGGACTGGTTACACTTTATTTTACAGCGCCCATATTACAGTGTAATTACATACATTTAAGTACTGAATAATTAACAACATGCACTTACTGTAAGGTTAGGAATAGGGTTTTAGAGCACTCTAATCACCCAAAATATCTCAAACATCCTATCATGGGAATAGTGGTGTGTTATTTCACACAGGGAATGATATTTTCTTCTTAAAAATCTATTTTTTAATATCTACAAAGAGAGCGAGAGAGTCATTTAATAGTAACTTGACATTCTGGCTGTTTGTCACTAAGGTCACATGGTGGCCCTGAAGTTCTGTAAAGCCGACAGGAACATGGTTTATGCTCTTATGTGTGTGTTTACACTCACCCAACTACAAATATGTAAATCAGTTCATTGCAAAGACTGCTGTTGGCAAGGAGACAGCGAAGGACAGTGTGAGATGCAGCCAGAAGTGCTTCAAAAATAGAGCGTTTTCCCCCTTGCTTTACCTTTTTTGGCCTAGATTACATGGAGATATATTATGTCAAAATAATTATGTACAAACCACCTGTGGCCTTGAATTTTTTTTTTTTTCTTCTATTTTTGGTGACAGTGGTAACGTCATAAAATTGTTCATGGGGTAAAAGTCACCCACTCACACACATACACTTTTTGGTGAGACGTTTTTTTCAGGGGTACAAAAATAAACATCTTTAAAATAAAAAAGAGCTTGAGTCAGATTCCTTTATTCTGGAAACTAAGAGGGCAGGATTCAAAGTGTGTTATCAAAAATTTATTTTCAAGGAAAAGGGAGGTATAATGTCTGCTGTGCTGCTATGTGAAGGACGGCTCAAGCTGGATTCAAGTGAATCGCACAAAAATGAGTCTGGGTCATATTTGACCGAAACATCAAAATCAAAAGCATGAGATATTAAATTCTGCCTTAATAAATTGCATTATATTTTAGGACCATCAAGATTTTTTTTGACATTGTGGTATAATTCAGACAATTTGATTAATAGCATATACTAATAAAAAGGTCAGCAGAGCTGACAAATCTGTTGTTTTCCCACAAAATGGGGCTACTTTTAAACTTTTCCGGCAGATTGATTTTTTCCCCCTCACTGGTTAAAGCTTTGAAATATTGAATAAATTGTTTTTATTTAATATATTCAATATGTCCTCCACCTACCATCTGTTTATAGATATGGTCACTGTAGAAATTTAATAAAGCAAGGAAATTACTCTACACAACATTTAATTTTTCATGATTTACAGTTAGAAGGGCAGATGCTTGTTCTTATAAGAGTGTAATCAGGGCTGAGTACACCGGAACTGAATGTTCTCTGAGAGAACAGCAGAACATCTCTTCTTCCTACAGCTGCCACATGGATTATTCTCCAGGCCATCAACTCGCATCCACAGACTGAAATTAGCACAGGGATTGCAAACTATTTTAGAGAATAATAATAATAAAAAAAAAAACACTAAAAGCAAACTATAACCTAAGTTGACCAAAGGAACCCTTAAAAAAAATACAGGGAGAAAAGTACAGCTTCATAATAAAATGTAACTGCTAGATCTTGAAGATGTCTTTTTCAAATCAAGTTTCATTATGGTTGAAACTAAACTCTCTTAATGTCAATCTAAAATCAAACCTGACACTCTTTATTTCCTCAATGCTTGATTTTACGCACAGCGCTGAAACCCTATTGTAATTGTTAGAATGGTCACGGATCAGCAATCTCCTGTAAAACTAAAAAACTGATTGTAAAACTGATCGTGCAGATCAACAGACGCGACTTGCGCGAATAAATCGCGCTATTCGCGCGTAGTTGGACGCTTGAACAGTTTGAGTTTACTCGCTTCATTCGCGCATGAAATTCAAGTCACAACAGACGCGAATTCGCGTCGAGGAGCGGCTTCTGCCAGGCGGCTCAGTCTCAAATAACTATTTTTTACTATACTATTGTGAGTGTATTTGCAATAGGATATAATTAGAAAGAATGTACAAATGTTTGCCATTAGTAGCCTATTCTAGTCTTAACATAGAAATAATATTTTTATGTAACAAATAGGTTATAAATTATGATTTACTATGTTGTGCACAAAGTAACACACCAAGCAAGATCCTTTTTATTCCTGTTTCTATAAAAGTACGAAGATGTATCGTACAGCTCCGGGTATCCACATACAGCGACGATGATTTTGTCCTTCATTGTTGTTTCGGATTTCTGCCTCCCTCGCTACGCCGTAATCACGTCACTACTAGAGCAAGCTCCTGATTGGTTAACGCGGCGCGAATTTTCGCCAAAGTACAGATTTTTCAACTCGCGCGAATCAGCGTAAAGCGCGTCAAACGCCCAAAACGCTCAAAAGCCGCCTCATTCGCGCGAACCGCGCCGCAAGATGTTTATTCGCGTCTTTGCACTGATGTAAATCACTCGCGCTTAACGCTTCATTCGCGTCTGGTGTGAACGCACCTTTAGAATGAAAACTATCCCCGTTTACACTGGCGTTTCAGAAACAATTAATCTCCGTTTACACTACACAACCTAAAACGCATGTCACGTGACCATTCATGCAGGTACAACCATAGATGTGTATAGGTAGATTCCCTCCCAGCAAACAATGACCTGGCGGTCCACCAGCGTTTTTTGGGCGGCACAAATTCAGCGGCTTAACACGGTCGGACCACCGACCACATTTTTAAATGAAATAAATAGTTTGAATCTATAAAAATTTAAAATAAAAGTGCTACTTTGTCCCACTATCACGTGCGCGGGTTGCAGTTTACACCTATGTATGAATGGGTCAACTACAAAACGATTAAAATTCAAAATTAAATTATTTTTTTGTTGTTGTTTATGTTCTATATGTTTATTTAAATGGTGCGTGACTGTGACGTGTTTTGATGGACGCGCGATCTGAGTCTCATTCAAATGCTGCAGCGAGGGCGTTACCATGGAAACGGGGCAGCAACTCTCCAACTGATAGCTGGGTCATTCTACAGAAACGTCCACTTTTCTGTCCCTAGACTTTAAAGAAATATTACAATTGAAATACACATTAGGGTTACAATTTTTTTATATTTTAAAATGAAACAATATGTTATTTGAACAATTACACCTTCCTGATCAATGTGGCATTATTTTTTTAAAATTAATTATATAGAATTCCAAGCACCACAAAACTGCTCGTCCCCACAGCCATGTACAGCAGGAAAGTGCTTTATTTTGAGGTCAAAAACAGGATTTTCTACCATTTAAAATACAAAAGTCTATTCATAACTATCAAATATATGATATAAATGGCATGATAAAACAAAATGCCAAAAAATATTATAAAATATATAATGAAAACAGTGGTCCCCTGGAGTTGTGTCACTGGTGTTACCGCTTAACAAAAGTCTTTTATTTTGGAATAAAAAATCACACTGATGACATCACTCGACTTCCTCCTTCCTATTTTCTAAACATCTATGAAAAAAGGCCCATGTTTAGTCCACTGTTTCTTTTCAGTTATGATCAATTTTCTCATTTATCTCATGATTTCATATGAAGCTTTTAGTTGATGTCACTGGTGTGACCTATTTATTGTTAGGGAAATGTAAAAAAAAACTATAATACAAATGGATTAAACTACTTAATTTAGTGAGTATACCATGATTGACAACATGTGGCTTGATACCTTGCAGCAGACATTTTGTAAAATGCATTTTTCATGAAAATTGTCACTGGTGTTACTGTCACTGGTGTTACCTTCCTTATGGATAACACCAGTGACGATCAGTATATCAGGCCTAATGTATGTCACTGGTGTTACTGTCACTGGTGTTACCTTCCTTATGGATAACACCAGTGACGATCATATATCAGGCCTAATGTATGTCACTGGTGTTACTGTCACTGGTGTTACCTTCCTTATGGATAACACCAGTGACGATCAGTATATCAGGCCTAATGTATGTCACTGGTGTTACTGTCACTGGTGTTACCTTCCTTATGGATAACACCAGTGACGATCAGTATATCAGGCCTAATGTATGTCACTGGTGTTACTGTCACTGGTGTTACCTTCCTTATGGATAACACCAGTGACGATCAGTATATCAGGCCTAATGTATGTCACTGGTGTTACTGTGCTGTGTTACTGTGTTACTGTACTGTTTTTGTCTGTCACATTAAATAAATAAAAAATAATCTCCTTATTTCTTGCATTTTCATTATTTTTCTGTAACTCTGACTACATGTGCTGAATTTTTTTTTTTAGAAATAATTTTTCATAATAACTTTTAATATTGCTAAAGAAGGTAACACCAGTGACAAAAAATGGTACATGTGGTCTTGAAATAGTTGCACAAAAAAGTTAAAAAATATATAATTAAGCTGTTATTTATATGTATTCATAAAGTCAAAAGGTAATCTAATAATGTGGTCTAAGTTTAAATGTAAAAAATAAATAAAAATTTTAAGACATTTTGCCATACCAAAAGTGGACGTTTCTGTAGAATGACCCAGCTGCAACACTGCGTCTCTCGCTGCTGTTTTCACCGTTTTCAGGTGAGTTTAGTCCCTAAAATCACACAAATATTACATACAACTGTTTCTGACACTTTTCTTTCTTGTAATTGATAGGCTTCTATTGAATATTTACTACATAATGATGGTTTAGCGTCTTCGAAAAAGTCCGTTATCATCTCAACTGTTTTCAGACGATGTATGCTAACTCTGTATATTGAGCTCTGATTTATCAAAGTTTTGACTTCATTACATTTATGTGTAGTTGGAAGATTTTAATAGCTTTGTAAAGGTTTTGTCAATAGGTTATTGGAATTAGACGAATTTATTTAGCCTAAAATATGTGCTGTAACTTTACTGTTAGTCGGTGACGTCACTTAAAGGGGCATGTATTAACTGAATCTAGTTAAAACGTGATTTGATATTTAATGGCAAACAATTATTGATAAAAATTGTTCTGTGGTTTCAGGAGTAACACTTCTACAACAGAAGAGAAGCTCCAAGATATCTAAATTTCTGAAGGTAGCTGCTGACAGAGATGTGGGAAACATAGGTAAGCTGCATGAGAAAGCTCATTAAATCACTTCATATATGCAAATATGTAGTGAAAAAAATACATATCACCATGCATCTTTTACAATTCTTTATTAAAGTTATTTTAAGAAGGTTTTGACATCCAAACATGAGTGAGTGATGTTAAAATGTATTTTATTTCTGTGATTAAAGATGAATTTTCAGCATCATTACTCTTCAGTTTTACATGATGATTATTCAGAAATCATTCTAATATGCTGATTTGCTGCTCAGGAAATATTCCTGATTTATATTTTGTTTTGTGTGTATTATTCAGGATTCCTTAATGAACAAAGTTTAAAATGAACAGTGTTTATTTGAAACAAAAAATATTTACTCTAACTTCTCATCAATTTAATACATCCTTGCTGAATAAAAATGAATTTATTAAAAAACCTCACTGACGGCAAACTTTTGAACAGTACAATACCATTTAAAGGTCTGGAGTCTATTTAACAATGAATCCTGAAGAAAAAAAAAAGTTTACACTAAAATGTTTATCAGCACATCTTTTTAAATATTGTTAATAATCAGAAATGTTTCTTGAGCAGCAAATCAGATTTATTTTTGAAATATCATGTGACACTGAAGACTGGAGTAATGATGTTAAATTCAGCTTTGATCACAGAGATACATTACAATTTTAACATATTCAAATAATTATTGTAATATCATTCCACAATGTTATTGTTTTAACTATTTTTTGAGTTGTGAGTATAAGAGACTTCTTTCAAAGATGTAAAAAGCCGCTTTAAACTGAAACTATAAACTATAGGCTACTATATCTTACGATTTTTTTTAAAGCCCTTCATATAAAGCCTGATACATGTAGAACAAATTGTATTATGCACTTTCTCCGCAGCAGTTCTGTGTCCTCCCTAGATATTTTTTTCAGATGCGCTCGTATCAAACTACTTATATCGATATTAACGGTATTGCTTCATACTGTATCGCTTATAAAGATTATATCGATATATCGTACAAACTCAATTTACCGCCCAGCCCTACTGTAACACCTGGTTCATTTTTTTTTTTTTTTTTTGTGACTTCTGCCTCATTTTAAAGATGTAATTGTGAACAGTAGTAATATTTGTAAATGTTTGTTTGCTAACATTTTGTTTAGGTTTTTCTTAGTTCATTAAAGTTTAAACTGAATTTTGCAGTTATATTACAGGTGTAATGTTTGTCAGCTGGAGCTTTAAAGGGATAGTTCACTCAAATGAAAATTAGCTGTTAATTTACTGAGCCTTAGGCCATCCGAGATGTAGGTGACATTTTTTTCTTTAAGCCTGTATGTTTAGTCTGTATGACAAATGTTATAAATGGAGATTGTTATTAAATAATGGCTATTATGTGTTGTAAATTGTGTGTTTTTAGTGATTGATAAACACCAGTTAATCATTTTTAATAATTTTGTTAAACTATAAAAATATATGTTTTAGTTCCCCCGCAATGTCTTATGATGCCCAAATAATAAATCTTAGTTGAGGTAACAAACACATGGAGTAAATGGTTACATTTTAAATGACATAACTTGCTGTAGTCTTCTAAATGTTTGACCAATTAAAACATTTTATTTGAATGGACTATAAAACTACTTTTTAGAGTGAGACTGTGTCTGTTCTCTGAATACTGAGGACAAATTATATGCTTATTAAGGGATATACAATAAAATCAGATTGCGATTTAACCAAATTATAGCAAAGTAAGCTAAATAATGTCACAAAGTACCCAGAATATCAAAGTCCAGTAAAGGAGGCAGAGCTTTTTCGCATTTTACTCTTAAATTCTCAAATAGCCTTCTGATAATGTTTGTGGTTCAGACACACTCTCTCTGTTTAAATCTAGACTAAAAATACATCTTTTAGCCAAGCGTTCACATAACAACTCATAACCTTGTACTCTAGTAATAAATGCACGTGATCATCTTTTGCCTGAAATAATATGAACAGCATCTCTGCTAATTCTTCTTTTGTTTTCCTGTTTCTATCTCTCAGGTTTCCCATCTCAGTGTTACTACAGCTTGGATTCAGCCTCACTTGTGGTTACTTCAGATAAAGACCCCAGATGATGGCAACTATAGATGAACATAGCAACCTGACAAATGTTATGTATTGCAATCATTGCCTTAAAGTATACGTTGAGTGATTTTCAACCCACTTTGTATTGTTACAATGATGGTAATATATGTGAACGAACAAGGTTTAATCTTTCTCTGAGTTCCATGAGATATTCCCATTTATTTGTCAGCCAAATAATAGTTTGCATTATCCGAATATTGTTTATTTACATATTACAGACTTTGTGGCAGTATAAAGTGGATTTAAATTCACCAAACTTACCCTTTAATGTTTGTCTGTTTAACTGAACATGACTTTGAACACATAACTTGTATTATCTTAGAGTTATTGACATATAAACATTAATTTGTTGCTAGAAGATGCTCCCCATTGAGTCACAGTCACCTCAGGCTGTTGATAGGATTTGTTTTTTTGAAACTTTGAAATTTTCTAAAGCTGCTTTGATTGTGAAAAGCAGTGTACCCTTACAACAGTTAACCATGTTTTTACTATGGTAAAACTAGTAATCATAACTGTAGTAATCAGGGTTTTTTAGTTTTTCTCAAACTAAGGTTTTGATATCTACTAAAGTAATATTTTAGTAATGCTGGAGTAAAACTGTGGTAACCATAGTTTTTGAAACCATGGTGAAGTTTGTAGTTACTATAGGTTTACTACTATGCTGTAGTAAGACCATGGTTATGGTAGTTACTGTGAATTTACTACAACAGTCAAACCATGGTTAATTTTGTGGTTGACTTTTGTACGGGTACAAATATGTTAATTGAATGCTTCTATTTGAAAGTCACATTGGATAAAACCATCTGATAAATATACTGTATGCATTTGTATGTTTAATCTGTTCACTGAAAATAAATTTGCAATTGCTATTGTACATTGTTTTTGATCCATTATTGTGTGCAAGGACATTTCGGTTAGCGTAATCAAACTGATTATGAACCACGGACCGACCGTGGACCGCCAGCAAACAGTAATTATAAACCAGCGGCTCGTCAGCGGACTGCTGTCGGAAAAGCGGTGGCTGCCGCTGGTGGTCCGCTGGAATAACGATGAGCAAAACGCCGGTGAACCAAGGGGGGCGTCCGCCGGTGGGCCGCCGACTCTGCCACCAGTGGGCCGCCAGTGGCCCGCTGGTCTTATGTTATGCTTATCTATGTGTACAACAATGAGCATGATGTTTAAACGGTCGTCAAGGATACGCAGAGAGAATGTGGGCACACCATCATTTTCAAAAGTCCGCGTTTTACTCCGTTTACACTGAAACGCGGAGTTCTCAAACTAAAATGGGTCTGCAGCAGACCCAAAAGTCTCCGGAGTAGTGTAAAGGATAGGCGTAACCATAGCAAAAGTTATGTGTTTTAAAACGAAAATGCACTAGTGTAAATGGGGCCTCAATCGTGAGCAGAATTTTTGGGTATTTCGCATTTTTTGAAAAAGCTACTTTTGCGAACTAGTCCTGGGTTTTTCACCTGATCGGAACCAAACCAGTGCAGAATTATTCTCTGCAGAGGGAATATCAATAATTATCAAAAAAAGGTGAACTTTCGACTCACTGTCGCAAAGGAGTGCCAAAATGTTCGAAAGGGGCAGGGCCACTTTTAGTAAAATATCTATAACTCCTGAACGGAATGAGATATCTTCGCCAAACTCAGAACTTTTATGTAAGAGCTCAATCTGAGGTCACAGGAAAAAAATAGCAGAGTTTGGCCACTTGGTAGTGCTATAAGAGGGGGAAAAAATAACCATTTGTTAACCATTTGTCCTATCAACATGAAAATCGGTGTGCACGGGCTTGGTCCAAAGTGCCACAAGTGTCTACAAGGACATTTGCGTATCTCAAAAACATGGCTGCCATTGGCCAACGAAGTTTGAACACCTGTTAGACAAGGTTAACGGAGGCCGATCAGAATGAAACTCGGTGGGCCTGTTCGACTCATGGCCCCAAAGGTCTGAGAGAAATTTGAAAGAAATCGGCCACTGGGGTGCAATATCGCATTCTTCAAGGGCGTAAATAATTTTACGTCGCACGGTTTTTTTCACATATGCACGATATTCATATCATAAAATAGAACTCCTCATACCTCTAGAACCACTTCTGTCAATCAAATCGTTTGTTAGATGATTGGAAGATGTAAAAAACCTACGTTTGCAAGCTAGTCCAAGATTTTTTGCCCAGTCTGAAAAAAAAAAAAACATTGCTGTACAATTCTCTGGACTCTCTAGACCTTTGATCTTCATGCTGTCCGCTCAATTTTGTAATTATTCAGTACCATGGCATATTTCCACTTTGCATAGCACAGCGCAATATATTTCCTCCTGGGAGCTGCAGCAGCGAAGACATCTCCAGCTGATCCTTGTTCATTGAGATACTATGGGGTGAACCGTGTCAATGACAACAGTAATTCTAGGATATCTAAAGAAGTTCCATGCATATTCACCTGAGAATAACCTTTATTCTCCCATAATCACACATCTTCTGTCTAACCTTAGCATGAACCTAGTACCGAAGACGAGTGTGAAAAGCCTCAGGGGATGTAACTTCAGCATAGTTTCATCCAAACCCTCATTATATGTATCGGTGCTCACTTACCAACATAACGCTGATAGTAGCAGTTAGCTTGACAAGCACCAATACACAGCCATTGCCATTGTGCATTCCTCAAAAGGTACTTTATGGTGTAAAAAAGTTCTTCGGATTATTGAAATGTTCTTCACACTAAAGTTCACACCACCAGTGCTACGCAGCAACAACATGATCCCATACATTTTCAATGGAGAGCTGGTGATTTCCTGCGACTTGAGCGTCAGTGACCAATGCAGAATGTACCATTGAGCGAGTCATGTGACAAAGTTAAGAAAAGTTTAACTTAATGCAAATGAGCAGTGAATTTCCTGAGCAACAACCATAGGAGTGAAGACTATGTTTCTAGTACAGGAAAGACAAGACAGAGTTCTGCAGCATTTTATATGATTTTACTGCAACCACATACATGGATATAAGAAAATGTGTGGAAAAGAAACTGTCATCAGTCTTAGTGAGTTTGATTGATACATTGATAGTTTGTGTTGTTAGCTATATGATGCAGTGAGCAGTTTAGCACTTTTGTAGTTCATATTTACAGTTTCCCCTGCATAATGTTGATTATCATGCAGATAAATGCCTTTAACTGAAAATTGAGTGTTTAATCTTATCATTATACATTACTGACACTCTATCCTCCAATTTGATACTGTTAAGTGCTTTGACACAGTCTGTATTGTAAAAGCGCTATATAAATAATGGTGACTTGACTTATCAGGGACTAGAAAATGTATTATTTGTCAAATTCGAATGACGTTTTAGTAATGTTTAGCAGTATGAGTTTAATTAGTTGATTGATCGAAAATGTCAATCTCAACGACTCCCAAGCGACTCGCTCAACGATTCATTTTTCCATACCTCTCTTTTGCGTGATGCTAATCTGCAGTGATTGGTCCGATTGGACGATTTCATTTCCATTTCATAAATCAGCATTTGTGAGTGCAGTACTGCTTTGTGTACAGCCGTTACCGGGGAAAAAGCTATTTTTACGCTCCATAAGTGGCATCTAGTGGCAAAGAATGAATTAGCATTTTCATTCAGACCAACGCAAAAATCGAATCATGGTTTTACGCAGGAAACACACAGAGCTGTAAATGTGAACCGGTATATATTTCCCACGGCAGAAGCCCTGCCACACATAGAGTGTAAGTCTGTGGGAAACACTGTAGCGCTCTTCAGTAAAATGATGGGCACACAACACAAGGTTTGGGCTATGTTGCTGTGGTACTGCTGTAAAAATGAACTTTAACCATTGATTCTTCACAGCCTCATCCTTTGGCAGTAAAAACAATACAAAAACTAAAAAAACAGATTTACAGTGCAGAGCACAGCGTCAGTGTTTGAGGGAGGGGGGTTCAAGCTTTCTCGGGTCTGCATGCACAACAAGTGGGTGGGCAATATGCTAGTTTCATGTTGACACCAACATGAAACAGCTGGGGTATCATTTTAAAAATGTCTCGTTTCAATGATTCAGATTCAACTTTTTCTTTTGAGAGACAATAACTTTGTACACGGTGCACTTTCAGATTTAAAACTGTATGTCTACCTTATCAGACACACCCAATTCATGTCTTGCAGTCTCTACTATCGAGCTGATGAGTTGAATCAGGTGTGTTAGATAAGGGAGACATGCAAAATGTGCAGGGCGAGGGGTCCTCTAGGACAGGTTTGGGAAGTGCTGCTCTAGGCCAATTTTTAAATTTACCCTTTAAGGAGGCTATAACGGGGTTGTTTAGAAAAGGGGCCAGTCCAAATTTCCCAAAAATCCTATGAGCACATGCGACAGGTGATTCTAAACAAGCATGCAAAGTTTTAAGGGGTTCAGACCACATCTGGCACTATAACAGTCATAAAAAATTGCTCAAAAAAAAAAAAAAAAAAACATATTTTTATGGTAAATTTGTCAAGTGTGTCTTGTTCCTCATGCCCATATTTGGCCCTTCCTGTTCCTGTCTTTTATCCTTGATTAATTTCCAGTATTCTTAAGCCTTGGTTTTCCTCGTGTTTGATGTCCGGTTTTGTTCGTTTTACCCCTGTGCTCTATGTTTCCCTGTGTTTGTGCTTCATTAAAAGAAGGTTTGATTATGCTCCTCGACTCCTTTCTCCTTGCTCCAGCGTAGATGTGACAGAATACCGGACCCACAAAAATAGTGATCGGCGCTCCTTTCCCATGTTTGTTTTTTCCCGTTTTTTGAAAATTTTTGTTTGTCTGTTTTTCCTCCTTCCCGCGGAAATTGAAGTCGCCGCTTTTTTTTTTAGGGGGCATATGCCATATAATCAAGGTTTGATTATGCTCCTCGACTCCTGCGTTCTCCTTGCTCCAGCGTAGATGTGGCAAAATTACCTGGATTTGCCAAAAATGCTTTTTTAATCATTGATTTAGGTGGGTATAGCCTTGCTAAATAATATGTAATGTCTTTTTTCCTGTATGCTTAAATGCCTTAATTGTTTGAACCCCGATAATCGCTGCTTGCAGCTGTATTTCAAATTTGATATCTGTTTCTTTTTTTTGGTCCTTGTGATCTTTCATCAAAATGTTATAATATCCTGTGATATCTGATATCCTGTGATCTTCCTGTAATATGACTGACTACTTTCTGCTGATGTATAAAAGAGCCATGCTGCAGATCTACTTCCATTCTGCTTACAACAGATGAATAAAATGTTTTGTTAAATAAAAGACTGTTGAACTGGCTGCTCTCAGTCCCTGCTTCCTCTTTCCCAATTATTGTTTTCTCCCAACATGCCATGGTGATGATTAAACCCAGGAGAATGAAGAAGCTGTCATGGAACCTGCACAGCTGTCCAAAACTGGGAAAATTCTGGAGCCACAGGATGACCCTGAAGCATTCCTCTAACTTTTTAAGACAACAGCGGATGTGTGCAATTGGTCAGAGGAGCGTTGGGTGTTTCCCCATCTGCTACCTTCCTTGCTAAATGATGCCACCCCTGTGGCAGAGAAGACTGAAACCGTATCTTGCTGTTGCAGGAATCTGGGCATTTCCAGGAACAATAAACATTAAATCGATTCATACCAGTAACATTCACAAATGAAATGGTTGGTTAAACACTTAAATCAAACCATAGTCCCTGTCAAGGAAAGTCTGTTCACTCATTGGCCATATTTGCAACACCTCCAGGCATCTATTTCAGGCATCTAAGACCGAGTCCTATCTAAATTAATGGGGGAATCCTGAAATCTCAAAAACTGCTTGCTGAACTCACAGTTAAATTACATATTTCAAATCAGCAACAAAATCTGAAATGAACTGCCCCATAAAAACATCAACATCAGAACAGCCCTCTGTCTGCTGCCTTCATTTACTTACTTGTTTTCATCACTTTCACTTTAATTCTCGGGCACTGACTCGTTCACTAAACTGAACATCCAATTAGAGTTCCCACTTGCGCCGATGGCCCAGATCAGGCAAACTACTGCCGACGTGAGTCCGACGAGAGCCGACGTGTAGAACACACAAAACAAACTAGCCCGACAGATGCTCGCTGATGGCCCGATGTTGGTGTGTCCCAGGCTTAAGGATGATGATTTGCTTGATCGTTTGGCTGCAGCTAACTTTTACTTGAGACTGGATTTAAAAACACCATTTCGCAGCGCTTCTTTTTGGTGTCTGCCCCCAGCAGCTTTTGGACTGGATACTCCAGCCACATATTAGGGGCTTTCGCAAGTTTGTGAAATTTGTTGCTCTGCAAAAGCATTCTGGCCAGAAGGATAAAGCCAAAAATGCAAAACTAGTTGAGGTGAGTGCACTGAGCAAAGTCGTCACTGAGTCACAGGCCCAGATTACAGCTCCAGCCAAATAAAAAATGAAGAATGATGTGGAAATAACTGAAATTGCTGATTTGAAGAGGCATAATGCCAACTTGAAGGTTCAAATGGCTCCTGAGATGCACAGAAACAGTTCTGAGAAGTCACCTCAGTCCAGAGACCATCCCAAGCTCAAGCTACCTGAATCAGATAAAATGGAGTGGTCCAGAGATGGTAGACTGCCTGATAGCAGGGGTATCACCTGTAGTAATGCGCCTGATCCCACTAAAGTTGCAAAGAAAAGATGCAAGCTGAGGGAGCGACAAGCCCAGTGGGATTCCCACCATGTTCTAGCTATGAAACCTTTAAACTGAGGATGGTCTCTGTAGAGGGGCATACAGAAACTGGACAAGGAAATAATTGCTCTAAGAAACCTAGACACTCCTTCAACCGAAATGCATGCGACGCATCCCATTTGTGTAACTTACCGAGAGGGTTGATGGGAGTAAAGCGCACTGCCCAAATTACTGTTGGTGGAAAAAAGGTTTCCTGCCTTCTGGACAAGGGATCCCAGGTCACCAAAGTTCCATGGTCATTTTATGAAGAAATTTTGTCAGATTGTTCTCTTAAGTTAATAACTTGCTGGAAGTGGAAGGGGCGAATGGGCAGACGGTGCCTTATCTCAGATATGTGGAACTAACCCTAAAATTCCCCGGAGAGTTCATTTGAACAGAAGCAGAGGTACCTACTCTAGACCTGATAGTTCCAGATTTGATGAACCCGCCTAAAGTTCTGACTGGCGCTAATTCATTGGATGCCCTTTACTGTGATTATGTCCAGAAACATGCATCCTATCCTCAATCCAACTTTCATGGTTACCATGCAGTGCAAAAGGTTCTGGAAACAAGACAAGCAAGTGCTGATGTGGTTGGCTGGGTGAAATTCAAGGGACACATTCTAGTTAGTAAACAAAAAGTTAGTAAAGCTGGTTGCCAGCTGTTTGCATACCTTACCTTCCAAGAGACATCACCAGTTGTGCTAAGGGGAACTACTGCAATGGCATACCTACGTACACTCTTTGTAATCAGTGACTTCAGTGAGTTCTCAAATTAGCACTAAACTCTTTAAAAACAGCAATTTTCAATTTGGAACTTTAATTATCAACCAACACAAACTCAGCACACCTGAGAAGTAGATAGGTGCATAAGAAAAAAGCTCCAACAACAAAGTGGAATCCAATCAATAAAAAATGATGATCCCGCACACTATCAGTCCATGCTAAATATAAAAATGTATTACAAAAAAGCGACGTTTCGGTCCACTGACCTTCATCAAGCTTTAATTATCAAAAGCTCTTTATTAGCAATAGCACTTTTAATAACTGCCAACTTGCATTGTCCTGCTGAAATACACAAGGCCTTCCCTAAAATAGACGTCGTCTGGAGGGGAGAATACGTTGCTCTAAAACCATTACTTTCAGCATTCATAGTGCCTTCCAAAACATGCAAGCTGTCCATACCGTATGTACTTATGCACTCCCATACCATCAGAGATGCTGGCTTCTGAACTGAATGCTGATAACACACTGGAAGATCTCCCTCCTCTTTAGCCCGGAGGACACAGCGTCTGTGATTTCCAACAAGAATGTCAAATTTGGACTCGTCTGACCATAGGACACTTTGAAACAGTCCATTTTAAATGAGCCTTGGCCCACAGGACACGACGGCGCTTCTGGACCATGTTCACATATGGCTTCCTTTTTGCATGATAGAGCTTTAGTTGGCATCTGCAGATGGCACAGCGTATTGTGTTTATCGACAGTGGTTTCTGGAAGTATTCCTGGGCCCATTTAGTAATGTCAATGACAGAATCATGCCGATGAGTGATGCAGTGTCATCTGAGGGCCTGAAGACCAGGGGCATCCAACAAAGGTCTTCGGCCTTGTCCCTTACGTACAGAGATTTCTCCAGTTTCTCTGAATCTTTTGATGCTGTTATGCACTGTAGATGATGAGATTTGCAAAGCCTTTGCAATTTGACTTTGAGGAACGTTGTTTTTAAAGTATTCCACAAATACGCACTCTTTCACAGATTGGAGAGCCTCTGCCCATCTTTACTTCCAAGAGACTCTGCCTCTCTAAGACATCCCTTTTATAGCTAATCATGTTACAGACCTTACAAGTAACTTAATTAGTTGCTAGATGTTCTCCCAGCTGAATCTTTTCAAAATGTCTTGCTTTTTCAGCTTTTTGTTGCCCTTGTGCCAACTTTTTTGAGACCTGTAGCAGGTATCAAATTTGAAATGAGCTCATTTAGTGGATAAAAGTATAAAATTTCTCCATTTAAACATTTGTTATGTTCTCTGTGTTCTATTGTGAATACAATATTGGCTTATGTGATTTGAAAGTCTTTTAGTTTTCATTTTATTCAAATTTAAGAAACGTCCCGACTTTTCCGGAATTCGGGTTGTACTCCATATCGCTGTGAGTATTGCATGGTCTGCCTAACTGAATTCAAAAATGAGCAACCATAATCAAGTTTAAACTATGTGTCATGTTAACAGTTTGCATTGTATGCAGGAGCGAAATATTAAGCATATTAGCAGCAGCATTTAGCTTCTGTGTTTATACAGTTGGATCAAAACGCAGTTTAGAGCATATCTAATCTAACTTATTTCAGCCATATCAATGACAGTGTTGTGGGAGAAGGGAAATAAGAGTTATCGCTGAAGATCAGGGGCAGACTGGCCATCTGGACGTTCTGGAAAAGTCCAAAATCGTCTGGCTGGTTCATCATAAAAGAAAAAGTGTTAAGTTAAGTGACGTTGACGGCCGACAAAAGGGGGAGCTAATGCAATCTATTTTTGCTTATAATAAACCGAAACTGATGCGAAGGAGAGTTTGGGCTCATGACGGCAAGCAAAAAACGTGAAGATAAAGACAGTTGGGAGAAGCTAAAAGGGAAAAAAAGCAAACAGTTACTTCAGGTTATTTTTGCCCGCCTCTCTCACTATGTCTCGCTATTTATCACTCCGCATTGTCTGGCATGAATATTCTATTAATTCATAAAGAGACAGCAGCGATTCTACAACGGGTTACACTTGGAACATGTCCCAAAACACACTACAGGAAACCATTATTTAATGGTTTGTGTGTTTGTAATGGCATTTGTAGTGGAAACCATTAGAATTTCTGTGATGGTTTCTATTGTTTTTTTTAGCAGGGTCACCATCGGTTTTGTGATGTTATTTGCCATAAATGCACTACATTGGTTGCTGTAATATTGTGAGATAGTAGCGGCTCTTTGTAGTTGTGGTGGGCCTATTTGGCAGAAAATCCAGGGCCGTTTTTTTACTCTAAGTCAGTCCTTGCTGAAGATCACTATCTAAAGCTGTTGTAGTCCCAGTGAAATGCATTATGGGTAGTGTAGTTTGGAGAAATGTGCTTGTGTGATGTGTGCTCTCGCTGTGCTGTGTAGTTCAGAAAACGGAGAAAGAACATTTATATTCTGTTTTTATTTCTGTTCATTCAGGTTAGTCCACCCAGGGGTTTTTGTGCACTGTAACTCTGACAACTTTTATCTGCACGAGAGAGTAAAATGGCATGCATCGGCTAACTTTGTCCATCTCGTCATTGCATGAACATGAATTAACGAGCTGTGACGCTGCCGCTGGGACTGATGAAGTGGAGAAAGTAACAGCAGTTATCAAATGACTAAATTATGATATTTGCTCATGTGGGTGCTGGGGTCTTATCTATCAGATTGCAACGTATATCCATTTTGTTAATTAACATTACACATAGTGTGCGTCTAATTAGAGTGAAGCCAGGCATACGTAGTCATAGGCCACTATTGTTAAGCCGGTCGGCGTGGTAGCCAAGGCTCACATAGCCATAGGCCACTAGTGTTAAGCCGGTCGGCGTGGTAGCCCAGGCACACATAGCCATAGGCCACTAGTGTTAAGCCAGTCGGCGTGGTAGCCCAGGCACACATAGACAGTAATACATGCGGTTCGTATGGCTCTTTGGAGCAGCAGCAGTAAATATGTCTTGGCGATCGATCTGCTTGTTGGGGGGTGTTTTGTTCTTGTTTTGGCTTGTATTGTCCCTTCTATGTCTCCTGCTTTGTGGGGGTTATTTCATGTATGTTATATTTGCAGCAGCAGTATTTCTTACATGCTCACAGCAGCATGTTTTGGATGTACTGGCAGTAGCAAGTCTCGGTACTTGCTCTGCCACAGCAGCAGCAGCAGCAGCGTAGCAGATCTATTCCGCCAAGACCAAATACATTAACATTGTCATGTACATTACCATGCCAATCCCTCTGAGAGTTGTCATGACAGAAATACAGAGTTCTGGCATGAAACTCTAGATAGTGCAGTCCGATAGGTTTAACTCAATCTGACCTAATGACATCATTATCACATGGCACAGCTGATTGGTTATTTCCTGTATTGGTATCCAATGAGCTCACTGCTCAACATTCAAATATATGACTAGTGCTTGCTGTAGCAGTTTGCAGCTTGCTTTAAACCCTCCACCTTCCCCAACTCCACCTGTATAGATCTGCTATGAAGTGATTCATGTATGCTATATGGGGGTTATTTCATGTACTGTATGTTATATTTACAACAGCAGTATTTCTTACATGTTCACAGCAGCATGTTGTGGCTGTATTGGCAGTAGCAAGTCTCGGTACTTGCTCTGCCGCAGCAGCAGCAGCAGCAGCAGCGTAGCAGATCTATTCCGCCAAGACCAAATACATTAGCATTGTCATGTGCATTACCATGCCAATCCCTCCAAGAGTTGTCATGACAGAAATCATGTTTTAGTCTTTTTTGGTTACTATTAATCTGTTAAATATAGAAGCTAGTAAAAACAACGCTGGTCCTTAAACACACTGCTTGCATACAGACAACTGGCTTACTCACACTCAAACCTGCAAGATCATGCTGGTTAACCAGCTAGACAAGCACTGTACCAGCATAAACAAGCCTGGACCAGCATGGATCGGTCCCACTTTATATTAGGTGGCCTTAACTACTATGTAATTACATTTAAATTAATTATTTGGTACAATTCACTTATTGTGAACATAGGGTAAACGTACCTATTAAGCTCACGTACCCATTAAGCACACTTCCATTTTTGAGATCAGATTATAAAAAGAAAAAACTAATTTATTATCCTACTTTATGTCTTAACCAATTGATATATTTGTTACTATACCTCCTATAATTTCAAGTCAATCAGATCATTGCACTCTGAGATATGGGTCTCCATGTGTTCACACTGTCTGGCGGCCATTTTTAAAGCTGTCTAAAAACTTTCAAGAGGGTCTGGCTGCAGACATAAGGCGAGTGGAACTCCACTCAAGAGCGGAAATACGTCACCTCCACTAGCGATGCGTCCACCATGTTGGTCCGGGCAAGACTTCCTTAAAACTAACGGAGGTAAACGGAGCTGCATTTTTTCTGGATAAAATCACGATGACGTTTACATTTATCAGTCGATTTCAGTGGTTTGCGATCTACATGGAATTAAAAATAACTGTCTCCAGTTATTTAGTTATGCTTGGAAAATGATTAATTTTCATTTAAAATTGTGACAGCTCACACGCTTGTTGATTTGGCTAATTTTTTATTAATAAATATTAATATTAATTTAGTACAACTGTGATACATGTAAAATAATCTAATGTACATGAAATAAAATTAAGTTTTTTATTTGTGGAAATTGCTTTCTGTGTCTTCAATCCCAACATTTTAGCTTGTCTTGTGCTTCAGGTCAGAACACATCATTCCCTTTGAAATACAGAATACAAATACATCTTTAAGTACTAGTAATAATTGACCATCATTGATAAAATGGAATAAAATCAGTAAATACAAATCAAAAATTGACACACTAGTTGTTTGCTTTCTATATTTTCATAGCACTCTGGATACAGATAAACTCCACAACAAACAATAAGAAATATAACTGATAATCCTTTATGGATCCAGTAAAATTTACAGTGGTAAAACATTATGCACTGATAATAAATATAGTAATCATATAGTAAAAGTGAGATGTGATATTTAAAAAGTATAGTACAAATTGTAGTAGTGATAATAAAATAGTGAGTACAACAAGACAATAACATATAAGTGATATAATAATAGATTTATAATAGGTTTAGAATAGATTTCGTTCTTGCTTTCACTGAGAATAGAGTGTTTTAGTTCGCCACTGGTTCCCTCAAGATTTTCCTATGGGTTTTTATAATGGGTTTTTACAAATAATTAATAAAATAGGGTGTGATAAACATAACTTGACAATACTTTTGCTCTACAATTCAAATTACACACATCCATGGTGAAAATACAAATTTTCAATCAGTTAACAAAACACAAATTTCTTTTTTTAAGAACTGGTTTTCACAACAATATTAAATTGGTTAGTCAGTTATACAACAAAGGAACACTCTTTCCTTATGATGAATTCCTTTTTTATTTTAAAATACCAAATAGTCAATTGTTATTGGTTCAATCACTTCAGGTACTCACATGTTATGTAGAGGTATTAATAAAGACCATTCTCCTGATTCAGATTCTCTTGATGTTACTAAATCTTATATTGGTCAAATTTGTTTTTCATTAAATCCCAAGAGTAATAATAGAGCTATTTGTACTCTTTTCCAAAGAGAAATTGCTACTGTACCTTATGTTTTGTCTAATTGGACCTCTTTATTAAATGGAAAATTGATTTGCTGGAGAAAAGTGTGGTTGTTACCGCAGAAATATTATCTTAGAAATAAGATTAAATAAGTTTCTTATAAGCTCTTTGATGGTGGTTGGAATGGGCCAGGATGAGATGGCTTCCACCTTCCACTCGTCCATGCGAATGCCACCACTGTCGATGATGTATCCGAGGAATTGAACGGTGGGTCGGTGAAATGTACACTTCTCTGCTTTGAGAAAAAGGTGAAATTTCCGTAACTGTTTGAGGACCTCCGCAACGTGGTGGCGATGTTCGGCCAGGCTCCGGGAGTAAATGAGGATATCATCTATATACACAATAACAAACCGGTGGAGAAACTCCCAGAGCACCTCGTGCATGAAATCCTGGAAGATTGAGGGAGCGTTGACTAGCCCATACTGCATAACCCTGTACTCATAGTGGCCAGTAGGGGTCACGAAAGCTGTCTTCCACTCATCCCCTTGATGAATGCGGATGAGGTTATATGCGCTGCGGAGGTCCAACTTAGTGAAGATGGTGGCACCGCGTAGATGTTCAAGGGCTGCTGGAACAAGGGGAAGAGGATACCGAAACATAACTGTGATATTGTTGAGTGCTCTGTAGTCTATGCCTCAAGCCTCTGTCATTTTAAGCCACGAAGAAGAAACTGGAAGCAGCAGGGGATGTCGAAGGAATGATGTAGCCTTGCTTCAAAGCCTCCTCGATGTACTCCTCCATGGCCTTCTGCTCGGGGAGTGATAGTGAATAGATTTTCCCGCGGGGCACTGGCTCACCCTGAAGAAGGTCGATGGCACAGTCCCATGGTCGATGTGGTGGTAGCTGTGCAGCTCTCTTGGGGCAGAAGACAATCGCTAAAGGGGGTGTAACAGGATGGAATGTGGACAGACTGCTTCTCAACGGTTCTCTTGATGGAGGTGGAATTAACAGCCAACGGGCCCGGGGGCGATGGTGAAGGTTGAGGGAGATCCGGAAAACACTGAAAGAAGCAGCTGTCACCCCACTTTAGGACTTCACCAGTTCTCCAGGAGAGTATGGGATCATTCTGCACAAGCCAGGAGCGCCCGAGAATATCCACTGTAGAACCCTCCAGAACCAGCAAATGTAGGGTCTCTAGATGAAGTTGGCCAATACGGAGTTGAATTGGACCCACACTGTGTCGGACGTGGCGTCGGCCGAGCAACTTTCCAGTTATGGATTGGACTTGGTATACGGTTTTGGTTGCTGAGGTCGGGAGACGGAGCTGGCGGCAGAGGCTTCCGGCAATGAATTTGCCCGCTGAGCCAAAGTCAAGGAGGACGGATACTGGAAGCAGTAAGTAGAGCGCAGGTGGAGAGAGGATTCATTTTCATTAGAGAAGGTTGGATGGCACTCACCATTGGCCGTGGAGGACACGCCATGATCATGTGTCCACTAGCTTCGCAATATTGGCACAGGCCCTGCATAAGCCGTCTTCACCGCTCAGCCGAAGACAGACGATTGGAGTCTGTTTGCATTGGTTCTGGAGGACTACTGATCTCTGGCCGGCGATAGGGAGGAGTGGCAATGGCTGCGGGGAAGTCTGGTGAGCAAGATTGCATGTGGTTGGAGCATCGAATGGACAGTTGAATAAACCGTTCTAGTCCTAGTGAATCGTCATAGGCCGCTAGGTGCAGTCAAAGTTTCGGATCCAGTCCTTGACGATAGACCGTAATGAGAGATTGCTCATTCCAACCGCTGGCGGCCACTAGAGTCCTGAACTTGAGCGAATACTGGTTAATGGACATAGAACCTTGTTTTAACTGATATAGTTGCTCACTGATAGACGAATCTCCCGCTCTTCTACCAAAGACTTCTCTAAAGTGGGCAATGAAATTAGTGAGTGATTGGGTGGCTGGACCAGCCTGGTTCCAGATCGTTTCAGCCCATTGAAGTGCTGGGCCTGTCAGAGAGGAAATAACAAAAGCAATTTTAGATTGTTCAGTAGCGAACATTTTAGGCTGGAGCTCAATGGCCAGAGAGCATTGTAATAGGAAGCCATTGCACTCCTCCGCTGCGCCAGAGAAGGGTGCTGGTCGGGCCATGGGACTGGCGAACACGGTGGGTGAAGGAGAGCTGGTGGTGTTGACGGAAGGAGGTGGAACAAGAGCAGAGGGTGCTGGTGGGTAGAGTAATACCTTTCTGAGGGAATCCACGAGCTCCTGAAAGGGGTCTTGAACGCTCATCCTGTCAATTCTGTGTTGGTCCGATCTTCTGTAACATATACTGGTCAGACACGAAGGTAAGTGAATAACAGGAGAAGTTTATTTATAAACAGGAGAGCTCTGGAGAAGTGAAGAGAGACTTCGGGTGAGTATGCCCACTCAGAGAAGTTCTAGAGGATGGATCCAAGGAGTAACAAAACTTTCTTTGCCTTACAGGAACTCGTGGAGACGGAGGAGACAGAGACCAGGAGGACAGGAAGCACACACCTCAGCGGGTGATTGGAGCTGGAGATGGATGACACAACTGAAGAGGGAGATAGCAGGTAAGTACAACAGGTAGGTAAACTAGATTGTTTAGGATAACGATACCGAGGGTAGAGTCCACTTCGTATTTACGAGATCAGACAATGATTACTGCTGAGGTGTGTGCTTTTGTACCAGACTTGATGAGTGTGATAATGAGCGACAGGTGCTGGAGATCAGTATTAAGGTGAGGGAGTGCGCTGTGATTGGCTGGGGAGCGAGCCTGACTGATCTGTAACAATATCTTGTGTCTTTAAAACTTTTATACTTACCTCCCCTGGTAGCTCCTATTTGTTGTAATTTACTTTTCAATCCTTTTCCTTTTTATTTTCCTTTTCTTTTTTGATATTATTTCTTGATAAAATATTGTATGTTATTGTTCTTTGAATAAAAAAAATAAAAAAGCCCAAAACCAGCCCAATGGCATTTCGAGGGGGGTCCCCTGGTAAAAATCGCATTGCAGGGGCTAAATATCACGTTATTGGTTTTGCTTCAACCCGCGGCAACATATTTTAAAGTAGCCCAATTCCGAGGGAAACAATCAGTTGATAGAAGACAATGGTCAGCTATACTCCTTTTCAGAATTTTCCAGTAAATTTGATTTTGGGGCTTCGTTAAAAGAATATAACATTGTACCGTATTGTCCCAAATATAAGACGACCCTGATTATAAGACGACCCCCCTTTTTCCAGATGTACCTTTTGGAAAAAGGCTTTTTGAAAACCAAATCTTGTTTTTTTGTTTGTTTGTTTTTCTCTCTGTAAAACACATTTTTTTCTTAAATTATTTTCAAATTGCATATTTTTTCTATTTTAATTTTTGTTTTGAAAGTATGGTAAATACTGTTAAAATGTACCAACAATGACATTAAATAATATACACTTTTTGATATACCATTGAAATAACAGGTAGCCCATCTGAATTATATAACATTTAGGCTATCCATCTCATAGTAGCCTACCAAAATGTTATTATCAGTAGAAGTGAAATCTTATTGTAGTCTTCAAATCTGGGTATAGTCTTATGTTTTAAAATCACTTACAGAGGAAGTTTGGTCCCATCAGGCTAACACGACAGTCACGACTTTACAACACACACACATTACATATTTCATGGCACACTCGTTATATGCGTTTTTGGCGCCACCTATTGTTGTGGGTGTGTTACTGACATGTCAAAATCTAGACCCCGAATATAAGATGACCGAGTTTTTTCAGATGTATTTCCAAGAAAAAAACATTGTCTTATATTCGGGACAATACGGTATTTAATGCCATTCCTAGTGGTATGAAAACTTTTAATCCTGTTTCTATATATAGGCCTAACAATTCTATTTCGGTAGAAGGGATTTTGATTGTTGAGGACAAATTCAATAACCGCTTTGTTCGAAATCATCTCTTTTTTTATAGTATTTACAGTAAAGGGGAATTTACAGTAAAGACCCTCGGACCAGGTGTGTTGAATGAAGACCAGAAGTCAAAGATTCGATAAAAATGAAGAAAATTTACTGAAGAAGATAGTTTGCAGTTTCAACAGCAGAAGTCAGCTTCAAGACTCGCAATCGAGTTCGTAGGCCGCTCTGCGTACATGTTCTAGACACCAACAGTTATACTCTAACAGAGGTCACTAATTACGTCAATACATAGGTAAGCAAGATTCTGGTTGGTAGATAAACTTAGAAAATCTCCTCACATGGACGTAAAACTCGAAGCATATCTTCTAGTGATTATATTTGGTGACAACTGATCAGAGGTCAGACGCAATAGGTCTCTCCACAGACGTATATTTGTTACCCTGGACATCAGGGTGACGGCAAATGACGATGTCCTCCCTGAGCTCTCTCTTTGCATCTAGCTGCAAAGATAGATATTCACACACATACACAGAGAACACTTATCTGTACTTCAAGGTTGCCGGGCTCTGCCCTGAATATTATCAAATATGGTTAACTACACACACACACACACACACACACACACACAATGAGATCATCTTCTTAGAGAGTAAAAAGGCAGACTAAAGCCATATTCAACTTATTTTATAACATAAATGTAACTTTGATAAATTATTATTCAAGAAATATTATAATTAACATTATTATGAGGGCCATTGTAGAGCTGCAATTCATTCCTTCAATCTATTCCAGCGTCTTTTGGAATGTTGGAATGTTGCTTGGTCTCTTCCACACAAATATTTTTTAATAAACAAAATAAAAGAAGTCACATTTAAAATATTACATAGATGCTATCCTTGTAATAGTGTACTTTAATAAGTATATGCAAAATATTGGAGAAAAAAGTACTTTCTGTTATATAGAAGAGACCATTGTACATCTTTTTTGTAAATGTGTTTATGTTAATTTTTTTGGGAATGAGTTATGTACCTATCTCTAAGATAAAACAAATATTAGACAAATGTAAACACTTTTGATATTATTTTCTTTTATTATAACTCTAACTCCTGTATTCAATATATTTTTAATCTTTTTATTATACTTGGCAAATGTTTTATTCTGTTTTATTATTAGTGTACATTTTTGGGTAAGATCCAGTACTGTCAATTCTTCTGATTGACTATAATTCTTAAGTTTTGTCTTTAATGGGCATAAAAAAAAATTAAAAAAAAACATTCAAAAGTCAAAAATTGCTTTCAATGTTTAACCTTGTATAATTTTCCCCCTTTGGTTTATGTTATTTATTTATTTGTTGTCTTTTAGTTTATTTATTTATTTTACTTTCTATCTTTAATTATTTTTTGTATTTTGTCCTCTATTGTTTTTGAGGTTGTTAAGTGTTTTGACATCAATAAAAAAAAAAAAAATCAATGAAAACCGCAGACTTGGCAACACAGAGTGGAGGTGACGTATTTCCTGTTCAAGAGTGGAGCTCCACTCGCCCATAGTCTGCAGCCAGACCCATCTCCTATTTATTGTAAAATTAAGAGATTAATGTTCAGACTTTTGCATATTATAACCTGGGACTTGGATGTAGGAAATATTTACATTAGATCCAAAAGATAGTTTTAGCAACATAACGCAGATGCTACAGAACACAGTTAGCTGACTAGCTGTATAAGATTGTGTGCTATGCTAATATGTAACTTCACAGGCATTACTGGCTTGTATTTTTACATCCACAATATTATAAATTGACAGTTTATTGCTGGTCTGTCATTTTACAGTGCTGTAATTTTTAAAGATTTCATATTATTTTAAGGTGAGCTTAAAGGGTGCACTACTATGAAAATCACACAGCTTCAGTGTGACATTAATAAGAAAAAGTAAATTTCATAGATATTGTTAATAATAGTTGTTCATATTAAAATACGTATGAACTTAATACATGACCTAGACTATTTATTTAGCAAAAGTCCTGTCATTTTAATAAATATTGCATGAAATGTATTAAGAATTGTTGCTGCTCCAATTAAGCTCAGTGTGCTCTCTTTAAGCTCTTCCACATTGAACGTCTGTAAATACTTCATAAACAGACTTAATATTAACTGATGGTTGTCACTTTAAGTTAAGTCAATCGATTTTCTGTGGATTCTGTCAACTCAAATCTGCAGACTGGCTCTGATCTTTGGCAACTAGCACTAATTTCTCCAGACTGTAAATCTGTGGAAAATCGGTGCAAAAATCGTGTAGTTTATTCCAGCCATAGATAAGTTGACATCCATTTAAAAAGAGGTTTCATAACGAGGCTAGTTTCTGTGTTCATCCCCATGAATTAAATGTTTTATTGGTTTGTTTTATTTGATTTTTGAATGAGTTATTTAGCTGAACGTGGACTAGTATAGATGTTGCAATGTGCTTAAATGACACTTCACTATGAATATATAACTAATATTTAAAAATACCTATATGTAGTTACATCTGTAATTCATTTCTTTAATTACATTTATAATTACACTGTTGACCCATCCCTTACACCTTAACCCACCCTTAAACTGACCCAAACCACCAAACCTGTCCCTAACCTTACCCGTATCCCACCTCAAAGCAGCAAAAGTGTTTTGCAATACAATATGAACACAATAAGTACATTGTACTTATTTTTTGATGTAAGTACATAGTAGTTAAGGCCACCTAATATAAAGTGTGACCCATGGATCTTATGGATTTATGAATGAATCACTTGTTTTAAAATCTTCCTGGACTACTGGCAATTGTTATGACATCTGCTTCAAACATTGCAGTGCTCGTGATAACTTTTGGTAACTCTACAACAGTGTTCTCAAACTCAGTTCCTGTATGGCCACAGCCCTGCAGAGTTTAGCTCCAACCCGAATTAAACACACCTAAACAAGCTAATTAAAGCCCTTCAGGATTACTAGAAACTTGAGCTGTAGCCCTCCAGGAACTGAGTTTGAGACCACTGCTCTACAATAAGTAAATCCACTTCACCAGCTTATTACTCTTTGACAGCAACACCATAGAAATATTCAGAGATACCGCAAAAACAAAAGTTCAAAGAAATTCTAAAGTTGGCTGTGCGCTTTTTTTGCTCACCAACCACTGTGGCTAATAATTTTCCAAAGTTAGCATTTTCACTGGCCACAATTTTGTTGTTAGTAAATTACATTTTATATTTGAATAAAGTTGACTATTGTATGCTAAAACTGACTTGAGCTAGATTTATAACCCTTAAATGACTGCTGTACACACCCAAATCAAAACCACAGAAATGTATAACACTACAGGTCATTATCCAATATTTAGCTCTGATAGAGTTGTATGTAAAGCTCCTTTTTATGACAACATGCAGTCTTATTAAGACATGACAAGAATACCTTCTTATTGCATATAATAAATGTGGGGTGTATAAGATTAATAATAATAAAAAAAAATCTAAACCTAGAAAGAGAAACACTACTGTCTATTTAAATATTAACAACAACAGTAAATACATAATGTGGAGAACTTTTTTTAAGAGCTGCACAAAATTAATACCATATGAGCGGGGTAGGGAAATGTCTATATTAACATATTAAACCGTAAAATGAAATGATTTACAGTTCAAATTTACAAAGGTTTTCACCAAAAAACAAAAAGTTTTATAAAATGATAAAGAAAAGGGGTGGGTCTAAGTATTAATTATTATATTAATTTAAAACAGAAAAATATCTTACTTTCTTAATTGTTTAGATTTTTTAGAAGGTATATTTAGCATACTAGATATCCACTAGTTCACATTTACCACTGTGTTTGCTGCATAAAAATATATGGGCTTACCAAAAAGGCAAATTCATTCTCTTCCAGTAGGCGGCCGTTTGGAGCAGCAGAATATAGGAGTTTCCCTGGTAATGGCTGTGTGACTTTGCGGTGTACAAAGCAGTGCAGCGATCATTAACTGTACTTCATCAGGCTTTAAACAGGGCTGCCAACTCTCACGCATTCAGCGTGAGACTCATGCAGTTGACACTTTTCTCACCCTCTCATGTAACACATCCATTTTCTCACACAGTCAAAAACACCTTCAGTTTTAATTAATTAATTTCATTTATTATTATTAATGGCATGCTTCTGTCGCAAGCGACAATGTGGGTGACAATAAGCCGTAGACATTTATTGGATAGCATAAATCATATTTGTAAGTTGCACGTTTAGTTAAAACTGTAATAATAGGATATTGGCTAAATAGATTTAGTAAAAACGCCAATGTGTATTTGTGTTTTCGCTCTGGAGTCGCCAAAAAAAAAATGTTTTCTTAATGCTGAGCAATGCAGCCAATCACAGACATGTCTTACCCGACACAAGTTTACACAATTTTGTTTTACAATTTCTCTTTAGGTTGGATTGGTTCCTAGCTCTGGTGTAGTACTCTGGGTGAGTCAACCAGCCGTGAGCCTACAGCAAACGCTGTTATAATCTGCATCAGGAAACCCTTCAATGCCTGTACTGCTGTATTTGGGTGAGCCTGTCTGTTCAACCCAGTTAAGGACTTGGAGTTGGACGTGGTGTCACAAATCTTTCAGGATGATGAGCTTAGTGCATAGAAACAATAGTCTTCTGAAAAATGTGAGCAGCGTGCTACCAGTTCACCCCAGGGGAATCACTGGACTAGTGTAGGACTAGTGTGTGCCCTGTAAGGTCGTGGTGGGTGGACACAGGGCACACCACTACATTGCCAAGACATGTCAGAAACTACTTTTATTCAACCAAATCCAAGCAAATAATCACACAAATATGATTATAATTAATCTAGTGAATCAAATCCTCAAATAAATTGAATAAATATTCAAATTGAATAAAATGTTTGACAAATTACCTTTTTGGTCAAATTGGTTCTTAACTCTGGTGTAGTACTCTGGGCGGGAAGACCAGCTATGAGCCTAAAGTGAAGGGTGTTATAGTCTGCTGCAGTAAATTCTTGAATGCCTGTACTGCTGTATTTGAGTGTGGTTGTCTGTTCACCCCCGGTAAGGACTTGAATGTGGATGTAGAGTGTAACAACCCTTTGCAGGATGATGATCAATGATCCTACAGCTTGGCGGGATGACCAGCTATGAGCCCACAGCGAAGAATGCCTAATTAACCTGCTAACATCTTCTTCTTATTCCACTGGCTCCACGATGGAGCATAGGGCCTCAACAACAGTTTTCTAGCGGACTCGGTTTTGGGCAACTCTCTTTAGCTGGGCCCATGACCATACGGCTGCCTTCATCACTGCTTCCGTGCACCGTCTCCAAATGCTACGTCCCAATGTGCGTACTTATACAGTGGGGCAAAAAAGTCTTTAGTCAGCCAACAATTGTGCAAGTTCTCCCACTTAAAAAGATGAGAGAGGCCTGTAATTTTCATCATAGGTATACCTCAACTATGAGAGACAAAATGAGAAAAAAAAAATCCAGAAAATCACATTGTAGGATTTTTAAAGAATTAATTGTAAATTCCTCGGTAAAATGAGTATTTGCTCACCTACAAACAAGCAAGACTTCTGGCTCTCACAGACCTGTAACATCTTCTTTAAGAGGCTCCTCTGTCCTCCACTCGTTACCTGTATTAATGGCATCTGTTTGAACTTGTTATCAGTATAAAAGACACCTGTCCACAACCTCAAACAGTCCAACTCCAAACTCCACCATGGCCAAGACCAAAGAGCTGTCAAAGGACACCAGAATCAAAATTGTAGACCTGCACCAGGCTGGGAAGACTGAATCTGCAATAGGTAAGCAGCTTGGTGTGAAGAAATCAACTGTGGGAGCAATTATTAGAAAATGGAAGACATACAAGACCACTGATAATCTCCCTCGATCTGGGGCTCCACGCAAGATCTCACCCTGCAGGGTCAAAATGATCACAAGAACTGTGAGCAAAAATCCCAGAACCACACGGGGGGACCTAGTGAATGACCTGCAGAGAGCTGGGACCAAAGTAACAAAGGCCTCAAATCCTGCAATGCCAGACGTGTCCCCCTGCTTAAGCCAGTACATGTCCGGGCCCGTCTGAAGTTTGCTAGAGAGCATTTGGATGATCCAGAAGAGGATTGGGAGAATGTCATATGGTCAGATGAAACCAAAATAGAACTTTTGGTAAAACTCAACTTGTGTTTGGAGGAGAAAGAATGCTGAGTTGCATCCAAAGAACACCATACCTACTGTGAAGCATGGGGTGGAAACATCATGCTTTGGGGCTGTTTTTCTGCAAAGCGACCAGGACGACTGATCCGTGTAAACGAAAGAATGAATGGGGCCATGTATCGTGAGATTTTGAGTGAAAACCTCCTTCCATCAGCAAGGGCATTGAAGATGAAATGTGGCTGGGTCTTTCAGCATGACAATGATCCCAAACACACCGCCCGGGCAACGAAGGAGTGGCTTCGTAAGAAGCATTTCAAGGTCCTGGAGTGGCCTAGCCTGTCTCCAGATCTCAACCCCATCGAAAATCTTTGGAGGGAGTTGAAAGTCCGTGTTGCCCAGCGACAGTCCCAAAACATTACTGCTCTAGAGGAGATCTGCATGGAGGAATGGGCCAAAATACCAGCAACAGTGTGTGAAAACCTTGTGAAGACTTACAGAAAACGTTTGACCTCTGTCATTGCCAACAAAGGGTATATAACAAAGTATTGAGATTAAATTGTGTTATTGACCAAATACTTATTTTCCACCATAATTTGCAAATAAATTCTTTAAAAATCCTACAATGTGATTTTCTTGATTTTTTTTTCTCATTTTGTCTCTCATAGTTGAGGTATACCTATGATGAAAATTACAGGCCTCTCTCATCTTTTTAAGTGGGAGAACTTGCACAATTGATGGATGACAAAATAATTTTTGCCTCACTGTACTACGCCCTTAAAGTATGTACTCTTTTGGTGAAGAAAAAGTACACACTTTTGAGTGTGTGTTAGAAGAGTAGGCAAGCTTTGGGACATACTATCACATCACAAAACTGCGTCTTTAACGGACCGCTCTGTCGCACCTGTTACACGCACCCTGTCACTGTATGCCTGTCAAACATCTTGTCACAGTTAACATCCTCCACATTTAATTTAATTTAACTTCCTACCGCATTGGAGAGTAAAGAAGTAGCTCGGTGATCTGCCAGTCGCGGGTATTTCATGCAGAGATGAATTTCTGCTCATATTTTCTGCATAATGATGCATTTAAAAGTTAACGAGCAAATGGATGTTTCTAAATGTTCACATTGCCGTTGCAGATGAAATATAATGGGATAACAATAAATAAATATTTTTTACCAGGTTAAATGTCGATTATTAGTAACTCAAGCCACTTTTTGTAAACCTCTCTACCTAATGGTCGATCGCGCGCATCCGCCACGTTTGTAGTTTTTTAACGCGTTTTATTCGTGTTTGTAATTCTGGACTTAATCCTTCACCAAAGCGCAATGGATTGTGGGCAATTTTAGCCATTAGAGTGTGCACGGATCCACACATCAAAAAGAAGTAGTAGACCATCTGGGGACTTTTGGCATACTCTTTTCAACATACTATTCTTTGGGACACACTTATTCTAATCTCACATTTAGGATGGATAGTATGAACATTGGGATGCAGGGCAAGTCTGTTTTGGCCTACCCACTCTTCTCTTTCCTTGAAGGTTCCACTCCAGTGCCTGTTTGGTGACATTTCCAGGGCTCTTGAGGAGAGGGTGGCCTATCCAGCCCCATTTCCTCTTTCGTATTTCTTGGCCAATAGGTAGCTGATTTGTTTTCTCCCACAAACTGTAGTTTGAGATTTTTTCTGGCCATCTGATATGTAATATATAACAGAGGCAATTGTTAATGAAGGTCTGGAGTTTGTTTGTGGCTCCATATAACAAGACTGCTTTCACGTTGGTACTGAAGATGCGGACTTTGGTCTTCTTAGAGAGCCCTGTCGAGTTCCAGATGGGGCGTAGGATGTTAAAAGCATGTCTGGCTTTGTTGATGCGGGTCCTAATGTCCTCATCTGCTCCTCCGTCTTTGCTGACCACGCTACCCAAGTAGGTGAACTTATCAACATCGCTGATGTCCACACCATGTACAGTGCCGTGAAAAGGTTTTTGCCCCCTTCCTGTTTTTATTTTTTGCATATTTGTTTAAAAGATTCAGATCATCAAACTAATTTTAATATTACACAAAGATAACCTGAGTAAATACAAAATGCAGTTTTGAAATGATGATTTAATTTATTAAGGGAAAAAAAGCTGTCTAAACCTGCCTGGTCCTATGTGAAAAATTGCCCCCTAAGTCTAATAACTGGTTGTGCCACCCTTTCCAGCAACAACTGCAATCAAGCGTTTGTGATAACTGGCAATGAGTTTTTCACATCGCTGTGGAGGAATTTTGGCCCACTCTTCTTTGCAGAATTGTTTTAATTCAGCCACATTGGAGGGTTTTCAAGCATTAAAGGACTGTTTATGGTCATGACATAGCATCTCAATTGGATTTAAGTCCGGACTTTGACTTTGCCACTCCAAAACCTTCATTTTGTTTTTCTTGAGACATTCAGAGGTGGACTTGCTACTGTGTTTGGAATCATTGTCCTGCTGCATAACCCAAGTGCGTTTGAGCTTGAGGTCACAAACTGACGGCTGGATATTCTCCTTCAGGATTTTCTGATAGAGAGCAGAATTCATGGTTCCATCAATTATGGCAAGTCATCCAGGTCCTGAAGCTGCAAAGCAGCCTCAGACCATCACACTACCTCCACCATGTTTGACTGTTGGTATGATGTTCTTTTTATGAAATGCTGTGTTGGTTTTACGCCAGATGTAACGGGACACGCACCTTCCAAAAAGTTCAACTTTTGTCTCATCAGTCCACAGAATATTTGCCTAAAATTCTTGGGGATAATCAAGATATTTTTTGGCAAATGTGAGACAAGCCTTTTTGTTCTTTTTGGTCAGCAGTGGCTTTTGCCTTGGAACTCTCCCATGGATGCTGTTTTTGCCCAGTCTCTTTCTTATTGTTGAATCATGAACACTGACCTTAATTGAGGCAAGTGAGGCCTGCAGTTCTTTAGATGTTGTTCTGGGTTCTTTTATGACCTCCTTTATGAGTTGTCATTTCGCTCTTGGAGTAATTTTGGTAGGCCGGCCACTCCTGGGAAAGTTCACCACTCTTACAAGTTTTCTCCATTTATGGATAATGTCTCTGATTCGCTGGAGTCCCAAAGCCTTAGAAATTGCTTTATAAACCTTTCCAGATTGACACGTCAACTATTTTGTTTCTCATCTGTTCTTGAATTTCTTTAGATTGCGGCATGATGCGTTGCTCTTTAAGCGTGCTTCACTTTGTCAGACAGGATCTGTTTAAGTGATTTCTTGATTCAACAGGTCTGGCAGTAATCAGGCCTGGGTGTGGCTAGTGAAATTTTACTCAGCTTTCTAAAATAATGTGTTTAATCACAGTTCTCTTATGATTTAACAGGAGGGGGCAATTAATTTTTCACGTAGGGCCAAGTAGGTTTGGACAGATTTTAAAATTAAATCATTTAAAAACTGCATTTTGTATTTACTTGCATTATCTTTGTGTAATATTAAAATTTGTTTGATGTTCTCAATCTTTTAGTGTGACAAATATGCAAAAAATTAAAAAACAGGAAGGGGGCAAAAACCTTTTCACGGCACTGTAGTTGTATTTGGTCCTTTTGTTTGTGGTTAATCCTCATGGTTTTTGTTTTCTTAGTGTTTATTTTGAGGGCAACTTTCTTTGCTTCCTCAGACAGTCGGTTTAGATTTGTTGTGCATCTTGTTGCCTGTGTAACAGTAGGCTGATATCGTCTGCGAAATCATGGTCCTCCAACTGTTTGGTGAAGGACCAGCGGATCTCTGTGTTGGTGTTTTCTGTGGACATTTTCAATATCCAGTCTACTACCAGCAAAAAGATGGTTGGTGACAGCAAACAGCCCTGTCTCACTCCAGTCCGCACTTCAAAAGGTTCTGTAAGTTTTCCTTTATGTATGACCTAGCATGTGGAGTGGCTGTACAACTGCTGGATAATGGAGACAAACTTTGGTGGGATCCCATAGTGTGCCATTCGCTTCCAGACAGCTTCCCTGTCCAGACTGTCAAAGGCCTTTTCAAAGTCCACAAAGACTGTGTAGAGTAGAGACTGCCATTCCAAGGACTGTTCGATGATGATGCGCAGGGTGGCAATATGGTCTATGCAAGACTTATCTTGTCTGAACCCCGCCTGTTCATCTCTCAGTCGCTTGTCTAGGGCCTCCTTCAATCTTTCAAGCATGATGCGTATCAGGATCTTGCTGAGGACAGATAAAAGCATGATGCCTCGCCAGTTATTGCAGCTGGACAGATCACCATTCTGGTGATTACCAATGTTGTAATGTAATGTTGTCCAGTGACTTGTTTGCATTATTTATGATTGCATTATGGCTTTAATGGTGAGACTTTTGTAATGGATTATATAATTTGGATTTAGATTTATCTGCCAACATATCGGTTATTGGCTTTCAAATATAAATAATTATCGGTTATCATTATCAGCCAAAATTTTCATATTGCTAACAAAGTATAAAGATTCAAATAACAAAGCAAAACTATTCCCTGAAGTGAAACCCTAACATATTAGGAATTAATCATCCAAAGTAAATCAAATAATCTAAAATGTTTTAAATAAATAAATATATAACACTTAGTTTTAATTCTAGCAAATTCCTAACAAATTATTAATGCATAAACGTTAATCAAATCCTCTAAAAATATTGCAAGAAATTATTAATTAAATAAACTACATGTAACACTATCTCCAGAGGATCCACTGACTGGCTGTTCATCCTGGGTAAGCGAAAATCTAAAAAAAAATGTTAAACAAATACATAAATAAACAAAAGACAAAGATGATTTTAAAGCAATTTACTCACCCTCAAACATTAAAAAAAACAAAAAACAAAGATTCATCCAATGTGTGTGAGTTTCTTTGTTTTTGCATACAGCACATGAAAAGTACATTTTGCAAAAGAAAAAAAAATATCATATGTATTTATTTATTTATTAATACATTCATATTTTTATTTTCAATTCTTTGCACTTTAATATCAACTTTCTAAATGTGTATTCAGAAGTCCCTATGAGTAACTGATGACACATTTAAATGTGGTATTTTTAATTAAGTTATAAAAAGTGCTCTGTACCAATAAAATTTGCAACACTGTGCATTTTACTACCAAATTATATGCTATATCTATTTAATTTAACTTACACTGTAACGTTTTCCTTCATATCACATGATTTTGGGGCATGTGGCCACTGTAGCAGGCCAAGCCAGAGGGTGTTATACACAGGAAGAAAAGTGTGTAAAACAAGGGTAAAATGGGGTAAATGGGGGGTAATATAATTAAAAGCATATAATATATAAAAGCATATAATTAGGTAGTAAAATAATAAAGTGTTGCACATTTTATTGGTGCAAAGATGAGTATGTGTATTTTTTTTCCTTCTTTTTTTTTTAGAGCAACTGTTTTCATCACTTAAAAGTACCACAAATGAAATTATTAAATTGTGTCATTTGTTATAGGGACTACTGAACAGACATTCAGAAATGTATTTTAAAATGTAAGTAGACAAGTGGTCAAGAGCAAAGGCCACAAATGTGGGTATTTGGACAGGCCCTTTTAAAAACTGTGCAGAAACAGCTGTGTGTGAGTCTTCACAGGTATTGCACACCATGAGGATTACTTAAGAGACTACGAGTTAAAAACTGCTTGAGTAGTAAGTAGATTTTATATGATTTTGAAGTTTAAGAAAATACTGTATTTTTTATTTATTACATGCAGTTTAAAGATATCTGTAGATGAAAATATGTTTTCAGTGGTGTTTCTCCATTGTAGAATCAGCTCATAGTGTTGTGTATTTAATTTTTTTATATTTTTTTATATCTAGCCTTTGAACGTGAGGGACAAGTTACAGCCTGAGGCAGTCAGTGTGTACTCTGAGTAGCTTTATGTGATTCTGCTGCTGAAGCTGTGAATATTTAAACAGAAGACTGACAGACTTTTAGCCCTGTCAGCTACTATTATCCACACTCAGTGAACACAGGGGATACATTTGCTTCAAAATGTTTATTAAAAATTCTGAAGTCTCATTCTATCAATAATATAGCACTGATTATGTACTTCACAGTGTTGAGGGTGTCAGCTGGTTACAAAGGTTATCTACTTACATATTGTATATTATTATTATTTATTTATTTATTTTTCTAACAATATTCTATTATTAGAAATGAAAATCTAAAAATGGAAAGAAGAATCTATAATATTGTGTTTTTATTTTTTATAAACAAAGGGTACCTCAGCTGTATCGTTCAAGTCAATCCCTTAAAGAAAAAAGCCCACACATGTCCACATGTGTTCATATGTGATCACATGGGTTTCACACATTCACAACATGAAAACATTCCAAAACCACATTTCACATGTGTTCCACATATTTTACATGTGATTTTAACATGTGATTGCACATGGGAAGGTCATGTGGTTTGTTTATGTGGACTTACCTAATTGCACCTACCAAATTCTATTTTTATTTTATTTATTTTTAGCCAGATTAGGTACAAATAGAACTCTTTCAAAATGTTAATTGTTTTTATAAATCGCATTCAAAAATGTCTCACATACATATTTTACAGATTTATGCTGAATATGCAATGCAATAATCAATAAGGCATGTCTCTGTATTTTATATATATATACATACATCTGAATAAAAAATAAATAACTGCAGGGATATGCTAATAAAGACTATAATTCTCTGTAAAACATAATGACAACTGCCACAATCCCTGGAATGATGTTTATTGTTGTCCCTGATCAATTTGTGAAAGAGATCCTGAAAAGCAAATTCTTAATTTCTCGAGGCGAAAGTGACAGGAGGTAAAGAAAGTGAAGTCAGTGCTAGCCATTGCCCAGCTCCTGTCCAAAAAATCTCAGCTTTTCTCTGGGTGAGGATGTGCTCTGTCCCGCTGAAAGAGCAGAGTCAGCCCTTTCCTAAAACGGTGGTCCCGCACACTATAAATAATCACATTGCAGCAGCTATTGCTTGTCAGAATCCAAAATGCAAAAAAGGAGAAGTTGCACCAGGTGTATCCCACTACGTTCCCAGCACAAATACTGCGATAGGAGAGAACGAGGCTGTGAAGGCAAAGGTGAGGATTCCAATGGTTTTAGCTGCTTTGATATCAGAAAAAGAGGGCCTGTAGGGACACCCGCCGGCTCCTGCATCCGTGCCAAGGCTTCCCTCAGAGAGCAGTTTCCGTTTGCGGGAGTATCGGCGGATACTGGTGAAGGACAGGATATTGACGGCTAATGTCCCACCCAGTAAACTGAAGTCAAAGGCTGGAAACAGCAGAAGGATGTTTGCATCTGGAGGCAACTGATGTCCGATTAGTAAGGGTGCATAGTTGCACATGCGGCTGCATTCATTGTACTCCAGCGTGAAGCTGTTGCTTAGCATCAGTGGAGCCATTGCCAGTAAGAAGCTGCCAGTCCAGGACAAGAGTATTAGGAACAGGGTGCGATGCCTCGTCACAAGAGTGTCTTTATGCAGCGGACGCAGGATTGCCACACTGCGCTCCACTGTCATCAGAAAGATGGTACTAATTGAGACAAAAGTACATCCAGCAAAAACTGGACCTATCAGCATGCAGGGTTGCCAAGGTCTTGATCCACCCTCCAGTGAGGCCGTTGAAATGCCCTGGTACCACAGCGGTGGAGTGTCAGTCACCATCAGAGAGATTTCAGTGTATACAGAAAATGGCACCACCAAGACTCCAACCATCATGTCGGCGAAGGCCAGGGACACTGCAAGACAAATATAAAATACAGCAAATTGCTCAGAATTCATCAAACTTTTTCTTTGTACTAGAGATCTTTATTCCTGCTGGACCTGACGTAACTGAGTGTGGCACAGGATAAATTTGGAAAAGTGCTGATGAAAAGTTCACGAGTATGCGTGCGCATGCTGAATGTACAGTAAATAACGCTAATCAGCGTTAATCAAATGTTGATTACATCATGGGGACAGCGCGCACATGCATTGTGGTACTCTCCAAAATGGCAGGTTAATATTTCTAATTAAATTTCTGAGGAAAAAAAAAACACTGAGCACACCACAGTGTGGGATACATTTGCATGCCATCCTGAACATATTCTATATGTAAATTATTGTTGTTACCTTTGAGGTAGCCCTGTGGTGTTCGAGAATGCCGGGTCTGCATGAAAACAATAAGTGTCACCACGTTTCCCACCACAATGGCAAAGGCCAGGCTAACCATGAACATGACCGCCAATGTTCGGTTTAGTAGTCCACAGCAGCGGGCTGTGCAAAGAGGTGCCAACGTTTGTCCTGCATCTTGAGATTCACTTGCTGTCTGATTAGCAGTCTCCATTATACTGGTTACCTGGGTACACTAAAGATGGCCAATAGTGAAGCCTTGGTACAGTCTTCATGCCTCTAACAGGCAGTGATGTAAATAAGACAAGTCAGTATTTTGGGTGGTTCTTTTGTTAGCCGTGGATAACAACCCTGTAAAAGAGCAGAGAAAAGAATATGAACGGTTTGCATAATTCAACACAATCATGGCAACATAAATACACTGTAATCAAAGCTTGTTACACTTGTTGCATGGTGAAGATAACAAGCCTGTGCAAACATATGCTTACAAATCAGTCTCCAATATTATGTAGAATTGGTAAGGGCAAATATACACAGGGAGAATATTCAAGGTGGATTGCCAAACATTTAACAATCGATTAAAGTTAATAATGTCTTAATAGTCTCATTAATATACTTCTATTAAATTAAGAATGGCAGTATCTTAATTGAATTTACTGTAAGATACTACAATTTGGATACATGGTAAATAAGATAAATGTTTTTTTGTTTTTTAAACAATCCTAACTAAAACCTTTAGCAAATTGTTCTTTTATGTATTTTGATTATGTTTAGATTTTTTGTACTGGAACAAGACAAAAACACTGATTTAGACAATGCATTTTGCAGTGTCTCCTGTGATGCTCTTTGTATTGGCACATAAATAGATAAAGTGGGAGAAACAAAAATGATGAATAAAGACTTCATAGCAAGGTGTAAAAATCCCTCCACTGTTGTTGTGAGACAATGTAATTGGTGAGGCTCTAGGAAATGTCTTTGTCCCAACAGCTATTAAAGATGTTTGCTTAGGCAAGCATCGCTGTCTCTTTTATTCATAAAGTATTATTTTAAAATGCAATTTTAACAAACTCCTAATTGTGTTTAACTTAAGAGCATAATTGGAGAATTGCAATGCAAATTTGAATGTAAGGCTTCTATTTTTAGGTAATGTGGCTTTGAGCACATTGTTTCTGGGAGATTAATAGTGCTGCAGAAAAACATGAACCAAAATAAAAACCTATGAATATATTACATTTAGAAAGGTGTTTGTGGGCATGATGACAGTCATGCCATCTGTTCGGTCTTATAATTCTTGCAGCATCTCTTCAAATAGAACCCTGACATTAGCCACAACTGCTTTCAGTGCTTTTAAACAAGCAGAACCCTACTGAGAGTCAGACTCCAGCTCTCAGCGTACTAAAGGAAATTTAGCATGATAAATATTATGCGAACATTAAAATAGAAAGCTCTGCTGGGGCTTCTTGGCAGTCATGACAGCATCTCAGCTGGACACCAACACGCACAGCCAACTCATACCCTCTCTCTCTCTCTTTCTCTCACTATCTGTCAAAAAGTTTTACATCTTTTACTACACATGCATTTAGTAGGAAGTAGGCCAGGGTTTCTTCTAATGAATCCAGCCAGGACATTGCATTTGCAGTGTCTAATTCATTATGAATTAGATCTGTGAGATCAGAATCAAACTTAAATCTTCAATTGTGGTTTGTTTCACATTGCATTTGGTGAAAACTGGAAATGATCTGCTGAAACTCTATTTAACTGATGCTCAAAGTGTGTATAAATCTTTGCTTCAAAACCTAACAAGCTGCCTTTGTTATTAAAAAAGAAAATTAAAAGAAATAGTAATTTTAACAATAACAGACTGTTAATAATGGTAAGTTATCTTACACATGAATATACATGAAAAAGAGTAATAGTTCTAATAAGTATGTAATATTGTAATATAATGTAATATTACTACAAAATATTGTTAAATGTACAATTTTTGAAAGAATGGGAAATAAAGTGCCTAACTGATATTTAAAGAGGAGAATTCAGAAACGTAAAGTGAACTGCAACTTATTTGCTTGTGCTCGCATCTACTACTGTATGTACACAGAGCTAAAACATACTGTTTTTTGCTATTTGTATTTAGTATACTTGTGCAAATAGCCTCTGCCATAAAAAAAAAATACATATAACACAACAATAGTAAGTAGTGAGACTGTATTTTTCTCAATACTTTTCTGTATCGATTGTACATTGCTTTGTGGTGCCTTAAATTGCTGCCTATGTAGACAGCTTACTAGGTTTTGGAATAGACTTTGTTTAATGTGACTCCGAATTGTGAAGGATAAATTGCATTTAGCCTAGTTTTTGTAGACATGTTTGTTTCGTTGCATGATCTGCATCATTTATTTAGTGAATCAGCGCATATAGTGCTTACAAATAAACTGTTTTCAGCAGGTGCAATTCATTTATCCTTCTGTTTCTGTTCATTCAGTTTCTAATTCATGCCAGTGTTTCCTCCTCCAAGTGAACACTTAACCTAATAAGAGTTTTGTATCGCTCTCCAACCACTCATTACTTTGCCATAACCTAAGAACATATTTAGCCCTCTAAAAAGGACTGCTCATCATGTTGTGCCGCTGAATATGTAATTATACATAAATATGCTGCATCTCAAGAGACATTGCTTTGACCAAAATTTAAAACAGCATCCCATGTATCTTTCACAGAGAACAGTCCCATAATGCATTGCAACAAGCTCAGTGAAAATCATAAACTTATTTAATTCAATACTGTAAAAGTACTGATAGCACTGATTCTAATTGAAATGTAGTATTTCACCTAATATTGTGTTGTGTTGTTAGCTTAGCAACATAATATCAAACTCTTCATACTAACATATTGAAATCAATTGTGAGCGGGATCTTCAGTGTGCAGAATCAATCATGTGGCGTGTGTAATTCTTTCTTGTTTAGATCATTCCAGATGCCACTTTTGAAGCATTTAGGTAGGCAGACAGCAAAGCAGCTAACCAGGTTTTGGAACAGGGCCACTCTGTCAGCCAAAAGCAATACACATTGAATATTGTGGATAATTTAAGTGATGGTGGAAGTGAACTGTAAACAAATAAGATTCTTTAGTATGTCATGGCAGCAAATTGCTTTATATGGAAGTCTCTATAGTTCCAGACAGACTAGGTCCAGCCTCTGTATCCAGGGCTAGAGTAGACAGTCAACTGGAATAATGGAGTGACCAGTGCTGGACCCTGAAGCCCCGGGGGCCTGTACTGTGTGTGTGTCTGTCTTAATCTTTCTCTCCAGCCTTTAATCCTCTAGCCGCTGCTTTTTCACACTTATATCAACATCTTGCTCATATTTTTTTTTCTTTCATTCTGCCTCACTTAATCAATTTAGTTTACTGCTAAATGTTTAAGCGCTGAGTTTATTTCTGAGAAGGTATTTTAAACCTTAAATTAACTGTTTATTAAATAAAAGTTGACCCTAATTGATCCATTGTAATTGGGGATTTTTTATTTTTTTGATCATTTATCATTATTATGCATGCAGCTTTAATGTCCTTATTTTGACTTACAAAGTACATTAAGTATTTGTAACAGAATTTAAAAATGCAAAAAATAATTTGTTACACAACAGAAATATTTCAAATGAAGGAGTGAGAACTAATGTGATTATAAATTGTGAAACCTAAGATACGGTGGCTCGTCACAGGACCTAAAATGTTTGTTTTATACAATAAATAAACAATCACATATATACTTACATACATAAAATCAAATATTATCAAGATTTACACGCAAATGCCATGTGCAAGACTTTTCTTTCCTTGATGCTGACTTGCGCAAGCCCAGGTGTGTGAGGGTGCGTTTAATGGTTCATTCTCAATTCGCATAAAAATAACAGAAAACATGGCCCTTTTAGTAAAAGATTCCCTTTACATGTACAGATAAACATGCCTTACAAGAGATGTTATTTTCCCATCTACAGCAGTTATTTTCATGTAATGCTCTTACCTGTATATTCTGTTCCTGAAAACTGTGTCTGAGTTGCAAAAGAACAAGGTAATACCCACTGTCAACCGCCAGTCTTTGTCCAGTCAAGCTTTACAATAAAGTCCAGCTTGATTCCTGATTGAATACAGTCTCCCATCAGAAAACAGGCTCTCTCACACACTCTCTCAAAACTCTCTCACACAAACATGGAAGAGCAAGCATTTGTAGCTCTTGAAATGATCTCTGTCAGACTTCTTTCCTCCCCCGTTTTTCTTACCATCCCCTTCTTTGTCTAGCTGTCCATGTTTTTCTTCCTCCCACTCTATATATTGCAGCCTCTCACTCCTTGTTGACCTAGTCTGTCTAAAACTCTCTCTCTCTCTCTCTCTCTCTCTCTCTCTCTCAAACACAGCTGCAAGCTCAAGCATTACAGTTACATATTCCACTCTCCTCCTCCTCTCTGTGCGTTATTCTCTCTTTCCTCACAGTGGTCCATTTGCTATGAGACGGCCACGTTCATCAACCTCAGAAAAGCTGCTGTGAATCAATGGATCCGGACTAGCTTCAGTCTTGCACACTTTTTACCCAGCAGCTGTTTTTCAGCAGCAAGGCCACTGCCTCATTCACTCTTTATTCACCTCATCTTCTTATGTTTTTCTTCCACTGCATTCATAAAAAAATAAAATAAATACACACACAGGCATAAATACACCACAGATACAGCTGGGGTCTTTTTTATTTTTTATTTAAACTTGAAAATTAAAAGAAAGCTTGAATGCAAGTGGTTTGAATTGATGTGCGTATCACCAGTGGCTTAAACACCAGATGAGGTTATTGTTGTGTTTTCTCCCTCATGTGCCTGTAACCAGTGGCTGAATTGTAAGAAAAAAAAATTAAGGGGGGGGGGGATGGTGTGGTGTGTGTGTGTGTGTGCGGTCCTGTCGCTAATTTTACATAATGATTACAAAATTTGTCTATTTTTTAAAGAGGTTTTTATTTAATGAAAAATTAGCCTTATTAAATTAACTATTATTTGTAAGCTTTTTTTCCTTCTGGGGCCTGAAATGGAGGACTTTTGGTCAATATTGATAATTAAACAATATTTTGCTAAATGTGTTTTTGTGCTGAAACCTTGGCTGGTTTAAGCATTTCATGGATAAATAATGATGACAATAAAACCACCAGTAGGTGACAGCAAGTCCCTGTTTTAATAAATTATTTATTGAATCGTTCAAATAAATCGATTCGTTCAAAACGGCTGATTCAATTAGAAACAAAACAAGTGTCCATCTAAATGGGCCGTTCAATCACTGGCTCACTCGATTCGTTCAAAAACTGATTAATTCAAGGAACAAAACACCGTGTTGCTATGCACATTTGTGCTCGCACATGTATACTGATATTCAGAAAAGTAGTAAATTGCTTGTGCAATGAATATAAAAACATAAAAACTCATGGGTATTTTTTCTTTAATTCTTTAATTAAAATAATTACATTTATTAAATAATTCATAGGTATTAAATTAATAGGTTATTTTAACTGTATTGAATAGGCTTCATCGTGCAGTGAATGATTTTAGACTCTCAAGACGTGTTTTTGTTTGGTTTTTGCAAAGTCGATGACTGGATAATGTCAGCTCTGCTATCGTCTCTCAATCCCTCACAATCACACATACAGCACAATCAGGTGAATGTTTTTAAATTCTAATCGAGGAAAAATCATAGCTTTTCTGTTGTCTTCTTTTTAAAGAATTTCAAAAGTTGCGCTTTAACCATTTTGCGGGAAAAATGATGAAAACTTGCTTCCGCTTATTGTGCGCAGCTTATTACAGTACCGAGTTCTGATTGGCCAATCGCCGTTTAGTTCGTGAATTATCATAAGTATAGAATTTTAACATTTAATTTGCACAATAAGTTTTAAATAATACACAGCATCATTAATCTAAAATCTACGATTTTGCATGTCTGAGTAAGGGAAAGGCAGTTTGTAATGCACTTACATTATTCTCTAAAGATTAAATGAAAAAGTACTAACTGACTAAGTTGGGCTAGACATGAATATCATGAATGATTAACAACCTCTCTTCTCTGGAATCAAATTGTATTTAGCATCCGAAAATAAATGTGTACAGGACTGAAAAAATATGTCTGAATGTGCCAGTCAAAGTAATCCTATTAAGACTAGGAGTATGTGTACTTTTGTTCTCCTGTTGGCAAAATGTATGAACACATTCTGCCAATCCCCAAAATAAATATTGGTCAAAAACATTCACGCTGGCAAGAACCATTAAGGGGATTACACAATGGGTGCATTTCCCCAACTCTGTCATTGAGGCCATGTCTCCACGCTTTGATAAATGTTTACATTTTCAAGTAAAGCTGAGAGTGTTTGAGTGTATTTATTTATCATATTAAGATTAATTACATTTTGGAATATTAATAATAATGTTATATGTACTTTTAAAAGTAATGTTGCCCATCACTGATGATAACATAACTTGAAGTAAAGAATTTTTAACCTTTTTTATAATTAAAGTTAATTTTCATAATTCAAGTTGTTTATGATAGCAGTAAGGTCTTCAGCAAGAGCTAAAAGGTTATATTTTGAGTTTGGCTCCAGGCTAATGACGGCAGATATGACCCACTTCCATCTCTAATACACTTGTGAGATGGCATAGCCTACTGCATGTCATTAATAGTTCATTACATTCAAAACATTTCCGTTATCTGCCCTAATCTCTCTGACCACTACACTACTGCACCAGCACTGCAGGGTGTCATGCAAGTAATTAATGAGTACTTATTAAAAACTGCTCATGTGGAATTGAAACAAGTCCATTTCAGTTGCCTCCGTCCAGGCTGAAAATGAGAGCAAACACATTTTTACCTACTTTTAGTATTAAAAACTGACTCTCTGTGCTTCTGACTTGAGAAATTTGAAGTTAACAAATGAGACCTTTATCTAGGGTTGCCAGGAAATGTAATCTGTGTTAATGTTGTGTTCACTCTCAAGACTGCATTACCACATTCTTGGGTAATTTTGCCCTTGCCCTTTATTTAACATGGGCCAAACAAATATGCGTGTGCTTACAAAATGTGTTTGTAAAATAATGGTGAAGAGAATGATTTGGAGTCATCCTTTGTATTATACTTGTCTAGAGTAAAACAAAAGCATTCATACATTCACAGTGTTCAATAAAGTCAAGATGGATTACATTTGAAAAGAGATTCACGAGTTCACACTTACATATAGTAAACTGAGAAAAGGTTATGCATATTTGGCGTGCTGTCCAGGGAGAGGGCTCCGAGCTCGGTACTTACTCCCGAGCCCAGGGTACTCCCCCTGTCCGGGGAGAGGGGTCCGAGCTCTGCATTTAGCCCGGACCCAGAGCGTTCCCCCCCTGTGTGCTCCTCCCCGTGTTGGGGTAGGAACGGGCTGAAGGTGAGGAGTCGGGGTGGTGGAGGGATGCTGAAAGACTAGAGCTGATGGAGGTAAGACTGCTTTGATTATTTATAGGGGTTCTCTCTCGAGCTGATTGGATAGATGGTGTGATTACTGATGATGAATTGGCTGTGTTAATTATCTGCGCATGCTCCTCCTGAAATTTGTTAATAAAACATCACTTTAAAAAGAAAAAAGAAAAAAAAAGCACTAATCATATTAATGTTAGAGTAAAAATTCGATTTAGATTACTCAAGAAATATATCTGAAGTGGAGTGTGCTATAACACTTTGTGGAGAAAGAGTATAAAATATGTGGATATACTGTAAAATGCAGCTTATTACTAATTCTAAAAACAAACACAGGAGTCTAGGAAGAACAGGAAAATTATTAACTTAAAAAAAATCTAAATCAATTTATCAAAAGATGTTTTGGCCAAATGTCATTTTTCAACAGAAGATTTCCATATTTTGCTTCTGAGAATTTCATGTTTTATTTTTTACAGTAGTCAAAAAACAAAAACAAAAAAAAAACAAATTAACCTCAATCTCTTTAAAATATAATTGCAACATTGTGTTGCACATTGCAAAACCCTGATTTGGGGGTTTACAAAACTTGTACTTACTGGCACTGCCATTTGATGAATCTGTATTTCAACCAAGGTGTGCATCATTTCGCAAATACAAATGTTTTTTTTTCTTGTTCTTTTTTTTTTTCTCTGTGGGATTTCAAAATCACATGAGTGTTGTCTGTTGTTTAAATGCAAACTGAACAGTAGGACCTACGTGCTGCCTTTGGAAAGTTTTGCTAACTTAACCTCTTATCTACCTTTAACCTGGATAGTGTCAACATTCAAACACTGATAAATTTCCCTGATTAGGTCATCCGTGAGTTTAGATTAGTTTTTTTTTAGCTGTATCAACCTCATATAAATGCCAGAGCATCAACAACCACAATACAATATAAGACAGCTCCATTTACAAAACAGTTTTATCATGAGGTGGTAAGTTTCTGCTTTGTTTCCTAAAATTAAAATTATTTTTCAAATAACGATCAAGTATTATTGCAATTTCACTGCAATGCATGATGCATTATTAATTAACATCTGTTCAAACAAGTGTTCCTCTGAAATGAACAGATTATTTCTTGTTGATGATCTCTTTTTTTGTCTCTAGGCTATCTGTGGCTGTTCTGTTCTTGGGCGCTATTACTTGCCTGCCAGATGAGTCTCTTGCTTTGGATAGAGTCAGAGAGCATGTTTCGGGTAACAGAGACCCTCCTCATCAGACATGACCCAATACTCAGCTGCAGTTAAAGCACTGAAGTGCTTATGGAATTTACTGTAACACAAAAGCATTTTAAACCATCCTTGTGTCATTGGCTACAGAGTAAACACGAATGTATCATTAAAACAACTTTCTATACAACAAATGCATCACGAGTTCACACTTACATATATTTAGCACGAGTAACGTAATGCGATTTGGCGAGTATGGTAATACGTTGTTGGCGTGCTGTCCTGGGGAAGGGCTCCGAGCTCGGAATTGCCCGAACCCAGAGTATCCCCTACTGTGTAGTGAACTTTGGTGATAATGGTGGAGAAGGGGTGGTGGAGGGATGCTGATTAGCCGTCAAATGAAAGGAGGTATGTCAGCTGTATTTGTACCCTTGTGTTGATTAGCCTGATGGCGTACCACTTGTGTCTAATTAGGCTAAGTATCTGACGTGCTCCTCCGAACTTTGTTAATAAAACATCATTTCACGAGTTCACACTTACATATATTTAGCACGAGTAACGAATGCGATTTGGCGAGTATGGTAATACGTTGTTGGCGTGCTGTCCTGGGGAAGGGCTCGAGCTCGGAATTGCCCGAACCCAGAGTATCCCCTACTGTGTAGTGAACTTTGGTGATAATGGTGGAGAAGGGGTGGTGGAGGGATGCTGATTAGCCGTCAAATGAAAGGAGGTATGTCAGCTGTATTTGTACCCTTGTGTTGATTAGCCTGATGGCGTACCACTTGTGTCTAATTAGGCTAAGTATCTGACGTGCTCCTCCCGAACTTTGTTAATAAAACATCATTTCACGAGTTCACACTTACATATATTTAGCACGAGTAACGAATGCGATTTGGCGAGTATGGTAATACGTTGTTGGCGTGCTGTCCTGGGGAAGGGCTCCGAGCTCGGAATTGCCCGAACCCAGAGTATCCCCCAAAAAGCAATTGAGTGTTGGACAGCCGCCAGACTAAGATCCCCCCCAAATACGCAATAGATCTGGCGGTAGCTGGTTCAAGGGTAGCCTGGATGACAGGCCGGGGAGCCTACGAGCTCTGAGGGAGCGGTTTGGCATGCATGGGTAGGCCCCACCGCCGCTGGTGTGAACTGCGTGGTTTGGGGCGACCGGTCAGGAGGGCTCGAACAAGCTCAACGGTGTGCTCATCACGTTGGGACGGGTGAGCCTTGCCCGCCGATAGAGGAGCAGCGTCGTTAAGGCCCTGGCCAGGAGGACCCGAGTTGCCTGCAGTGGGATAGATCACGGAGTCGGCGTACGAGCCCTACTGGCCGTCAGCCCCTGCTGATCAGAGGACAGAGGGCGGAGACTTGCCAAGAGAACCCATGAAGCCTCCGACTGGAGCACCTCCATGCCGGACGAGTGGGTCCTATTGGCTTGGCAGATAAAAAGAGTTTTGGACGTCCGACAAGGACGCTCTCGCGACATCCGACGGGAGATCAAGACTCACGGCATCGAATGGATGAGCCTCACTTGCGGGCGGCAAGTACAGGAGCCCACCGGGAGACCAGCGTCAACGTCCGACACGAGATCAAGACTACAATGTCGGACGGATAGCCTTGCCGACAGGTAGGGAGAAGAGAAAACCCGGAGACTGGGAGGGCCTCGCAGCATCCGATGGAGATTGAGACTCAGGAGATATCGGACGGGTAGGCCTCGCCAGGCGGGGAAAAGGTGTGAGGATAGAAGAGACAGGTGGACGGTGTTCGGCGGGCGGGCGAGACCCATGGCGGCTGATGGCTAGGCGCCGTCGCCCGTCGAACGGAAAAATAGGTGGGTGGCCGAGACCGACACCGACGCCCACGGGAGGCCAATACTCACTGAGTCAAACGGGTCAGTCTCGCCGACCGTAAGATGAAACGGAAAGATGTCTGGCTGGGAGGCTCTCGCCGACGCCCGACGGGGGCACAATACCCACTGTGTCAGACGGGTAAGCGTCGCCAGCGTGGGACTTGAAAAGGTAAGGTTGTCTGGCCGAGAAAGCGCTCACCGGCGTTCGACGGGAGATCAAGACTCACTGTGTCGAACAGGTAAAGACGGAAAAGGTAAAGTTGGTCGGGACGCTTAGCCGCCATCCAACTGGTGAGCGTGCTCACCTGTTTGAAGGGCCAGCGGCGCTGACGTAGGAGGAAAAAGACGAGGTTGACCGGCCGGGAGGCTCTCGCGACATCCGACGGGAGATCAATACTCGTGAGTCGGATGGTTAAGCCTCGCCGGTGGCGGACTGAAAACTAAGATTGCTTGACCGACCGAGTATGTAGCGTTCGAGGGGGGTTTGATATTGTGGTGCAAGTGGACGGAAAAGGTAAGATTGTCTGGCTGGGAGGTTTTGCCATCGTCCAACGGGAGATCAAGACTCACTGTGTTGGACGGGTAAGCCTTGCCCAGCGTAGGACTTGAGAAGGTAAGGTTGTCTGGCCGGAGTGCTCTCGCCGGCGTCCGTTAAGAGGATCGGGCTCACTGAGTCGGACGAGTAAGACAGAAAGGTAAAGTTGTGTGGTCGGGAGGTTTCGCCGACATCCGCCTGGAGATGGACACTGCAGCATGGATGGGTAAGTTTCACGGCCGCAGGATGGAAGAAAGGTAAGTGTCTGGCTGGGAGGCTCTCACCGATGTTCGCCAGGAGCTCAGTGCTCGCTGTGTCAGACGGGTAGGCCTTGCCCAGCGAGGGATTTGAAAAGGTAAGTTTGTCTGGCCGTGAATGCGCTCATCGGCGTTCGGCGGGAGATCAAGACTCGCTGTGTCGAACAGGTAAAGACGGAAAAGGTTGTGTGGTCGGGAGGCTCGCCGGCATCCGACCGGAGATGAAAACTCACGGTCCGGATGGGTAAGTCTCGCCGGCCACGGGATGGAAAGGTGAGTTTGTCTAGCTGGGAGGCTCTTGCTGACGCCCGACGGGAGCACAATACCCACTGTGTCGGACGGGTAAGCGTCGCCAGCGTGGGACTTGAAAAGGTAAGTTTGTCTGGCCGGAATGCGCCACCGGCGTCCGGCGGAGATCGGGCTCACTGTGTCGGACAGGTAAAGACAGAAAGGTAAAGTTAGGTGGCCGGGAGGCACTCGCCGTCATCTGACTGGAGATGGAAGCTCGCAGCCTGGTTGGGTGAGACTCTCCGGCCGCAGGGTGGAAAAGGTAAGTTGTCTAGCTGGGAGGCTCTGCCAGTGTTCAACAAGCTGTGAAGATTCACGGTGTCAGATAGGTGGGCCTCGCCAAGCGTGGACTTGAAAAGGTAAGTTCTTTAAAAATGTCTGGAAGGCTCGTACCAATTTATGTGAAAAATTTTTTTTTTTTTTTTTTTATATTACCCGATTAGCATCTGGTGGGCTGATTTAATGTGGAACTGGTTTATTCTGATATAGCTTTGGAAAGCTTCTGAAGACCATCTTCCTAGGGTTTGGATCTGTTGTTTGGTGAGGCCTTTCTGGGCTGCTGATGTTGCTGCCCCGATGCGAAAGGAATGGCTGGAAAAATTTTTTGCTGAAATGCCTGCCGATAGCAGGACTGATTTAAGATGTTTTTGGAACCAGAAGCGACTGGCAGGTTTTTTGGCCTCGTCTAAGAATAGAGGTTCGAGAGGGGATTTGGCCTGGGAAATCCTAGAGCAGAGGTACTCGAGGACAGCTTGGTAGGGTTGGATGGGAGAAGAGAGATTGAAGATGTAAATGAAATGACCTCTTAACTTGATCGGTTTTACTTTGTTTGATCCGAAAAGAAATGGTTTCGCTATCAAGAATTGTTAGGTCTGAGATGGTGGGGTTGATGACCGGATCGAATTTAGAGGAGATGGTTAGCTCTGAGCATCTCAAAAACCCGAAGAAGGCTAAAATGAACATGGCATCGAGTGTCCGGGCGGTATTATGGGGCTGGTAATTTGTGCGGAGGGAGTGGATACATTTGGTGAGGATGTCTAATGTAATGGGTAGTCTCGAATCGGGACGAGTCGGCCGGGATCGTTGGATTCCTCTGATCAACATGGAGGTTTGAGAATTGCTAATTTCGGTGAGGGAGCGCCGTACATGAGTTTATGAAAAATTGGATGCCGCTTATGTAACTTTTGATGGAATTGATTTGGAGGCCTTTGATGCTGTTGAGAAAAGAGATAAATGAGGTTATTGAGAGTAGAGAAAATCTGGAAATGGCATGTTGTAAGAGAGGTGGAATGACTTAAAGCATCTCCATGCTGTTACGTATGATTGGAGTGTTCTGGGAGAGACAGCCTGGAGGATGGTGTCGAGTGAATCTTCAAGGAGAGGTTTTAATGGGTGGTTTACGGAAATATTAATTCTGAATATGGAGGTACTGGGGTTGGATTTTGGTCCGCCTCTGGAGCCAGCATCCTGAATTTCTGAAACAGAAAGCGAGACAGAGAGTCAGCAATTTTATTTTCTGAACCTGCGACATGTTTGGCGATTATTATGAATTGGTCGCATGCCGAGATCCATATTAATCGTCTTAGGAAGGGCGTGAGGGCGGTAGAATGGGAACGGCCTTTGTTGATGCACTGAACAACTGCTTCGTTGTCACAGTGCACTAAGATGCATTTTGAGGCCCATTCGTTTCCCCATAAGTAAGCTGCTACCACGAGGGGGTAAAGCTCAAAAAGAGCTGAGGACGGTAGCGAACCTTGCAGCTGGGAAGGCCATGGAGACGCGAACCAGCGACCTTGGTAAAATCCTCCGAAACCGATTGAAGGGGCCGCGTCTGTAAAAAGTTTGATGTCGATGGGAGACGAAACGAGGTTGTTATAGAAGAGGGAAAGGCCGTTCCATTGTTTGAGGAACGTTATCCATAACCTAAGTTCGTCGCGGCATTCTCGGGATAGGGAAATTAGGTCCTCGAGCGCATGGACTGACGCAGCGAGTAAGAGGAGATGTGAGATGAAGGGACGGCCTTGGGGAATGATGCGCATGGCAAAATTTAAATGCCCGAGCAATGACAGGAGTTCGCGTTTGGAACAGTGAGAGCTGTCAATGAGGGTAGAGGAGACGAGGATTATCCTGTCGATTTTCTCCTTAGGCAGAGAGACCTGGAATTTGATTGAGTCTAGATTAATGCCGAGAAATTCGATGGATGTAGCTGGACCCAAGGTTTTTTCCTGGGCAATGGGGATCCCAAGCTCGGAAAAAACCTTTTGGACTGTGAGGATGTGGGCAGCTGGGATGGCGTTTGGAGGCGAAATGATTAAAAAATCGTCTAGGAGATGGATGAGATGGGGAATGGCGTAATTGTTTGACAGAATCCAGCAGACGGCTTCTGAAAGCATGTCGAAGATTTTTGGGCTACTTTTGCAACCGAAGGTGAGGCGGACGGCGAAATAAAATTTCTCTAACCATCGTATCCCGAATAAATGCCATGAATCCGGGTGGATAGGCATCACTTTGAAAGCAGAAGTGATGTCTATTTTGGCGAGCCAGGCTCCTCGGCCCGCAATTTTAATCAATTCGACTGCCTGCTCTATGTCATGGTACCTGAGCGAAAACTCTTCGAGGGGAATCAGGCTATTAATGCTTGGAGTGGTGGAATTGTGGGGAGATGACAGGTCGATGATTAATCGTTTTTTACCCGAAAATTTTCTTGTAGCTACACCAATGGGGCTGACGCGAAAGATTTTGAAGGGGGGGTTTGTGAAAGGTCCGATCATGAAGCCTGATTTGACTTCCTTCCCGATGAGGTCGTCTACGGTGTCAGGCTCGGCATGGGCGGATTGGAGATTGTTGCAGATAAAATTTTGGGAAAGCGCGCATACGACGCCGGGATTGAAACCGTGACTGAGGCCGGACAGGAGATATTTACAGAACTCTTTATCTGGATGGCTGGTGAGTTCGATGGCCAGACGAGAAATGTTCACGGGAGTCGATAAATAATTTTTTGATTTTTTATTCACAGCTTTAGACACAGGGCATGTGACACGAGCGTGGGCTCCACCGCAGAAACTGCACATATGTAGGTAACGGCATCGCTGTCTGATGCATTTTCGATTATTAAAAGCGAAGCATGGCTGCCTGTTGTCCGCGGCGTATGAAGCTGATTGTTCCTGGTCTGAGAATAGCGCTGTTGCTGATCTTGGGACGTAGCTGGTGGATTTTGTGGAGGTGGGTTCTGGGCATGGAGTAGCCGACGGATTGATCCGTGGGCAATTCGTGGTGGAATGAGCGACCGACCTGCACACGGCGCCGCGAAATGTTCCTACATCCTAGAAACACCCTGTTGTGGAGATCTAGGTCGAGAGCGCCCCAGTAGGGGCATTGGTTCCACTGCGCAACTCGGACGGCGCATTTTGCCGAAAACAGTTTGTGATAGGTGAAAAAATGCCCTCCTCCGTAGGACAACGCGAGTTCGGCTATGATGGCCAGGTAGTCATTAAGCTCGCGTCGCCTGTGAGGGAAGACTGAGCATATGATCTCCGTGAATCGACTGAAAGCTATTGCAAATTCGGGAAAAGAGAGTATACGGGATGAGAGGGGATTGGGGTTTTTCAGCGTGACTGAAAAGTCCCCGCAATCTATTTGTCGATTGGAATCGGAAGTTGGCAGGAGGGAAAGGAGTAAAGGGAGATCGACGTCTGCACCTGCTAAAATCTGTGCTCGGATGTTGTGAGCTACTTGTGGGGGTTCCGTGGCGATGGCGTTTGGGGGGACAGGCATGGGTGTGGCGGTGAAGAGTGAGTATGATGGTTTCGCTTGGAGGAGAGCGTTGTAGGGGGCTGGAGGCGGAGCTGTGTTTGGCAGCTCGTGCGGCCAAGCGTTTGCCTGGGCTGCGATCCCTGAGCTGGAAGGAGTAGGCTGTGGGACTGAATGGGGAGGCCACAGCGGCCAAGCGCTGCTTGAGCTGTAATCCCGGGCCGAAGGGGCGGGCTGCGGGGCTGAATGCGGCTGCCCGTGCGGCCAAACACGTGCTTGGGCTGCGGGCCCTGAGCTGAGAGAGGCCGGTGGCGGGGCTGTGTAAGCCGGCCATTGCGCCAAGCGCTTGCTTGGACTGAGGGCTCTGCGCTGAGAGAGGTGGGCATCGGGGCCGAGACTGGTGGCGGAGGCGGCCAGACGCCCGCTTGAGTGGTGGGCCTCGGTATCGCTGAGGAGGGAGCCGCGACGAAAGCTGGGCCGCCGCCGGAACCTCGCCGGCCTTGCATCAACCGAATCCGGGCACGGCCTTGGCTTGCTGATGGCCTAGTGCCGTTGTTTGATGTTCTTCGGGAGCTAATCTTGGAGCTGGAAGAAGGTGGGGAGTCCGGCGTGACCGTAAGTTTACTGCAATGTTTAACAGCCTTTTGGGTTGGGGTGGTTTTAGGAGAGATTACTTGGTTTGAGGTTCTTGTATAAATCATATAATTCCGCTTTGGTGAACTTGCGTGGGGCCTGGATGTCGGAGTTGGTCAGTGCCTGCCTCAGACTTGCCACTGTCCATTTTTCTATAGGTGGAAATGCTGGCCTAGTAGACCGATAGGAAGACGCCGGGGAATCGGCTGGGGTTCTCGCCGGAGAAGGCGAGTGTGTGCCTGGGCGTTTTGGAAGGCGAGTGGCTGAACGAGTCGAAGGCCGCCCGCGAGAAGGAGCCTGGGGCTCGATTGCATTGCTTGGCAGGGAAGTAGTGGTCCTGGAGCCGGTTGGCTGTGGTGATGCGGCCGGGGGAGAGATGGAGTCATCTCCTGACGAGGAATATCCACTGTGAGACATTGTGAACACAACAGACGGGTGAACCAGATGCTGATTAGCCGTCAAATGAAAGGAGGTATGTCAGCTGTATTTGTACCCTTGTGTTGATTAGCCTGATGGCGTACCACTTGTGTCTAATTAGGCTAAGTATCTGACGTGCTCCTCCCGAACTTTGTTAATAAAACATCATTTATTTGTAGGAAAGAATCAAAGCCAGACAAGAGGACAAGAACCACTTATTCCAAAAGTCTATCTTGGAATCAGCAAACGTGTTCATGCAAATGCCTCTACAGAAGTAGCCGTGGAAAAGGTAAATATCCATGCAACCCACCAAATCATAATCACCATATATTTGTGTATCTACATATAACGACAGAAAAGCTTTAGCATTCACTGTTCAGATTGCTAAACTAACTTAGCTGCTTATGTACCTTATGGTTAAAGTGCTACATTACAAAGAATAGCTTAAAATCTTTGGAACGATAGGTGGCGCTGTTTTCAAACTTCTCAGGCGGCTTCAGAACATACTGTCAATGCTTGTGATGATATGTCAAGTCATTATAGATATAGAAAGTAGGGAAAAGTTGAACAGAGTACATTTCAACTACTGGCAACTACTGTAATGGACAGAGTCTTAATAGATGATATTGAATATGATCAGCACGAAAAGAGTAATGAGGTAAATTTAGTTTTTAGGACAAAGGATTCAAAAGTTAAAACCAAAAGCATATTGTATATTTGATCTGGTGGTAGTTTTAAAGAGTTGGTCCTAGAGACTTCAAAGTTGGACTGATTACTATTCACGGTGAACCCAAATAAGTATGCCAAATTTCAGCCCTTTTGTGTATGCAGATAACATACAGTGCAATGACCCTAAAACTTTTTTAGAAGCCATGCTTGCATGAATGTCAGTGTCTCTTAGACACGTAGATAGCAAAATATCAAATTTGGTAGCATATGATGCAATGAAATGAATGCCTTCTAAGTGAGGCTTAATTTTCCAGACATTATTGGGAGCAGTGTATCATTGTAACAAGCTCATTTTGTTGGTGCAGGTACATCAAGAAACTGATAAAGGGGAGGTAATTGTTGCATAATATGGTTGATCATTGACATGGTTTTATCTTGCAGGTGTTTTTGCATCCAGACTTTCAGAACACATCCGAATGGGACAATGACCTTGCTCTGATCAAACTGAATGAGCCAGTCAAATTTAGTGAGTCGGTAATGCCCATCCCACTTCCTGAGATTGGAGATAACCAGGAAGAAAAGGAAGAAGAGAAAGGCATCATCGCCGGGTGGGGCTGGGGAAGAATTTTTACCCCTGCTCCAGTACTCAAGTTTCTCTCTTTGCCTATACGGTCATGCAAGGGTAACTACCAGGCAAACGTTCTTGCAAGTACACCAAACGTGAATGACAAACAGTTCTGTACAGGACCCAGTAAGTACCAGGAAAACGTGTGCTTTGGCGATGCAGGCGGCGCTCTTGCATTCCTTAACCCCAACACCAGTACAGTGTATGCTGCGGGCATCCTCTCCTTTGACAAAGCTTGTTCTGTAGAAGAGCATGCTGTCTACACAAAGATTTCTGCCTACCTGCCCTGGATTCATAGTGTCATGAGAGGTGATTCACAAGAATTTCCAGCTAGGCGTGCGTCACTCATAAGTCACATGTTTTCACAGCAGCAGTAGTGTGATCTTTATGCAGTAACAACTGCTTGATAAATATGAATTTATTTCACTCGTGTGTACTTTGCACTATTTACTGTTGCCTGAATAAAATGTGTCGTCAAAACATTTAAATCAATATTTGAAGCAAAACTACAATGTCCATGATGGAACGCCTTTAAAGTGTCAATTCTGTAAGCAATGGAAATACAATGGAAATCAAGCTTGCTTCTTTTAGGAGAAGTTAAATATGATTTGCTGATTAATGTGTATAAAATTGAGCTTTCACAGACATCGGTGGCTCACTATGCATAAAAAGGCAAATTTACTACTGAATTGAATAATAATATAATAATAATATTGAATGTCATACTGAATTATGTAATAAAAAGTCAATAATTTTTATAGCACATTCCATTAAAATGGTTTATTACTTTACTGTGTGCATTTTTTTATCTAAGCAAACATGAGAAAGCACATCACATACAATTTTAGCTTATTAAAAATGTAAAGCTCTGCAGCAGAATGTTACTTTCCACCTTGTGCTGTCAAATAGCCTTTACTTTAGTAAAGAACACTTAAAGAGTGGAGCTGCTAAGGTTATATAAGCACATATCTTGTGCACATCATTCTGAAACCAAAGAAGCAAAGAAGCACGTAGAGTAGATTAAGTCCTGACTGCTCCTGAATAGCTGCACATCCTGCACATAAATCACAGTTTAGATTAATCTTGAATTAAGTTCTGTTTTCCACCAAGCATCCCAATTAATTTGAGTAAACAGATTATTTTTTGTGTGTGTTTATGTCCTAAATGTATTAGACTCAACCTTGAAAATATTTAAATCAAATGCAGTTGTGAAGCTCACACATCACATATACAAACTCTGGAATCAGGGGCTGGATTCACAAAACATTCTAAAGCATAAAAGTCTTCTTAAGAAATAAGTGATGATTGTTCAAATTCTTGAAAAGAATCTTCTTAAAATCATAGTAAACTTTTTCAATTTAAAGAATTTAATGAATTTATTGGGTTATTTCAAATGAATTGTTGTAATTAAGCATTACAACTTAACACTAGCTGCATGTAATATATAGCAGGACTGTGCACAAGTTTTCTGAAGTGACACCAATGACGGATAATGTAAGCAATGATCAGTCGTGATTATTTGTGAAGTGACTTCTTGGGAGTATTCAGAACATATGAACACACCTAAACACAGGACGCTTTTACTGTAGCACATTACAGTAATATGCAGACAGCGTAAAATAAGCAACCCTTGAAGAGTTTTTCATTGAGTTTATCAGCAAGATCATATCTTCAGCAAGAACATCCATGTATTCAGTCAAATAATGCCAAAATATTATTTTCTTCGTAACAAACTATTTTAAGAATATGCTTTGAGAACTTCTTAAGAATTTGTCAAGAACTGCACCTAGGAACATTCTTACAAACTTCTTGGAATGTATGTTAATACATTTCTTAACTAATTTCTTAAGAAGACTTTTCGTCAATCTGGCACCAGGTCAATAAAAAGTCTCTTACTAGAACACCTTACTGTCTATTACATAATCACCTAGTTCTAGTGTTGGTGTATAATTTTACTGTGAATTATCTTCATATGAGGAGAGAAATAAGGTTTTCAGAATTAAAAAATAAATAAAAAATATGACTGATAAACTGACTCCTTTCTGATGTTCTCTACAGGGGTAAATCACATAAACCTACTCATTTAGCTTCTGAGCCTGTTAGGCCACTTCCCCACCATTGGAGGCCACCCTCAATTGAATACACAAAAACGCTTACAGTCCCTAGCCTTTCACTAATGGCTATACTGGTCTATGATGTGAAATGCAATAGGGAACAAATGTCTGTTTTAAGAGTTAAAAACGTGTCTATATCAGGTTGCCTTTGTTCATGTGCAGTCTTGGTTATGAACTCCCTTTATTTCCTTCACAGAGGGCTAAGGGGTATGTGGGGGGTATGTGCACCAAAAGAGCAGTGGACTGGTGTTGGACTGAGGCTACTCTGTTTGTGTGCAAAAGGTATGGCTCTCTACCAATGCCCTGCTGCTTCAGGTGCCCGCCCATATGTTGGCCCCCTGATTCGTGTTTTATGTCACGTCTACCCATTCGCACTTGTTCTATCTTTTATCATTATTACTTGCTCAATATCTATGTTTGATCTGCACCTCTTCAGCGTCAGGGTGTTTTGATTGTTCTTACCTGCCCTCTGTCATTCTGTCAGTTCAGTCTTGTGATGATTGTGTTTGTTTTTCTACTGTGTTTATGGATAATGATGAAAAGAACGATGCAAGAACTAATTATTTGAGACTGCAATTTCTCACCAAATATGACCTGAAAAAATACTATTTAAATTTGAGGGAACACAAATTATTATTTTTTTGTATTCACTGTTTAATGAATTTCTTTTTCTTTCTTTCTTTCTTTCTTTCTTTTTTTCAACAAATAATCATCCGTAGGGCAACTTTAAATCTGCTGTTGAGACATTTGATCCATTCTCTCACTTCTTTTGTAAAAGAGCAAAGACCCAAATATTGCATTCAGGTAGCTGTTAGAGAACATGACAAACTGCAAGAAAACTTGACAAACAAGGTTATATTAATATGAGCGAATTATTAAACCCGTTGAGGCAGGTGACACAGGTGGACCAAGCAGCAAATGTTGGGGACTTTCCTTTATAAAGTACAATTTATAACATCACTAAATGCTAGTGCAGTTACAGAAAAATATGCCACAGACCAAGATCAAATCACACGTTATATAATGTGTTTTTTTTTTTTTTTACTTTATAGTTGTGTGACAAATAGGTCCAGTATAACTGTCCCCTAGGGATTTGTGTGAAAGTCTAGTCAACCAAGAGTTAGTCCTTCCTTTTCTCCCTCTTCCATTGCAAAAGTTTCCACTGTCCATATGATTAAAAACAAGTGAACCATGTTTCTACAGGCCTGTATGTCTTTGCCTTTGCCAAGACTGTCTTGAGGTCGTTCTTCAGTAATTACAATGGCCATAGATTGCAGAAGACAGGCTCAAAATGCAAATGCCACATGTGATATGTTCAGTGTGTCAGACCGCAACTACAGCCCTGTAAGTTCTTTAGATTTTCCTAATATTTTCCACATTCTTGTCCTCCTCTTTTATATCTATATAAAACAACCTTAAAATACATTATGTATCAAATTTAAATGGATCAGAAACAATTACCTTAAGGCTAAAATATTCATATTAAATCCACAAGACTTTTATTTTGATTTCATGGGAATTTTAACAAACCCTGCACCACAGGGTGCCAGTTCTTTGTACAGAGCATAACATGATGTCTTTTACATGAGAGACTGGCAGACTCAGCTAGAAATGTTGTTTCTTTCTTCCAAATGCACTTTTCAAGTGCCATCAATCATTTGAAGTGCAGCACAGGTGCAGTACCCTGACTCTAAACACTTCACTCTCTTCATTAAAGAAAATAACAGTTTAAATATCTGGCCTTTTAGATTAGCCTCACGCTCACACGAACATCTAATGAGCTAGTTTGAACATCCTTTAGAGTGACATTTTGCTAGCCACAGTTTTTATCACCTATTGTCCATTGTCACAGATGGAGTGTAATTTTACTTGATCACAGGTTCAAAATGACCACAATTAGCACAAGAGCAAAGGTTATAAAGTAGGTTTATATAAATCATTATCCTTCAAGGCCATTGATATATTATGTAAACAGATTGAGAAAATTACACTTAAATTCATTATATTGCCTTGTAAAATACAACATCCAGAATGTCACGCAATCCACCTAACTGATATACATAGATTTGTGTTAATCTTTAAACATTACTACTTTACTATACTTATTGTGCTTAGGTCACATTGCATAAAATACAAAAAATATAAAATGAATAGTAATATATTACGTAAATAATGCTACATTTATCTTTTAAGGTCTCAGTCTGAGGGTTTATATATATATACAGTTAAATTACCATGTAGAAAAAAACAGAAAGGAATGAAATACTCTAGTTTACCCACTTACTGGGCATTTCAGTGTGAAATGTTAGAAACATTTTCAAATGTAAAATGAAGGATGTCACACACTCTGGGTGTGTGGGGTTCTGTAGTATTAATGGTCATCAAGGGCCTTACAGTCTTCTCAGGGCATTCCCATTTAAACAGCAGTGAGGAATCTGGCATCTGTGAAGTGTACACGTCATCAACAAGACGACTCTGATCCTTAGTGAATGTGTTCTTCCAGTCTCCGACTTGACCTTAAAGATAGGATTGTAGTGTTTAGAAGATTACCTTGAAAATACCTTGAAAAAAAATGCAACTTAAAATAATCCGAATTTTGGGTAGGACTATTTGTTTTTCCAATTATATCATGCAGGTTGTCTTTAAGATATTATGTTTTGCTTTTTTGAGTCAAAATATTTGTTTCTATTCCATTTTTAATTATTTCATCATCAAAAATGTTTGTACCAATGAAAGGCATTTACATACCTTTCCTCATGAACTTGCCCTGGCTGTGGTCCATGATCTTCTGAGGGATGAGAGTGTAGTTCACCATGACATTTTCCTTCATGCTATTGAAGCTACAGTGCTTCTGAGCAAGGTTCAGCTCATCCTCAGTTAAGGGACACTGAAGGAAACAACTCACTTTCTGAACAGCCCCGTGAAGATCCTGATAATATTGAAAAAATGCAAATTGAAACGGCTTGCTTAATCTGTATGTAGTCACCAAATGAATGAATTCTTATGAAGTCATCCTACCTGACACATTTCCTCATATGTGACGTCAAGAAAGTTCTGGATATCTTTTGCATGACTAGTCCAGCCCTTAACATGGTCAAACCAAGAGCCATAATGCACTGACGGAAAAAAAACAATCACAACAAATTATGTAGTAGGTTGTAAGGAAAAAGAAAGTGACTCAAACCCAAACTGGTAACACTAGTCTATCAACTAACCTGCACCCTTCAGGAACTCATTCAGAAAATCAGAGAAAGTGCCTGGGTTAGGCAGAAAATTGGCCATCTTGTGGAAGTGATAGTATGAAACAGACACATCTTTGAGATTTCTGGCTACATATATAACCTGAGGAATGGCAAACATTTGTCACTTGCAAGAAAATTAGACAAAAAAAGTGATAAAACTCAATTTGCGGTTTGCCCATCTACTCACCTTTGCTTTGGAGTGTTGCAGGGCCAGTGCCAGCAGGTGGTACGGCAGATGTGTAGTAATAATACGAGGCCCAGTAGAGGCTTTTAGAACATCAGCGCAGTAGTACTGCTCAAGCCATGGTGCACGGGCCCAGTTGGGCTGAGTTTGGGCGATAGTTGGGTCCCCTTTCCTCAAAACTAGAGTGATGATTTCCTGCATCCATGTGGTCCCTGAGTATAAAGGATTCAAGGAAAGTGAAATAAATTCTTGAAAGGCATGAATAAATATCTTGCTTGGAAGGAAGCTTACCATTTTAATTGAAATACATAACCTAAATAAAAAATTCCCTTTGAAAGAAGGACTAAAGCACAGAAACACAGAAAATGCATTTCATTATTACCTGATTTTGGGTAGGTGGCAATTACAATATCTGTGTCCTGAAACTTGAAGTTGGTCGCGTAATTCAATGAGTCTTTAGTATGCATGTGCCCAGGAAACATGATGCTGTGAAAAGTTTCCGTGACATCTAGTCGATCCATATCTGTTTGTGTGCGAATGCAAAAGGAATATAGAACAGAGTGCGATAATCTGACAACAGCGTTCAGCTGTCAACTTATATAGGAAGAGAATACGGAAGACTGATGTCACAAAGTTGAAAGGGGAAGTACATGGGATACAGAAATTACCTGAGAAACCGGTTACCAAGTAAATTCCAGGTCAAACCTATGCTGTTTGCTGTAGTATACATATAATTTTCCTAGCAAAGTTTATTTTATTTGCATATTATAATATCATCATAGGACATTAATGTTGGTATCTTGGTTTCCCTTTGACCTTGTTCATCTTTTACTTTTATTCAGTGGCAAACTTAAAATACAGTTTGCTTATCTGATGACAAAAATGCATTTGATGGAGGCAATTGTTTATTGCACCTTTAATTACTGTTTTCAACCCACACAAATGCAATTTATTTTCATTTTACTGAATCCCACCAGTTGCAAATGTATTTAAAAATCTGTTTCTAAAGTCTAAAAGGGTTTGTTGATGTGGTTCATTTTAAATTAAAGGTTGTCTGGATCTCGTGTGAACATTGTTACATGGATGTGGTAATCATAACCAAAGCCATTAACTTCCTAGAAGTTCAAACCACCAGGAAAATCCTCACATACGTCATGTTTGCAGAAGATGGTCATCTCTGTATAATAACACTCGGTAAATAATATATGTTTTATATATGTTAAAATATGTTGTTTCAAATGATTAACCATTGGTTTTTAAAGTATTAACAAAATAAAAGTAAACAGACCTAAATTAAATAAAGTCAACAAATTAACTATATAAATAAACAGATGTTTTCAAGTTCATAGTTTTAGAAATCAACAAAGCAACAAGAATCTTTTAACCTTAAACTTGTTGACCTTAAACATGATAACCTTAATGGAAAAATAGTCATGGTGAATCAACCAATGTGTGAAGTGTGATAAGTGTGAAGCACAAAATAAAGCAGTCTTTTGCTAAGTAATGTACTGTGGTAAGTACACCATAGCACTGGTGACAACCACAAAAACACCATGCAATGGTGCAGAAGAGTAATCAGGTTACACATTAATTTCTCTCAAACTGAAATTGATTTTTTTTCATGATTTTGCACTGCCTTATCAAGTTCATTATATATTGTAAAGTGATCACATATTAACACGTACACTCTCAGAAATAATGGTACAAAAGCTGTCACTGGGGCGGTACCTTGTTTGTACCTATAGGGTCCATTTTGGTACATTAAAGGATCATATTAGTACTTAAAGTGCACATATTTGAACCTAATAGGTACAAAAGTGTACCTTTTGAAAAGGTACCACCCCAGTGACAGCTTTTGTACCTTTATTTCTGAGAGTGTATATCAAGGTTTTCTTTTCAAATTGGTCTGCTCGTTTATTGAAAGACTGGTGCATATTTTGAGAAAACAGGAAGTGCTATATAAAACATTTGTTGGGAAAAAAATGCTGCATTTGTGTCATAAGCAGGTCAGTTTTGTCAAAGAGGATGTACAACTCACATGCAGAAAGATCTAGCAACATGTACTATTGTTTTAATGATTAGATGATAGCTCAGTTAGTTTATGTTTCCATAAACATCACTCTTTGGTTTTACATGAGCTTTTTATTGCAAGTAAAAACCTTGAGGTGCAAATGCAGTATCAGGGAACATATAGGAATAAAAATGTCTCTTATAGCCTCTTCCAATAAGTATTAATAGATTTGTCTGAGCAGAAATGTGTAATCAAATGGCTTTATTGTATGCTGACTTAAAAAAAGGGTTGCTGGTTCTACCGTTACAGAAGCAAGCCATGAGTCATCACCCTTGTGGCCTTGACTAAGCTGCCCTGACCACTTGATTATTATTGACGCTGTGTCATAAAACTTCCTCAGTTCAAAAGCTTAAATGTGAAGTGTTAATTTTTGCAGCACTAACATTGCAACAACAGAATTGCAACAACAACAGCAGTGACCAAATCTGTACCCTATATGCTAATTCACTATCTTTTATATAGTGTATGACATATTCACTGCATGAGAAAACAGTGAATAAAAATGAGTGAGAAAATTCAAACACTGCAAAGATTGTGAGTTATTTATTTATTTATTGCTATTCAATTATTTGAGAACCCAACCGTGCATCACTGAGCGTTCAGCCTAATGATTGAACTTGTTAGATATTACATTTCATTAATATGGTTGAATCTGAGTTCACCTAAAGTCTCTCCAGCCAAAGTAACACCTCTGAAGACAACGGTCCAGAGAGTGCACACAGCCCTCAATGGACTTTAAACAACAAAATGAAAAATGTACTGTACTTTTACACAATCGCTTATATCACATTTCTCTGTCATTAAAAATAAAGACGTGACTTTTATGGGACAACTCTCTGGTTTATGGGGCATTTTTACAACCATACATTATACATTAACTTATATTCAGCCTCATTATGATGAAAATGTAATCCCTAACACTAGTCCTTTAACCTTAGAGTATCTCTACACATAAGCAGAGAGAGAAGAAGATAAACATCTGTGGACATAAGCAATAAGCTGAAGACAAGGTGAACTGAGATAGGTAGAGTTATTTAAGGAGAAATTTATAATTAAAGGATACAGAGTGGGTAAACAGTGTGGTGAAGATGGATTGGGTCAAGACTGTGTGTTTAGTGCTCTGGGCTTTCACATTCAACTCAGTAGCAGATGTTGTAAAAGAGCAAGCCCTGAAACTGATGGCTGACACTCCACTTATAGATGGGTAAGTCAATCTATTTATCTACACAGTAAAAAAAAAAAAAAAAAGAGAGAGAGAGATTTAGTGGAAAGCGAAAAAAAAAAAAACGTACGCTATTCAACGTACAGTCCCTGAAAACAAGTTAATCAATACCTTGAGGCAATTTTGCTTCTTAGGTAGCTTAAACACATTTTTTTTTAATGAAAAACAAGATCTCTAAGTAGAAATGTCATTATAAAATATATACTTTTTAATGGAGTATTGTAGTGTTTATTATAACTATTTTATCTGTGTATATCATTCTTTTTTTAAAGTCATTTGTCCTCATAACGTTGTTTTATATAAACAGCAATTTCAGAATCTGAAATCAGATTGGATTCCTTCTCATATACGAAAATTGGTCCATGTAAACAATGTTTGCAAATGTTTTGCCGCAACAAATAGAGCTGATGTAGACCTTTTTAAAGGGTACTGCACAGTGACAGCCAACATTTTTTCTGAAATTGTAAAAAGAAGGAAGAAATAGGAATAGAAAGCGTAATTCACAGTTGCTTCAATTTTCAAGGAAACTTTCAATGTTTTTTTCTCTTATTATCTCTGATTCTATTTGAAAGTGATTTGAAATCTTTTATAAAACAGGCACAATGACCTTCCCTGGCAGATGAGAAAATTGTTTAATAATCAGCTCAACACGGTGGACTTGTACAAACTAGACACCACACACACCAACATCCCAAAAATCAAAGAAGGGCACCTCTCAGCACAGGTACAAACTCAAACAAACAGGCCTATGTACACAACATAGGACGATTCACCATGATGGGCAAACTGAATGTGTGGTAATATTTGTTTTTCTGTTGCAGTTCTGGGCAGCTTATGTACCATGTGATAGCCAGTACAAAGACGCAGTCAGACAGACCTTGGAGCAGATCGATGTAATCCACAGGATGTGTCATGAATACCCAGAAGTGTTCAAATTTGCTGCTAGCAGTCAAGGCAAGACAGTGAAGCAGCAGTAAATACTGTATTGAAGTATTTAGACATCAGTATTGAATACAATGACATGTTTGCAGTACACCCAGGGCTACCATTTTTGCTACAACATGAATGATATTGGGGTAAATGGGGTAAAACGAAAAATAAAAAACAGATGGAAAAATCCATAATCTTATATAAAGAAGGTTAGAAGTGACCTCAACAACCACAAACACTGTAACAACCACCCATCAACACCATATTCAAAAAGCACCCTGGAATTATTGTGGTACTGATAAAGTATAAAACTGTATGTGTATTTGTAATTGTTTATAGTTTTTAATATAAACTAAAATGAAAATGTTGTTGCAGATATACTCGACGCCTTTGCACAGAATAAGACAGCGAGTCTGATTGGGGTAGAAGGTGGACATTCGATTGACAGCAGTTTGGGTACTCTGCGTACTATGTACCAACTGGGCGTCCGCTATCTCACTATCACACATAGCTGCAACACACCATGGTGAGTGGCTTTTCCCCGGAGAGTACCGTACTTCATCGCACTTTAAATAAAAACGTGGTCTGAGATGACAGCATAAATGCATTCACCTTAAAAAAATTATATACAGGTTGATCCAGCAAGGTGAGGAAACAAAAGTTCAAATGATGATTTCAACAGTTTGGAATGAAGTAAAACTGTGCCAGAGGCGTTCTATTAAGTAATGTTTTTGTAACACACCCACATAAGACTGACAATAGTAATGTGGGATATTAGAGGGAAATTCCCGGAATGTTCAACTCTTACCAGAAGCTATTCCACAGAATACATATTTTGCATTTAAGGTGGGTTTGAAATAGAAGCTACATTGGGTTTCAAAAGAACTGACCACTAAAAAAGGCCACACAATGCATGTGCCCATATGATTAGAGAAGGGGAAGCTTTCAGCTGAAGACTCTATTGTTTTCTTTACCATGTTTTGGTCTCACTTCCTTCTAGGGCAGACAACTGGCTGGTGGACACAGGATCTGAGCCTGAAGAGCATGGCGGTTTGTCTGAGTTTGGCAAGGTTAGGCACAGAGATGCTTTAATGTCAGATTTCTACAATCAATCAATCAATCAATATATTTATTTTCCCAAAAATAAAAGCATTCATGCAAAGTAAAACGATTATTTATTATAAAGACTACATACCATGCTCAGTAAGCCAAAATGTTGTATGTATGTATGTAAAATGTCAATTAGCATATATGTATATTGCTTTTTAAAAGCTATTAAATTTAAATTTGCTGTTAAATTTGCTATAATGTGAAATTGGAATTTTCACTTATTTATTTTTTTTTTTTTACTAAAAACATTTGGATTGGAATTTTGTTGTTTCAGTTAGTTTACTTATTAATAAAGACAACTTACAGACTTGAAAGACCTTAATTTCTTTGTGATGATATATATATATATATACACATATATTTTATATATATTTATATTTTATATATTTAGACAAAGTTGTGTCTTTTATTTCTTTTCTAAGGTGAGTGTTAGACCATTTTTCTTAAATTATATATAGAATAAAAAACATATTTTACAGTGGCACATTATTTACAGGACAGTTATTAACATAAAGCATTTAGTGAACTCTAAAATGTTATTAACTTTGGACATGGTGGTGATTATTGTAGGCCACCCTGACTTGCTGTCATCTTTTAGAGAAAGCTTTACTCGTTATTGCTGTCTGTAGTGACCAATTTGATTTGTCCTTTCAGCAAGTGATCTGGGAAATGAACCGCATTGGAATGCTGATTGACCTGTCTCATGTGTCTGAGAAGGTCATGAATCAGGTGCTGGATATCTCTAAAGCTCCTATTATCTTCAGCCACTCTTCTGCCTACAGCATCTGTAATAACAAGAGAAATGTTCCTGATGATGTTCTCATGAGAGTGGTAAGAGTATCATTAATTTACGACCTCAAAACGTTACACAATAGAGTTTATTGCCCAAAAAGAATAGACTACGACGCACTTACTCTTCCATATTCATAAAAAGTTTGTAATATGTTACTTATTTACTGATATAAAGAGATGTTATAAAAGATAAAACCAGATGCTTTAATTAAGCAAAATCACATGGATAATCTCGGCTGTGATTTGGCCATAGCACAAGTCTACAGGTAATCACAGTTATTCTGATATTTAGTATGTTAGGGTGGTTTCACAACAGTTATCCAAATGCATAGACTATAGTGCTAGGCAACGATTAATTGCAATTAATCACATCGAAAATAAAAGTTTTTGTTTACATAATACATGTGTGTGGACTGTGTATATTTATTATGTACGATATAAAGACATGCACATACAGCATATATTTTGAAAATATTTACATCTATTTACATGTGTATATTTATATTAATATAATGTGTGTGTGTGTGTATATATATATATATATATATATATTATATAAACATAACATACTTTTCTTATACCTGCATGTGTGTGTATTTATATATAGGCTACATAATATGCAAGTACACACACACATAAAAAACCGTTTATTTTGGATGTGATTAATCGCGATTAATTGTTGTCCAGCACTAATAGACACTAACCGACAACTGAAGACTAACTCAAGAGCGCTATAAATACACAGGGTAATAAATGAATGGAAGGAGATATAGGTAAACAATGTAATCAGTAACTATGGCGACAAATAAGAATATATATTGAAACCATAGCAACCAAAGAAACAGAAAGGATACTTTCGGTGTTGATCCTGCATGTTGTCATCCGCGATCGTGATGACCGACCATAATATGAGACTTCTCGCTTGCATTGTGATCTGTAAACCCTCGCTTCGAGTTACCCACTGTAACTATAAATCCCTCCATGGAATATTTAATTCTCATTTGGTGGCCTTCTGTGTCCAAAATTCTGAGACAAGGTTTTCACACTGCAGCTGTCATCAAGAGCAGGGCCGGATTATCCATAGACGGGATTGGGCGAGTGCCCTGGGGCACCAGCCAATAGGGGGGCACCAAGTGATTACAATAATGACAAATCAAGTCAAGTCACCTTTATTTATATAGCGCTTTTACAATACAGATTGTGTCAAAGCACTTAACAGTATCAAATTGGAGGATAGAGTGTCAGTAATGTATAATGATAAGATTAAACACTCAATTTTCAGTTAAAGGCATTTCATTATTGAATTCAGAGATGTCATTGTCTAGCTCAGTTTAGTTTAAATAGTAGCTGTGCAATCAAATCGGCAATAATCGCTAGAAATTAAGTGTCCCCAACTGAGCAAGCCAGCATAAGACAAGACCTTTAAAATATTTTTTCATGTTTTGTATATATTATTTTGCTGGAAGAGATACAGATGGGTAGAAAATGAACAGTTAATGATACAATATACAGAGAGAATATCAAATATATGCACGCATATAAATAATTGCGATTAGGTCAGGTCACAGTGTGCCCCTCCCCAGTCAGAGTCGAGCATATTTATTCTCAAATGGATAGGCAGCATCAATTTGGCGGTTGTGCGAAACGTAAATAAAAAAAAAAAATTAAAAAGAGAAAATATCACACATTGCCAGGGCTATACAGTGCGACTGAAAAGTAGCTACTGTGTGCGACGATCAAAAATATTTAGGAGCACCTGTGCGACTAACCCGATCAGCATAGACTATTTGTGTTTGCGCTGAGAGGAGCTTCAAAGATTTCTACTTGCGTGTTTGTGCAGCGGTGAGTAATGTATCGCAGACATGATTCCTTGAATGCAATGTTAATCAGAATCCACTCACTGCTCAAAATACTTTTGTTCATTGCTGAGTTATGCAAGCTCACAAATCCTCTCATTATAACAAACAAAGTGTAGACGGTGTAAATAAGACATGAACTGAAGTGAGTAACAGCTTTTAAAGATTATTAAAGGAGTTTGTAAATGTGATATTAAATTAATACAACAGCTCAATAAACAATAAGTTATGTAAAGTGATGTACATTGTATGACTTTTAACAATATTGCCCGATTTTGCTCTATTTGGTCAAGGAACATAGTTTCTAACAGTCACAGCTGAGCCACTGCTCATCATTCAAACACAGCTGGTGTTTCATTTATGAATGAACCTGCGTTTTAAATGAGTCTAGGGAGTCAGTGATTCAATTACCCACTCATAAAGACAGTCACTTGCTTCGTTCCTGAATGAATCACCTGTTCAAACGAATCAGTTGAATGAATGATTCAGTGAAAAAATCAGTGACTTGCCGCCATCTACTGGCAGTTTTATTTTTATGTTTAAAGTGTCCGTTCAGTTATTTAAATCATTTCAATCAAACAATAGTTCTATATTCAAAATTGTATATTTAAAACATTAATCTCACAACATTGTTATGAATTTAAATCATCCATGCCACCTCTGAGCCTCTGTAAATGTCTGTAAATTTACGTAGCCTATATGCCACTTTTGTGTTCTTCTGTGCCACCTTTGTAGTGGATTTTGTTATATGATTTCTTTTGATTAGTAACTTATTCTTCTTATTCTACCTGTTCTTATTCTATTTTTTTTATTATTAGAAATTTTTGAAAAATATACATTTTAAAATTTGACAATAACATAGCCTACCTTTAATAAAATTAAGGGGGAAAAAATGGCATTACAAAAAAATGCCCCTTGGGGGGGGGGGGGCACTTCAAATGTGGTCACCCTAGGGCACTACACTGTGTTAATCCGGGCCTGATCAAGAGGCACGAGAAGTGGGGGTGTAGACCCGCTCAGAGTGTCTATTTAAGTGCAATGGCCCGGTTGTCAGCAGAGACTATTTACACTAACTCCACCCACAAACATATGATTTGGATAGTCAAATTTGCAAAAGACGATAAACAGCCGTCAGATTCAGTGGTGCAGATGGACAAACGTGTGTCATACTATTTTTGACACGATCGACCGGGGTTCGAATCTGCCTTTTGGCGAACTTTTTTTTTTCCCTTTTCAAATTTAAAATCACATCAGAAAAGCATTTATTTTTTAATAAAAATGAAGGACAATAATCCAAAAGTTGTAAATAAAGTATTGGGTAGGGTTAGGGTAGATGTAGGGAGGGCTTTTGTACCAATCCGTTTAATAATTTGAAATAAAATAAAATTACACTCAATAAGTTATTGCATACTGTTTTATAATGTATTACAATGCTGAGGTGCAGATAATTGCCACTATTTGCAATAAGTAATTAGCAGAATATCCTGCAATTTAACATAGAATAAATAGAATCTAAAGCTATTTTGCACTGTGTAAATAGCATATCACTAAAAAATACTGCTATTTTCACTTAATGTAAATTGCCTCTATCGCAAAAGTTCACAGTGTTGCTGCAGATGAAATATAACGTGGATAACATTGAATTAATATTTTTAAATCAGGTTAGACATTGATTATTTACCACTAAAATAAACCCCTTTCTCTACTTGTCCGTCGGTCGCGCGTATCCGCCGAGTTTGTAGTTCTAATCGAAGCCCCGTCCACAATGTGTTGTGGGCAATATTAGCTGTTAGAGTGTGCATCGATCTGCACTTCGAAATCTAACCAGAAGAAGTAGACCATCCGGGAATCTTTGTCATACTTTTTTAAACATACTATGATTTGGGACATACTAATTATATTTTCGAATACGATTTAGGACGGATAGCACGTGAATTGGGACGCAGCAAATGAGTTGCAAACTATAAATCCATGAAAACAAAACTGAAACCTAGAACTGTACGTCACATACACAGGCTGAGACTCAAATTTAGGCCCTGGCCCGAGACGCTCAGGCCCTAGCCCGGCCTGTGTCCGACAACTTATCAGAACTACCGGCCCGAGTCCGACTTTGTTTTCCCCTTTCTCCCAAAACGGCTTATACTATTTCAGCTATTAAAATAGTTCAGTTTTGTATGTAATGGTAAAGTGATTATATTTCGTTTTGCTTTTCTATTAAGTTAATTTAGAAAAACGTTTGGAGCATTTTTTTGTTCATTAAATAAGTTATTTTCTTCTTCTTCTTTTTTTAAAGTAATGATCAAGCGGCCAGCGGCAGACTGTGAGCTCATCATAGCCTATGTTTGATCAATTTAGCCTTCTCAAATCATCACGTCTTGCCTAAAATAAAATCTATAGATCTAAAACAGTTCAAGCATATAACAATGTTTAAATGTTAAACCTAGATAAATGTGCGCTATATCCAATCGTTTGTGCAAAGAGTGGAAGCTAAACCGCGCTTTGCAGGATATGGAGGCGCCAGCGCAATCACTTACATTTTTTTTTTTCAGTGGAAACAACTTAAAATACAGCGTAATTTTTGCTCATAAAGGTAAGAGTATCAGTCTTGAACAGGAGCGCTTCACAAAAAAATTAACTGAAACTCAGTGAATACATGCCTCACAGACATGACAAATATATCCATAGAAAGCCTTAAATTACTACTTAAGGAAATAAATCAAATCGAAAACAAAAACTCTTTCATTATAATCATAATCAGTAAAGATGCATTTCTCTCTAAAGGCCTCGTTGACTGGCACACTTCATTGGCTACATTCACACTGTCTGTTTTTGGGATTGACAACCGCATTTACTTACAGGTGTGAGTCTGGAAAAGTCCCGTTCACACAGCAATTTACAATAGCTTTTCGAATACTGTCTGTATGAACGTGCAATGGGGGTCAAGCCCGTATTCCTTACCAGGGAGCAGCGACAGTGACCAAAGTAATATCAAAGACGGCAACGCCCATAAAACTGAAAGTCTTATCACTTTCTGACATGACAAGAGTTCAATCAAGCCGCGAGTTTTGGACATCCATCATATCGTTATTAACTGATAGCAGATTTTATATTTGGGTGGAGAGCAGAGCATTTGAGTCGTGTGCAGAACACAAAATTGATGAGAGTGGCTTTGGTGGAGAAAAATTGACTGCATCTAACTTTCAGATGACACACAGCTCATTTCTCTGTCACTGTAAGTTACCGAAACCACACATGAAAACACGCAGTTGCAGCAGAATAGTTCTCTCTCGCACAGGACCATGTGACAGAGAACTAGTTGTCCAGGCCCGTTCCTTTCACACAGCGCGTGTTTTCAGAGAATGCGGTTGTGAGTCCTGAAAAGTTACAGGCGTGAGTTTGGTTACAGAATGCGTTTGTCATGCCCGTAAATAAATAAGTACTGTGTGTGAACGGAACCCTGTTAAGGACTCAAATAGAGGACTGACAACTGTATTCTGCTGCTGTGTGAACGTGGCCAATTGACCCTTTGCAAAAACCCGCCCTCCTGTGGCAAGCCGTTTTAACTTTTATTCTATCACAGGATATGAATTCTTGATATCAACAGTTCCATTTTTACAAGTTAAAATGCTAATTCTTAATATCAGGAAGTAGATTTCTACTAGTAACAATGGCTATTTTTGATATCAGCGATTACATTTCCACTAGTAAAAATATTAATTCTTGATATCAACAATGAAGTCATCACTCGCAGAAATCGAATTCTTGATATCAGGAATAAAATTTCAACCAGTAAAAATGATTATTCTTGATATCAAGAATTTATATCCTGGGAATGGCAATAGGCAAGCTGTTTTGACTTTTATTCATTCGCAGGATATGAATTCTTGATATCAGCAATTAAATTTTCACTAGTTAAAATGCTAATTCTTGATACCAGGGATCTAGTTAAATGTCAGGCAGCCATTCAAATTCAATTGTTGATATCAAGAATTGATTTCTTACTACTTGAAATTCCAATTTCACATATCAGAAATACAATTCTTACTAGTAAAAGCCTTTATTTTTGATATCAGCAATCACATGGTTACTAGTGCAAATATTCTTGGTATCAACAATTGAATTGCCACTAGTATAATTATTATTATTTTTTTTTTATCATTTATCATCATCGTTTTTGATATCAATAATTTGATTGTCACTATAGTGACAATGTTAATTTCTGATATCATACTCTCCTGATTATTGATCTCAGAAATACATTTTCCGATATCAGAAATAACAAATGCAACATGCTGAAATATATTTACAGATATCAATAATTTTGAAGAATGTTGGCAACCAAACAGTTGATGGTAGCCACTGATTTACACAGTATTTATTTTCCATACTATAAAAGCCAATAACTACCATCAAAATATCTATTTGTGTTTTCCACAGAAGAAAGAAACTCATACAAGTTTGTAACAACTTGAGGATGAGTAAATGATGACGGGATTTTCACTTTTGAGTGAACTATCCTTTTAACCCAGTATAAAGGGTACTGTATCATATTTGATAGCTAAATTATCAACATGATTAAAATGTTGCTGAAAACAACTATTATACACAATCTACTACAAGACTCATGATCTCTGGTTGATATTTTATACATTATCCGCAAATACAAGTCATTTTAGCAGAATTTTAAAAACATAAGTTTGTGGAACACGTCTTTTTTACTGATTTGAATGAAATCAGAATGAAAAGAATGACTTTTATATTGTTAGTAATATTTCAAGATAAACATTAAGGTTTCAAGTATCAAATATGATACAGTACATCAAATATGATAATAAACTTTCAAGATAAGCTTTTTTCATGTCAATTTTTTCCCATATAAATATTAGTAATATACAATTCGGTGCAATTTTTACTCATTTTGGGCCTTTGGAAAAAAAACTGAGGTGTTTTTTTTTTGTTGTTGTTTTTTTTCCTCTTCGAGTTGAGCTTCATATTTCCCTATATTTGATTTTTCAGACTATTATATAATGTTAGACTTTACAGGGTTAAGTAGCACTAACATTTTATTCAGATATGTGTGTATGTAAAAGGAAAAGTGTAAAGTAAAATATTCATTTTCCAAAATGTTTCTGTTTCAGAAAGAAAAGAGAGGGATTGTCATGGTTAATTTTTATAATAACTATGTAACCTGCAAAAACACTGCTAACATCTCAGATGTTGCTGGTGAGTCCTTTTGAAAGCTACCTCAGTGCCTGCTACCCTGCTTAGAATTCCATCATTGAGCACTTTATGATATAAGGCAATTCATCAATATGTGACTCCACTTCTCTATATGACATTCAGATCACTTTGACCATATCAAGAAAGTGGCTGGCTCTAGTTTCATTGGATTTGGAGGAGATTATGATGGTGTGCCAAGGTAAGCATGCTGATTTGTGAATAGACTGCCTGCATTCCAATCTAATGATAATGTTGCTCAATGACATTGTGGTACATTTCACATTTGTAAAGCATGTGTATGGTATTCAATGAGAATTGCCTTTAATTGTTTAAGACAAGAAACAGGACTACTTACATAACCGTTAATAAATAATGCTATGGTTTGAACAGGGTGCCAGATGGTCTAGAGGATGTATCAAAGTACCCAGACCTGGTGGCTGAGCTTCTTAGGCGCAAATGGTCAGATGATGAGATCAGAGATGCTCTGGGACGAAACCTGCTGAGAGTGTTCAGAGAGGTGGAGCTTGTAAGAGCAATACACACAGTCATGCATACATTAGTTTCAAAATCAGTATAATATCAAATCTACTGCCCTGTTTGCTCACTAAACTTTTATGTTTTAATAGGTAAGAGATCACCTAAATGGTACCAAACCAGATGATAAACCCATCCCTCTTCAAGAAGTTCAAAATCCCTGCAGGACAGACTTTGGTTATCAAGATAAATCCAGTTCAGCATGCATAAAATCTTTCTATCCACTAGTCTTGGTTCTGACACTACTGAACAAGTTATTATAACCAACCCCTCAGTGGACTTTCTTTGTCTAATCCTGTAGTGCTGTTTTTGGAGTATGCAAAGTATCTTTGATAAAGATTTGGCTAGTAGAGAAATTCTGTAAGGAAACATTTTAGAGAGTTTAGTGTTTTTAAGAAAGGTAGACTAAAAACAAAAAGAAATTAGACATGTAATTATTTGAAATTTGCCACTTTTCTGTTCAGTGCCATACAAGTCAAACGTGTGAACAGCTATTCTTTATTATTACTGTTTTCCATATTTTACAAAAATAACAAAGTCATCAAAGCTATGAAATAACACAAAGGGAAGTATGGGCATCATGCAATGACTGAAAAAGCAAACTGAAAATATAATTATTTGTGCCCTGTTTCTATATTTGTCCTTTTAGATTTGATAGTTTTCTGTTGATTCATTAGAGATGAAACCAGCAAATTATAGGCAACTTTATTTAAATGATGATACTGAAATGATACTGAAAAGTAAAAAGTAACCCATATTAGGCTAATATTCCTGAGACAGAACAATGAATTCCATAAAGCTAACTAGGTTAAATTTAGGTCTGTTCACATGGACTGTGGCATTGTGGCACATGGATGTATATGATGACAGTAGTTGTGTTGACAACATCCGGAGTGTGTCAGCCTTGTGCTGACTGTAAAAAAAAAAAAAAAAAAAAACAATCCAAAAGCTCCACCTAGTGGACACACCGTTGAATATTCTGATATATTAAAGACTCCTTTCATAACAACATAACTCTATGTATGATGAATAACAAAGCTGATTTTTTTTTTTTTTTGTATCGCTTGTTATTTCTTATTTCTGTTATCTAGTTCTAACCTTTGCAATAATCTTACCATTCTCTTCTGTACCACTCATTTAAGTTAAAACTACATCATATTTAAAGAGATTGTTTTAACTGCTCTTCTTTGCTATAAATTATACATGAATTGAATGGATATTCTAATATAAAATGCCTCACTTTGTGGATACAAATAAAGGTTTTGTGCTAAAAGAGGTTTAAGTGTAACAAAATAATTCTGTAAAATATAATTATTGTGTAAGATAAATTAGCCCATGGGTTTAGGGCTTATTGGCTAGATCAAAGTAAATCACAATAATATAAGAAAAGTTTATTCATAATATATATATATATATATATATATATATATATATATACACATACATAAAACTAAGTAGCTACAATAAATTAATGTTAGCATATAGAGACACTGTACATCGGAATATAAACATCCTAGTAAATACTAATCCTAATAATAATAATAATAATAATAATAATAATAATTATATATATATATATATATATATATATATATATATATACACACACAAATTTGAAAGCAATAATATATTCTCAGGCTGTGTGGTATATATACTGTATCTGAGAAATAGGAATTGAAGGAAGCTAAAAAGAAAAGAAAAGAAAAGGAAGCTATGTTAATGATGGTTATAAAACAGGACCTGCATACATATATACTGCGTTCACGCCATGACGTAATTACCGTAATTCCGAGATGACAACACGTGATGTTCAACTCGGTACTGTTCCGTTTGTGATCATGTGATCTTCAGTTAGGAGATCTTGTGATGCATTTTAAAGCAAAGTTGGGGTTAATTTTGACTTTACATACAAACGTAAGCAGAATGAGCTAATTAAATTTGTCTTTATTTTCATGTAATACAAAATATTTTCGTCAGTGATAGAAATATGATTTAAGACTGTATTGTAAGCAAGTTTAATTTGAAAAAGTTTAATAGTAAATAAGACAGAATTAGACAGTATTTCAATAAAACAATAACAAGAAGAAGAAATATTTATTTACAACAACTGTTAGAGCGCTGAAGCACGTGCAAGCACGCGCAGCGTTGTCAAGGTAACATTTTGTCCATCATTCCCTTCGCCAAGGGAGTTCCAAATGCAACGTCATAGAATGTCTCTGAATGTCACGCCCACTTTTAGGGGAAAACAAACCACCATACAGTATCGGTCGAGGAAGTGGACTAACCTTACAACATGCCAAAGAGTTCTTGTGAGGTTGGGTGCACCAATAATGTTTGTAAAAACCCAAATCTAGCCCAGGCTACCTGCCATCATCATCCATATCTTGCTGTTATGAAAATATCATGAATTACGGATGATGCTATCGAAAGCTAAGCCAGGCTAGTTGTATGGCTGGACAGAAAAGTGCACTCAGTACTCTAAATATAAGAACATAATATATACATTTAAAGATGTTTACTTTCAAATACGAAGTAAAATCAGTTTACCTGGTGATTCGATTAGGTACGAGTAAATGTCCGGTAAGACACCTCTGGCCACTGGGTGGGGTTGTTACACCAATTTGACGCTGTTAGAATGAGTTTTTAAATTGACCAAATTAAGTTTGTGGATGTATCTTTCACGCTCTGTGGCAGGCAGGGTGGACATATAATTACTTGACATGTTTAATCTTAGTGATTTCTTAAGTTATTCACGCATGCCGGCTGTGTACGGACTTTGTGCCGCTATTTTGTATTGAAGTCTATGGGAAGTCTAGTTTATTTTCCCCTAAAAAGGGGCGGTGACGAAATTGACAGTTAAGTTCCCGGATGTGCCGGTCGCACGTATACGAGACAGTAATGCCCGGCCTACACCATAGGTCACTAACAGGCGGACCGCGGTCCGGGTCCGGACCCAGAAGCCGTCCCATCTGGACCCGGACCTACATATCTAGCTTCTATTTCATCTGGCGCAGCTTTTGTAGTCTTTACGGTAGTGGACTTCGGTCCGAATCCGTGAAGGCTTTTGACATGATGAAATAAATACCAAACGCTAATTTCTAGTAAATCAAATTTATATCTAGCAGATCAAGGTCAGCTCTAGAGCCGTTTGGGTGCGGTCGTGCGTGCAGTGATGAGAGCAGAGAGCTGCCCGCTGCGCGCAGACAGATGAAACTTTCAGTGGGTGAAAAACAAAAATTAGGAAAGTTGACGGTTCCTTAAAAATCTTAACTGTTACAAGAAAGTCTTAATTATGATTTCAGGAGGTCTTAAATGTGGGGACTGAAAGACAAGAATTGCGCTATTCATTGAATAAATACGAGCGCTGCACATTTCAAAGTCATCTGATTCGCTGCTTTGTGGAGTCTGTCTCTCGGGCTTTGTGTACTGCCATTCCCAAAGCGCCACCTGCTGGAAGAGAATGATTTTCCATTTTCAATCAGCCCGTACATCTGCTGTTGTCAAAGACCAATGTGAAAATCAATCCATGTTCAATCCAATCCAAGATAATGTGTTATAAAATGTAAACAAATAAGGCAGTAAAATATATTTATGTTATTTAACTAATATAATACTTGCTTGTTTTTGTGAAAACCTGTATCTGAACTGTAAATCATGCTTTTTACAGTCATTTAATTTATTTTTATTTTTTTGTGCAGGTCTTAAAAAAAAAGGTCTTTAAAAGTCTTGAATTTAAGCTTAAATATCCTGCAGATACCCTGGCCTGGCAAAAACAATCAATTGTTTTTTTATATATAATTGTCCGGACCTCGGCTGGTGGGGAGGGTTCATTACTGGACCTCGAGCCGTTTTAGTTGAAGACCCCTGCCCTACACCCTTCAAAGAACACACTTCAAGCGCTCTTCCCTTCGAAGGGAGTAGGGCATAGGGATGCTTACTTCCGTTTGGAATTCGCCCTACATTTGTATGCTACTGCTACATATTGCAGAACACAGAACCGTGTCAGGCAAAAAATAATTACAAACCGTGTGTTTGTTTGTTATTATTAATGACGGCGATAAATATTGCTAACCTAAACAAACAACAACAAAATAACAACAACAACAGTATGAACACTTACATAGTGTTTTTATATATTATAGTACATTAAGTAGCCTATCTATATATATCTATTTTACCCTTTTTTTCTTTGAAAGCGCCGCCATTTTTTGCTGGTTTATACACCTGACTTCATTAGGTTTTACAAACAAAAGGGTCAGATCAGGTTGAAATACCTTAGGGCAGGGGTGTCAAACTATTCAAACTAATTAAACACACCTGATCCAGCTAATCAAGTCCTTCAGGCTTATTTGCAAACTACATGGTTTGTGTGTTGGAACAAAACTCTGCAGTGTTGCGGCCCTCCAGGAACTGAGTTTGACACCGCTGCCTTAGGGCAACAACTTAATTTTTTTAGGGTGTAGGTCATGAGTTTCTGTTTTTAGCAACCATTCTTGGAAGTAATTTAATGCATTCTGTAGTTCACGGAATTTATTTTGACAACACTAATAAAATGTTCGAGAATTATCTGAAGCTGCATCTTTCATGCAGCTTTTTGAAATGAAAAGATCTTATATTTTATAATTATAATAAACTTATAATATGTTTATTATAATCACTTATAATAAACATAAGTGCCTGTTTATACCAATACAATAGTTGTGGTTGTAACAAGAGCTGCATATGTCCATAAAAAGATTCGGACAAGCTTTTAAAACCAAAGCCGAAACAGTCAACAGTTAAAAGTCAAAACTGAAGTCATTTCAGTGAATGCTCTTTTTAATTCCTTTTCTTTATGAGACCAGCTCAATGTTCTACTGAACTGCAAGGCATTATAATGACTTAATGTATGTTTCCATAATTATCATTTGCATGTTAAGACCCTTAATTAATGCTGCCATGGTACTGAACTACAGAACTATATACTACACAGTACAATATTCAATTAAATGTTATCATTGATATTTGTACTTTTAATGTTAAAGTATTATAAAATATTTATTACACTTTATTTTAAGGTGCCCTTGTTAATTATACATTTAAGTAATATTAATTAATGTACTTACTATATGGTTAGGGTTAGGATTAGGGTTTGGCTTAGGGTTACTTGCATGTAATTATGCATAATTTATTGTTATTATAATAGTAAGTACACGTAACATGTGTAACAAGGATGCCTTAAAATAAAGTTTTACCAAAATATTCTTAACAAAATAATTAAATAAATAAATAATAATAATAATAATAGTAAATGCATATAATTTTGCTTACCTGTTAGCATAACCTATAAGTATTGTGAGTATAAATTGTCAAAACAACATTAAATAAAATAACAGTGTTCATGGTCACATCTTGTATAGCGCAAGTCCTCAGTTCCTAATAATAAATAATTTCAAAATATTCCATAATGAAAACAACCTCTTTATTATGAGTGCATTGGATGGGTTAAGAAGAAGCAGAGAATAAAATTAGCTGAAAACCATGGGCATAAGTCATTTGTATTGTTCAATTGCTATTTCACAGCTAACACTATAGACCTGTCTAAGTGTCACATTTCTGTCTCTTCTAATGCAAAATTGTCTTCAGCAGGTTTTCCTTCTTTTGATGTTGAAACATCTAAAGACCATCCTTGTTATTGCCAAAGAGGGTTATAAACAGTAATGAGTGCTTTCAATATTCAATACTGAGATCTCTGATATCCAAAGTACCTGCAGGTTACACATATCTAACCTAAAAAAAAACTAAACAAAAAAAAAAACACCGGATACTGGATACTGAATACTGAATAATAGTTTTAAGCAGTAAAAACCTTTATGCTGTTTTTTTTGTTGGTTGTATACATTACCTGCTTTGTCCCTATATAGGTATTTCTCTTCAGAGTAGCACCAAATCAAATTTCCTTTCTGAGTAGCAACATGATACATATGTAGCCACGAAGCACGAAATTCAGAACAGTCTTCATGCCCATATACTGAATGATCTGAGTTAAATGGATCTGGTGAAAAGACCGTATAATATTTCAGAAAGGTTTAGTGTTCTGTTAGTGGTGCATATTAGGCCATACGAAATATTCTGTACCTAAGATCATTCAACTTATTGAGGAGAGGTGTGCAATTGTTTTTCTACGCCAGGGGTGGGGAATGTTGATCCTGGAGGGCCGGTGTCCCTGCAGAGTTTAGCTCTAACCCTAATCAAACACACCTGAACAAGCTAATCAAGGTCTTCAGGATACAGGTAGGTATTTTTTCAGGGTTGGAGCTAAACTCTGCAGGACAGTGGCCCTCCAGGATCAACGTTCCCCACCCCTGTTCTACGCAATCAGGCATATGATTTTCACCGGCTGATAGAACAGACACAAATACTAAAGAATCACAGAAGGGATAGTTTAAATTACATGCAATTAGCTGAACTTAAGAATGCTTTTTGGACCCACTTAAGTAGTACATAAAAAAATCTGTATGTGTAATTGTATAATTCTACACTGTAAAAAGTGATGTTGACTTAACTTAAAAGAATTGAGGAAACCCATTGCCTTAAAATTATTAATTAAATAATAATAAAAAAAAAGTTAAGTGAACTTGACAATTCACTTAACTTGTTTTTTTTTTTTTTTTAATTATTATTTACTTTAAGGCAACGGGTTTCCTCAAATTTTTTAAAGTTAAGTCAACTTGTCACTTTTTACATTGTAGTTGAAATATGGTTAGTCAGTACTCTTCAGTACATTCACTGAAAAGACTTTAACGTAAACTCAAATACACTGTCATTTCTAATGAAATGTGTATGTAATGTATTTGTGATTACAATTTTGTAATTTGAAGCTGCAATTTAGTACATTTAAAATTTACTGTAGATGTAATGTTGAATAAGACACTAGTTCAATAATCAAGTACTTTAAATGTTCTAGTCATAAGTGAAATAAGTGTACTTTAAAGCACATATAATTTAAAGTGTACCTGAAAGTAAATATTTTATTCTGGCATCAATCCAATGAAGTACACTTTTAAAGTGCGTACACTAAATTGTGTTAAGAAACATAGTCATTAAAGTGTACTTTTTTACATGTACTTAAGATGGCCTTTTATTTCATAAATATTATATTATCTGTACATTTTCCAGCTTTTTAAAATAGACTTTTAAGACTTAGTAAACTGCAAGTAAACCACATTTATTACAATTAGGCAGACTTACTTTTCACAAGAGAACCTATCATTCAAAGGACTGAATGATTAACCATCCAGAACGTCCCCTGATATGTAGGGCGCTGTTACCCAGGACATCCAATAAACCAAACAGGAACACATTTTGTACATATTTGAAATTTTTTTGCAGCTGCTAGTAGACATCTACCATTGCCAACAAGTTTTACAAAGCCATGTATTTTATTTACAGTGTAAAAATCTTGTTAATAAATATGATCACTCTCTGCATTTTTTTTTAGGATAGGGGAAACACGAAAACCTAGATGCTGAATGTAAGGAGACCCTGATGTCAAAGCACTTAATAAGGTTCTCCGGTTTCTTTCTGCAGGCCCAGTCCATCCAATTAGAAGTAACCTGAGAACTAGTTTAGGAACAGGTTGAACATGACAAACAAACTTGATTACAGAAGAGTAAAGACATCCTTTAAAAACCAACTGTTTTAAAACTCTCTATATCACAAGTTATTGTTTATCCAAGGTGGTAAGTATGGGTCGTCACTGGTTCAACTGTCCCAGCATGCTCACCATCATCTGTCTACAGGAGATTACAGCTAAGCCCTGATATTCATTACTCTGCGGATCAAGGGCTTCAGAGTTCAGACTCCCAATCTACATATTTCACTAAAGCAATAAGTCATGTAAGGTTTGCATAACAGTGATTTTACCATAGTTATATGTTTTAGTTATTCTGCATCATGCTGTTCCTAAGAACACCCCTTAAAAAAAGTAGTTGTGCCTTATCACTTTTATAAAATAGCAGCAAAATCAATATGATAAAAGACAATGTTAAATAACTTTTTAAACGTAATTTATTAAAAATAAGCAGAATGATTCTTCTACAAAGTTATACAGCTCATTAGGTTAATTTAAGGGTGTATGCTGGCACGCAATCCAGAAAGTAAACAGAGTTAACTATTACTGTATATGGTGTATTAATATATAACTAGTTGTGCATTTTACAGCAGCTATTAACATGGTTTATTTAATTAGAAATTATATATCGTTGGATCTATGTCCTACAATGCACTCACAACTGACCTTATCGAGGTGCTTTGTTGAAATCACCATATATATAGTCACACCACACTATTTACTCGCAACTATTTGTTGTGAATAAAAAGCGAGGACGCATTAAATCTGTAGGTGGGCGCGCACGCGCGCACAGCGGCTGGCTGGTGTTTAATATCTGAAAAGCAGAGAGATAAACAACAGTAGGCTTTCGGAGGACACCGGTGTTAGATAATCGGTTTTATTCCCGAGAGTATTTTTTCACTCAACCTTTTTTCCCAGGCGCTTGTGTTAGGATTCAGGGTGATCTTTATGAGACAGGCAGATTATTCCTGTCCATCTGACTAGACGTACAGTAAGAGACACACATGGCAACTTTCAACTGCAATACACTTACTTGCAAGATAGGACGAGGAATGTATCACCTTTTTAAACTTGGTTCATACACCTTCCTAAATTAAAATATGTTTTAATAACCTTATGACAGATGAGTAAAAACGTTTACATTGTTCCTTTAGGATGACAGAATCCTTAACATTTTAAGCAGGTAAGTGGTGAAACTTTTGATTTTATTTTATGAAATGGTTTTTAATGACAGACAATGAATATTGTGGCAAATGTTATTTAATGTTGTCGTGAATGTGTTGATGAAGTATGTATTGATTAAGTTTAGAAGTATGTATCTTATTAAACAGGCTACTAACAACAAAAAAGCACAAAGTATCATGGTACACAGCAAAAATGTTTTATCTGGTAAATGTGCTTAATTTGGTAACATCTAATGAAAAGATTTTATTTTAAAGGTTGCACAAAATAAAGAATTTAAGATTAAGAAGTGGGCCACCCATTCATATGAATGTGTGAAATAATAACACACAATATGGCGGCTGTAGTCCCACCTAACCTTTAAGAGCCAATCACATTTTTGATAGTGGAATGGAGGTCCCAGTGCACTGTTAAAAGAGCCAAACACTGTTTTAATAGAGGCACTGCCCGTTTGATGTCTCTTAAATGGAAAAAATACCAGTGAGTGAGCACAATTTATGATGTCATGGTGTCAAATTTTACCCTTATTTAAAAACATTATTTAACCTTAACATTATTAGATAAATAGAAGGTGTACTTAAACAAGTGGGGACAGCTGAATGAACTGACTAAAGTCATTTCTAAGGGTCAAATCACATCTCTCACTATTTAAAAACACAGGTAGAAATACTGTAGCTCCTCCTTAAGGTAACAAATGTCTGTTTTCACTTTTTATAGTGTACAGTATTTCACTGTTTATTTTATTTTATTTTTATGAAGTACATTAGAGTATCAAAGTACTATGGCATTACCATCTGATATAATCACTGTATGATAGAGGTACTATCATTTTTTGAAAGTGTGTAAAAATATTTAATTATTGCTTATGTAGAATTATTGTTCTTTTTATATAACTAATATATATTTTTGGGGAAATAATTTTTATGTGTACACATGTATCTAAAAAAAATTCTAGGATTTACATTTTTACAAATTTCCATCAGAAATTGCTAGTAACACATTAAATCAAACATGACATTTTTCTTGTAAAATGTACTTGACTTTTTATTTTATTTTTTATAAAAATAAAATATTTTTAATAAAATATTAATAAATATTTTATTATTAATATTTGTTCAGTATGTTTATACAAAAAATATAATTTTCTTTCGTTACTCTTGTAAACATGAATGCATGTATTTGCACAGTTTCACAGAAACATCATTAGCTGGTCTCAAACTGAAGATAAAACAAATACAGGTGCATTACAGATATGTTGATATTGGTGATGCTGATGTTTCAATAAAATAATACTCCTTTTCTTCACAGTTCTCTGCCAGCTCCAGTGCTTTGCTTCCTGCTTAAGCTACAACATTCAAATCATTGACATCCCCAAATGCCACCATGCCCATCATCAGCAATGCCAACCATGATTTTAGCAGTCTCTCAGTCAGTACAGACGACAGCAGCCTTGACCTGTTTTTCTCTGAAATTCCAGAGACTGAAACCATCAAAGGTGTGTACTTTCAACGGGCCCAGCGACTACACAACATTGATGTTGACCACAGTAAACTAGCCCTCATCAATGTTGGAGGAGATTGCTACACATTTCCTTGGAGCACACTGGAGGAATTCCCACTCACTCGTTTGGGACAGCTGTGTCACTGCAGCAGCCCGGATGATATCGCCCAGCTTTGTGATGATTACGATGAGGCCCGGCGAGAGTTCTTTTTTGACCGCAGCTCGACAGCCTTCCGGGTCATCTTAAACTTCCTGGCTGCAGGTAAACTGAGGCTGCTGCGGCAGGTGTGTGCTGTGTCACTGTCTGACGAACTCAACTATTGGGGCATCGACCCTGTTCACATGGAACACTGCTGTCGGCGCAAGTTGTTGTCCTGTGTGGAGGAAGTAGGAGAGAAGAAAAGGAAGGAGGAAGAGAGGAGGCAGAAAAGGCTAGCCATACAGAAGCCTCTAGCACAAGAGAAGGGCTACGTCTGGTTTATGAGCCAGCTGCAAGAAATAGTGGAAAACCCTCATTCTGGCTGGCTTGGGAAAATCTTTGCATGTTTCTCAGTGGTCATGATTGCTGTGACAGTTATCAGCTTGTGTATCAGCACCATGCCTGATCACATTAATAGGGTTAGTGCACAAATTCACTATTTTTATATATACTGTCTTCTGAGGAAACTCTATAGTATACCATGATATATATTCTACACCCTTTAAAAATAAAGGTTGATGCCATAAAAGAGACATTTTTGGGTTCTCCAAATAATCTTTTGGTGAACAGTTCTAAAAAGAACCATTTCTTCCTAGTGTGTAGAACATAACTTAAAGAACCTCTTTCCACTATAAAGAACCTTTTGTGCAGTGGAAAGGTTTCATGGATGTTAAAAGTTCTTCATGGAACCATAGATGCCACATTGTAAAAAGTGACAAGTTCACTTAACCTTTTTTTTTTATTATTATTATTATTTAACTAATAATTTTAAGGCAACGGGTTTCCTCAATTTTTTAAAGTTAAGTCAACTTATCACTTTTTACAGTGCATCAAAAACCTTTATTTTGCAGAGTGTACACCAAATGGCAGAAGAATGCAAACATTTATGGAATTAATGGGGTCACAACTATTTTTTTTTATTTCTTCTCACCACAATTCAGCTTTATGTGACCATTACATTTAATACTTTTATGTAGTTGTGTTATTTGTGTGTGGAGTTTTTTGTTTTCAGTTAATTCAACCTTGTGACATACAGTAAAGCTGATAATTTGATAATTTAAGAATGAACCATTTTTGCCGTAGTTTCAATTTAAGGACTATGTTCCAAATAATTATATTATAATTTCTAAATTTGGGGGGCGGGGGGCAAGAAGGGAATCCAGAGTGAACTGAAGAGCAGAACCAAACAGGAACACTGGTGGGAGATGAGTACAGTCCAGGAACGACAAGATAGGCGAGGCCAGCAATGAACATCAGGGAACATAGAATGGTGATGGCAGGGGAGAAAGAGAGTGAAACCCGGAGAGTGGAGGCAGGAACTTGGCAGTCCTGGCTGGAGTCCTGGGGCTGGCGGGCAGATAAGAGATCTGAAGAGGAGCCGGATGGATGGAACTAGAAGAAGAGGGCAGAGCAGCAAGAGACTGGACAGTGGTGAAGATGGGATGACAAACACAAACACCATGTGTCAGCCATGTTATCCAGACAAACAAAAGATGAACAAACAAACCATGAGCAAATCAGACCAGCACCCTGACAGTAAGCACCCCTGCCCCCACCAGGAGCAACCCTGTGTGCTCCTGGGACGGAAAAGGAGTAGTCCAAGATGTCCTGAGACAACACCCCCCTAAAAGGTAATAGTATCCCCAACCACACCTCCTGGTGTCGAGCAACCTCGTTAGCACAACAGGATAAGGGGGAGGGAGGGAGGACATAGGATCAAAGGGGAAGAAATTACAGGCTTGACACGAAACACATGTAAGCCGACACATAAGCGACACACTTCCGTTGGACCATAGACTTTGGTAATGTGGTATAGCCCTAAGAACCTGTGTTCCAGCTTGCGTGCCAGCACCTTAAAGGGATGCTCATTAATTTTGTCATTAATCACTTTTTAACCCCCATGTCGTTCCAAGCGGTTTTCATCTAAAATATCTTAAATTGTGTTCCGAAGACGAACAAAGCTTTTACGGCTTTGGAACGACATGGGGGTAAAAATTATCATTTTGGGGTGAAGTATCCCTTTAAGGGACAGGTCCTTAGTGGAAAGCCATACCTTCTGCCCACAGGCATACTTGGGATAAGCCTTGGCATATTTCCCACCTGGAAAAGCACCTTACTGGCTCTTTCACATTTGAGTCTGCACCACTGGACAAAGGCCTGGGTGAAGGGAACATGTGCCTCAGGTTCCTGGGAAGCAAAAAGATGCGGCTGATGACCAACAGAATTTGGAAAGGGGGCATACCAGTGGCTGCCACAGGGATCGTATTGTGGGCATACTCTGTCCAGGTGAGCTGATGGCTTCAGGAAGTGGGATTGTGGGATGCCAGACAGCAAGCATCTGTTCCAAATCCTGGTTAGCTTGCTCAGACTGCTTGTTGATCTGAGGATGGAATCATGAAATCATTTCAGTGCATTTTTCAGAAGCACTGAAAAATGGGAAAAATCTGGGGAGAGGGAAAATGGGAAAAAAAACTGTCAGAGACCACATCTTTGGGAAGCTATGAATCTTAAAGACATGATCGACTACCACCTGAGCAGTTTTTTTTTTAGCTGAGGGCAATTTGGGAAGGGAAATTAAATGAGCCACCTTTGAAAAATTGTCTAAACCATCAAAACCATGGAATTGTCCGTGGAGGAAGGGAAGCCAGTGACAATACGGGACCAGGGGTGGGTGCCGATGGGCAGACCAAGAAAGGCTCCACTGCCCCTTCCAGCTGTTATTGCTACTCATCCAAAACCAGCCTAAAGGCCGTTCCACACTGAGCGCGATGCGAAAAAGCGAAGCGAATCGCAGACGAACGGTCCTTTCACACCGAGTGCGAAACGAATGTTCGCCTTCTGCTAATTCACACCTGCACGCTAGGTGGTGCCGACCAACAATGTATTTTTCCTCAGATATGTATCTCAGATATGTATATGTATTTAACATCGTCAGCTGCTCAATATAAAGCATTAAATTAAGAAATAAAGTTTGGTTCAACACCAGAAATGCAATTACCTTTAATGCTTACAAGAATATCCTATAATATAATTAGAGGTACAGTTAGCATCAAGCTACACTTGAAAATGTATGTAATTATTAATGTATTTTTTTATAAGTCACGTTAAACCATCGAGTGCTTCTAATAACTTCCGATTGTGATCTATAGTTGATTTTGATTATAATAGGCAGACTCTTTGTATGTCATCAACATCCTTTATTGTTATAAAAAATACCATGAGCTGTATACATTATAATCATATGTCTATTTACTTTCATATGTCATGTGCAGAAAAATGTGCGCAAATGTTCGTGGTCTATGTGGAAGCATCCATCTGTTGTTTTATTACAGTGCGTCGTCGCGTCCGATATTCATTTTGCTTTTTCGCGCTCGGTGTGGAAAGGCCTTAACTGCGAGCAGCTCCTGGTTACCTACAATGATGTAATGATGTTAATTTCGTTCTGCTAGGCTCAGGTGGTGAGAGAAGTATGCGCATGGGTGCACCATCCCATGATGAGGGGATAATAAAGAAAGGACTGCCCCAACTCTGACCTCTGAAGCATCAATCTCCATAATGAACTGCAGATCACGGTCTGGAACAGACAAAACAAGTGTAGAAGTGAAACATTTTCATAAAAAGCCCCCTGTGCCTGCTCTGACCACCTAAAAGGTACTTGAGCGGAGGTTAGAGCAGTTAAGGGGCAGTGGTCTGACTATAATGCCTAATGGAACAGCAATAAAAATGGCAAACACTAGAAACCGCTGCAGAGCTCTATGAGAGTCAGGGACTGGCCACTCTGAGATAGACCTCACCTTAGTCAGCTTGAAATATGTACTTTTCCGCTTTGACATAAAGTTGATTTGCAAGTAGCCTCTGCAGCACCTGTCAGACATGTTGAGTGTGTACCTGCAAAGATGGGGAATCAATGTACACAAAGACAAATCGATTATATGTCTGAGATGTTACCTATGACACTGAAGCTTCGAGGCACATATTGAGAGTGCTGCATCGATCTTCAGCCTCACTTTCTGTCCAATCACATGCGCAATTTGCTCTGTGTATTGGAATGTTCGAACCCCCAGATTTACAAGCGAGTTTTCATTCAGATTTATTAGATTACATTTTTAAATACCGTCTGCATGAACAGCTGCTGCTTTGGAAGGTGAATTTGGCCAAGAGGAGTGGGCCATGACACGTCGACAGTGTAGGTTGCTGCATGTCAGCTCCACCAGGCCATCAAACAATGTTGGCAGGTCATGGATGACAATCTCCCTGAAAACATAAAGCTGCTTCATTTCAAGCCAGCGACTGGGTGTTTTAAATATCTTGATCATTTCCTGAAGAAACAGCTTGAATGTGGCACAGTAAGGTGCTTGCTTCTCCCAGATGGTAGTTGCCCACTATCTGGCCCTCCTAGTGAGTAGGGTAATGACGAATTCCACCTTCACTGCTTGGGTAGCAAAGGTCGAGGGTTGCAGGGCAAATGTGATGGCACATTGGAAGAGGAATGGTTGACATGACTTAGAAATTCCATTATAAGGAGGCGGTGTTGGCACTTCGGGTTCCGGAGCCACCTGGGAACGAACAGGAGCTGGCGACGGTAGCCCGGATCTGCTCAGACCCTGCTAATTCTATGCTGGTCAGATTGAACTGTCAGGATGGTAAAACAGGAGCAATCAGTTGCAGGGATAACAGTGATATATTGAAAGCACAAAAACAGGATTGCAGGGAGAAATAGGGGGGCCACAGTCAGGAGGGTAGTCAGGAGAGATCCCAGCCAAGCATGTGGTTGTTTTGCATTAACCCAATTAGGTAGCTAGAATCCTTTGGGACTGATCCAAAGAGGAGCTGGATGAATGGAACAGGAAGAGGAGGGGAGTCATGAGGGCAGGGTGGCAGGGAGTCTGGAGAGTGGTGATGGGGAAGAAGGGGAGCCAAAAACATTATTTAATTAATAAATAATAATCATGAGTTTTATTAAAAATATGATAACTGGAAGCCATTCACTATGTGAAAGGTGCATAGCCAAAGTTTCTTGAACTGTTGAAAGGGATTCAGATTTAATCCTTTGAATTCTGGCCCTGGGGACCCACTGCTCTGCCCATTTTGTATGTCTTCCTCATTTAACACAACTGATTCAGATGGTCAGCTTGTTAGGAGAGAGCTCAATGAACTGAAGTGAGTGTGTCAGATAAGAGAGACATATACAAAATATGCAGAGCGGTGGGTGTCCAGGACCAGAGCTGAGGATGTAAACAATCTGTAATTTTCAGAACTCAAAATACACATTTTAGTAGTATGGTAGCAACATTTTAAGATTTAATTTAAATTTACAGTAAAAACTTCATTACATTTACATTTTAGTCATTTAGTAGACGCTTTTATCCAAAGCGACTTACAAATGAGAACAATGGAAGCAATCAAAATCAACAAAAGAGCAGTGATATGCAAGTGCTATAACAAGTCTCAGTTAGCTTAACGCAGTACACATAGCAAGTTTTTTTTCTTTTTTAAATTATATAAAAAAATTGAAATAAAATAGAATAGAAAAAGAATAGAGTGTTAGAGGCCTTTTTTGCTTTTGTTAACTGTATAATAAATAAAAAGAAAACAAATAGAATACAAAAAGATTAGAAAAGCTAGTGTTATTTATTTTTATTTTTATTTTTATTTTATAAGAATAGAATTAGAATAGAGAGTTAGAGGGTCAAATAAAGATGGAAGAGATGTGTTTTTAGCCGATTCTTGAAGATGGAAGAATTCTGCTCCGATTGAGTTGGGAAGGTCATTCCACTAGGAGGGAACATTTAACCCTTATATGTCTGCGGTTTCCTGTTTACACTCAGTGCATTTTGGGGTCTATATGACCCCAAAATTTAAAGAATGATTGTAAAAAAAAATTACATTTTTAATAATACATATAATATATTATTTTTTTTTTGTTTACTTCTCATCTATACAGTAATGCTGTGTTTTTGGATATACAAAGTACTTTTGTACCTATTTACCACACAATTCCTCAACTATACCATTAGCTTGCGTGTGAAATATAATTTTTTTATGAAAAAAATACTTAAATGATGATCTAAATTAAATATAATTTGTTTCTGGATATTGATCTAGGTGTTAGCTGTACAATTCTGCCATCTGTTGGTCAAAGACAAACCTGAAGGAATTACAATTTAAGAAATAAATTGTTTTGTCCATAGATACCCAGCAGAGGGCAATAGAGATCCATTCATTTTACTGGATGTGGCCAACTGCTCATATCATAACTTTTGTGATACATTTTGTGAATTTATACATGTATAAACATTATACAAGACATTAAAAATAAATATTCTTTCAAATAGTAGAATTTTGGTAGTTTTTGATGCGTTTTGAAATGTCTGTTTTTACAAAATACCACAGAAATCGCCACATAAGAAACACCTAAAGGACAAGACTTAGAATCAGATTGTAGTTGAATATTATTTATTTGAATGAACCAAATGTGAAAAAAAAATTATTAACTTTAGAATTTAGAAGATATTAATGTAATAATATATATATATATATCAAAACAGCAGCAATATGCAGAAATGAACAGGAGTGAAGAATGAACACTGAATAACAATATAATGTGTATTTGTGTGTATGTGTGTGTGTGCGTGTGTGTGTGTGTGTGTTTGAGTGAGCATGTCTTTTCTACATTGCATTTGTGCTCTAGTACCAGGCCTTCATTTCTGTGTGGAAAAGTTCCTTGATTATTACGCCGGACTGGGAGTATAGTTCCTAATCATATCGGACTAGAAAATCGCAACTTTTCATTTTCCGCCGGTCTTAGTACACGATATAACTACAGAAGAGTCAAGTTTTAAATAGGAAAACTATCGAAACTCTTTGGTCATTTTTGAACGCGATGCTACTGGTCTAATAGGATTCAATGATCTATGCTAAGCTATGCTAAAAGTGCTATCGCCAGACCCGGAGATCGGCTGAATGGATTCAAAAACGGTAAAACTCAATTTATTAACTCTGGGGGAGTTGGAGAATGAGCCTATTTCCAAAAAAAGTGGAGTGTTCCTTTAAGGATCCGTGGGCTCTCTTATCGCTCTCGCGGTTCTTTGATGTCATTCTGTGCAGCGCCGCTTCAAGTCGAACGCACCTATTAGGCTTGTTTGAGATGTGCCTCGCCTGAAATGTAGGCGAGAGTAGGCGGCTGCAGTGCGGGGAGGAGTGAAATAAGAGCAGTAAAGACGGACAGTTCTGAGCTCTCGAAGTGGTACAGATACCAACGAGATCAAAGGTGGATATCGCGTTATTCTCACTCATGCTCTGTGCTGCTGATAAACATGATATAATTTCAGTTATGTTGCTTTTATATGAATATGAATATGATGAACAAGACACTCAAAGTGCTTGCTATTTAATTCCATACGAAAGGCATATTTATCATCCATTTTTATTTTAATTCAAACATGTATTTTAGATTTTTATAGAAAATATGACAACAATCACATATCTCACAAAGAGATGGCACTGTCATAGTGTTTGGGAATATTCATGCACAATGTAAATACATAATAGCATGAAATCAGATTAAAAAAATAAAACATTTTAGAAGAGAATGCAGAGTCACGGCATAGGCGTAAATCCCGGGGGGGGCGGGGGGGACAGGACCCCCTATCTGAGGCTTGTCCCCCCCTAAAAATATAATTACAAGCGACTCTGTGTATTGAAAATAATATAATGGACATATACTTAAAATAATTGTGTGATTAGTAAAACAAAATAAACGCAAAAAAACGTTTTAAGTTCAGAAATGTTTTGATTCCCCCCTCTCTTTCCTCACAGTGGTTTGGTCCACTGCCTGCTTTCCTTCTTTACCCATACACACACACACACACACACACGAGTCCGGCAGGAGAGAGCAAGTTAGTTATGTGTAAGTAGGCTGTCAAGGCTGTTTTATTCTCTTTAAACATCGGGTGAAATGATTCTTTCTCTTTAATACAGATGATGCTGCATCATTAATAAATTAGCCAAGACAAAAAAAAATATGACATCCGATGTATTTTCTATGAGCGATTATAAGGTTAACAAGCTTAATGCCGTACGTAGCTTGTCACCCACTACAACTAACACGGCGATAAGCCTGTGTGTGAACTGATATTAGGCTAATATTGTAGACCTACCTGTTGGGTTTTGCTCAATATGATGTTAAGTGGCAGATTAGTGGGTTTAATGCAGTCGAATTAATGCGAAAGAAACATACTAGGTTTCAGACGAAACCTAAAATACTACGGATGACGCAAAATAATAATTATATTATGAGGGCGTGGTGAACCATATTTAAACACAGTCTCCATGCTATGTACACATGCTGTGTACACACATCTATCCTTACAAGTACAATTTTGGCTGTATTATTTGTGTCCCCTTCAAAAATTGCTCTTGAGAGATTTTACGTTTATTTACATTTTACATTTACATTTACATTTAGTCATTTAGCAGACGCTTTTATCCAAAGCGACTTACAATTGGGGAATACATCGAGCGATTAATCTTGAAGAGGCAATCAGACATACGAAGTGCTTGCAAGTTTAGGATGAAGTCAAGTGCTGTCGAAAGAGATGAGTTTTCAGTTGTTGCTTGAAGATTGACAGGGATCCAGCATTCCGGATAGAGGTGGGAAGATCGTTCCACCAGCCAGGAATGGTGAATGAGAATGATCTAGAGAGTGATTTTGCGCCTCTCTGTGATGGTATCACGAGGCGCCGCTCACTAGCAGATCTCAGATTTCTGGAGGGATGTAGTTTGTTAATAGAGAGTGCAAGTAAACGGGTGCTGAGCCAGTGGTTGTTCTATATGCAAGCATCAGTGTCTTGAACTTGATGCGAGCCGTGATTGGTAGCCAGTGCAGGAGATAAAGAGAGGTGTAACATGGGCTCTTTTGGGCTCGTTGAAGACCAGTCGTGCCGCTGCATTCTGAATCATTTGTAGAGGTTTGACTGTATTAGACGGAAGTCCAGCCAGAAGAGCATTGCAATAGTCCAGCCTAGAAATGACAAGGGCCTGGACAAGAAGTTGTGCAGCATGCTCTGTCAGAAAGGGCCTGATCTTTCTGATGTTATATAGTGCAAACCTGCAAGATCGAGCAGTTTTGTAATGTGGTCTTTGAAGGTCAGCTGATCATCAAAGATTACACCAAGATTTCTGACCGAAGTTGATGGGGTTATTGTTGATGAACCTAACTGGATCGTGAAGTCATGCTGTAGAGTCGGAGTGGCAGGGAGGACAAGAAGCTCAGTCTTTGCCAGGTTGAGCTGCAGGTGATGTTCTTTCATCCATGCCGAGATGTCCGCCAGGCAACCTGAGATCCTTGCAGTTACCGTTGGATCATCTGGTTGAAAAGAGAGGTAGAGCTGTGTGTCATCAGCGTAGCAATGGTATGAGAATCCATGTGCCTGTATGATGGGACCCAGTGATGTAGTGTATGTGGAGAAGAGGAGGGTTCAAGAACTGATCCCTGAGGAACCCCAGTGACCAGTGTATGTGCTTTGGATACCTCACCTCCCAGGCCACCCTGAAAGACCTACCAGTGAGATAGGATTCAAACCAGCGAAGTGGAATGCCAGAGATGCCCAGTGATGAGAGGGTGGACAGGAGTATCTGATGATTGACAGTGTCAAAAGCGGCAGATAGGTCCAGCAGAATGAGGACTGATGATTTGGAATGGGCTTTTGCAATTCGCAGGGCTTCAGTGACCGAGAGAAGCGCAGTCTCAGTTGAATGGCCCCTCCTGAAACCTGACTGTTTAGCATCCAGTTTGTCGTTCTGTGAAAGAAACAGTGAGACTTGGTTGAAGACAACTCGTTCAAGTGTTTTCGCTATGAACGGAAGGAGAGAGACAGGTCTGTAGTTTTCTATAAGAGAAGTGTTTAATGTAGGTTTTTTGAGCAGTGGGGTTACCCGAGCCTGCTTGAACGCAATGGGGAAGTTACCTGTGAGTAGGGATGTGTTGATGATGTGTGTGAGTGCAGGTAAGAGTGTGGGTGAGATTGCTTGGAGAAGGTGTGAGGGGATTGGGTCAAGAGGACATGTTGTAGGATGGTTGGAGAGGAGAAGCTTGGATACTTCAGCTTCAGTGAGTGGACAGAAAGAAAAGATGGGAGTTTTAGCAGTGGATGTGGTAGGGTGAGGGTCCTGTGTGCGTGGAGGTGAAAACTGACCACTGATTGATCTAGTTTTGTCTGTAAAGAAAGTGGCAAAGTCATCAGCTGTAATAGAGGTGGAGGGAGGAGGTGGAGGGGACAGAGGAGGAATTAAATGTTCTGAAGAGATTACGCATGTCTGGAGCGCTGTCGATCTTGTTGCGGAAATGTGAGGATTTGGCAGTGTGGACTTTAGCAGAGAAGGATGTGAGCATAGACTGGTACCTACTGAGGTCCGACAGATCGTTTGATTTGCGCCATTTTCTCTCTGCCGCTCTGAGTGTAGTCCGATGTTCACGAAGAACCTCGGATAACCAGGGGTTGGAAGGAGCAGCCCGTGCGGGCCTAGAGGAGAGAGGACAAATGTCGTCTAGACAAGAGGTTAAGGTAGAGCATAAAGTCTCAGTAGCTGCGTTTACATCCAGAGATGAGAAATGGGTGGGTGAAGGAAGAGAGGAGGATACCACAGAGGAAAGATGGGAAGGAGAAAGGGAGCGCAGGTTTCGTCTAAAAGTAACTGGTAGGGGGGTTGGTGGCACAGGAGAAGCAAAGTGTAATGTAAATGTAATGAAGAAATGGTCCGAAGTATGTAGCGGTTGTACCAGAATGTTATCTGCAGTACAATTGCGTGTGTAAATTAAGTCAAGTTGGTTGCCTGATTTGTGCGTGCTAGTAGTGGTAAGGCGTTTGAGATCAAACGAAGCTAGGAGTGCATGGAAGTCTGTAGCATAAGGCTTGTCTAGGTGAATGTTGAAATCACCAAAGACTAGGAGTGGAGTGCCATCCTCCACGAAAGAGGACAGCAGCCCGTCCAGCTCCTCTAGGAAGGTGGCTAGAATTTGGCTAGGGGGACGGTAAATGACCACGATCTGGAGTTTTATCGGAGCTGATACAGTAATGGCATGAGATTCAAATGAGTTGTAATTGCATAGGGAAGAGCGGGTTGAGTATTTCCAATTGTTAGAAATGAGCAGACCAGTGCCTCCACCCCGCCAACTTGCCGGGGTGTGAGAGAAAGAGATTAGTAGAGAGCAGCTGGGGTTGCTGAGTCTTCTGGACGAATCCAGGTCTCAGTCAAGCCCAAGATGCTGAGCGTGATTTTAAAGAAAAAGCAGAAATGAAGTCAGCTTTGTTGACAGCTGACTGACAATTCCAGAGACCCACAGAGAAGGAAAGAGGTGTAGTGAAGGAGGTAGAGATAAGGCGCAGGTTAGCAGGATTACGTTGCCGTCTGCGTGGGACGTTAGAGCGTGGTTGAGAGAGAACCGGAATAGTTTGGAAACACATGATAGAGGTGGCAGGAAAGAGGATGGAAACGGAGAGTGTGTAAGGAAGGGGAAAAAGAAAAGATACTTAAGTGTGTCGCTCGGAGTCGTTGCTCGGTTAAAGTCGCGCAGGAAAAGTCGATGGTCTTTACCCTCGTCTGTCTTCACACGAGGAGGCTGAACGCTTCCGCTGATGCTTCCGCCAGCGCCGGACCTCTGATAAATACAGCCTAACACACTACCGTGAAAACAGCTGTGGCCGGCTTCTGATTGGCCCAGCCAATAGCCTTGTGCAAATAACTCAAGACGAAACTAACACTTCGCTAGCAAGGAGCACTGAAAATGATCCAGGTTCCTTCTTAGCCGAGGTGCAAATTATTATAATTAACAGAAAGTGCAATCAAACAACGAAACCTCAACGAAAATGCAGAATAGAAATAGAAGGAAACGAAAGTATTCCTTCCCAACAGCAGGTAAATAATTTAAACAACAGATCTATGACTAAGTATCGCAACACTTACGAGCTGCCGTCCGCCTCTTCTGGTGAATATTCGGCTTCTCCCGACTTGTAATAGCGAACAGGCAGTTTAAATACTTTTACAGTCGCTGTGGCCGGCTTCTGATTGGCCCAGCCAATAGCCTTGTGCAAATAACTCAAGACGAAACTAACACTTCGCTAGCAAGGAGCACTGAAAATGATCCAGGTTCCTTCTTAGCCGAGGTGCAAATTATTATAATTAACAGAAAGTGCAATCAAACAACGAAACCTCAACGAAAATGCAGAATAGAAATAGAAGGAAACGAAAGTATTCCTTCCCAACAGCAGGTAAATAATTTAAACAACAGATCTATGACTAAGTATCGCAACACTTACGAGCTGCTGTCCGCCTCTTCTGGTGAATATTCGGCTTCTCCCGACTTGTAATAGCGAACAGGCAGTTTAAATACTTTTACAGTCGCTGTGGTCGGCTTCTGATTGGCCCAGCCAATAGCCTTGTGCAAATAACTCAAGGCGAAACTAACACTTCGCTAGCAAGGAGCACTGAAAATGATCCAGGTTCCTTCTTAGCCGAGGTGCAAATTATTATAATTAACAGAAAGTGCAATCAAACAACGAAACCTCAACGAAAATGCAGAATAGAAATAGAAGGAAACGAAAGTATTCCTTCCCAACAGCAGGTAAATAATTTAAACAACAGATCTATGACTAAGTATCGCAACACTTACGAGCTGCTGTCCGCCTCTTCTGGTGAATATTCGCTTCTCCCGACTTGTAATAGCGAACAGGCAGTTTAAATACTTTTACAGTCGCTGTGGCTTCTGATTGGCCCAGCCAATAGCCTTGTGCAAATAACTCAAGACGAAACTAACACTTCGCTAGCAAGGAGCACTGAAAATGATCCAGGTTCCTTCTTAGCCGAGGTGCAAATTATTATAATTAACAGAAAGTGCAATCAAACAACGAAACCTCAACGAAAATGCAGAATAGAAATAGAAGGAAACGAAAGTATTCCTTCCCAACAGCAGGTAAATAATTTAAACAACAGATCTATGACTAAGTATCGCAACACTTACGAGCTGCTGTCCGCCTCTTCTGGTGAATATTCGGCTTCTCCCGACTTGTAATAGCGAACAGGCAGTTTAAATACTTTTACAGTCGCTGTGGCCGGCTTCTGATTGGCCCAGCCAATAGCCTTGTGCAAATAACTCAAGACGAAACTAACACTTCGCTAGCAAGGAGCACTGAAAATGATCCAGGTTCCTTCTTAGCCGAGGTGCAAATTATTATAATTAACAGAAAGTGCAATCAAACAACGAAACCTCAACGAAAATGCAGAATAGAAATAGAAGGAAACGAAAGTATTCCTTCCCAACAGCAGGTAAATAATTTAAACAACAGATCTATGACTAAGTATCGCAACACTTACGAGCTGCTGTCCGCCTCTTCTGGTGAATATTCGGCTTTTATTGGCTATTATTGTCCCCCCCTGCTGTCAGATGAAATTTACGCCCCTGAGTCACGGTTGTCTGAACCAATGAGCATTAAGCTGTGTCGTCAGTCAGTCGTTTCCCATCATGCTTTTGGTCAGCGCAGTCGGTGGAGAGCAACTGCGCGCGACTGCTCAATCCGACACAGCCGCCTCGCGCACACGTTTTTGGCACACGTCAGCATGACATCAGAGCAAGGCGGACATAACTTGGACACTTTTCTAACCGGCATGCACCTCGCAGTGATCACCGGTGATCGTTTCTGCGCAAATTTTGCTCATCTCAAACAAGCCTATTATCCCAGTAACTGCACCCCGCCTTCAATTTTGAATCTGTCTTTCATTACATATTTCCTTTAATAAAGCAAAAATGTCAATGTCAATAGTTACATTGTTTTTTTGTTGTTGTTTTTATTTTTTATTTTTTGGGGGGTCATTTCTACAGAAACGTCCACTTTTGGTATGGCAAAATGTCTTAAAATGTATATATATATATTTTTTTACATTTAAACTTAGACCACATTATTAGATTACCTTTTGACTTTGTGAATACATATAAATGACAGCTTAATTATTATTTTTTTTTTAGCTTTTTTGTGCAATTATTTCAAGACCACATGTATAATTTTTTGTCACTGGTGTTACCTTCTTTAGCAATATTAAAAGTTTTTATGAAATATTATTTCTAAAAAAAAATTTCAGCACATGTAGTCAGAGTTAAAGAAAAATAATGAAAATGCAAGAAATAAGGAGATTGTTTTATTTATTTAATGTGACAGACAAAACAGTACAGTAACACAGCACAGTAACACCAGTGACATACATTAGGCCTGATATACTGATCGTCACTGGTGTTATCCATAAGGAAGGTAACACCAGTGACAGTAACACCAGTGACATACATTAGGCCTGATATACTGATCGTCACTGGTATTATCCATAAGGAAGGTAACACCAGTGACAGTAACACCAGTGACATACATTAGGCCTGATATTGATCGCCACTGGTGTTATCCATAAGGAAGGTAACACCAGTGACAGTAACACCAGTGACATACATTAGGCCTGATATACTGATCGTCACTGGTGTTATCCATAAGGAAGGTAACACCAGTGACAGTAACACCAGTGACATACATTAGGCCTGATATACTGATCGTCACTGGTATTATCCATAAGGAAGGTAACACCAGTGACAGTAACACCAGTGACATACATTAGGCCTGATATACTGATCGTCACTGGTGTTATCCATAAGGAAGGTAACACCAGTGACAGTAACACCAGTAACATACATTAGGCCTGATATACTGATCGTCACTGGTATTATCCATAAGGAAGGTAACACCAGTGACAGTAACACCAGTGACATACATTAGGCCTGATATACTGATCGTCACTGGTGTTATCCATAAGGAAGGTAACACCAGTGACAGTAACACCAGTGACATACATTAGGCCTGATATGCTGATCGTCACTGGTGTTATCCATAAGGAAGGTAACACCAGTGACATACATTAGGCCTGATATACTGATCGTCACTGGTATTATCCATAAGGAAGGTAACACCAGTGACAGTAACACCAGTGACATACATTAGGCCTGATATGCTGATCGTCACTGGTGTTATCCATAAGGAAGGTAACACCAGTGACAGTAACACCAGTGACATACATTAGGCCTGATATATTGATCGTCACTGGTGTTATCCATAAGGAAGGTAACACCAGTGACAGTAACACCAGTGACATACATTAGGCCTGATATTGATCGTCACTGGTGTTATCCATAAGGAAGGTAACACCAGTGACAGTAACACCAGTGACATACATTAGGCCTGATATACTGATCGTCACTGGTATTATCCATAAGGAAGGTAACACCAGTGACAGTAACACCAGTGACATACATTGGGCCTGATATGCTGATCGTCACTGGTGTTATCCATAAGGAAGGTAACACCAGTGACAGTAACACCAGTAACATACATTGGGCCTGATATACTGATCGTCACTGGTATTATCCATAAGGAAGGTAACACCAGTGACAGTAACACCAGTGACATACATTAGGCCTGATATATTGATCGTCACTGGTGTTATCCATAAGGAAGGTAACACCAGTGACAGTAACACCAGTGACATACATTAGGCCTGATATACTGATCGTCACTGGTATTATCCATAAGGAAGGTAACACCAGTGACAGTAACACCAGTGACATACATTAGGCCTGATATTGATCGTCACTGGTGTTATCCATAAGGAAGGTAACACCAGTGACAGTAACACCAGTGACATACATTAGGCCTGATATGATCGTCACTGGTGTTATCCATAAGGAAGGTAACACCAGTGACATACATTAGGCCTGATATACTGATCGTCACTGGTATTATCCATAAGGAAGGTAACACCAGTGACAGTAACACCAGTGACATACATTAGGCCTGATATATTGATCGTCACTGGTGTTATCCATAAGGAAGGTAACACCAGTGACAGTAACACCAGTGACATACATTAGGCCTGATATATTGATCGTCACTGGTGTTATCCATAAGGAAGGTAACACCAGTGACAGTAACACCAGTGACATACATTAGGCCTGATATACTGATCGTCACTGGTGTTATCCATAAGGAAGGTAACACCAGTGACAGTAACACCAGTGACATACATTAGGCCTGATATACTGATCGTCACTGGTGTTATCCATAAGGAAGGTAACACCAGTGACAGTAACACCAGTGACAATTTTCATGAAAATGCATTTTACAAAATGTCTGCTGCAAGGTATCAAGCCACATGTTGTCAATCATGGTATACTCACTAAATTAAGTAGTTTAATCCATTTATATTATAGTTTTTTACATTTCCTAACAATAAATAGGTCACACCAGTGACATCAACTAAAAGCTTCATATGAAATCATGAGATAAATGAGAAAATTGATCATAACTGAAAAGAAACAGTGGACTAAACATGGGCCTTTTTCATAGATGTTTAGAAAATAGGAAGGAGGAAGTCGAGTGATGTCATCAGTGTGATTTTTTTATTATTCCAAAATAAAAGACTTTTGTTAAGCGGTAACACCAGTGACACAACTCCAGGCGACCACTGTTTTCATTATATATTTTATAATATTTTTTGGCATTTTGTTTTATCATGCCATTTATATCATATATTTGATAGTTATGAATAGACTTTTGCATTTTAAATGGTAGAAAATCCTGTCCTCAAAATAAAGCACTTTCCCGCTGTACATGGCTGTGGGGACGAGCAGTTTTGTGGTACTTGGAAAATCTATATAATTAATAAAAATAAAATAATGCCACATTGATGGCTCAGGAAGGTGTATTTGTTCAAATAACATAGTTTCATTTTAAAATATAAAAAAATTGTAACCCTAATGTGTATTTCAATATCTCTTTAAAGTCTAGGGACAGAAAAGTGGACGTTTCTGTAGAATGACCCTTTTACAGATTTTGTATTCCATGCTTTAGTAAGTGATGTTTAATCTAAACATTCACCCGATTTCCCTAATTGTTCTTTTACAGGGTGAATGCTCAGAAAAATGTCGCAACATATTCATAGTGGAAACGGTGTGCGTGGCCTGGTTCTCCATGGAGTTTTTGTTGCGCTTCCTGCAGGCTCAAAGCAAACTGCAGTTTGTTCAAAATCCACTTAATATCATAGATGTCATAGCCATTCTACCATACTACATTTCTTTGGTTGTCAATAGCGAAGATGAATCTGAAGAAGCCGAGCTTAATGGTAGCGCTGGTCGTGGATATTTAGATAAGCTGGGTTTAATTCTGCGAGTCATGCGTGCCCTGCGAATCCTGTATGTGATGCGACTGGCACGACACTCACTGGGCCTTCAGACACTGGGTCTTACGATACAACGGAGTATGCGAGAATTTGGACTCCTGCTTCTCTTCCTCTGCGTGGCTGTAGCTCTATTCTCACCTCTCATACATTTGGCAGAGAAAGAATTCACAAAGGACAAGCCCACTGGGCCTCACAGCTTTAGCAGCATTCCTGCTTCCTATTGGTGGGCTATCATATCCATGACGACAGTTGGCTACGGTGACATGATACCACACAGTATACCTGGCCAGGTTGTTGCCTTTAGCAGCATACTGAGTGGTATTCTTATCATGGCTTTTCCAGCTACATCTATCTTCCATGTGTTTTCACGTTCATACCACGAGCTGAAACGTGAACATGAAATGATTTGTAAAGAAGAGCGAGCGGCCACCTTGGATGCTAAAGAGGATGCCCAGAGAGTGCTGGAGAGACACTCTTTTTCTTGGGCCAGCAATAATAGTAATAGTCAAAGCAAGGGCAAGTCAGCAAGTTAGCCAGCGAGCTGCAATGACATCTGATCTATTATTTGCATATCTCTTCATACTTTGCTGGTTTTCTTATTTTCTACATGTGATTTTGAATCAGTTGGAATGTGATTTCTGCGACAAATCAATAAAATAAGTATCTGTACCATTAAAATAACTGAGGTTTTGATGTATACACATATGATGTGTTCCTTTACCCTTAAACATAAAAATGTGTCTGTATTTGTGATTATTGTTCCATTTTATACATTTATATTGTGATTGAAATTATTCATTCAGGCCACACCACATTACCATGTCACAGATTACCAGTCACAGCCTTTTAATTGCAGTTACCTTCAACCTTTTGGTATTTGTGGTTTGCATAATTTATTAATCCATATTTCTGAAAACACAAGCTCAAGCAGCTCAAGAATCTGATAAGCCAAATAATTGGTACCTATTATATGCAATTTTTCTTGGAGAAAAAACATAATAAAGGTTTATATCTACTTCAAGGAGTCACTACTTTTGTTTCAGCAAATTAACATCTTTTTAGGCATACTTAACGTTACTGGTACAATATATAATGAAAGAAAAAGTCTAAATGACATTAGAGCACACGAGTATGTTTAGACTTTTCTTTGATTGTACAATGAAGTATGTTGCTTTGTTAAGCCACATAATAACATGCATATTCATTATTCTAATATGTTTGTCATCGTCAGAGACAGCTGGCCAATAGAGGGCGATAGCGAGCCACCCTCGCCGAACCACACACAAAATAATAATTATATTATTAAGAAATTATAAAAAATTGATGTCTGCTTCATGATATGATATGATATGTGCAAAATATATGCTGTATGTCCCCATGTAGTGTCTGTTGGCATCTCCTGTTATTGCAGCTTTACATTTGCTGTTGCACTGTATACAGAAATTGTGACTTATTAATTTATTTTTAATTTACCTTGAAAAAAGCTTTGTTTTGTGAGAATCATTCTTAGATTTTATCCTGAAATATTAACAATTATACTTATTTAAAATGTTTTTCTTGAAAGTATTTTTCTTAAACTTTTTCTTTATCTCTTTAGCATTAAATAAAGGAATGTTTGCTAAAACTGTTGTGGCACAACATGCCATTGATTATCATGCGGCTTGACTTTTTTATTTTTTTCCCCTCAATATCACTGACCCATTTTGACTTAAATATCTAAACTTGCTAATGATAGTTAGACTACGTCGATCAGGCTGCTGACAACGTTGCAGTTTTTATTTATTTATTTATTTTTGGTCTATTGCGTGACGCAAAACTCACAAATGTCTTTTATTATTCATGTGTCAGTTATGAAACCGTGTGAAATGAGCAGCACACTTTTTCCCAGTACTTGAAAGGCTAGAAATGCTTCTACACTTTCAAATGTTCCTTATTTAGCTTTACCTTTACTTTCTTTCTCTCATTTTTCCTTTTCACCTATAGTAGGTTGTTTATGAATTTGTTCAAAGGTTTTGTGCCAAGAGTCACTCATGCGGCATTTAACTCTCTTAGACCTGTATGATAAGCCACAGTATGATCTAATGATAAAATATGTAAACACATGAATATAGGTGTGTCTTTTGACACGCTAGCAGCAGATTAGCAGATTTGTCTTTTACCTTTAATAACCACAGTACAATACCGTGAGATGATAATGTGTTTGGTGTTGTCTCAGTCTCATATGACAAAAATAATTACGATCAACCCCTGGAGAGAGACACGTTCATACACATACTGTAGAATTACTAGCCAGTACAGTTTATTCTGCTTTCATAATCTCTTAGCATGACCTCATTATCTATACTAATGTATTGGAAAATCATATGTTAGTTTCTAAGTGAATGACTGGCTTTGTGTAATTCAGATGATCTTCACTAATGTTTGTAGCATATATCATAGTAGACCATGTTGTTTCCTTCTTATGTCTGATAGGGGGTGGAACTAGTTATGCAAAAAAAAAGAAAAAAGGTTTGTTTCACTATGTGCTTCACACTCACTGTACACGGTGCCTTGCCATGGTAGTGCTTGATAATGCGTATGAAATTCTTCAAACAGAGGAAAAATGGTGGAAGACTGTGAAAAACAAAGGTAAAGCTCCAATGCTTCTGTTTTAATTTGTATATTAAATTATAACGACATAACATATTTTCATTTAAGTTACTACCCACATTGTAGGAAATGGACCTTACATTTAACAACGATTCAATTTGTAAAATCTTTTTAGAAGTGGCATATAGATTTAGATAAGAACAGTTTCTATCCACCTTGTGCATGAGTTGCAAAACATTAAATATAAGATTTTTGATGCTTTTATTAACCGTAGTACCTTATCATATATACCTTGTACAGCATCACTGTGTGTATTAAAGGGTTACTCCACCCCAAAATGAAACTTTTGTCATTAATCACTTACCCCCGTGTCGTTCCAAACCTGTAAAAGCTTCGTTTGTCTTCGGAACACAATTTAAGATATTTTAGATGAAAACCGGGAGGCTTGTGACTGTCCCCATTGACTGCCAAACAATTAACACTGTTGAGGCACAGAAAAGTACTATAAAAACATCGTCAGAATAGTCCATCTGCCATCAGTGGTTCAATCATAACGTTATGAAGCTACGAGAATACTTTTTGTACAAAAAAAAACGGCTTTATTCAACAATTTGTCTCCTCTGTGTCAGCATAGTGTCATTTCGGAGAATATCCGCTGGATGCAAACTGTGTACACTGTGTAAACTGTAGGGTTGTGAATCTGCACTGGTTTCATGATTCAATTCGATTACGATTATCATGTCAACGATTCGATTCAATTCGATATCACGATGCATCCCAATGCATCACGATTATATCAAATTTATTTTGTGCATTTTTATTAAATTATATAAGCAGGCTACTTTTTAAATTAATTGTTAATTAATTAATTAGTATTTTAATTAATATATAATTAACTAATTATTGTTAAGAATTAAAAGTAAATATAGCTTTAAAACATACAAGCAAATATAAAGTGATAAAGGGTGGAAAAGACAATTACAAGTGATAAACAAAAAGCACTTTCAGTATCTGGGAGTGCTTTAAGTATCGAAAGTTTACAGATAATCATAGTTATGGGTTTTTCTTTTTTCCTTAGCATTATTGCCATTTGATTATTACTGATGAGCACAGGCGGACATTACTTGAATGAAAGTACACTCAAAAAGTGCTGGTCAAATATTACTCCATTCCAAGTAAAAGTTGTAAAGACAGATTTTTACTTAAGTAAAAGTACAGAAGTACTTGCTTTTAAAAGTATTTAAGTACCAAAAGTAAATTTCCTTTTTTATGTCAATGTCAATTATTGTTGTACGTATTTGCAATACCTCCCCAGACAGCAACATAGTTTTGGCCCAGATCCAGCCCACATCTGGCCCGTGTGAAATCCATGATTGGGCCGTATCTGGGCCGACACTGCTTGCTGTCTGGGTCTGAAGCAACTTACAATACATTACACCTACTGAATAGACTGACTAGCTTGTAGTATCTTTGGAATAAAGAGCTTTTAGAATGTTAAAAACCTATGGGGGAAAAAAACAAAAACCAAAATTCTTATTTAACACCCCTTCCCACCCCCACAAAAGCAAGATGATAGTAATCTCACACAGCTCTTACAGTGTGTGCACACATCTAGCCACTGTCAACAGAGTGGACAGTGAAATCCTGTAAATACAGAGTGATAAGGAAGAAAAAAAATAAAATCACACCTGCTTTAAAACCCAGCAACACAACTGTAGCTGTATAACTTTACAACAGCAACACTGCTTTAACAAAAAAGCAAATCAGCAAGACTTATTTGAGATCAAAACAAAAATTTCAAAAATGCTGTCTAATTTCTCATATTGAAGCTTGGTCAGGATCACTTGGCGTCGCTTTTTGACGCTCAAGGTACACTTTAGCGTCATTTTTCGACGTGCAGGGTCCTCCGTTGCTTTAAATAGGAAACCCTTAGCGTCAATATGCCGACGCCATACTGAGAATTGTATCGTCATAATTAAATTATATATTGGGTAATAACATTGCCATTATTGCATATATGTTGGGGTGTGATTTTTCAATGTAAACAGCCACAACAGTTTTATTTATATTACATTATTTACACATTATGATCACATAACCCAACCCCTGTCCCTAAACCTACCATTTGTCAATAAAACACAAGATATAACAGGCAGATACAACTACCGTCATAATTTATTAAAAAAAATATGAATATTCCAAGTCTTCCGAGGCAAAACATTTGATTTGTGAGAGGAGTAGACGCGTTAAGCTCATCCCGTATGCTGCAGTCTCGTCTGTGCGCGAATTCAAAAAATGCCGCCAGAAGAAGCCTTGGTTGTGAAATGCTATTGGCTCTTGTGTGTCTCGTGACCGATTGCGTTATGCTGTTCTGACAGGCTATTGGCTCTTCTGTGTCTCGTGACCAATTGCGTCATGCTACGGGACGGGAGTATTTTTTTGAATGAGATGTGAGCAGGTTAACAGAGCGGGATCATTTTCAGCGATTACAACCTTATGTTTTGCTCTCTTCTTCTCATAAAGACTTCGTATGGCTTCAGAAGACCTGGAATGCAGCACGACTTGTTTGTAATGCTTTTATACTGCTTGTTTAAGGGCAGTTTTTGCAATAAATACCGGTGACTGCACTTACATTTGCCTGTTACGTGTTTTATGTTGTTCAGAAGTGGGTAGGTTTAGGGTAGGGGTGGGTTAGGTGCTCCAATAAAAGTATAAATGTATATAAAATTATTTATATTTTTTACAAATGCATGCAAACCATTAAACTAAGACAAACAACTGAAAACAACGGAGGAGAACGTATGTTATTTTCCATAAGCGTCTTGACCTGACGCATAAAGCAAGCAATTGAAAGTAATGGAGTTCCTATCTTGTCATATACTGACGCCTAGGGCCACTTTTGGCGTCTTCATAGTGACGCGAAAGGCGTTTGACCATGCTTCAGTTTTTGACGCCTTGGGAGTGAGAATGGGTTGGATTCAGTTATGATGGATGCTGTCACACATTGAAAAATACGTGCTTTCATGCTAAAAGACTTTGTATTATGCTCTTTAACAAAGACATATGGTAGGCTATGGCATATTGATAAATGTATAAATTAATGAATTTTATATTTTAAAAAAGAAACAAGTTTGATTGTTCATTTGAATTTATTTCTCTCTCTCTCACACGCACACACGCAAACACAACTTAAAATACGCCATAATGTTTGCTCATAAAGGTAAGAGTAATACATCATTCGGAACTGTAAAGGATCTACTTTTATTTGTGTGCATTCACAATATAAAAAAACATTGTGCTTTTATTAAAATAAATAGGAAAACAGAGGATAGGCTTGCCGTCTCGTCTTGAACAGGAGCGCTTCACAATGATGAACCGAAACTCAACGAATTGAGTCACAAATATGTTAAATATATCTATAGAAAGCTTTAAATTACTACTTTAAAACGAAATAATTCAAATCGAAAACAAAAACTCTTTCATTATGTAATCCGTAAAGATGCATTTCTCTCTAAAGGCACGTCCAATGAGGAGATGGCAAGTCATTTTTCATCACCGTCTAAAATATAAAAATAAGGAAAAGCCTAAAACAGGCCCGATTGTATTTTTTTCTGATTTTTACGTTGCTCTGCTCTTAATTCCTTAACATTTAAAAGGATTTTCTGCAAAGTAATTTTTTCTGCATGATATGTGAATTATTTAGTAGCCTATTTTTTAATCCATGCAGCAAAATGCTTTAAAAACAGCTTTAAAAATTACTTTATTGCATTCCAGAAGATTTTAAATAACTTTTCACTATAAATTTTACGGGTAGCTTGAATGTAAAACATTGTCATGAATTTGTTCTATTCCCATTTGTAAAATAGGCTACAAATTAATTGTTGTAGTCTAACCCGATCTCATGAAAGTGCGTATAGCACGATTTTCTCTTTCTATTTGACGTAATGTTTATAAGCAGAAATGGACTGTGGCATGCAAAAACTGATACGTTCATTATTAATGGCATGGCTGGTTCAGTCGAGAGAAATACGGCTATAATTTACTGCTGAAATGTTTGCTGGGCAAATCTCAGGTCAGTCTGAGCGCTCATGGTACACACAGTGCGTACATCTGCAGGCGCCATGACCACAAATGACACAAGCATGAAATGATGGTTCTCAATTTTGAATTGGGTTTCTGCAATGTGCTCCCCGGGTAAGACCACATCCTCTGAAAGTTGAAGAACAGAAAAAAAACAGCAAGAAAAAATGAGAGAGAACCAGTTCCTAATAATGTTACACGTAAGTAACGTTAGTTACCATGACACAGGGGCGTAGCAGCCATTTTAAAAGTGGAATTACTAAGTACTAAGTACATTCATGTTCATATAATAAATTCTAAATAGAATACCAATTGGCGTTTTAGAGCATCATAGTTGCAATTTTGGGAACGTGCCATGATAGCTTACAGGAACCTATTTTGTGATATCATACTCAAATTTGAAAAATAACTTCAGGACTTGGGACTTTAAGACCACTGTGAACATCTATATTTAAACCCACTGTGGACATCTATATTTTCTGATGAAGTAAAAATATACTTTTTGTGAAATAAAGATATTTTATGGACAATATTTAAATTACACTATACTTGAATAATAACGTTTATCTTAATTCTTAACACTTATTCACAGATAATTCTACTCCGGATAATTCTACTTTAAAAAATGTAGGAGCACAGTCAAAAATTTAGGAGCACCTTCTAATCAATAATCAAAAATTCTGATAAAAAAATTAACCTTCCCATTAAGAGGCAATATTTGACTCCTTAAAGTGATTTACAGGGAATTTTGTTTTTACCTTTGTAATGGCATTTTTGTAACTTTATTAAAAGTATGTCATCTTTTATGTCAAATAAAAAAATTGTTGATATACGCTGGAGCTGTCTATGAGCAGAATGGCGTCTAAGCGATTGTGGTGTTCTGTTCTCGGGTGCAATAATGAACACAGCAGTCATTTTGATGTTCCTAAGTCCGAACCGCTGAAGACACAGTGGCTGAGTTTTGCTTTTGAAGGGAATATTCCCCACGAGCAACGTCAATGTTTTCATGTTTGCGCGAATCATTTTTCACCAGACTGCTTTATAAATGAAGGTCAGTATAAAGCTGGTTTTGCTAAGAAGCTGCTCCTGAAAAAAGAATCGGTACCAACTATTCGTGTTCCTGCTGAACCTCCAGAAGAAGTGTGTGTAACGTTTAATTAACCTTTATATTAATCTTTATATTAATCTTTGCAAATCGCTAGCACGCTTCACGATGTATGTGGCTAATGTTTACATTCAGGGTACATGCATGTTTTCTATTTACGACGTTCTCAATATACTTAATAATCCCACGTTTATAATGAACAAAACGTTATGGTTATTGTGTTATTACAAACTGTGTACGCAGATATTAAAGTTAACATTATAACACTACACTAAGCTTACTTTTGTAGATGGTTTATAACGGTGTCTGTTAAGAAGTAATGTAAAAAATTTAAATAAATAAAAAACAGTTATAACTGCATGAAAATTAATGGTTTCCGCCCTGAGAGTTGTACCTAACACTGCATAGATAACGTTATGCATCACTGACAAGCCTACATTTACCGAATTTATTTTTCATGACCATTAGCTGTAACATCAATCGGTCAATGAACTAACGTATCAGTAAACACATAGCGTTCGTATCTCACTACTCTACCTGACAGTACACACAAAAATAGATAAAAGTGACATTACGTTAACCAACCATTCAGAAACGTCCTGTTCGAGCCTTAATTGTCGAACTTCTTCGGGGCCGTCATCCTGTTCCGGGTCCGACTCCGGTTCGAATTGATACGGTTGCACAGTATCCTCAGAGACTCCCGCTGCCATTCTTCAAAATATACCCTCAACTGTTGTCAAGGCAACACTCCACGTGTGTTAGGTCAAAACGCCCCACAGAACAGAGGGCGGGCGAGCAAAGCTCATTAGCATTTAAAAACACACGCACTAAAACGGTGTGCTGAAAACAGAGCTGTTTTTGAGCAGGTAAAATGAGTGTTTTCTTACAATACTAATGAGAATTTTTAATTAAAGTATATTACAAACTTTCAATTTAGACCCTAAAGAATCATATTAGCTTGTACAAAAATGGCATTATATGACCCCTTTAAAAATTAAAATAAAACTGCCAGTAGGTGACGTCAAGTCACTGATTTGATCACTGAATCATTCATTCAATTGATTCTTTTGAACAGCTGATTCATTCAGGAAGGAAGTGCGTGGGTGTTTCTCAAACGGAAGGCTGGATCCTACCGAGGCTGCGTCCTTCCTAGTTCAGCCCTTCAGAGTCTTGTAGGCTTGAGTCCTCATCGGCATATAAACGCTAGAATGAGACGCTCTAGTAAGTGCGCGTGGCTACGTCACATATGTTCCCGCCCTTACCGTCACGGCACAAAAACACTAATAAAACTTAGTTTTGGAAAAAAACCTTTGTATTACAAATCTTTATATTATTTGGCTTTCTATTAATGCAATACAATGAAAAACCGCCATCTATGATCTCCCTGTGGCATAAATTATTGGAAGTTTAGCGTTTAGTAAGTAATTTACACCAAAACAAAAGATAACATCTATCCTTTCATGTCCGAAAACATTATTTTTGTCTTAGATTTCATAATAAATTCAGACAAGCTCAGTCGTTTTTCGTCAGTTTATTTCAACATTATGAAGCTGCAGGCCCGGAGGCCCAACTGCACACTCAGACCTGCACGCTCAGACAGTGCCTCCTGCTGTTTGGAAGATTATCTACCCTGATTAGATAAGATTACCTAACCTGAATTCAATTGCTGATAGATTGCAACTTACACTATTTTTCTACTAGAAAATATTACGCTATGACTGAATGCATTATTATATAAAATAGTACACATACTAGGTTATGATTTAATGCATTAAGTCTGGTTTAGTTTTATTAATTGTATTTGTAAATAGAAATTGTTCAGTTACTTAAATATTTTCATGGTCATTTATTGTTTTCCTAATTATTAAGGATTTATCACATTCTTTAGTATTGAGTTAGGGGATGAACATTAACTCTATATTTACATACAATAAATTATAGTGCTCGGAGTCATTTTCTCACACCAAACTTTATTTTTGTATTCTTTTTGAGGTTCTACAATTCATCGAGCTGTAAACAATGCAGAGAAAAACGGTGAAAAAAATAATTTTGTTCATAATGTATATATTACATATTAAATAACATCAAAAAAAAATGCTTTACATTCTTGTTGGGGAGATTTTTCATTTCTCAAGCAATTATTCTGTCAAATTCCTCAACTTCACTAAAATAAAAGATAAAAATGCTGTTGTCAGAAATGTTGTGTAACACAAAAATCCAACAGTTTTTGTACAAACAAAAATTTGAAACATACCTTGACTGATAAATGGGGCCCTGGAGGAACACCTCTTCAGCCTCCTGCCAAGACAAGCCCTGCAGCTCGCAAAGGCCATGAATGATGGCCTGTACAAATAAACCAATTAATAAAACAAAACATGCACACACTGCAGAACATAAACATGCTCATGTTCAAACATGTTTTGGGCTTACCTCTGGGAGGAGACATCCACAAATGAACTCCACCTCATCATTGTAAGTCAGCTGCGTTTGGGTTTTATTAAGAACTCCTTTCATGTAGTTACAAAGGGTTGTCAGGGACGGCTCATTCTCAATGTAGACAGGCACTTGAAAACGGGGTGGAAACCACTTTGAGTATTTCCTTTGGGTCATAGAAGGAAATTATATTTAATATGTAAATGCACAAGTCATTAATTACATCACAAAATGGACAGTGGAAATGACTGCAGCATTCGGTGCACTGTATTAGTTCTGGCAGAGACCCCCCTTTTTGAATTGTAATATCCATCTGGGAAAAAATACACAAGTCACACTGAGCTCATATTGTCAATTCTACGCAAATTACTTGATATTTTGATGAAAGTAAACTCAAGGCCGCATTTTATTCCAAAGATCTTATTTGTAATTATTACAGAACTTTTTCTAATTGCTACACTGTTATTGTGTTACTGTTATTGTCTGTGGTAGCACTTTAAGATTTGTAAAGTACAATAAAAAGAATGTGCAATATTGTTTTTCTTACACATACTACTACTACTAATAGTAAATGTAGTAGTAATATTAGTATGAAATAATAGTAGTTAATACAGTAATACATACAGTAGACCTACATAGTTCTAAAATATGTTACAAATAATAATTGTATTATATATTATACATTTTATTTTAACATTTTTACTTTAACGTTTTTTTATTTTGTTAGAAAACATATTAAGTATCCCAGAATGGTACAATAACACAGAAAATAAGAGCAAGCTGTAAATATTATAAAATAATGCTATCTTTCGACACTAATTTTGATCAAACCAAACACTGACTAAGCTAGTAATAATAGGTTACACACCGCGTGTTTGAAAATAACTGGGGAGAACAAAATTCACGGCTTATTTTGTCGAACTATCTATCTAAACTATCATTAAATACTAAAATAGGCTATTTGTTTGTTGGTGTAATAAGATGTCACATTGATTTATGCCATAAAACCTGTTAATTTTCAGGAATCGCTTTAATAAAATTAATAACCTTACTTACGTGTCCGATGTTGCTACTTGCGAGCAGTTTTATAATGTTGGAAATTATTACGGTACACACGCTACAAAACAAATGTTCTTCCAAACAGCAGGAGGCACTGTCTGAAAAAACGATAGTTCTGGGAGTGCTGGTCTGAGCGTGCAGGTCTGAGTGTGCAGTTGGGCCTCCGGGCCTGCAGCTTCACCCTACTCGTTTATTTTCATAAAATGGAATGGGTACAAAGGATTGTGGGTGATTGAAGGTTGCGGAGGATACATCCCATGCATCCTTCAAATTCAGCTGAAAGAAGGACGCGAAACGAAGGCTGTCTTCCAAGGATCCTTCCGATTGAGATGGCCTTCAGCGACGTTTGATGGCGTGGCAGCCGAGATATGCAACCTTTGTAGGATGCAGCCTTCCGTTTGAGAAACACCCCGTGTCTTTATGAATGGGTAATTGAATCATTGACTCACCAGAATCCTTTAAAAACGCAAACGTAATCGTTTTCTGGGGTGTATTTTACCCCAGACCGCCAAAGAGCAAAGACGTGAATGAATGAAACCGCGAGAGCAACGGGAGATTTGAAGCTCATGGCAGATGCGCCCAAGAGATGACTCGCCAGTGATTGGCTGAATGTTAGTTCACTCAAATCTGAGTAACAAATCGAATAACGTGGGTGGAAATATTGGCGGTGGGTCAAAAATTGCGGGGGACATAATCACCTGTTTCTAATAGTGCGGGGGACGCAACCGCAGCCACGAGCTTCAGTACAAACAAACACAAAGCGCACGTGAAAGTCTGTCAGTATGTGAGTTTCGTGCATCTAATGTACTGCATTCCAAACAGCAGAAATTAAAGCATATCTAAAGTAAAAGACTAAAATAGCAGCGAGTGTAAGCACTGTCAAGCAATGCGCATGTCTCACAGCGCATATTCTGTGCAATGAAGCCCGGCGCGTTTGTCTGTACGTGCCATATGCGGGAAAAAAGCTATAAGCTCAGATTTTAAAATAGAGAGTGCATTTTTAATACTAGCGTGACAAGCCATATGTGAATGACGTCATATGCTATAATCGATTATGGTCTATTACTGCATCGATGCAGAATTGTCCACATCCGCATCGCGATGCAACAGTTAATTTCGACACCCCTAGTAAACTGTGACTGTGACAGTCACAAGCCTCCCTTTTTTCATCTAAAATATCTTAAATTGTGTTCCGAAGAGGAAGGAAGCTTTTACGGGTTTGGATCGACATGGGGGTAAGTGATTAATGGCAAAATTTTCATTTTGGGGTGGAGTAACCCTTTAATGATAACAAAAGTTTATTTAGATGAATGCATCAATACACAACATGCCAAAAGATAGGTCAAACATTTTTTTTCTCTTTTTAGCCATGGCCAATCAAGTAGAGGATGCAGATCTCGTCGTTCGTTTTTTATATTCACCATTTTCCTGGTCCTGTTCCTGTGCTACTACATTGTCCCCAATGAAATCTCAGAATTCTGGACTGTAACAGTTGGATTATTTCTTGCAGAGAACTTTACCATTAAAATGGTCAACAATTTGCTGAATAAGCCTATAGCGCCAACAGTGACTTCTGTGGAAGTGTGGAAGCCTCCTGAACCATATTATGTGGCATACCCACGCAAGTATAATTTAGTTTTCAATGAGCCAGAGAAGTGCCAGAAGGAAAACCCTTTCGTGTTGTTAATGGTACCAGTAGCTCCAAGCAATACAGCTGCTCGGGACGCCATTCGTTCAACTTGGGGATCAGAGAGGTTAGTTGGGGACAAGACCGTGAGCATATTATTTATTTTGGGTCTCCCCACTCCAGAAGAAAGAGAAACGCTTCAACAAAATTTGCTACATGAAAGTGAGAAGTATCATGACCTCATACAAAGTGATTTCTGGGACAGTTACTACAATCTCACCATTAAGACAATGGTAATGCTAGAATGGCTGACTGTTTACTGTCCAAATGCCTCCTACGCAATGAAAGTTGACTCTGATGTGTTTCTCAATGTGAAAACCTTAGTCAATATGCTTCTGTCTGCTCCAAAGCAGAACTATATGACTGGACTTGTGGCTAGGAATGCAGTGGTTCTGAGAAACCCTCGTTCTAAATGGTATCTTCCAAAAACTGTTTATGAGCCACCTTTTTATCCACCCTATGCTCTGGGCTTGGGATATATTTTCACCCTAGACCTGCCAGAAAAACTTGTTAAGGCAGCCCAACTTGTCAAACCAGTTTACATAGAGGATGTATTTCTAGGTCTATGTATGACACATTTAGGAATTGCACTTACCAATCCACCTGATGGAAGCCTATTCAATGTCTTCCCTGTAGAATATAACCGCTGCCGCTATTCAAAACTCATCGCCACAACGACACGAAGCTTGAGAGACCAAGTGGAGTTTTGGAAGGATTTACAGAGACCGGGTACAAATTGCTAACAACAAATAGTTAAATCTGTGTAATGGTCACATGACTTACATGTAACAAAGCTTGCCTGTCTTTTTATACACAACCAAAAACAGGCTATAAGAAAATCTGGGTTAATTATGTGTTTTTGGGTTCACACTGCACAATTTCGACAAAATTTCGACAACCTACAGCCAATGAGGTTGCTTCTGCAAGCAACCATTCTCTCTTTCATATTCTTTTCTTAATTTTTTTCCCCATTGCAAATCAGTGTACAGACAACTTGGATTGAAAGCTTTATTGCAGCCTAAATTAATAAATCCATTCTCGTGTGAGAACGCCTGTCTGTCGTGTGATCTTATGTTATTTCCCATATCAATTATTAAAAGGCAGAGTTACACACTGGTCTGTTATTGTGGTTACATTTCCACGCCCATAAACATGGCACGGCACAAAACCAAAATGTGATTGGTTGCTTTACCTGTCAGTCATAATTTCTGGCACCTTATTTCAATATGAAGGGCCAGGTCAGCTGTTAAGCACTTCCAAAAAAAAAGCTGTATACTGCAGGGCCCAACAATAAGTACAGTCCGATGGCCAGTGTGAAAGATGCTCGGGACAGTTGATGGATTTGTCACTGCTGCATCCTCATGGAAGTTTATCTTTTACACTTCTTTTTAAGCCTTGCCAATTTAAACATTCAAGTGATTTTAAACCATTCAAACGCAAGACGCCATACAAGACAACTCCATTCAGTGCTCGTGACTGTGTTCTCTGTGTACAGCGTGCACACAGACTCTGACAATGCGTAAGCACCGAATTCCTTTTTCGCGTCGTCTTGTGATTTAATGGTCAAATACATGTTGCCAATTTGAATATTCCAGCAATTTTAAAGCATTCAAACACAAGAAGACGAGAATAACAACTTTTAGTGTGTTCTGCGTGCACAGTACACACATATAGAGCTACGTCTCAGGCAATGTGTGAGCACCGAATTGACTTTCTTTACACATCTCCTTGCACTTGGGTGGACAAATATATATAAAAAAGTGTGTCAATATACCGTCTTGACAGTTGGTTATGACTTGGATAAACTGGATGTGCATCATTATATTGTATCTGTGCATGGTTTCTTACAGTGGCCGTGACTAATTTAACAGCTGCTGTCAATGTCCTTAATGTTAATCAAAAAAAAAAAAAAAGAAAGAAAGAAAAAGAAAATCACTCACTGCTCTTGACTGCATAACTTTTGTAGCTTTAACAATGAATGATCTTTATTAATTTATAGAGGGGAAAAAAAATTCAATGTTATCTTACATTTGATTATTCAGTTTCTGTTTTTGTACACCTAAAAACCTAAAGTCTCTTTAATTTGTATCATTGTTCTGTTTATTTATTTGTGCTATTGCTTGTACAGTAATTTGTTCATTTGTTCTTATTTACTGACTTTTCACTTGTCTTTAATAATGCTTGAACTATTTTTGTTAGGCTAGTAGTTTTTGCTGTGGTATCAAAATTATAATCATGAATTGTAAAATTTCACTGGTATCTAAAACTTTGATAGCAACAACTTTTTATTTATTTATTTTTTTTTTTAATGGCAGGGCCAGTGAAAATGTTTGCAGGGCAAGTAAAAAAATTGAACCACCTGCCCAACGGAGCCAGTAGAAAAAAATCCTTAGCCTTGAGCCCTGTACTGTATGCAAACAAGAGGCCATAGGGTAAGGCATTTGTTAAACAAAATGTATTGGTTTTGAAAAGAAAGTGATGGCATTTATAAAGCTTTCAATGACTAAAGTATATTTAAAGTGTTTGTTAATATTTGTGGAAAATAAAAATAAACAGATAGATGCAAATGATTTTATGGTTTGTTTGTTTTTTGTTTGTTTTTTTTAAAATTCCAATTTAATGCAAATTGTAGACAATTAGTTAAAAACATATTTTCACAGACTTACTCTGATTATGGTATTGTATGGTTTTATGGTCATTTTAGTTGTGTGGTCTCTTTGGACAATTTTTAATACTGTAATAATTTACCATCTGACCTAAAAAATTAAAAGACTTTGTGTACTAGATCAAGTGTGTGTGATGTTCATGAAAATTATGTTCATGTTTAAATATCACGACATAAAAATGTGAAAGGCAGAAAAAAGTCTTATTGTTTAAAAAGTAGTAGTAGAAACACTCTGGATGCATTGTCATTCCATTGCAGGGCTCACATACACGCTCACCTATATGGTGCATGTCTTTGGATTTTGGGTGAATCCCACACCAAAACAGGGAGAACATGCAAACTCTGCAAAGAAAGGTCCTCTGGCTCAGCCAGGACTCAAAACAGAGACCTTCTTGATGTCAGGCGACAGTGTACTAGTCACCCTTTATTGACTGATGATAACTTTTAGCGGTAGTTGTCAGGAAGAATGTAAATGCTTTCTTACGCAACTGGATTTCCTAGTAAGATGCTGGTGAGTCAGGAGCAAGTCCTGACAGGAAAAACTATGACGTCTGTTAGATTTTGCTGTATTTGGCTGAGCAGTAGTTTGGGTGGCTCGCCAATGTACTAGATTTCTCTAATACATAAAATAAGTAAGCTTGACCAAAGTTCTTGTGGGGAGAATAATTTATTGAAGGTAGCAGTGTAGCAGTTCTTCAGCAGTGATGTTAGCATGTCATCCTTCAAACAATCTTAACCCAAGGTACTGTCTGTGAGACCAGACCTTTATACCTGGTAACAAATGTGCTACAAACAACACAATAACACCCCATGGAGAGCCAATGATAGTGTAACCTTATGATGACCTGACAGGACCCCATGGAGAGCCCATGATTAAATAATTTGTCTAGTTTTAAGGTCTGTAAAAGTACAAACTTAGATTACTTAAGAGAAGAGATTAAATTTAAGAGAAATTGTTAATATTTTAAATTTTTTTCCGACCTGCAGTGAACAAATGTCATTTCCACCACATCTCAATATACAGCTGTTATTTAAATATAGAATAACTTATGCCACTCAAGAATTGTCTAAGATCATTTTTGTAACTAGTTCTACCAGCAACTATTGTTGCACAATGTACAATAATTATACATTTGTCAATGAGATAAATTAACTGCCCTAAGGACCAAATACTGAACTGTACACCTCACACTCTGAAATTTAATATTGGTTTGGGTAAGAGCTTATTAGAAAATAAATAACTTGAATTTTTATATTAAGTAGAGCAGGATCTCATAAATTGTGGATACATTTTTAATGTGTGATGAGAACATTTTAAATATTTTTTAAAAATGTGTGTGGTGATGGAAATGACAGGGTGTTGTGGAAATGACAATGAATTAATGTAAATGTAGAGAAACAGTAGAGAGATTTATTAGAAAAAGTCTTAAACTCATCACACTCATTAAACTCAACTCACAAAGTCATTAAACATAACCACACCTGATTGTAGTGTAGTGCTGAGTTTGATGTATAAACCTGATTTGTCTCACAGATGAACGGTTACAGTGCATACTGTAAATAACTGACACAACTGATGGCAAGGCAAAAATATAAGCAATAAATGATGCATCAAAATTTCAACATTGTGAGATAATTATGAGGCTATATAATTGTGAGAATTTGATACTGAAATGTTCTCATTGGTCTCTTAAATGAACACTCATCTTCTGTAAAGAGTAACTGTAAAGAACACCTGAAACTGTATCATTTAAACAGAGATGTGGAATGTGGAAAATTTTGTGCACCTTGAATGTGTGAATGTATGTATGTTTGCATGTGTGTGAGAGAGAGAGCGTTTGCGTGCATGTGATGTGATTCAAGGCCAAATCTTGTTTCACAGATTTCTTTCCAAACAGGCACAATAATTTCCTTGTGATGTTTGGTCACTGTTACAGGCTCAGGGATAAGGCCTATGATATTCTTGGTTTGGTATCAGATTATATCATCCCTTAGAGGCCAAAAAAAAAAAACGATTTGAGTCCAACACGGCTCATGGTTTTAACCAGAGCGCCACTGTAGACATCAGTATCCTGATAAATATCTCCATCATACTTTACAGCACACCACTGACCAATGAGTCCCTCGTTCAAGTCCACAATGTGCCGCAGACCTATTTGAGGTGTGTCAGGATGCGATGTACTGGTTGAGGGGGAAGCTTCGACCCAATGCTGGAACATGACTGTTTCTGGATTTAAACATTTGCAGTCATGAAGTGCAGAGCAAAAGCAACTGAGGATTCTCCACGACATTTGGCTTGGGCTATCAGAGATTATCTGAAAGGAGAGAAAAACTGAACTTAGTCACAACAATTATTTGTTTGGAGACGACTGTCAACCATTACCTGATGAATCTTCATTGTGCCACTGATTGTTTTTAGCTCAGACGGCACATGAATGTCCATACACTCAATGTCTTCTGGCTCAACATAGAAGAGCTCTGTGGCAGACTTTTGCTGCTGAAGCTCCTCAAAGAGCACCCGAGCATTTGGTATGTCCTTCCCTCTAGCTATGATGTCATCAGCTCTTCTTTTCACTGCTGCTCCTATCCCATCAGCAGGGCCTTTTCCATGGCCAGCCTCCAGAAAGTTCCAAGTCAGTTTCTTCCAGCCCATCTGATATGGAATGTTGGTGAAGAAGTAGAAATTCTTTTTGGAGCGGTATTGGGTGGTCGGCCCATGACTGACCACATGCAGCACTGAAGCAGTGGGGTACTGATCCTTCAGGAAAGTGAGGACTTTTGATAGATCTGCCCAAATAGCACAGGGGTCATGACGAAAAGTGGAGCTAATTGAGCAGACTGAGATGACGCTGTTTTTGGTGTAGGCCACACCAGTGTGTAGTGAGGCCTGTTTATGTGAATCTCCAAAATGTACTGCTTGGATTTCACTGCTGTACTGGCAGAGAAAATTCTCTGCAAAGTCAATATACAGGACAACCTCATCTTCGCTCAGATTTTCTTTCAAACTACGAAGAGCAGCATACTGGTGTCTGGTGTTGTAGACATGCTTCCCCAGTTTTTCTTTTAGTCCCATTGAAAAGTCTTCAAGCAAAGTATGCAGAGTACCCTCAACCTTCTCTTTAACTGTCAAATGGACTGTGATTTTTTCTTCACTACCATCTTTCTTTTTCTTCAGTCTCTCCTCAGCTTTTCCCTTCCACTCATACCAAAATGTTTGGGTCCCAGGGTCAAAGGTTGAGATTTCCAATTCTTTAGCTTCACAAACGGTACATTCCCTGTACATACATTGCTTGGTATAGTTTGGCGAACAGCACAGGGATACAATCAAATCTTCAATGTCGCTGCTTTTAGTGACTTTATGATAAAGCAGCTTGTCTGCCATACTCTGCAGATTGGCATGGGTCTTGCAGAGGCATGTGTCTCTATCCTTAACTGTGGGCTTTACAATCCAAAACGGACGTCTCTTACAGAACTCACTGTTAGAAATCCTGATATTAGGATACTCCTTCCCAAACTTCTTATGGAGTTTTTCCATAGGCTGATTCAGGAATCGTTTTTGTCTTTTTGTCTTTTTCTTGGTCACAGTGTCCTTTTTTCCAGTTGATGTTCTGCTATTCTCATCTCTTTCTAAGAACTTTTTGATTTTTTCTTCTGTGGCTGGGCTAATGCTGTTCTTTTGTTTCTTCCGTGTGTAAGTGCGTGCTGTTGTCCTTTTATCATTACTTCTCATTCCTCTGGGTGAAAAGCCAAATTCCCTTTGGGCCATTTTCAGTAGTCGATACTTCTTAAGGACTTTTCCTGTAATTATTTTTGAAATGATTTGTTTGTCTCTGTCTGATTGGAGATTTTTATATCTGTCTCTCAGTTCAGCGATCAGAGCGCTGTGAGTTCTTCGTAGAGTGCTAGGTGCTGTTACCATTTGCCGTTTGGATTTTATATTTGATAATCCAAATCCTCAGATAATCTGGGAGATGGTTTGCTATATCAGACTGAGTACAGAAGCGAACTGAAATTGAGCGGAAGTACAAAGTCTGAAGTAGTCAGGCTAATGTATTCGCTGACTTTCGGTTCATTTTTGTGAAGTGCTCCTGTTCAAGACGAGAAGGCGCATCGTTTTCTTTATTTTATAAAATTATTTTATATATTTTATAAAAAGTTTTGTTGATATTGTGAATGAACACAAATAAAAGTAGACCCTTTTACAGTTTCGAATGATGTATTAGCCTACTCTTCCCATTATGAGCAAAAATTACAGTGCAAGTTGTTTCCATTGAAAAAAATGCAATTGATTGCACTGGTGCCTCCATGTTCTGCGCTTTAACTTCCACTCTCCGCACAAACTAGGATGCAGCGCACATTTATCTAGGTTTAACGTTTAAACATTGTTATATGCTTGAACTGTTTTTGTATATCTATAGATTTTATTTTAGGCAAGTCGTGATGATTTGAGAAGGCTAAATTGATCAAACATGGCTATGATCAGCCTGCCGGTCTGCCATTGGCCGCTTGGTCGTTACTTTAAGAAAGAAAAACCTTATTTAACGAACAAAAAAAATGCGAAATATAATCACTTTGCCATTACATACAAAACTGAACTATTTTAATAGCTGAAACAGTATAATCTGATTTGGGAGAAGGGGGAAAAAAGACGGGCTCGGGTCGGACTCGGGCTGGTAATTCTGTTAGGCTGTCGGACAAGGGCCGGGCTAGGGTCTAATCTGTACGGAGGGGGACACCAACAAATCACATGAGCCAATATTTTATTCACAATAGAACATAAAGAAAATAACAAATGTTTAAACAGAGAAATTTTACACTTATCCACTAAATGAACTCATTTCAAATTTGCTTGCTACAGGTCTCAAAAAAGTTGGCATGGGGCAACAAAGGGCTGAAAAAACAAGGAATTTTGAAAAGATTCAGCTGGGAGAACATCTAGCAACTAATTAAGTTAACTGACATCAAGTCTGTAACATGATTAGCTGTAAAAGGGTGGAAAAAGATTGTGGAATACTTTAAAAACAACGTTCCTCAATGTCAAATTGCAAAGGCTTTGCAAATCTCATCATCTACAGTGCATAGCATCATCAAAAGGTTCAGAGAGACTGGAGAAATCTCTGTGCGTAAGGAACAAGGCCGAAGACCTTTGTTGGATGCCCGTGGTCTTCGGGTCCTCAGACAACACTGCATCACTCATCGGCATGATTCTGTCATTGACATTACTAAATGGGCCCAGGAATACTTCCAGAAACCACTGTCGGTAAACACAATCCGCCGTGCCATCTGCAGATGCCAACAAAAACTCTATCATGCAAAAAGGAAGCCATACGTGAACATGGTCCAGAAGCGCTGTCGTGTCCTGTGGGCCAAGGGTCATTTAAAATGGACTGTTTCAAAGTGGAAAAGTGTTCTATGGTCAAACGAGTCCAAATTTTACATTCTTGATGGAAATCACGGACGCCGTGTCCTCCGGGCTAAAGAGGAGGGAGACCTTCCAGCGTGTTATCAGAGTTCAGTTCAAAAGCCAGCATCTCTGATGGTATGGGGGTGCATAAATGCATACGGTATGGGCAGCTTGCATGTTTTGGAAGGCACTATGAATGCTGAAAGGTATATAAAGGTTTTAGAGCAACATATGCTTCCCTCCAGATGACGTCTATTTCAGCAGGACAATGCAAAACCACATACTGCAACTATAACAACAGCATGGTTTTGTAGTAGAAGAGTCCGGGTGCTGAATTAGTCTGCCTGCAGTCCAGATCTTTCACCTATAGAGAACATTTGGTGCTTCATTAAACTAAAAATACGTCAAAGTTGACCACAAACTCTTCAGTAGCTGGAAACCTATATCAGGCAAGAATGGGACCAAATTCCAACACCAAAACTCCAGAAACTCATAACCTCGATGCCCAGATGTCTTCAAACTGTTTTGAAAAGAAGAGAAGATGCTACACCATGGTAAACATGCCCCCGTCCCAACTATTTTGAGACCTGTAGCAGGCATCAAATTTGAAATGAGCTCATTTTGTGCATAAAATTGTAACATTTCTCAGTTTAAACATTTGTTATGTTATCTATGTTCTATTGTGAATATAATATTGGCTCATGTGATTTGAAATTCTTTTAGTTTTCATTTTATTCAAATTTAAAAAATGTGTACATGTTTTGCATTTAGCAGACACTTCTATCAAAAGCAACTCACCAAAGACGAAAAAAATCTTGTGTTTTCAAAAGGAAAACAGCTTGTGTGTGTGTGATGTGGGTGGAAAAGCTCAGCTTGTCATCAAACACTAACACCAACCAGGATGGCAAGAAAGCTGGAGGTGGTTTTGTAGACCCCAGGTACACAATTGGCGCTTTTCCACTGCGATATTGTGGTCAACTATTGGGTTTGCAAGGATAACAAGGAGCTCTGTCTTTGCTTCTTCATCCAAGCAGAGATGTCTAAAAGGCGGAGATACAAGCTGAGACAGACATCACGTTTAAATGAAAGATAAAGCTACGTATCATCTGCATAGCAGCGTCAAGAGAAGCCATGTGCCTTTATGATCATTCCCAGTCAGGTTGTATAAATGGAGAAAAGAAGAGGAGCAGGCACTAAACCTTGAGGCACACCAGTGATTAGCTGATGTGACTTAGACTCCCCTTCTCTTCATGATAACTAAAAGATTTGCCAGTGAGGTATGACTGAAGCCACCAAAGTACCATATCTATGATGCCCAAGACAGAGAAGGTGGCCAGGAGAATCTTGTTCGCTCCTGCCAGCTCAAGAGTTTCAGCAATGGTCAGCAAGGCGGTCTCCATGGAGTGTCTGCGTTTGAAGCTGGACTGGTTGTTGTCATGTAGGTCATTCTGTAATAGAAAAGCAGACAGCTAATTGAACACAACTCTATCAAGCATTTTAGACAGAAAAGGCAGAAGAGAGACTGATCTATCATTTTCAACTGCTGTGGGGTTAAATGCTTTTTGAGGAGTGGGGTTAGCCGAGCCTGCTCAAATATGGTGGGAAATTTTCCAGTAACAAGGGATATGTTGATGATTTAAGTGAGAGTGTGTAGCAATGTTTGTGAGATCTCCTGTAATAGGTGGAAGGGGATAGGGTCTGACAAACAGGTTGTGGGATGGCTGGCACAGGTAACTTTGGAGACCTCATTCTCTATAAAGGGGAGTAAAAAGAGTATAATGGAATGTGTGCGTGGAGGTCAGCTGTGGGTAGAGTCCTAAACTTAAAAAAAAAAAATCTCTTTCTCTTTATTTATTCCTTCCCTTGCTAGCTTGTACTTATTTTAACAATGCCTGAGACTTGGTGTTACAAGCACTTCGTCTGTCTGATTGCCTCTTCAAGATGAATCGCTTTATGTATTCCCCAATTGTAAGTCGCTTTGGATAAAAGCATCTGCAAAATGACTAAATGTAAATGTAAATGTAAATGTAAATGTAGAGAACTGGTTGGTGATGGTTGCCGCCTTGTCAGTGAAGTAGCTGGTGAAGACATCAGCATTCAGAGAAGAAGTGGGAGGAGGTGGAAGGGGGTATAAATAGAGGAGAATGAATAGTCTCTAGGTGTCTGATGTCTTGCTGATTTTGTTTTGGTAGTAGGCTAGCTTGGCAGGAAGGATGTTAATGTGTAGCACAGAGGGACTATTCACATCTGGTTAGTTCATGCATTTTCTCTGATCAGATAGCTACCTGATCAAGAAAAAACTAGGTGTAAATGCCCTCTGAAATGCTTTCGAAACAGATTTAAATCACCACTTCAGGAGGTGGTCTGAGACGCATTCCAGACGAAACTGGATAGGTGTAAATGCATCTGGTTGTTGAAAGCACATATAAATTTTACTCCTCCCATAATGTTAAAATAATAAATGTGTGAGAGCGTGTTATAAGCTATATGATATGTTCTAATCACGTATGGCACCACTAATGCAGCACGCATTGCCCCAGATGGGTAGCTGAAACCAATGTGCAAACTGCCCCAAATTAAACTGAAAGTTGCAGATGCTCAACACACAATCATCTTTATTAAAAGTAGTGAGACTAATTTATCTTATAAGTGTTGATGCCTCTCCTATTGCGGTCTTTGATCTTAGTTAGCTTATAATGAATAAAATGCAGCACATATCTGTTGCTTTTGTTGGCGTGAACTTGTAAATTTGCATACAGCACGGGACTTGAAAATCAGATTTACATCTGTTTTACTGAGACAAATTTATACGTCGAGGTGTAAATGTAACCATCTTAACAAATCAGATAACTATTCAATCAGAGAAAATGCATGAAGTGGCCAAGTGTAAACAGGCCCAGATGTATGTTGCTTCACTGAGAAGAGAAGTAGAAAAATGTGTAAGACAGAGAAAGCGGAGGTTGCAGCAAAAGGAAACAAGAGGAGGAGTCAGTGGTGAGAATGAAGGAAGCGTGAGAGATATGAAAACAGAAGTGGTCTCAGAGATGTGGAGTAACAAGATGGTTGTCAGTGGTGCAGTTAAGTGTTAGGATGAAGTCTAATTCTTTGCCTACTTTGTGTATCGCAGGGGCTGTCTGAGGTCAAATGAGATAGGAAGAGTTAGGAAGTCAGTCGCTTGAGATTTGTCTAGGTGGATATTATTTGTCTAGTGGTTGTGTTGCCCAATTGACCTGGTGGAAGATACATGACAACAAGATCAAGTTTAGCAGGTTTAGTAGCAATGATGGACATCCCATAGGAAAGAAAAATCTAAAGTGAGATCTCTTTAACATCTTAAATATTTATCCTAGACATGAATGAGGTTACTTTAAGATTGAATGGAGATTTTTGCTTGAGTCTCGTGCTTCTCAAACTTGTCTCCTGACTCCTGAGACAAAAACTCTAACACTCTCACAATGGTCTCCTTTAAAGCTTTAAAATAAATCTCAACAACAGCACACACCGTGCTCAGATTTTTCTTCTTAGCTAGAGACTATTGATCTCTCTCGTTTGTCTCTTTTAAAGCTTTAGAAGAGATCTCAACAACATCACAAATTGTGCTCAGATTTTTCCCCTTAGCTAAATACTCTGGTGGTCTCATATTTGTCTATTTTAAAGCTTTAGAAGAGATCTCAGCAAAATCACAATGTGCTCAGATTTTTCTCTTTAGGTAAATAATCTGGGGGTCTCATATTTGTATCCTGTAAAGAGATCTAAACAACTTTACAAAGTCTGCATCAAGTCAAGTACTTGAAAGTCACTAAATAAAGGGGGGAAATCATTTAGAGTTAAAGGGTATATTGACATAGGTATTATGCAGAAATAAGGATAATGTTACCTTTTATAGGACAATGTTTGTTCTTAGGCACATAATTTGTTGGAAATAGTAATGTACTGGATGCCTTAATCAAAACTAATTTACAGAAAATGTAACCCTGGAGCTTTCTTTGCTGAAAGGCACAAAAATGGCTCATGACTCGGTCTTGATTATTAATTGAATAATTTGATTATTAATACATATATGAAATGTTTGAAATGTAGAAATGTTTGAGCTCATATTGCGGCATTTGACTTGGTGCACACAAGTTCTTGAGATCACTTCTGAAATTTTGAGGAGACAAATGTGAGAGCTCTAGAGTCTTTAGTGTAGGAGAAAAATCTGAGCACAGTGTGATGTTGTTGAGATCTCTTCTAAACTTTTGAAGAGACAAATGTGAGAGATCCAGAGTCTCTAGCTAAGGAGAAAAATCTTAGCACTGTGTGAGATGTTGTTGAGATCTCTTCTAAAGCTTTAAAATAGACAAATGTGAGAGATCCAGAGTCTCTAGATAAGGAGAAATATCCAAGCAAATATCTGAGATGTTGTTGAGATCTCTTCTAAAGTTTTAAAAGAGACCATTGTGAGAGTGTTAGAGTTATTGTCTCAGGAGACAAGTTTGAGAAGCAGGAGACTCAAGCTAAAGTTTCCATTAAATCTTAAGATAACCTCATTTCTGTCTAGGAGAAATATTGGAAATGCTAAAGAGATCTCTTTTATTTTATTTGTCTTCCCTCTGGTTAGCTTCAATGTCATTTATCCACACCATTTCAATAAAAGACAATGCACTCATTGTCATATTTTAGACAGTGTTTTATTGCTGGTCTCAAGGTTGCATACCTTACTTCACGCTCTACTCACCTCTCTGGATCTCCGTGGCTCCGTGTCTCACTCCCGCTGGCTGTATCTCCCTAAAAGGATTAAGATAAGGACTGTTATTCCTGTTTGATGAGCTTCAGTACTCTTTTAGTTTGAACTAACCATTTGAGTCTCTCTTTAATTTGTGAGAATAAAGAATCTCTGAATTGTTCTTCCTGTGTATGCTTCTCTATCCAGTTGTGACAGAAGACCAGCCCCTCAAACAGAAGTACATATTGAACGGTTTTGAAGCTTTGCTCTGGAGGCACGGAGCCCCCTCTCACCTGATCCCTTCACCGAATTGGTCCAAGCATTCCGCGAATCCCTTCAGCCTCCACCCATCACGCCCTCAGCCTCCGTATGTCTCATGGCCAAACCCGTGACCTACTCCGGTGAGGCGGCCACCTGCAGCTGTTTTTTACTTCAGTGCTCTCTATACTTCGAGTTACAACTCCATCAGGTTTTGAATGATCGCATTCATAATGTCTCTACTATCTGGAAGAGCGCTGTAATGGGCAGAAGCACTCTGGAATTCGCACAGTCCTTTGGTGCGCTCCCTGGACGCTTTTGTTGATCATTTCCGAGATGTATTTGGCAAGTCTACCTCTGCAGTCTCGGTGCACAATGAACTCTTCCGGCTACGGCAAACTGATATGTCCATTCATGATTATACAGTTAGATTCCGTACCGTGGCGGTGAGCAGCGAATGGAACGAAACTGCTCTCTTATCAGCATTCCGACGTGGTCTAAATCCAATCAAACAACAAATGTCCATCTATGAAGACACAGTGGGTCTAGGGAGTTTTCTGCAAAAGGCGCTTCACGTCTCCCAACATCTAACTGCTTGCCACACCGAGGATTCCTCCACCGTTGCCGCCTCATCGAGTAGCACTCCTTCAGCACCTGAGCCGATGCAAACTGACCGTTATCACCTGTCGTCAACGGAACAAGCTCGGCGAGTCACACAAGGCCTCTGCTTGTACTGCGGGTCCAGTGATCACATTCTGCCCTCCTGCCCTGTTTGCCCAACACGCTCAGCGGTGAGTACGTTTCAAATCCATCCTGATGTCTCTTGTATACCGCACATTGATGCTCTCCTAATGTACATGATCTAATCTTTTCCAGTTAAAGTCCTTGTTGATTCGGGAGCTTCAAGAAACATAATCTTCTTAATCTGTCTCGCCCAAATCAAGCTCCCTCTACTTCGCAATGCTACCTCATATCAGATCTCCAATATCCAAGAGAAGCCTCTGGGCAAGGGGTTGGTGCGCCATCGCACCCCGGTAGTCACTCTCCGCATCGGAAGTTTCCACACTGAGCGGATCTCGTTCCTGGTGCTGGAGGAGGCTACAGTGGAAATAGTTCTGTGGTGCCCCTGGCTGGCTCGACATCATCCTGACATCCACTGGAATTCGGGGGAAGTACTCAGGCGGAGTGAATCCTATCTCAAGAAATGTTTAACAGATCTTCCTGGTCCAGGTCGAGCTAATACCTCCATATCTCTCTGCTCGACCACTATTGAAAGTCCAGCTTCCTAAAGCTCCGTCCAAATTCCAGCAGCTTACTATATCAGTCTACTCACCTCAGTCCCTTGTCGGTTGGTCTCAAGGTTGCATACCTTACCTCACGCTCTACTCACCTCTCTGGATCTCCGTGGCACCGTGTCTCACTCCCGCTGGCTGTATCTCCCTAAAAGGATTAAGATAAGGACTGTTATTCCTCAGTTTGATGAGCTTCAGTACTATTTCAGTTTGAACTAACCGTTTGAGTCTCTCTTCAGTTTGTGAGAATAAAGAAGCTCTGAATCGTTCTTCCTGTGTATGCCTCTCTATCCAGTTGTGACAACATCTTGCACATGTAAGTCATTTTACAATGCTGGACATTAAAGATAAATTTAAACATTTAAACTAGTAACCCTTGATATTCTGAAATGTTTAATGCTATTTAAATGATAGTTTTAGTATTTAAAATATTATTAAAAGTTTAATGTTTCTCTTAAAATAAAACTGAAGAAATCTTAAGACATCTGATATCTAAGTGCGTATAAATAGTACGCCAAATAAAAATGAAAACTCATGGTGTTGAATCCCAGCTAAAGGTACTTTCCTGCTTCTGTTCAATTCTCACCTGTCCAATTGATTCCTGTCTCTACTCCTACTGTCCTGACCATTAAAGGTGAAAAAACCCATTGCAATAAAAAAGTAACCTCTGAGCAGTAAATCATTTTTATAATGGAGTCTTGCAAGAGATTACAACAAGACAATAAAGAGATCTCCCATGTTTCTCACACGTTTCTCTCCCATTGTCATTTTGGATTCCTTTCTTTCAGAACTTTCTCATGTCTCCATTGTGTCTACAGATTTTTAGGAGAAACATCTGAGACACTGTTGAGACTAAAATGAGAAATACATGAGAATCACAACTAAGTCTCCTGAGGTTAGAAAGAGCAACCACTGAGCAATAAAATTCCTGTAATGGAGTCTTGATGGAGATTGCAGCAAGACAATAAAGAGATATTCTAGGTTTCTTCCACCACATTCTTAGTTTTTACTTTTTTTTCTTGAGGTTGAGGTTCAGATTGTTTTCTTTTTTCTACATTAATTTCACACCTCTAGTGCAAATATGTAAAAGTGCTTCATTACTACAGTGTATTCCATTTATTTACCCCAAAAGAATGTAAGTGAAATGTGAAAACACGCTGCAAATGGACATGTTGTAATGTGAGGGGCACGTTATAACATGACCAAACACAACTATACTGCATAGCTAAAAACAATGTGAGTGAATAGAAAGAAGAAAAAAAACACACATTTAGACATTCAGAAAAATACAGAGCTGAACACACGCAACCCTCTGTCCACACACACACACAGCTCTCCCAGAACAGGAAACACAAACGACCCAGTAAGAATACTTGAAATTTCTTGAAATAATTTTGCCTTATTCAATGTCTCTCTCTCAGCCTTTATTCACCTGTTTCTCATGGTTTCTCAACAGAATTCATAAAAGTTATATATGTGAATTAAATAGCTAACATACTGTAATTAAATAACATAATTCTAACAGTAAGTTCACCGGAGCTACTTGTATTTTAACCTGGCTAGTATCTTCTGCTAGTTAGCATTAAATTAGTATGTAAACTGTTAAATAACAGATCAGATATTAAAATAATAACAAATTTGTCTTAGTTTAAAAATTCTCTATATAGTGTTGATATGGTATGGTTGATGGTTGATATGATATATATGTTGATCTATCCATCTTATTCATCTATTTTCCATACCGCTTTATTCTCTGCAGGGTTGCAGGGGGCTGGAGCCTATTTTTGCAAATCGGGTCACAGGTGGGGGACACCCTGAACAGATGATAATATGGTACTAACTGAACTGTGTGAGATCGCTATGAACTTAGATGAGTGACAGATTTTTAGTGCTTATAAAGGGAGTGCCTTCTAGTCTATGTATAATCCATTCAGAATTTTAATAAAAGCTTTGTTTTACATACTGCTAAGAGGACTAGCAGCCACATGCTTCAAAGACACACATATAAAGTGACTCTCGCTCGAAAATTGCATAGTGATAACTATAGCAATATGATTTGTCAAAATAGATGTGCTTTAAGGCTACAGCACCCTCAGTAATTTCACAAGCACCCTTAGCAATTGGATTCTGAAACCTGGCATGTGCTGATTAGATGCAGAAGTGATAATTCATGTCACTACAAGCTCAGCGTGGCAGATGTGGTTCATTTCTTCACAATACCCCACGTTAGCTAAATATTCCTGTACTGTAGCTCACAACGTTGTGACTGCACTGTGTGTATTACTAGCACAGATGTCTATGTTTGGAACAGTCTTGTCTCTCTTATCTGATTAGTTGTAACTCAGCTTTCACAGAAGTTGCTCAGGAAACCTAAACACAATGGTAAACCACTTATTTAGAATAAGGTTATGATGCACACTGGAAAAAGAAGTGCCACGCTACTAAGTTCTCACACTCAAGGCAACAGCCCAAAATCTAATCACCTTCTTCTTCTTCTTTAGGGTTTATTGGCAGTTGTCACCAAATGAACTGGTGCATTACCACTGGTGCATGGACCAGAGTGTCTATTATCTACAACAGAATAGAATGCAATACAGTGGAATGGAAGCGTGCAATCTCTGACAATCACAAAAGCGTGTAAACACATGCACATGCTTCCTATGCTTGATTTTGATTACGTTCAGCAAAGAGGGGAGGGGAAGGGCACAGTAACTCATTTGAGGGAGCGCTGCTTCCACCTGGCGCTGGGCCTGATCTGCCGTTTCATTTTATTTGACCCCAATGTGTGCTGGTCTCCACAAAAAAGCCCCATAATTTATATTCTATATAAGGTTTCTTGCATCTCTGTCAAAATAGTTGGTCTGCTGTCTGAATGACAATGTTGTAAACTAATTAACGATGAGCTTTGGTCTCAACAGATGAGTGCTCTTAGTGGTCTTGCATCCTGTATCCACTGTAATCCTAACAGTATTGCAAGCATCTCTCCTGTGTAAACCAATAATACCTAATCACCTTAGGCAAAATATCCACTTCTATGAGTTTTGCTGTAAAAACCATGCAAACAGAAAAAAATAAGGGCAATCTATATTATTATATATTTCTCTGTATGAAACAGATTTTATTAAGTCCACAGAAAGACGAATATATTTTCGAAAAATATCTATTCACACTCTTCCAGCATAAGGTGAAGTCATTATGTACATTAACAATGTGAGATAAATATAATGCACTTCTCATTCACTGACCAGCTTTAAATTATTCTTCTGTATCTTGCAACCAACGTTAACATTCTCTTAAGATTAAATGTTAATATATTAAAGATGTGCAGCATGGCGCATGTTGAAATTAATGCTTCTTTCTCAAGAGGTGAGACACAGCAGTGATCAAATAAAATGAAACAACTAAGGTTGAAATGACAATTAAAGGGCATCACAAATGTTAAATTCGAAAACACCATGTTAAATTTAAAAAAAAAAAAAAAAAATAAATAAATCTTTGCAGCACTCTGTTCAGTGTACTGTTTATACATTCTGTGTATTTTATTCAAAATTGTACAGCCTATTATAAACATGTCAACTCTGTTGTTTTTATATTATTATTATTATTATTTTGAAATTAAGCATGTTCTTTGTAGGTTTCATGACAGGGTTAGATTAGATTTGGTTACATTTAGGTTACACATCATACTGTAAAAAAGCCACCGTTGACGTTGAATTTTATTCTTTAGGCTATTCTAGTCTCCGCCCACTATGACAAGAACACAGCATCCGCATTTAGACCAATCAGCATGGAGACCACCGGCCGCAAGCGATCTGCCCTGTTGTTACAAATCTGGCAATAGAGACAAAGGCACAACTTTGCTGCGACACAATCTAAATACGAGGTGTTTTGCATAAATGCAAAGTAAGTGATCATTGTTTTTAGGCTAGCTGTAGGCTATGCATTTTTTTTTCTCGCGATGTTTGCTTGTGTTTGAGAAATGTGCATAAAATCGATATTTGTATATTTCTACCAGATTTATACTAATGATATTCTCTTAAAGTTATCGTTCATTTGTCATTTTTGTTGCTGGGTGTTTATGAAAGCTGTAACTTTATGGCTCAAGTAAACAACTTGGTTTGCGCATGCTCAGTTCAAACCAGATTATAATTCTCAAATGTCTTCTCTTTTTATTTATTTTAAAATCGCATGCTTATTTCGAGTGATTATTAGAAGTAGTTTGTAATGTATTGTTCTTTCTGCTTTAATAGAAACCTACAACATCTCTGTATTGTAGCTACGACGTGCTCGTACACATAAAATGAGAAATCATATTTGACAATAAACAGGTTAGAATCCAATACCGTGTGCAGAAATGTATTATTAATAATCATTCATTATTTATTGTCTCATTTTCGAGTAAAAGTGTAAATGTCACACAATACCAACAGCTAAATGTCACACTATATAGTCTACAGATAAAAAGGAAGACAGCTACATTTGCTACATTTGTTTTCCCACTCAAACACTCATTGACCCCATACCACAGTGGCAAACTGGTGCAGCTTTATTGTCAAAGTATGACACCTAATGCTTTTAAATAAAACAACAACATTTAACTGTAAATGTAATCACATGAATGTACAATAAATAAAAATCTCTTTGTAATAATATCAAACAGCCTATTCTTCGTTTTGTTTCCCTCTTCAGCAGTTGTCCTGCTTTGCGGTTAGCCTATTCACCATATTCACTAAAACCGCATTTTAATGCACAGTTTTTCTTCTCAAATAAACAAAAAATGTAGCTTGTTTAAGGATGTTTATACAGTATATATCACAGAAAAAGCAAATATATTTGTATGTATTTTAAAACTTATTGGCAGTGTTGTTAAGACTCTTGCCTTTTCACCTAACCAGAAATGGCTGGGGTGTGTTTCGTTAAAGATTGACTTTTTTTGTGGCTGTGTGGCTGTGGCATTGACAGCCAAGTGAGACAAACATAAAAAAAAATTCTAGCAGGAACTAATTAAAAAAAAAGAAAGAAAGTGTTTACAGGTAGCCAAAGAGATAGTCATGACAACGGAAATTTGCAGACACCACCTGATGAGCCTCTGGCTCATATGACACTTATTCTTCCCCATTGGGGGAACTGGGTTCAGTTGCATTTACACCTGAGGTTCGATTACAGTTTGACTGAGCCAATGCTCCACAAACATACTAACCATTTACACCACACCTCTGGGTCTCTGGCTTCTTTCCTGCTCTACCTGATTTTCAGTTCTCTTGCACTCAAAAATACCAACCTCCTTGACAAACCAGTTTTGGTGTTTGTTTGTTTTTTTAGTGTTACATCTAATTTTAGTGTCTTATTTTTACTCCTTGCAGGAATATGCTAATAGATTTGACAGCTCCTAATGGAACATTCTTGCATTTGTTTTAATCAGCTGGAACTCATACATTTTGTTTGTAAAGTGCTAAAAATCACTGAAAAGCTTTTAATCATTGTACAGTTTCTCTTAAAATCATTTGTAGATTTTTGATCTGTTAAGCATTATATAATGTTTGTCAATGATTTATTAATGAAGGTTATTAAAGTGTTACCATAGTTTATTTAGCACTGCTAAGGGTGCTATTTTATTTGGTCAAGCCATATCTCACACAGAACAACAAGTTAGTATACAAGGAAAGTGCATGTGTATGACACCCTGAAGCAAAGTACCAGTGCTGCATTCTTTTAAAACATGCGTGCAACTAGATTGTCACCAAGATGTCTGTTCAGATGTAATTCTTCATGAATATATCTAGAATGACCCATCAATCATCCCACCCACTTGCAGGTTATACAATAACAGAGACTTAAACCTGAGACACCGCTTTGCACGCGAGATCTGGTGCAAACTTATAAGAGCAGCTCATTGTAAAGCTAAAGGCTTCTCTCCTCCATCCTGGTGCAGAATTAGAGACTGCAGGCAACGAGAAATGGGTGAGTAATTTATACTCTTATGTGTGCATTTTAATTTCTTTTAAATTATTCAATCAGTCGGTTAGTAGCTACTGTAAAGAATTGATTATAGCATTTTTATAGTGATAGTTTATAGTGATAGTTCACCCAAAAATAAAAATTCTGTCATTTATTCAACCAAACCTGTATGACTTCCTTCTGCTGTACACAAAAGATGATATTTTGAAGAATGTTGGTAACCAGTCAATTTTGGTGACCATTGACTTCCATTTTATTGACAAAACAAAACAAACAAAAAACAACAACAACAGACGATTATCAAAATATTTTCTTTTATGTTCCACAAAACAAAGAAAGTCATACAGGTTTGAAACGACATTAGAGTGAGATAATTTTCAGCAGACAAAGCAACTAGGTCAGTGCTCACCCTTTGAAGAAATTGCTTATCTCAAGTAATAATCTCAACTACATAACTACAAGGCAATTACAAGTAATGGCAATACAATCAAAGCCAAGTCTCAAATTGCTACTGCTTTGCAGAATTTTTAGCATTCTTTGGCTGATTGTAATGAAGTAGTAGTATACTGCTTAAATATTGTGCACTGGGGTAATAATGAGTATGCGTATAGGCTAAATTACTTAAAATCAGGGGCGGCGTTTCCGTATGGCAGAGTATGGCAGTCGCCTCGTTTATACTCGCGCCTGGCTCCGCTTCGCGAGCCTCCGCTGACTGCGCGCGCACCTCCCCAAACGGACGAGGCGTTTATACTCGACGCGTTCGCCGTTGAGATATTCTTTGAAACGACAGGGGGCGACGAGGAGTAATTTTCCTCTAAAACCATCGGGAATCACCGGTGAGAAGAAGTCATTTGCCGGTACAAGGCTTCTCGTGTGATGAATGAGTTGATGAATTAATAATTTCTTTATGAACTGGTTAAAATAATCTTAAACTTTTTGGATTATTTCGCATATTATTAAGCAAATAGTGTATAAATAGTGTCTACATGAATTCTAATTCTATTTTTATACAATAAAAATAAAACGTTCTTGAATTAAAAAGCCTTGGACAAACATGCAAAGAAAAAAAAAAAAGAAAAAAAAACCTCATTGTTTTCCCTCAAAACGTTAAAAGTTACCTGGTGGAGTTTGAAATTAACATCAAACTGCTTCTGTTTCACACAAATGCCAGCACAGACGCGCATGTTCGGCTAGAATCGCCCAGAACTCGTGCATCTTCGGAAGCGGAGCTGCGCGGAGAGTTACAAAAAATCTCGTGCGAAACGACGTCGCGCGCACTCAAAGCGAACTTCCGCCAACACCGCGATGACGTCATATTTGGCGCGCTCACCCAAGCGAACTGAGCCCTGTCAGGTGTGCCGTGGAAAATTATCCAAACTTCATATCTCTATAATATTTCGTTATTATCATTTTAAATCTGTGCTATTTGTCTTCCTTATGTCTGTTTGAAGGTTTTACAAATATTTAACCAATGAAAAGTAATTAAAAGAGCTTGTCAGTAAAACTTCGTAACGCCATCGGATCCTCAAACGATCAGCAAAACCTCGTAACTTCACCCCGCCTCCATTCAGACTGAAGCAATGCAAGGGTAAATAAATAACTTATGCTTGAATAAGAACAGCATTTTCATGACTTAAATACTATGTCTGTAAAGGCTAATTTTTTGTGTGTTTGAAGAGTGGAGAAGAGTTACATTTGCCGTCTAGTTGTAACCAATATACATTTGTACGTTTTAAATATCCTGTGCATATAGCGCTTCATATCATGAGATTTTTGTGTATTAAACAACAAGGAAAACCTAAGCGCCCATATAACTAAAATAAACGTTAAAACCTGTAAGTTTTTATTTATGTATTTATTTATTTAAAAAAGGCAGAATTGTGAGAGAGTCACAATTACTTTTTTATTTTTTTAAACGGGCTTCCGTAGGCCTACTATAGGATAGGCTACCTGTTGTACAGTTAGGATAACTATTGCTTAAAGTGCCACAACCCATCCTGTGGGTAAATGATCTCAAGCACCAATGAACTCTTTCTCTTTCCCCTTATGTATATAAACAGCAGAGAAGACAGCACTGATTGTTTATGCCCACCAGAGTCCCGCCTCATTCAACGCTGCTGCACGGGATGTAGCGGTTCAGGCTCTGACAAAGCAAGGCTATAAAGTCCTAGTGTCGGATCTGTATGCTATGAACTTCAAGGCCTCAGCAACTGCAGAGGATATTAAGGGTAGGAATTTTCTTTAAAAATGCAATGCTTGAATACTTCACAACTGGACACTTGTACTGCATAAGGAAAATACAAAGTACACTTATATTAAAATGCTGCTATCAACCCGATCTCATGAAAGTGCGTATAAATAGTACGCAAAATAAAAATGAAAACTCGTGGTATTGATAAGCAAAAATGGACTTTGGCGTGTATATGCTGCGTGATGGGTATGATTAGGGTTGTGGGGTAGATGCGTATCATATGTACGCAAAAACTACGTATCATATGCACGCCAACAAATTTCATATCATATGCACGCGAAACTTTCAGCATTTGCTGAAAACGTACTAACTATAGGTTCTTAAAAAATGCACTGCAGTTGCAATTATTAGTGAACACAGGACCACTGTTTCCTGTAAATTTTGCAGGTGATCTGAAGAATCCTGAGCACTTTATATACAATGATGAGATGATGGTTGCATGGCAGGACGGTCGTTTAAGTGATGACATTGCAGAAGAACAGCATAAGTTGGAGCAGGCAGAGCTGGTTATCTTTCAGGTAATATTTTCCCAGTGCTGCACAGTTAAATGTAAGTGTTTACAGTTCACTTTGATCTCAGAAAATAATATGATTTGGATTATATTTACAGTTCCCTCTCTACTGGTTTACTATACCTGCCATTATGAAGGGCTGGATAGACCGAGTCCTAACTCAAGGATTTGCCTTCACCCTGCAGAAGATGTATGACAATGGCATTTTCAAGGTCTGAATCTTTAGAGTCAAAGCTTGTTTTGCTTGCTTGACAATGGAAATATTCTGTTTTTGTAATTCTAATGGTGATCAGATTTAGTTAAAATGTCATTCACTATCCACACCAGGATAAGAAGGCCATACTTTCATTCACCACTGGGGGAATGGAGTCCATGTTTAAGCCTGATGGTGTTCATGGAGACATCAATGTTGCCCTCTGGCCTTTACAGGTGAGACAAAAATATTAAAGTAAACTTTTTGTTTGATCTTTTTAAATATAGAGGGCTAGTTATTCAAATTAAGCTGCAAGAACAGCTCTTTGTGGACTTGGAATCATGCTGTAGGCCTATTTAAGTGATCAGAGTTGAAGTCCACATTAAATCCATATGGAATGTGGGTTGTCGTCGCCTATTTTAGACTTTAGCCCAGATAACTTTTTTTACTTTTGCTTGTGAATCAACTTTGCATGCAAATGTTAAAAAATTACAGATTAGGAAATATGGACATGGAACAGAGTTGTTTGAGCGACATGCGTGACTGTCATTGGCTGTTGCTACGTGACGTGTGTGTGTGTTTCTATTCAGGTGGGGACTTAAACCTGATTACACACAGACTCATGGGGACTCGTGTCACGGTGGGGACCTAAATTGAGGTCCCCACGGGTAAACAAGCTAATAAATCACACAGAATGAAGTTTTTTGAAAATCTAAAAATGCAGAAAGTTTCCTGTAAGGGGTAGGTTTAGGTGTAGGGTTGGTGTAGGGCAATAGAATATACGGTCTGTACAGTAGAAAAACCATTACGCCCATGGAGAGTCCCCACAAGGATAGCAAACCAGACGTGTGTGTGTGTGTTTTTTTTTTTTTATATATTTTTAATTACATTTTTAATTATAATAAAAAAAAAAACATTTAAGGACACTGAGTCTTGTTCACTAATAATTGCATGAATCATTCGTATTTATATGCACAGGAAAACTTCTCACTGAAAATATCAGCCTAATTCACAACATTGAAATGCACATGAAAGAAAAAGAAAATTCTAAAAGAGTGTCCATGTGCCTAAGGTTAGCAATTTGTATAAAACATAACCATATAAACCATTTAGGGGCTTTCTGCACAACCTTTTATTTAGCTTTCTTCACTCTCAGAAAAATATCTGAAGTATGTAGGCTATACAATTTTACACTGTAGTACAAAAGGTACTGATGAGTCATGATTTGCTTTTTTTTTTCTGCCATGGAATAAAAATAACTTTGTCCTCACAATTCAGACTTTTCTCTCAATTGTGAGTTTGTATCTCACAATTCTGGATTTATTTCTTCTATAGTTATCATTTATATTCTGAGTTTATATCTCACTATTTAGAAATGAGTAGCCAAAGATTGTGTTTAAAAATGTCTCTAAATTTTTAACAGTATGAGCAGCACCGTAGCATGGATTGTGTGAATCAGTCACAATAGTTGTGTCCTAAAGGATGCACTATACACTCAAAAAAAAAAAAGGTGCCAGGAAGAACCAAAAAGGGGGGTTCGCGGCGATGCCATAGAAGAACCTTTTTTGGTTCCCTGAAGAACCTTTTTTGGTACTGCAAAGAACCCTTTTCAAAGGTTCTTAAAAGAACCCCTTGCAGTTCTTCATGTCACTTTATTAGGTTCTTTGTGGAACCATTCATGAAAAGGTTCTTCATGGGCCCCAATGTAGTTAACAAACAAACATACAAAGAAATCCAGGAATAGGAATAAATGCATGTTTATTACTTTTATCCCTTGTGCCACATAAAGTCATATAAATGGGCAACCAAAATGAATAAATTAGACAAATTGCCCAAAATCAAACTGAAAACAGCATTAAATAAACACACAAACCAGAAAACAGCAGAAAAATACAATACAAACAGTACAATATAAAACAGTACTGATACTTGTAAGATGAATAGCAGCAGCAGCAACAACAAATAAATATGCAACTTAAGATGGCTTAAGATGATTAATTTTAACTACAGGGAATTAAAAACTTCCTTCACAGAGAAACGCATTTCTTTTAAAAAGAAAGCCTTAAACTGATACATCTTAGACTCGAGAATTGTAACGATGAATTGCATACCATCTGCAAACAAATGTTTGTTTCAACATCCAAAAGTGATGGAAAGACAATGAATTTTCATAAACAATGAAAATTATCTACAGTTTAATATAAACGTGTGTGTGTGTGTGTCTGTGTGTACGTATGTGAGTGTATGTGTTGTGTGTAGGGGTGTAACGATACGCGACTCGCAGTTGAACGATTCATGGAAGTGATCATCCCTGTGCCCTTGTAGTGGGGAGCGATGTAATTTCCTCGTCTTCAGCTGGGATGTTCCTGTGACAACGCAGCACAATCTGTATATTGTGATATTTAAAATATTTGATATTTAAAAAGGTTTTTAAATGCATATTAGTTTTTATATATTAGCATATTTAAATTTTTAAAAATAAAATGTTTATTTACAACAGTTATGCTAAAAAAAAAAAAAAAAAAAACACATGACATTAAAACAGCGACATCTGCTGACAGAGATGCTGCGTTGTCACAGGAACATCCCAGCTGAAGACGAGGAAATTACATTGCTCCCTTTAGCAAGTGCATTCCAAACGACTGCATAATGATACGCGTGTGCCCTGCTCGCTCCAAAGTCCCCACTACAAGGGAACGGGGATGATCACTTCCATTTGGAAAATGCCTGTGAATCACTCAACTGTGATTTGCGTATCTTTACATCTATACATACAGGGATAGAGACACCGTGTTTGGATTACAGGGAATCTACAGGGAATTATAAACCCTCTGTACACATACAGGGACAGGTATAGTCTTTTGGAAAACGAAAGCCTCCAAAAATGTCAAGGTCTTTCTCAAATATTTTGGATACGCAACATTGTATATTTGGTAGAGTGAGTACAGGAGGCTGAGAGCGAGGGAAATATCAGTGCCCCCATCATCTTTGACCATGTCCTCTCCATCCATGTGAATGGTAACTGAGCCACTGGTTAAAGGGTTCCCGTCTTCACAGTCTTTTAAGACGATGGTTGGGGTTGGGTATAGAGGATCCTGTGACAACAAACATTTTCAGGGTTTGGAGGAAATAAACGGTGATTTAAAATATATAATAAAAACAGTTTCTCAGTTTATGACCCTTTAACTTTGTCCTAGTTCATGACCCCTTTAAAATATTAAGCACTGTTTTTATTATCTGGTCACTGTTGCCTTGTCTGTTATTACAGATTGTTTGATATGTACCGAGTATTTAAGCATTTTAACCTAAATCACAGCAGTGTCTATGAATGAAGGATGTAGGCTGTCAAACACACAATTGTTAGCCAATCCTAGCAGTGGGCGTTTACTTCTGAGTCAACAATCTACCACACCTATTCAAACAGAGCTTTCTGCTGAGGGGGTCCACAACAGAACAGAAAATAGTCTGATACTTAATTTTTATTTTTATTTTTTATTTTTAATCTTAATTGCACTATAAGAGGACATTTAAAATGAGATAATTTTTCACCAATTAGAAAAACAATAAAAAAAAACTTTGATATTGTTTTGGTTATTTAAAATACTTATATTTATGCACTTACCGTCGATTTCTGTCAGACTATGAGGAAACGCAACCTGTCAGCGCGGGCGTAGCCTGAAGTGAAGTGAGCAGGAAGAAACGGCGTGAAACTGCATTTGCCAAATAACAAATAAATAAATAAAATAGGGCAATTTATTCATAAAGTTTGGAAAAGCCATCCTGTTATGTTAATTAAAAATGTTTTATTTCAAACATACCATTTTACTTCTTGACTCTCCTAAAACTCCTCACCGCACAATAAAGACTGAAAGGAGGGGGAGGGGAAGAATCATTTCCCACAAATGATCACTTCGAGTCCTCTCCAAACTTAGATTTAAGTCACTGCAAGGTAAGACCTGTCATGGCCGTGATTTTCCTCATTACTAAACCCCCCAAAAAATATAATAATAATTAACGATAATAATTAATCATGTCTTTATCATGTGTTTAAACAGTAAGTAGGACTATGTGAACACAGGTTGGCATTTAAAACACTAGCTTACATTAAATTTAATTATTAAATTTAGTAAATTCATAATGGCCATTTGCTTTTTTACAAATGCTTCTATTTCAGATGGTATATTATGTGCTTTCATGAAGCAGACTAATATTTATTTTTAATATGAAATCACAAGGCATTTTGTAGTCTCTCTTATCTGATACACTCAGTTCAGTTCATAGATCACTCTCCTATTGAGCTCATGATGTGATTCAGGTGTGTTTAAATAAGGGAGACACACGAAATGTGCAGAGCTGTGGGTCGAGCATTGAAAACCACTATAGGCTATGCAAATGACATTGTGCTATTTATTATAATCGGATGCCTTGTCACATTATTTTTCTTAAGAATCAATAAAATCATTCTGGGATTTATTCTAACAATATGAGGTCACATGCAGGGGCGTCATGCCCATTCAAAGTGCATGTGCCCCCTCAGGTTTTTGAGTCAAGTGGATTTTGAAAGCAGCTTCCAAAAGACAAAAAAAATAGCTGAATAATATTTTCTATTTTTGATAGTGACACCATCATGATTAAATCGTTCAGTGCGTTATATCATCAGCAGCTAATTAATCTAATTTTGTAATTCATATAGATGCCAAATTTAGTGAGACAAAGTGGAACTTTTTTATAAGATATTTTAAAAAATATTTTAAGATTTTGTAGCCTATACCTCAGCCTTTTTATTTCAAATTTTGCTTTTGTTAAATAACTAGCCTAATAATTTGAGTCAAAAAACAGCATTAAAATAGAGATAATAGATATAAAAGGACTGGTCTATCTTTAATTAATAAACACACTATTTATATAACTCCTAAATTAATACTTTATATTGCACTATAACTGAACGCAACTAATAGAAAATGAGTTTGGAATGAGTTCTTGACCAGACAAGACAATTTAGTTCACTTTCCAAAAAATACAAATATATTTACAACATGTTGAGTGTGAAAAACCATTAGTCTAAATAATCTTTCTGTGCTACAGAGAACCTTTATGTGCTGCAAAGAACCTTTTGTGCAATGGAAAGGTTCTTTGATATAAAAGGTTCTTCATGGAACCATACAGGGTCCCAAAGCACCTTTTTTTTTTTTTTTTTTAAAAAGAGTGTACACTTATGCACTATGCATATACTTAGCTGAAAAGTGTATGAATTTGTTAGGTTATTTTGCCATTCAGCATTGGAGCCTGATAGCCCTCCCCCTCCGCTATGTAATTAAAGCTCAGACAGTTGAGTGCATGAAGTGTCCAACATTCCACACTTCGTTTTCTCTGTTAATTAAGTGCATAATCTGGGTATTTAAACGCCACTTTTACTTTTGGAATTTTCATTGTAAACACACAACTCACACTATTTATACTACAAAATGGCATAAAATAGTGCATAAGTACACAAATTGGGATACACCTAATATACTTTACAAAGAGCTAATGATGTGGCAAATGTTTATGATATGGCATACAATTTTTTTTAAACTTGTTAAATAATAAAACTTATACCGGTTGAAATATTATAAACCGATTATGTGTTTTTATTATAGAATGGGGTGCTGCGTTTCTGCGGGTTTCAGGTCCTCGCCCCCCAGATCTTCTGGTGTCCAGCACACACCCCTCCAGATGCCAGAAATGCCATGTTAGAGGCATGGAGGGAAAGGCTGAATGGTGCATTTGCTGAAAAGCCTCTTTCATTTGCTCCGACCAAATACTTTGACCTCACCTTTCAAGGAGGATTTTGCCTTCGGCCAGAGGTGAAAGAGAAGTATGCCTCTGAGTCCTATGGCATTACCACGGCACAACATTTAGGCAAACCGCTTCCTCCAGACAACCAGATCAAAGCTAAAGGATCCAGTCACACAAGATAATCATTCAAGGAATTAGTATGAGGAATTTTTAGCAGAATGAAGGAGTTTTAGGTTAAATTAACTTTATTCTGATTATAACATCAGCCTTATACCATAATCAACATTTACCTACCAGCAATAAGCAAGAAAGAACCGAATGTGACCATTTAAATACTTAAGAAATATCTTGGTATATTTTCATGGATAGCTATACTCATGTTGGTGTCTTAGTGAAGTAATTTATCAAATTCTTTAATGATACTAATTTGTGGATGTGGATGTTATATGATATAGCCTATATGGATATTAAAATTTGTGCATTTTAATGAGTTCAACTCATAGGCTACTCATGTTCAAGATGCATGTTCGATTTTAATTATAATCAAAAAATAAATATATGACACTACTACTTTTTTGTATGTCTTCCCTTGCCAATCTCAATGTTTTTTATTATTATTGTTTAGTCTTTATTGAAGTAGCAACTGTTAGGTAAATAAGTGAACACAACAAAAACACACTAGATTCATGCTAGAGTCAACTATTAAAATTAAGGTAGGCTACATTTTAACCAAAAGATTGAACTGTATGTACAAGATATACATACATACACACATACATATTAAAATAAATATATTATAAAGTTAAAAGTTCACAAGCTTTCAAGCTTTATTCAAAGAGTAGCCTATACTGTCCATATATGGACTGAACTGTGTTCCTAGGACATAGATGGTTACATAGGCCTATATGTTTATGCTGTAATTTCAAACAATTCATTAATTACCTTTGTTAACGTTTCTGCAATTCTTTGCATTTTATTTTTGCAAATCATTAATGTAATCAGTGCTGGTTTACACTAACGTGCCCCGTTAATGAGTCTATATCTTTCTTCTTATGATAATTATGGAAATGCCAGCTTTATCTGTATGTGGCAACACAGAAATTGACTTTTAAAATAAAATTACTCAGAGAAAGATACTGGAATTAAAGTGACAACTTGCCCCGGTCTCCCTTACGTGCTTACGCACACTGACAGCAAAGCGTCGCGACGCGAACAGGTCATTTAGATGCGCCAGCGCGTCATTTGCTGCAACGCAATCCCAGCCATCCTAAACTCCCAGTATTCCCGGCGTCATGTACCGTTATTCCTCCATATCAGCCGTTTGACCCACTGAACGGAAGTTGAAGAGCTGCTGCTGATATTATGGACGGGATTCCAAAATAAACTGAAGTTAATTTATTTGAAAAGAAGCGCTGCGCGGTATGTGTTGCGTCTTTTATACATATATTGCTTTATGTGTTAAAATGGCTCATTCGTGGTGATTCGGCAGTGTATTGTCAAGAGCTGTTGATGTCATGCATCAGTTATGCACTGACATAATTTTATTTTAGCAATAGTCTGACTTTTTTCTTTACTATTCTAAACTCGTGTTGTTATTCTAAAATTAGCCAGAAATAGGAATCATATTGGAATTTCCATAACGAAGTGGATCTTAATGTTATTTTTTCCAGCGTGCATAAAACGAGACCTTTTAAAACACATTTCCCAGTAGATCTGATAAAATTGCTAATGGAATAAATGCCCTTTTATGACATCAAAATAAATGTAAAAAAAAAAATGTAAATGTAGAAAAATCTTTCAGAATTTTCAAATGCTTAAAGTTCTCTGTTTAGTTTACTTTGAATGCCTAATAGCGAGACCGTATCCCAGTAGTAGATCTGATAAAGATGGTACAGTATCCAATCTGACTTAAAATAAATAGTATAATAGTAAATATAAATGCATAAATAAATACATACATACATACATACATTCCTTCAGACTCCTTCATAATTTCTGACAAGGTTTTAAACTTATAACAGTTTTTTTTTTTTTTGGAACGTTTTTTATAACTTGTTACATTTACAATACTATTTACTATATATTTTAAAAGCCCCTGCTGTATGACAGATCAATTTCTAAAAGTACAAATATTCACATCTAGTCTCTAAATTAATATGAGGTTATAAAACTGCATGCATAATAATTTTAAGAATCAACCAAATTCTATTTAAATTCATTTTCATTCATTCATATGGAGTAAAGTAAGGAGCTAATGCACTGGAGTATAGCAAGATGTGTCAGCGTCCCAAAAGTATTTTTTGTCAATTCTGAATCATTTGTTTGCATAAAGAGTTTTAAATTAGTTATGAGTAAAATCTTTTTAAACATATTGTTTTTATGTGCTGTTGAATCAGGAAGTGGAGGTATGTTTTTCTGTTCAGGTGCGCAGCATTGGTGGACAGGGGCGTGGATGTAGCAATGGTGCTGGATCTGGGTGAGAACTGCATGGAGCAGGCTAATGGAGGAGGGCTCGCAAAGAATGTCTCAGAAATGTTAGAACCAGAGCCCAGCGCAGAGAAACCCAAACCAGTCAGAGCCAGGACCAGCAGTATCACCCAAAGAGACGAATCGACCCACAATGGGCCTCACGCACAGCCTTGTACCACTTGGGATGGCTGCTCCCAGGTTCAACGAAGGCTTCAGAAGACAGAAGGTAGAAATAAAGGAGAATCTGTGCAGCCAAGGGAACCTTCCAAACCGCCACCTCGTCGAAGGCCACTTAGTCTGGAAATAAAACCACAGCGAATTAGAGCAACGCAGCCAGTGCAGAAGGTGATACAGCCACCGTGGCGTAGTGGTGTCCCTTCTCCACCCATGCGAAGCCTGACAAGCCTTAGTTTGGGGCCAGGGAACTGGCTTCGCCGGAGTGAGAGCACATGCACAATGAACTCCACGACACCCACACGTGCTGGCAGGGGTCAAATGAGACCTGCAACCTCCTTGCCACATATTGCTAGGGGTATCACTCCACTTCCTTCGCCATCGACACCTCGTGGGCCGTGCCTGCTTGTGGCTCTTCGTCCTGTAAACCTGGGACAGGAGCGTCAGACCTTTTTTCAGTCTAACTATCAGTATGAGCCTCAGTTTGAGTATGCCTCCCCAGAGCCTGTCAGTGTTTTGGAGAAGTACAGAGAGGGATCCAGTCTCTTTCTTTCCCAGGTATGTTTTATATCAAAAATGCACAAGTTTAGGTCCAGTGAGCCACCTTACTGTCAGTGTCAGCTGCCTCCGTAAGCAACTGCCTTCTAAAAGTGCAGTCACATTTACGTTATGTGAATTTTCATGAAAAATCCAATTATTTCAAAAAGAAAACATGAGTGGGAACACTCCCCTTATTTAGATATTGCTGTTTCGCCACGTTGACCAACAGAAAGCAGCTTGGTTTGAAAAAGGCTTCTGTGTGAGCATACATTACTACAGTATTGACAATAGACAATGGACAAGTGACTGCACCTTAAGGTAGCATCTTAACGGAAATAGAAACCTCATAAGTGACCGATTTGGAACACTCTATGTAGGGAGCAACTCTGTGAACCGTATAAATAGGGCATGAGAGACTCCAATTACAGTTTATTTCTGTAGAGTTTACATGTTTGCACGTTGCTAAGTTGATGATGCAATATTCTAATAAGCTTGAAATTATACAAGTAAAATACTGAATTTAACCATTTTTATCTATATTTTCTATATCTCTCTCCATTTTAATCAGCTTATCAGTTCCTTCTCTGCAAAAGAAACATACAGTGCTGCCTTGGTGCCTTGAAAGTATGCATACATATTCTGCCTATTTGCTTTACATTGGGAGCGCAGTAATGGTGGCATAAAATGTTGTTTACGTTGGCAGCTTGCTAGGTTTGATAATCAGTGATATTTGAGATACTATTATATTTTTAATTCATTTTTATATTACCCATTTTCATTTTAAATTTTAGTAATTCTGTCATCTTTATTAGTTTTTTTGTCTGAATAGTTTTTATTGTTTTATTTCAGTTTATTTTAGTACATCAAGTTTAACTACATGAAATGCTTGCTTAGCAACCGTCTGAAATAAAATAAATTAAATATTTATATCGATGTACTTTTTAAAAATTATTTTATTTAATTTCAGTTAATGTCTATTTATTTCGTGTAACAAAAATATGTTTTTTTCTTTTATGGTTTCTAATTTTAATTAACTAGAAGAATACCCCTGTTTGGAACATGGCCATAATGTTGTTTAAGTCCTGAAACTGTTGCCATTTGTCTCACCTCATGCCCTTTTCTAGGCAGTTGGGATTATGGAGTGTGTGCTGAAAAAGTATGAGACCTATGAAAACTTCGAAGAAGTCACAGGGGGCAGCTTGCTACCGAAGAGTCAAGTGTGGGCAGCCACACGCAAGTACCTACAGAAGGAGGGCTGTGTCGGTGAGGTGTGTGGATATCCCAGTTCAAGTGTCTGTGCATTAGTGTTTTGAGAAATAACAAAGTAATAGTAATCTCAGATTCTGTCACCAGGTGGTTGTAAGTCTCTCTGATGAGCTTCTGTCCCAGGCAGTAATGATGGTGGAGAGATGTCGACCAACACTAACTATTAACTTGTCAGGAGCACGGCAACACTGGCTTGAGGGCATGCTTAGACACGAGATTGGTATGAACTTTAACACACTTCAAATTATATATCAAACACTAATACTAAACCGATCTGTAAATGTTTTGTCCTAACCAGTCCAACTGTGACGAGTGACATTTTTTTCCGTCATTTCATTCGTATTGCTGTTGTGTAGTTCTAGGTAGCCCCGCATATAGTAAAATCTAATTGGCACAAATCCCGCTTGGCATAAGAGAGTGCTGCTGTGAAGATGTTTTTTTTTTTTTTGTAGGCCAGCCCAGATGTTAGCATCACCCTGGTTTCCTTGACAAATACCCAATAGGATTTTCCACAGACTTTTGGATTATGGCAGAAAATGAGCTCTGTGACCAACAAAAGTTCATGATTTATACACGTTAAAAGCTAAATGTAGGCTAAACAAAAGTCTTTATCTAAAAAACCTCTCTTCCCTCAAAATATAAGTTAGCAAGAATGTGAATATAAGAGGCTGTGAAAGCAGTTTAGCAAGATGACGTTTAATTTCCCAGATGACCTCTGTATCATTTAGCTGCTATTACTACAGTAATAGTAACAGTTACTGTCTTTACTACGATTTAGCAACCACCTTTTTCAAGACATTAAAGCTCAAAAAAGGTTTATTACTGATGTATTGATGTAAACACAAACCTTTCATTTAACCAAAAACACATCAAAAAACATTGAATGTAGGATGATGGAACTGCAAGTGCTAAAATGCTAACTCATTCCTGTGCTCTGGCCTGCAAAAATATGTCATTCCTGCAGTACTCTGTATTGTATATTACATATCAGTTATATTCTGATTGGCTGTCAGTGGGTCACATATTGTGTAGCATTTGGTCTCGGCGGGCAAAGCACTTGTTTTTGCTGGGTCACACCTGATTAGGACATTGATCTTGCTGTTCAAGAAATATTGTATTGACATTCTTCTGGTTGAATCTAGCTGATAACTGGGCATCCTTGATGTTAATTTTATAGTCTTTTGTCTTCAAATCCTGCCCTTCCAGCAATTTTGTGACTTTCACTCCCAGGCACACATTACTTACGGGGTGTGAATAACAGCATGCAGCCATGGGCCACTTCTGTTGGGAGAAAGCAGTTTGGACTGAAACCAGCTAATCCTACTGAAGAGGGGCTTGCTAGTCTTCACAGTGTGTTGCTACGGAAACAGCCCTTCCTGTGGCGAGCCGCTCTGCTATACTATACTGTATACCATGCCACAAACATGAGCTTCAGCCAACTGTTCAGCCATATTGCTCGCTTTGTCCAAGATCCTGCTGTACGCTGGGAATACTGCCTCCGCGCCAAACGAGGACAGACAGATACCTCGAAACCAGGTGAACGAATCGCTAAGAATAGAACTGACTTGAGAAAGCCAACATTCTCTGATCTATCTATCACTATAAAAGCCTTGCACCTGATTGAGATGCACCCATATCTGAAACATGTTAAAGCTAGCATACTAACAACGTGCTAAGACATATTAGAATGTCATAGAACATGCTTAATCATACTGCCTACATGGTAAAACGTGCTAGCAATGTGCTAAGTGTTAACAACATGCCTAAACATACTGCCTACCCATATAGTCTGCAAGATGTACAGTATGTTAAAGACCGCTTCTTCTGGAAAGCATCTGCTTTGTAAACGGTGTAATGCTTTCTGTCAAACTTAAAACCTTCAAGATATTAAATATACTTCTGGCCAGGATTTCTCAAGCCAACATTGTCTTGTCAAACTTTACTATCTAGTTTTATACTGCCTCTCGGTATTTGTTGTATATTATGTTTTTTGTATATGTGTGTGTATACAGGTTGCTTCAGTAAAGATCAGGTCTACCTTGATGGAATTTTAAGGATTTTACGCCACAGGAGGAACATTGATTTTAAAATATTAACCGCTCTTGGCAAGGCAGGTCCTATTCACGCTAATGTTTTTAAAGTACTTTTTTATTTTTTTCAGTGAATCTATTCATTTAATACATACCAATTTATGTAATTCCTGTTTTTAGGTTTCCTATGAAGATGTGGACAGACTTCGGCATTTGGCTGTTCTCAATGGAACTAGGATTCCTCACTTCATGCAGGATGAAGAACGTTATCTTCAACACCTCGACCACATTGTCACAGTGAATGAACTGAGCGATGCAGAGCTTCAAGAGCTCATTCCATGAAGAGTTGCAAAAAAGTATCAAAACCATTCAATTTTCCCAGGCCAAAAAAACTGTCTGCAAAACTGGGTTTTACAAACATCTGATTGATATAATTTTGGATGGTTTTTCATGAAAACGTGATCCATGATGGCCATCCATAAAAAGTATTACAAGCAGCATGGTTGTGTCCAGTGATTGATGTGGTAATTTGCTACATTAAGTGCCATATTACTCAGCAAGTATGTTTACAAATACAATGATTGTCTGTTTTAAAACCATATGACTCTCAGGCATGAAAGACATGTTTGGATTCTTGCAAACCCAAGGTATGTTCGGAATGGCATCCTACCATACTCATACCATTTTCTGCAGATTTTTTGAATACATGAATGGTGAAGTACATTATGCCAAAGTGTGCAGTACTATAATGCAGTGGGCTTGACTTGACCTTGTGTTTCCAGTGTTATGACTGAACCAAAAAGCGGTGTCAACCGTCATTTCTCTCTCGATTGGTCAGACTGAACAAAATAAGAAAAGCAAAATAGTTGTAATTATTTTAGAGTTGATAGTTAGATGCCGTATGGATTTTAACATGCATCGTAGATGACAGAAAATTGCTTTTCATACGGTTTTTAATAAACTACATTGTATGCAGTACAGTAGTATTCCATTCCGAACACCACCATATTCATGAAAGCTGAAAGATGGTCATGTAGCATTTTAACTGCATTCGTAATGTAATGGACACATCCCATCATGCTAATTAATATCACACGCAAACCAGAACTATGTGAGCACTAAATCAAATGAATTACCCTGACAGTATTTATATGAGGTTTCACACGTGAATCTATGAACACTTCTTCTACTAGTCTTTCAGTTTCTCTATTATTTATTTATTTACCTCTTGTATTCACGTTAAACACTGAATGTCTGTGGTATTAGCTTTATACACAAGTAGCAAATGCATTTTTTTTTCTTTTACTTAGTATAGCAAGCAATGCAAAAAGACACCAAGGCTGACTCAGTTCAAATGTGACTCAGTGAAATGTTCATTGAGAATCTTTGATGAAAAAGAAAATTACATTAATGAAAAAATTGCCCTCTTTGGCACTATTTTTTCCTTATCAGGGCTTATGAAATACTAGTACTCTATCTAGAGATAATCAGTGTTCTTCTGAGAGCACCCTTGGTGGTCTTTATTACCTGTGCTAATGTGATGTGACACCTTTGTAGGAGAGTTGCCACTGCAACCTCTGCTTTTTGTACCTGTTTAAAGCAGTCCAGCTGGCCAGCTTCCTCACTGTGCATATTAAGATTGTGATGGACTCAGGAAGAAAAAAATGGGAGGTCATGTGGATGTGCCTTATATGGGTTCCAAACTCATGCGTCATGTCATAGCTACATGGTATATGCTTGAAATTACATATCCATTTGTATTTATTATCATCGTCAGTACTGCACGAAAATTGCACACTTCACGATAAGTTGCTGTTATCTTATTAAAATTGTACACTGCAGTCCCTAAAATCATTGTCCGAGTGCTGAATTTCAAAGACTAAATATGTTGTGAAGCACATCATAATTAAAGAAACAGTTCACCTAAAAATGAATATTTGCTGAAGATGATGTTGTCTGTTTCAAATTTAACATTACATCACTTGCTCACCAGTCTTGCAATGAATGGGTGCCGTCAGAATCAGACGGCACCCATTCAGCCGTCAGAGTCCATACAGCTGCTGACAATATCACAATAATCCACATATGAACTAAAAAGCTTTTTGTTTGTTGGAAATCCATCAAAACGTTTTTAACTTCAAACCACTGTCTCCAGCTAAAATAGGAGACCACCATCCAGAATAATGTTTTTTTTTTTTTTTTTCAGGGAAGATTGAATGAATGAATCAGGAGAGAAATATGCATGGATCAAGCACCGTTTACAGCAATGGTTTATGCATGGATCAAGCACCGTTTAAACAGTTTAAAACAAGTTTAAACGTGACAAAGATGGATTTGTTTATTACAAACAGCTTTTCACTTCACAAGACTTTAATTTATGGCCTGGGGCCTGTACCATGAAGCCGGTTTAGCTGGCTAGCCAGGTTTTAGGTACCATGAAAGTAGTTTGGCTTTTAGCTGCATTCATTGCCATAGTAACTTACACTGCACAGCAAACATGCTCCGGGCAGGTTATGTTCTGGGTTAGAGATCTCAAACTGAAATTGGACCAAGCAGATGTGAGCAAAGTGACACGTCTGACACGAAAAAAGAAAAAAAGTCACTCCCCCAGTTTCTCTTCCAACAAAAATTAAAGGTTACTATACCTTAAAAACAAAAATACAACAAAATTGTCTGGCTTTAATGATAATTACAATTTACATATGATTTATATTATTATTAATCCATTACACACAAGCACTTTTAGTTATTAGCACAATTATTATAAAGCATTTATTTTAAATTAATATTAATATGTACAGCTCATATGTAATATAAATAAGTGGTAGAATCAACAGATAACACTTTAAAAATGGCTACATGTGACCTTACACGCTGGAGTCTCTTATCGCTATATATTATCAACTACATAAACTAACTTCACAAGTTTCACTTGTGACTGCACTGATAAGAGCAAGACAATTTCCTTTATTCGTCCTCTTTCATGGACAAGTACTTCTGTGGAAATTAGTTTAAATTCCTCATATTCTTTAATCTCTTAACATTTAACAAAAGAGTTTTAAATCTCGCTGGCTCTCTCGTGAGAAGTGTTGTGATTGGCTGTTCACCACTGATGTCACACATTCATGTGCATGCGCTCCACAAACTCAGGATCAAAGCCTGAGTTGACAAAGAAAACTGATGATCAGCATCATGGTACCAATAAAGCCAGATTGGAGTGGTTTGGTTTTGTCAACTTAAAACTAATCCTGTAACTCTGAATTTGTTCATCTACCATCATGGTACAGGCCCCTGGAGTCATGTGTATCACAAGTATTTTTATTTACTTGTGATGTTTTTTTATCAACTGTTTGGACTCTCATTCTGTCGGCACCCATTTACTTTAGAGGATCCATTTGTGAGCAAATGATATAAAGCTAGGTTTCTCAAAATATGCTGAGACGAAGAAAAAAAATCTCTAACAAATTTTATATTCTATTCTATTCTATTTTATATACTATTCCTTTAAGTTGTCACTGTATCTTAATACATTTTATGTATGAATTATTAACAATATATTAATATTTCTATTCATTAAATTAACAAATTCATAAAGTAATTCATAATACGAATATATTTGCCTTTCACAATCATTCACAGCTGATTATCACACACTGAAAATGGTGGCGGAAAAATCATGAGACGGATTAAAAACAGTTTCATTTAATATATCGTATTTTCAATAAATTGCAGTAAAGCCTCCATACCTGACAATACTATAGTTTATAATCTGAGCTCATATCAGCAGGGCAAGTCATTGAACAACACAATCTTCCAGCACATAACGCAACCAGGATCGGGAGCCCCCATCAGTCATCAACAGCCTGAGAATCATGGGGAAAGAGCAGGCATTCTTTCCCAGTCATAATATCATAGCTTAATTCAGTGTTGTTCCAAAAATGAAATGGAGATGTCCAACTCAAAAGGGGGGAGATGGGGGAATAACACCAATTTGGTACCTAGATAACGATGGCAAGCAGCACTAATACAAAGTGAATGTAGGAGAAGGACTACAGCCCGTTGTGTTCATTCTGTACAAGTCTTGTGTTGCTTAATAACTTCTTGCTCCAGTAAACTGAAGCTTCACACCTGAAAGGCAGCATGTCTCTGCACGACACGTTGAGGTAAAAAGGTTTTCCTAGAAGAAAGATTCCAAAGAATGAATGAAATTATTAAAAAGAGCATTTTAGATGAGTCAAAAATCCAGCGTACTGACTTTGTGACATCCTGTACCTGCTTTTAGCCCATCATGTTGTGGTTGAGCTGCTTATTGCCAGTGCGCCTTCTGAGTTTGACAGAGGCTGTCCCTTCAGCACAGGATCTACAGAGGAAAGTCATATGATTTCAATTGGAGAGGGTGAAAAAAAAACTTGCAAAAAAATATTTTTTTGGTAACACAAAGTTTTAATGCATTAATTATGCCTTGTAATGCATTGTACTATCTCATGAATTGTAACCACAGTTAATTCTTATCAGTTAACACTTATCAATTCATTGTTACACTACGCATTTTAAATTTGGTTATAATTCTTTATGACAACATATGTATTATATCGTACATCATGAATAATTATAATGCATTATACCATTTAATAACCCTTTATACAGCATTATACATAAGGGTTTTAAGTAAAGTGTTTTTTTAAATCTTTTTGAAATAAGTCTGCTCATCAAGGATTTTTATTTATTTGACCAAAACACAGTAAAAACAGTAATACTGTGAAATACTATTGCAATTTAAAAAATTATTTCTATTTGAATATATTTTCAAATGTACTTTATTCTCGTGATGCCAAATCTTAATTTTCTGAAGGATCATGAGACATCCTATTACACCTTCAGAAACCATTCTAATATGCTAATTTGGTGCTCAATTATTAATAACGGTTATTATTAAAAGTGCTGGAAACAGAACGGCATTTATTTTAAATTGATACTGAAATCTTTGGCAACATTATAAAATATTTTACTGCCACTTTTTTTTTTTTTTATATTACTTATCCCAAACCTTTGAATGGTAGTCTATCAGTTTCCTAACTGTTAACTGTTCGCATTGATAATAATAAAAAAATGAGAACATGGTTCTTTTAAATTGTAATTTATTATCATTATTTCAAAATATTACTATATTTTACTGTATTTTTGATCAAATAAATGCAGCCTTGGTGAGACTTCTTTCATGACCATTAAAACAATCTTAATTATTCTAAACTTTGGAATGGAAGTGAAGATAATAAAAAATAACTTGAGAAATCAACTAATCAAAGCAGATAAGGAAAGCTGGCTCACAAAAGTAGGGGTGTTCCATGGCCTCTTGGGCAGTCAGTCTCTGTTGATGATCATAACGCAGAAGTTTATCCAGCAAATCCAGAGCTTCTGGGCTCACCAAGTGCTGATTCTCTGGCTGAACAAAGTTCTCCCAGCGCTTACGGGTCTGCCTGAAGATGTTTGCAGTTTCAAAATGAAACCATTTAAAATCAGTATGTAGAATTCACTAAAATGTTGTACAAAGATCTTTAAAAACTGATTAATGTAAAAATCACTGTCAATAATTCACAGACTCACTGGCCAAGCAGATCTTTGAAACGTGTGTCCAGCTCAATGTGATACTTGTTCAGGTAGCTGAATAGCTCTTCTGTTCCAAGAACCTTGGCAATTCTGACCAACTGCAGGAAAGATTCTGCTGTAAGCATACTGAATATTTTAAGACTACATATTGTCATAATTTTCACAGAAGAATGAAAAGTCATACCTGATCATAGTTGTCTTGACCATGGAAAAATGGCTCTTTCTGGAAGATCATACTGGCTAACATACAGCCTAAGCTCCACATGTCCAAACTGTAGTCATACATCTGCAAATCATTTGGGAGACTTAACTGCAATGTCTGTTGGTAATGTGCGAATAAGTTAACTCCATATAAGACTGGCTCCTAAAATATGGTCTTGTCTGTTCAATAAAAGCCCTATTGGGAGGCTAATTGTTTCTCATGGGAACATCTGTAAAGATAAATCTGCCTGGCACCTCAGTGATAAAACTCTTGCATTCATATGGTGATTTATTATCCATAGTGAAGGAGTGACTCTGTGATCCTGCAAACACGCTTCTCAAATGATCATTCACATGACTGTCAGCTGTAAACAGCTGTCTGATTTTGCTTGGACAATGAAAAAGTACAATTTTATTGAATATTTATTACAATAAAGATTTTTAAATTTAATTCATAATATCCTATTCATTATTTAAATATCCTACTTAAATTTAACAGGAAGCTTGACACTGTATAGTTTAAAAGATTTTCTGTCTTATATTTTCTTTCAAAATGATGAATGTCATTTTAAAGATCAGGAAATTATGCAAACTCTTATTTACATAATGTAAACATTTGACCCATTTGAACAAGCTTAATTATATACACATACACACAGTCATGGCCAAAAATATCGGCACCCTTGGTAAATATGATCAAAGAAGGCTGTGAAAATTAATCTGCATTGTTAATCCTTTTGATCTTTTATTTTTTTTTTAATTCACAAAAATCTAACATTTCATTGGATAATAAGAATTTAAAAGGGGGGGAAATATCATCATGAAATAAATGTTTTTCTCAAATACACATTGGACACAATTACTGGCACCCCTAGAAATTCTTATGAGTAAAATATCTTTTTATTTACTTATGAGTAAGTATATTCCCATTCATATTCACAATTTTGAGCACTCCAGGGTGATTATGAACATGAAATTATCCAGCCATGCCTTCCTGTTTCACAGAAATATAATTAGGGGGGAAAACAAAGCCCAAATTCCCTTAATCATCCATCACAATGAGAAAAACCAAAGAATATATTTCTGATGTGCAGCAAAAGATAATTGAGCTTCACAAATTAGTGAAGCGGCTTTAAGAAAAGAGCTAGAGCAGTGAAAATTCCCATTTCCACCATCAGGGCAATAATTAAGAATTTCCAATCAACATAAAATGTTACGAAACTGCCTGTAAGAGGACGTGTGTCTATATCGTCCTAATGCACGGTGAGAAGGAGAGTTTGAGTGACTAAAGACTCTCCGAGGACCACAGCTGGAGAATTGCAGAAAATAGTTGAGTCTCAAGGTCAGAAAACCTTTAAAAAAAAAAAAAAAAAAAAAAAGTCAAACAGCACCTACATCACCACATGTTGTTTGGGAGGGTTTCAAGAAAAATTCTCCTCGCTCATCCAAAAACAAACTCCAGCATATTCAGTTATCCGACACGACTGGAACTTCAAATGGGACTGGCTTCTATGGTCAGATGAAACTAAAAAATTAGCTTTTTAGCAGCAAACACTCAAGATGGGTTTGGTGAACACAAGGATAAAAAGTACCCCATGTGTACAATGAAATATACTGCTGTATTTTTGATGTTGTGGGCCTATATTTCTGCTGGAGGTACTAGACATCTTGTTTAGACGCATGGCATCACTATCAAATACCAACAGATAAAAATTCAATAAGTGACTGACTCTGTTAGAAATCTTATAATGGGCCATGTTTGGATCTTCCAACCGTACAATAATCTAAAAACAAACCTCAATTTATTTATTTTTTAAATGGGTCACTGAGCACAAAACCAAGCTTCTGCTGGCCATTCCAGTCCTCTGACCTGAACCCTATAGAAAATGAGTGAACTGAAGAGAAGCAGCACCAACATGGAGCTGTGAATCTAAAGGGTCTGGAGTGATTCTGGATGAAGGAATGGTCTCTGATCTCTTGTCAGGTGTTCTCTAACCTCATCAGGCATTATAGGAGAAACTTTAGAGCTGTTAAACTGGCAAATGGAGGTTTCAAAAAGTATTGAATAAAAGGGTGCTGTTAATTGTGGCCAATGTGTATTAGAGAAAAACATATTTCTTAATGATATTTCCCCCCCATTTTAAATTCTTATTATCCAATGAAAGGTTAGGTTTTTGTGAATTTTTTTAATAAAAGATCAAAAGGATTAACAATGCAGATTAATTTTCACAGCCTTCTCTGATCATATTTACCAAGGTTGCCGATATTTTTGGCCATGACTGTATGTATATATAATACAGACACACACACAATTTATGTACACAAATATTTTAAAGATGTACTGCATACTGCATAAGTTTAAGAGTTTCCAGCATTTCGGTAATAAACATTCATATTTAAAAAGAGTGTACATTACCATAAAGTGCACCAGGTGCTTGACAGTGGTCAAAAAGGATTTTTAAATTTTTTTAATTACTTTTGTAACCTCAGACATATGGATTCAGATGGCAATTTATTACCAACCTTGGTGTTTTCAAAAATTTGGCTGGGAATTTACACGTTGTTTTTCTCCCACCACCCACATTCTGCATTTAGATGGCAATAAAGCCCCTAGCAATTGTAAAATTACCTTACATCCCCCTGAGAAACAATTACTGTCTGAATAAGGCTAAACACATGACACTAAAATACGTAATGATTACAAAAGGGACATATTTCAAGAGCTATTCATGTAGAAAATCACTTAAACCTGAAGTGTTTTCCCCCCAAAACTGTATGGACAGACAACGAATATAAGACACAACATACCTGATAGTCAACCAGCAGTTCTGGTCCCTTATATGATCTTGAGGCGACCCTAACATTGTATTCCTGCGCGGGATGGTAGAACTCAGCAAGACCCCAATCTATTAGCCGCAACTACAACAGGTTCAAATAAAAAAAACATACATCGGGTCACCAATACTGATCTGCAGTCACTAGTCTAGCAAGGAACACATTCAAAAACAAATCCACAATGCTGTTATCCGATTTCACCTTTCTCATTTGGTGGTCTATCATGACATTATGAGGTTTGACATCCCGATGCATGATGCCCATGCTATGAGAGTAGTCCAGTGCCTGCATAGAGACAAAGCAGATCCTGCTTAACGCACTCTCCTGTTCAAAATAAATGACAGTGTAATCTTATTTCAGCTACATCACAGCGTTCTTACCTTTAGAAGTTCATACAAGTAGAACCGGATATCAAAGTCTGTTAGTCTCTGATAGAGATCCTACAAATCGGAACAACATGCTGCATATTTCAGTTGATCTCCTTTTATTGGTAATATCCAAATATGATCAGTCAAAAGTAGTTCATTCATATATATATATATATATATATATATATATATATATAGTTCTTATACATACACACATTTAGTCATTTAGCAGACGACTTACAAATGAGGACAATAGAAGCAATCAAAATCAACAAAAGAACAATAATACAGTACATATACACAATATATATATTTTATAAGTGTTACCTTGAAGTCTGTGTTATTGATGTACTCAAACACAAGGGCAGGCGTTCTAGACTGTGGAATACCAAAAGAAAATAAAGAATACAAAAAAGCGTAAAAATATAACTTAAAACAAAGATGGAATGCACACATACAGTAGACACTGCCTGTTGGTTTACCTATTTTGACATAAATTAACCCCAATTTAGAAGCAGTTATGGATAACACTAGATACTGGATAATAAATCTGCCAGTTCTAGCATTGATTTAAATATGATATGATGTGTTAAATGGAACTGAAAGGTACTACACTGTAAATGGTAGATAAAAGCAATATAAAAATGAGAAAAAATATTTTATAAAACATTTTGCTAATGTCACAAAATCCAATTCAATACAAATTTGCAGACACAGTTTCTGTGTGAGCCTGTTGACAACACAATACATAATGGTTTATTTAGTATGTTACGACTAATTTTGCAAAAACAGAATTCTGTAGGAAACAGTTGCATATATTACTAAGCTAAATTTACCACAGGATCCTTCACTGTGTCTACAAGACGAATGATGTTGGTTCCTCCTCTTAAGTTCTCCAGAATTTTGATCTCACGCTTAATCTTCTTCTTTTTAACAGGCTGCAAAAGTAAAGCAAAAATTAAAAGGTTAGCTCAGCCAAGACTGAAAATTACACACACACACACAAAAAAAAAGAAAGAAAAGAAATCAAAAGCCGTTCCATCTTTGTTTGTTTTATCTTTCCATCTCAATCATTTTTGAAACACAATTCATTTTTGTCCAACCACTGGTAGTCTATGTAATGTAAAAGTAAAAGTAATCCATGTGAACTGAGCAGTTTCATCAAAGTCTTCCACTTCATAAGACGAATAGATTTAATTTAAGCCTTTATTCACATATAAACATTGACCAATGCACATTCATAAATCACATTAAATATGGTAAACTCAACCGTGCATCCTTGCCACGCAAGAACAAACATCATCGGCTCAAGCATGTTTGAGCCTCTGTTTACCACATTTAATGTGCTCTATGTACTGTATGTATATGTACATTCATAACAGACTTTTAGATGGACAAAAATTTTATTTTTTCTTTTGAAAGTCTAGATGGAGTTTGGAATGACATGAAGATGAGTAAATGATGACAAAATAATTTTTGGGTGAAGCTGATCTCTTTAAAAAAAAAAAAAAGTTTCTACCTGATGCTCAGACAATGAGAGACCAGGCATTCTTACCTTCAGGATTTTAACAACTACTCTGTCGTTGCTGTTGATGTTGATGGCCTCAAACACTTCACTGTATTTGCCTCTTCCAAGCTTTCGTACAAGCTGGTAGTCATCCTGGTTGCTGAATAAGACACAGGAAGCAATAAATAACTACAATTGTGGATTTTGGGGGGGGGGGGGTTCAATATACTACTACCACCATGCTTTTTTCCCAATCAAGTACCATTCTTTTCCATTGAAACACTGTACCATTGTTCAACCAAAGTACTTTTTTCTTTTGCAAAGAAATCATGCTAAATTAACTGTAACCTGTACCTCCAGCTAGGCACATGTGCTTCATAGTCCCAGTATTCCTTGCTCTTCACAGTGTTGGCATCAGCATACACCCGTGCTTTGCTGCTCACCGGACCGGGCATGGCGGGCTTGGCCAGTCGATCCGCCTTCCCTCCACCTACTACTACGAGACGCTCCAAGCGATAGCGACAAGTCGACCGTCTCTGCTGTGAAATACTGCAGAAAGTATTGTGGTAGCGTAAAACACTGTTACAAGCCGCTTCAATGCGATCTCTCGCGAGCAATTGTGATTGACAGCTGCTCAGCAGCGGCGCGCATGACCTCGCGCTGACGCTCGCGCCACTAAAAGCCAAAGCAAAAAGCAGAGGGCGTCCAAAACGCTGCAAAAACCAATTTATTCTCTTTCGGACCGCCAGTTTATTGATAAAAAATTAAAAGTCAGGATTTCATGATGCACATCGGACAGCTCAATAAGATGTGTCTGTTTGCAAACAAATTTTAAAATAAATAAACTAACAGCTCTAAATAGATCGTCATGTACGCATATGCGATTGCCTGTCGCAGCCCTCGTATTTTGCATGTAAATAAAGTGATGCAAGGGGAGGGGAATGAAAAATATTTAATTGAAGCACAGACCTGTCAAGCGCGCTGAATGTCGCTACGCTGTAAAGCGGAACATAAACAACGTGAAGCGGCCGAAATGTCGAGTTGATCGATTGTCTCTGGAAGTGAACTGCGTTTGATCATTAACGTTACTGTTTATTATAATATTCATTACAGCGGTTCAGCAGTCTCACTTTAATAGCGTTCCCTCCGGATAAACGCGCTAAGCTAGCGATAGCGATGGATGGGTTTAACTGGCCACTACAACTTCGACCCACATACGGCTCCAGATTTCCAATTAATCTTCAAATGGACTGTCCCAATTCCTCCCATTGATTCACCAATTAGATTCAGTAAGCGATCGAGGAATCCGCTGACAGGTAGGCGGATATCACCCCTAGGATAGCACTCCTGCCGATTTTTGCGATCGCATAGATGGAGTCACCGGAAATACTGTGTGTACTTCCGGTGCACCTTTCAAAATAAAAGCCCCCAAAATGAGGCGCAAGAAATTGAGCTGCAACTGAATGTTTAAAGCGTGGAATCCCAAACAGCAGTTTTTCTGCTTTGACAATTATATTTTATTTCTATAATTTATTTGTAGTGGTTGTAAGATGTTTATGTACATCATTTATACCGCATGCTGTATTATAGTCAGTCTGATACCTTTTACAAATATAAAGTTCAAATTATATTTTGGTGGGATAAAACAAAACATCTATATCATAATGGTGTAACAATAACAGGTGTTAACGTTTCAATTGTTAAAAAAAGCAAACAAAAAAAATAAAAACATAAATGTAGGATAGCTGTATTAATGTCCAAATTATATTGTTCCCTTTAACAATATTTCACTACACTGAATAGTCTACTCTACACTTTTACAGTCAAATCAGTCTGAAAGTTCTACATGGTCTGTAGTCATTTTACCATTTGGTTCACAAGTAATACAACGGTTAGCTATGTTTACAAACATTTAATTTGTAAAAGTCTTGTAGTTATGACATGCCACACCTTTGTGATAATGGGGAAAAAAAACAACACATTATGGCATATTTACAATTTGAGTCTCTTCACTGCCTTATCTAGAAACACGGACATTTAAAGGGATGGTTTGAGTGACATACAGGAGGAGGTGCTAGATGGTGGGAGAACCTCTGGTTTTGCTCAAATACAAAAAAGAAATAATTTATTTGATTCAACCCGCTAACAGTCTCAACATCAAAAATATTGCTTCACAAGCAATGACACCATTCAGTCTCTGCATTTAATGCACATGAGAGTACACAAATCTGTAACAAAACAAACAATACTGACACATAAGCCATTAATGTTAATAAGGCTCTCAGAGGCTTCGAAAGGGAAAAATAAATGTTTGCAATGTTTACATTCAAGCTGTTAGGATAATACAATGTATCATTAATATGGATTCAATTAATATGCTTAGACATTTAGACACTGCATTGTAAGAGGTTTTTGAAGTTTAAAAAAAAACACTCTACTACTACTTAATACTGTGTTTTTAGATTCCTTTAAACATATTACATGTATTTTTACTCTTAAATTTGTTTAAAATTATTTCTTTATTCTTATAATTACAAAAGCTGCGTCCAAATCTATCTGTGGTTTAGTATTTTAACCCAAATCAAAGGTTCTACCGTCAACTGATCCAGTTTAGAAAGCACAAAATGAAATACCAACTGAAGAAATACCAAGTAAAGAAATAATTTGTGGCAGAGAAACTGAACAAGTTGTCTGTGGCAAAAGAATAATCCACCGAAACAGAACCAACATATCCTCACAAGAGGAAACAATCACATGCACAGTCTACAGTATGATGATACACAAACAGATACTAAATTCTAGCACTGTACTCATGTCAAAGCGATACAAAACATCCATGTACAGATAACTTTACAAATTCTACAGCATTGTTTAGCTAACGCAACACCATCTGTTTGCAATCTGCAAACAAAAATACTTCATTGTTGTTCTCTGTTGCCTGGCAGTTAAAAAGTAACCGTTAATCTTTGTACTACTGTAAATTTACTCTCAGAACCGCTTGCAAACTATTGCGTCCTTGTTAGAGATGAGTCAAAATGCACTACAGAAAAAGAATGGCAATTTTTTTTTTTTTTTTGTGTGCGCACGTGTAGTCCTTTGCCTACAAGTTAACATAGCAGTTTGCACTAATGACAGATTACAACAAACTGTATAAATTATTTAGGCTATTCATGCATACATATACCCTGTTACATCATGGGTTAGGTGATGGGAGTTATACATTACGAATACATACAATCACTACTGTATATTGTCCAGATGGCCATACAGTGTTCCATAGCTAACATGGAAGCATGAGATGGAGACACTGGAAGAAAGGCAGTTAATTTAAAAGTTACAAGGCCAAATAATTAGAATGAAAAATAAACAAAACCAAAGCAATAAAAAAATCTAGTTGTGGTCAATTGCATGAGGACCAAAAATCAGATCCAGGATGTTAACATCTTGCGTACCAATTTGTATCATTCTGGAAAAGCTGTCACTGATAGATGCATTACTGCATTCTCTTCTTGTTTTAGATATAATGAATGTTAGATACAAAGCAGAAATCAACCAAAATCTTCAGTTCCTTGTAAAACAGATCAGCTTTTTCTTTGTTTGAAACACCAGTCTAATGAGTTGCACATGAGACAAAATTGTTCATTTTTACAAGCTTATTTTTGAGTAGCAACCATTTTTGTGTGCAGTTCTGTTCGTCAATGTGGTTGGTACAGAAATGAGGCAAGTTTCTGTCTGTGGAGTAGATGTTGCCAAAATCTACCCAGCGGTACATCAAGACTTTTACAAGCTGACACTTTATGTAGTTCCTTACCAGTCCAACAAGTACTGCAATGCTTGTGGGATATGTAAAACAGACGATTTCACTAATATAAGCAAGTAAATCGCAATGCTGCTATTGCGTGCAAAGTGTGTTTTCGCTTGGTAAGGAGCAACAGCAGACACTAACTACTCTATGCACGAAGACGCAGGATAGCCCCCTCCTTCTGCAGTGTGTTGAACTGTATGTTCTTGAAGGGCCCCAAGCTCTCCAAAACACTCTCCACACCAGACACACTTGAACTGGGCTTCACGGGAGTGGACAATGCCGTGTTTGGCCAAGTGTTCACGCTGTTTGAATCCCTTGTCACAGGTGGGACACTTGAAGGGTTTCTCTCCTGTATGAACTCTTCGATGTCTCTGCAACTCGGATGAATATTTAAAGCGCCTCTCGCAGTCTGCGCATTTCATCGGCTTCTCCCGAGCAGGGTCGCATCGGTGCTGCACAAAATCAGACGAGGACTGGAAGCGGCGGCCGCAGAGCGAGCACTTCAGCGGCTTTTCAGTGCAATGGGAGTTCTGGTGCCTCTGTAACGTTGACGACTTTTTGTAGCCCTTCCCACACACGTCGCACTTGTACGGTTTCTCCACAGCGTTCGATCCAGAGTTTGATTCTGTACACTTGTGCCTTAGAAGTTCCCCGGATTGTCTGAAGCCCTTTTGGCAAGCAGCACATTTGAACAGACTCTCAATACCGTGGACATGCTGGTGGTACAGCAGGTGGGAAGGCTGCAGGAAACCTTTGTCACACTGATTGCACTTGAAAGGGCGATCTGCTGGGTTTTTGTGCGTACGACGGTGGCGAACAAGTGCATACTGCTGCTTGAAGCTCATCTGACACTCCTCACACTGGAAAGGCCGCTCTTCGGAGTGGGTGCGCTCGTGCTGCCTCAGGTCCGAGGGCCGTTTGAAGCTTTTCCCGCATGCTGCGCAACGGAAGGGACGCTCTCCAGCTGGCTGGCACTGGTGGTGCAGCAGTTCGGACGACTCCTTGAAATGAAGCTCGCACAGGTTGCATTTGAAAAGGTGCTCGCCAGAGTGAGCGTACATGTGCCGTACCAGGTGCTGCCTGTGCTTGAAGGTCTTCTCGCAAACGGCACATTTATACGGGCGATCGGCACTGTGAGTGCGCTGGTGGTGCGCCAGATGAGAAGCTTGACTAAAGCTCTTCTCACAAGTGTCGCACTTGTAGGGTTTCTCACCCGTGTGCACTCTTTCATGACGTGAGAGTTCCGAAAGGTGGCGAAATGCCTTATTGCACACCGAGCACTTATATGGACGGTCGGAGCCCTGGAAAGCTGTAGTGGAAGAGGAACCCATGTCTGCCCCATCACTGGATGTCTCAGCAGTAGAGGGTTGCTGAGGGTTAGAAGAGGCGGAGTCTGGGCGGTACGTTTTTTCACAAATAGAGCACTTCATTGGATTGTTTCCATTAGTGTGCTCATTATGATGTTGTGCCAAAGACGTGAGAAGGGAGAATCCCATTTTGCACACACCACACACAAACGGCTTCTGTTCAACCTGAACACACTGATGCTCTAGAAGATCCGTTGCTTGGTTGAAGATCTTCATGCACTGAGTGCACTGGAACGAACGGTCCTGGTTTATCATGCACTGGTGCTCATGGGGATTGGCCAAGTGCGAAATATCATGGCCACACGCACCACATTTGTGACCACCTTCACTTCCCACCTGCAGCTGAGGCTGCTGAGCTGGCAGCGGGTGCTGCTGTGCATGTTGGCCATGCTGAGACTGCTGTAAAGCGGGGTCTGCCTGTAGGACAATACCATATGCAGCACTGCCCAAAGCATTCTCTGCCCCTTGTAGAAGGGGGTGCCCAACAGGAGGAGGGGCCACTGCATGTTGCTGTTGCCATGTTTCTGTCATTCTTCCACTGTACATGTATGAATTCAGCTTTCAGGGATCAGCTCTTTGGGACCAACAAGTGATAGTCAGTTCATTAGAAAGGTTACAAATGATGCTAAAATAGTCTTGTGGAGAGGTTCAAGATTTTTGGGTAAGCTTGCTCATGGTGCGAGCGTTCAACAAGGTCAATTTTTATGTAAAATACCAATCCAGGGGGGGCATCTGAAATTTTCTCCAGTACACTACAATGGTCTCCAAATGCATACCTGCAATAAGAAAAACAGTGGGTTATACCACAAAGCAAATCATCTATGCAAGAATTACTCAGGGCTCCCACGTCTTAAAAGAGAAAAAAAAAATCATGTATTTTTCCAATTACTGATTTAGTAGTATTACATTGCATCAATGGTTTTCAACCAAGGGGCCTCAGCTCAGCCTCAACTTCCAAGAGGGACATAAAGTCAATTCAAAATAAACTCTTTTACAAAAAATAATAATAAAATCTAATTTAAATTAACGTCACTGAAGATATACAAGTAAACCGACCTCAGATTTATTTTGTTTCCATCAACATATTTTTTTTTTTAAGAATAGTTACTGAAAGAATAGAAACTGAAATTTCACAAAACTAAAATAACTGTGCAGAAGAAATGTCAAAAAGGTTTAGAACCAATGCATTATTTAGATCTCACTGAGAAAAAAAACTCAATTCAAAAAGCTCAATTCTAGCTGATAAAATTGTAAGAAAAAGATATTTTCCATGGCTTTTCGCAATCTTAATAATGTCTCTGATATCTTGTGGGAACCCTGAGTTCTGTTAATAATGATTATGAAATAAACTCAGAAGGAAAGACACCCTTAATGATATACAAACTACTACACCAATCACATGCATATCACTGTTATGGTCCAATGTGTGATTGAATCCAAATCAAAATTCCCATTACAACATGCTCACACACACTTGACAAGAACAGCCTAAATATGAATTACAATACTAATACAACACACACACACACAAAAATCATGCCATGCAACACACTCTAAGAATCCAAAGTTATAAAACGAATTGCAAAGCCGACTGCCTGCTAGCCGGAAAAAAAATGGGAGAAATCTGGAATTTCTTTGATGCTCTTGATTTTTTGACTGGTACAGAAAATAAGCCTTGCTTCGTGTATTAGAAATCCATATGCAAAGCCATAGCGTAAGGCCTAGCATAAAACGATTTCCTTTTTATTCGCAGTTTGTGTGCAAGAAAACTTCAGCTAGCTTTTGACCGATGCACACTTGCAGTCAGGGCTAGCCAGCGCTGCTAATGCTCTTCTCTATATCAATCTGCCCGTCTGCAATCGCTACATTTTATATGACTCACGAAACACACATGCAATAAAAACATTATCTGCAAAATGCATAACGCGTCTGCATAACTGCATGCAAATGATACGCAAAGTCCCATGCAAGTGTGTTTACCAGTACGCTAAACTGTAGCTATTGCGTTAAAAGAGGTAGCAGCCGCCACCTCACTGGCTTTAACCTACTTTGCCTCGCGTTTTTCCGTCGATGCCTTGTTTTCCCGAAGATCCACGCTTGGAATAAATATATACAGGACGTTTTAAGGCAGGTAGAAAAAAAAATCGGGCGCTTCCCTGCCAGTGGGTGCAGAAGGCCCAAATAAACGTGACGCATCGGACCTCTACGACCAGCCCCTCGAACAAGGCGGACACCCCGATGATATGGGCGGAATCAAGGCGATGGAAAATCACCGATTTTCTTTTATATAAGCGAATCGTTCAAATCGCTCGTTCTGTTTTACGATTGCATGTCTTGTAGTTATGTTTAAAAATAACCAAATGATGAAGTCAGTCTGTCCTCACAATGGCGTTGCAACGTTTATGGAATGGCTTTAGAGTAGCAATATTCTGATATACATATCCCTTACGAAAATGAACCTACAAATCAAACCAAAAAAACACGGTTACAATAGTTAAACCATGGTTTTGCTACACTAACCATAGTTTAACCGTGGTTTAACATTTAAAAAAAAAACAAAAAAAAAAACACTTAGGCCTACTACACTTTTATTTCAATAAAACCATGGCTAATTTTCGTAAGGGATTTTTGTCTACAGTTTTGTTTGACTCCAGTAGCCTAATGCATAGCCTGTGTGCATGTCCTAAAGGAATTAGTGGATTCTTAGGAATTATTCAAAATAATGTCGAAAATCCATCATGTATGTATGTATTTTAAAATGTCATTTATTATTGTTAAAACCTACGTTTTATTCTGGGTATATTATCAGGACATTGATCAGTGAATCCCCTACAGTTTGTGGTGTTAGTGAAATACAAATAAGTCCATACAGTTTACAGAAAGACAGTCTAATATTATCAAGAATGTAACCAAATATTCAAATATTTAAAGGACTCATTATATTAAAGGTGGTTACACCCTGAATATAATGAGTCCTTTTAAATTCCCAACTCAGTCCACCGCCCCTGGGATGCATATACATCTACTTGAACAAAGAGAGCTTGTAATCTCCACAAGTTTTGGTCAAAATTATGTCAGAAATAAAATCTGTCAACAGTGGTATCGTAAATTCCACATCAAAAAGAGACAAGACTTCAAATTTAGGCTAGTTCAGCTAATGTACACGCTAGAATAAACAAACATAAGACTGGCTTTTTTAACTCCAAGGTGGGACTTCCAGTCCTACAGCCACCATACAGGGCGTCATGCTGCCACTTTCACAAATAATTTTGGTAAGGTGGAACTACAAACTCCATATTTAGCATTGCGGTTTCTTCTATTCGTGTATGTACGAGTGGCTCATCTCCTCATAATTCCTTTTTGCCAGGGCTCCTTTATTTGTTGATTACCAAATCCACATCTGATATAAAAATGGAACGCTGTGTTTTTTTGTTTGTTTGTTTTTTTGACAACTATAAGTCACAACTTAACCTCAAACATTTTATTAATTTTCCACATAACTTGGAAACAATCTCATAAATCATTGCGTAAGAAAGGGCATGCTTAGGCATGCAATGATCTCACAACATGATATCACAGGATGAGTAGTATAAAATATACAATAGCAGTTTATCATTCATTAATTTAGATAATGTCAGTCAGGTCCCACTGAGAAACATAAGCTGGTATTTTTACACTGCTTTCAGTCCCAATTGTTATCTAAGTTGCTGGACAGAGAGACAGGCAGAAAATCACACAGAGTAACAGCAGAAGAGAACAGGCTAACAAACATGCTGTAAAAATCTCCACAGGCTTAGGCTCAGTTCTTAAGCCAACTTGATTTGTTCAAAGGTGGGGTGGGAGAGAGACAAACCATTTCACGTGACCTCTGTAAGAGCGGCCATCAGTACATAACCTGCTCGCTGGGATGGTTTCTCAATTAAAAAAGGCACTCAGCATATCAATGATATCTTGCAAACTTGTTAAAATATGTTAACTGTTCAGTAATATAGAATAGTATATATTGAAAGCAGTGGTCATAAGGTAACAGTCTCAAACTTTATCGAGGATGAGCCGGAATACTCAGCCACTGCTGCACCTCTGTTGTACTTTTATGTCCCATAGCAGATGTGACATCATGTGGTGTACAAGAAAACACAGAAGGTATTTTAGTAGTGAGTTTGGCATAGCAGTGTTTCAATGGTGAATGCGAGTCAAAACGAACTACACGACTGGATTGTGCTGAAATTTGGTGAGGCGGGATTTGTGAGTGTGGAAAGAATTCTGCAGGCTTATCTGATTCAAATGGCATGAGTTTAATGGGAATGCACTATGATGAAGCCCTTTAAGATAGCTGTTACCACAGACTTATAGGTGTGTCAGATCTGGGTATGTAGATGAGAGGGTTGATTTCTATGGATGACATAATGAGCGTCTGCAGCGATCATATAGGGCTGTACCCTGGAATACAGTGAGAGGGGGGGAGGGCATGTAGTCTTGGTTATATATAAGTGCGAATCACATCTTACATCAACTATATCATAGTACATAAAACCACAAGACCGTCTTTGCACATTAATCTTCAGAGTCTTGTTACTCAATAATGGCCTTATGTGCATTTGAAAATAAAACAAATAAGTGTGAAACAATCTTTTGTAACTGTTAAATATGTGGTAAAACATATCAGACGAGCTGTATATTAAAAAACCTAAACGTGTGTAATACTTCATTTCTACAGAATATTGTAAATGGACCTTTATTATGAATGGAGGAAAAAGTAAGCAAAGTTAACTAATGGATTATAATGGAATTATATAATAAATTGAACCATAAAAGAAGTTTACAATTTACATGGACTTGCCCAACTTACACAGACATTTACTACTGTGATTTTTGGGTTCCTTATATTAAGAAGTGGTGCTAAGTGTGCATTGTGTGCATATCTTACTCTTGACGATGATCAATGCTGTTATTGACATTCTATAGGCCATATGATTAAATAAAGAAATGAATGAACAAAATGGCTACACCGATGTTGAGTAATATCACCATGATCACCAGGACAGAGCTGGAGCCCTGCAGAAAGAGAGTAAAATATCATTAGAAACACTGTATTGCACATTTAAACATATTTAAACCATTAAAAAGTATTATATTAATATGTCTTTATTCCACTAAATGTAACATTTAGCAAGATCAGTTTACAGATCCTTATTAGATACTGTTTGCTCCTTCCTAATATTTCCACGTGCAATATACATAATGTAGCATTTTACACAGCATATAGAGCCCTAAGAGCGTCCACTTTTTCAGTGGCCTGGATTCCAGAAGTACTTTTCCATTCATTTTCTCTGTAGGGGTTGAAAAATCTTTGATACAGAGGTCTAAGCCTTGAATGAAACCATCCGGCATTAATTATTTTTATTAGGAACTGCATGAACTACACGTTCCATGAAGCACTGCAAATGAAGGAGTCTAATCAGAAACAATATAGAACAAAATACTTAAATACAAAAATACTATATTACTGTTAAAAACTCCATTAGTAGCTCAATAGTCAGATTGATTAATTGAGTCATTTGCAATGTTTAATGGGAATGAGTGGTCACTTTTGAGTGTATTTGAAGCATAGCTTCTCTGATTGGTGGAGATCTCTTCTGAATTATGGGTAGTGTAGTTCTACACCCAGAACTGAGCTACTGTATTAAACACAATTTTAATCACATTGCCTCGCAGCTTCTAAGCATATATCATCATTTAAGCACCTCAGAGCTCATGGTAGGTTTGTCTAGAAAGGTTTAAACTCTGTCATTAGAAATCATTTTCTCATTGTGGAATGTGATTTTACTATCAGAACCCAAATATGATGCTCCATTAAACGATAGCTTAAGGCATACAGAACATTGTCATCTTTCATTACCAAAGGCCATCACACTATTTACTTACTGAGTTTGTCTTCATCAGGTTCAGATGCTCTCCTTCTTGTTCCAGTGGTTCTGGAGAAGACATTAAAGGGGGTGAAAGAGTAATGTCCCTGTGCAAAGGCCATTCCTCCACGTCAACCCCAACATTCAAGGTGTCAAGCATCTGCACAGAGTCCATGGACCCCTCCCTGGCTGCAAGACCCCATTCTTTGCCTTCATGGTTTCGCTGACGTAGTCTCTGCAAATTGTGCCCTTGGAGACCCGAGCATTTCATGCCAGAGCCAAAGTTCTGATGGGAAACGGAGTCTAGGGGCTGGAACCTCATTTCAACCCGATAATCATTTTCCCCTTCTTTCTCCTGCAGATGTGAATGGGAAGAGATCCACTGGGAATTGTTTTCAACAGTCCATTCCAGAGTGGAGTTGTTGGCTCCACGGTCTGACAGCTGGTATGCATTCAAGCTAGACTCACCAATCGAATGATTGGTAAAGGACTTTCTTGGCTTGTGGTTGGAGTGGACATGCTCATGTTGTTTGTGATAAGAGGAAACATGCTCTTGGGGGTTATAATGGTAAGAAACGTGTGGTTTTTCATGTGCAGAAATAAACTCCTTTGGTTTGTGATTGGAGGAAGCATGCTCATTGGTCTTGTGATTAGACAAATTATGACCTGCTGACTTGTGATTGGAATATATGTGCACCTGTGGTTTGAACTTGGAAGAGTCGCAATCAACAGATTTGTGATTGGATGGTTTATGCTCCCGTTCTCGTTCCCTGGAAATTGTATGTTCCCTGGATTTTTGATTTAAGGAAACATGTTTCCAGGGCTTTTGATTAGAGGACATTTGATCCCACACCTTCTCAGGGGCCATATGCTCAATGGGCTTGTGATTAGAGGAGCCGTTCTCCCATGGGTGATGAGTTGAGGAATTCTCATGTCCATTAACATGACCGATCTCCTCTTCCAGCAAGGATGGAGTTGTGGAGCGACTGCTCTCCCCTTTGCTTCCTCTTCTGTGAGGATACATCTCAGCAGTCCAACTGTTGGCCCCACTTCTCATGGTGTCCATGCCTCTACCTTCTACTAGAACCTGAATCTCGGCCCCTCCTTGTTCATCCACAGCACTCTGCCGCATGAAACAAGCATTCCTAGTGCGATGAGTAGGTGGGCTGCAGGGAGGTGAGGAAGGGCTTCTTAGAACTGGGCTCAGGTCAGGTGTCTGGGCTGGGGGTGTTGTGTCTGGTGTGCAGAGCTCAGGGCTGTCTGTACCAGTCGAGACCACCTCCAGGTCTGTCTCTTTCCTGTCCTGATGCTTTGGTCTCTGGCACTCCAGCCCTAGTAAACAGAAATATAAAGACATGGTCACATTAAGTGATGAATTATAAAATAACATCATAATCAACAAAGATGGAAGTAGACTTGGTCGTTTCTGATGTTGGGCAAACACTACAGTTTAGTACACAACAGTTCCATTCTTCTATGCATTACAGATACAGAATAGTGCTTTCATTGGGAAGTATGTTACGTAATTTCATCTGAATTGGATTGCGGGTTTTCCTTTTTTCTTTATTTATTTTTTATTCACTGACCATTCCCATAGTGATGGAAAGAGGGGGAAAGTTCTTTGGCTATAGCCCTGGCCATACGACACTCCTCCAGGGCTCTCTGTGCGACTCCCTCTGCAGCCTCTGCCTTTCCTCTAGCATGGCTCATCCTGAAGAAAGTAAGAAAGTTTGGTTCAGTGGTAAGAAAGTTTGGTTCTCACTTGATATTGATCGTACTTTCCAATTTTTACCCATAAGTAAGCTGGTATTTGGTTTTATTCAGTTGTGTCTTGCTGAAATGGTCATCTCTGTAACACATTCTAGACCCTCCATAATTGTGATTAGAATTGCGCTCTTATGTGAGACATCATTACATCTTACCTGGACAATGCAATCTCAGCCTTTTGCTTGGCTATGTCTGCAGCTTTCTCGGCAGCCTCCACAGCACGATCCACCTTTTCACGGATTTTGCTGGTACGGAGTGGTATTAGGTTTTTCCGCTTTCCACTCACCAGAACATTTTGCTTGTATTTTCCCTCTTCCTTTGTTCCATCTGGAAAGGTGGTGCAGCCATAGCCATGCCGCTTGTTTCCAAACCACTCACCTTCATAGTGAAGTCCATCAGAGCGATGACTTACACCCCACCCTGATCGCATGTCATTCCTCCATTCGCCAGCATATGTTTCAGTGACAGTGGCATCCACGCTGCCCCCTGCCTCTGCTTCACCTAAGCTGACGTTGGAGTTGATGTCTGAGGCAGCTGAGCTGACTGTGCTCATACCTGCCTCGCTGCAGAAGGAACTCTGCTTGCTTAATTGGCTGGCCAAAGAGCTCTTGGACTCAGACCTCCTCAGCTTCAAACCACTCAGTATGGACTGTCGGAAACGGCCTTTCCTCTTCCTGTGCCTGTCCGCTTCACTGTGAGCACAAAGTACAAAGCCACTACGTCCCACTGGGCTGCCAGATACCCCACTGACACCAGAGCCATCTTCTGGAGTGGGGGCCCCTTCGCTGTGATCGGATCGTAGGGAGTTTATGGAGGTGCACATAGGGGAGAAGATGATGGCTGCCATGCCATAAGGCACACTCTGTCGCACTCCATAGCCATGACGCATACCACTCAACCACTGGCCCTGGTATGTGCCTGTGAGAGGAACAGGGATAGAGCAAAGTTCATATCATTATTCAGATGATTTGTACAATAGGGGTAAAAGGCCCTTTTGATTACATTTTGTGCTGTCAATGTTAACGCGTTAATAACGCGTTAACGCAAATTAATTTTAATTGCACTAATTTATTGACGCGCGATTAAAACACCGCGCATTTTCTGTGTGACCCGTAGCCTAGCCCGTAGTTGGAGACATGGAGATGCACAGTGTTGCCAATTTAGCGGCTTTGCAGACCCCTTTAGCCCCCTTTAAGTTGCGATTAATCACGAGTTAACTCATGACAATCATGTGCCCTATTTCATTTCATTCCAAAACACTAAATGATAACAAATAAACACCACTACGTTTTCCTAAACACCTATTTGGATCTCAAAATCTTCCTGATTCATGAGGTCATTGTGCATAATAACAAAAAGTTAATTTGAGGTCATTTAAAAATTTGAAGTGATTTTTAAATGTTGGATATGTATCTTGTAAGACTTATTACATTTACTGTATATGAGACAAACAACAGATCTATAATTCTATAGTTTCTTCAATAACTGTTAAAAAGTGCTGCTGTAAAAATACCCACCATGGTCAAATGGACCACAACCACAAATGGAATGGATAATGGAAATTCATTTTGTGTCTGTATTTTTTTTTTACATTTTATTATTATTATAGCTCAAAATTATTCACTGTACATTTACTAAAATCTGAAAAAAAAAAAAATTATTAAATGTCAAAAGTGACAGAAATGAACAGCAAATATGATACAATTTGTAGTATTTCCTTATTGTGACATCTTTTTCCCTGTGACCCTTGCTGCAATATTTGCATATTTTATTAATATTTGTTCATTTTCTTAAGGGAGGCTTAACCTTGTTGTATCATATACATAATGAAGCCATTACAGAGCTCACTGTTAGTCTTTTTAAAATAATGCCAAACTGTGTCATGTGACATCCGTTTATGTATCTTAAATAAGTAGGTGCATAAATAAATATTCATTTCATATAATGTCCTGTTTCAAAATACATTTAAAAAAAATTAAATATGCTTTTTGTTTGGGCTTTTGTTGTTGTTGTTGTTGTTGTTGTTGTTGTTTGTACTCTGCTTAACAAGTTACTAATTCTAAAGTCGCCGCTTTTGAAACGCATTAAATAAAAATAACAACAAGTAAATGCATGTCCAATTAGAGTAACTATACACATTCACGTTTCTATTTCAAGTGACTTATGTTACTCGGTTAGACATTAGGCTACATGATTTTCTAAACTAATTTGGAACGTTCAAGAAAAGGTGAGATCACGTTTTCGAATAAATGCGAAGCTTTATGTTGTTACAGTGACAGATTGAAATGTAACAGATGCTGCGTCGCGATAGTAACTGTCCAGGGTGCTGAAATGTTTGACATGAGTTATCTCGCTATTTTTGGGTGGTTCGGCAAAATATTACAGTCCTGTTTAATCAACGAGCGAAATAGTTAACTACTGAATACAGGTCCATCGTATTCTGCTTTGGATTTAATTCTAACCCGATCTAAAAATGGGACATCTGTCGTGTAATGCGAACGTAAACGTTTGTTTCTGTTTCCCAAATAATCTGTTCTAGTGTACAAGGACATGATTCATGCCCAAATCACACTATTTTCCGCATTAATCTCTGTAACACGTCAGGAAGCGGATTACACAAGAATGTGAAACAGCCAATCAGCGAGCACAGCGAAGAGTCTCTAGTGACATAATGACCTGCTGTCGGTCGGTTTCCATGGTAATTTACTGTACAGAGGCGTCTGTGCTTCAGATACGCGTGGTAAATTAGTTCATACAGTGAAATTTTATGCTTTAAAGCACATGCTGTAGAGAGGATGTTTTAATTATCATTTTGCTATTATTTTCTGTAAGCCTAAAATATGTTTCATAACTTCTCTGATGCAAAGCAGTCTCCCTATTAGACTACAGTGTTATATAAGTGGAAGTAGAGCTTTCTTTTAAAACACTTTCTATTTTCCAATGCTGTTATTTCATAGACTAATTCCTGGCTGTTTTCTCCTCCGACTATGCAAGTGCTGTTTCTTATCAACTTACAGATCATATAATATAAGTTGCTACTTGCAAAGATGAGTGGTTTTCCACTGGTTTTCCTTCAGGCATCTGCCAAATTTAACTAGCTTCTACCAAATGACTGATGAATGTGTGCCAAAATACTGTAGGCTTGATTGGAAGCACAGACTTTGACATCAGCTGAACAACTTCCCAAAGATACGGGAAGCATTTTAAAAGCACATAGGCCATTTACCACGGTTAGTTAGTGATTTAACCGGTACTTTCCTGTTACCAGAACACAGCAAATACTTTTAGAATCTGACCTCCGTCCGAATAGGTCTCTGAGCCGTATCCATCCTGTAAGCCGTTGCTCCAGGTGCCTTCATAACGAGAACCGCTTGTAGTGCTTTCCAACTTCCCGTACCTGCCTTTGAACCCTTGTGTCCATTCCCCCTTGTACTCCCACCTCCCTTTGCTCTCCACTCCAATGCCATGCCTCTTGCCCTGCGCCCAGGTTCCTTTGTAACTGTTCCCACTGGGCCAAGTGTAAACTCCAAGAACTTCGAATCCATGGCTCCAGGCCCCCGCATACTCCCCCTGGCCCTGGGGACCCGTGCAGACCCCTCGGCCATGCGCCTTGCCCTGCTCCCACCCTCCACAGTACGACCCCCCATCATCAAAGTCAAACCTGCCTCCAGTGGACATGCATGAAACAGGTTTTGGCAAATCTTTAGAATGTCAAGTGGAAAAATTGTAATTGGCGAGCAAAAAAGGAAGACTGCGATCAACTAGACAGGAAGTGTTACAGCAATATTCCTCCCGTCCTTCAAGTAGATTTTGAACGTATAGAAAAAAACAGTGCTTTTAAGTCCAGACGATTTAAAGGGGTGAAGAAGAATCTACCAGGCTACCGTCCTGGTGTTATAGCTCCTGCCTGTTTGTGCATGGCCTTTGGTAATGGATGTCTTTATTGTGCATGCTACTTCCAACGGGCATGCAGATGGTGAGCTTCTCCCTTCCTCTCTGCACGGTCCCAACAGGCTGAGGCACACAGCCGCGTTCCGCGTTTCCTGCGTGGAGATCAGCAGGCAAACAAGGCCTAGTTTTTTTCCACAGCCAAAGAGATCCACACAGCAGCAGCATTGATACACTCAATCAGACATTACACGGCCCCCAAACATACCGCTCCGGCTCACAAAAATGCAAAAATGCGGGTGAGCATCCATAGCCTCAAAGCATGGATGGTGTTTAGGCCTCCCTCTAGATCATGTTTTCCAAATAAAATGACAGTATTTCCTCGCTTATGTGTTAAATGAGATCAGTCTGGCACAGCATTTTTCCTAATGCTGCTCCCTCTCGCTCTCTCTTTTCCCTTCTGCGCTCCTGCTGTGGTGTAGAGGTGAAGCTTCTTTCCTGGAAGACTGGTTAAAAGCGTCAAAAATCGGTTTAGTCCTGCTCTTTGGTCCTCTCCTCCTTCATGTTTACGTGCATATTTAAAGGTGGGTATCCATGATGGTCTGAAGCCATATGATGCTGAGTGTCTCTAGAATATGCTCATTACAGGACTGTTCCACCCCAACCCATTCCCCTCCCCCACTCATGCTCTCCTTGTTGTTCTTAAAGGGATAGAGGCTAAGAAAGTCATATGCATACAATAGCTTGCCTAATTACCAATTTCCCTTATGATACCCTCTAATTATATCTGCATAACAGCATCATGTTATTTGTTTCTCAGGGCTTCAAGAAACATTTAATAAGAAATGCAAATATATTATAGATTCTCATGGCATTTAAAATGCAATAACCAGTGATACGCTAATTGCATAAATAGATTCTTTTGAAGCATGCTCAACACACATAATCAAGTTAAAGTGATATATATATATCTTATATTTAATATAAAACAACTGAAAAGTTGGATGAACTGCTAATAACTGACATGCACATTCTTTTTTTTAAAAGTGCATGTTATGACTTAGACCTTATTTTCTGGTATCAATGCATTCTGTAGGAATGCATGAAAAATAAATTATTTTATACATAATTTTTTTCTGTTTTCGAAGATACTTTCACCTTTATCAGAGAGAAAAAATAGATGTATTCTTGCAACAGTTTTTAAATTTATGCTCATGGGTACAAATGTTTAAAGGCCCTCCTTCTTTATAGGTTATGCAATATGCATATGCCTAAACAGCACTAAAAATCAGATACTGAGCTAAGATCAATATTCATTAAACAGCCTCTAAAATTCCATTTTGGGTGCTGCCTGAATTCTGTTCTTCACTGGCATTGTACGCGAGCATGATGAGCGCTGTTTGCGTGAGAAAAAATATCGGATTATTTGACACTGGCCTTTTAATTAATGTATTTTTGCCCCACTTGGCTTCTATATACTATCGCGAAAGCTTTCACTTGGATGAGTCCTTAAAAAAGCCAGTAATTGAAACCTTGATATACATAACAGTATTTGAAAATATTTGACATGCAGGCAGATGGATGCAGAGGGCTTGGTAATAAAATTTTATTTTTGTTGTTAGAAATTGAAAAATATCATTATGTAGCTTGGTCATTTATTTTATTAGGTACATTCACCATTTGGTAGTAGTTTGTTAAGCCTGCTGGTTTTGGAGCAACATTGCTAACGATATAATAATGAATTAGATCCAAGTACACATTTTTGCCATTGGCAAGGAACATCTGTGCTTCCTCTACTTAAAAAATGAAAACAACCTCATTGGTTCATTCCAATGGCGTCTAGTTGCAGGGGCCTGATGTATAAAATAAAAACGGCCACTAAAACGTGCATATAGGATTTCTGAATTCAATATTATTTAGGTGTAATTAGTCAAATGTAAAGAAAATGCATGTTTGACTGTTAAAAAATTGAGCTGGTGTCATTTACAGAAAAAACAACAACAACAAGTACTTATTTTCCTAAGTTAATTGAAACACTTACCATCTAGCTCATTAAGACTAAAATCCTCACATAAATCATTTAATGTCAGTCTTGGTTTATACTGGTTTGTAAAAAAAAAAAAACGCTAAGACAAGGCAAACAAATCCAAAACCATTATAAAAAGACATTATCAAAATGAATAGTTCACCCAAACTGAAAATTGTCATCATCTATTCACCATCATGTTGTTCCAAACCTTTTTGTTCACCTGGCCGTTGACTTCCATTGTATGGACAAATAAAACAATGACATTATTTGAAGGATATAAGGGTGAATAAATGATTTTTTTAGGTGAACTATCCCTTTAAGCAATGAAACTCTGCGGTTGCTCCATCTGGTGTTGTAAAAGGGTACAGGTTCCAGTTGCAAAGCGATACACCAGTGCAGGTTTCTTATCAGACTACCTAGGCACAGCTTTTGATGCTGCCATCAAGTGTGCCTCAACCACCTTCATTGAAACTATTTGTTCTCTGCTCCCAGTATGTTTTGTGGTTACTAATGGGGGTTGGGAAAAAATAATCAAATATTTATCACAGTTCTCTCAATAATGATAGCGCAGACAGAAAATACTGAAAAAAGTATTAAAAAGTCGTTCTACTTAAAAGGTCGAGAATAAAGGCATAGCCCATCATACATTTGAAGGATTGTCTTTTATCTGGACAATTATATACATTTCACTAAAACAAATGCATAAAAAATAATTTACAAAAATGAATTGTTCAGAAAGATTCATGAACTCAAGATTTCGTTGTGAATCAATGTAACAAATCTCTCACTGCTCTAACAATCAATTCTTCATGTACTGCATGTCATTAGCTTTAAGTTTTCATTCTCCAAATCAGTCCCACATACACTATTTACTGATGGTGATACACACAAGAAACAAATATCTGGCACGAGACATCAACTTTGTAGTTTTTAATTTGAAAAAAAAGAATGTTCGTCACAATTTTTTATTATTTTTGATTTCCACATGTGATTCATCTTTGCAGATTGTGTTAAATGGCATACAGGTTAATGAAAATGCTAATTCACTGACATTCTTTCAAAAGAAGTTTTGAAACAGTATTTCAGTCTTTCGTATTCACTATAGTTTTATCAAACAAAACCAAAACAAGTGTACTGAGACAATAGAGCTAGTTCCGGATTCATTCTCTGCTATTTACAACCATTTAGCAAAATAGTCTTTTTTTAAGTGGCACCAGTTACTAGTTTTATGTAACAGCAGTGGCTCTGGGCATGTGACCAAACGCTCAGTTCTTAATGGTTGGCCAGTTTTCTTCGCAGTGCAATGGAAAACAGATAACAATACCTGTACATAAAAAATGTTGCATATACTGCATGATTATGTTCATGTTGGTCTAAACAGACGCATTAAGTGCATTCAAATTATAAAGTTTATCACACTGAACTGTCTTATTCCTACTGTTGTTTTGAATTTGAATTTCACACAATGCGTTTGGAACTGAAGCCTGAAGGTTGGACACTGTGTCCACTTGTGGACAGTGCTTTTCTATATGAGCCAATTGTGATTGTCTAAAACTCCTCCCACATGAAAGGCAGTGGAATGGCTTCTCTCCAGTGTGCACTCTTTCATGTTTTACTAGGTTTCCAGACTCAGTGAAACCCTTTCCATAGTGTGAGCACTTTAAAGGTTTTTCTCCAGCATGGAGTCTTTTATGCCGCTCCAAGTCTCTGGCTCTCATGAAGGAATTTTCACATTCAGAGCAAACATGAGGCTTCACACCACTGTGTATTTTCTGGTGCTGTTTAAAATAGTCAAGCAATAGAAAACTCTTCCCACAAACACAGCACAAATAAGGCTGCTTGTTTGAATGCATCCTCAGGTTCTTCTCAGCAATGACTCCAATACAAATTCTTGACCACACTGATCACAGCCAAATGGCTTTTTGAGGCTTTGTGCCTGTGTGAAACCTTTACCACACAAATGGCATGAGAAAGGCCTCTCACCTGTGTGAATTCTTATGTGATGCTTCAGATGTCCTCGTTGTGTGAAGCTCTTCCCACATTGAGGACATGTGAACGGCTTCTCTCCAGTGTGAATTCTTATGTGACTATCAAGATTTCCTTTAGTTGGGAAACACTTTCCACACTGAGAGCATGTGTAAGGACTCTCTCTAGTGTGACCTTTTATGTGAATGTTAAGACTTCCTTTACGTGTAAAAGACTTTCCACATCGAGGACATGCGAAAGGCCTCTCACCAGTGTGGGATCCTATGTGCTCCTTAAGGTGTCCTTTAGATGTGTAACTCTTTCCACACTGAGGGCATGTGTAAGGCCTCTCTCTAGTGTGAGTTTTCATGTGAATATTAAGGTTTCCTTTCCGTGTGAAACTCTTTTCACATTGTGTGCATGTGAAAGGCCTCTCACCAGTGTGGGATCCTATGTGCTCCTTAAGGTGTCCTTTACACGTGTAAGTCTTTCCACACTGCGGACATGTGAAAGGCCTCTCTTGGGCGTGAATTTTAATGTGGACATTAAGGTTTCCTTTACTCATGAAACCCTTTCCACACTGAGGGCATGTGAATGGCCTCTCACCGGTGTGAGTTATTATATGATCCCTAAGGTGGCCTTTTTGAGTAAAAGTCTTGTCACACTGAGGGCACTTGTAAGGCCTTTCACCAGTATGAATTCTTATGTGATACTTCAGGTGTCCTTTTTGTGAAAAAGTCTTTCTACAATGGTGGCATGCAAAATAATTTTTGGCTTCTGTGCTTTCATGTGAGAAATCCTCTGAAGTTTGTGAACCACTAAAAGAGTTTTCTCCAGTTAAGGCATTGTGGGCTTCCTGATTCTCCTCCTTTTCATTCTGTGCTTGACATTCCTTGTTCGATTCCATCAGTTCTAAAATAAACATAGTAACATATCAAAAGGAAATTCAAGAGGAACAAATTTTAAATTAAAGCACATCTAAAAGTCAAATTTGGTAAACTGCCTGAAAGTAATTACTGAACAATCATAAATCAACACCAACCTTTTTGTTCTTCAGCCTCTTCATCATTCAGCATCACTGACGTCTTCAGTCTCTTCAACAAAATCCATCTTTACCACAGCGTTATGTGGAAATTGTTATTACACCACACTTGATTCCTGCTGGCTTGAACCACAGTGGCCTCTTTGATGGGAATACTTCCAGCATTTATTGGTGATTTGCTGTGGGAGTGACTTCACTGAAGATTGAGTTGTATGATTTTCAAACCAAAATCAAACCAAACCTGTGAAAATAAACAACCAAATCCTTTTTTAAACTGCCAGCTGTTAATAAACAGCAGGATGACAATTATATAAATCCCATGTCGGATTCATGGGCTAAAAGACAAGGCATATGCAGGTGTACCATGCACTTACCAATTTCAAAGTCCACATGGCATACAGATAGCTGCCACATATACTTGGACACATAGACTGAGAGAACAAGCAGGTCAGACGTGTCAGTGGCTAGTGGCACATCATGTTCCCTCAGTGAGAAAAACAACAGACACTGCATGATGTGAACAGATCTACTTCAACTCAACAGATCTGTTGCAATATCTGTGGGTGGATTGTCATTTTCCCCACGTAAGGAAGTTATCTTTGTTTATGAGGCCTGGCCTATATGAGAGGGAGAGATTCAACCTTCTCCATAATCAGCAGGTAGCATCGTTACATTTCGTACAAAGCATCGTGCAATTAGAGTAACTACATACAGTATGAACTACATGCACTACAGACATTAAAGCAGGGGTTTCCAGTCCCACTCATGCAGGGTCACCACCTCTGCAGGAAACTAACACTTCAGGGGTAGGACAGGACACTTTTTAGAGTTTAAGAGGACTTTTAATGTTTTCTCTAAACTGTTCACGGCCCAGAATTCTCAGCATTCTTAGCTAACACCTGCTGGAAAAACACCTGTAGTGATGTGGTGATGGTTTTATAATATAGACCTAGTTAAGCATTTTCTACAAACCTGTTGGCAAGGTATATTATGCTCAAGAATGTTATTATAACTACATCATCTCAGTATATTGCTGGTTATATTAAGGCATATTAAGGTAAACCTTGTTGGTTTTCTGTTTTGTGTCATGGGATGTATACTTTCTGAAAAGCAAAAAGAAAAAAAAGTTCTAAAAACCAGACTAACTGTTCGTCCACCATAATGCACACACTCCAGTGCTTGCACACAGTATCACGGCATCACCCAAGTAACAACTGATGTATTTGTTTCATGCATTCTCATTCTGATTTCGCAACACGACAGTAGAAGAAAAAACATGTGGGTACCATGTGGACAAAAATTCAACTTGCCCATTTTATCATGAATATCAATATACAATTTATAAATGGTATTATATTTAAATTTGTTATTCATGTGCGTTTAATCATAAACAGGTTGTACTTATTGTAGAACACTAAGTGCCTGTTTCCACCTGGTTTTAAGTAGGGGTGTAACGATTAATCGATACATCGATACGATGTCTAACCATACGATGCATCGATGCCACGCGTAAAATATCGATATCTATAGTATAATTAGGCACCTTTATTTTGGGACTGTCCACATTTTCACATAATGTCCATCTATGCATTACCGTCGACGCGTGCATTCTCGTTCAAACTCACATATCAGGACTCTATATAAGGACTGTCCGAAGGCACAAGGCGAGCATAAAAGACGCTTGGGATAAATGGCGGAACAGTCAAGGGCTGTGTGAGAAGTTTTCTGTACACACATCTGAAGCTCACACACACAGACAGTCATGTCTACACCGTGCGAGTACTAAATTGAGCTCTTTTCTGCTTTTTTGTCAAAATGCGTGTTTGGGCGAATATCCTAGTAAACGCAGTCGGTTAGGCATATGTCTTGACGTAAACAGTTGAGAAAGAAAGCGCATGTGTATCAGTAGCCTATATTAAATCCGTGTTTTAAATAGTGCTGTACAATAGTAAAAATAATTCCACAAATAGAAGACAACAGTAACAAAACACCAAATAAAACATCAAGGACAGTACCAGAAACCAGTGCCTCAACACACTGCAGTCTCAAAAGCTACACATAAAAAATGAGCCTTCAGACGTTTTTAAAAAAAAATATTTCGAGTAGGAGCAACTCTAATGTTGGAGGGAAGACTGTTCCATGGTTTTGGAGCCGCCACCGCAAAAGCCCAATCGGGACAACTGATCACAGCCAAATGGCTTTTTGAGGCTTTGTGCCTGTGTGAAACCTTTACCACACAAATGGCATGAGAAAGGCCTCTCACCTGTGTGAATTCTTATGTGATGCTTCAGATGTCCTCGTTGTGTGAAGCTCTTCCATTTGGCTGTGATCAGTTGTCTAATCAAAGAAAACGCTGTCAAAGAAAAATACAGGTGCTCACTGCTCCTGACTAAATAACCTTTGTAACATCAAAAATTATTAATCTATATTTAAGTTATACTGTGAAGACTGCAGTTATTTTACATTTGATTATTACATTTCTATAGCATACCTGCAATTTATTTTTAGACAGAGCAGAAGAACCTGAAAAGCACTGTTTATTGAATTTGTGTCTTTGTTCTATTGTATTTATTTTCTGCTATCTGTAGAAAAGCACTGAGCCCATAGCAGCCAGAATTGTTTTTCCATTTGTTTATTTTCTTTATCATTAAAAAAAAAAAAAAAAAAAAAAAAGTGTATAGGCCTATTTTTTGTTGTGAATGTCCCAACTGAGGTACAGGATGTGAAAATTTCAGATAAATGTTCATGTTATATATTTTGGTTGCATTTGTGAGTTAATAAAAAATGTAGATGGTTGTTTAACATAGGTATATAATCATCGATATACTCCTGTATCAAATCGAATCGTAATCGTATCATAGATTTTTTTGAGGTATCGGCAAATATCGTATTGCTGGGTCTGAGAATCGATATCGTATTGTATCGTGCCGAACCATCCGATTTACACCCCTAGTTTTAAGATGCTTTTCAACTGGTCAGCGCTAAATACAAGTTAAAAGGAATCTAAAACATTTTGTGATCAGATCACTGAAAGCACATACAGAGGTAGCTATAAATGCATGAGACCACACTGCATTTTTGTAGTGGAAAAATTATCCATCCTGAATTCATCCTAAACCACAGTGAGGCACCAACTATTCACTGCCCACCCACCTAAACACATCAAGCGGGACATGTTGTGAGAAAGTGTACCAAAAAAATTTAAAAATTAAAAATTAGAAATTTGCTGCAATGCAAATTATGGTGGAAATCGCAGCCGCCCTCCTTATTCCTTTTATTATACTTTTTTTTTTTTTTTTGTCTATACCTCTCCTTGAAATACTGCATCATCAAGTGCCACTGAAGGCCGTTTCAATTTGAAGGATACTTAGAAGGCAGCCTTCATTTCATGTCCTTCATTTGATGAATTTTGAAGGACTCATCAAGTGTATCCTTCACGCCTTCCGATCAGCAGTCCTTTGCACACATTCCAATTAACAAAAGAGAAATGGCTGAAAATGAGTCGGTACGTGGCTCGTTCAATTTCATTATGAAATACAAAACAAACATCTTTTTGGATTTGAAGGCATTATGTTTTGTGGTAAATTAATCACATAATGCTTAAACTACCCTTGATGTAAACCACTGGGAGAACACAGATTGTCATTTACTGTATAGTGTTGAAAAGAAAGTCAGCTAATATAAAGACTTTTAATATAAAGTATTTTTTTTTCTAAAATATTTTAATAGTAGTTTTGTGTTTTGACCACGGAGGACGGAAACATTAATGATGTTGCCATGTAGACTTAATAGATGGTTTCATTAAAGACCTTAATGCTGAGGAGGATAGCCTCAGAAGGACTGGTCTGGGAAAGACACATACTCACTAGGAGTTCACTTGTGATTGGATCCCTGAAAATGCATTTTAAAGTAGTTGGGAACAGGACCTAATAGGTTAAAAGTCCATACTAATGCACCATGCCATAGGATCTCTTATACAGTCTTGGCCAAAAATATCGGCACCCTTGGTAAATATGATCAAAGAAGTCTGTGAAAATTAATCTGCATTGTTAATCCTTTTGATCTTTTATTTAAACAATTCACAAAAATCTAACATTTCATTGGACAATAAGAATTTAAAATGGGGGGAAATATCATTATGAAATAAATGTTTTTCTCAAATACAAATTTTGACCATGACTGTATGTGTAACTGAACATGGTGCACCAGTCTGAAGAAATCTAAGATTGTAATAGAGAAACCATTAAAAATTTTGTACTGTTTCTTAATTTAATAAGATGACTCATATGGACTACTTTTATAGTACATAGTCTTTTTTTCGATCTTGACAGCCTGCTGTTGAAAACTGACATTCTATAGAAAAAGAGTTGAATAAACTTTCAAAAACACATGGAATAAATTCAAGAGATTAAAAAAAGTTTTAGAAAATGCGATGCAATGTAAATATCTCTGCTTCTAACGTATCAATGTTCTTTACTATTATATCAATATTTGAGCTACTTAAAAAATAAACAAATATTAGAACTGCACATAAAGCAATACAATATTACTTCCACGTTCATTTAACATTACTAACACAAGACGGCGCCGTAAAATTGCCGGAGCACATTTGTAATAATAATAATAATAACAATAAAAATAAACCACGTTAAAATGTTTTCTATCCATTCATGCACCTAAAATCACTGAAAAATACTCACCTCCTTTGCTTCCTCTGATTGATAAACAGTCCGCGGCGCATCCGTAGTGACGTCACAGCGCGATACAGAAAAGCAAAAGTAAAGTCCGACTTTTATTTAGCTTATAGACAAAATCACAAAATACATAAGAAATAGTTAAATTACCAAAAAAATGTGTTTTGTTAAAATACAAATATATAACTATTAAAATATGGAATCTACCAATGAAAGTTTTACATGTAAGTTACCTCAGATCTCCTATAACGTTATACATCTCAGTTCATGACCTACCTAACCTCACCTATACTAGCTTTAGCTTGCAAGTCTATTTGCATACACGCTGTACATCGAAGATAATGAAGAATTAAAGACTTTTAATTTATATTTTTGACTAATTATCGACAATTAAATGTTTATATATTTTATTATCCATTATCCATTCAACAAGAATGAACAAGCTGTCATCAGAAACGCTCCATTCGCGACATCCAATCGTAAGTACTGTAGTAATTACGCATTATAAAGTTTGAACTCAAATCATTTATATATATATATATATTTAAAAAAAAAAAGGGATTTAAAAGCCTGTAATAACCATAATATAGTCATGTTGTATGGATATAATATATTTTAGTGCATACATGGGTGAGAATGAATGGACAAATTGCGTTTTTCGTCTGTCATGTAATTTGATGTAAACTCCATTATGTCTGTTACGGTAATAACTGCGTCACCAGTCTGCCTCTGGCTGTTCCTGTATGTTTTTATTTACCACTGCAAATTCGCTGAAATAATGTATGCCTTTTGACAAAGTAGGAGTCTAGCCTGAGTCCATTATGCTGTACCTAAAAACGGGTCTAAATGTGTGCAGATACTGTTTTACAGATAAATCTTTATGGAGAAGAGGACTGTCTACTACTGAAAGTATGTTCTTGTTATTGTTTCTGCTGTAGCTACTTCATGTTACACATGCCAGTGTCATTGGTATACACTCATTTATACACGAATGATGAATTGCTGTTTCTGCGCTGAAATAATATTTGTCTTAGTCTTGTTTTCGAGTTAAAATATCCAAACATCCTTAAAACTAAAAACAATAATGTATGTTTACCAGAGAAGCAAAGCGTCCTAAAAAAAATAAAATAAAAAAATGCATGCTATTTTTGATGTTTGCAAAGTAGCTTATTTTTGGGTGATTAGTCTGTAATGCTGTTGGAGGGAATCTTACAATTATGCTTTTCCTCAGATCTGTCAAGGACAAACCTTGCCCATCAAAAGATATTGCCACATATCCCTCATGCACAAAATGGTGCTGTATTTCTTTCACAATTCCTTTATTGTCCGTAAGTATTGTTTTCTTTTCTTTCTTTCTTTTTTTTTTCTTCCAGTTATGATCCCAGAAATTCCCCAGTGATTTGAACGTTAATCTGACATTTTGACCTGATAGAGCTGCCTTCATAAGATGTGGTGGCGTAAGAGGGCTCTTCGGAGGAGGCCGTGGCAACGTTCACCAGCAGACTCTGGAGGACATTGCAGAAGATATCAGAGAACGCAAGTTCAAAAGAATTGTGGTGATGGCAGGGGCGGGTATCAGCACACCCAGTGGAATCCCAGACTTCAGGTAAAGAACGACTCATAAGGGCGGTTGTCACCTAATCCACCTTTGAGTTGGTTGCAACTTCTCTCAAATCGTATTTCTCCCACAGAACACCCGGCAGCGGTCTTTATGACAACCTTCAACAGTACAATCTGCCCTATGCTGAAGCCATATTTGAAATAAATTACTTTCATCACAATCCAACCCCTTTTTTTGCTCTTGCCAAAGAGCTTTATCCTGGTAATTACCAACCCAATCTGACACACTACTTCGTTCGCCTGCTTCATGATAAGGGACAACTACTCAGGATGTACACGCAAAACATTGATGGACTAGAGCGAAGTGAGTAAAGTTCTTTTGTCTCACTAACTAACGGTAAAAATATGTTTTTTACCATTAGTAATTTTATATATAGATCAAATTCCGAAACTGTATTTGAACTAAATTACGATAAATACTTATACAAAGGGAAACATAAAAATGTACATTCTTTTTTTATGATTATTTTACTTGACATGCAGAACGTGGACTGATGCTCAGAGAGGCATGCTGTGTTGAAAAGCTGCTAACAAAGTAATTAATTGACATAATGTTCTCTCTTTTAAAATGTGAATGAGTGTAAATATCAAGATTATCATATATGTCTAATGGACTGAAGTCTGTCAGGTAAAACAAGAGCCTGTTGATACAATTTAGTCAATCTGGTATTAATATTCTTATTTTTATTCAACTGGCTCCAGATTCATATAATGATTAGGCTATTTTAATGAAATATGTTATTTATTATTATCAAAAAGTCTAGCAGACTCAATGTTTGTGTAAATCATTTATAAATGTCACTGACCTTTCATTGATTTCAGTGGCTGGCATTCCCCCAAAGATGTTGGTGGAGGCACATGGAACATTTGCCACGGCCACATGCACAGTTTGCCGAAGGGATTACAAGGGAGAGGAACTCAGGGTAAGTATGTGTCGTTGAATTGTGGTTTTGAATTTTTTACACCTGGAACTGCACTTCAAATAAACTCACAACTATCTCATTTCTAAACAAGCATGTCACAACCTGATTCTGACAGAATAGTTTTTCACTGTGATTTGCTTATGGTATGATTGTTGTAATAATTAATTAAGCTCCTGACTTATGGCTGTCTCTCATTAGAATGATATCATGGAAGGAACAATACCCAAATGCCCTACTTGTAAAGGAATCATCAAGCCTGACATTGTGTTCTTTGGTGAGGAGCTTCCTCAGCAGTTCTTCACCTACCTGACAGACTTCCCGATAGCAGACTTACTCATTGTCATGGGAACATCTCTTGAGGTGAGGAAAAGCTGCTGGATCTGTTAATGAGCTTTTTGTAAAGCTTAGCTCTGGATTTGTACCCACTGAACAAATGCAGTGTGAGACCAAGTCCCTTTAATACATTTAAACCCATTAGTTGCCGTATTTTATGAGTCTGTGGGACACGTCTGGTTGGTCTACACTTAGTCACTTACATAGTTGAGTCTTTAGGGGCTTTCGCTCCACAGGAAGGTTTTCGTAGTTTCTCTAACTATTGGTGGAAGTACCTGCTTTTTGACACATTCGCACTCCAGGAACTGGGAATGATTTTAGTTTATTGGAACACTTATTTGGATTGGACTAAATTAGGTCCTACTTCAGAGTAGGGTCTAAACCAGCACAATAGGAACTACTAGTGACGTAAGTTTAAGTTGATCGACTGACACATGCCATACAAAACATTGGGACCGCGGTTTTTAAAAAGCCTTGTAAACACACAATTTACATATACTAACTCCACAAACTAACTCCATGAAGAAGGAAAATAGAGATAGATAGATCTCCATGCATCTAAATGCATCTGGAAATAGAGGAGGACAGAGAGTGAGCTGCTGTGGGAAAGGTAGTGTATGCATGTCAAACAGAATAAGAATGCAATTCTGACTAAAATTTACATTGCACTACAATATTTCTTGTTCGACAAATGTATGCGACAAGTTGTATTTTATGAGAGCAGTAACAGTGATTATTGTAATGGAATATAAATGTAATATAATTATTGTTTAATTAATTCATGTTCAGATGAGTGAATGTGCGTATTCCTCGTATGAGTTTTAGATTTAGTCTGTGTTTTTGTTTTTTTAATGAATTTTAGTGATTAAAATGGTTTTAAAATGGTATGCAATTAGTTGTTGTTGTTTTCTGTTTGTTTGTTTTTGGTTTAGAATATAATGTTTATATTTTAACCTTTTTTTTTGTTGCACAATGTATAGCATAGATACATTCACTATATTTGTTTTCATAGCCTTCAAATTGATCATTGTTTGGAGGACAATAGTATTTTTTAAAAATGTTGGATTAAAATGAATTGATTTTTATAAATTAAAATGAGTAATTTAGTCATTTGGAATTTTCCAAACAATTAATCAAAGAAATAATCAACAAATAAATTGATTATCAAAATTATCATTAGTTGCAGACCTAGTTAAAATATAAATATCAAGATTTTTAAATTTATATATGTATATATATATATATATATATATATATATATATATATACATACATAGGTGCTGCAGTTAATATGAAGACATAAAAATGAAACAATTAGACAATAATTTGAAATGGTTGTGATAGACGATATAATCTGCAGATCATTTGCAAAAATAGACCTTGTGTTCTGGAACTACATCCCCAGCAGATGTCACTGTTGGGTTATCTGCTTACTGCTTTCAAAAAGGCCTATTTTCTGATTTGTTAGGTGGAGCCTTTCGCCAGCTTGGCTGGTGCCGTGCGTGGTTCAGTGTCACGGCTTTTGATAAATCGAGATCTTGTGGGGCCGTTTGCTCGGGGGTCCCAACGTCACAATGACGTGGCTGAGCTGGGTGACGTAGTTAGTGGCGTAAAAAAGCTGGTGGAGCTCCTTGGATGGAAGCAGGAATTAGAAGCCCTAATGAATGTTGGCGGAGACAAGGTAAGTTTCAATCAATCTCTGTTCTTACATATATAAATCATATGAGTAGGTGCATGTAGATTAGTCTGCTGTACTCAGCAGAACATTCATAAAATTCTGTATTCTACAAGAGTTATGAAGAAATACATTTTTTATGCTCCTCTTGCACCATTATCTGTCATATTTCATATACCTCATTTGCCAGAATGTTCTTCATGACTTTGATTTTAAAGACTGGTCCAATTTAATAACATTAATAACATTTACAAAACAGCTTGAAGCTGCTTTACTTATCTTTAAGTGTGTTTAATGTTTCCTTCTTTGTTAGGAAATAGTCTATATAAATTTTTATTCTCATTTCAAAACCCCCAAAACTAGAGGTATCTAAAAATGTTTCCGTCCTTTTCTATAGACTTCAGTGAACAAGGAGGAGTGAGCAACCAAATTTCCTCCTGACATGGGATCTGGAGATCGAGAATAGAATTGATTGTGGGCCCTTTGGAAAGCCCAGTCGTCGAATTCTGCCTCAGTAGTGAGCATGCACTAGAGGGACAGAGTTTCAATTGTTGAAAAGGTGTGCTTGAATATACTGGGTTAAGCATGAATATCTAGAACTAAATAACTAGGTCACCTCTACATATTGCAGGTAATGTGGTAAAATAATGAATACAGTAATGTAGCTGACAATTAAAGATGCAAAACAAGAATTTAATCTCTGTTTGTTTAGCTGGCTGCTATCCATCATCTTAAACAAATTTTATGACTGTGGTGATATGATTAATTTATTCTGTATACAAATGGTGGTTCTGAGATAAAGTGAGTGGCATTCAGCTGGTCAGTTCATCTAAATGAGTTGGCCAGCATGAGGAAAAACCACCCTGATGAATAATAAAAGCTTTTTCTAGAATATGATTGGAGTCTTTATCTTATGTGAGTGTGAAGGATTTTTATCGTATTTGTCAAATGTATCAGAGCAGAAAATGTCAAACCGAGTGCCATTATTGTAAACAAAGATAGCACATACAAAACCTTTCACAAAAAAAAAAAAAAAATTGATAGACATACTCTTCAAGATCAAAAAACTGATTTAAACATATACAGATGGCAATACAGTGGAATATTTCTATTAATGTCATGACATGAAAGTGAGTAAATGATGACAAAATTTTAATTTTTGGGTGAACTATCCTTTTAAGAGACCTAACGATTTACATGCAGTACATATAAAGGTCAGAGTTATAATAGCAGAAGACAGTAAAGAGAACTTTCTACTGAAAAACACCAGGAAACGATGCCCAGTCTGCTTACCTGTGTGAACATGCCATAGTCCTGCTGCAGGGAGGCATACGGACTACAGATGATAAACAATTACAATGACAAAAAACTGCAATGTCTGTAAAGTAAGATGCCTGCAGTGCTACAAGTTGGACAGCTCAACAGCCTTGCAGTGGCAAACCACATGTAAACAGGCATCCCCCTGGACCTGTTCAAGAACTTGCAAGTGCCTTGGTGGAAGAGTGGAGTAACATCTCACAGTAAGAACTGGCAAATCTGGTGCAGTACATAAGATGCACTAGTTCACAATATATATATATATATATATATATATATATATATATATATAATGTTGATATTGTTAAGTGTAAATGTACTGTTACATGTGCCTCAACTTACTGCCCACATGTAGATTTGTCATTTGTCCAGTAAAAATAGCAATGCATTTTCTGGTTTGGTTTGTCATGCCATATAACTTCTTTACAGTATTTTGACATTGTTGGAGTGAAAGGAAAACAGAAGCTCTGTGCTCATCGCATTCGTAAACTGTCATATATTGACACACAATAAGGAAAATAGTTGCAGGCTGGTAATGCAGAGGACTCATTGTTTGGCTGTTTTGTCTGTTGAGAAGGTGAACTGCTCAGTTCATTGTGTCATTGTGTCACAGCGTCTGAGTATGCCAGACACTACCTCTCTGTCTAATTCAGTTCGGCCTGCTGGCTAGTGTTGCTCGGTACTATACAGGGTCTGGACGGATAAAGCAAACAATACCCTCAATTATCCGACAATTCAAGATGTCTAATGGAAGAAACAAAAAAATCCAAGTTTCAAGAAGCACATGATATGATATGATATGATGGGACAGACAGTCAGTGAAAACACCTGAGCAGAATGGTGATAAGACAGAATCTCTGGAGGTTAAGCAGAAGTCAAGCAGCAATATTTTGGATGCTCTCACTGGAGACATGTCGAATATGCAGATTGCAGGTTGTTATAAAGGAGGAGGCAGATTGCTGTGCCCTGAACAATGAGCTTATTAGCTTGGTTGTCGAAGAATGGCCTTATTTTGGCCTTATTAGACGACACTGAGAATGAAGCAGATAGACCTGTGTGACAATTGTCATATGTGGTCCAAAACATGATTAGCACACACACACAAACGTTCAAATATAGGCTTCTTGAGTTGTCTGTGTAGTTCTTTGGAAACATCTATTGGTTCGATGTGCCATCGCCTTTCAGGGTTCTTTGAAGTGAAAGTATAGAGATGGTTTTCTAAAGAACCCTAGAACTAGAATGGTTCTACAATGGCATCATGGCAAATTAAAAAGGTTTTCCTATTGGATCAGGCTTCAAAAACCTAGTACAGGGTGATACCACTCATTTGAACACAGCCGATGGCATCAACAGCGTGACCATCAAGTGAGATAGAGAGAAGTTTTGATATGAAAAAAAGAGCTCCATCTGGTTTTGATTGAGCTATAAAAGTAATAGGCAACTAGCTGATTTCAAGTTTTCTGACTACATATTATGTATTATTGTCTTAATAACTATTAATATATACATGTAAATGTTTTCAATAAAAGTACCATTTTATTTACAGTATGTATATATATATATATATATATATTTTTTTTTTTTTTTTTGCAAGAATCGGATAAACAAGGGGACCATTAGTTGGGAAGGACAGATGTTCACCAAGGCCATGGTTGTTCTTAATTCTCTAAGAAATGCCAATGTCAGGCTTATGGGAGAAGCTGCACTTGATCATGCAGACATTTTATTTATAATTCAATAAGAGAGGGGAAAAAAGAGACAAGTGGGAATTCTGCCCAGGTGTCTGATCCTTTTTTTCACCGCACACAGATGATGTGCTCAAAGAATAAATCTAAGTATGGTAAAATCCTTAGGGCTTTTCGGGAACTTCATTAAAATCTTTCTCGTGATGTTTTGGAGCCTTCACAGAGAGCCTTCAACTCACTAACATTACGAAGTCCTGTTTCAAATCTCTGTTAGAGAATCTAGTGACTTTATCACAAATGTCTCTTTACAGCAATATACAGATTCCATTTTCAGAAGAATGAAATCAAACTCAAAGCTATACAGGATCTATGTAATATTTAAAATACTTTACCAAAATCAAATGTATCAAAATATGCAGTGCTGTGCTGTTACTAAATCACAAAGTGTGTACATTGTGGTCTTTTAATTTAAAATATTCCTGCAGGCAATAGCATGTCATAGATCTGAAATATGCAATGCATTTTGTATTTTGTATCATTAATCTTAACTCAAACTGAGACATATTTTAAGAGCATGGCATATTTTAAAATGCTGCACAAATGTTCTAGGCACCACTGAGAATGTTTTGTTGCACTGAAAAGTCCACTATATATATAACATATGGATGTAGTACATGGTAGGCACAAACAAATAAAGTATTGGCAGCATTATTACAAAACAAAACAACAAAATTAAACAGTTGCAGTCCAGTTTACAATTGTCTTTAGCATAAATTATGGCATGTCTTATGCAGCATTTGGTGTATGTCAACAGCAGCGTGGAAGAAATCTTCTGAAGAACTTTCTGAATTCAGTGTTGAAGACAGTGTAGATAATAGGGTTCAGTGCACTGTTCACGTAACCCAGCCATGTCGCTGTGCTCATCAGGTCTGGAGAGATGTGACAGGATTCACACAAGGCTCGTGTAGTGTGAACTACAAAAAAAGGAGTCCAGCAGAAGAGGAAGACACCTGCGGGAAGATCACACATCATGTCTCATATTCATTAACGAATTAAAGCACAATTTGGTGCATTTTCTGAGAAACTACTAAACAAACCTTACATAAAAGAGTACAAAAATACTGTATGTTTAACACAAAACAATGAATTTTGCTTTGCTAATTAAGTTGTTTTTTATTCAAATAATTCCAGTTACTCGGCTTGTAAAAACAAGCAAAATGTTCACTTACATTAAAGGAATAGTTTACCCCCAAAAAATATTTAAATGACTTCATTGAAACTGATTTGAAGAAAGTTACCAATACATCACTTACCCACAAGTGAACCCTCTGCATGGGTGCCGTCAGAAGGAGAGTCCAAACAGCTGATAAAAACATTATAATAAACCAAAAGTAATCCACACGACTCCAGTCCATTAATTAACATTTTGTGAAGTGAAAAGCTTCATAAGAAACAAATACACCATTAACACATTTTAACTTTAAACTGTAGCTTCTAGCCAAAATATTAGCCCATCATTAATAATTCATAAAGCTTCCTCCAGTGAAAAAGTCCATCCCCTGTTGTCTTCACATCAAAATCCACTGACGTATTTGTTTAGAACCATTTAGGACTGTTTTTGCTTATAAACATTGCTTGATCTGTGCTTATTTCTAAATAAAGATTGATAAAATCAAGATTTATTTATTTTTTTTACTTTAGAAGGCAATATTATAGATAGAGGATTCATATTTTGTGTGGAAGTAATAATTTGAAGCTTTTCGCTTCACAATTCATTCATTAATGGACTGGAGTTGTGTGGATTGCTTCTGGATTGTTGTGATGTTTTTACCAGCTGTTTGGACTCTTATTCTGACGGCACCCATTCACTACAGAGGATCCATTGGTAAGGCAAAACTTCTCCAAATCTGTGAAAAACAAATTAATGAAAAAACAAAGTCATCTACAACCTGGATGGCCCGATGGTGAGTATATTTTTAGCAAATTATGTTTTTTTGGAGGGAACTATTACTTTATTAACTATTCACTTACAGTTGAAGTCTATATGGGCCAAAACATTGCACTGGAATAAATGTTAAAATCTACACTGTCAAGACTTTAACATTACATGAGATTAGTGTGATAAATTGTATTAACATTTAAGTAAGTGTCATGACCCTTTCTGGTCCAGGAAACCCATAAAGACTGCATGAGAAGTTCTGTTTACACACTTTACATAAAATCCACCAACATGAATTCCACATAAAACAGTATTTACATTACTGAAAGGACAACTTATATTACTTCACTGCTTAAATAACTCACATTTGTGTGTGCCTAATTAATACAAGTGCTTTCAACAAAACTAAAAGCAGCATCTTGATCTGCTTTTTAACCTTGTAGAATACCTGGTTCATTACTGTAAATGTGTTTTTTGTTTGTTGTTGCAAATTTGATGGAATTCAAAATGATTTTCTGTGATTGATGACAGCATGCCATAACAATCCCAAATTACTCCATTAATAGGCAGAACGTTGTAGTCAGAGTCCTGCTCATGTTCTGATAAAGCAAAAAAAAAAAAAAAAGGGGCAGTCCAGGCTCAAAATATTCATGAATGACTTTAAGAGCTCTGGAAGGCTTTGGATAACCCAGAAACCTGCAAAATCACGGCCATTAATTCTGCATTATGCAATGCTGGCATAATAAAGTCTTATGAAAGTGACCAAACTATGTCAAATCAAATGTTATGAATAACATGTGAGACAAAGCTACACATATAAATCAACCTCATGTATATTATAGATATTAATGTGCTCCTCCAGTGACCTCAGCTCTGCTGAATTATTCAAGTATAGTAATGGTATTTCTATAAATACCCAGTAAGAGTTAGAATAAGTTTCAGATCATCTGCATAACTTCAATAAGATGTTTCTGTGATGCAAAATAAATGTTTACAGCTACTCTCTGTAGCTTTAGGTCCTATGAATCCCCATGAGGTCATGTATAGTCATATTAAATGACATTTTTGACATGAATAAAAGGTGTTACCACATAAAGCACATTTAGGCTACCTGACAAACCATTTTACATTGCCTGGATATGTGATATATTGTCTGATAACTAATAAAACAGGATGCTAATTTCTTGATGCAAATTTTATATAGTTTATATAATTTTATACAGCAGAGAGTGGGGTAAGCTGTGTCAGTTTTCTTTAAAGGGATAGTTCACACACACACACACACACAAACTGTCATTATTTACTCATTCTCATGTTGTTTCAAATGTGTTTGACTTTCTTAGCTCTGTGGAACACAAATTAAGATATTTTGAAAAATGTCTGGGTTTTTAAGCAAGTTAAAATGGTAAAGATAAAACTAATGCAAAATTATACTTCATGATGTCTGCTATGAACAAAGATTACAAGAAAGCATAATATAATATAATCTAATAATATAAGGTCATAGAAATATTATAGAAATAGCGATACTTTTCCCTATGGATGAGCTATGATTTAATATAATGAACAGGATTTCAACAACAACAACATCAATAATAATAATAATGAAGAACACAAGTCTAATCTTTGCTATTATGTCTCTGTATTTATAAATGGTGGCCTGTAAATTAGGTTAAGGCACCAGGTGAACCATGACACCATAATTGGATAGAGGGATTTGCCTGTAGTTCATTTTATCTGTGTGTTCTGGGGAATTTCAACCTCTCTGGCAATTTCATTCAAAGTTTTGAAGCTTATAATTACCTGCATGCAATAATTAAACTGATTTGTTGATAAAAGTTCAGAAGCATTTATTAAGTTGTATTTTTATGTATTTTTCATTCTACTTTTTGAGCTCCTTAAATGAGTTATATATTATGTACTTTCAAGTCCAACAAGACTGAAACAAACAAACAAATACACCAACGCTTACCCACAACAACAGGTAAAACCCTCATGGCTTTTCTCTCCCTTCCATTGATCTTAGCCCTCTTCTTTCTCTGAGCTGGCCGACCATATTGAATTTCAGGGTAGGCCACAGTCTGAATGGGGCTGTTTTTGTACTCATGTGGGAAGGGGCAGACGGGCTGTGTGAAGTCGTCAAGCTCCTCAAGACTGGATTGGGCCAAGTCCCTCTCAATGACCCGGGGCAGAGACGCAGGCAGAGCCCCCAAGGGTGGGAGGGCGGCAGCCACTGCAGCATGCTGTAAACTGCGGCAGGCCCGGATACTGTTTTTCAGTTTGGCTTTGCGTGATTCTTCCCACTTGCGCAAACCATGGAAAATCCCAAAGTACAGTAGAAGCATAATGGGACATGGGATGAAAAAGGAACAGACAGACGAATAAACCACGTAATTGTTGTCTTCAAGTTTGCATTCTCTGGGGTCTCTCTGAGGAACATTGTTTATTCCAAAGATGACAGGAGACGCCACAGCCAGCGCCAACAGCCACGTAGCAGAAAGTAATAGAATCTGCCGATAGTCAACATGCTTCCTGTTGTAGTTAAGTGGTATGGACACTGCTATGAACCTGTTAACAGAATGCATATTGAAATTTACCATCAGGACACTATGATCATAACAAAGCCAAAGTTCAGACTCAAATGGTTCTCAAGCAGGTTTTTTTCAGGACCCAGATGAAACAAGAGTAAACAAGTGTGTCCTTTAAATTAAACAGGAAACAACTTATTAATGTTATCGTGAGCTGCATTGGCCCAACAGTATGCAAAATGAATGAATTAACAGGAATGCTGAAAAGGCATTGATATAAAAACATTGTTTTATAGAGTGTTTGGTTTCATGTGCTTAATAGCCAATAATTCACTGCACAAAATACATAGTGGTTACCAGAAACCATATTTAAACTCGCTGCAACAGAACCCATATTTAAATTGGTCTGGGTCATATTTTCTTTCACTTGCATAGTTTTGTTCATGGACTTTGATGATGAGGGCATGTCACGCATGTTTAACGTCTGCCTAATTTGGCCAGCTTCTAAGTGAACAATCAATTTGTGCCAAAACGGGACACATTGCCTTTGACATCAACAACAGAGGACGTTAAGCATTTATTCAGATGCATTTTTTAATTTGCATTTAGAATTGTTATTTTCCTATCTGCTATCAGATCTGTGGCCCATTTTTGTGTCACGACTCACCTGTTGAGAACCACTAATTCACAGAATATTGCACATCTTAGCTTTCTTTAATAAAAATACTCAAAGAACGCTGTGTCCAACATTGATATGATGGAATATAGTCTTACGCGCAGCAAGAATAAGCTTCAAGACCAGCATGACCTGTTTCTGCAATCCCGATTAGATCAAAATAATATGCTAAAAACTGATTATGCAGTCTGCATTCTTTCTCAAGAAAATGCCTGAGGGCTCCCAAAGCAACTTTTCTCATTGCTCAGGAAAAGTAACGCTATACAAAACATCAGGGATATTTGACTGAAATTAAAATACAAACCTGTCCACACTGATTGCACAAAGGTTGAATATTGATGCTGTGCAGAGCATTACATCCATGGTCATTAATCCATCGCAAACAGCCATATTTAAGGACCAGACACCACCTTGAAACTGGAAAGATAGATTTATTGTGTCAAGGAAGAGTTTTAATGAGCATTTAGAAGAAACTGCACACTTCCTCACATTGAAGAGCATATTCGATTCATTTCGAATAGGTAACCAACTTTTTTGGATATAGATTCAGACTGTCCTTGATTCTCTAAACTAACCTAATGAGCCTAACGAAGCCACAGCTTGACTGATTTAATGTGATGGCAACTTGAGGATAACAAGATAAGTGGCCTAAAACCTAAAAAGCTTGAGAAAGGTAGGCTATTCAAATTAGGCTATTCTAATCTAGGAGCCTATGTAGTAACTCTTTTCAAATAAACTATCTATCTATCTATACACACAGTATAAACATAATGAATAAGTTACATTTGTCATTTATTATAAATTAGAATGCAATCGTAATCATATCTGAAATTTGTCAGTCACACTAGGCTACACTACCTAAAACGGCAGTGCTCATTCATTTCTGATACACTGTTGTACAGTATTTTGAGATAAAGAAGACCTATATGCCTTATAAAATGCACTGTTTTGTTTATAATATATATTTGGGAACTTAAATTACACTGTGAACCTCTCATTATATGTCTCAGACAAACAGTATTGCGCTTAAACACAACACTTACCTCTGCATAGACAAACAGGGGTAAAACCAAAACTGCCAACAGCAGATCTGCCACAGCCAAACTCACTATAAAATAGTTTGTCGTTGTCTTCAAGGCTTTTTCCTTGTAAACACTCAGGCACACAAGCACATTTCCACAAATGATCACTATGATGAGTAAAACCCCAAATATGAGAGCAGGAACATTGTAGGTAACGAGCTCGGGCTGAAGTGTGCTGTTCACGCTCGAGATATTCACAGACATTGTTCTTGATCCGAGCGAGAACGGCTTCTTCGGGGAAACTTTTCATAAATGTCTCATGTTGTCCTGTCCACTGTGGCCCATCTCTGCTCATCTTGTGTTAGTCAGAAGACAAGCCATGTATATCAGCAGCACAGCGCCGGATAGATGCATTGAGTAGGTCAGTCCATCTGCTGTCTCTCCTTAAATAACACAGTCCGATAATCTGGGAAAGTCGCGAGCTGTATTTCGTTTAAGGGGAGCTGCTGTCAAAATAAAACTTTTCGACGTTGAAAAAAAAGATAGTAGCCCCTCCAACCGCTTAACCAATGGAGACGCACTTGTCTTGCAGGCGGGCTGACGGTCGATGTGGCGCTAAGGGCGCTCATCTATTATGAGTGGCTGCAGAGCTGTTTAGACACTCTGTAGGCTACTGCCTATCAGTACTCGTCTCTTCCGTTATCATCCTGCCCATTTTTTTAATAGCTAAAAAGTCTTTAAAGACCTAACCTGTTTTCTGTTTTTCTGCCAAGTAGATTTTTACACAATTTACACATTTTTTAATCACATATGGAATTATAATACATTTAGCTATTGAAAAGACCCTTAGATTTCATTTTTTTTATTTGTAGGTCACATGTATAGGGGAGACTCACACTTGTTCAGTGAATATTTCTCAGGGTAGGTTTATTTTTTGCAGTCAGTTCTTGTACATGTAGCCACATACCATAAAGTATGCTATTAATAGCATATACAAAATGAATCGAAAAATCGCACTCTTATTGCAAGTGGCCTAATTTGCCATTAAACAGCCTACTGCATGCAGGATTATCAGCTAAAATAAACAGCTAAACAATTATTATGAAATACAAATTTAATTCACTTATGAAACAGTAAAAATGTACAGTGTATGTTTTGACCAACAAAAATGAAAATGAATAAAGTTTAAAATTTGTGAAGACTTTCACTAGGTAGCTATATAAACAAAAAGAGCTGAAATATTCTTCAAAACTTTTTTTTTTCTGCTGCAGAAGAAAGAAAACCAAACACGTTTAACCTTGTGAAAAATAAGTGTGGTTAATGGTGTTGAATGTGCACTTCTACACTCTCAGAAATAAAGGTACAAAAGCAGTCACTGGGGCGGTACCTTTTCAAAAGGTACACTTTTGTACCTATTAGGTTCAAATATGTACACCTTAAGTACTAATATGATCCTTTAAGGTACCAAAATGGACCCTTTAGGTACAAACATGTACCTTTTGAAAAGGCACCGCCCCAGTGACAGCTTTTGTACCTTTATTTCTGAGAGTGTACTTTAAATCTTAAAAGAACATTAAAAAGCATACTTGCAGATAATATTAATTAAATAAAAGGCCGCTTAAGTGTAATTAAAGAGAGTGTAGTTTCATTGCACACTAACATACTAAAACACATGTGAAAAGCTTGATGTAACTGTTGTTTACTCAGTTACATTAAAAGTTTATACATTTTAAATGTACTAAATTTCAACTTCATCCTTACAAATGTGTAATTACAAATATCTTTAAATACATGACATTTCAATTGAAAGTATAGGCTATTTTAGTTTACCATATATGCTTGTCAGCATATTCGACAGTACATTTTAATTATGCATGCTTCAAAGACAAAAGTAATTATAAAATGACATAAAGATGTACTTAAATTAAATGTACTTAAGTTATTCTTAACTAATTGTATTTAAAATTAATTTAAAATATAATATATTTTAATTTTAACAGTTAACATACAGTTAAGTGTCCAAAAACATTATATTCCGTTTGCACTTAAGTATAATTCTTATAAGTATTTCTGTACTCATTTTATAAGTATGTTAAGTGTATCTTTTTCATGAGGTTATAATGGCATCAGGGTGAGGAAATGATGACAACATTTGAACTATGCGAACTTCCCTTAACTCTAGATTAATGTATTTGTTAACCCTGGAATAAAGACCACTTTTAACTATGAAGTCTTGCTCCAATTCAGGGTTTGCACTGCAACTCTCAATTCTGATGCCAAAAGCATCCAGTGTGAATTACTAACCCAGAGTAAAAAATGAAAAGTGCAAAACCTGTATTAGCGATTTATCATCCAGGTTTCAAGATTTCACTCAGTTTATTTGTAAACCTACAGGTATGTCTTAAAAGTATGTCAACCCACAGTAATGCATAGAGTAAAAAAAAAAAAAAAAAAACTTGGTTGACCATCTGTTCTATTATTCATCAACATTTGAGCTTCTCCTTAAATTGCTTCAGCATATGTTTCCTCTGATCATACTGCCTGGGCCAAGGGGACTACATATAAGATATTAATTGAAGTCATCATTGTAATCACATGTAAGATGAAGGTCTGCAGTACAAGCGAGATGGTTTTAGTCTGAAGTGGTTTTTGAGTCCTTTTGAACTTTTTCCTCCAGGGAAAGTAGACTTCAAGCTTACACTCTTTGTCTGAATACTGGGACTGTAAAGAATACATCTTGTTCTCATATTTTCACCTCCATACGCTCAGACAGTAGGTGAACATGTAAAGTGAGAATAGCAATCTGACAGATTGTGGGGGAAGATAAAGAAGAGTGTAATTATAGCACGTAGTTCATTCAGAAGGGAAATAAAGTCTCAAATAACTCGTGGGTAACTTGAAGATGAAACCTTGAAACCTTCCTCAAGGTTCTAATAAAAATAATTTCCACTTTGTAATATGTATAGACTGCAGGCTCAGTAGTCTATAGAAAGTTCAACATATGCTGGTTTGTGTTTTTAAAATAAAGTTTGGGCTCTGAGAGACCCCAAGTTTTGTTTTATTTAATGTACTTAGAACAAGATTGGACACCACTGACACAGAGACAATTTTTTTCAAATTCAAAAAACACTGAAGCTAATTCATCTGAACTGAACTGATTATAGACAAATGGTTGCAATGTTCTCAGTGTTATATTATATTTGAAACCATATACAACACAAATAAAAGCAATGAATCTTCACATGCTAAGAATAAAAGATAAGCTTAGTGTGTCAGACTGACCTCAAGCAGAAACATTGCTACTATACTTTTCATAAAATGTATGTCCAATACCAAACAACAGTGGGTTAACACTATAATAATATCTGCTGATTGCTTAGGTCAGAGTAACTTATTTAAAGAATTTGAAAGGAAAATATTTTCAAAATGACTATTTTTATATATACAGCTTTGTGGGAAGAAAGTCAATCTCAGAAGAAAAACAGGGTTAGAAGGCATTCCCTAGGCAAATAATAAAAATAAAAAATTAAATAAATCAAAGCAATAACATTTTTAACATACACTATATTGGTATGAATTCTGTATAGTACAGATTATAAAACATTTTATTAAACTTACAAGCATTAATGACAGATATATCATGTGTTATTTGCATGCCTTTATGTGATACAGTTAAGGTCAACAGTATCAAGAATAAGATGAAACACAGTTTAAAGCTTTGCATTCATGACTTTTGAGTCTCACATCATGCTAACACAGAAAGTTACTGTGTTATTATAGGCCTATATTATATCATGCCTTGTTATTGTTTTCGGTTCCTTTCATGATTGGCTTAGAATTTATTAAATCTTTGTGGTGTTTCATTTCTCGAGGCTTAAGGACATACCTGGTTTCTCAAAATGGCAAACATATACAGTACAAGGTCAAACAAATGTTGTGATTGGATTTTATCCCAAGGGCTTAAAGACAATTTTGAGCCTTTTGAGAAAAACATATTTAAAACTTGAACTTTATGATTTGCTTTCAAATCACATATAAGTTGTCTCGTATTTTTATGGTTTCTTAAAATTTGCAGTTAAAGATTAAACTGCATATATCTAAAGTGTTTTTTTATTTTATTTTTTTTAACTTATTTTCTGTTTTTTACTGGTTATAAAGATTTATAAATATATTATAGTTGGATGCAGTGTAAATGTCTTCAAAATAGGTTAGCTATATACAGGCATCTACGTCTGCTGACTCTCTAGAGGGTTTTTTTTTTCTTCTACTTTTTTTCCTGGGTTTTAAAATAGGCTAAATTTTGTTTATCTGGCCATACAGAATAGACCAGACAACCACTGTGTTGTTGATAGAGATATAAAATAGAATAGAAATAAGACAAAAAAATAGAAATAAATATAATAGACAATGACAATTAAGTATGTATGCAGAACAGTTAGCAGTTCCATAATAGAAATTTGTGATTTTTAGACATTTCCCCTTATTTTCGGTAGGTCCTGTTAATTATTGTTATTGCATTTAATACCTTTTTAATGTGCAAAATATGGTATTAACACCATAAGATGGTGACAGATCAAGACGTGAAGCAGAAAATCTGTTTGAAACAATCTTCAATCTGTTCAATCTTTTTGTTCTGTTACTCTAGAATCAGTGTTTGAAGCTAAGTACTCCTCGGCTCTGAGCTTTGAGAAGATTGTCCCTTGTGCAACACATTCACCTCGTACAACCTTCTAGTCTGGTGTTTGGACTGGTGGCAGCCAGCATGTGCTACTAGGTTCTGTGCCATCTAGATCAACTTGTAAAAACAGTTAAGTGAATTAAAGAAATGGTATTGCAAGCTTCACTAAGTATAGCCTTACAGACGGAAAATAATGTTTTGCTTTCACATGAGAAATCAGTGAATGTATTTCAGACTCTTTTACATTTTGATGTAAAATATCCTTCTGGATACTAATGTTTAACTAATTTGGCTGCTAATTGAGCTTGTAGCTACAGAATGAGTTAATTTGGAAATAACTGGCAGTGCTACAGTAATATACAGTATTTGTGCTTGCTTTCACTCATGATTATGGATCTCTCGTAATCATGAAAATTGTGAATGTGTTCAGTACTGCACAGCAATAAGCCAAGGAAAAGTCTACAGATATATTCAGCCATTAATAAATCATGATCCAGATTTTGATCCTAAAATCTAAGAAGTATATACTGCAACTTGCTTAAAATGTTCTTTAGCTGATATGGAGCACTGTACATTTGTTTTGGTTGTAAGGATGGTTTTTATTTAGGTGTCTTTGGACTCCTTTTTCTTTGCCATATAAAACCATGCTCACTTTGTATCCTTCCCTTTCATTTGAAACGAGGAAAGACAAATAAGTATGCCAGCAGTTCAGCGAGGCAAGACATTCTCTTAACGTGAATTTAAGGTCAAAACTGTATTCTAAAAACAGCGGGTGACCTAAAATAGGACTTTTTCTTTGGCTACACTTCTCCAGTAGTACCTCATAGACAGCAACACCACTACAAACCATGAACCACAACATTTTTGTGTCACCATACAACATAACCACCACAGTAAAAGTTTAGCATGCATAATATCTCAACCCCCCTCTGACCTCTCTCCTTTTTTGCAGGATGGCTTGTGGGTCGAACCACAGCAAACATTAAGCAGGTTTACATAAGGCTTAGTTGGGAGTATTGCACTAATGTGGAGCTCATTGTCTAAACAGTGTGTGCCCATGTGTGGCTATTTGACTTCACGTGAGAGACTATTACCAAAGAAAATCGGCCAAAGCTTTATTCCAACGCAACCCTTAGAACTTGTCCTTGTGATAACTTGTATTTGTACAGGAAATTCTGGATAGTTGCCTCCAAGAAGAAATGACAACAAATACATTATATTGTTGTGTTATGTTGGAGATTTATGTCACTTAGCTTTTTATTACCGTTTATTACCGTTTCCTGAAATGTTTCCTGAAAACACAGACTGCAAAGTAAAAAAAAAATTCAGAGGTTGGTCTTTCATAGAACAGAAAACTTAATTCTTACCTATGATCTCCTATGAAACTTTAGACTAGAAATATGAAACTTAAGCTAAATGGTTTAGGAGAAATAATTGAGATATTAAAGGGCAACTGTATTATGCCCCCTTTTTTGTCACAGGTGTCCCCAGAATGTGTCTGTTAAGTTTCAGCTCACAATACCCACAGATCATTATATCATTTTGAAAATGATCATTTTGAAATTTGAAAATATTTTGAGTGTTCAGAAATACGCTGTTTTCGTGCATGTATCTCTAAATGCAAATGAGCTGCTGCTCCCCACCCCCTTTTCCAGAATAGGGTTGTACTACTAGAGCTCGTATCTCAGATCTCTGCCAAAAAACATCTGTTTGGTTTTGATTATCATGTCTATTGCGCTAAAACCATGCGTTTTAAAGCCATATCAGTTTAGACTTCTGATATATGGTTTTCTGAGGGCACACATTCAAAGCATGTACACAGAAAGCAGCTGTCAAAGGGAATGTGAGTACTAAACTAAGCTCTATTTCATGTCTTATTGCACCTAAACTTTCAAGTACACTCAAGTTTATGTGAAAAACACACAAGAGTTACAAAAACACAGTTATGTCTTTGAAGGTAAACAGATGGGAAAGAAATTGGTAACACTTTACAATAAGGTTCATTAGTTAACATTAGTTAACAACATTAGTTAACATGAACTAAGAATGAACAATACTTCTACAGCATTTCTTAATCTCAGTTAATGTTAATTTCAGCATTTACTAATGCATTATTAAAATCACAAGTTGTGTTTGTTAACATTAGTTAATGCACTGTGAACTAACATGAACTAACAATGAATAACTCTATTTTTATTAACTAACGTTAACAAAGATGAATAAATAGTGTAATAAATGTATTGATCATTGTTTGTTCATGTTAGTTAATACATTAACTAATGTTAACAAATGACACCTTATTGTAAAGTGTTACCAAGAAATTACGTTTATATTGGATCGGTGTATTAAGTGATAGCAGTGTAATATACAGTACCTACTGCTGTCTATGCTGTAAATATGACCCAAACAATACAATAAAAGTAGAAAATCACCCACTGCTCTGGACTGAATAACATCTACAGGTTTAATAAGAAGACATTTCTTACTTGAATGCTGCTTTTAAATGCTCTAACGTGAAGATAAACATGGAGGATTCATTGTGTGAGGCTCACTCAGGGCGGGGTCTCTGCTAATACAGCAGTGTCCGTCAAGAGTCATGGGCGGGGCTTGTAAAATGTGACGTCACATTTTACGGATTCTGAAAATGGCTTGTTCTGAGACACTGCTTATGATTTATGGGAATTTTAAAAAAGGAATGGGTGGATTTTTATCATTATAGAGTGATTGTGTGCACACACTGCCAACACACATTTATGTTCAAACATGTAAAGTGAATTTTGCATAATAGGTGCCCTTTAAAGAAATAGTTCAACTATTATTATTATTATGGTTATTATTATGGTTATTATTTGTGAAACAAAAAAACTGAATTTAAAGAATCATACAACAATGGTTCATCGTGAACATGTCTGTCAAACTCCAAAAAGGACCATTTAAAATGGTCTATATTAATTGTGCTTTATGTCGGTCTCATTTTGAAGTACATTTTTACAATTTCTTGGCAGCATACGTCACTGAGGTTGTCTCATTTCAGAAAAGTACCCATTATAAACTTAGGCATAAGTTATTGTAACTTTGCTCATACTTTCAGAAGTAATTTTTCTGAAACGAGACAGCCTCAGTGACGTATTCAGCCGACAAATGCAACCTCCGAAGAATGCAGCCTTCCTAATGAGACACAGTAGATATTTAAAGTCTTATGAAATCATGAGACGTGTGTGAAGAACACATTAAAAATTTAATAATTTACTTAAAAATACTAGTTGAAAACCCCTGCTGAAACTTTGATAATGGATAGATGTTCGCTGGCCACTATCTGAAAATCTGTGCTGTCTCAACTGTTCCATTTCTGCAGTAAAAATAATTACCACTGGTGATGGTAACCTAATGTTTTAAAATACTGATTGCTAACAAAGTTTGCAGGTTAAATTTTAAGAATGAGTAACCCTCAAAACTAAGATTGAAATTCTCAAAGAGGCGACTTATTTAGTATGAATTTGTACAAATTCATAAGTTTTTGTAAAATCTGCTTACACCCCAGTGACAGTTTAGGGTGAAAGTTCAATGTCATATCTGGATCTTTTTGTAAAAATGACATACTTCTCTCTGGTGATGTATGTAGGACTGCTCCAATAATTTTGTTTTGCTTAAACTCCATCCCTGAAAGCTTGCGTTCATCTGTCTCTGCTTTAGACTGGAACTCCCACATCTCTTGCAATAATCAGACTCAAACGAATGTCACAACACGGAAAACAAGATCTGTTACTACCTCAGTTTGCAACTCCAAATAATATCTGTGTTAGGTTACTGGCACCCCGTTAGGCTACAAGTCATTTAGCAGATTATGTGCCATAACAAACATTATAGCATATAATAAATTAATCCACTACTGACTGTATACTAAACTACTGTAGTCGCTGAAATGCTCATATACTCTGTTGCCTTTAATGGTTCGCTTAGGACTTGTTTTGAAAGATTGATGTTGCCAACAAGTATTTTTATAGCTTATCTTGACAGCACATTAGATGCACCCAGTTACTTTAAAATAGCAAGAATTTGTGACATCAATGCTAAAACCTGTTTGGTCAAACCCTGTCCTAGTTGTCAAGCCGAGTTGGCATGGTTTGGGAGAAAATGGGATTTACCTTATCCTTTCTACAGAAGTACTTGTGAAATGGAGCATGCTGTTTTGAGAAGATTAGCACATTGTTGGTATTTGTATTTAAGCACTTTGCATTCCCCTAGATTGCAATTGATCACAGTATTTCTAAAATAGGTATTTACACATTGGCAGATTCCTGAAAATTCATAAATCTTGCATGCTCATAAATTATAAACTATGCTCATTGAATCTACTTAACTCATCTTCAAGGTTTAGCTGGTTAGCATGAGCAGTTAGCCTCTGATGGTAGATGCTGTAACTACACCGTCTGGTTTGAAAGTCATTCAAAACATTCTGACTTAATAAACTGTTTTGCAAGAAACATTAAATTGCAAACATTACAGATTATTATAATCATGGTTTGGAATTAACACCTACCAAATGTGGGTGAAAATCGACCGTGGCAGTTAACTCTATCAACTCACTAGCCAATTTGGCGGGATATGATTAATGCATGTTCTGTCATAATCCCTACAGGAGTTGCCAACATTAGCAAAACAGCATTGTTAACGCACTGGTGAGGAGGTGAGAGCCTACATTTTAAATGCTGCATGTCCAAGACTTTTTTACATTTTGTAAATTTGCTACTACATGTCAACTACCAGTTATTAGAGTAATTAGTAGACTGTCTGCATAATATCTGCTCACACTTTATTTTGATTGTCCCCCACCAGACCATTCAACTACTAGTACATACAAGTACATTCTACTAATTTATTCTACTAACCATAACCCAAACCCTTTTCTAAAAATCTATTAAAAACAGTTACTAATACCCGTTAGGAACACCAGCTGGAAAGCCCCTGAGCTCCACCAGAGGGCTCTCCCCTCTAGACTGTGCTCACATCCTCACAGATCGTAACAACACCTTAGCAATACTCAGCAACACTTTATTTTATTTTAAAGACCAATTGTCATATAAACTAGTTATTTATTTGCATGCATATTACTGGTATATTGGCTGTTTAATAGTTCGGTAACACTTTAATTTGATGGTCCCTTTTGAACATTCTGTTGACACTAAGTAATGTTGCAACTACATGTCAACAAACTCTCATAAGAGTATTAGTTGACTGTCTGCTTCATATCTACCAACTCCTTATTGTGTTGGTCTCCCAACAGATATTCAACTGACTATAAGTAACTTTGCAAGAACGTGTCAACTTAATCTAACCCTAACCCTACCAGTCAACTAATACACTACTAACACTCTAATGAGAGTCAGTAGAAATGTAGGTGCAACATTACTTATAATCAATAGAATGTGTTAAAGGGACCATCAAAATAAAGTGAAACCAATAGTTCTAATAAAGCACATATTAATGACTTATTCTGAATGACCATATTTTAAAGGCAGCGGCTAAGTGCAAATACCGATAGAGGCTATTTACACTAAGTGTAAATAGCAATTAGATGCTATTTACACTATGTGCAAATAGCGATGGATGCTATTTACTACACTACGTGCAAATAGCAATGGATTCTATTTACACTAAGTGAAAATAGCAGTATTTTTAGTGATATATTTACACTAAGTGCAAATAGCTATAGATTCTATTAAAATTAGATTATGTTAAAATATCAGGATTTTCTGCTATTTATACTACTTATTGCAAATAGTGGCAATTATCTGCACCTCAGTATTGTAATACATTATAAAACAGTATGCAATAATAACTTATTGAGTGTAAATTTTAATTTTAATTCAAATTATTAAATGGATGGATGGATCTAATGACTGATGACGGTCTTTTGTAATCTTGACTAGTCCAATCACATGTTGGTGGGCGGAGTTAGTGTAAATAGCCTCTGCCAACGAGGCGGGCTATTTGCACTTAGTGTAAATAGACACTCCGTATTTTAAATCCCTTATATTTAAATCTTACCCCATACCTATTAACTGCCTTACTAATTTTTAATAAGCAGCAAATTAGGAGGGTTTTTTTTGTGACAAAAGTCGTAGTTAATAATTAACGAATAGCGAGAATTGGTCCCAAAACTAAAGTGTGATCTAATTGTCTATAATGAGAGTCAGTTGATGTGTAGTTGCAAAGTTAATTATAGACATCAGAATGTCTAAAGGGGAAAATCAAAATAAAATAAAAATAAGTGTAACACAAAATTCACAATTCAAAATTCTCTGTCATCTTTCCCTCTTCCTTGCTGATCTAATTTATGCAACCCTACATCTCTTTGAATAAAACCTAAATCTAAACTGTTCTTCATTTCAGTTTTATATTTACAATTTGTCTATTTATTTTTTCTTGTATATTCTCTTTCTTTGCACTTCAGTCTTCTATCTCATTTCCTTCTACACCCACATGAGCTGGTACTCATAAAAATGTAACACCTAATCCCATTATTTGAATCCTATATGTAATATTTCTATCAAGATGTCTGCTCTACTTTCAGTATGTTCTCAGAGTTAACCCTATGTTACCATGTTAGCATAACTCTGGGCACATAGGACCATATGTCATGTTCATAATTGCCATATAAATCTGTGGAGCACAGAACCCTGGAAACATGAACCCACTAAGAATGTTCTGTGATCACATAAACAAAAAAGACAGATTTCAGATTACTTGTATTTTTCCACAAGGTCTTGTTCCAGCTGTGTTCTCTGCCATGAAAATGAATGAGAATGCTCAAGCTTTCTCCAGGTATTACAGAGTCAGACCTCCTCGAGTCAACTCACTCATTACTTCAAAGCTGCACAACACTGGCCTCTGCTGGTGAAAGAAAATCTTGCATTTAAATAATCATCAGGAGGGTCTTGTAACAGGTGTGGAAAGAATGCTCCCTGCAGAGCCTGTGGGTGGAGCTTGATGTCCAGCTCCCCCCCTCGCTGGATGTAATGGGTGGAGCTAGACGGCCTAACCACAACCCTATCGCTAAACATAACTCCGCCCATTATATCCACAGAGGGGGAGCTGGATGTCATTTGGCTGTGAGGTGAGTTCCACTTGCAAGTGTGCCTCACATGTCCTGAAAAATGAAGCCATAACATTTTGATTGCCCCCTGGTGGCTGGCTGTAGTATAGGTCATAAACCCTGCTCAAATGGGACGTGGGCCAAACTAAAATACATTTTATTAAAAAAAATGTCTCCAAATATAACATTTTGAATATAAAAAATGAAATGTAGAGAAAAATGAAATGATACTATGGTATATGAAACTACAGTAGGTGGTGGCAAGTCTTAATAAGTGAATCATATAATCATTAATTCAACTGATTTGTTCAAACCTGCCGATTCATTCATTAATGAACCAAATGACCACTGCATGAATGGGTCATGGGTTTTTGTTCAAAAAAGCAAAGGCAAATTTCTGTATTGCTGCATACTATATCTTAAAACATATCTATGTCAAAACACTGAACCCTAAACTTCTCTTCTAAAAGTTTTACTTTTGCAACTTTGCAGCCTTTAACACTTAAATTTTAAAATATTTTTATTTGAAATATTTGTAATTTTTATATCTCAGTCACCATATCTTTTATAACGTAGAAAGAGGGTGAAACTGTTTTGAAAGAAGCATTATATTGGCCTGTATTTCTTTCAAAAACCTTACAAAACAATGCAGCCTACAGCTCAGCTGTTCAAGGCTTGCTACATGAATCCATGACAGCAGCACACATCTACATGCCTGCACAATGTGTCTGCTTCATGTGACACTGTGTTCCCGTTGTTCCCACACAGAGAAGCAGTGGGGGTGGAAGAGGGGCTTCTTCTTGTTTGTCTCCAAACATGTTTTATAGCAGCTGATGTCATGATCGCATGTGGCGGAGAAGAGCTCTGATTGGCTGGGAGGGAGGAAAATATTTTGGAGGAAATTAATTAAGAACTATCAACAAATATGCTAAAATAAACAGCACACTGCATAAAGAGGGTGTGTTCTTACTCTCACTCTCAGACTTGGTCAGACCTGATCAGTGGCACACATTATTACATAAGTCTTGAGAAACATGGCCGGTGCGTTCACACATCATAGAATATGAAATTAAAACATTTTAATGTGTAATGCAGAAAATTAATAAGAGTGCTGATCTATGGTAGTTGTCTCCTATTCATAAAATATGATCCACACTTCCAGTCCAAAGTTTGGAATAAGTAAGATTATTCATTCATTCATTCATTCATTCATTCATTCATTCATTCTTGTCTCTTTTTTTATGAAGTTTTATCTTATACTCACCATTTCATGATTTCCAAAAAAAGGTTAAGCAGAAACCCCCCCCCCCCAAAAAAAAACTGTATTCAACTTTGATAATAATAATAAGAAGAATCATTGTTAATAAGTAATAACTTTTGAAAATAATGCTTATCATAAAATATACTTGAAATTCACAGACAAATATGAATTGTGTCTAAACTCCTTCAATACTGGATATAGATCCCAGGATTTTTTTTTATCCCATACTGTAGTTTTCATAACATTATTATTATTCAAAAATTTGGAGAACAGCTGCAATACAGTAACTGTCTCTAAATATTTAGTTGGTGTCTCATTATTAGTATAAAACAACTAAAGCACTGATCAAGGATTCTGAAGTAGTGACAGATTAACTAATTATTATTATTAATATAACCTTTTTATTTCTCACCACATTTATTTTGTAATTTCACTTTTAATGAATCCAGTGCTGCATAAAGTTCTCATGTATTCCTCTGGTTAGACTGACAAAGTAATTTGAACATATTTCACATTATCGGATTTCTCACAGCCTCCCATCCCGCAGTGCTTCCACTAATACAAAATGACCCCTGAAAAACAGATGCAAGTATTTGGGTGGGAGGGAGCAGTCCACTGCTGGCAAGCTCTTTAGGCAATATATGACCGTAAGATGAAGTCACAAACATTGCGACTGGAGTCAACTCCCACTCATCGGTCAGCACAGTCAATGCTTTATGTGAAGAAGTACCAGCTGGTGCCACGGTCTCATAGTCCTCCATACTTATTTGTGTGCATCAGAAACTGGGAAATGGACATTATATTTAAGCGTAAATCCATAACTACCATCTTTGGCTGTTTATTTGCATTATTCCTTCACAAAATCTGCTTTGCTGAGAAAAGTAAGTAATTCTTGTTTCAGTTTTTAGATTTGCTAAACTGTTGTCAACAACGCTATTGTGTCGGTACGACGTGTCAGTCTCTCTGTATTTTTTATGATGGAAGTAATTTCAGCTCAGTCAGTGGAAATAAAAAGACGCCATGTCTGTTCATTGTCTACAGACGGCCGGAATGTAGAGCTTCAAAATATGTCTAGTGGTTCAAAATGCTTTCCTACAAATATTGTCATCACAGAAAATGAACTGCCCCTCAAAAACTTTAATGTGCTCTAAAACCTGCTTAGCACAATTTCGAAAAACAGCATTAGTAGTTTAAAATATTGATATGTTCACACAATTCTAGAGTAAATAAGTGAAAATTAAAATAGTCAATTTATTAGAATCAGATTCAGAAAGCTAAATTGACATGCTAAAATTCAGTATCACATACAGTATCTCTGCATACACATTTACAAATACAGACAAAAAAGATATATAATGTATTAAATGTAAAATATGAATTTCTACAAAAATATTTGTATTACATGACAAAACACATTTTTGTTATATCTGCTATAATATGGTAAGAATGGTCATTTTTGTTTTCTTTCCACAGTTTGTTCCGTCCCCTCAGAGCCTGTAACAATTAAAGAGAATAACACCGCTGACACACTTGTTGTCCATATTAACACAACAACAAAGGATGTAACGCTGAATCTCACAGAGAATCCTGGGAATGCCTTCGATCTGAGAGGTTCAGAACTGATAGCAAAGAAAGGCCTGGACTTTGAAGTATGTTTGTTTCATGACTTTACTTTGTCGAGACCATGATGACACTATTAGAAAATCCAGCTAAAACCAGCTTCAGATGGTAGTTATGTTTACATGGTTTCTAGCTGGTCATTCATGGTCAGTATCTGATCCAAGCTGATTAGGTTAAATGGCAACACTACCAGACGCTGGACCTGGTTTAAACATGGTGGTAGACCAAATTGGACCAGCAACAAACCAGCTACCATCTTCCAAATACCAGCTTGGCCATCTTAAACTGATATGACTTTGTTTTAACTTGATTTGATTTAACACTGGACTGATATTAAACTGTTTTCCAGACACTTTCAGGCCCTGAAGAACTAACTGTCCAGATCCGATGTAATAAAACTGGCTACAGAAGTGTAAGTTACTCAGAACTGCAATTACAATTATGGATTTATGCAGACGAATGCAAAGCAAAAAAGTCTTAGTATTAGATAAAATGTGAACCCATGTCTAATTTGAAAGAAAGATAGCAGAAACACACTTTTTAAGCAAAGCATTTCACAAAAGTACATTTTAAAGGTCTTAATTGACAAAATTATGTAAATACTGCACAGGATGAAGACAATCAATCAACAAATATAAAAAAAGAATTCACCACTTGGTTTTGAATGATGAACTACATCTGTGGTTGCTGCATTAGGACACCTGAGTGAACTTGAGGGAAAGGGACTTCAAATATTCACTAAAATTCCATCTTATTAAATCTGATTAAAAGTAATTGCAAGAATGGCTCAGAAAAGTGTAGACTGGTTTGAGATAAGCTCTAGCATTTATCATTTGTTTGGAGATGCCACTTGATATAATGTTATCTAATGTAATGAAATCCAATGTCCCAGTCTGTTTGGGGGTCACTGTTATATCAAGGATTATTAGTAGTTGTTTTGTTTTTTTGGTTCATTTTTTGCATTTCATATTCATTTGTACATTTTATCTACAGATCATTCTGACTGTGATTGTTCGTGTTGTGAATATCAATGACAACCCTCCATCATTTGACAAGAGCGAGTATACACTTGACATAAATGAGGTGAGAGCATATTGCTATTCGACATTTGTCATAGCAGGACATATTTTAAATAATTGTTGATCCAGGTACATGTTCTTCTTGGCAAAATCACGATTACATATATAGTAAGTGAAATAGGACAACTTGCTCATTATTTTTTAAATCTACTGTCAAAGTGAGGATGCCGCCATTCTAATGCCATTCTAATGTTGCATTTTGTGTGTTTTGCACAGCTTACACCAGTTAATAGCAGCATTGCCCTGATTGAAGCAATAGATGATGATTCTGAGGTTCTGTATTATTCTATGGAACCAACTGTGGTAAGTAATCAATTCCTTTTCTCTAATAAGAAGATCAAAAAAATATTTCAGGAATTGTTTACCCCAAAATAAGTCAGTCATCATTCTCTCATCCTCATGTTATTCCAAACCCACATGAGCTTGTTCTGTAGACCACAACAAGAGAAGATGAGCAGAAAGGTCAAGCTCTTTTTCATATAATTAAACTACCAGGGGCCAGAGGCTGCAAAACTCCAAAAGCACTGAAGACGTAAAAGCATCATAAACATGACAACCGTGCTGTTACAAGTCTTTTGAAGTCATGTGCTAGCTTTGTGTGAAAATCTGACTGAAGATTAATGGGATAGCTCACCCAGAAATGAAAATTCAGTCATCAGTTTCTTACCCTCATGTTGTTCCAAATCCAGAATACTTTGTTCATCTTCAAAAAGACAAATTAAAATATTTTTAATGAAATCTATGAAGTTCCTTTCCTTGCATTGAAAGGTAATTATCCAAAACTTTAGCTTGAGTAAATGCTTCAAAAAGTTCATAATGACACAATAAACATAATCCATATGAATTTAATGGTTTAGTCCAGGCATCCCCAAATCTGGCCCACTCCTGCAGAGTTTAGCTCTAACCCTAATCAAACACACCTGAGCATGCTAATCAGAGTATTCAAGATCATTAGAAAATCAGAGGTAGGTGAGTTTGATCAGGGTTGGAGCTAAACTCTGCAGCAGATTGGCATTCCAGGGAAAGATTTTTGGAACCCTGGTTTAGTCCATGTCTTTTGAATAGACACAATCCCTTTTTATGATGAACACATAAGGTGAATAATTTAGGCTTTTATTCACATATACAAATTAATCAACACACATAGAACACATCAAGTATGGTAAATGCAAGGTCAAACAAGCATGCTTGTCTCGTCAGAAGTCTTGGATTAAACAACTCGATTCATATGGATAAAATCTATATTAACTTTCTGAACTTTAAGTGAATGGACTTTCAAAAAAACAACTGAAATCAAATAAACAGTGAGAATTTAGAGCTATTGGTTTGAAACAGTAGTAAATGACATTTTTGCATATTTGCTTGAACTCTTCTTTACGAACATTTCTTTACAGAATAGATACTTCAGACTTGAGACCATGTATATACCAAGCATCCTTGTGAACAAGATTTTAGATTACGATGTCATCCAACAGGTGAAACTGATCTTGTATGTGCAGGTATGTAAAAATTGTGCTGTTTCGTTTGAATGTGATAATTTCAAAATTCTGTCCTGATCTGACAAACAATTCTTGACACTTACAGGATACTCCACTTCCATCACAACTGGGTGAACTCTCTTTCACAGCTTCAGCAACCATAATCGTCAATATTATAGACATTGATAACCGTCCTCCCTGGTTTCAACCATGTACAAGAGTAAGCAGTGGTAATGCCAAACTCTGCCTGAGCCTGGGCTACAAGGGCAGGGTGAACCTAACAGAGAAACAGGTACATTTTCATTCATATTATGACCATGGAAATAGTTCACCCAAAAATTTAAATTTGCTGAATCATCCAATCATAGGTCACCCAAGAAGCAGATGAGTTTGTTTCTTCGTCAGAACAGATTAGAAGAATTTTAGTAATACATAACTTGCTAATCAGTGGATCCTCTGCAGTGAATGGGTGCCATCAGAAAGAGAGTCCAAACAGCTGATAAAAACATCACAAAGTAATCAACGAACTCCAGTTCATCAATTAATATTTTATGAAGTGAAAAGCTGCATGTTTATCATAAATATATCATTACATTTTTGTCATTGCTTCGGGCTAAAATATGAGTCATCCATCCATACTGTTGCTTTCTCCAGTTAAAATCCAGTCTGAATCAGGAGAGAAATATGCATAGGGCTTATAAGTGACAGTTTAAAGTTAAGACACCCAAATGACGGATTTGTTCACGATATCTTCACAATACATTAAATGATGGGCTGAAGTCTTGTGGGTCATTGTGATGTTTTTTTCAGCTGTTTGAACTCTCGTTCTTACGGCACCCATTCACTGCACCCATTCCATTGGTGAGCAAGTGACATAATGCTTAAATATCTCCAAATCTGTTCCCATGAACAAACAAACTCATTTAAGTCTTGGATGACCCGAGGGTCTGAGAAAATCTTAAGTAAATTTTAATTTTGTGGTGAACTATTCTTTTAATAAATGCAATGGTGTGTTTTGAAATTATACATACTAAATTGATATTTCCAGGATGGAGCCTTGCAATTGCAGCCAGGTCCAGTGTATGCCAGAGATGGAGATAAAAGCAGAAATGAAGAGATAAGCTATAAAATTGTTCGAGGTATTAAAGCATTTTTCCTCACATAACTGTTGCTCCTATACACTCAATGTTCAACGTGAACTGCACAATCATTTCTGTAATTGCCTAGGAAATGACGACAGCATATTTCAGATTGATGAGAAATCTGGAAATATATCCATGCTGAAACCAGCAGATATAGCTGGCCCAATATCACTCTTAGTTTTGGTGAGTTTCTTGTGCATATTATGAAGACTTTGAGAAGTTTTGTGACATATGCATCCTCGTGACATCTGAGCAAATACAATTTTCACTGCTTAATTTTGATAATAGCGACCTTCCTTTATCCGTTCTTCCCAGGCTTCCCAGGTATTAAATAGAGATCAGTTTGCCACCACTTCAGTCACTATTGATGTAATGAAAAAGAGCAGAAATGCTCCAAAGTTTGAGAAGGATCGATATGAAGGGTATGTTTACAGTACTTCAGGGCCTGAAAACATGGTGCTAAGGGACAGGACATCCAACAGACCCATCAGAGTCAGAGCAAGGGATGACGATTTTGCAAGTGTAAGTTTTAAAACTTCATTTAATACCATCAGTTAGTGATTTACTTTTAAATTACAGTATATGCAGACATTGTAGTTGTGATTTACACACTGTGATTTACCCATGTCACCCTAGAGCAACATCCTTGATGGTTTTGGAATAACATCAGTTTTTAGTTTTAGGGTTGATGTTAGGACTTGGGTTGGGGCTTAAGCAACATTCATACCAACTTATCACTCCCCTCTGATTTCAAAGCTAGTTAATGGTTAGATTTGGGGATAATATTTGTTTGAGAGAATTTTTTTTTTTTTTTTCCAGGACCAACAAAGAGATTGATCAAGGATCAATAAGAGATTGCCAATTTCTCCCTTTATTTTTCAGGGAATCAATCCTGACATAAGATATGAAGTGCAGTATAGCAGCTATGTTAATATCACAACAGATGGGTTTATACTTTTGAAGAAAGCCGTTCGGACTGATTCCTTTGCTGTGCAGGCAAGTAAATATGTTTTGTTGCATCTGTTTTGAGAATATTTGAACCACATCATAGTTGATAATAATTGTTTGCACATGAAATCTGTCAATTTTTACCATTACATGGTCTTCAATTATGATTGTCCTAACCAGGCACAGCATTGGTTTTGAGCAAGGTTCCAGCAAGTAATTTGTCCAAAAAAAAAAAAAAGTACTGCACAATAAGACACAAATATCATATATTTGATGTTTAATATAAAGATGTAGAGGGATTTTGGAAATATGAGATTTGAGTGAAGGCAGAACTACCCAGTATGATCAACTACTGCCAAACAATCCTGTTGTTCATTGCAGCCACAGAATTTACAAAAAGTTTTTATTACTTATTTTATCCTGTCGCATCTGGTTTTTGAAATACTGATCTCACTTTATATAGGCATCTTATTACACTTTAAAAAAAAAAACAATGCTACACGACTTTCTTTGAAACAATTATCATTCAGAAATTTTATAGTAGATTTCACAAATAATTACAAAGAAACAGCAAGTAACACATTGAAATAAACATTAAACATTTTTAAGTGTAAAGACTGAAATAGTTTTTCTTATATGGGTAGGTTTAAGGGTGGCTTAACATGTAAAGATTATTATAGTGTAACTTCAGAAATTAATTACAGATATAGTTATTTGCATGTTGGTATTGCAACAATTAAAAGTACAATGTAAGTATGTACACAGTAAGTGCATTGTATTAAATAATTATCGAAAAGTTTGTATATAGCAGTTAAAAACACGTAATATAAAGTAGGTCCAAGAGACTTTGTTACTGAAGACACTGCTGTCAGTCTTAAGGCTAAAATCTTCAAAACCTAAGTCTGAATTTGAAAATTCAGGCACACTTTATATTAGGTAGCCTTCACTACTAGATACCAACATTCAGTGTCTACAAGACTGTGGATTTACTGTATATCTGCATTCTGCATTGGGTATGGTTAGGTTTAGGAGTAAGGGTAAGGGTTAGGGTTAAGATTATAGGGGTTAGAGTTGGGTCTTTTTTGGGTAAGGTTTGTGTTATGATTAGGGGTAATGCTAACAGTATAACTACAGATGTTAATTCAAGTACTTCAAATGCACAAATATGTATGTACATAAGAATATTGTATGACATGGTTAAATGCATTATAACTAAGGCCACTTAACGTAAAGTGTGACTGAAAATGATTTCTTTTGTCACCAGCTTAGGGCAGTGGATGTGACTACTGGTGAGGCAGGAACAACTACTCTCTCTGTGATTGTAGTACCATGTAAGTTATGCTACAAAAAAAGGTTTCCTATAAAGTTTAACTCAGGAGTGTCCAATTTTGCTTCTGGTGGGCCACTTTCCTGCAGAGTTTAGCTCCAACCAGCTCCTACACACTGACCTGGAGGTTTCTAGTGATCCTGAAGACCTCGATGAGCTGGTTCAGGTGTGTTTAGCTGGGGCTAGAGCTAAACTTTGCTGGAAGGTGGCCTTTCAGGAGCAGTATTAAACCAAAGTCCCTTTCAAGGAAAGTCTGTTCACTCGGCCGCCATATTTGCAACGCCTCCGGGCAGCTCAAACAAGATCAAGTCCTATCTAAATGAATGGGGGAATCCTGAAATCTCAAAAACTGCTAGCTGAACTCATGATTAAATTACATATTTCAAATCAGCAACAAAATCTGAAATGAACTGCCCCATGAATGTTGTTTCTTATGCTCAAATAGCGTTTAAAAAGCTTATTTTTCAGGCTAGACCAGCCAATGCGCATGAGTAGTTCCAACGCGCTTGATTGGTAAACGGGCTTGATTGGTCCAGCCTCAGGTTTCTATGGGAACCAGAGCTTCTAACGGCTACTGCAGTGATGCAATGACTTTACGAATCAATGTTTGGCTCTTTCATTTAGAAGGCGGGACTATCCCTCCATATTGCAGATTGTAGTTTCTCCCATTCATAAGTAATAGGAGTGAACCGCCTTTGTATTTCTATAGTCTTTGATTAAGCACCCCTTGTTTAAGTGTTAAAGGATCAGTTCACTTTCAGAATAAAACATTCCTGATAATTTACTCACCCCATGTCATCCAAGATGTTCATTTCTTTATTTTCTCAGTCAAAAAGATTCCAGGCCTTTTCTCCATATAGTGGACTTCAATGGGAGCCAATGGGTTGAAGGTCCAAACTGCAGTTTCAATGCAGCTTCAAAGGGCTCTACACAATCCCAGGCATAGAATAAAGTTGTTATCTAGCGAAATGATCTGTCATTTTCGAAAAAAAAAATTGAAATTAATATACTTTTTATCTCGACTTCATGCATTATGTAGACACATTGGAAAGGTCACGCGTGATGTAGGCGGAAGTATCGATCCAGTGTTTACAAAGCGAACATGCAAAGAAAGTCAAATGCCCATTAAAAAAACGACCGATCATTTCGCAAGATAAAACCCTTATTCCTTGACTGGGATCGTGTAGAGTCCTTTGAAGCCGCATTGAAACTGCAATTTGGACCTTCAACCCGTTGAGTCCCATTAAAGTCCACTATATGGGAAAAATCCTGGAATGTTTTCCTCAAAAACCTTAATTTCTTTTCTACTGAAGGAAGAAAGAAAGATATGAGCATCTTTGATGACATGGGAGTGAGTAAATTATCAGAACATTTTTATTCTGGAAGTAAACTAATCCTTTAAGGTTCTAATACTTTTTTCAGCATGTTGCCTGTCTAATTTTTCTATTTACACCTGCCATATCAGTAGTGGGGGTCCAGTCACCCGATGAGGGGTACCGTGCAGGAGACATGGCTTTGCTGGGCTTTGTAATGGCTGCGTTACTGGTGCTGTGCCTCATTGTGATTGGCTATCTGATATCCCGTGTCAAGAAGGGGAATCCTGATGCATTCAAGTCTGAGGTCAGCATCTTCTCATCAATGCTCAGTGAGTCCAGGTCTGAGTGTCCACTTTGTAAAAGAAATGACGATTAAGAGAAAGTTCCATAAGAACACCATAATCATGTACTACAGCAGGTAAAATACAGCTCATGAAATTGTGAGATTAACCCTCTGCCCTCATTCAGTGTTTAGGGCCATGCTTGAAGTTTACTCAGCCCCCTAACAGGCCAAGTCCAAGAGATAGCATGCAGTTCACCAATGATGGTTTCTTGAATGAAGGGGACACAGGGAGATCCAGATCCAGGCGAGCTGAACTGAGAGAAAGGAGACTGGATGCAGTTCAAGCAGCGAGGGTGCGAGTGATACCTCGCGAGAGACAGAGGCACTGCAGCTCCTGTGGACTCCAGACGCATACCAACCATTCACACCACAGTCCTGCCGTCCAAACCAGAGGAAAGGTGAATAAGCATAAAGTAAAATCCATTCTGGCTAAAGAGAGGAGGAAGGATGACAGCCACAAGACCGTTTGGTTCAAGGAGAGCGAGGATTCTTCAGATATCGAGGTGGAGATCATCCCTGACACTATAGGGCTTAAACCAGAAGAGGACATGGAGAAAGTCGAAGGGGATTTTGTGTCCCCTCCACCGGAAGACAGTGAGATGGAACTGGGGGAGTTGACAATGCTGAATATACAGGACTTGACTAGCAGGGAAACAGCAAATTCTGAAGGACTGAACACAGAAAGAAGAGATCAGTGAGGATCTCAGAAGCTCCTGCCCAGTAAAACTAGAGTTCTTTGCTCATCAGAGACTGAATTTGTTTTGTTTTTTCATGTTCAGTTTGGCTGAAATAATTTATATATGTGAAAATAAAACCAGGTTCCGTTCAGACATAATTATTGGCAAAATACTGACACATTTATTCATAATGGTGTTAAATGATGAGTCCATTATGATATGCATTTTTCCATTGTGTGACATGCATGCTAAACTAATATGCAAACATGTGTTGATGTAATATGTCTATAATTTCAGAAAACAATACTTAGAATTTAATGTTGACTTGCTGCTTTATTTAACGTCAGCTGTGTCTATATGAATAATGCATTGTGAAATAGAGTATTTTGTATAATTATGTAAATTATGTGGAAAACATCTAGAATAAAGCAAATTTGAAAGTAGCATCAAGACTTGATGTGGTGTCTGATTAATATATATATATATATATATATATATATATATATAAGACAAAAACAATGAATTTTAACAAAGCTTTAATTATAGCCTTAATCTGCAAGAGCAAATTTCACAAAAGGCTTTTTGATTATGGAGGATGTTATCTCTGGATTGTTATGCAAAGGACTGGTTGCATCATTATGTTGCCCCTTTCTGGACATTTTTACCATTGTTGTAAAATACCAACATAAGACTCTTCACTGATAGGTAAAACAGGTTTTCATATGAGAAATGGCAGACTAAGATTAAAACCCTGACAAACCAAAAAATGCTTCAGCTACACTTACAATGAAGGTGTTTGGGTCTAGAATACAACAGCTGCCTAAGTGCTTACATTTTGAACCAACCTTCTAGGCTACAGGCAGCTGTCCTTCATGCATTAAAATGTGGCACAAACCAATACCCACCACTTGAGGGCTCCATTGGCGTGATACAGCCAGGACTCATGCCAATGGAGCTCCTCTGAAAATAGTTAAGACAGTTAGGCAGGCTGTGCCTTTCTAATGTGATGTTTTCTCAGTGTGCTAGTTATGCGTTGGTTGGCTTTTTGAATTCTGAAAATAGTATTGAGTTTAGTCAACAAAATGAGACTCATTATCCATATAAAGCCTATTAAATTATCAACATGATTAAATTTGCATGATTGCATGATTTGCAAAAAAAAAACAACAACAAAAAAACAACAACTGTTGTACACAATCACCTGTTCCTTCTGCCCTCTGATACTTAGTAGAAAGGCCTTTTAGTGTGATTGTATCAATGTCCGACTTAAGGTCATGGTACATAAATAAATTTTAAGAATAACTTTTATAGTATTAGTAATATTTCAAGATTAACACGTACTGTACTGAAGCAACTTAGGTTTACTTGATTATCCTTTTTTTAAAGAAAAAAATCATGTTAATATGTGAGTATCAAATATGATACATTAGGCTTTTGAGGAATGTTTAAAGAACGTTACAAAGTTAAAAAGTTATACTGATGTATCAAAGTGCTCTAAATTCATATATATTTATTAATTTAACAGATGCTTTTATCCAAAGTGACAAGTAACAGATACAACAAAGCACTTCCTCCTAAAGTGGCAATGACATGAGAAGTGCTAATAAGTTTCAAACACTGTTTAAAGGATTACAGGCTAGAGCCATAAACTGTAAAGAAAGAAACAGTGAAAACATAAAGGATTTGAAAAAGATGCGCTTTTAGCCGTTTCTTGACTCTGCTGTCTGGGTAGGGCTGGGAAGGTCATTTAACCAGCCGGTAACAGTGAACGTGAAAATTTGTGAGAGTGTTCTTGTGCCTTTCTGCTTGCTCACCAACCAAATGCCTGCCTAATTTTCAAGCTATTAGTGGACACTGCAATATTTGTGCTTAAAATGTGATAAGAAAATAACATTTTCAGTCAACATGCAAATCTGTGAAATTCATTAACTTAAAGAAAGAACTAACTATATATTAAACCTCGGTGGTTGAAATTTATATCCTTTTGCCAATGAGCCGTATATAGGCTACTAGTTATTTTAAAATAGTTAGAGACCACAGAATTAAAAAGTCATGAAACAACAAGAAGTCTAAGACAGGACTTCATTGCAAAATTAACATTTGTCTCAGCACCACGTTTATGCAGTTTATAGTATGCATTTTTTTTTTTTTTGCATAATATGTGAATGTTTGTAGAGTTACCAGATATACATTACAATTTGCACATGCGGTTTTGTGACATTTGCAAGTCATGACAACATGACCTGATCCTAGCCATCTGAGAGCTATTTTTGTTCATATTCTACCAGCATATCTGCAAGGTGTTTTGGGTTTAGGAAATTATGGTAGCATTTTGTATGAGCTCAAACTAATATATTTTTAATACTATTTTTGGGACAGCCAGTAAGAAGTCCATTATTAATCTACCCAGCTGGTGATGAATGCATGAAAAAGCGTATCTGGGTCTTGTTTGGACACAAAGGATCTAATTTTCAGCTGGTAGTAAAGACTGATTTCTAGTTATTGCTGTTACATGACTCCTGATCAGATTCCAGAATGATATCAAGATTCAAGAACACACATCTCAAGCAAGTTTATAAACACTGCTGATGTATAATTGTGAAACACTTTGTCTTCATCATATGTAGTGACCTTCAGAAATGGTTGATTCTGAAAGTCTGAACAAAAATATTTAAAACCTGCAAAACCTCCAATGCTCTTTGACCTAAAAAATGTATTTCAAATATCTGTGGGCAAGTTCATATTTCAATCATTTAACATCACATTTGTGTGTTCACATTTCAATGCTGCTTAATGGTCACATTGACACAGAGGTAAACAAATTAAATACTTACATTTTTAGTTTTTAAATAATAAATTTTATTTTACATTTCTAGGATGTCATTGATTATTAGTTGTTTTTTTATCCACTCACATACGTTAGGAAATCCTGTTTTAATGTAATGTTTAATGCTGTTGATATAAAAAAATGGAACATATTTTACTTCCCTTTGCTTTATATATATATATATATATATATATATATATATATATCTGTATAGCATGTTTAATGGTAAGTTTAAAACAAGTTAGGTAAAAAGTAATCTAAAAGTAAAAGTAGTCTGAATATATGACCTAAAATGAGTAACCTAGATTACATTACTAACTACAGTACAGTTTTCATCATGTAATCTGTAATCAGTAATGGACTACAATTGGTAAGTATTCTACCCAGCTCTGATGGCAAGATTTATAAAGTTGCGAGCAGAGAGGGAATACATACACACAAATATAAAGCATATTTTAAAACATTTCATTATAAAATGCACTTATTTGCAACATATCAACAGGAATAATCTTAAAATATTCTGTTGTTTATCTTGGCATATCGATGTTCACTGGCAAATGCATAGACTATATCTGATGTATCAGGAAACCAATTGACAATGCTACTGATAGCTGTGTGATAGCATCAAAGAATTCTCTTCATGACCAAATAGCAGAATATTGCTAATGGTTGAATTTGCATGTGTGATTATCAACAGAGAAGATCATTTGAAGAGTGTTTTACACTGATATCTCTGCAAAGGTCATGGGTTTGATTCACATGCAGGAAATCTATCAACTGGTTCAAATGTATACTCTGATTGCAATACAAGTTATAAAACCATCTGCCCATATAAATACATAATCTATACTATGCAGCCATGTATTTGACTTTACTTAACTTGATATATTTAACTTAATATTCAGAATATTTCAATGCAATTCTTTTTCTTTCTTATTTTTGTCATTTGTACTGTTAGAAAATTTTACAAGCCCGATTCCAAAAAAGTTGGGACACTGTACAAATTGTGAATAAAAACAGAATGCAATGATGTGGAAGTTTCAAATTTCAATATTTTATTCAGAATACAACATTGATGACATATCAAATGTTTAAACTGAGAAAATGTATCATTTTAAGGGAAAAATAAGTTGATTTTAAATTTCATGGCATCAACACATCTCAAAAAAGTTGGGACAAGGCCATGTTTACCACTGTGTGGCATCCCCTCTTCTTTTTATAACAGTCTGCAAACGTCTGGGGACTGAGGAGACAAGTTGCTCAAGTTTAGGAATAGGAATGTTGTCCCATTCTTGTCTAATACAGGCTTCTAGTTGCTCAACTGTCTTAGGTCTTCTTTGTTGCATCTTCCTCTTTATGATGCGCCAAATGTTTTCTATGGGTGAAAGATCTGGACTGCAGGCTGGCCATTTCAGTACCCGGATCCTTCTTCTACGCAGCCATGATGTTGTAATTGATGCAGTATGTGGTCTGGCATTGTCATGTTGGAAAATGCAAGATCTTCCCTGAAAGAGACGACGTCTGGATGGGAGCATATGTTGTTCTAGAACTTGGATATACCTTTCAGCATTGATGGTGCCTTTCCAGATGTGTAAGCTGCCCATGCCACACGCACTCATGCAACCCCATACCATCAGAGATGCAGGCTTCTGAACTGAGCGCTGATAACAACTTGGGTTGTCCTTGTCCTCTTTAGTCCGGATGACATGGCGTCCCAGTTTTCCAAAAAGAACTTCAAATTTTGATTCTTTTTCTACTTTGCCACAGTCCATTTTAAATGAGCCTTGGCCCAGAGAAAACGCCTGCGCTTCTGGATCATGTTTAGATATGGCTTCTTTTTTGACTTATAGAGTTTTAGCCGGCAACGGCGAATGGCACGGTGGATTGTTTTCTGGAAGTATTCCTGAGCCCATGTTGTGATTTCCATTACAGTATCATTCCTGTATGTGATGCAGTGCCATCTAAGGGCCCGAAGATCACGGGCATCCAGTATGGTTTTCCGGCCTTGACCCTTACGCACAGAGATTGTTCCAGATTCTCTGAATCTTTGGATGATATTATGCACTGTAGATGATGATAACTTCAAACTCTTTGCAATTTTTCTCTGAGAAACTCCTTTCTAATATTGCTCCACTATTTTTCGCCGCAGCATTGGGGGAATTGGTGATCCTCTTCCTCTTCCCACTCTGAGAGACTCTTTTTATACCCAATCATGTTGCCAATTGACCTAATAAGTTGCAAATTGGTCCTCCAGCTGTTCCTTATATGTACATTTAACTTTTCCGGCCTCTTATTGCTACCTGTCCCAACTTTTTTGGAATGTGTAGCTCTCATGAAATCCAAAATGAGCCAATATTTGGCATGACATTTCAAAATGTCTCACTTTCAACATTTGATATTGTATCTGTATTCTATTGTGAATAAAATATAAGTTTATGAGATTTGTAAATTATTGCATTCCTTTTTTATTCACAATTTGTACAGTGTCCCAACTTTTTTGGAATCGGGTTTGTATATTCTTGATACACTAAAAGTTCCATAAAATATCCTACTATGTACTGTGTTAATATAAATTGTGATGTGTTTTAGGGTTAAAAATGTCTGTAAATGTCTGTAACTTTACGGATAACATCCTGAAATCTATCAGTTCCTTTTCCATTTTTGTACAGATATTTTTTCTTTCAGTGAAAAAAAAAAAAAAAAAAAGATATTTACAAAAATATAATTTATTTACTCAAAAAACAAAGGTATGATTCTCCTTGCAGCTTCTTTATTACATATAGAGAAAATCCTGTGAAAGGATTTTTGGACTTTGCCAGTGCTCCCTCGTGATATTCAAAGATATTTTAGCAGGTTTCTCAATGAAATTAATGTATACTGCAACAGTATTTCCTGCACTTGGATGCAAAGCTTTCTGTCACTATTATTGAACCACTGACACAGCTTAGCCCGAGGCATCTCACACACTTTATTGCACAGCTGTCATTTTATCAAATAAAATCAAATTTATCTTCAGCCCAGAGATTTGCTTGATTCTTTTGCATGGGAAAATTCTTTTTACCCGTTATGTATAAATTTTATTTTCACACTCACAAAACAGTTTTTAGCATTAAAAAACATGCACAGTTTTATGCAGTTTGGTAGATTATGTGGCGGGACATCTTACCCCACTCTCTGTCTCCTGATGAAGATGGATGTTAGTGACGAATATTGTGAAATATCTTCTTTTGTGTTCTGCAGAAGAAAGAAAGTCATACATGTTCGAAATGATATTAGGCTGAGTAAATAATGAAAGAATTTTAATTTTAGGTGGAGTATCCCTTTAAGAATTATATTGAAATAAATCTAATATTATACAATTCATATCAATAAATTATAAGTCATGTACAATATAAATACAGTTTTGCAAGCATCGATTCATGCTCAGAATATCTTTACATTTCAGTGTATCTTTTTATTTCAAATTTACATATTGTGAATTCACCATCACAAAAAGTGACAAAGAAAATATGAATACATATATATATATATATATATATATATATATATATATATATATATATTCTTTCTTTTAGGTCTAACTTGGACATGTATATGTTAAGTATGTATATGGGCCAACAAATAAAACATCTTTAAAACTGTTCAAGTCACAAACAACATCTACAATCATTCGTCGTTCTCAGTATCGTTCTCAAATCACAGTAACCCTTTGGTTTATCAGGAAAAAAAATAATAATAAGTCCACTGTATATAATAAGTTGACAGAATCTGTCTGAAGTCCTATGAATGTTGTCAGTATAAGGTCGCTTGTCTGGATTGTTGGGAGAGTTGTGCGTCAATCACGTTTAAATGAATTCCAGTGTGTGCGTCATCCAGGTTATGATTGCTGCCTCGATTGTTTCCATGTAGTTTTCCAGCCTTCGAAATAACAGGCGAAGAGATGCGCCAAAAGAAGCTATGTAACATTTTCCTAAACTCCCGTCGCATAAGACAATACAAAACTGGGTTTAAACAACTATTAGTATGAGCAAGACAAACAGTCACGGGGAAAACATAAGTATGCACCATGTAGTATGATTTGTCCCAGTGCACCACGTTCAATTTCACCAGCACGCCCCAGAGGGTGATCGCATGGTTTGGCATCCAGCAAATGAAAAAAGAGAGGACCACCACCGTCACAGACTTCGCTACTTTCGATCGTCTTCTTTGACGGGTATTAATGCCCCTCTTTCGGATAAACCTGAGCAGTAACAGATAACACACTGACAGAATGAACATGGGCAAGATAAACGCAATGACAATTTTCTGAAGGTGATACAGAGCGAGCCAATCCTGGCCATCTGGGAACTTGAGGAGACAGAGTTTTTCACCTGCCACAACTGTCACGGTGGAGAAAATCGAAGTTGGAGCCGTTGCCACAGTCGCCAAGATCCACAGTACAGCACAGACCCACTTCACAGACACGGACTTCTTTCGAGAAGGGATCTTTAAAGCAGATGCGACAGACCAGTAGCGCGTAATGCTCATTGCAGTGAGGAAAAAGACGCTGGCGTACATGTTCATCACAGTGACTGATAAAATGATCTTGCACATGGCGTTACCAAACGGCCAGCTGAAATCCAACGCCGTATCCACAGCCCAGAAAGGCAAGGTCAACACAAACTGAAAGTCGGTGACAGCTAAATTGATGACAAAGAAATTAATGATGGATTTCTTTCGACCTTGTCTTATCTTCATAAGGAAAAACACCAAAAGGTTTCCGACCAAACCCACGGCGCAGACCGCGGAATAAACCACCGAGATGATAATCCGCAGGACGAGGCTGCCGTCAGCAGTCACATCGATGTCTTCCAGACTGCTGAACTTGTGTTGATCCGTTAAACTTCTGTTCAAAGTTCCCCATCCGCTTTGGTTGAGAATGTCACCCATTGTTTCTGAAGGAAACTCTCCAACAGGTGCCTGGTGAACAAGGGTGTCTACTGATTGCATATCAGTTAGTCTGACATTGTTTCAGACATAACACAAACGGTTTTAGACGGCAATGGGTTCCCATAGGTGTAAGCGACGTGTTTTGAACACGCAGTGCACCTGACAGCCAGCGTTTTATGCAGAAGCGCGCGGGGAGCGCCCGCCTGTGAAGCGCGCGCACTGGATAACACCGCTGACTGACTTACAGCCGTACTCTTGACGTCATGTCATGTCATACAGATTTGAGGGAAGATGACCAAATATTCCAAAATAGTCCTTTTATTTAATCCTTAAATTAAAAAAAAAAAAAAAAATTAATAAACGGAAACCAAACGGGTAACAGCAATGTAGGCTAGAGTACAATTTCAAGAGTTGTATGTAGCCCATATATCTGCAGTACCTAATATAGTAGCTTATTGTTACATTTATTAGTCATTTAAATGCAATACCAAATGGTTTAACATTTAATGCTGCTATAATTCAATAGTATGTTCATGGATTTTATGTTATGTTTGCTTTTTTTAGTTCCTGTTGATGATACTACTCTTAGAGTCAATAAAGCCTTATCGTGTATCATCTTATCATATATCATCTTAAGCTTCTGCAATTTACAATGCTAGATGGGAATGACTTCGTAAATTGATATGAAATGTTTCATTGCTGTTGTGTCCACCAGAGGGGGCACTTGATGGACACTCAAATATATCAGCAGCTCAATTTGTTACTCCCTTAAAAATGAGTTTGCATTGTCAGATTTTCAGTTTTCAGCCTTTTAATCTATGGAAGGGATGTTAGGTAGAGTGGAAGATGGTGGGACAGGTGGACAGTTAGGCTACTTAGTAGCCTAGGTGTTAAAGGGATAATTCACCAAAAAATGAAAATTCTGTCATCATTTACTTTGATGTTGTTTCAAATTTGTATGACTTTCTTCTGTAGAACATATTTATTTTCCATGTCCAAGTGGAAATAAACAAATGATAATGATGATAACGATGATAGTCAAAGGATATAGGCTATAGGCTTATGAAAAATATCAAATAATGAATTGCATTATAGAAAAATGATGATTATTGGCATTATTATTAATGGCATCAACATGGATACAAAACATGCCTCATGCATTCAAAAATAGCTACCCGGAACTAAAAGAATGCAAATTTCGATTTTATAGCTGTAATGACAAAGCAATAAACGCTCTTAACGCGAGACGCGACGCAACAGCCAAATACGACCGACTGTTGTGTTCATAGGCTTCCAAAAAATAAAAGTGCACAGATTAACTCAAGAACGCGTCCTGTATTTGTGTTCCTACAAACGGTTAAATTACGAGATGGAAGTCATTGGAGTATAAACACGCAAAGCACTAAACAAAGACTGCAGTGAGTTCAGTCTGACACACTGAACACAAAGACAAGGTCCTCCTACTAGAAGAGAGAGAGAGGGCGGAACTTTTACAAAGTTTTACTGAAACACAGTTCGCTGCTCTTCTGTGTGCGGCATCAGTAACTGCAGCCGTCCCAGTTGAATTAACGGAGCCCAAAATCGCCCATGCACCGGATTCACAGACTTTATCATGCTACATCATTTGTCTGATGACCATTGCAGATCTCTGGCTTAATAAATGCAGTAGCCTTCTTTTGTGTGATGGGTCCAAACTACCGATGCATAAGGCTGAGGCAGAAGTTACTATTCAAACTATCACCATTTAAATGGACTGTAGATGTACCAGGAGTGATCTGTGTTCTCCTCCGTGCAGTTTGACATGATGGTTCAGCTGGACTGCGGCATTAAAGTTTTGGGACCAGCAAGTTTTTCTCTCTGCTTTGTGATAACAGCTGGGCTCCTATCCATGTTCGAGAGCACAACAGCTAGCGGATATAATCAAGACACAGGTGAGTGGGTTGAGCTTGTGTCTCATTATAGTCCCACGCTGTGATTATTAGCATTTTTTGGTTTGTTTCTTTGTCAGATGATGAGAGCGTGTGCGCACAATGGTGTTTGTATGCAGTGGCCCAAAAAGCATTTTTGGGCACTTGTTTGTTTTTAAAATGTGGCTTTTATTTTAACGAGATGTAGCGAAAACACACATTGCAAGCACAATATTTCATAAAGAGAATTTTGTTTGCCTTCTGATTTTAAAACAGCATATTCTGTTCGTTAAGACGAAACGTATTGTGACACTTTGGGGTTGTAAAACGTTAAGTGGAGTGAAACATGCTCATATAGCCAAATGTGATGAACTAAACTTGTGGTTATTACCTTTAGAACTTCATACATCCACTTAAAACCACTGCAAAACCGGTAATTGCAAAAATAGCTCAGAAAAGTAAAGTAGTTCTGGAAAAAGCCCTGCTACAGATGACACTTGTCATATTTTGTCATCGAATGCACTGACATTCATGCACTTGTAGAGTTTTTAAGTGCCCATACTAGGGATCATATTACTTCTGACAAACCTGCAAATAGTGGAAGTGAAATATTTGGCCCAGTGTTGCAGGTTTCTTTTTGAACTGTTTATTTAGGCCATGATTTGTAATGGCACATGGTACATTGTTTAATTTTTCTGCTGGCACTCTATGAATTCATTTTTCTTGATTAGGTTATTTGAATGTAAATTAGAATTTTAGATCACAGTTCACATCGCGGTATCAATTCCTGCTGTGTGAAGCCTGCTGGATAATGATAAACACCAATAAAACTTCAGAACTGTTTGAAATAAAATGTTTTAAATGTAATTTTTAGTGCTACTGTAAATAACTATATTAAAGTGTAAGGTAAAAGAATACCGTAATGTGAATTGTTTCTAAATATCAGCATCACACCACTTCCATTTGGCTTTGTGTGCTTTTGACTTATGTTTGCCCTGATTGCGTATACATCCCCTGCCTACTCCATGTCCCTTTTCTTGGCGGACACTACCCCTATTGCTGCTTTCTCGTGGAAGCCCCTCTGCTTCCACAATCGTGCAGGTCAAAGCAACAGACCTGCCAATGAACAAGACTGGTCATGAAACAAAGACTGTTCAAATGTTTGTACTACAGAGTCTCTAGGGAAATATTGGAATATGGAGAATGCAGACCTGAGAAGTTATTTTAGTCTTTACTTTACCATATAATTGCTATAAATCCTTCTGTAAGTGTATTATTCTGGTCTGTTGTTTGAATAGAATGACAGACTTCAGCTTGCTGTTATTAGGATAATTCATGGATTTGTTTCATGAATTAGTCAACAGTTCAGCTGCTTTGAAAGTCACAGGAATTTAAATGATTTGCTTATTAAAACTTATGCAAGCACAAAATAAAGAGCAGAAAGGTTACAATGTTCTGGTTGCAAAATTGCAGTCACAGTCACACAATCCTGAAAAATCAGTACATAGTAAAATCTTTGGGGAATTTTAAAGTTTTGAAGTCTAAACTATGATAAATTGTCTGTGTTGTTTGCTCATATCTTTAGTAAATCATATAAAACTTTGGGGGGTTGATTATCAGGGCAGAGTGGTTACCGGAGTGTTGCTTTCTGATTTCTAAGATGTTCAGAGCAGTTGTTAGCTAGTATGCTAAGTTGCTAGCATGAGCTTGATAGTTGATGTTTAGTTTACTTACTAGATTAAGCCAAAAGAGCCCATCCATCTCAATGATATTCTAGTAAGGCTGTTACATAAGCTGTAAGACTAGTTGTAAATAGGCACTAAGTTTATGCACTGCTAAATATTTGAGCTTTTGCACCATCAAACTTAGTTGAAGCATAACGCTATGTATAACTAAATATTTACAGAAGCCTGCAAACAGCAGTAATGGCTGGAATAATGAGGACATGTCTTGCCTGGAAGACATTTACATTTGAGAGAACATTATGTGAATATCTGAGTTGTTTGAAGCTCTTGAGCATAATACCAATTTGAACAACGCATTTTATGCCATTTGTACATGCAAGGCTTAAAAAAAATGTAACTAAAAATGTTGAAAATAAATGTCATTTTTTCCCTGGTTGTTGTATAGTATTTATTTATCTTACCACTAACAATTTTGTAAGGCAGAATAAGTTGAAGGCTGCTTGTTGGATCAATAAAGGTCATATCATTCAACTACTAATTACTTTACAGAGAGTTTACTAATCTATTTGAGGTAAACAAATTGATAGCTAAAGTAGTTACAAGCTAAGTAGTAGTTACTAGGCCCAAAGTGTGAACTTGACATTCGATGTTAAGTAAGAACGGCAGATGCAACATCTGTATTATTTTTTTTTCATCTGTTTTGTGTTACAGCACCATACTATTTAACTAATCCACTTAATGTGTGTGGCGGCTTTTTATCCTAATAGTTATTACCCTGGTGTTTTTGCAGATAGTTCTCCTAATGGATTTCCTAACTACGAAGTTGTTCATCCTATCAGAGTAGATTCATCGGGACATTTTTTGTCCAATCATGTGTCCCACCATGTGAGTCGAATTCAAAGGAGAGAGACATCAAAAAACAAAGAGAGCCTGGCCCAGGTTTTTTACCATCTGCAGTATGGTGGTCAAGACCTGCAATTTAACCTCACCCTAAACCCTCATCTACTAGCGCCTGGATTCCTCACAGAGTGGAGATATGGTGGTCTGCAACGGTCTACATTAAATAGCCATAGCCACTCTCTCTGCTACTTCCTGGGAGACGTCTGGAGCAGTACACTGAAGTGGGGTCAAGCAGCCCTGAGCACTTGCAATGGCCTGGTGAGTCAATAAGTATATGTGCATTTTGATGTTCTCATGTAGAAGTACAAAAATCTGGAAATATTTGATCAAACAATGCTAATAATATTTCTTACTGACGCTGAACAACATTCTGTTCTACTTATAATTTACCTTATATTTAGGGATATAAAGGAATTTGATTAAATTCAAGCCTGTGGTGATTGTTTTTTGTTGGTGGGTACCCAGCGATGAATCTGTGGGCTCCCCTAGACGTCCTTAGTGACCCCTTCATAACAGGGCCTGGGCAACATTCCCAGAAGTCTCCCGTGATGACAGCTTTGTAGATAGGTTAAGGTTAGAGGTTAGAGCAGAGGTTAAGGTTATGATTGTTTGGAAGAAACATTGTTTCAAGACAAAGGATGTTGATACAGGTGATCCATATAATCCAGAAAAATGGCTCACTTGGTTAAAACCCATCAAGCCACTTACACAAACAGCTGACCCTGTCTTTTTTATATAAATAGAGAGCAAACTGATTTAGGGTCATTGGCATAGCATAGTTTTCATGGTCAATTTATTTTATTACATAAATACATAAATTCATTTCTTGTATAATAAGTATGTAATTTCTGTATTAAATTCATGAATTATGGTGGAGGGGTGGCAAGGGTGTGGGTTTGATTTTGATATTGGTGAGGACATAAAAGTAGTAAACCCCTAACCCTCCTTGATATATGTTTTATCGTAACTTCATGTAATATAAAGCCTTTAATTACAGATAAATAGTCAAAACACTCACAAAGGGAGTTCATGTCAGTATGTTCCTCAGACAATAATTTCAGTTCTGTATTTCATGATACAGTATATGTTCGTAAAGATGCATACGTCATTTAATTTTAAAAAAGTTGGTTCAGTGACAAACACAACTTTCACATGCATCTGATTAACAAATGAACCACACACTGCTATTTTGCTATTATTCATTGTGTGGATATTTCAGCAAATGGTTTGTTCCCTATCAGTCAGTCACGTTCGACGTAACGTCAGTGTGACTGACTAATGGGATCTCGCCCGAGAGCCCAATCACCTTCGAGTGTTAACAAAACAAGCCAATGACAGTTGGCGTGCGTGTTTCCCCACGTGCACCCCGCTCCGCAGTGCGAGTATAAAAGGAGAGCGCGTGCAAACGCACATCAGCTTTTCGCTTTGGAGCCGAGCCATTTTTCGCGAATCTCCGAGAGTGTCTGCAAGACAGCAAATGAAGCAGTTGGTGTTACGGCGCGTCAGCGGAGGTTGCTGTCCAGTGATGCTGCTTCAGCACTTCTCTAAAAGAGCATTTCTAAAAGAGCAATATCTAAAAGAGCTCCACGAGCGACGGGCGTCTTTTAAAGATGGCTTCCCGCTTGTGTGTTTCTGGATGTGGTCGTTTCCTGGCTTCATCTGACGGTCACGATCGCTGTGTCTCATGCTTGGGCTTTCTCGTGGGAACATGACCATCGCGATGCTGCGCTCCAGATACCTCCTCGTCAAACGGGAGGTATCCCCCTTGCCATGCCCCGTTCTAGCTCCTCCGGTTCTCGGAGGGCTACTTCGGCTCATGGTCAGGGTAACCTGAGGATCACAGTTCCCGGACGAGCCCTCGGGATCCCCGGTCAGGGCAGGGCCCAGCCTCTCGTTCGGAGCACCAGCGGATGACAGGATGTCGATCGCTGCATCGGAGGGCGAGCTAGGCTCTGGAGATGATGATTCGGCTGCGCTGCCTCCGTCAGGAAAAGTGGCGTTGTCTGAGTCAGATCCAGAGCTGACTGCTATGCTTTCCCGGGCCGCTGAGAGCATGGGGCTGCACTGGAGGCCGCCTCCTTCTCCCGAACGCTCGAGGCTGGACGATTGGTTCCTGGGGGCGCAGGCCGATCGCCGGCAGCCACCTCCGGTTCCATTCTTCCCAGAGGTGCATCAAGAGGTGACTAGGTCTTGGAAGGCACCTTTTTCTGCCCGAAACAGGCCTGGCCCCTCCTCCGCCCTCACCACCCTCGACGGTGGGGCGGCTCAAGGGTATGTGGAGATCCCCCCAGTCGAGCGCGCTATTGCCATGCAGCTCTGCCCGCAAAGCACCGCCGCCTGGAGGGGTAATCCACGCCTTCCGTCCAGGGCCTGTAAGTTCTCGTCCGCTCTGACGGCCAAGGCTTACAGTGCTGCTGGACAGGCCGCTTCTGCCCTGCACGCCATGGCCCTCCTGCAAGTCCACCAGGCCAAGGCGTTGAAGCAGTTGCACGAGGGTGGTGCTGACCCAGGTGTGCTGCAGGAACTGTGCACAGCGACGGACCTCGCCCTAAGGGCGACGAAAGTCACGGCGCGGGCTCTGGGTCAGACGATGTCCACATTGGTGGTCCAGGAGCGCCATCTATGGCTGACCTTGGCAGATATGAGGGAGTCTGACAAGCATCGCTTCTTGGTCTCCCCGATCTCCCAGGCCGGCCTATTCGGCGAAGCGGTGGAGGGCTTTGCCCAACAGTTCTCCGCCGCACAGAAGCAGCCGGAGGCATTTCATCATATCCTGCCCCGGCGGTCTGCTGCTGTCTCCACCCAGCCACCGACTGCTCGTTGCCGAGGGCGCCCTCCTGCGGCCTCCACCTCCACTCCAGCTCGGCCCCAGCAGCAGCCTTCACAACGGCCGCAGGGCGACCCGGAGTCTCTGGATCCTGCTCTTCAGGAGATGGTGACCGCACCACTCCTTCCCCCGGAGGAGGGCCGGGTAGAGAATCTTTTGTTCCTTTTTATTTAGCTCCCCAGCCAGTGGTACCCAAAATTTAAAAAAAAGAGCAGTTTCCCTTTTCTCTGGGTCCCAAGAGGGCCAGGATGGCGGTGCACAAGAGACAATCTCTACACCCCCATCCCCCTCCCCTTTCGCCAGCGGGCAGCAGGGTCCGGTCCGAGGACGCAATGCCTTCTCCCGTGCCCCCTGCCCAACCGTGGAGCCAGGTAAATGTTGCACCGCGCACTCAGACCCCACTCTGGGACGCACTGCCTTCCGAGTTGGGTCCCTGTGCTCCACTTCGCTGCCTGTCCGTCCACTCGATTGAGTTGCAGCGATCGACCTGATTCGGGTCAACTGGGAAAAGAGCAAACTCTTCCCTGTGCAGAGGATCTCTTTTCTCGGCATGGAGTTGGACTCGGTCAACCTCACAGCACGTCTCTCAGTAGAGCGTGCTCAGTCGATGCTGAATTGCCTGGAGTCTTTCCAGCGCAAGAGGGTGGTTCCACTGAAACAGTTTCAGAGGCTCCTGGGGCATATGGCATCTGCAGCTGCTGTCACGCCGCTCGGGTTGCTTCATATGAGACCACTTCAGCATTGGCTTCACGACCAGGTCCCGAGATGGGCATGGCGACGCGGCACGTACCGGGTCTCTGTCACCCCGTCCTGCCGTCAGACCTTCAGCCCGTGGTCGGACCTTGCCTTTCTTCGGGCAGGAGTGCCCCTAGTGCAAGTGTCCAGGCATGTTGTTGTATCAACAGATGCCTCTGCCATGGGCTGGGGTGCCATGTGCAACGGGCACGCAGCTGCGAGGCTCTGGACAGGGCCCCGACTGCAGTGGCATATCAACTGCCTCGAGTTGCTAGCAGTATGGCTTGCTCTGCGCCGCTTCAAATCGCTGCTACACGACAAGCATGTACTGGTCCATACAGACAACACTGCGACCATTGCGTACATCAACCACCAGGGTGGTCTACGCTCCCGTCGCATGTTGCAACTCGCCCGCCATCTCCTCCTTTGGAGTCAGAAGTATCTGAGGTCGCTTCGCGCCGTTCAAGTCCCAGGCGAGCTCAATCGTGCAGCCGACGAGCTTTCACGTCAGCCTGCCCTTCCGGGAGAATGGCGACTCCACCCGAGACAGTCCAGCTGATTTGGAGACGCTTTTGGGACGCTCAGGTAGACCTGTTTGGTTCCCCGAACTGATGCTCCTCGCGACAGCCCCTCCTTGGCAAATTCCTCTGAGGAGGGATCTCCTTTCTCAGAGAGGGGGCACTCTCTGGCACCCGCGTCCAGACTTGTGGAATCTCCACATGTGGTCCGTGGATGGGACGCGGAGGTTCTAGGTGGGCTACCTCCAGCGGTAGTAAACACCATCACTTCAGCTAGAGCCCCGTCTACAAGACACGCTTACAGGCTGAAGTGGAACCTGTTCGTCGATTGGTGCTCTTCCCGCCGGGAAGGCCTGATCAGGGTCGTGCTATCCTTCCTGCAAGATGGGTTGGAGCGAAGGCTGTCTCCCTCCACCCTCAAAGTGTATGTTGCCGCTATTGCCGCACATCATGATGCAGTAGACGGTAAGTCTGTCGGGAAGCACGACTTGGTCATCAGGTTCCTCAGAGGGGCGAGGAGGTTAAATCCTCCGCGCCCTCATCTGGTACCCTCTTGGGATCTCCCCTCGGTCCTGACGGCCTTGAAGGAGGAGCCCTTCGAGCTTCTGCAGTCAGTAGAGCTTAAGTTTCTGTCATTGAAGACAGTGCTCCTCACAGCATTGGCCCCGGTCAAGAGGGTAGGGGACCTGCAGGCATTTTTGGTCGACGATTCGTGCCTAGAATTCGTGCCTAGAATTCGTGCCGGGTAACTCTCACGTTGTCCTGAGACCCCGGCCTGGATATGTGCCCAAAGTTCCTACCACGCCCTTTAGGGATCAGGTGGTGAACGTGCAAGCGCTGCCCCGGGAGGAGGCAGACCCAGCCATTGCTCTGCTCTGTCCCGTCCGCGCCTTGCGCGTTTACATGGACTGCACGCAGAGCTTCAGGACCTCAGACCAGCTCTTTGTCTGCTTCGGAGGACAGCAGAAGGGAAAGGCTGTCTCCAAACAAAGACTCGCCCACTGGATAGTGGAGGCTATAATCTTAGCTTATCAGGCTCAACACTTGCCGTGCCCCTTCGGAGTAAGAGCACATTCTACGAGAGGTGTTGCTTCTTCCTGGGCATTGGCACGGGGCGCCTCAATAGCAGACATCTGTAGAGCTGCTGGCTGGGCGACACCTAACACGTTTGCGAGATTCTATAATCTCCGTGTAGAGCCCGTGTCCTCCCGTGTACTCACCTCAGGTGGCCAGTAACACAGGACCCACTCGGTGTCGATCACGCTTGCTGTGCCATTCCCCTCTACGGACCGGATACGTGCGCTTTTACTGCTTCTCAGTTCAGTTCCCCTTGGCGAACCCTGTTGAAGTTCCTCCCGCACCCTCGGCAGGTCAGCCCTTGTTCTGGGCTAGGTGCCCGTGTGTTGTGATTCCCTTTGGGTGATCCCACATGTGTATTTTCCACGGTACGACTCCCCTCACGGTGAGCCCGTGTCTTTCCCTGGCAGAGACCTTCTGCCGTCTCTGCTGTGTATTGATCTCCCCAGGCTGGCTGAGTCTACCTCAGAGACTTCCATATGTAGTACTGCCTAGGCCAGTCCATATGAGTAATCTCCACATGGTACCTCCTTTACGCAGGATGTGGCTTCCGTAGCGTTCCCCTACTTGGAGTACGCTGGGAACAGCAGTGGCTGTCATCTCTGCCTAAGCCCTGTCCTATCTTCTGTCCCAACTGGTGTGGGGGGACTTGCCGGCTTCCGCAGGGCACTGGAAGGGGTCAGCAATAGTGGCGTTTTCCAAGGGATCCCATTAGTCAGTCACACTGACGTTACGTCGAACGTGACTGACTGATAGGGAAAGTCTCGGTTACGTATGTAACCCTCGTTCCCTGAAGGAGGGAACGGAGACGTAACGTCCCGTCGCCACAGTTGCTGTACCACCGCTGTACGGCTGGGGCACACAGTCTCGGCTCCTCACCGAAAAACTGATGTGCGTTTGCACGCGCTCTCCTTTTATACCCGCACTGCGGGGCGGGGTGCGCGTGGCGAAACACGCACGCCAACTGTCATTAGCTTGTTTTGTTAACACTCGAAGGTGATTGGGCTCTCGGGCGAGATCCCATTAGTCAGTCACACTGACGTTACATCTCCGTTCCCTCCTTCAGGGAATGAGGGTTACATACGTAACCGAGACGTTTCATGCATTTAGTTTAACAGCATCATGTTAAAAATGGTAAACTTGATCATTTAGCTGAACTGTGCACATGCAGTTTAAACACTTATGTTATGTTCTTGTTCTGTTCATGCAATAAATCAGTGCCCTGTAGTAAGCAGGGTTTTCTAGCATGTTTACTTGACTTTCTCAGGTGCTGAGAATATATATTTATATATATAAAAAAAAAAACTTTTGTCAGAAAAGTCACATGGTTCACCTAGCATTCAAAAACATGCAGGGGAAAACAATATTCACAAGGTCGGTGTTCTTAAAACATCAGAATTTGTTTTAACAAAGCTAAGGTTGTTTCATGTTATAAAAATTAATGTAGTGTGGCTCCCATAAAAAAATTATAGTATTTATAAATTAATAATTCATTATGTTTAAAAAAAAAAAAACATTTTACCATGAAAATATATTCACAAACCTTATTAAAAAGAATTTTAAAGAATTTTTTTTTTCTTAGTGTAGTTGATTACTGACCCTCAATGCTGGAAAAAGTTAAAGTTGTTACCATTCTGCGTAAAACTCTGTTTAATACTTAGGAATAATAAGTAGTAGGTGCCCTGTGGCAAAATATACAACCGTAGCGAAAAAGACAGTGAATGTGGATTGCATGGGTATACGCTGTTTAATTTTATGTCATGTTACTTTGACCTTGTATTCTCTGTAGAGAGGGCTGTTCAAGCTCTCAGAAGAGGAATTCTTCATTAGTCCGCTGGAGTCAGCACAAGAAAAGTCAGCCCCACAGGCTCATGCAGTCTATAAGCGACATGCTGTCCACTCAGAACACCAGCTTGTGCAGCCTCTGTTTGGGGAGCACACAGCTAATGCGACCTGTGGGGTCAGAGGTAAGACTTTGGGGCATAGGATTCAAAGGGGCTAAATAATTTATGAACAGATGTCTTTCATGATTAAAGCACATCATGCATTAATAATCCAAGGTCATTTTTAATCATCTTTAGATCCTTTAGGAGGTGCAAAGCAGGTGGAGAGGCAAAGAGAGCGCTGGGAGAGACGGCAACATCGCAGACGGATTAGACAGCGCTCCATAAGCACTGAGAAGTGGGTAGAGACTCTGGTAGTGGCTGACCCTAAAATGGTGGAGTATCATGGGAGCAAAGGAGTTTCGAGCTATGTGCTCTCTGTCATGAATATTGTGAGTAACAGTCCTATCTATAAATAATTAATGGTGTTTTCCAAGGCAAGCACCGCTATTACTGTTGCTCATACTTATTCTAAACCCTTAAAGAGATCACTGTCCTGTCATCATTTACTAACCCTCATGTTATTCCAAACCTGTACAGTATGTGTATTTTTTGGAATTGGTGTTTTTTCTTATACTGTATATACACTGAAAGTCAATGGGGTTCAGTTCTGTTTTGAACCTCACTGACTTTCACTATATAAACTAAAACAGTAAAACAAAAGTAAAACTTTTTATCTTCCACAGAAGAAAGTAAGTCATACAGGTTTGGAATGACATTAGGGTGATTCAGTTTTAATTTAAATTTTTGGAAGAACTGTCCCTTAAGCATGAAAGGTGCAGTACAAAGATTTGGCCCTCTAAAACTATGGAAGCGTGTTTCTGCCACAGAATTAAAAAAAGGTAGTTGTGAATTTTTATCTCAAAATTTGATTTTGTTTTTGTCAGAATTATGATCTATAAACTCAGAATTCTCGCAATTTTGATTTTTTTTTCTGCGACAGAATAAAAAAGGTAATTGCAACTTTTTATCTCACAATTTGGACTTTGTTTCTTGCAATTCTGAGCAAAAAGTCAGGATTGCAAGATATAAACTCAGAATTGCAAGAAAAAAGTCAGAAGTCTAGTTTGCATCTCGCAATTCTGTTTTTTTTCCCCCGCCACAGAACAAAAAGGTAACTTTTCATCTCACTATTCTGAGTTTGTAAGTCTGCACTGTGAGATATAACCTCAGAAAACAAGTCAGGATTGTGTGAAACAAAGTCACAATTACCTTTTTAATTTTCTTATTCTGAGGCAAAAACAGGCTTCCATAGAAAACCGCAAGTTACTCGTGGAGGAATTTTTATTTTTATTTTGGTAACTACACAAGTTCTTTAGCACAGATGAATATGATGGTTAGCACTTATTTATGTACTTGTCAATAATTGCTTTTTTCTCAGTATAATCTTCTATACTACAACTTTAAGTATTAAATTTCTGCATATATCTCATCCTGTGACACTTTCTGCCACAGTGTTCTATTACTTTTCATCTGGGGAATGGTTAGGTAGTTGAAAATAATCCCATGATCAAAACATACACTTACATTCACTAGCGTTCACATTTTAAGCAACAACCTTAAAATCCTAGCAACCACCTGGCATTGTGGTGGCAGGTTCAACTTCTCACATTTTCTTATATATACTGTTTTACAAAAATATTCGTTCACTGTGTTCATCCAGCTTATTCACGTTATAGCTGATAATTGTAGTAGTAGACTGTGATCTACTTCTAAGTATAAGATCCAATGTATGATTAGACTTGTTTCTAAGGTGAACAAATTGTCAATCGTCTTCCCTCTTAGTCTCCACGTTGTCAGGAACACCTATGGAAAGTGTTCAAAAAGTTTTCAAATCCGTATTTTTCTTTTTTCATTCTTAACTCTGACATGTTGTTTCAAACTATCCTCATTTCATCCCTTCAGCTTTCACCTCGCTGACTCTCTTCTCCTCAAATAGCTACATTATGCCTTTAGGCAGCACTCATTCTGCTAGTTGCACTCATTCTGAGCTGGATCGAAGTCAGCTGACCGTGTTACTGATCCAGTCTGTTAGGTATATTTTCCAAAATATCCTGTGTATGCTTTGTCTGGCTCCTGTTTTTGTGGAGTGAAAAGCCTTCAGGGAAAAAAAGTTTTCCATTCCAGACACTTGGTTGGTATTGAAGAACATTCTATAAAGGGGAAACATTCCATTATCCTCAGTTTCCTGCCAGGCTGCTCCTCTTGTAGGTCTGTCCTGCTGCTTATGTACAACAAGAGTTGGCGGGAGTTTTAGGTCTGGCAATATAGACTCATTGCTGCAGTATTTTACTTGTGTTTGTGTATTGTTGAGCAGGCTAAAGAGGGTAATAAACCAATTCAGAATCAAAGTGAGGAATGCAGAGCTACAGTAAGTAAAAGAGGCTGTTGTATAAATGGTTTAGACACAAATGTTCCACATTTTAGTAAGCTACCTTGCTGTCTACTGCTGACATAAGAAGGAATATTCTAAAAGTGCAGTCACATTTACCATTGCTCTGCAAATCGTCTTAAATCGATGTGAATGGATATTTCAAAAGATTTCTCTTTGCAGATTCAAGTTGATCACATGGAGTTGAATCTTTGATATGCTTTTTTGGTATTCTCTTGGGAAAAATTAGTAGAAAGTGGTCCAACATGTTCATCTGAAGTGATTTTTCAAAAAGAAAAACTGAAAAAAATAGGCAAACACAGTGTACTCCATTAACTTACTGTACCTACTATAGCCTCTTGTTTGCAGTTTAAAGAATCAGTTGAGAGGAAGAATTATTTGGGCTTCAGGCACCATTGAGCTCTTGAAATTCTCTCTCCAGCAAACATACTGCACCACTGCTGATATGTATTCACAGTGCCTTTTTACTAAATATGTCATTACAAATTCATTACAAGTAGTGGTTTACATTTTCTGAACATACCGGTAATAGGATTTGTTATGCAATTCCTAAGATGTTCTGAGTGGTTGTTATTTCATTGCTATGCAATTGCTTGGGTGTTCTGATGGTTGGCAAGCAATTCCTAATTGGGTGCTAGGGTGTTCTGGGTGAATACTAGATGGTTACTTACTTACTGGTCCAAGTCAAAAGGTCCAGTCTCTATGATATTCTGGTCTCTAGATATGGCTTGTGTCTCTTAATACATGCAAATCTTAACGACTTTCATGTGTTTTATCTGTCAGGCCAGATTGCTTAAAAAAGTAAAAGTACACTTCTGCTTGAAAAGCAATATGATATTAGATTTCATTCATGTCTGTAGCTTAAGCAAGGATGAGTTATGCCCAGAAATTCGCTAATTAATTGCAATGACTAATGCTACTTCTCACCTTGCTAAATATATTTGCCAACATATTCCATGTAAGCGTAATGGAACATTAGTACCTGCAACCTGAAAAATCAAGGTATTATAATAAAGTTAACCAGACTTTGAGAGTGCCATAGACTCATCAAAGATCAGATTAATGTCAGTAGAAGTTGCTTCACCTCAAAAAGATAGAACGGCTTCAAAGGTTCCTCATTAATTCACTGGAACATTTTGTAATGAGCACCACAGAAGCATAGAAATGCCTCATCACATTTCAGACTACATTTAACTCAAGTAGAGCTTTGATATGAGAGCAGAACTTCTAAGCATCTCACCAACAGAGAATCTGTTTGTGCTAAACTCCTTAGTTCAGTATCAGTATGTCAGTCATATCAAGTGTTCTTGAGTTCTTTCTGTGACTTATTTTGGTTACTTCTCTGCATGGGAATTCTATTTAGGGGGGGCTTCAGCTCCACTGTCTTTCATCTAAGCCCCTGTAAAGATCTGCGATTAACTTGGCTGTCATCGCTCCTAAAAATCTGTCATTATGTGATCTCTCCTCAGGCTTGCTGAAAACAGCGGCTGCAGTAAGCTATCTGAGGTTACTTCACTCTAAATCCTTCCCGTACCAATCATTAAAAACGTTACAACATTAAGTATTATTGTTCCCTCTTGTCAGTGGCCAGATCATTGGCAACATAAGGCTCCACACACAGCTGACACAGATACTCTATCCAGTTCTCTTGCTTTCATCCAAATGCTCTCCAGTCCAGAGGAATCAAAACAAACTGCCATTACTGCCCAAAGATTTTGACCCAAAATGTATAAACCACTGCAGTAGAAGGGTTGTGATGTTAGATTAGCTTCAAATCGACATGACATTTCAGATAATATTTCAATTATTTACAAATTCATATGTGAGAATGTTGTGTTTTATAGGTGGCAGGGTTATTTCGGGATGCCAGCATTGGAAATGCCATCAACATTGCTGTCGTGCGTCTCATTCTGCTGGAAAAGGACGAGGTAAGTGAAATGACAAAGCAGTGATGCAAACCCTTGCTCTAAAAATACATGGCAGACAGTCTGAGTCAATATTATTGCTGCAAAACAGACTAGGTGCACTATGACCACGTACACACGGCAAGGTTTTGGTGGTGATGACTGCATTTAAATGTGGGAATGAATCACCTAATTCAGGGGTCTGCAACTGTTTTTGGTTTATGTTGGTAATCACTGTTCGTCACTTTTTGCTTTGGTGGCTTAATCTGAGGAATATTTCCCATATGTGTCACCACATGGGTTTTTGAAGAGAAAAAGAAAAAATACTATCAAAAAAGCATATTTTAAATTTGGTATATTGATGGTAAATTGGTAGAGTTGTAGCTGTTAGAGAACATTATTATTATTATTAATATTATTTGCAGTTAAATAATATTTCTCTCTCTCTCATGCCAGAATCTAACCCTTTTACATACATGCCTTAGGTTGCAGAGTTGCTCCTGAAATTTGTTTATTGGCATAGTGATAACCATAGCAATTGTTTGGATTCATGGCTGCAAACAAGAAACATAATTAAGAACAGTTTATGTCATTGGGTGTTAGTTTCTTATTCCCAAATTAATTGTAATATTAACCACTGGACAACACTGGTGAGAACACTGAACCACAGAGAGCAGCTCACTGAAAAAATACAGACTTGGAAAAACTGTCAAGACATCATTGTGATTTGCTTCCTCCACATCTGGAGAACAGAGACACACATGTCTGATGTGCTTTTAAATACGTCATTAAAACTAGTTGTTCAGTTTGTTTGTTTGTTTCAGACTTTGTGTAAATATGGTTGTCACTCCTGTAAATAACCAAATTCTGTGTGTGCAAAGTAGTATTAAGCACTCAGAAGAAGAGTGACAACAGTATTTTAGCTGTTCAGTGTGAATCTTGTTACAAGAATTTTATCAAAGGTTGTAGTTTGGGTTATTAGCATTTACAGAGATGGAATTTATTCCAAATATTCGCTCATTTTGCCATGAATTAATAACAAACTTGCAAATTAACGTGGGTATATGTTTACATCTGAAAGACTGTGGCCAGGGGTCATTTTTGAGGTGCTTTCTCCCAGTGATGTATGCGTAAAAGCAGGACTTCTCAACTCTGGCCCTCAAGGTCCACTTTCCTGCACTTTCCTGAGCTTGGCTCTAACCTTGATCAAACTCACCTGCCTGTAGCTTTCTAGTAATCCTGAAGACCTACAGTATATTAGCTTGTTCAACTAAACTCCACTGGAAAGTGGACCTTGAGGGACAGAGTTGAGAACCCCTGCAGATTAGTTCACCCAAAAATGACAATTCTGTCATCAATTACAGAATTGGTTTCAGTAAACACTGAATCATTGAACTATTTTGGTAACTTGAAACAATAGTTTGTTATCAATGCTTTTGGGAAAAGTACCCAAGATTGGTTTGAAATGCCATGTGCTCAAATATGCCTCCTTAAAATAAGCACACGGTTATCAATTTATAAACTGGGCTAGTTGAGGCTGTGAAATCTACAAATCACCAAATATTTGACCCTGGACCGCAAAACCAGTCATAAGTAGCACAGGTATATTTGTAGCAATAGCCAACAACACATTGTATGGGTCAAAATTATCTATTTTTCCTTTGTGCCAAAAATCATTAGGAAATTAAGTAAAGATCGTGTTCCATGAAGATATTTTGTAAATTTCCTACCATAAATATATCAAAACCTAATTTTGATTAGTAATATGCATTTCTAAGAACTTCATTTGGACAACTTTAAATGTGATTTTCTCAATATTTTGATTTTTTGCACCCACAGATTCCAGATTTGCAAATAGTTGTATCTCAGCCAAATATTGCCCTATCCTAACAAACCATACATCAAGCTTATTTATCCAGCTTTCAGATGATGTATAAATCTCAATTTCTAAAAATGGACCCTTATGACTGGTTTTGTGGTCCAGGGTCACATATGGAAAGCTCTTTGATTAGAGTTGAATCATTACTTTCATACACTGTAAAAAGTGATAAGTTGACTTAACTTAAAAAAAATTAGGAAACCCGTTGCCTTAAAATTATTAAGTAAATAATAATTAAAAAAAAAAAAAGTTAAGTCAACTTGACAATTCACTTAACTTATTTTTTTAAATGATCATTTACTTAAAAATTTTAAGGCAACGGGTTTCCTCAATTTTTTTAAGTTAAGTCAACTTATCACTTTTTACAGTGTAAATTTTCATTCCTCAACATGATACCTTAAATAAAAGCTCAAATTTTTAGTTGCCTTTCAAATTAATAATAAAGTAGTAATACTTCTTTAAACTCAATAATTAGGTCATACTTCATACATACAAACTTTACATATACAATTTTCCCATTTTATGTATTTAATTATTTTATATGTTATCAGGAGGATTTGAAAATTTCCCATCATGCAGACAACAGCCTGAACAGCTTCTGTAAATGGCAGAAAGGCATCAATATGAAGGATGATGATCATCCAGTCCATCATGATGTGGCTGTCCTCATTACTAGGTACACGTGGCCTAAATGTAACTAAAATTGCATTGCTTTGCATATACAGTGGGTACGGAAAGTATTCAGACCCCCTTAAATTTTTCACTCTTTGTTATATTGCAGCCATTTGCTAAAATCATTTAAGTTCATTTTTTCCCTCTTTAATGTACACACAGCACCCCATATTGACAGAAAAACACAGAATTGTTGACATTTTTGCAGATTTATTAAAAAAGAAAAACTGAAATATCACATGGTCCTAAGTATTCAGACCCTTTGCTCAGTATTTAGTAGAAGCACCCTTTTGATCTAATACAGCCATGAGTCTTTTTGGGAAAGATGCAACAAGTTTTTCACACCTGGATTTGGGGACCCTCTGCCTTTCCTCCTTGCAGATCCTCTCCAGTTCTGTCAGGTTGGATGGTAAACGTTGGTGGACAGCCATTTTTAGGTCTCTCCAGAGATGCTCAATTGGGTTTAACCCTCTGGTTGTGTTCGGACTCCAGTCACTCTTGTTGTGTTCCCGTCCAAAAATGACCGGACTCCAAACAATTGCTTATAAATCTGTCATTATGCTATATTATCACTAAATATTGGATTCATTCTTTTTGTCAACTTGTTTTCTTTCATTTAGGACTGGTTTTGTGTTTCTATTTGCATCTGATTATTCGTAGGCCTCATTTATCCGAAAGTAGGCCCCCCCTTTTTTTGGGAGAAAAAAGCATTTTTTATGAATAATTTTCACATTATGAGATAAAAAATTATGAAAATTTGCACGGTTTCTCACACTAGTGTGCTTTAATGATTAATCAAGAAGTTTGGTTTTAAATGCTTTTATTTTGTACAAAATTGCACAAAGTCACACTTGTCAAAAATGGCCGGCCATTGAAAGTGAATGGGGAAGAATGAAAATAAGAGAAACAACTACCGTAGTATTCAGGAGCATGTTGTGCTTGCAAACATAAAGGCCTTGGACCTGTGCGTGTGTGGATGCATGTATACTCACACTATCACACACACACACACACACACAACGCACACACACACACGCGCACACACACACATCTATGCATACAAACTATTGTGAGTATTACACCTATTTCATCCTACCCTGAACTGCATGCAATATGCTTTTATGAATCTGATATTATAACTCTCTTTTTCTCACACACACACACACACACACACATGCTCAAACTGCCTTGTCTTTGGCCTGCATTGACTTCAAAATAATCTTTTTTCCATCCTTTGACCAGAACGTTACATCAACTTCAGCTGGTCCCTCAAAATCAGAAGATTGCTCCTCTTCAGTTGTTGCAAGGTTTTCAGCTTGTTCAGTGATGTTTTCCTCTTCCAATATATCTTGCAATGCATCTTCACTGTAAGATTCATCTTCAGTTGTCCCTTCCTAGGCATTTGTATGCTCTAGCATTTATTTGTAAACTTTTGTCTACTCTGTGAGAACATGAAAGCCTCAAAACCTATTGTCATAATGTTTTGTCTAGAATGTGGTGAAAGAAAATATTCTTTTGAAGTCAGTGCAGGCTAAAGACAAGGCAGTTTGAGCATGTGTGTGTGTGTGTGTGTGTGTGTGTGAGTGATAGAGAGAGAGAGAGTTATAATATCAGATTCATAACAGCATATTCCATGCAGTTCAGGGTAGGATGAAATAGGTGTGACTTTGTGCAATTTTGTACAAAATAAAAGCATTTAAAACCAAACTTCTTGATTAATCATTAAAGCACACTAGTGTGAGAAACAGTGCAAATTTTCATAATTTTTTATCTCACAATGTGAAAATTATTCATAAAAAATGCTTTTTTCACCCAAAAAATGAGGTGCCTACTTTTGGATAAATGAGGCCTACGAATAATCAGATGCAAATAGAAACACAAAACCAGTCCTAAATAAAAGAAAACAAGTTGACAAAAAGATTGAATCCAATATTTGGTGATAATATAGCAAAATGAGAGATTTATGGGCAATTGTTCGGAGTCCGGTCATTTTTGACCGGGAACACCACAAGTGTGACTTTTTGCAATTTTGTACAAAATAAAAGCATTTAAAACCAAACTTCTTGATTAATCATTAAAGCACACTAGTGTGAGAAACCGTGCAAATTTTTATAATTTTTCGTTTAATATTGTGAAAATTATTCATAAAAAATGTTTTTTTTACTCAAAAAATGAGGTACCTACTCTCAGATAAATGAGGCTTACGATTAATCAGAAGCAAATAGAAACACAAAACCAGTCCTAAATGAAAGAAAACAAGTTGACAAAAAGAATGAATCCAATATTTGGTGATAATATAGCATAATGACAGATTTATAAGCAATTTTTTGGAGTCCGGTCATTTTTGACCGGGAACACGACAAGTGTGACTTTTTTCAATTTTGTACAAAATAAAAGCGTTTAACACCAAACTTCCTGATTAATCATTAAAGCACACTAGTGTGATAAACAGTGCAAATTTTTATAATTTTTCGATTAATATTGTGAAAATTATTCATAAAAATAAAAAAATTCACTCAAAAAATTAGGTACCTACTCTCAGATAAATGAGGCTTACGATTAATCAGATGCAAATAGAAACACAAAACCAGTCCTAAATGAAAGAAAACGAGTTGACAAAAAGAATGAATCCAATATTTGGTGATAATATAGCATAATTACAGATTTATAAGCAATTTTTTGGAGTCCGGTCATTTTTGACCGGGAACACGACAAGTGTGACTTTTTTCAATTTTGTACAAAATAAAAGCTTTTAAAACCAAACTTCCTGATTAATCATTAAAGCACACTAGTGTGATAAACAGTGAAAATTTTTATAATTTTTCGTTTAATGTGAAAATTATTCATAAAAATAAAAAAATTCACTCTAAAAATGAGGTACCTACTCTCAGATAAATTAGGCTTACAATTAATCAGATGCAAATAGAAACACAAAACCAGTCCTAAATGAAAGAAAACAAGTTGATAAAAGAATGAATCCAATATTTAGTGATAATATAGCATAATGACAGATTTATAAGCAGTTGTTTGAGTCCGGTCATTTTGACCGAACACAACAAGTGTTACTAGGTGAAATAAAACCCACAAAAAAATCCGAAAATTAAAAAAAAATTTATGAGAAGTACTTATACCCTATGTGAACAAAGTCAGTAAGTTTGAGTCCAATGCGATAACGTTAACTAGTATTTTCGGAAAAAAGAAAATCCTCTTCGGGTCAATTTGACCCGAACACAACCAGAGGGTTAAGTCAGGGCTCTGGCTGGGCCATTCAAGAACAGTCACAGAGTTGTTGTGAAGCCACTCCTTCGTTATTTTAGCTGTGTGCTTAGGGTCATTGTCTTGTTGGAAGGTAAACCTTCGGCCCAGTCTGAGGTCCTGAGCACTCTGGAGAAGGTTTTCGTCCAGGATATCCCTGTACTTGGCCGCATTCATCGTTCCCTCGATTGCAACCAGTCGTCCTGTCCCTGCAGCTGAAAAACACCCCCACAGCATGATGCTGCCACCACCATGCTTCACTGTTGGGACTGTATTGGACAGGTGATGAGCAGTGCCTGGTCTTCTCCACACATACCGCTTAGAATTAAGGCCAAAAAGTTATATCTTGGTCTCATCAGACCAGAGAACCTTATTTCTCACCATCTTGGAGTCCTTCAGGTGTTTTTTAGCAAACGCCATGCGGGCTTTCATGTGTCTTGCACTGAGGAGAGGCTTCCGTCGGGCCACTCTGCCATAAAGCCCCGACTGGTGGAGGGCTGCAGTGATGGTTGACTTTCTACAACTTTCTCCCATCTCCCGACTGCATCTCTGGAGCTCAGCCACAGTGATCTTTGGGTTCTTCTTTACCTCTCTCACCAAGGCTCTTCTCCCCCGATAGCTCAGTTTGGCCGGACGGCCAGCTCTAGGAAAGGTTCTGGTCGTCCCAAATGTCTTCCATTTAAGGATTATGGAGGCCACTGTGCTCTTAGCAACCTTAAGTGCAGCAGAAATGTTTTTGTAACCTTGGCCAGATCTGTGCCTTGCCACAATTCTGTCTCTGAGCTCTTCAGGCAGTTCCTTTGACCTCATGATTCTCATTTGCTCTGACATGCACTGTGAGCTGTAAGGTCTTATATAGACAGGTGTGTGGCTTTCCTAATCAAGTCCAATCAGTATAATCAAACACAGCTGGACTCAAATGAAGGTGTAGAACCATCTCAAGGATGATCAGAAGAAATGGACAGCACCTGAGTTAAATATATGAGTGTCACAGCAAAGGGTCTGAATACTTAGGACCATGTAATATTTCAGTTTTTCTTTTTTAATAAATCTGCAAAAATGTCAACAATTCTGTGTTTTTCTGTCAATATGGGGTGCTGTGTGTAAATTAATGAGGAAAAAAAATGAACTTAAATGATTTTAGCAAATGGCTGCAATATAACAAAGAGTGAAAAATTTAAGGGGGTCTGAATACTTTCCGTACCCACTGTACATAATACACGTGTTAACCATTTTCTATGACACAGAAAAGACATTTGTGCCGCCATCAATAAGCCTTGTGAGACACTGGGACTGTCTCATGTGGCTGGAATGTGCCAACCTCACCGCAGCTGCAGCATCAATGAAGACACAGGCCTGACCCTGGCATTTACAATCGCACATGAGCTCGGCCACAAGTAAGTCCTTTAACACAGATTACATATACTGTATACAAATATATTTACAAGTTAGGTATACTTTTGAAAGATTATTGATGAAATTTCCATGTGTAGATTTTTAAAGATTATTAATGGAATTTCCGTGTGTATATACTGTACCTTTATACACCTTTCAAAGGTTTTTAAGACCACAGGAAGCAAAAATGAACTCAAGTGGACTGTTGTGTACACATTTCTAGACTTCCTCAAATTTGGTCAAGAAGAAAGGCTCTGTGACATACAGTACATGTTGACATGCTTTCTGTAATGTCTGGGTTCTGTCTTTTTGTAGTTGTACTGAACATTGTTGTGAATTACTCTTGAGTGGTAGAGCCATTTCACAACAGTATCTCAGCTCCTGTATTAATGGTATTCTTTGGTATTCAGTTAATATATATATTTTTCTTTTTTTTTTTCTTTTTAAGTAGCTAATGCAGGTAATGATATCTAGAGGCAAAGTTGCTGATATATTGCTGATTATTATATGCACAACTGTTCAAATGTTTGGGGTTAGTAAAATGTTTTGTTGTTTTTAAATATATATTACAAATATATTATAAATAGATATAATATAAATATATATCTTAAAATGTAATTTATTCCTGCGATGGCAAAGCTGAATTTTCATCAGTCATTACTCCAGTTCTCAGTGTCACATGATCCTCCAGAAATCATTCTGCTACACCTTGCTACATTTTTTTCAGCATTTTTGATGAGTAAAAATAAATAAATAAATAAAAACATTTATTTGAAATTTTACATTTTTGTAACGTCAAAGTCTTTCCTGTCACTTTTGATCAATTGAATTCGTCTTTCTGAATAAAGATATTAATTTATTTTTCTTTTTTTTATCCTTTTGCATGGTAATAATGTAATGCTTAAAAAGCAAAGTGTTCGTATTAATCACTGGTTTAGAAATAATACACAACAAAACTGACACCTCTGTGTTTTTCCTTGATCAATTTTGGAAAGAAATACAGATTCCTTTCTCAGCTAAAACTAGACACAGTGTTGCATATGCAAATTGCTCATTTTGTGTTGCTCTCAAAGCCTAGGTGTCTTTGATGAAACATGCATCAGTTCTGTGGAGTTAACAGTCCAGTAACACACTCTTAACTGGAGGCAGTATAAGGACATCACGCACTGAATATCCTCTCTCGTTATTCTTCAGTAGAAAGCTGAACCGGTTGCTTTTTTGACACGAGAGTTGTGGAGAAGGGGACTCTTTCTGGTACCAATTATGACTATACAGTTTTTTGCCAGCATCTCTCTGGCTATATTTCATTCAGATCTGTGTGATTCATTGTGTGTAGTTCCCTTCAAGATAATATGAAATAGTTTTTAAGAAGTCATTGTTTGTTCCAGACCATTATGTAAATGAAGGTGGTCTGAATGTGCCTTGTGAAGCCTAATTGATGCCTAGTGGTGCAAAAATGGGGATTGTTTTCTTCTTCACAGGAGCGGACTCTTAAATGACAGTCTGTTTGTTGGAAGCCGTATTAGAGTCTTACTTAGGCTTAGAGTTTGTTTGATCTTGTGCCATTTGGTCTGCCGCACGTGCCTTTTATAAATGTTTGTGGTCACACCACATAGAAATATATACAGTGATATCATGATAAACAGTCAAGCACAGCGGGACTTGGAAAAGGCAGCTTGACAGCTCAGTAAGGGTCTCTAGTGAGCTGTGTTTCTAGACTGCTATAGCTGAGACAGCAGTCTTTGTAATATAAAAGAAAATCTGAATTTCCCCAATGTACATTTTAAGAAATATTCAAAACATGCTCTATCAACAACATCTGTTACATGCTGTCTAAACAGAAAATTAGTTTGACTTGCCCAGCCCCTCAATTTGTAAAAATATGTGGATAGTAATGCTTATAATGCATGTCTATGGAGCATGTTGTGGTTTAAACCAGAAATGTGAAGTTCATATTTTTGTTCAAAATTCAGTTCATTTATACAAAAATGTGCGCACTTTTGCTACATTACATGCAGTAATAACAGTAATTCAAGCCTAATTATGGAGCAACTAACCCATAAACCAAGCCCTAACCCTATAGTAAGTATATGTTGTTAATTAATATTGCTCAGTGCTGTTACACTGTGATAAGGACACTTTAAAATAAAGTGTAACCAAGTTAACTTAGTTGGTCTTTAGTTAGATACCCTGACGAAAATTAACCATGGTTTTACTGCAAATAAAAACAAAAAGCCATGGTTACTATAGTTAAACTATGTTAACCACAAATTAACCAAGGTTTTGCTACACTAACCATATTTTAACCATGATATTTGTAGTGAAACTGTGGTTATACAAATGATAATCAATATGCCAAAAAAACGTGATTACTACATTTTCGTAAAGATAGTTATGTCCCCCTCTGTGTATTCTTCCAGATTTTGTGCAAAAGCTAGGGTTTACTGGCTTTGTTGTAACAGTTGAAAGAGTTCATACAAATTTGCACAGACAACCTTAGTGAATGCATTTACCATGGTTCAGTGTCTTGCCACCTATTATTGTAAACGCTAATATATTAGTAATTTTAGCATTAGTTTAATAGTAAACAACAGAATACTGATATTATAAAGTATATACTGTACATGCTTTCCATAATCATATTCTTGTTTTTCCCCATATGAGTTTTTTATATAGCATTTAACTTTACTTTAGTAACCAAGCAACCATGTCCTTCACAAAGAACAAACCCATTCTTCATTGTATACAATGGCCACTTTCTGGTTTGCAGGCATGACTACATTTTATCAATACAGTTTCCATACAGTTACATTAATGAATACATTTAAACTACACTGACAACACTGGAGACTTGCAAGGACATGCAGGGACTAGGACCATGTGATGAAAATGTGATATTAAGCTATTGTATTAAGTTAAGCTAAATGTAAAAAAAAAATCTTTTACTCTCTTGCTGAACCACTACTCCTGCCCTAATTTATTTATTTTTTAGCCACAGATTGCATTACCAGCTTTTGAGCCAATGTGAAATATGGCTGAAAGCCAGTCCAGCAGTGCCTTCTCACCCTTTGCTTTTATGCCACAGCTTTGGGATTCAGCATGATGGGAACGGCAATGACTGTGAGCCCATTGGGAAAAGACCTTTCGTCATGTCTCCACAGCTCCTGTATGGAACCTCTCCACCCAACTGGTCACGCTGCAGCCGTGAATACATCACCCGCTTCCTCGAGTGAGTAAAAAACAATGTTTTTTTTACTTGTCACTATTGTTTTTCTTTTTTTCCCTTTTTTATTCAAAGTACAGAGATGACAAAAAAAGGTGTAGAGCAGTGGTGTCCAGTCCTGCTCTTGGAGGGTCAACATCCTGCAGAGTTTAGTTGCAACCAGCTAAACCAGGGGTTTTCAAACTTTTAGGATATGTGTCCCCCAAGTTTGTGTAATTTTCACTCGAGCGATACTTGCTTTTGATGTAAGTATATAGAAAATGCTGGTTCACAGAGCCAAGTTGAGCTCTATTGGTCGCCTGATTAGCTGCGGCACTAATCAGATTGCCCCCTAGTGGATATATATATAAATGTGTGTGTGTGTGTGTATCCTTATATAATTGGTCAAGGGGGATTAGATTTTTTAAACTTGAGTTGACTGAATGAACACCATGGCTCAATATGTCAGGGTACATGTACTGACTGCTAGGTCACAACTCTCATTTAACAGCTTTGTTTTTTTTTTTAATATTTTATTTTTATTATGAAAGCCTTTTTTAATACTCAGTCATTTTAGCTAAGTTGTGGAATGAATAACTTTTGCATAAAATGGACTGATGGCCAATTTTCTCTGATGGCACAAATTGGTGTAATCTTTGTACTCTATGATTTTTATGCTTAAGGGAAATTAATGGAGTTCATTGGAAAGCTTCTTGGCAGAAATTGCCACTGGGCGCTTTATCAGTATTTTACCCTCTCAACAAGCTGGCTCTGTCCTTCTTGACCTTTGCATGCGTGTGTTGCCAAAGGCAATGCGAATGGCTGAAATTTCCCAAGAAGGAACAAGGCTGTGTTGATTCTTCTGTCATAGTTACACTAGTTTTGCTGCCTGCCATATGGAGCAAATTAGACAAGGCTTGCCTGCTGCAGCTTGGCCTGAAATGGAGGGAAGTGTTTAACACAACTGGCAGTGCCCAAACACAGGATGGGGCTGTGTTACGATATCTAGGCCAAGCGGATCCACCAGGAACTGAGTAATTAGTCTTAATCCCTTTGAGGTTTCGATTGTTTAGGCCTACCCTTACACCATTATTCTATCTGTGTTTTAAACTCTTGGGCAGATGAGAGCCATTTCTTTGTATATGTCTCTGATATAACAGTTTGAATAGCTGGAGTGGCAACAATATGTAAAAGGACTGAATGTTACCAACTAAATATGCCAGTTTATTGCATTTTGACAGTTGCAATACACTAAAGAAAACAAATCAATAATAATATTTGTATAAGACACTGTTTCAAATCAGCCTGGTTGTTTTTTTAAATATGGACTATGTTACAGAGAATTTGATGGAAGGACCATGTGGTTTGAGAGGCATATGGCATGTGTCCAGAAAGGACCTCTCCTTGTTGTCTGAACAGTTTAGTCTTACTGAAGCAGACCAAAACAATTGTGGGCTTTAAAGAGAGATTTATTTAGAGCCGCATGTATCCAATTTCCCTCAGTGTCTGTAATAGCTGCTGAGTGTTTTTCAGTTGGATTATTTAAGCTACATTGCAAAAACTGAATTAAAGGCTGACATGCTGTCTGCTTTGACTTGGAGATTGTTGCCTAGAATTTTAAGTCCATATTGCACCAAAATTGCATGGTTATATTTTGGCTGAAACATTTCCTGTATAGTTGAGTTTTTTTTTTTTACTTTTTTTTTTTTTTTGTACTTCATAGAATAACATATTTAGTATCGCTAACTTTCCCTAAATGGCAAGATTTTTTGTGAGCATTTTCAGCAATCTGCACTGCAGGTTTTGAGGGCTTGTGTAATATTTTCAGTTTAGTCAAATGGCATTCTGTTTCTTAGGTGGAGTTTTTCACTATTAAATTTGCAACCTATGCATATTGATGTGGAAAATGTTTTACTTTTCCAGGAGTGCCAGCTGTTGAACAGGCCTGCAATAAAATTAAGCAATACCAAAATATCACTGTCTGGCCAACTTAGATTTCGATATGGAAATAAAGGTTGAGTTTTCAAAGTATTACAGCACACAGTGAGTGTAGATGAGCACTGTTTGTAGTCCGCTTTTGGGATCTGATAAAGCTCTTGGACACGGAAACAGTGATGCATAATGTCAGACTCAGATAGTGTAGCAGATAGTGTTATTGCAGTTCAGTTAGTTCAAGCAGTGATTCAAGTTTAGTCTTTAAACCTGAAAGTGACATCATTGGATAAACTTTGGCTGTCTGTACCAAACTAATTTGATACAAAAAACTTAGAACTGCAAATAATGTTAAAAAACCCAATGTTTCCACCCACAGTGTAAAATTTAATTTATTCATTCACTATAAAAAAGTGTGGACCAGAAGCACCATGAACAACAAAGAAACAGTCATCAAAGGAAAACTGTTTGCTGAGTGCATTTCAGGAAGCTCCTGTAGCGTATCTTTTCTATTATGCAGGCTCTTTTATTATTGGGGAAGTCCTAACAATAATGTGTTTTTGAGGTGGCCTAAATTTGACTTTAGCATACATATTATGTACCCTGCCTGGCCAAAAAAAGTTGCCATTTGGATTTTAATGATCAAATACTGAAGAATCTAGGATTGGATCATTGCCACAGTGATTAATTCTGGCATATTTTATGTTTTACAACCATTCTTTTAACTAATGCAGTGCAGAGCTTTTTATTTCTTAAGCATGTCAGAAGATGTGCCCATGTACATATTCCAGGATGACAATGCCAAGCTTAACCAGGCTTAATTTGTAAAATAGTGGTTCAGTGAGCATGAGGAATAATTTTTATGCATGAATTCGCCACCACAGAGTCCTGAACTTAACGCTATTGAAAGTCTTTAGGATGTGCTGGAGTCGACTTTACAGAGTGGTTCAATGCTTCCGTTATAAATACAAGATCTCGGCCAAAAATGAACTCAACACTTGATGGAAATAAATTTTATAATGCCACAACGAAAGCATAATGTTATCAAAGCTAAAGGCGGTCCAACTAAATATCAGCGTTTGTGACTTGTTTTTGGACAGGCAATGTAAAATCAACTCCAGCACGTCCCAAAGACTTTCAATGGGGTAAAGGTCAGGACTCTGTGGTGGCAAAAACAGTTTCACAGTTTAAGCCTGATGAATCTTGGATCATTCTAGTCTAATATGGACTCGGGTACGTCTTCCGATATTATTTTTTAAATAAAAAGGTATGCACTTCATTAGTTTTTAACTATAATACTAGTACAGGTGTATTGCAGTTGTATTACAGGGGGACAACAAATCCAGATTACTGTTTTTGGGCCAGATTTATTAAACAGGGCAAATTAGCGTGAGACTGCAAAAGTGCCAATGGGAGCAAGTAGGGCTCGCTGCACAACACAAGATCCAGGGGGCGTGGATGGATCCACATCTAGGGGGTGGAGATTGGTAGGTTCAGGGATCAGGGGGTGGAGACGGGTAGGTTTAAGTATATGTAAGGTGGGAGGAGTTGGATCTGGATCCAACCACGCCACCTGGATCTTGTTATGCAGCGAGACTCTCCTCAATGGAAAGAGGAAAGTTCTGCAGATGATATACTGACAATGAACAAATTAAAGAACATAATGACCAACACAATCTTTCCAAGAGCAACAAAATTAGTAGCTCACTGCAAAAAAATGCTTTTCTTACTTAGACTTTAGATTTTTTTTAATGCCAAAGGAGGGTTTGTGCTGGTGCAAGCACTAAATCTGGCCCTTGATGAATTAGAGAACATTAAAATACAACGAGATCTAAGAGATCTAAGATCTAATTATTCAGTTAAGATAATGTAATATTTCAACCTATAAAAGTACTAATCTGAGAATGAATTGTTCTTAAACCAGAAACCTTTGCCTAAGTATTTTCTGCATGTGGTGTGTTTTTGTCATGTTCCTCACAGTCGAGGCTGGGGCTGGTGTCTGGATGACCCTCCTGTCAGAAACGACCTGGAGATGCACTCTGCTCCCCCTGGCGTCCTGTACAGCGCTGCTCATCAGTGCAAGCTCCAGTACGGATCCAGCTCACTGCTCTGTGACGATGTAGATGTAAGATTTTCCCTCGAACCCACAAATACCTCTGATTCCCCCTGCAGACAGCTGTCTGATGCCAAACTGCTAAGAAAAATGGGTCAGAAGTGTACACAAGTGCAGACAAAGGGCTTAAATTATCTGTTTATGAAATACAGATGGAGCAAGACATTCTGAACCACACATCTGCTAGGAACTGTAAATAAATTGTAGGCTATAATGCAACCTTATAAAAATATATAAGTGCTTCTGACAGTAAAGCCAAAGTTCAGATAATGTAGTTTCTGTGCATGACTTTCCTTTGTAACACAAAAGAAAGAAAGTAAAATGGTCGCTTTTTTCATACAGTTACAAAGAATGGGAACTGGAGCTTTCAAGCTTCAAAGGAACACAGAGGCAACTTATCCTAAAAGTACACTGGAAAAAAAGTATACTTTGGACCCATTTTTTTAAATAAAAAGATTTTGGTTCAAACCTTACATTTTGATTTAAAAAACATATATTTTTATCAAAAACATTCACACAAAGTAAAAAGATAATGAATTATAAGGATTATACATTGAAAAAAGTGTGTTGGATTTGCATCATTTAATTATTTAATCATTCAACATCATTTAATGAAGTTATTTTGAAGTGAACAAATTAAGAAGTGTAAAAGTTATTTTTACATGGTTTCCTGACAGGATTTAATAAATTAAACTTTATATTCAAAATTATATGTATTGTCACATCACTGTTTACAAGCAAAAGTTTAGTGAGCAATAGCATATCCCTTATGAAAATAACCATTTTACTACAGATTAAACCAAATAACCATGGTTACTATGGGAATGATAACCACAAATTAACCATGGTTTTGCTATACTAACCATAGTTTAACCATGGTACTTGTAGTAAAACTGCGGTCATGCAAATGGTAATGAATACGCCAACAAAACAAAACATGGTTACTACACTTTTACTATAATAAAATGTATGTATGGTTTTTTTTTTCAGTGTACTTAATATATTTGATATTTGACTGGGAATACCAGCACCCGAAACACAATAGCCAGCCATGCTGGTCTTTTCAACAAAGATCTGTTCTGAATTTGATCTCATTAGGAAACTATTTCATTAAATAACTCATGTACTTCCAGGCCCATGGGCTGCTTTAAATGTCTCACTATTAAATTGTGAACAGTTCAACAAAAACCTCTATTAATTCAAGTGTCTGGTAAGGCATAGACCACACACACACTTTTCCATCACAGAGGAAGTCTTACATCAGGACCATCTGATTCCCAGCTGTTTTGGTGGGGAAAAGCACATGATTAGTACAGCAGGGCTTATGTTCCAACTAGAAGAACTACTTTGTAAACAGTTTAACATAAAGAGCTCTCTACCTTGAAATTAAAATTTTTCACCTAAGCTAGCTGAACAATGAGGGGAAAAGCCAACATAGCTCATTTACATTTGGCATCCTGCAGAATTAAAATAGGGAAAAGGGCATCAAATTGCAGAATTGTTGTTTGTGATGTCAAATCACATCAGTGATGTGCTCTGTGCTTTCTGCAGCAGCTGTTGGCAGATACTGGGCATCTTTCAATTATTGGTGAAATGTCACAGACACAGCAGAAGAGCTGGCACTCTGTCGTTCGGACACAGATAAAGCCAGACTTCAGTTTCCTTATCAGGGCTGTTACAGTTCAAGAAATCACACCAGAGGAAATTGCAGAGGTTTATAAATGCAATGCAACACACAAGGTTTACCATTTCGCAAAAGTTTAGGAGAACATTAAAAAGTGTACAGTACATAACTCCATGCATTTCATGATTCCAGAGTAGGCCTCAAATTAAGGCCTCAATTAATGTGGTTTCATAATTTTTCAATGTGACATTTAAAATGTCAGGGATGTGAAACTCATTTGTTATGTCTAGAGCTATTCAAAAAGCACATTAAAAATAATAATACCATTTTTATTGAAAATTAAATGTTCTGTGATGAAATTTTTTTCCATTTTTGGGCATTTAAAAAGGGCTAAAATTCTTGAAAAAAATATTATACTTGTAAACAAATATTAAGAAAACACATACTATATGGTTGTGTTCTATCATTTTTGTTTATCAATAAAAATTTTCACATTTTACTAATTGGTAATTCTTTTATTATATGAAATTCCTAAATGCGATTTGAAATTGAAATCTAATCTTTTAATTAACCGCTGGAGCTTGAGCAGCACTCATCTTGCTCCAGCATCAGCTGTTTCAGCATCCTGCTGCCTCCTCAACGCCACCAACATAATTGAAGTATCCATCCAAACTTATCTTCCAAGCACTAGTAGTCCCTTGGGGTATCAGAACTCAAGTTGAAGCTGCTTCCTCGAGCCCCTCCACTGAAGACTGCAAGCCAAATACTTAACATCAGCAGCTTAAAAACTGCCTACTGCATATAGGCAAACATAATGTTCTTTTGGTACATAGTAAAATAAAAATGTCATCATTGTTTTTAGTACAAACTAACATTTTGAAAATATGAACGTCTCGGTTACGTACGTAACCCTTGTTCCCTGATGGAGGGAACGGAGACGTTGTGTCGTGACGACATAGGGGATTTACTTGGGAGCCCCAATCATCTCTGACTTAAGAGAAAACACCAATGAATATTGGCTAGTGGATTTTGCATACCTGAGCCACTCCCCGTGCACACGGGTATAAATAGGCGGCAGGTGCATCCACTCATTAGGTTTTACGCTGAGGAGCCGAGAACGAGTCCCTGGCAACCAGCGATGGTTCGAGATTGTGGCATGGGGACATAATGTCTCCGTTCCCTCCATCAGGGAACGAGGGTTACGTACGTAACCGAGACGTTCCCTATCTGTGGGTCACTACGAGTTATGTCGTGACGACATAGGGGTTCTATGGAAAGCGCCACAACCTGAACCCCGTCACAACATTGTGGCATGCAGAAGCTGACAAGCGAGCGTGTGACAGACAAATGCCATGCGAAAGATCGCAACCTTCCCAACGCCCCAGCGCAAATTCGCTAACCTTGGTGCCCGCAGGGACCACTGAGTACGGGACATTCGCTGCGTGAGGAGTAAGAGGTCCGTGGGGACGTACCCGGCGGAGAAGCTCTTACTGTGACCCTCAGATCTCCCAGAGCGCCAGCCGGCGATCCTCTGCTCGAGCTAGAGAGATCAGGACGGGTGGCGGCAGAGGGTGCCAATCTTTTCAGAAAAGAAAGGCGAGATCGCAGCGACGTCATGCTCATGCGCCCACAACAGGCGCATGAGTCATCCACGAACGCATCTTCAGCGTGCTGGAGGCCTAGACACTGAAGACAACGATCGTGTCCGTCATCCGCAGACAGGTAACAACCGCAACCAAGAAGACACGAACGGAACGGCATCTTGAAAAAGACGTGACCGTTCGTGATTTGCTCTTTTAGAATTTGCTCTTTCAGTTGAAGTGCCCAGGGGAATCGCTGCTGAGAGGGACTCCGCTGACTGCACCATGACGCCAACCAGGAACGAATAAAAGATGAAAGGCTTTTGTGGAGATCAGCACTCTTCTCATCCACTCAGCTCCGAAGCAAAAAGCTAATGAGTGGATGCACCTGCCGCCTATTTATACCCGTGTGCACGGGGAGTGGCGCAGGTATGCAAAATCCACTAGCCAATATTCATTGGCGTTTTCTCTTAAGTCAGAGATGATTGGGGCTCCCAAGTAAATCCCCTATGTCGTCACGACATAACTCGTAGTGACCGACAGATAGGGTACACTTGATTCCGAAAATATGTTATTTAATGGTTACACCACTTGACACTTAACATAACTTTTGTTAAAAAGGTATAAAACAATTTAACACAAAATGAACAGATAAGTATGAAAGCTTTTTTCTGCCACAGGATAAAATAATCAAGCAATTGCGACCGTTTTATCTGGACTGTTTTTCTTGTAATTCTGAGTCTACATCTTACAATTCAGACTTGCATTTCTGAGAAAAAATCTTGCATTTCTGAGAAAAAAGAGATATGAACTCACAATTGCGTGAAAGAATTCTCAGTTTATATTTTGCAATTCGGAAACTTTTTTTACTCAGAATTGTGAGTTTCTATATAGTTTTTTTCTCTTAAAAAATCCAAACTATGAAATATAAAAAGATTGAATTGTTATCAATTACCTTTTTTATTTATTTATTTTTTCATTCAGTGGCAAAAATAAGCTTCCACTGATAAGGAATAAAGACACTTCTACTACATTTATAATAAAATTTTATGTAGCTCTTTGAACTATTCTGAATTATTCTTAAATGACTGTACCCTTCAGAATATCTGCAGCACCCTGTGGTGCACAGTGGGCTCAACCTGCCACTCTAGGCTGGATGGCGCTGTGGATGGGACCAAGTGTGGTGAGGGCAAGGCAAGCCAGGCTTTCTGTGGGCTTTTCATTTGCCTGCATGAAGTTCACCATGTAGTTCTCCTTTTGAATTCCTCTGACTAACTCAAAGTCTTGATAATGTTTTTTTAATTTTTTTTGGTCAGTGGTGCTTTGATGGGGAATGTGTGGAGATGGGCTTCCAGACTAAAAGCGTGAATGGTGGCTGGGATTCATGGAGCGAGTGGTCCAGATGCACCAGGACATGCGGTGTTGGCGTTCAGAATGCCCAGAGGGAGTGTGTCAACCCTGTGTGAGTTTCCTAAACACACACACAATTTGTGCTCACTCACTTTACTAGGATAAACCACAAAACATTTTATCATAGCTCGTATAGAAAAAGACTAGCATGTTTATGGTTGACAAGTAAATGAATGCATTTATTTCTCACCAGCATGTCAGAATAAAAAAAAAATATATCCTTTTGGTATCCCTGTCCGAACACAATCACTGGTTAATGCATGGCATTGGGCTCTCTTGACTAGCAAACATTCAGAAACCTCTAGAAACTGCATATAAGGAAGCAAATAAATGAATGGGTGATTTTTTGATTTTTGAATTTCTTCTGTGGAACAGATATTTTGAAGAATGTTTTGTCCATACAATTAAGCCAATGGTGTTCACAAATTCACCAAACTCCAAGGTAGTGTGAAAGTAATCCTTACAGCTACAGCAGCTTAATCTGGTTTACTCTGAAAAACCACAAACCATAGATTGTATGGGAAAAGGCTAGCATTTGATGAGGAAGGGACTGCATTTATTTCTCACCACCGCATCAGCATAATGTGTTTGGAGTTTCATACATGTAATTATAATTAATTTTATATTTTCAATCATCTTCAATGGCATTCTAGGGTCTCTGCAGTTCCAACAAATTGTTAAATGGTGAGAAATTCAGATCCCATATGGTGTCAGAGAGCCTCACTCGACCAATAAATCAGTCACTGTCTCTGGTCCAAAGGTTCAGAGTTTATGAAGTATAACCATTTAATATATTTGGCTTGGACTGGATTCTCTATCCTGGCAGATGATTTGTACCCCAAGCAAGTTTTCAAGGATGGAAATGGTTATAGAACCAGGTTGTGGCCTGCTTGTGAATGCATCTCTAGGATGTTGTAGTTGATGGAAAGCATGTGCAACATCTGCATTGTATTTCAGAAGAACTTTTAAGGATATGGGAAAAAGATCTACTACTATTTGTCACCACGTCCTCTGTGTATTTATTACAGTAAATATGTTTTTTCTAGTAAAACAAAAAGATGAAGTATGCTTCTGTGTATCTTCCAAACAATCTTTGCAAAGTCCCCATACACTCATCATGCCCTTACATTATTCTATCAATTTTATCTGGGGCTTTATACCAAAGAGCTAGCATCTGTGGGAAAAACATTTAGAGTTTAGCTTACCTATCAAGAAGAAATTCTGCAAGTTTGGTGCCTCAGTTGAAACTAGGGCTGCAACAAACGATTATTTTGATAATCGATTAATCTAATGATTATTAGAACGGTTAATCGACTAATCGTCGATTATTTCACTGGTTAATCAGTAGACTTTGTTTGATTATTTAGATTTTTCAACTAGTTAAAATATTAAGTTAGACATATTCTAACATAAATAAAGGTCACTTCAGCTTTAGAAAAGCATATTATGTAATTACAATTATTATACAATTAATTGGTAACACTTTACAATAAGGTTCATTAGTTAACATTAGTAAACATGAACTAAGAATGAACAATACTTCTACTGCATTTGTTAATCTTAGTTAATGTTAATTTCAGCATTTACTAATGCATTATTAAAATCACAAGTTGTGTTTTTTAACATTGGTAAATGCACTGTGAACTAACATGAACAAACAATGAACAACTGTATTTTTGTTAACCAACATTAACAAAGATTAATAGTTAAATGTAATAAATGCATTGTTCATTGATGTTAATTAATACATTAATGTTAACAAATTATACCTTATTGTAAAGTGTTACCAATTCATTATACAAATAGATGTATTTGGCACACAAAATAAGATGACAGACAGAGACACTCTCTCACCATTTAATTAGCTACATGAAAAAGTAACTGAATGACACATCTTTCACATTCTGCCTAACATCTCCTTTTGTAAGTCATATAGATAAGAAACAAAATAAAGGTAAGTGATAAAACGCTTTGGATAAACTATTTTATTCACAACATAATGTCTTAAAATACCTTATAGGGTTATGATAACCAAAACAGTCCTGAGCTAGATCAAGCTTTGATCTCTGTAAACCAAACTATCACTTTAATGAAATTATTTTTTTCCCACTAATAAAAATATTTTATCATTAGCTAGCTCCACACTGGAGAGCTGCTTTACAGAAAATCAAGTTGTAATTCTAACTGAAAGCAACACTGACTCTGGTTTTTCATGTTTAATACCGTAAAGTTGCTTGAATTAAGGCTATCTATTGCATAAAGTACTACATAAATAAACATGATGTGACTGGACTTCACTGGAGTAACGTTACGTTACTGAAAAGCAGAGCTCATGCAAACATCCACATCGTTGTAATCAGATGCACTTTTAACTGCTGCTTTCACACTGCTCCCAGTTTTTGTTGTGCTTATTTCGTTACTGAGAGGAAAGCGCGCAATATATATTTACATATTCATCCAAACGCCGCTCAAGTTTGAACGCACTTTCTCTGAAGAAGCGCTATGTCTATCTTCTTCTCTTGAATTGCATCCAGGAGATCTGAATTACAGTCTTGCGCTACAGCGCCACACTCGTCAAACCGCAGTATTGCAGGCTCTTACATTAGGTCATATGAGATCAAACGATTACTCGACAACAAAAATATTTGTAGACAATTTTTTATTGTCGACGTTGTCGATAATGTCGACTAATCGTTGCAGCCCTAATTGAAACCCAAACATTCCATCATATTTCTACATCTTGTAAAAGTAACAAGTTGTTTACTCTTGCTTTAACCCATTTCTTCATATTATGGCAAGTCTTCAAATTTTGGTTAGCACTTCTGTAACCGAATCTGAATTGTTTTCCCATGTAATGCATCAGCCATGATCCCAACACCTTCTGGCTCAGCCTGCTACAGTAGAAACTCACTGAAATAGAAACTTTCGCCATTGCTCGAAAGAGATTGCCGGATCTGTTTGAGCCACTCTACTACGGTAAATGTTTTGATGGTGTCTGGGAGGCTTCATGTTTACAATTTTGGGGTAGATAAACTCATGAACAATAATCTGGGTTAATTGAATGCATTTTGGCATAAATAATCTTACAAACATCACCCTTAAGCATGGCCGTAGCCAGGCTTTGAAAATTAGTGAGGTCCGGATGGGGGGATGGTTGGGGGGAGATTGGATGCTATAATAACCTCTTATTATAGAATTGTGCTATAATAACCCCTATATATACAACTCAATATACACTATTAACACTTTAAAATAGACAGACATTTTTGTGAAAGAAAGAAGTTTTCTCTGTTTTGGAGGGATTTTAATTTTTAAATCATACCCTATTTATTGCATCAAAATTTGTTAATACATTTCTATAGTTATGGGGTGGATAATTTTATCAGTTGTTTATTATACATGCAACAATACTGTTATAGTTTTTATTTATAACCATTGCGGTGTAGCTGATAACTTTGTCTAGTGCTCTTATAAATGTTTATAGCATGATTTGTGAAAATTTAACTACTATGAATGACTTGGCATATACTTCTTCATAGTGTTTGCATATTTCATTTTATTCTGTAACCTACTTTTTCTACAGATCTCTGCACTAGTGTTAAATGCTACTGTTTTTGACAGCGTTGATAACGTTTCTGACAGATAATATGAATTTTTTTTTATTTTATTTTTTGCGTTTCCCTTATCGAATGTCGTAGGGTAGGCTATGTCAGAAATGGGCTTTTTTGATTACTGGTGATTACGGCGATGCAGTGTTGCCAGATATTGCTATTAAGATGAGCAAAAGCCCATCAGTAAATAAAAATAAACTGAATATATTACAAATCTTTTGCAAATAAGATAAGATAAAGATATCGCTGACCCTAAACCGCAAGGTCCTACATTATTAACTTTCTAAAGTGTCAAATTAAGTGGGAAAGACAAGTCAAAAACGTGCATATTAGCTGGATTTGGCAACACGGAGACTGCGCTCGCGTCCTCACTCGCAACTCTCTCAAGCCTCGTTCACTCCGCCAGCGTCCCGCAGCGATCATTTTCATACCACGGACGCTAAACATTCTTGCAAACTGTCTAAACTGAATTATACATACAGACATATGAGGAGTTTAATAGCAAATTGGTCATTCAGAGAACAAATTTTATTTTTGAACATGAAAAATGTACCTCATAGCTGGCTACGGGCCTGCCCTTAAGCATGTGATTTGATGCTAAAATAGGCTACTTTCTCCTATCCCAGTTTAATGCACAGGTCAGTGGCGTAGCCACGAGGTTTCAGCAAAGGACAAACGCATTTCCAGCACTAAAAATCGCTTTCGCTCTGCTACTAAATTTATTTAAAATGGCTATCCCTGTACGGCTATAATCAGCTCTTCCTCCGTCTCGGCTGAGCTTTCTATAGGTGTATTCGACTTGAAACGGCACTGCGCAGAATGATCAGTGTATGACATCAAAGTACCGCAAGAGCGATAAGAGAGCAGATTGATCCTGATGCTTTCAAATCACTCTCGCGGAAACTTTGATGTCATACACTGATCATTCTGCGCAGCGCCACTTCAAGTCGAACACACCTAATGTTATTATTAAAGGATGAAGCTGATTGGTTGGTTCTTGTCACATGACCCGTGGTGCGCTTGTGGCATTCTGAAAAGTTGAAATGTATTTATCTCGATGCGGTGATAAAACTATACAAACAACATATCACATTAAAAAACATTAAGAATTAGCTAAAGCTTAAAACATTATTTACGACTGAAGGCTATATAGAAGGATTCAATTAAAGGTTTAGGACAAACTTATTGTATTAAATATAATGCTCACATTTTTCATGTGCTGACTTTATGATTTAAATAAATAAATATTTCCAGCCCATAGACGATAATTAAAAACTAGATGAGTAAAGTTTGTAGACAAACTTTAAGTTGGCTTGAAAAAGTCTAGCCAGAAAGTTTGAAGTAGTTTTAACAGCTTGACGTTTGAAGGTTTTCAGTTTTAACTAATTTGAAGTAGTTTTAAAGGTTTGAAGACAATACAATCTATCAGATAGATAGATAGATAGATAGATAGAAATATTAGATTAGAAATGTTAGAAGTAGAATAGATTAATAGACTATGGTGTTTCTATGTGGTCGAAGTGAGTTCAGAATAAAAGTGTACTATTAATCTCATAAATTGTCTTATGTAGCATGATGCTAATGTTAGCTCTAATGCACCTGCAGAACAGGTCCAATTCTTCTTCATAATACATTTTGTCATAATACTTCACGTAAGGTCGCAAGAAAATGTTTTGTTGTATTTATTTAGAAATACTTTTGATAATAGTTGGGTAAATGTATACTGGGATTGAAGCGATGTGGCTTGGTAAACGTTTTACTGCCAGTATAAAGGCTGATAATGGCTGAATAAAAACAAAAGAATAATAAGGATTATGTCTCATACCTGGCGGAGGTGTGAAAGTTTCCTTAAACTAGTTTGCTATGCATTTCTTTATTTCAACACATTTACAGGTAAATCCTAGTATTTAAAATTTGTGATTAATCATGATTAGGTGAATAAACCATATGTCGGATCAGTCTGAAAAGACATAGCAACCTGAATCAGACCAGTCTGAAGGTCTGGTCTGAGTTTGGTGGCTTTAGCATGAAAGCTCTAGGAGGAGATAGGGTTTAAACTTTGGCTCAGAAGAATAATAATAAGTTTAGATAGTAGATCAGTAAGTTGGCTTTTTCAAGCCAACTTAATAATCGAGTCACAGCCTATTCTCCGTGATTGCGTGCGACGATTGAATGCCATTATATTGTGAACAAGAACGGGAGGTTAATTACAGTAAATATAATGAAAAATAAATAAAATAATTTTTAAAATAAGCGCGCTGCTATTCAGCTTCCACACTTGCCGCACAAACACTTGAAAATGCGCACATTTAATATAGACATTATAGCCTACATGTAATATAGAGCCGCCCCCCCAAAAAATTTAAATTCTGGCTACGCCACTGGTACAGGTACAACTATGAGTAAGCCATTTATAGGTGGACTTCACCAAGCGTGTTAGCATGTCATGGTTCAAAAACACATACATTTCTGGCTCACCAATGGTGTGAGTTTCATGCAGAATTACATGTTAACCTGAACAAGGATAGATTAGGGTGGGCATTATTATTGGGATACCTGTTTGGACACAATCAGCTTATGAATGAATGAAGGTGGGCTCTTTTGAGTTTGCTAGGAAACCAGAATGTTTATGGATGATAAGGAAATGATTGCATTTGCTTCTCACCAGCATGTCAGAAAAAAAAAACCTTACAGAAAATCTTATTGGGATACCTGTTTGGTCACAAATGGCGGTGGGCTCTTTTGACTTTGCTAGGACACCTCTAGTCTCAGCCTCAGATGTCAGCCTCATGGAACGTTGGCTAAACGTCTGATGCATATGGCACAATTATCTGGAAACAATTCTGGAGTTTCGAAGTCATCGTCGGATTGGTTGAATTATAGAGGATTTCCGGGAGACGTTTGTGTCGCATTCTTTAACGTTCCGCCTGGAATCAAAGATGCCGTGGCACCAAACCCCTTCACGAAAGAAGAAAGCCATCGTGTTTACAACTGTGATGAGCGCTTGTCAGGATCAACTAAATGCTGAATTTTCAAAAGTATGTGAAAATTTTAAAGTTTGCGGGATAGAATCTTTCAAATATGTCTGAGAGTTTTACATTTACTGTTATTGTGGCGACATTTCCACGCACCTAAACATGATGCGGAACAAAACGAAACGTGATTGGTTGCTTTACCTGTCAGTCGTCAAGCCTCTTGGGCAGGCCTTGGCCATTCAAAGCTGCCAAAGTTCCCAGACATTCAGCAGTCAGTCTGAAGGTCTGGCTACGCGAGACTAGGACACCACCTAACAAAACCTCTAGCAACTGTGTAGCCAAAAAAAATAAATAAATCTGCCATTTACTCACCCTCACACAAATTCCAAATGAATGAATTCGTTATGAATTCCTTTCATTTTGGGGTTCACAAACTCCAAGGACATAAGTGTAAAAGTAAATCAAATATATCAAATATTTAATAAGATCATGTATACATAAACATGTTGTATACAGATTTTAAATGACTTTTTTTGATTTGATTAAATGACATTTTAAATGCATTTGCTTTTCAGACCCAAGTATGGAGGTAAATACTGTCTTGGAGAGCGCCGCAGATATCGAACCTGTAACCGTGACCCCTGCCCTGCAGACCAGCCCAGCTTCAGACACATCCAGTGCAGCCGCTTTAACACAATCCCATATAAGGGAAAGTTTTATAAATGGATACATGTAAATAACAGAGGTGCGCATTATGGCACTATATGTGCAGACATGTGCTGGGGAAAGAATCAGAGTTTTCATGTTGCAGCACTCTTTAAATAGATTTCTCAGATGGGATATGTTTGTGTCATTCCAGTTAATGCGTGTGAGCTGCACTGTAGACCTGTGAATGAGCACTTTTCCGAGAGGATGCTGGACACTGTCATAGACGGAACACAGTGCTATGAAGGCAGTCAGAGCCATGACATATGCATTAATGGCATTTGTAAGGTTGGTAATGGCTTTGACCTCTTTGCTCAGTCTCAGACCGTCCATGTAAATTTCTGCTTGTCATTTTCATTGTAAACCATTGATGATCTGTCAGCTTGAGTGTCAGTCTATCGTGAAATAATACCTCGAGAGTCTCACAAAAACAGTGGGGTGTGAAATCATGAGAACATGTCAGCAAACAATCTTCCACTCTCTTCTCAAACTTAATTCAGATAAATATTTGAATGAGTCCTTGTATGACCCCAGGCTGAAGTTACACACGGTATTGTTAAATTCAGAGGAGGAAGCTATTGTTTTCAATGCGGTTTTGTTCTTTTATACAATAAAGGAGTTAAATATTTAGTGGACTGCAAACATTTTCAGTTTCACTGAACTGACCCATGGCCCTGTGAAACTGCTGCAGAAATTTACTGAGGAGAGTTGTTACTTTTCTAAGCACTTAAAATTACTTTAAATGAACACTTACCAGATGTTTGAGTGAAGTGTGTGAGTGAATGAAATGTTACAGTTTTGTGTTTTGCTCTGAAACTGTCAACGCATAGCCTAGATTTAGGCTATGCTTTCAGTTCAAATGCAAATCTTCTACAGTATTACAGTTAGTCGATCTAAAATGGTGATTTGCTGTTATAGCAATAGTATAATGACATATATAATTATTTCTCAGTCTCTTTATTAGAATATAATCAGAAAATACAGGAAATTTGTATGTAGTATTAAAAAAAAAAAAACCTCTTGTGACCTTGCTTGTGACCTCCCTAATTAATGTCATTTCTAATACCTGCTATCTCATGTCAAAAAGGTGTTTTACACCAGGTTTTTTCAAGACATGCTTGAGCATTACACATGTTGTATGAGTTGGCTGTTTGCTAATATGTATAAGACCAACTCTCTGTAACATCAATCCATTCAAAATGCCAAAGATCACAGAATTTGACAGAGGTAATATTGTAATTGTGCATCAGCAAGGCCACTCTCAAAGGGAAATCAGCAACAAACTGGATAACCAAGATGTGGTATTCAAGAAATCTAAAGAACTGCTAGTGGTTTGATATTGTTCAAATTAATGGGATCATGAATTTTGAAAAGTACAGGACAATTTGTCATGCCATTCCTTCTGGAAAGTGCCTGATTGGGAATGATTTTATTTTTTAGCATGATAATAATCCAAAGCACACTGCTAATGCAGTGAAATCATACTTGGAGAGAAAAACAGCTGATAAAACACTGACAGTCATGGACCGGCCTCCACAGAGTCCAGACCTGAATATTATAGAGGCAGTATGAGATCACCTAGACGGAGAAAAAAATAAAAGATAGCTTAAATCTAAAGAAGAACTCTGGGAAGGGCTGAAAGAAGCCTGGTATAATATATCAAAAGATTACTCCAGAAAACTTCAGGACAGTCTCAACAAAAGAGTTCAAGATGTGCACAGTGTTAAGGAAGGTCACACGAATACTGACTTCTGTCTGAAGAAGACATTTTTTAAATTTACTGTACATATTTCCTTTATTTTCTGTTTGTATCTTAATTTGCTGATGGTGGCTTAAGACTTTTCACAGTACTACACTGTATATATATAAAATGAAAATTTACTAAAAATTTACTCACCCTCAAGCCATCCAAGATGTAGCTGATTTTGTTCCTTCATTTGAACAGATTTGGAGCAATTTCTTCTGCAGTGAATAGGAGCTGTCAGAATGAGAGTTCAAACTGAGAAAAATATCACAATAATTCACATCAATCTATTTTAATTGTGGAGTTAAATTTATGATCTGTCTCTTCGTGTCAGTACTTAGGCTGTGATTATGAGATTGACTCAGATGCTGTTGAGGATCAGTGTGGAGTGTGCCATGGAAATGGATCTACATGCGAAACAGTGAGGAAGACCTTTGAGGACAGTGAAGGGCTCGGTTTGTAAAATGAGTTTGTTTATATTTTACTCAAAGCAGCATAAATATAAGATTGCATGTTTGTTTTCTTTCTGCTTTATTTGTTTGAATAAGCTGAGGTAATTTTTTTTGTCTCCCAGGCTATGTAGACATAGGTCTAATTCCGGAAGGAGCACGGGACATCCGTATTGAGGAAGTCGCAGAGGCTGGGAACTACTTGGCATTGCGCAGTAATGACCCTGAAAAATATTTCCTGAATGGTGGCTGGACGATTCAGTGGAATGGCGAGTATAAAGCAGCAGGAACAGTATTTACTTACGAAAGGACCGGGCAGCTGGAAAACCTATCTTCCCCCGGACCGACTATGGAGCCAGTGTGGATCCAGGTACTCAGTCCCATGCTGAAGTCTCACGTACTGCTTATGAGCAGAATTTAGCATGTGATGTTTGTGGCCTGTCTCTTTTCACAGGCACCTGCTAAAGTGCTCTGCTAAACTAGGTCACAGTTTAGTGAATCTGTGCCTGAAATGTGGTTTAGAGTTTAAATAGAGACCTAAAATGGTATACATTATAATTGAACGTCTCACATTTGTCGCATGGAAAGATATACAAACAACTTATTTTATATTATCCAGGGGACAATTTACAGCTTCAAACACTATAATGGATAACAGGCCTATCCTTTATGAATAATAAAATCTGCAAATTTCTCTGAGCACATAGATTTGTTTTTATGTAAAGACTTCTAAAAAGAAATATACTCAATGTATGGCATCCTGCTATTTTATTTATTTATTTATTTTTTTTAAATCTCCTTCGAGAGTAAATATTTAAACTGAGAAAACAGAACAGCTTTATCTGTCAGGGAAAGTGAAATCAAAGGCTTAACCCAGTGGATTTGCATAAAATTCTACTCGGCAGGAAGTAGCTTTAGGATCTTTTTCAATAACAAAAGATGTGAATTTAATGATTGAATTTATTGCGTAAAAGGCTTATTCCCAATTGTAATCATTAGCGGACTAAGCTTTATGATCACGATAGCCACGTGGTTTTCATGTTGTAGCACCATTAAAGTGAAGATTCTGTTTAATAGGGATTTAGGATAGTATGTGTAGCAGAGGGGCCTTCTAGATAAAGGACCTCCTCCCACAGAGCGATTCGAGGCCTTTGCGCGGGTGGAGAAAGAAAGATGTCTACAGCAGCAGGAGGTAGACAAATGAAATATTCTCTTATCACTCTCCATATTCTTAAATCCCTTGTGGAAGAGAGCAGCTTACAACCTCACTTTTTGGGTTTTACGGTTCTGCTGCAAAGACAAAAAATGTTATACTCATAATTATGTTGGTTCAACTTTTAGGGAAAAATCTTGTACTACTTTGTACTACCAATCAGATTTCACATTTTCAAAGCTTTTACAAAAGTTGCTGGTCTCAACACTAAAATATGTAAAACCTTACATTATGGGCTAGCAACTGCCTCACAATAGAATACATCCATACAGTCACAATTAGGTAAGGTGCAATGCATCACAATGTTGTAATTAAAATGTGTGCTGAAAATATATGCGATATTGCATACTTTCAAGTGTGCAATATTTAATAACAAAATTAACCAAGAAAATTAACCACAGACTTACCTGTTACTTAATATATAGCACTTGACCATTTTTTTTCACAAATTTTCAAATCTGATTGCTTATTTGTAGAAACTGCTACTTCATTAATTTGACCTTTTTGATTAAAAGAACCAATACAACATCATAGAATTCTTACATATTGATATCGGATTATATGGCCATATCCCTAGATTCCAAGTCTGAGATTTATAGGTTTGTATGTTGTTTGTATGTTGATGTGTCAAGGATTCTGTTTAATCTGCCCTCAATTTTCTCCAGCTGCTTTTTCAAGAGACCAACCCGGGGGTGAGGTATGAGTACACCATAAGTAGAGACACTCTTTTGGACTCCAACAATGGCACTGCTGTCTCTTATTTCCAGTGGATTTATGGGGCTTGGACTGAATGCAGCGCTACATGTGGAACTGGTAAGGAGTCGTCTTATTGCACACTTCTCCTTTCAACCTACGCACATACACAAATTGAGCCAATCCAGACTGATTTGCCTATTTACTTTAGGTAACTGCTTTGTTATAGTTTCATATTATACTAGAAATGGTGAAAAGTGCAGGAAATAGCTGAGTTGATCTGTTTGTTCAATCTAGCTCTATAGCTAGTTTGAACAAACAGACTATAAATTAGCTCTCTGGCAGACATTGCTTTCACAAAAAAATGCAGGCAGACGGAGAACTTTACTGTATTAAACAGGACATGAATTTTATAGGAAACAGACTTTAGACCAGCTGATGCTACATGAACTCAAATTAAATGTGATTGGAAGCAAGACTTTATTAATGGTGGAATATTTAACTGGACAGTCTAAGATATTGAAGTGTAGACACATTTTCTGTTGCTCTGTGAAATTTTGTGTGTGAAATCCAGTCATTTCGCAGAAGGACAAAAAAGTTTGCTCATGTTCAAATTGGTTACGCAAATTCCCTGCATGGCTGCATGGTTGGAAAGTGGCTTCTGTGTGAGCGGTGCTTTATGCATCACTACACAATGGACAATAGACCTTTTTTCCAGCAAAATTTTGCCATAACTTTGCTAATGTGACCACACCTTTAGACTGTGGACAGATTTGATGCACATGTCATTACTAATGTTTGTTGTTCACGCACTGTTTCAAGAATACTGTATATGTAGCCATCTTAAAGGCCTCAATATACTTCAGACTAAATTTAACAAATTGTTGTGATGTCATTTCAAACAAAAACAGGCCAAAATGAAGTTTGTTTGGAGTTAAGTCCTGATATATTTAAAGCGAAATCGAAGAACGAAGTGGTGTGACGTCATTTTGAACAAAATCAGGCCAAAATGAAATTTGTTTGGAGTTTGTTTTGGAAGTCTGAAACAGCCTGCCAAAGAGAGCTTTTCAGAAAAGTTTGCTCCAACTGACAAACACCTACAAACTACAATTGGCCCGTGGCGATTACATAATAGGTAGGTGTGCTCTGGGGCTCTGCCCTCTTTGACGTGGAAATCTCTGGTTCATTTCCTGAATAAAAACAAAGACACTGGTGAGCTGCTTTATAGTAGAAATTAAAGTGTCTCACTAGTGTGGTTGACATAAGGATGTTCACTAACAGTGTACTGCTGTGAAGGAAGTTCAAACTTCTTTTTACTCCCAAATAAAGAATAAAAAAGAACTTCACTGTGAGTACAAGTATATTGCTTAACCCTCTGGAGTCTAAGGGGTTTTGGGGCTCTGGAGAAATTTTGACATGCCCTGACATTTGTGCTTTTTTCAGTATTTTAAAAACATATTAATGGCTAAAGTTTGATTACACTGTAATCATAAAACTGTGCTACAATAACACGTGAGCAGTTAATAGTGATTCACACCTGAGAGACAAAGGGCCCTCCCCTAATGGGCCATCACTATGACTGTGACTGTGAGGCAGGTAAGAAAGAATGTGAAGAGAGTAAAATAATGGGGTTTTTGATTATTTGTATTTTATTTACAACATAGTATAATCAAAATATACACAATGAAGGTCAAAGACAGATTATTGGGCACGCTGATCTAAAGACAGAGACTTAAACAGAGAAAAAAGGACAAAAACACATCTGTTCGCATATAGATATCAGCAGAAAATATATAATTACATTAGCAAACACTAATATTGGCCACTCATTACTCCTAAATAAATAAATATGATTTTGTAGTCATAAACACAAGCATGCTTTGTATGTATTATACAATACAAAACATTTTAGATCTGTGAAACTAAATTATTGTTAAGCACATTATAAACATCTACTGTACAATCAAACTGATATTCGTGAATAGAGTATTTCACAGTAAATGTTGGTCTAATGCATTCTTAGACTATAACTTTCTTAGTGTTACAGTGTAAACACTCATATTACTATTATAGTTTTATATTTTATAAAACATTAAAAAACATCCTGGCCTTGTGAGACATTTAGATGTAATGAAATGAAACATACTTAAAAATGTTTCACTTGATTATACATTTAGTCAGGAATTATAGTTTGGGAAAAGTCTAACTAGTAAAATGTGTACAACCCGAATTCCAGAAATGTTGGGACGTTTTTTAAATTTGAATAAAATGAAAACTAAAAGAATTTCAAATCACATGAGCCAATATTTTATTCACAACATAACATAAATGTTTTTATGCACAAAATGAGCTCATTTCAAATTTGATGCCTGCTACAGGTCTCAAAATAGTTGGGATGGGGGCATGTTTATCATGGTGTAGCATCTCCTCTTCTTTTCAAAACAGTTTGAAGACGTCTGAGCATCAAGCTTATGAGTTTCTGGAGTTTTGGTGTTGGAATTTGATCCCATTCTTGCCTGATATAGGTTTCCAGCTGCTGAAGAGTTCATGGTCGTCTTTGACATATTTTTTATTTAATGATGAGCCAGATGTTCTCTATAGGTGAACCCAGACTCTTCTACTACAAAGCCATGCTGTTGTAATAGCTGCAGTATGTGGTTTTGCATTGTCCTGCTGAAAGACCATGGGCATCCAACAAAGGTCTTTGACCTTGTCTGTTTCGCACAGAGATTTCTCCAGTTTCTCTGAATCTTTTGATGATGTTATGCACAGTAGATGATGAGATTTGCAAAGCCTTTGCAATTTGACGTAGAGGAACATTTTTTTTAAAGTATTCCACAATCTTTTTTACTCACTCTTTTACAGATTGGAGACCCTCTGCCCATCTTTACTTCTGAGCGGTTGCTAGATGTTCTCCCAGCTGAATCTTTTCAAAATGTCTTGCTTTTTCAGCCCTTTGTTGCCCCCATGCCAACTTTTTTGAGACCTGTTGCAGGCATCAAATTTGAAATGAGCTCATTTAGTGGAGAAAAATGTAAAATTTCTTAGCTTAAACATTTGTTATGTTCTCTATGTTCTATTGTAAATAAAATAAAATATTGGCTCATGTGATTTGAAATTCTTTTAGTTTTCATTTTATTCAAATTTAAAAAAACGTCCCAACATTTCTGGAATTCGGGTTGTACAAGTTATGTCACAATACCACAATAACAGCTAATGCAAGTAATAAAAAAAGACTTACTCATGTAAATGATCTCCTCTGCTGGATCAAACTATGCATCGTGTTGTGTTCTTCTTCTGAGGTAAATTCTGGGTTATTCCTCTGAGTGCGTCTTCTTCCAGAAATGAAAAAAAGCCGAGATGAACTTGAATGTTCGCATTTGTTTACGGAGGTGATGTGGGTGTTAACATGTCCATGTGTCTCACGTGGATGATTCTTAAATGAAAAGTGTGCTCTGCTCGTCAACGTGATCATATTACGGATAATGAGCTCAGACGGGAAAGACTGGACCTTGCATTGGTTTAATGTCATTCTTTATGCATTCATTCTTTATAAATATTATAAATATTATATATAAATATAATGTCTGCTCCAGTGTCGGCTCCAGCCCCTGACCAGAGTCGAGAGATGGCTCTAGCCCCTGACCAAAGTCGAGAGAGAGCTGCTGTTCCTACGTCCAGCCCAGAGAGGGCTCCTGTTCCCCAGTTCAGCCCAAAGAGGACTCCAGTTCCCACGTCCAGCCGAGAGACAGACTGTGTTCCCAAGTTAAGCCCAGAGAAGGCTCCTGTTCCCACATCCAGCCCAGAGAGGGCTCCTGGTCCCACGTCCAGCTGTTCCCACGTCAAGCCCAGAGACGACTTCTGTTCCCCAGTTAAGCCCAGAGAGGGCTCCCTCTCCTACGTCAAGCCATGGCCCCCTATCTTCCTGCTTCGCCATGGCTCCCTGGTCTGCCTGCTCCGCCATGGGAGCAGACAGTATAACAGTGTGTGTGTATATCCACAGCCATATCACCCTGCAGCCCAAGACCGGTTGCCCATGGAAGCTAAGCAGGGCTGAGCCTGGTCAGTACCTGGATGGGAGACCTCCTGGGAAAACTAGGTTGCTGTTGGAAGAGGTGTTAGTTAGGCCAGCAGGGGGTGCTCACCCTGCAGTCTGTGTGGGTCCTAACGCCCCAGTATAGTGACGGGGACACTATGCTGTAAAAAAAAGCACCGTCTTTCGGATGAGACGTTAAACCGAGGTCCTGACTCTCTGTGGTCATTAAAAATCCCATGACACTCATCGTAAAGAGTAGGGGTGTAACCCCGGTGTCCGGGTCATATTCCCTCCACTGGCCCTTGTCAATCATGGCTTCCCAATAATCCCCATCCACTTGATTGGCTCTATGACTCTCTCTCCTCTCCACCTGTAGCTGGTGTGTGGTGAGCGCATTGGCGCCGTTGTCCTGTGGCTGCCGTCGCATCATCCAAATGGATGCTGCACACTGGTGGTGGTTGAGGAGAGACCCCCGCCACATGATTGTAAAGCGCTTTGGGTGTATTGCAATACACAATAAAGCGCTATATAAATGCCTCATTCATTCATTCATTCATTCATTCATTCATTCATATATATATGAACTGAACTGAACTGAACTGTCTGCTTCCACCATGGCTCTCCGAGCCCTCCGAGCTGCCTGCTCCGCCATGGTCAGTCCTGTGTTCCTGTGTTGTTGTGTTTTTCTCCCAATGTGCTCCCCGTGACCCAGTTTTTCTCCTGTGTTTCATTGTGCCCATATTTGGTTCTTCCTGTTCCTTTTCCAATTGAGTTTCATTTGATTCACCTGTGTTCCCCTAATTATCCTCGTTCCGCTCCTGTTACTTAAGTCCAGTGTTTTCCTGTGTCTAGCGTCCGGTGTCTTATGTCATCCCTGAATGTCTTCCTGTATTCCTGAGTTGCTCTACATTTGTGTTCCTACTTGCCCTGTGTTTCTCTTTGGATTGTCATTAAAGACTTTTGAGTTTACTCCTCATCTCCTCGCTCCACTCCCTAATAAGTGTGACAATTATCAAAAATGGAGTAATTTAAGTTCCTTTCTGCGTTATCTGGAAAAAATGCCACAAAACATGCATTTGTCGACCCCAGAGGGTTAAAGATTTGAAATAATGTTTTTTTTTTGTTTGCTTGTTTGTTTTTTGTATGCTGCTTAGTATAGATAAGACACATATTTGGAAGCAGGAATTGTGTAGCACCCAAAAATCCTGCTTCACATAGGTCTTTGATTAGCTCAGATTTTGCTGTTTCATCATGCATAATTGTACTTTTTGTGGGATGAAGTTGTTGCTGACAACTCATTATAATATTATTACTATGGGTACCGAAACCCAGTATTAAAGGGACAGTTCACCCAAAAGTGAAAATTTACTCACCCTCAGGCTCTCAAAGATGTAGGTGACTTTTTTTCTTCAGTGGAACAGTAAAGAAGATTTTTAGCTAAAACCATGGTCCTTGGAGATACATAAAATACAAGTTAGCAGCTGCACGTTTTTGAGAATAAAAGAGCATATCAAGGAAAACAAAATGAATACCTGTGGCTCATGACGATATATATTTAGTTTTTACAATTGGTCTGTGCAAGAAATTGAATATTATTTACAACATTATTACCTGTAATTCATAGTGATATGCACTTGAAAGGTGGTGGCAAAATGAAAGTTTTTATGGTTTCTCTTTGTTTATGTAAAAAGGTGAGCTTTATTTGCTTTAGACATGTAAAACATCCCCATCAATATTGAATGCTTTAGTAATATAATAATATATGTTACATATATGTTAATAATCAGAGGAGCCCATAAGTTTTTCATTTGGTTTGGTCCTCACACTTCACATATTCAGCATTAAATATAACTATAAAAAAATAAAGTAATAATCATGATAATATTATTGCATTTTATTCATTTAGTATATTTTAAATAATAAACAAAATAATAAAGTGTGATAATACTATCATATTTTAAAATAAAAATGGAGTATTAAATAAAAATACAATTATTTTATAGTAAACTTAATTTAAAAAAATAAATAATATTTATATATATATATATATATATATATATAATATATATATATATATATATATGAGTTTTCTTTTATTTTGGTGGGTTTCCGGCAAGTGAGTATCACGCTGCAGATTGAAGAGCTGAGCACGTGAAGCAAGTGAATGAAATGTTTCAGTTTTGCATTGTGCTTTGAAAATGGCAGCAGATAGCTTAGATTTATGCATTCAGTTTGAATAGAAATATTAGAGTATTACCTTTTGTCAATCTAAAATGGTAATTGTGCATTAACAGCTGTAAACCATGTCGTCACGCAAATGAGAGGTCTGAACTTATTTACAAAGTGCATTTTTTATTTTGGTCAGGCATATGTACCTGCATCCCACTTGTGTGCAACCCTGTTAATAATATATGTTGCATTATGTCTTTGTGTGATTACTTAAACGAACAAGTGAACTGAACCAGTTCATTGAAATGAACTGTCCAAAAGAACCAAATCAAAAAATAAAATTGTAGTTTCCTGTTGCCTTATGCTATTGATTACAGATAATAATATTGTAAATAATATTCAGTTTCTTGCACAGACTGATCGTTTCGCTTCATAAGACCTCAATATATCATCAGGAACCATGGGTTTTCATTTTGTGCTCCTTGAAATGCTTTTGTTATTCTCAAAAATGTGCAGCTGCTAACTTGCATTTAATAAATCACGAAGGACCACGGTTTCAGCTAAAAATACATATTATTTATTATTGTTACATAAATGTTATATTGCCTATTGTATCTCACTAACCATTTCTATCTTTATTTCTGACATCACTCTGTGTTGCATTCCGGATAACTTTTTTTGTTAAGATCCCATACTAGCAGGAATTTTCATCTTTCGTTTTGATTGTGAAAAATCTTGCCATTGTTGGTCATTCCAACATTTTTCACAATCAAAACACTGAACCTTGAACACATTTTGAACTGCTGCAGTGAGAATTGCCATAGTAGCTCACATCATTGTTCAGGGAGAAAACTGGAAAGTGTAATATGTTTTTTCACCTTTTCGAAGTGAAGCAAGTTGAGGAGGTGATGAGAAGATACCTGATTGCAAATCCATTAATAATGTCACTGATTAAACTCACTGCCTATCACCCAATAAAATAATGACATTGCACACATAGCATTACATCTGCCAGTATGACTCTCACAATTTGCTGGCTTGTGAATGAGCAGAACTTGCATGCAGCCACTACAAATCAAGCTTCTAGGGATTTGATTGTGGTTGTCTTGTGTTGAAATAATTATAGATATGCATTGGTGTCTGTCAGCTGAACGTGACCCACATTCTCTAATTCTCCTCTGTGGGTGCATGGGAAAGTGAATATTTATAATGACAACAAAATAACTTCAGTTACATTTAAATGTTTCCAACAAAGAAATTAATCACTTTCTTTCAGCTTGTTGAACACACACTTTTATTTGGAAATTTCCAAAGTGTGATGGCTGAAGCAGCAGCGAGTGCCCAGCGCGTGATAACTGTTTTCAGATACATTTGACATTCTTCAAAACTACAGTGAAAACATCAAATTATCATACAATGCTAGCCTAACCCACTCTGATTTGTTCAGTTGTTCTTCATAGGCATACATGATAGAAAATGTGTTCGTAGTCATTGTAGGACGAAATATATGGTGTTCAAATCTGTTTGAAACCATCGCCATGAGAATAGTTTTCCAAAATCAAAGGCCACAATCGAAATAAGTTCTGCAACTTTATTGTGTTATCTTTGACAAAGAAGTTGTAGCGCAGCTGGCTGCTACTTTTTATGTCAAATAAACTCAAACTCAATTGGAAAAGCTGTGCAGTTTCATAAAGCCTTCATTATGCACAGAAGATTTTTACAAAAAATAGCCTGTATCTCACAATGTCCCTGAAATGATTGTTTTGCTCAATTAAGCTGGATTTCAGGCTAACACACGAACAATCCCACAATATTTAAACAAAAATATATTAGTTGATTGCCCACAGCAGGAGGGTCAGGTCTTCAAGTAAGAGCAATGAATTATGAATTAAATGATTCGTGAAATGTGATTAGTTCATATTACCATAGTATGAGAAAGGAAATTAAGATGCATCAGTGTAATTTTTCATTTAGATAACAGCAAGACATGCTTATAGTTACAGAAGGTGTCATTGGTTTTTATAAGCTATGTCGGGTGCAGTTGTATGATAACTAAATGAAACTGCAATTGATAGTTTTCACATGACGTCACACCCTTATAGGAACGCCCACCTGGAGGAAAAAAAAGAAACTTTGCTCCACTGACCAACAGTTATTTTTATGCGGTTTGCATTAAGTAGTAATGTAGTAAAACGCTGATATTAAAAGGCGAAATTTAGTATACACCTTATTGATTATGTATATTTTGTACAAGCAAGCAGATGAAGCCAGAATATAAACGCAATGTGCAAAGTTTCACGTTAAATGGTTTCCCATAGAAAACCATTAGAAGGAAAACACTGAACCATTAAGCGGATTGCGTTCATATTCCGGCCTCATCTGCTTGCATGTAAACTATGCATCATTAATATAGAGAATATTACTGTTTTAAATATATTAAGGCACTTTAAGTGTTTTTACACCATTTTGTTGCTCTGTTTAATGATTGAAATATTGCCGCAGGTGTTTAATATTGATTGCATTTATGTTCTAAAAAAACTTTTGCTATGATATTTTTGCCATATCGCCCACCCCTACTTCAGGGGCATGCCTAAATGGCCAAATACACATAAAAATATATCAAAATGACCAGCTTGGCGAGTATTCACCTAACCACTTAGCGCAGTCTTAAATGCACATAGCCTAAAGAGTAGGGAGAAATTTGGCTAAGGTGTGTTTGTATAGTGGTTCCATGCCTTAATTCTTAAATTGACAACAGCCTAATAAACTTACAGATGTCTTTGTCATTTAATGTTATTCAAACAACAAAAGAAAAAGGGGAAAATCACTCACTGCGTTGGACTAAATAATTTTAGTTGCTTTAAGCATAAATCTGTCCATTTATACAGTGAAAAGTATTCAGTGTTATTTCACATTTGATTAACCTTAATCATATTTCACATATGATTACCTTTGGTATTAAAACCAAAGGCAAAGTGACTTTTTCAAGAAAAAACCCCACATTTTCAGTTTTCTTTCATAAAATTCACTGAAAAAATCCCCATGTTTAAAGAACAAATTATGGCCCTTTAGCATGTTCAGCAGCAAATGGGGTCTTTAGACTTGTTGTTCTCTAATCAAGAATTCAGATAATGTTTAATGGTTTTAAAGTGTGTCTAATTTGATCCAAGGATCTCAGGTGGTTGCTGTTTCTTTGATCAGTGGGTGGGTTAATCTGCTAATACTTTCCAGTTAGTGATACTGAAGGCCGTTTGAATCCAGCGGTTCTGTTACAAATGTGATTAGGAGCTATGCAGAAATGCTGAAGAAACACTGTCTTCAGTGTTTATTGAATGTACTGTACATTAAGTCTTACGTTTTTATAGTGTCCTTCATTCACTGTGTAATTATAATCAAAGTGTAATTATTAAATACAAGCTGTTACTTTACTTAATCTTAACATTTCTCCTCATATCCGACGCTCATCTGCTTATGAAAGGAAGACTAAAACAGAAAAACACTAATATTGATGCATATTTTGTTCCTTGTATCGCAGTCACCAACATTTAATCTGAGAGAATTGAACATTTTTTCGAACATGACAATGTAGCTGAAATCAGAGGCTTAAGGATTTGCATGCAATTTCTCTCTGCAGGAAGCAGCCTGTTTTTGGTAATACAAAACGTAAATGTCTCATTTAAATCCATGTTTCATGTGTTCATAAGAAAGGGCTTTAGAAGAGGCTGGATTTGCGTGTACATTCCTTTTTGCTGTGTGATAATGATAGAGTGGGTAGAAATTGTTTGGAGAATTTGTAGTTTTGTAGCTAAACCAATTGCATGCAATACATTTATTTGTTGATCATTTCATAAATTTTGGTAATAGAAAAGGGGTGTTTATACTGAGGAAAGGAAAGGAAAATGCACACAGACACAATAGTTCGGATTATTAGACTGAACATCACATCCGTTGTATGACAGAATTGCCTGAAGCCTGTAAACTAAGTTGAATAGTAGCTCTGATAGGTTTGAAAGTGCTCTTAATGTCACTGAAAAACGTTTGCAGTGCTTCTGTAAATTGAAAATATTTTGTGACTTTAGTGACTCCTCTTGAAAATATATTATTAGATGAAGTGTATTAATTGCTATAGATTATGAATACAGTACATGCTTTTTTTGCTTTTGGTCATCAACAGCTCTGTTAAGGATTATTGCATGGCACCAGTGGTTCTTTATTAACATCGATTTGTATTTCATATTTAATAAAATCCAAAAAATACATAAGAATAGGATGAAACTATGTCCATACTAGAAGTGCACCAGTCTCAATAGTGTTGAAAAGTTTCAGTATGATTATTTTTAGATGCAATTACCCGCTACTCATCTTTAATTTGACTGAAGTGCTCACACAAATGACATCATTTAATTGGTCTGGCACAGCAGGTAAATCAATTATTCTATATCATAACAGCAGAATTCAAATTAAGGACTCCCACAATATCAAATAACGTTTTGTAAAATGAATTAAGCTATGTATTTATGTTATTTTTAAAAAATCTTATAATCAAAATCAGGCCAAAGCAAGTTTTGGGGTTTTAATTTTTTGTGACTTTGAAAATAATGGTATATATTTATCTACACATACAGTCAAAAATATCGGCACCCTTGGTAAATATGATCAAAGAAGGCTGTGAAAATTCATCTGCATTGCTAATCCTTTTGATCTTTTATTTTAAAAAGTCACAAAAATGTAACCTTTCAATGGATAATAAGAATTTAAAATGGGGAGGAATATCATTATGAAATAAATGTTTTTCTCAAATTCACGTTGGACACAATTATTGGCACCCCTAGAAATTCTTATGAGTAAAATATCTCTGAAGTATATTCCCATTCATATTCACAATGTTGAGCACTCCAGGATGATTATGAACATGAAATTATCCAGCCATGGCTTCCTGTTTCACAGAAATATAAATAGGAGGGAAAACAAAGCCCAAATTCCCTTAATCATCCATCACAATGAGAAAAACCAAAGAATATATTTCTGAAGTGCAGCAAAAGATAATTGAGCTTCACAAATTAGTGAAGTGGCTTTAAGAAAAGAGCTAGAGCTGTGAAAATTCCCATTTCCACCATCAGGGCAATAGTTAAGAATTTCCAATCAACATAAAATGGTAGGAAACTGCCAGGAAGAGGACGTGTGTCTATATCGTCCTAATGCACGGTGAGAAGGAGAGTTTGAGTGGCTAAAGACTCTCCGAGGACCACAGCTGGAGAATTGAAGAAAATAGTTGAGTCTCGGATCAGAAAACCTTAAAAAAAATGTCAAACAGCACCTACATCACCACATGTTGTTTGGGAGGTTTCAAGAAAAATTCTCCTCGCTCATCCAAAAACAAACTCCAGCATATTCAGTTATCCGACACGACTGAAACTTCAAATAGGACTGGCTTCTATGGTCAGATGAAACTAAAAAATTAGCTTTTTAGCAGCAAACATGGGTTTGGTGAACACAGGGATAAAAAGTACCCCATGTGTACAATGAAATATACTGCTGTATTTTTGATGTTGTGGGCCTATATTTCTGCTGGAGGTCCTGGACATCTTGTTTAGACACATGGCATCATGGACTCTAAGAAATACCAACAGATAAAAAATCAATAAGTGACTGACTCTGTTAGAAATCTTATAATGGGCCATGGATCTTCCAACCGTACAATAATCCAAACACAAACCTCAAAAACAACACAAAAATGGGTCACTGAGCACAAAACCAAGCTTCTGCTGGCCATTCCAGTCCTCTGACCTGAACCTTATAGAAAATGAGTGAACTGAAGAGAAGCAGCACCAACATGGAGCTGTGAATCTAAAGGGTCTGGAGTGATTCTGGATGAAGGAATGGTCTCTGATCTCTTGTCAGGTGTTCTCTAACCTCATCAGGCATTGTAGGAGAACATTTAGAGCTGTTAAACTGGCAAATGGAGGTTTCAAAAAGTATTGAGTAAAAGGGTGCCGTTAATTGTGGCCAATGTGTATTAAAGAAAATTTTTTTACATTTCCCCCCATTTTAAATTCTTATTATCCAATGAAAGGTTAGAGTTGAATTTTTTAAATAAAAGATCAAAAGGGTTAACAATGCAGATTAATTTTCAAAGCCTTCTTTGATCATATTTACCAAGTGCCGATATTTTTGTCCATGACTGTAAGCAAACATACGACAGTGTTCTGCAAATTTTAGCTGTGGGACTTGCCACCTAATGTCCATGTACATCTTTTGAGGGTCACACCAATCAGTGCAGACTGACACCTGGGCCCCAGGGCCCTTTATCCCATCTGTTTGAGGGTTTATCTGATAACATTCTTCAAACACCTCTGAAGTCTGTGAAGCCTCTGGACTGTGGGTCCCTTCATCTCTCTGTTGGAGACTCTGATTCTCAAAGCTGTCAAATAAAGGTCGAAATCAGCCTGAGGATGTGACTCTAACAGAGGAGAGTACAGAAGAAGGGCTATCCCTCTTCCTTCTGGAGTCAATTCAGTTCCTAGGGGAGATTAGCAAAGCGTAATTAAGGTAAATTTGCTGCTATCTGTGTTTTAAAACTACAGGACTGCTGAGATTAAGATTTTTTTTAAATTATTATTACATTCAGCATAATCGTCTCCTCGCATTCATTTCTAGAGTTGATTAAATAGGAGGACAATGTGAAAATTTTAATCAAACCACAAAAAGATCATTGGCTGGTACTTTGGGTTCTTAAGGAAAACTGTATTATTAAATACACTGCCACTCTCTAAATCCCCACCAAATTAAAATGTGAAGATATATCTTGAAGGAATATTACTAGAGTTAGTGGCATATCACTCTTTCTTTCACATGTTGTGTGAAAAATAGATTGAAATGCCACTAACACTAAACTTTAGTAGCATCATTTCTTTTTCTTTCTTTCTTTCTTTCTTTCTTTCTTTCTTTCTTTCTTTCTTTCTTTCTTTCTTTCTTTATTATTCAATTAAACTAAATTGTATGAACATTTATATACAGTTTATTCATTTATTCATTTATTTATTTGGCATTTATTTTGTGTAGTATACATTCATTTGTAATTGTTTTGGATAATTTTTATTTTGCTTATGAAGAAGGGCAGGCTGTGGTACAGTTGTCAGCTCTTTCTCTGTTTAAATGCCTGAAAATTCTGTAATTGAATTCTATGCAATTACCATATGTCGAGTGCATACTTGTGTGCATTGGCAAATATGTATTTTTTTTTGTAAACAGCTGCTCTTCAATCTGCTCTTTTTTTTTCAGGTGTGCAGAGGCAAGTTGTGCACTGTGTGGAGAGAACATCTGGAATCGTCGAGGAACATTACTGTGATCCATCTACTAGGCCGGATGACAAGCAAAGTAACTGCAATAAGGGGGCATGTCCTGCCATGTGAGTTTTACTGCTGGACAGTCCTGTACTTTACACACCCATCAGCAGCAGTCCACTAGATTTATTTTAAAGGCAATCATCAGTGCAGTAAGAGTGCAGTAAATTCCTGTGATGTTTTTGTGTCATCAGATGGTGGGTTGGAGAGTGGCAGAAGTGCTCATCTAGCTGTGGGGACATTGGGCTTAGTAAGAGAACAGTGCTGTGTATTCGGAGCCTTGGGCTGGATGAGCAACGAGCGCTTCAGCCAGCTGAATGTCAACACTTGCCTAAGCCTGAGTCAATTGTTCGGTGTAACACACATGTGTCCTGTCCTGCTGACTGGACCACTGGAAGCTGGTCAGAGGTGAGCATATATCAGCCACAAGGAACATCAGACTATATAGGATTATGATTCATATTTTTCATAAAGCATACAGAATGATCTGTGAAGAAAGGTTTTACTGAGATTGTTTGTGCAGCCTTAATATTTTAGCAGAACTAACAAAACATAGCATAGTATTATCATGGTTAACATCAATGTACTATGCTCTATGAACATGAAAATCCTTCAGTTCCATGATATATTTCATTGCACCAATGTATTACCTGCTATTATACTCTGAAAAAAAGGAAAATGACCATGTAATTTATGTAAAGTGCATTTTATTTTAGTCTAATCGAAAATCATGGTTTTTGGTTTAAGCACCTCATAGAAAAAATGAAAAGAAACAATTTTGTTCAAATAGTATTTTGTTGGTGTGCAGAAAACTGAAGAAATTATTATAGGTTTTATTAATTATTCCGTTTTTTAGTATATAGCAGAAAATTTTCATATCACAACACAGTAAACAATAAAACCCATTTAAAGTTGTATTCATTTATAGTACTACTTTAAACTTTGACTAGCAATGTTTTTAGTTTTATCTTAAATTATTATAGCCAATTTAGCTTTTGTTTATGGTCAAATTAAATTGTAAAAAAGCCTATATACTGTATGTATTGATCAACTTTATGTAACATTAAAATATGGAACTGTATATAGAATTGATTACTGTATTGATTATTGTATGATCTTTATATTAAATCATCTTTATTTTGTATTAATGTTTTTTTTTTTTTCAGAAAATGCATATTTTAGATTGATATTAAATCAAAATTTAAGGTTTTAATGAAACCATAGATATAATTTGAGAGGGGAAAAAAACTGTAACAAATTACAATTTTTGAATTTGTCCAAAGTATTTTTTCAACATACCACTGTAAAAAGTGATAAGTTGACTTAAATAAATAATCATTTAAAAAAATAAGTTAAGTGAATTGTCAAGTTCATTTTAAGGCAACAGGTTACCTCAATTTTTTTAAGTTAAGTTAACTTATCACTTTTTACAGTGCTATTGTACCACTACAGTACATTATTTGAACAGAGAAAACATTCATCTTCACATTCATTCTGTCAATACTACAAACACTACACATGCTTGATGATTATTCCTTGCTTTCAGAGTTAATAAAGTTCAGATTTTGCTTTATTGGACAAAAATATACAAAACTGTTTTGATGACTCATTGTTATACAAAACGGTCTCATTTTATTTTTAAATCATCGTGAGCCAATTTTCTGACTTTGACAGCTCTTACGCACTGCTTCTTCCACAGTGTTCAGTGAGCTGTGCAGCTGGTTTCCAGATACGTGACGTGACCTGCAGCTGGAATACTGGCATGGACTGTGATCCAAAAGCCAAGCCTAATTCAACTATGCCATGCTATCTTCAGGACTGCTCCATTAATTCGGACACCTTTGGCAATGACTGGTCAGGAAGTGGAGCATCCAGCAAAGAAGTTTTCAATGAGATAAAAGTTATACCCCACTTTAGTACAACCAAAAATCAGCCCAGCGGCAATGCTGACCTCAATGACATTATAGAAGATGATTTCTCACATTATAGTCATGTTGAAAAGTCCTCTGACAATTCTATTGTGAAAAATCTTCAAGTTGATGATTTTTATTATGACTACAATTTTATAAGATTCCATGAGGATCTGTCGTATGACTTTGATAAAGATGAAAATGATATGTTTGATAACTCAGGAATAAAACATGGAGACGTTCCTCTGACAGGGACAGATGTCCCTATAACTACCTCATCGCCATCCACCAATGCGGACCAACAGAGTACTACCACTATGCGCTCTGACAGCATTACAAACACGGGTACTGAAGATCATGAACCTCAAAAGAAAGACGTACTAGATGAAAATAATGATGAGCTATTTGCTGAGGATTACTTCCTGCCTGTCACTACAACAACTGAATCGTCCTCTGCAGTTACCAGGTTATTTAGCAAATGGAAGGACAATGATAGTGACTTCAGTATTACAAGGAAACCTCCATCAACTGCAGATGTGTCCACTCAGGACAAGCAGACATTATCCTATGAAACTGAGCCAAACATATTTTTGACTCCTGAACCACATACAAATTTGAACAGAAACTCAAATAACCATGACAATTACAAAGGCAATCAAAAAGATAAAACCATAACGGCAATAACTGAAGATGAGAATGAGGAAGAGTTTGGCGAAGATGTCCCTGGAGGTGAAAGTGAACCACACCATGGCACTCACAATTATGAACCTCCTTTAGATTATGTGTTTAAGTTTGAAACTTATGAGAACAGACATATTCATAATCCCACTACTCCATTGCAGTGGAGTACGGCCTCACCAACAGTCTCACTGAGTGCAACTTCTCAACCATTGGAGCTTCTCATCAGTGCTTCCAGTGATTACTTTGCAAAATATAAAGTTCTGACGGAACCATCATTTAACACTAAAGAGAGTGAATTCACTGTAAGAGAGTTCACTACAACCTCAGATAGCCTTTCTCAAGAGTATGTTCCTTCTCCAACTTCCTCTGTCCCAGCCAAACATTACAGTAGCATGACCTCAGCAGCTGGAACAACAGCTCTACCTCCTACAGAAATGGAAAGTGATTTTGAGCCCCCACTCTTCACTCCAAGTGATATTCCGGATACTACAATTGCTACAGAGACTCAAAGTTGGTATTCCAGAGCCATTGTACCACCCAAAACTAATGGGCCAAGAATAGAGCCTTGGGGAACTCCAGTCCCCATATCTCGCTGGACAGAGATTGACAACAATGAGATTATTATTGCCCGAATGCTGAGACCTTCTGGGCTAAATCCCTCTCTGTCTACTCCTACTGAGCAGCCATCTCAGGGCACTAGCAGTGTGCATTCAGTGCATTCTTCTAGCCCTCCGATGCCCACTGGGCTGGTCATGCCTTCTCTTTCCCCATCAGCCTCCCCTGCACACTGGAAAAAAGGCAAATGGAGTGCTGTGAGTAGTTAATTATGCATTCCTCACATTCTCTAGATACGAAACCAGCATAGGCTGAGAAACAGCAGTCGGCCACAAAGATAAAAGTCCTTGAATTATGCTGACACCACAGCATTAGATTTAAACAGAAACATAAGTTTAACTTTCAGGTAATGAAATTTGTTTCATGTTATTCTAGCAACAAAAATGGATATGAGGGATTGCATGGAACCACTATCCATCCTTAAACCTGACTTTGCATGAGTGTGTGCACACCTACAAAAGGTTTTATATCCTGAAGATCGAAAATGGGAAATGCTAAGTTTATAAGAATGTTGTTGGAGCCTATAACCTCTAACTTGTAATCTAATTCTAAAATTTGAATAGTTAATGAGAATGTTTATCCAGGAACATGTCCTACTTGAATAAATCACTTTAAGCAGGGTTCGCATGCATTTTTCAACGTGAACAGTACTTTATACTACAAATGATTTTATAGTGCTCAACAAGTTGCGGGCTTGGTGCCATCTGGAGGTCAGTTTCCTGCAGCACTGATGATGAATCAGACTGTGACTTAGCTACTAGGCCAGTGCCAGCACGCCGCTGCTACCTTCGTCCCTGCTCTGCTTGGAAAATTGGAGAATGGAGTAAAGTAAGTCTGCATGCATGCAGCCAAAGATTATAAATTCAATGAATTTCCAATGAATGAAAACGCAATGAGAGTTGCTACTCCTGAATTCTCTTTTGGCAGTGCACGAAGAATTGTGGTGTAGGAGTGAAGGTTAGAGAGATTCAGTGTTATGACACACGAGATCAGAGGTTGCTGAGGCCATTTCATTGCCAGGCCACGTCCCCTAGACCTCCTGTCCGAATTCCTTGTAACATCCACAACTGTTTAGAGTGGTACACATCTTCTTGGGGGCAGGTAAACATATTTAGCATTCAGAAGCTTCATTTTTCTCTCCTCAGCTCTTTGTGTCTGTTTCTTGATCTTCACGCTACTCTCTTCAGTTCTTTGTGTCTGATTCTAACACCATATATGCCCACAGTGTTCAGAGCTGTGTGGAGGTGGGGAGCAGCAGAGGCTGGTCACTTGCCCTGAAACTGGGAAATGTGATAATGACCTACAGCCCAGCAACATTCAGACTTGCAATGTCCATCCATGCCACCAGTGGATTACTGGATCCTGGGGTCAGGTGAGTGACATAAAACTAGAGGAAATGTTTGGTTTGATTTTAAGTAAGCCAGCTTAACAATATGTCTCTGCACTAGATACAAAACCATGTATCCTAATGCGTGAATAAAATAACCCTCAGAATTAGAGGAACATATGTGCTGGATTCGGCTTAGAATCTGAGAATTGTATTTTTAAAACTTAATTATTAGTGTTGTCTTTCATCCTTTTTTTCTGGAGGAAAAAACCCTGAAAATGTCTTATGTTCTTTTAATTTTCACTATTGTGTTGCTTAAAGAGTACAACTTTTCATTATTCAAGTTAATTTGAATGGACATTTTGTAAGTACAACTACATAGTTTTTTCTTTCATACTTTACGGTACAAAAAAAGTAGTAGTCCATATAATCAGTGTCACTGGAATACTTTGTGTGAAAAACAGGCCGTAATTTAAGTAACCTTTCAGCCTGCCCGATTAAGATCTGGCTCACACACAAGAACATCTGTTTGGTTATATAAGCACAGCACAGTGAGGGAAATCTGCACCATAAAACTAGAAGGTGGTAGAGAATAAGAAACTGCAGACAAACCTCATTGCTTCTCACGATTTGAATGTTTAAAAGTGATTAAAAGTGAAAATATTTGAGAACATGAGAAGACTCTCACAATCCCTTACAAAACCATCCCACACTTTGAGAACCACTGTGCTTCATAAATCCCCCACCCACCAGAACTTTGGCCAGTATATTCTACTCGTATTAGATGGATTTAAAACAGCCAACAAAACATTTTTTTATTTTTATTTTTTTGAAAGGTTCTAATTTTTTTTCTTTTGTGGCAACTTCTGAAAATGGCAACATCCCAAATAGTGGAAGAAAATGACAGAAGATTGTAATTATCTCTCATTCGGTTTTTCTTTCTAGATATTCAAAGATAAAGAGATTTAATGGATTATTCACAGTGTGTGTGTTTAAAATGTCAGACCTGAATGTAGGAAGTAACATAATTGGACAATCAGTGAAGTCAAATCACAGTGTGCTCATATGAACTCACAATGCTCATCCTGCAATTAAATTGCTAATGTGGTCTACCCCTTTGGGTACATACTCAGCATCTGAACCTGCCTTTGATACAGATAGCCCCTTCTATACCCCTTCTCCATACCAGTGCTGTCAAATCATGTGGAAATCATGTTAAATGCACATGTGGACCAGGGTATGGAATTATGTTGTGTAAACCACCTTGCAAAACCTATAATGTGGTTTCCTTATTCCTTATTCCTTCAGCAGTGTTTAGTCTTGCTTTTGCAAAATAAGGCTGGTTTGTTAGTAGGATTCCTATGATGAGATATAAAAGTCCTTCAAACCTTGGGTGGACACTGGTCATGTAAAACTGCATTTGAATTGGGAAACCTGGGCTAACATTGTTATGTTTACATGCACCCAAATAATGAATTCATAATCAGACTGATTATGTCTGAAATCTAATTAACAGGAAAAAAATTAAGCATGTAAAAACTTAAATACAATTATTTTCTCATACAGATTCAAAAACATGAACTGATCATGTACATGGATCTTTCAGAATCTAAAATCAGAGTGGGGGGGAAAAGATACAATTTTAGATAAATGTTAGGATATGACTCCTTTCAAGACAGTCCTCGGCTGTCAAAGCTTTGCAATAGGTCGTTGATCGTACTGGGTGTTATTGTGTGTTTGCAGTGTTCGGTGTCCTGTGGAGGAGGTGTTCAGCGCAGACTGGTGAAATGTGTCAACACTAAGGCCGAGCTCGAGCATGAAAATGAGCATGTTGATTGTGATCACGAACCTCGACCAAAGAATACAAAGAAGTGTAACATTCATGATTGTGACAGCTCCCCCTCTGGTAAGTGGAGCTTTGAGATCTAGAGACAATGAATACATACTGTATAATGTGTATATAGACAGTTAAAATGAGGTTGCCTTATAAAATTACCATGAAAAGAGGTAGAATTCAAATGTGATTTTAAGGTAGTAAAATTTAAATCAATTAAATTTAAAGAACTTAAGGTACGGACACCATGAAGAGTTTAAAGGGGTTGTGCAAGACAGAAATTTGGGCCCCCTTCTTCCAGATGAATGTTTCTTTTAACGCTTAATAAGAAATTGAATAAGTATAAGAAATGTAAATAATTTCTTAGTTAACATTTATAGTATTTCAAGTAACTTTGTTGTAAAAATAAATAAATAAATAAATAAATAAATAAAAAGTTTTCACAGTTTTTGACATGTTATCTTGTATTATAATAAATAAGCTTACGCAACAAAATTAAAAACCAGTAAATTTTACAATTCTCGATTCCAATTTCAATATCACAGAAAAAACTACTATCCTAACAAATATAAATAAAGTTAAATTTATTAAAATTTATTACAATTATTAAACATTTATTTAATTATTACAAATATTATTAAAGACAAGTGAACAGTCAGTAAATAAGAGCAAATGAACAAATTACAAGTAATAGCACAAATAAATAAATAGAACAAAGATACAGATAAAGTTAAAGATGCTTTGGGTTTTTAGATTTGTAGGTGTTCAAGTACAAAAATTAAATAATAAAATGAAACAAAAATTGCATATTCCTCACTGTATAAATGAAATATAGATTCATCGTATTCCGTTATTCAGTCAAGAGCAGTGAGTGATTTTCTCTTTTTTATTTACGTGAAATTAACGTGAGGCTACATCTCCACAACAGTTTGGTGTATTGAAATCAAACTTGGTGTTTGTTATAATAACCATGACCTGAAGCTACCTGCACAGTTTTGGCACAGTACCACTTAGTGGTCAGGAGATATGAAAAATGGTTTGGCCAAAAATGACAAAACTTGTCTATTTAGGTTTGGCGCAGCATGCCGAGTCAAATCATTTCCAATCATGTCGGCCATTTTGAATTTTGTCGTAAAATGCTATATTTTATGAACGTATCAGTGAATTGTTACAAAACTCAGTATGTGTCTTCGGCACCATGTTCTGAAAATACTCAAAAAGAGCCACCTTGCGGTCAAAACTTATGATGAAATTTCCAAAAATGCCAATAACTTTTGTGTTTGTTGAGAACATAGATACCAATTTTGCCATTGTCAGCCGAACTTCCTGTCCGCCATTTTTAATTTATGTTGAAAACCTACTTTTTCAAACTCTTCCTAGACTGTGGGTAAAATTTTCACCAAATTTGACTCAGATCATGTTCAGACCATGCTGGCAAAAAGTTAAGGATTTCATGTCTGTATAAAAAATGGTTATCATTTAATGCATCAACGAATTTGCTGCAGTGATGCAAAACTACATATGAGGCTGTATCTCTGCAAAGCTTTGACATATTGGCACCAGACTTTGTATGTGCCATTGTCGCCTCACTGACCTCGCCACATCAATTTGGTAACATCGCCACCTATTGGTCAAAAGTGATAAACCATTCATTAACCACTAATGATGACATTTCCAAAAAATGCTAATACAGTAACTTTTAATTACATTAGCCTATTGTAAAGAAACTGGTCTCAAAATATTCCTTGGGTCATGCTTACACCATAGATACTAATTATGCCATAGTCTGCCAAACTTCCTGTCTGCTATTTTGATTTTTATTAAAAAGCTACTTTTTCAAACTCCTCCTAGAGGCCGTTTGTCTGATTTTCACCAAATTCGAGTCAGATAATCTTCAAACTGTGCTGACAAAAATATTTTGTGTCCATAGACAAAACTGTTTTTGAATAGCGCCACAACAAAGTTGAGGCATAATGCCAAACTGTATCTGAGGCTGTATCTCTGCAAAGCTTTGACATATTGACACCAAACTTTGTGTGTGCCATCGTCACCTCACACAGAAAATACCACATCAATTTTATAACAGTGCCACCTATTATAAAATTACAACTAAAATTAAAATTAAAAACTTTGACTAGAATCATCCTAAAATTATTCATATCATTGTTGCAGTTGGTCTGACGCTCCATGCCATGCTTAGCTCCTCATTTTGCCTCTGTGATTTGGAGCCCCCTAGCAGCCTGGGTCCATATGCCTAGCATTCTCTGTATCCCTCGTAATGGTGGCCCTGACTTCAGGGTGCAATTGTGTAATTTTTAATAGTACTTTTATTTTTTCAGTATAAATTCCTTAAAATAGCCGATACTAATTATTTGACATTAATAATCATGTTTAAAGTGGAAATTGTAGAGATTAGTATTAAATGTGTATATGAGTTCAAGTTCCAGTGTGTAATATCCATTCAAACTAGCGGGAACAAACAGAATTGGAAATATAATAACTTTTGAATAATGACATTTGTTGCAGATGCCACAGAGCTACAGTGTTTCCACTCTTTGAGAAAATAAGCTTATGAATGGTTTAGTTAAACTTGTATTTTAAATTATTATTTTCACTGGGATAGGTGATTTTTAACATTGAAAAAAAAAAAACATACACTCCATTTGGAGCTGCCATAGCCAAAAGGGATTTTTTTCTTCTATGACAATAGGATAAATCTGTGCACTCAGTATCCTTTGGTAAATATGGTGTGTGTTATTGTGAACTGCAATTACCTGGTAGCATGAATAATAATGAAATTTTATAGGTTTAAAGAAATCGCCTACCATTTATCATCAATCATACTCAGAGAGAGAGAAAAAAAATCAATTTTTACTCTGTGTTTGCTTTTGAAAGTGCTGCACCTTAGATTGGTTTGGCTTGATTATTGCTGGTTGCTGAGGATTGTGCCATTTACGGATCTCTGAATTGCTGCTTTATTGCTGCTCTTTTGTCATGGGTCACTGGGGATAGAAGAAACCTGTGTTCGCAGTCCAACACCAGACAGTGATTATTCTGATATATAAAGAGAATGATACACAGCACAGGTTTCATCTGAAACAAGAGTTTCACATGAACCAGAGTTATAGTCTCAGGCAAAATAAGATGATAAAAAAAAAACATTTTAAAAAAGAAGAAAAAAAAATATAACTTAAAGAATCTTAGCTTAAAAGTCAACATTAAAAATGACATTTACAGCCCATTCTACTTATGTACTGTAATGAGACAGAATACAATGAAGTAGAATACATCTGAAACAGAATGAAAGGGAATAGAATTTACTTTAAACCTACAAGCGTTGTTGAGTTTTCAGTCAAATTTACAAGAGTCATATATTATTCAAATATTGTCCATAATTTGAGGTTCAGAGATAGCAGTTATCACCAAATTGGAAAATTTCAAGCAAGAAAATGTCCCCTCCCTTAACCTTTACTCCTTCTTATTCCTGTGAAGAATTCCAGCCACTTCTTTTTTCTTCAGGTAATGCAGCTCACCTGGCTCACAGCCTTTAATTACCATCATCATCACTTTGAAATGTACCGCTAAGCCTGTCATGTGCTGGTTCTGAGAAAATTGCTTTAGCTCAGTGTGCTAATTAAAATGTGATTCGTGATGAGCGGTTTGGTGGTGCATGTGTTTAATTCCTTACTTTTTAAAAGAAATTATCCAGGAAATCCACCCACATTTGATTAGTTTTGGGAAACGTTTGCTTATAATTATTTTACCCTGGTGGAGTTCACAAAAGGACACTTCATGATTATTAGCTGGGTGCAATGATTTTATTTCTAAAAAATAATTATTGTTATATGTTATGTGCAAACTTTTTCTAGGGGAAAAACCTAAACTTTTGATATATTATTCATTTTAATCCATACACACTTCAGAGCTTGTGTGATGTTCTGTGTCAGACCTGCATTTTACCATTCACAGTGTGTAGAATTTCATCATTTGTTCAGTTTCTCGGCAGTATCATTTTCTAAGATTAATTTTTTAAAATTTTCAGTAGCTATGTTTCCATCCAAAGCTGTGAATTTAACTTATGCACAAAATTTGAATATGGCATAAAACATTTGCAAATAAAGCTCCGTTTCCATCCAACAAGTCAAAGAGAACAAAATCGTCGCTTCCTGATAAACTGGCACTAAATATCGCCAAGAAGAGTAGGAGAAGCCACTGAATATAATAATTTTCATATATAATAAATTACTTGTGCCTCAGAGAGAGCAGACGAAACACAATAAATGCAGTCATTGCTTTCGGAGGTGAATGCCTGCTGTTTGAGAACGCAGCTGTGTAAGACAGTTCTGAGAGGCAATACAGAGATACTTTGATGACAGTCTTTGCTCAGGCGTTTCAGAATAACCATAACAACATTTCAGATGCTTTGCAACGAGATCAGTCCGCTGGTTACTTTTCTTTCTTTCTCTTTATTTATAAAGCGCTTTCACACAACTACCGGTTGATCCAAAGTGCTGTACAATACAGCTAAAATAAAATAAAAATAAGAGACAAAACATCAAAACACAGCATTACAATACAATTGACATGGCTAGATAAAAGCTATTGAAAGAAGATGTTTTTTAAGCCGGCATTTAAATACAGTCAAAGAGGGCGCAGCTCTAATAGAAGCTGGTAATTTGTTCCATAAACTAGTACCAGCAACAGCGAAGGCTCGATCACCTCTGCAATGGAACCTAGATCTAGGAACAGAGAGGAGACCAACATTACTGGATCTTAGGGACCTATTTGGTTTATAAGTAGAGATTGCCTCGGAGAGATATGATGGGGATGAGATATGATATAACTTGGTTAGTCAAGTTATGCTGTCTCATCGCACAAAGTCACGTGACTTTTTTATGTGCATGGACAAATTTATTTGGTAAATGTCTTTCCATCTCCCATTATTCGCATTAACTTTTTTTGCACAAATCAAAAACCATCTCAAGTAAGTGTAAAAACTTTTTTGCGAATTAAGGGATTTTTTCCCTTAGTTTCCATCACTAGTTTCTGATGCAATACTTCAAAATGCGGATAAAAACAGGGTGATGGAAATATAGCTAGTGATCCAATTATTGATAATAAGAAAAGAAGTGGCCAACTGAGGCACATACCTTTCCACCTGGTATTAAAGGGGACTGAACTGCCTTTGTTTTTTATTTTGTACTGTTTTCTAAAGTCCACTTATATTGTTATCAAGATGTTTACATCAAAAAACATCATAATTTAGAAGTAATAGCCTATTTTCTCTCCTGTTTTTAACCCCCTTCATTAGAACGCTCTGTTTGAATAGACGTGTCGGATTGTAGACTCGGAGACTCGGAAGTAAAGCCCACTGCTATGATTGGCTAATAGTTGTGTATGTTTGACAGCGTACATTCCTCATAGACAGACGCTGCTCTGTGATTTAGGTCAGTCTTTATTGTTTGGTTTCTGCTGCACTTTCGCCTGTCTTATAAACACTGCATGCACGAATCAGTGGGCGGGGCTAAACAGGCAGCGATGTACAAGCAGGCGTTGTCAAACTGTTGTTTGGCAGATTGCCTTCACTATAAACTGTTTTTAGACTAACGACAAAGTTTTGAGTTCTGAAACTTACAGGATTTTTTTTATAGTACTATGTCCATAGGATCATATAATTAGAATATCATCAAAAAGTTGATTTATTTAACTAATTCCATTCAAAAAGTGAAACTTGTATATTATATTCATTCATTACACACAGACTGATATATTTCAAATGTTTATTTCTTTTAATTTTGATGATTAGAGCTTACAGCTCATGAAAGTCAAAAATCAGTATCTCAAAATATTAGAATATTTACATTTAAGTTTGAATAAATGACCATCCCTACAGTATAAATTCTGGGTATCTCTTGTTCTTTCAAACCACAATAATGGTGAAGACTGCTGACTTGGCAATGATCCAGAAGACGAACATTGACACCCTCCACAAAGAGGGTAAGTCACAGAAGGTCATTACTGAAAGGTGTGGCTGTTTACAGAGTGCTGTATCAAAGCATATTAAATGCAAAGTTGACTGGAAGGAAGAATTTGGGTAGGAAAAGGTGCACAAGCAACAGGGATGACCGCAAGCTTGAGAATACAGTCAAGCAAAGCCGATTCAAACACTTGGGAGAGCTTCACAAGGAGAGAACTGAAGCTGGAGTCAGTGCATCAAGAGTCACCACGCTCAGACGTCTTCAGGAAAAGGGCTACCAAGCCACTTCTGAACCAGAGACAACGTCAGAAGCATCTTACCTGGGCTGTGGAGAAAAAGAACTGGACTGTTTCTCAGTGGTCCAAAGTCCTCTTTTCAAATGAAAGTAAATTTTACATTTCATTTGGAAATCAAGGTCAAGAGGCACAGAATCCATGTTGCTTGAAGTCCAGTGTGAAGTTTCCACAGTCTGTGATGATTTGGGCTGCCATGTCATCTGCTGGTGTTGGTTCACTGTGTTTTCTGAAGTCCACAGTCAACGCAGCCATCTACCAGGAAATTTTAGAGCACTTCATGCTTCCTTCTGTTGACAAGCTTTATGGAGATGCTGATTTCATTTTCCAGCAGGACTTGGCACCTGCCCACACTGCCAAAGGTACCAAAAGCTGGTTCAATGACCATAGTGTTACTGTGCTTGATTGGCCAGCAAACTCGCCTGACCTGAACCCCATAGAGAATCTATGGGGTATTGTCAAGAGGAAGATGAGAGACACCAGACCCAACAATGCAGATGAGCTGAAGGCCACTATCAGAGCAACCTGGGCTCTCATAACACCTGAACAGTGCCACAGACTGATCACCTCCATGCCACGCCGCATTGCTGCAGTAATTCAGGCAAAAGTATTGAGTGCTGTACATGCTCATACTTTTCATTTTCATACTTTTCAGTTGGCCAAGATTTCTAAAAATCCTTTCTTTGTATTGGTCTTAAGTAATATTCTAATATTTTGAGATACTGATTTTTGACTTTCATGAGCTGTAAGCTCTAATCATCAAAATTAAAAGAAATAAACATTTGAAATATATCAGTCTGTGTGTAATGAATTGTTAATGTTAATTGTAATGAAGTTTCACTTTTTGAATGGAATTAGTGAAATAAATCAACTTTTTGATGATATTCTAATTATATGACCAGCACCTGTACTATAGTACAGCATAGTATGTCAAAGGATCAAGGGAATTTTGGTTTCTCAGTTCATGACCACTTTAAAATAAGTTTCAAATTCCTCATGACACTTTTGTAACAATCTACATGGCTTCTGTGTTAGTCAAGTCAAGTCAAGTCACCTTTATTTATATAGCGCTTTTAACAATACAGATTGTGTCAAAGCACTTAACAGTATCAAATTAGAGGATAGAGTGTCAGTAATGTATAATGATAAGATTAAACACTCAATTTTCAATTTTCAGTTAAAGGCATTTCATTATTGAATTCAGAGATGTCATTGTCTAGCTCAGTTTAGTTTAAATATTATCTGTGCAATCAAATCGGCGATAATCGCTAGAAATTAAGTGTCCCCAACTGAGCAAGCCAGAGGTGACAGCGGCAAGGAACCAAAACTCCCTCTGGGACAGAATGGAGAAAAAAAAACCTTGGGAGAAACCAGGCTCAGTCGGGGGGCCAGTTCTCCTCTGGCCAGACGAAACCCGCAGTTCAAAAGTTTCTATTTCTATTTTAATTTTGTTGCAATATCTAACAATAGTAGTATTATGTAGTTACGTATTTTATTATATTTTAGTTATTTTGTTATATATTTTTTTAGTTTTATTGTATTCAATCGAGGTGTTAGTACTGAGTGTGGTGCATGAATGCTATTGACTAAAAATCATGTTAGACAGATTATTAGCAATTGGTAAAGGAAGCTAAATGAATAGGATAAAGCAGCTGTAATTTAAACTGTAATCTGCATGTTTTGGTACAACACAGTAAAGTTGTTTTTGGTCCATTTTCTAACAAAACGTCTCACAGTGATTAAATACTAGGTCAGTGGGTGGCAAGTAGGCAGTCTTTTGTGAATGTTCGAACTCATTCGACCACATGAGTGTCTACACTATGAAAGCAAACAGGTCAATTTTTTCCCCCCTAAATTACCTCTGGATTGGTCAAGTTTAAAACATTTTAGACCCATTTACACCTGCAGTTAGTGTTTTGTACTTGTGATCGGATTAAGAAAAATGCACCTTTTACCAGCTGTAAATAGGACCTACTGTAGGTGACATCTCTCTGTCTTTCACAGCCAGGTGTATTATTCCACCTGTAACGAAGACAGTTGGATAGGTGTGTTCTTGACTTATATATTTTAGTCATGAAGCTACTTTATATAACAAGAGTTATGAGTATCACCATGTAAAGGTGTAAACTATTTCTACACCCACACACTGTCCGGTCTGAGGAATACTGCACACATAAAAATGGCAAGAACTGACTACTATTGGTTATGTGAGGCTACCTCACTTTGTCCTCATTATTGAATCATTTTGGTTGGTTGACACTGGGTTTGATCCAGGCTCCTGGCTTTTCACAGTCAATACTTGACATCAACAGTATTCTGAAGAGACTCTCCTTCATTAGCAGCACTTTGTTTCAGTTTGTTTGTTGGTGCTGGATTGTGAATTAATCGGCTACTTGATCAACTGCCAAAAACCTGGTTCTTTTGGCTCAGACTGTCATAGTGTCAGCTGGAGTGTCTCACAGTCTTTTGTGACACTAAGGGAAGTTTCACTGATTTTCCATCCTGGGTGCTTTCTGATTAAGAATTGATTCCTGAGTGTAGACTTTCCCACTCTAGATTTGTAAATCATGACACCCCAAAGGGCTATTAATAGTATTGTTTTTTCCTTTGGCCTCAGATAATAACCTCTTTTGGCAAGGCATGCTGCAGCTCCAATCCCGTCACTCCTGACAGTGTTTTGGATGTTGAGAGAGGTCTTGCGTAACTGTTTGGAATGAATTATTTTGGCGTTGTCCAAATAGATCACAAGTGGATTTTCATGCCACTTCAACTGAAGTCAGCTGTTACCTACTTTCAAAGTTTAATGCTGTTGTATAACAAATTGACCCTGTGTTGCTGTACATATTAAAGCATTGTGATAACATACAGTAAGCAGTATGCTAAACAAATGTGAATGTACAGTATTTCTCAGAGGTCTCAAAGGCTCAATGTTTCAGTGTGTTTCCATGAAGTCCCCAAATATTTCCCAGTTTTTCCAGATTTATTCCCACAACTTCTCAGGAAAAATATAATAAATGAAACAATTGTTGACATACAGCGAGAGTATAAAGCTCTAAAATTAATGTGTAAAAACATGGTTTAGATTGTTTGTTCCTCGAAGAATTTTATAGAGAATGTTTGAGTTCATACTGAAATGTATGATGTATGCTTTCTGTTAAATCTCATTGACATTAAAGACATTAAAGTTTTTTTTGTTTCTTTCCTATAGGTAATGCCAGACAAAAATAAAAATAGTTTCAGCAGCAGAGCAAATTATTAATATTTTGATGGAAGATTGGAAAGGCATGCATATTTTCCTATGAATTAACCTAATAACATTGAGGATCTTGTATTTAAGTAAATAGACCAATTGTTAGTTCATGTTAAAGGTTGGGGAAAATCCCTTGTATTTAGTTGCCATGAGAACATCCTCAGTGCCTACTGGCTGCTCATTTGGTTTGAGTACTGAATGAGTGACCAAAAATAAACACAAACTACATTTCCTGTATCACTCAGGATCCTCAACATTGTTTAAAACTGCTCTTACAGGATGTTGGGGAGGTGGGGTGAGTTCAGACCGGATTAATGAGCCCTCTCCCAGCCGAAGGCCACTGTGTGTCACGGGATTTGGTCTGCTGCTCTGTCTGGAATAAATCATGTAAACACAGGAAGCGTGCATGTGTGTGTGTGTGTGTGCGTGTTTGTGATTGAATGTGCAAGTCTTTCATTATCTCTCACACACTGTGCTTTGTTGTAATTAGAGGTTAATGTTCATTCATGCTTATGAATACTTAACAACACTGATTATATCTGAAAAAATAATTAAAAGCCATAATTAAAATATTGTATAGTTGAACATATTCAACAGCATGATTGTATGGTACAGTTAAGCTCTCGTCTTTGCAGGGACCCTCGGAGTAAGAGGGAGAAGATTAATACTTTTATTCAGCAAGGGCACATCAAATTGATCAAAACTGACGGTAAAATACATGTATATCAATACAGAAGATTTTCAACTGAATTATGTTTAAACTTTCTGTTCATCAAGGGAAAACATATATCATGGTTTTCACAATATTAAATATTTCAGCACTGATAATAATAAGAGGAATAACTTTATTCACTGCTGAAAGTTAAGGTTTGCCATCACAGAAATAAATTATTTATAATTTAAATAATATAGCAATATAATACATTTTATTTATTTTATTTTTATTGTATTTTTAATTAAATACACGCAGTCTTGATGAGCATAACAGATTTTGTGACTTTTTTTGGAAAATTAGTATTTTAATACTGCTTATATTATTAGAAAATTAACAATAGGCATCACAGTGTTAAAGTAAATGACTGACAATTATGATTTTTATCATAATCATGCATCCCTAAACCTTTTAACCCTGTTCAATAAATTTGCACATGTGATGTAACATTTAAGAACTACTGTACCTCTTTCATTATTTGTAAATGTCCTCCAAATATTAATATAATTAATATTATAAATGCACATTTGCTTCTGGTGACTTGGGCCACATATATAATCATAACTCACCCAAAGCAGAATTACATCATCATACAGTAGTTTGGGAGCACCAAAAAAAAAAAAGGCACAAAACAGCTATTACCTTTTCTAAAGAAATCATCAAAACAATTTTAGCTGCCTCCTGTTTGGAGGGTTTTTTTTTTAGCCATGTCAAGTGCAGCCAAATTTCACTGCCTAGCTGGCATTTGCATCATCACAGCAATTAAATCTTATTGTATATTTACATACATTTATGAGGCTAGGCATAATAGGGTAATGTACGTCCAATGAGACTGCAATGTCATCGATCAAGATGCTTAATGTACAGTGAAGTGACTCATAAAATTAAGCATCATTAGGCCCTAATTCATCCTCTTTTTGTAATAAAACATTACTGTTCTTTCTAGTTAATGGTCAGTCCATTCATTCTCTGATTTTTAGTAGCAGCCTCACATGGCACTGACACTCACATTTATTGTCAATATGGTAAGTGTGCTGTGAATCGCACATAACCTGTGACTGAATGAACTCTGAATGACAGGGTCATGGATGAGCAGACTGTGCACCATGTGAAGTGTTGTGGGCTTTAACTTTCTTTGAGCTGACAGGACATGACAGCTTTCACAGGCTGGTAATGAGGTGTTTGTGAGCAGAGAAAAAGCAACAGCTGGAATATGTAGTGAAAATCCTTTGCAGGTATATTAGAACCTAACCTTTTATTTTACTGCACAATCAACTATTTATGAACTGCTTCATGTGAGATGCAGAATATGCACTGAATTACACACCGAAGGTCTTACAGGCAGAAAATGATTGCATGCTTGTAATAAATGTTATTTTCTGAAGAAGTTGGTGAATTCTGTAGTGTTCTGAGAAACTAAAGCTCTGTATAACTGCTTTCACAGTCCTATCTCTACTCTGGAAAAAATAAAATGGTGTAGAAACAGTTTGGTAACACTTTCTATGAAGCCTGCATTTGTAATGCATTTTGTAATGCATTATAATGCATGGATAATACTTTATGTTGCAACACTGTTAAATAATCATTACAATACATTATAATAATTATCTATTTGTGGTTATAACTTTTAAGAGCATGATGCATTATAACACCAGATGAAGCCTGCATTTATAATGCATCATAACGGTATTCTTAATGCATTATGCCTTATAAAAAAACAAGTGTGTTATAACCCATTCAAGATATTAAAAGCAGACTTGATGCCAACACTTCAAGGTTCAATTTAACTGTATTTAATGCATTAGCTAACAATGAATTGTTAACATTGTTTAATAAAAATACAGTTTTTCATTGTTAGTCCATGTTAGCTTCATTAAATAACATACAACTTTGATTTTAAGAATGTATTAGTAAATGTTGGAATCAATATTAACTAAGATTAATAAATGCTGTAGAAGTATTATTGGAACCTTATTGTAAAGTGTTACTTACTGACTTTTGTTACTTTACTTAAAGCAGAAAAAGAACACTTCTTACATTTATACATATAAATACTTATGACATATGTGTATAGGAACAAGCTTCCAGTGTGTGTTTTGTGAGAAGCCTATGTTGTTTATACATGAGGCTTTTCTGATAAAGTAGAAAAGTAATTGGGACATGGGTCACGCAGCGTCACTCGTCCCACTACGTGCCTGTGAACCGAGTGGCAGTGTGGGAAGGAAAGGGTCTTCTGGGGTTTTGGTGAGGGGGTGCAGCGTGTGATCCCACTGCAGCTGGGGCCCGTGACCCCACTGATGTCAACACACTGTGTGATCTAAGACGTGAATGACTCCTCCTGTTAGAGGTCTGTCCAGTGGAAATGCCCTGAAAATTCATTTAGTAGGGCTGTCTGCAACACTTTGCTTCTGTAAATTTGTGTTGTAAACCCTTCTTTGTTTTTGATCTTTGCTCTAAGGGCTTTTGGTCTTATCAGTATTTCAGACAAGGCTAAATATGAGGCATTTAGGGCATGCTTTTAATCAGCCTTTTACTGGCACACATGATGTCTTGTCAATGGTATTTAGAGAGAAAATATTTCTCGTCTTGCTGAATGTTTTAAAAACATGCCCAACAAAGGTATAACTGGTACACCAGAGATATTTTGTGGCATTTTTATATTCCAAGCAATATTTAATCTTTTATATTTTGAATAATTTCTCATTTCAAATATTTTTTTCCATAAATGAATATAAAGGCTTAAATATAACAGCTGTTTTGAGACTGTACATGATTTCTAGGTCAATATAAAGAATTGCCCGGTGGTTTTCTTCACACACTCTTAGCATAGCAGGACAATTCAAAATAGGATTGAGGTTCATTTCAGGACTTGCTGTTGGAGTCCTTGTTATGGAAAGGCTTGAATAACAGGAGTGAATTCATAATGTGTAAAGGATTTGTCAGTGTGCAAGACCTCTTGTGCTCAAGGATCCAAATCCAGCAGCATGCTCACCCACATCTTACCATCCCCCCCACCCAGCATTTCATGGGTTTTTTGGAACAAAATCATAGAAAATGACTAAACAAAATCTGTTTTATAGCCCGATGTTACTGAAGAGTGTGAATTGTCATATGTGTCTTCATAAAAAAATAAAAAATAAATAATCTATGCACGTTTGCTTTGAAATGTTCAGAAATTAAAATGCTGGTCAAAAGAACTAGATAATGGAACATTTATTTATTTATTTTACTATCATTATTTTATTTTTATAACTTTTTTACTGCTTCAAATTCTGACCATACTTTCATGATATGCCACTGGCAGTTCATTATAGATAACCAAGATAAATTGAATTCTATTTAAATTTGACAGTCTGTGATGTCTGAAATGAATATGACTACACTTTTAATGACCAGTGTCCTAAACTGCTCTGCTTGCCAATATTTTCTTGATATTATTCCTTTTTTACCTACTAAGAGGTAAACAGAGGACAAATTTTGGCTCGTGTAGATCAACTGACATTCACAGACTGCATCTATCAATGTTTTTAAATAAAAAATGTTTTTTTAAATGTAATATACATTTATAACACTATACTCTGTGGTATATACCTTGGCATTAAATTACAAAAAAAAAAAAAAGGTTATTGTTGCTGCATGAGTGTTTCTAATACAACAGCTGAGGGAGGCTAAGCACCCTGGAAGTGAGAAAAGGATCCTTATTGAAAATGACCCTTAATTATGTTTTGATGTGCAGCCATTATGCATTTCGTGTTTTATGGTGTATATATATATATGTAGTCAACTTGATTTTATTTCAGGCATTCACGGCATCAGGGATGAGTGTGATTTGTTATCGCTTAGGTGTCTGTGTTGCTGTAATGTGTTGCCTGGCTTGAGGGCAAATGTGTGAATGCACTAATGCACGTATCTCGCGTAGGTGGTGAAGCAGTCTCACCCGTCTAGAGCTGTCCTACCTGCAGTGTCGCTCATGTTTGTCCTCTGTCTGTGTTTTTCAGGTCAGCTGTGTTTACGGGACCATTTGACATTACGTTTCTGTCAGACCCTCCAGTGGCTCGGGCGATGTCAAGTGCCTTCAGTCCGTGCAAAGTGCTGCAAGACCTGCGGGCTGCCATCACGGGGCAATGATCGCATTGCAAGTCGCTGAGATGCAGGGGGATTGCAGAATGAATGTTGTAAGCCAGGGAACAAAGGATTACACTAATACTCAAAGCAGCTATGGACCAATCCATTGTTGGACAGACTGGTCTGGTCTGATCTGGTCAAGCTGTTGCCATTGACCAACAGTTCATCAGGGAGCTACTTCATCCCTACATCCTTTAACACATACAGTAAGAGGTGCTTATTTACACCATCATCTCAGATAAGTGGTAGTAAAACAGGTAAAGTGGACCATCTTGCCATCTCACTATAGACTGTTGCAGGGATGGTGTATTTTTAGCATGTAGAGTTAGCATTTTAGCATTTCCGTTTCCATCGTCCTGAAGTCAGTGGGTTTATTGAATGGGTTTTTGATAAATGCCTGAAATAAGGTCTGTGGTTCACACAAGCACATGATATTTTCATCTTTTATTCAATGGCATTAATACATCAGTAAAACCCACTTTTACTTTCTACAATTTTACTTCTACTGTCTTGAAAAAGTTGGTTGCTAACAAGAGGCTAAATGGGACTGCATTAAATGTCATCACACCAAACCAAAAAAAACTCATCTACTCACTAAACCACTTTCAAAACCTTGTCATGTTTATAATTGCGCTCTTGCAATCTATTCTACTTTCAGGGATTTCTTTTAAAGAGTTGTCAGAAGCTCAGTGGTGAAGCTGAAGTCATGCGACTGCAAAGTAGTTTTTTTTTTTTTTTTTTTTGTTGCCTACATAACTTTTTTTCTGACAAAGAGAACAAAACGTTTAAGAATCAAACTTTTATTGGTCACAGAGCTTATTTTCTGCAATTATATAAAAGCCAGTTAAAAAATTCCTGTTGCTTTTTTCTCAAGGGAGATGATAATTTGCAGGTTGACCTACAAGAAAACATCAACAGTGCATTGACTACTATAGTAATTAAACATTCATTTCTGATTAGCAATTGACGGAACAAATGTATTCATAATTTGGTTATTTTAATCTTTTTAACTCTGCCAGGAATTTAGGACTGCAGTTCAACAGTTCAAGACAATTATTTTGTCTTGACCACAGATAACCACAAAGCCAGAGCGCAGTTCCACATAATTGCAAGGTTGCAGATGTTTCTATTTATTAAACCAGTAATGAAGTACCTGGTGCTACAACATAAACCGGTGCTAAAGGTAGCGAGCGCTAAGCTCCTCGCTCAGTCTAGTGTTGGCTGGTACTTGAATTCTATACACACTATTTATAGTACCTTGATTTTATATGTCTGTATTACCCTTTGGATTAATAAACATATACACAGAATAATAGTTCAGTGTACCACTTTTCAAAATGTATACAAGATAGAATAGCTTAATGTCTGCTTTCATAAAATATAAAGGATTTCTTTTTAATGCAATCATTGTATTCCTCTAGTGTATAATATGAAATACAACTGTTAAGAGACATCAGTTTAAAGAAAAACTGTTGAGATGTTTGTCAGGTACATGAAATATTACACTAAATAAATGTTTAGTATGGTTGATTTTGCCTTTTTATAATACATGACCACTAACTATGCATTCTGTCTTAAGATGCAGTCACATCTGCAAAGTTTCGTGTACAAAAATGATGTATGAAGCTCAGTGCTCACAGAGGTCACTTTTAAACCAAGCAGCTTTATGTTGGTTAACGCTTCGAATTTTCGTGATCGCACACCCGCAAAAAAAAAAATTCCTGATCAAGTGGAATCCTATTGAAATAGCTGGATTTCACCCACACACAAAAAAATCACTGCAACTTCAGTGTACCAACTTGAAAACGAGTGAAATCCATTTAGGGAACAGTTTCGCCTTCATGCGAAACTCCAGATTTAAATGATTACATATCTCCCACGAAATTAGCCAAATATCTGTACATGTACTGTGCTGCATATTCTCTCAACTAAACCAAAACTAAATTATGTGTTTTGCCTTATCACATTTCAGGTATCATTTGGTTTTATGTGTGAAGAAAAAAAAATTGATTCTCTGAAATAAGGAAAGCTGGTAGCACATTTTCATTACATTTTTTTTCTGCATGACACGTACTTTACTTTCATCACTTGTTCATCCAAGGACCATGTGATGTAGCTGCAGTATTCATCATATTCATGTTGTTTTGCTCTAATGATTCAGATAAAAGGCCCGCGCTGCATTACTAACAACTGATCAAACAGCAAATGCAACATATTTTGTTTGTGAAGTTGCACTGAGACATGTAATTAATTTGTTATAATGTTCATTTCATTAAGTGTTTGTTTAGGCTTGTAATTCTGTGCTTAGCTGATGTTTCAGGACTTTCCAGTATGTAGGCATGGGTAATACTTTACAAATAAGATCCTTTTAGTTGACATTAGTAAATGCATTAACCAACAATGAGCAATACATTTGTTACACTATTTATGAATCTTAGTTAATGATCGTTAGTAAAAATACAACTGTTCATTGTTTGTTCATCTTAGCTCAGGTCCATTAAATAATATTAACAGATATAAATTTCGATTTTAAAAATGTTGAAATTAACATTAAGATTAATAAACGCTTAAGAAGTATTTTTCATTGCTAGTTAATGTTAACAAATGGAACCTTATTGTAAAGTGTTACTTAGATATATTATAGTTTACATATAGAATTTTTTGTTTTTTTTTAAACCTTGATTAATTTTGGGGAATGTGTCATTGTCATATTAAATATTATTCATATTGCACTTCTGTAACACCTTTATTTTTTGTACTTCTTTATTAAATTGTTTTTTTTTTGTAAAGGAAATGATGGGGGTAACTTTTTAACCCAACACAAAAAATGCAATTGAAGATGTTAAATAATGTCTTTAGTCTTGAGGCTAGAAAACCAATAAATAAATACAATTATTAGTCTAAAATAATCTCATTAATCAGTCAGACTTGAACTGTAAGTGTCCGTGATGCACTATAGCAAACTACAGCATTTCATCTCATTTTGGACTTTTGGAACTTTTATCAAATATCAAATGAAATCCATTATTTGAGCAATGAGTATGCTATGATTTAAGTGAAAGTATATCGTTTGAATATAAAAGAGTGAATTTTCATTTAATCTGTCCCTGGGCATTGTGAGTTACTTAAAAATCCAAACTAGGAAGAAAGGAATGGGATGTTTCAGGGTACGTGTTATCATTTGAGACCTCATTTGTCCTTTTACACAGCTATTGGTTAATAACTGCTCCTGAATAATTGAAATAGAACCTGTATGTGCTTACTCTGGCTGATGGCTGGACACATGGCAGTAATGCTGTGTTTACTTGTTTGTTTTCACATTGTTCAGTAATTCCGTTTGATCAGTGCTTCAGTCCAACTAGCCCATTAAAACCTCTTCCGTCTAGATCTGATGGACGACAGTAACGATAGTAATTATGCATGTGATTCCATTCTCTTGTGCACAAAGTAGCTTATGAAGTGAAGAGGTCTGTCTGAGCACAAAGCTTTGATTCTTCATCATTAAAAGGCTTGCCAAGAGTTCATGCATTTCCTTGCATCAAATGCCCTTTTAGTGTTCAAAAGAAACATTGAACTGCAGACCATTCTTTCAGAAAGAGAAACAGTGCCTCCCCATGGTTAAATAATCCATTCTGTTTATCCTTACGAGAATTCTTTACCTGCTCATGTTAGGAATTTTAATTTTGGAAATGTGTATATTTTAAAGAGTAATTTAGGCAATGGTAGTGTGCAACATTGTTTATGAAATTAAACTATGAATTGTGCACAACTCAAATGGTCTTGCAAGTAGGAGGAACAAATCTGAGTGTTGGTAGATAATTGGTAATATCTAGAAATGGCTACAAACACTGCATTCTAATGCCCAATGGTGTACTGAATTATGGCAATTTTATTTTCAGTACACCGTATTATTGCAATTAATAAATAGGGTAAAATGCATCAGTTTGTCACGAGTTAAACTGGGGGGATAAAATAGTGGTGGTAAAACAATCTTTGCTCAGAAATTGCTTGTAAATTTCACAAATAATTACAATGAAACTGAAAGTGAACATTGAACATTACAGTGTATATCTGAGTAACTATAAGGTTTATATCATATTGAATTAGCATTTCACCAACATTAATAGATTTACTGCCAATATGCAGGTGCATCTCAATAAATTAGAATGTCGTGGAAAAGTTCATTTATTTCAGTAATTCAACTCAAATTGTGAAACTCGTGTATTAAATAAATTCAATGCACACAGACTGAAGTAGTTTAAGTCTTTGGTTCTTTTAATTGTGATGATTTAGGCTCACATTGAACAAAAACCCACCAATTCAACAAATCTCAACAAATTAGAATACTTCATAAGACCAATAAAAAAAAAAAAAAAACATTTTTAGTGAATTGTTGGCCTTCTGGAAAGTATGTTCATTTACTGTATATGTTCTCAATACTTGGTAGGGGCTCCTTTTGCTTTAATTACTGCCTCAATTCGGCGTGGCATCGAGGTGATCAGTTTGTGGCACTGCTGAGGTGGTATAGAAGCCCAGGTTTCTTTGACAGTGGCCTTCAGCTCATCTGCATTGTTGAGTCTGGTGTCTCTCATCTTCCTCTTGACAATACCCCATAGATTCTCTATGGGGTTCAGGTCAGGCGAGTTTGCTGGCCAATCAAGCACAGTAACACCATGATCACTGAACCAGCTTTTGGTACCTTTGGCAGTGTGGGCAGGTGCCAAGTCCTGCTGGAAAATGAAATCAGCATCTCCATAAAGCATGTCAGCAGAAGGAAGCATGAAGTGCTCTAAAATTTCCTGGTAGATGGCTGCGTTGACTGTGGACATCAGAAAACACAGTGAACCAACACCAGCAGATGACATGGCAGCCCAAATCATCACTGACTGTGGAAACTTCACACTGGACTTCAAGCAACATGGATTCTGTGCCTCTCCACTCTTCCTTCAGACTCTGGGACCTTGATTTCCAAATGAAATGCAAAATTTACTTTCATCTGAAAAGAGGACCACTGAGCAACAGTCAAGTTTTTTTCTCCGTAGCCCAGGTAAGATACTTCTGATGTTTCTGGTTCAGAAGTGGCTTGGTAGCCCTTTTCCTGAAGATGTCTGAGCGTGGTGACTCTTGATGCACTGACTCCAGCTTCAATCTACTCCTTGTGAAGCTCTCCCAAGTGTTTGAATCAGCTTTGCTTGACTGTATTCTCAAGCTTGCTGTCATCCCTGTTGCTTGTGCACCTTTTCCTACCCAAATTCTTCCTTCCAGTCAACTTCGCATTTAATATGCTTTGATACAGCACTCTGTAAACAGCCACACCTTTCAGTAATGCCCTATTGTGACTTACCCTCTTTGTGGAGGGTGTCAATGTTCGTCTTCTGGATCATTTCCAAGTCAGCAGTCTTCCCCATTATTGTGGTTTCAAAGAACAAGAGATACCCAGAATTTATACTGTATGGATGGTCATTTATTCAAACTCAAATGTAAATATTCTAATATTTTGAGATACTGATTTTTGAATTTCATGAGCTGTAAGCTCTAATCATCAAAATTAAAATAAAATAAAAAACTTTTGAAATGTTTTACTGTTCATGTAATTAAACTAAAATATATGAAAGTTTCACTTTTTGAAATAAGTTACAAGAAAAAATTAACTTTTTCACGACATTCTAATTTATTGAGATGCACCTGTAATGGATTGAATGACTCTTATTATGTCCATTTCTTGTGTGGTAAAAGGAAATTACCGCTTCACTAGATCATGTGCCTAACATTAGAAGGAGATGCACCAATTACTAGAATCAACTGCAAATTGGCAGAACATCATTAAATCCACACCTTATACTGTATAAACACAAATAAACTGTCAATAAATTGTCTTTGCAGCAGTGAAGTACATGGAGCCACCATGCCAAGATCAAAAGAGCAAAAAGCTGCTTAGAAGTCTGGGATTTAAGGGCATTTCTAAGCCATTTAAAATCCACCATTCCATTAACATTCAGCCAGGCTACTCCACCAAATTCATTTAAGAGCAGAGCACAACATGCTTCAGGAAGTTTTGAAGAACCCCAGGGTGGCAACAAGGTGTCTACAAGCAGCTCTTGAGTCTGAGTGTGAATTTCACAAAATTTCTCCTAGTCCATGTAAGAGACATTTCAGCACTCAAGAAACTGTAAGATGTCCCTCCAAAGGGGGCAAAGGGATGTACTTCATCTGTACAAGTGAATTCCAGTATTCATATGACTTATGTCACAGAAATCCTCATCAAAAAGAAAAAAAAAAAAAAGATCGGACTTACAGTAGTAAAGTGTTGGCATGACAACCACCACCACCATGGGTGCTTCTCTATTATTGCACAACAATAACAGACACGATTTTCTCTTTTCCTTAATGTTTATTAACCGTAGTACCTTTAGAAAAAGAAGAGCACCTTAAAAAAATACAAAAATATTTAAGAAACCTAATTTGTTTTTGTTTTTTTGCTTATACATGCTTTCTGAAACTATGGCTCATAAACTATGGCAAACACTTCTTTCAAAACAATTTTAACCCTTAGAAAACATGGTGTTTTTGCATAACTCTATACTAAAACATCAGTTGATTAGCCATATACATGCCAAAATATGACAAATGTAAAACACTACTACTAACTAGTGTCATTTTCTTGTTAAGTGAGCAGAGGAGTGGACAGAAGTATGTCATAGCACTCACACATACATGTATATGCAAACATACACTGCATATACAGTACGTATGCACAATTGATGAACTGTAAGCATTAAAAAAAACAAAAACAAACTAATAAGCAAATAAAATTCCCCATTGTTAGTTACTTCCCAAGTCTGGATTTGTAAATCAAGACAGCAGTAGTTTCAGCATTCATTTGTTCCATTTCCCTCTTTGGCTGCACAGCACATATCTTTTACGATCATTAAAATATGAATTGATCAGAATTTTAAAAGGAATCATACAAATTTCCATATTCAGTTGCTCATTAGCCATTTATCCTTCACATTCCTTTGCACTGCCAATCAAGACAATCTGACAGGACTTCACGTTTAGTTATGGAAGTAGTAATGTTGTAATTTCCATCACAGTCAGTAGCACATACAGTATGTGTTCATTTTTACTGTTTCCCCTGCTGCTCAATGGCTCTCCAAACCTCACCCTGAGGATACTGGTGCTTTTGCAAAGACTCTTCCAGCATTTCACAAGAGTATCCCGGGTCCTGAAGATGTAAAACACATGATAAAGCCACAAAATGTTTATATCCTCTACTTTTAATTTAATATATGTGTGTCTGAATGAAGCTATTCCACATCAATTCACAAAATTATTTCAGCTGTTTTAAGCCTACCACAGCCAAAGAACCAAAACCACTGATCTATATAATGACTGGATTGCACATTGTGTTCTAAACCATAGGTCTAAAATGCCATTAGGCGGATGAAGCCAATGAAAGTGTTTGAGCGGCCATATTTCTATTCCCTTCCGACAGAGGGCATTATTGACTGACAGTCAAAAACTTGACCTAAAATCACCTGATTTTAAGCGTATCAGTCACACAGGATTAGTGTTTAGGATGTGTATGTGAATTAAAAAAATTTCAGGCAGGATAAGCCATATATTGACATTGTTAAGGTGGGTGTGTCTGCTGTGCACTTGCTGACAGAGGTAACTGATCTACAGTAACACAAAATATATTTCTTTATGTACATAACTATGCAGGAAATATTAAACATGAACAGATATCTGGTATTAGTATCAGAAATTACAATTTATTCACACTGAATGTTGATGCCAAAAATGAACTGAAACAATCTGAGAAGGAGAAGAGGAAGAGTATGTGTAAGTGGATGAGGAGGAAGAGAATGAGGATGACAAAGAGCAAGGTGTGCAGTGCTGTCAAGGCTGGGTCTAGCACACCAGAGTGTTTTTCCTTCGCCTGGCAAGAGATGACGTTGCCTGTGATGTGGACAAAGTCCTCAAGCTGGACTCAACAGGAAGCTGTGATGCTGAGTCAGAATCAATCTCTCACTGACTTTGATTTTGCAGTTGCACAACTTTTTTGACTGTACTGTAACATGCTTTTCATTTAGAGATTTCAGACAATTTACGTCACTGAAAAATTTGTTTTCTGTATACAATGGCTGTGTGAATGATCTGAAAGTATTGTTTGATTTTGAGTACAGGTGAAATTGTTTTGGACCAAATGCATTTTGGCAGAAAGGTCAGGGGTTTTGTGAATTTAGTTTGAAGATTTGGCATTGTGTTTAATGTTGTGAGAAAATGGGTGAAGGTTTCAAAAAATGTGTCTTAGCAATTGCGAAAAACTGCAATTCAATATAATGTTTGGGAGTACTAGAGAATACTAATATGGTGGTACTGTGGCTTCACTTTTTTTTTATATGTCATGAGCAATCCAGTTCTCTATTGTAGATTAGTGAACAAAACCCATAAAGACCAAGCAAACAAATATAAACTAATTCTACAAACAAAAGTGTTTTAAGGACAAACAAGTGGAACAATTGTCCAGACCATTAAATTATTGAAAAATAATACTTTGTGTCAGGTGTCAGTGATTCAACAAACCGTCCATTCATTCTTGTTATATTGGGATGCTACAACATTTTATTGACAAATCCCTAAACAACTGTTCATAGTGCAGCAGCAGAATGCTGTATATCCCTTGTGTTTATTATATTTATTTTTTGTACTTACCTTTGGTGGTATGTAGTGGGCATTTCTGATGATAGTGGGGCTTTTAAAATGTTCATGAAGGTGATCCACATACTCACACATCCTTCAAAACACACAGCAAGCAAAAGCTCAATGAAATTACATTAAGCAAGCCATGTTTAACATTTAAAGGAATTGTTCACCCAAAACTGAAAGCACTCCAAAAATTTACTTGAAAACCTTCAAGGCTTCCCTGGTCAATTAATTGACATTTCACAAATCATCCACTCAACAAAAGTAGTTATTTTATTATACACACACACACACATATATGTCTTTTTTATGAAAAAAACTTTCACGTTTTTATGTGCATCTAAAAAAAAATTGAATATCGTGAAAAAGTTTGTTGTATTGAATTGTAACATTTCAAAAAGTTATACTTTCATATATTCTAGATTCATTACATGTAAAGTAAAACATTTCAAAAGTTTTCTTTTTTTTTAATTTTGAGGATTAGAGTTTACAGCTCATGAAAGTCAAAAATCCAGTATCTCAAAATATTAGAATATTTACATTTGAGCTTCATTAAATGACCATCCCTACAGTAGAAAATCTGGGTATCTCTTGTTCTTCAAAACCACAATAATGGAGAAGACTGCTGACTTGGCAATGGTCCAGAAGACAATCATTGACACCCTCCACAAAGAAGGTAAGTCACAGAAGCTCATTACTGAAAGGGGAGGCTGTTTACAGAGTGCTGTATCAAAACACATTAAATGCAAAGTTGACTGGAAGGAAGAATTTGGGTAGGAAAAGGTGCAAGAGTCACCACGCTCAAACGTCTTCAGGAAAAGGGCTACGAAGCCACTTCAGAAACAGAAACAACGTCAGAAGCATCTTACCTGGGCTAAGGAGAAAAAGAACTGGACTGTTGCTCAGTGGTCCAAAGTCCTCTTTTCAGATAAAAGTACATTTTGCATTTCTTTTGGAAATGCAGGTCTGGAGTCTGGAGGAAGACTGGAGAGGCACAGAATCCAATCTGCTTGAAATTCAGTGTGAAGTTTCTGAAGTCAGTGATGATTTGGGGTGTCGTGACGTCTGCTGGTGTTGGTCCACTGTGTTTTATCAAGTCCAAAGTCAATGCAGCCGTCTACCAGGAGATTTTGGAGTACTTTATATTTGCATCTGCTAACAAGCTTTATGGAGATGCTGATTTCCTTTTCCAGCAGTACTTTAGCACCTGCCCGCAGTGCCAAAACCACTTCCAAGTGGTTTGCTGACCATGATATTACTGTGCTTGATTGGCCAGCCAGCACGTCTGACCTGAACTCCATATGGAATTTATGGGATATTTTCAAGAGAAAGATGAGAAACACTGGATCCAACAATACAGACGAGCTGAAGGCTCAATAGTGCCTCAGCAGTGCCACAGACTGATCGCTTCCATGCCACTCCTCACTGATGCTGGAGTTTGTGATAAAGGACCCCCGACTAAGTATTGAGTGCATAAATGAACATACTTTAAAGAACATGAACTTTTCTGTTTGCAAATCTTTTTTTTTTTTTATTGATCTTAGGAAATATTCTGATATTTTGAGATACTGGATTTTTGACTTTCATGAGCTGTAAGCTCTAATCATCAAAATTAACACAAAAAAAACTTTTGAAATGTTTTACTTTACATGTAATGAATCTAGAATGTATGAAAGTTTCACTTTTTGAAATAAGTTACAATAAAAAAATTCTTTTTAGATGCACCTGTACACACACACACACACACTATTTCAACAATCACAGATATCGGTCTTTTATGTTCTATAGTCATGTTGAAGTCTAGTTACCACAGGAAAATATTGACTTTGTGTAGTGAAGGGACTTAGCTAATTGTCTGGTAACAGTATAGTTGATAGGTGATGTTCACTAGTTTATAGACTTTTCTATGTAAAAAAAAAAAAATTGAATGGGATGAGCTGAACTCAAAGCCAGACAAATTATACAGGGCTGATAGTCAGCTAGTTTAGTCCTAACCCACAAACTAGTCAGTTTTAAAAGTATGTAGTTTTGTCTCTGCCTATTACCCAGACTTGGAATATAGAACACAAGTCATGTGCTTCTGTAGACCACTTTTACAGTAATTGTATGGTGCCTTTTGAAGCTCAACATCCCTAGTACCCATTGATTTTAGTTTTAAAGACAAATCTTATATTGCACAATAAAAGAAAATAATAACAGGGATTTGCAGCTGGGTGTGTAAATGACAACATCAGTTTCAGGTGAACTATTTCTTTTAGCACGCATCAAAAAATAAGTATTTGTTCAAAACACATACTGTACCTATTCTTTAAACTAGCAGACACTGAAATGTAGTCAAATAAAATAAGGTGCTGAACAAGCTCACACAGTCCCACACCCCCGGCATGAGGACACACAGGAACTGCAAAGAAAACCAAGATACACAATTTTGAATTTTATAGAAATCAAGATAGGTAGATAATCATTCAAATCAGAGATTTGCTCATAATATCAACATTTGATTTACCATTAAACTTGGCAGCCATGAGTATGATGGCAAGGTTTTCGTTCACACTGCCCACCCTACAACTGTCAATCTGAACAAACTGTAGAGCTGAGGCCTGGAGAAACTGCTTAAACATCACCCTGTTATGGCACTGCAAACAAGCACACAAAGATGCACTGCAGACACAGTATGTATCTGAAAAATAACAAAGTGATAGCAAAAAATCCTGTAATCATTTACTTATCCTCATGTCGTTCCAAACCTGTATGACTTTTTTTCTATGAAACACACAAAAAAAAACGATATCTGAAAAATATACTTTTTCCCCATCAATGAACAATAGTTTAGACCCATACTTCCTTAAAATTATTGTCTTTTGTGTTCGCTGAAGAAAGAAAGTCATACACATTTGGAATGACATCAAGGTGACTTTTCGCTTTTGTATGAACTCCCTTTAAAGCACCACTGAGAGATAACAGAACATAGCAGAGTTTAATAACAGTTAAACAGTAAAAAATAGTGGGACATATAACGTAGTAGGTCCTCTTATAATGCAGTTTTTAGCATTTGCACATTTTCTATAATTTTCACCTGCTCTCCAGTGGCGACTCCAATACCCAAGGGTGCAAGTGCCTAAAACAAGACAAAAACCCTTAAAATCTGAATAACGTGGTTTAAAGGGATAGTTCACCCAAAAATGAAAATTCTGTCATTAATTACTCACCATCATGACTGTCTATGCCAGGTCAGAAAGCTCTGGGATTTCATCAAAAATATCTTAATTTGTGTTCCAAAGATGAACGGAGGTCTTCTGGGTTTGGAACGTCATGAGGGTGAGTAATTAATGACCGAATTTTCATTTTTGGGTGAACTATCCCTTTAATAATGAACATAATTAACCTGTTTACCTTAGAGATGGAAGCATGACCTAAAATATCATCAGGACATGTGGGCTCCTCAATCCATAGAGGTTGAAACTCTGCCAGCTTGGTCACCCAAGTAATTGCTTCATGAACATCCCATCGCTGGTTGGCATCAATCATCTGACAGATAAGAGGACTTGTAAACTCTCCTGCCAAACATAGCCTTCTATTCTTAGTTTGGACCAGTTTAATGTTTAACTGAAGTGAAATATGACAAGGTCGAAATACTTAAAACAAACATTTTTTCTTATGTGTTTTGCAATGTATACGCGTTTGACTTTGAATCACCAGGGTGTTGTTTGGTCCAATCAGCTTCCGGATAAGACTGCATCTACGGATGTCATCCAGCAAATCAGCCCCAACCTTCACTTTAAATTTAGTCCATCCTTGGGCAAGAGCTTCAGAGCAGAGCTACACAAAGCAAAACATGTCAATCAAATGATCCTTGTCTGAGTATGATTACAATAGAAACCAAAAACAAAGCAATAAACAGATATACCTGGGTTAGTTGTTGGTCAGTGTATCCCAGCCAGGCACAGGAAGTGGTGTAGGCAGGATAGCCTTCCTTTAACATCTGCTCCTCTGTAAAGGTTTAAAATTATTAGTAAAAAAAAAAAAAAAAAAAAGACAGTTGTCCGCACACTGAAATTACAGCTCCGAAAAGTTTATTTACAAATGTATGGGTAATTTCAGTGTTTGGTCATGGTCATCTGTATTTGTTTGTTTTGTTGTCCTACACATGAGCCTAATTCTGCACTGTAAAAAAAAGAAAAAAAAAAGTAAACTTAAAAAGTTTAAGGCAACCAGATTCAGCAGATTTTTGAGTTTTCTCAACTTGTTGTTTTAAGTTTATACAACAAAAAGTTGATAAAACTCAAAAATCTCCTAAAAAATAAGTTGAGAAAACTCAAAAATCTGCTGACGCTGGTTGCCTTAAAACATTTAAGTTCTTTCAACTTTTGATTTTTTACAGCACTGTAAAAAAGAAAAAAAAAAAGTTGAGCAAACTTTAAAAATTTAAGGCAGCCAGATTAAGCACATTTTTGAGTTTTCTCAGTAAAATACAGTAAAACAGTAATATTCAAAAATATTGTTCCAATTTAGAAGAACTGTTTTCTATGTTGATTTTTTAAAATGTAATTTATTCCTGTGATGGCTCATTTAGTGAGCAAAAATTAAACAAATATTCAAACAAAAAATATTTGGAAGACAATTTTTGGTAACTCTTTATTTTGATGGTCCCTTTTGAACATTCCATTGAAAATAAGTAACAGTGCACCTACATGCCAACTAACTCTCATTAGAGTGTTTGTAGACATCTCAACATCTGCCAACTCTTTATTGTGATGGTCTTCCAACAGATATCCTACTGACTACAAGTAACTTTGCAAGTACATGTCAACTTATTCTAACCCTAACCCTACCAGTCTACTAATACTCTACTAATACTCTAATGAGAGTTAACAGATATGTAGATGCAATGTTACTTACTGTATAGTCAACAGAATGTGTTAAAAGACCATTAATATAAAGTGAAATCATTTTTAAGTGTTAAAGACTTTCTTGCTGAATAAAAGACCGTTTCTTAAAAAAATCTTACTGACCCAAGCTTTTGAATTATAGTGTTCATCTGTGCTCAAAGGGCACTTTATGAAAGACATAAATCTGCTACACTCTTTATAGTCTTTATGAATCTTACCTCTACTTTTCTGCCCCGCTTTTGCTTTTACCAATATATCTAAAAGAAAAAGAAGTGAAGAAATGCACTACTGTATATGAATGCAATAGCTCATTAAATGACAATTTCAAACAATCCTTAATGACCTCACCTAAAGCTTCCTGCTCAGTCAGTGCATCGGTGATATATCTGAAATCAATACAGCTGACCAACTTTGCAGGATCCTAGAGAGGATTCATACATATACACAAAAATAAGAATAATGCTAAAGAGTCAACACATTTAAAAGCATTTAAAGGTCTTCTTGATTTACGGTAATCCACCGTATGAAATCAAAACTGATTTGTTTTCTTAATACATTACTGGTCTAATTGTAAACAAATCATCCATATTTTACCTCATAAGCTTTCATCAAAATGTCATAACTACAATCTTATATACAACTAATGAATAAATAATTTTTGTTCGTTTTGTTTGATAAGCCTCAATATTTGTTTCATGCCTACTTTAAGTAATATTGCTTTGTTTTGCATCTTAATTACATGTAAGCACCTAAGAGATGATTTATACTCACCATGTCAACAAGTAGCTTCCATAGGGGCTGCAAAACATATTCATTATGGCCTTTAATGATATCCCATACGCGTTCATTCTTATAATGTTTATTCAAATGATTTCTCACCTTGCCCTCCACTCGCGCCCATAAATCCCAAACAGCATTCAGAATAGCTGCTGTCGCCAGCTGAATCACTCCTTTTTCTGGTCCAATCTATTAGTAAGTTCATCTGTTCATTAAACTGTTAGTGACGTCTGGGAGCGAGGACTGAAGTACCTGTGCTCGTGTTGTGATACTTACCCATCTCATCTGACCATCACTGCTCAGGAGTCTGTAGAAGCCTCTGAAGTCACTGACTATCTCCTTCAAAGTCTTCCCAACCACCAAAGTAGATAAGGCTTTAACTGCACATACCACTAGACGTAAACAGACAATGATCAAGCTTAGTATAAACTAGTCCAAAAAAAATGATATTGGAATTTCTTTCATAATTTGGAACTGATGAATTCTAATGGGAATAGTATACAAACATGAGATACTTCAGCTAACACAAACACTTTTATTGTTACACTCCTGCAGAAAAAGAATTTCAAAGAAATATTTCATCCTTGTGCAATAGCAACACATCACTCAACCAAGTGGTTCGTTCTGGTTGCATAACTGCTTTATCTGGGAATATATATTAATTCCAATACAAGTAGAGTTTTGATAATAACTGACCGATATGCTTTTAAATGGCTGATACTGTTAACTACCAAGGCTTATATAATTCAGATGTAGCACAGCACCTTCCACTGACAAACTTGTTAAATGAGCCTTTTGTTCAAAATATTCACATCAATCTAACTTTTACTCAAAACAGTACAATAATACTTTTATACAATATTCCTAAAGGGACTATGGCCAGGATACTGTGGTTACCAAAGCTAAACCTTCATTCATTCAATGGTCAGTGAACCATTTTTGTGTTGATTTTAATGTGTACTTTGGATCACTGTCTAACCACGGTCAGGTTTAAGCTTTCTAGCAGATGCAGTCAGGTGTTTAATGTCAGCTGCTACTTGATGTAGTCCATGGCACCATGTATCTGACAAGAAGACAAACTGCCCCACACACCATACACACAGATACTGAATGAAACATCATGAAGATAAACAACACATGACATTTTTTTAAAGCTGGTTTTGCTCATATTTAGCAAGGGCGCCAGTAATAAATAGCAATGTAATAAATAGAAATAAAACATAAAATTGCTGATTTGGAAAATCTTGCTATACTATCACCAACGACATTTTTTGATCTTCTTCTATATTATTATTTTAGAAGCTTATTTCCACCAAGCAATGAATTCGTAATTTTGAGAGAGAAACAAATCTAAGTTGTGAGAAAAAAACTGCAATTTCTTTTTATTTATTTTTTTTAAAGCTTCAAAAGAAATATAGATTTCCCTGCGTTACTATGGAGTTTTAAGGAATAGAAATCTATTTCACCACAAGGTGTCAGTCTTGTATTGTTATTGAAATCATAGGACTCATAGGATCCACTCGCACGACATGGTCATATGACATATTTGCAGAATTGCTAGATTTGTGAATCTCACCGATTTCCGTCCCTCTTCCTACAGTAAAAGTCAACCCATAACCCCTCAGTGCAGCAGCCGAGTCCGTCTCGAGAACAACATATGCGACAGAGTAATCTGGATCGGTGTGCTGCAATCAATCACATTTACAGTCAATGTAATGCATTTGTTATTGTTGGTGCATCCAATAACTCTGAAATCACCGAAATAAACAGTGAATTATAAGTAGGCTACGCACCATTGCATCCGATCCATGTTGTTCCAGTGAAGTCGGGAACCTTACGTCGCGCACTGTCAAATTTATTATTTTGCTTTCCAGCATTTTGTTTCAGTTGTTAACTTTGCACAAACTCGGCAGTTATGAACTGCACTTGTCTTTAAACACTCCGCCCAAAGAAAGCTACGATTGGCTTTTTGACAGATTGTAGTAATGTGATTGGCGTTTCTGGAACGACGCGATCACATGATCATAAGAAACGAAACTAGTGCTGGCCAATACATGGCGTTCTGTTATAGGACGAACAGGCAAATCAGCAAGTAACAAAATGTTTGGTTTAAACAATGTTTGTTTGTTTTTGTTTTTTTTATGTTTTAAGACAGTTTGATATTCATATTAATGGGTTTAAATAAGAACATGTATATAAAAAAATGTGACCAATATACTGATGATTTGATATTTACTTCAATGCAGTTATTTATATTCTAATTATAAACTATACAAAACACAACTAATATCAAAAAGTATTCAGTATTTAGCTCTTTTTGGAGTCAGTGATGCTATATTTTCTTCATCAGACAGCTCTTTTTCAGAGTTTGGTCTTTAAAGCTCTTAAATTTGAATACAAAATAGCCACATCTATATACTTATATTGGTAATTTTAAAATTTGTGATCAAATATTCCTGTCATCATAACTGATGCTGGATGCTCTGCTTTCCATTGTTTTGACCTAAAATATAACACTACACAGTGGATTCCGAAGGTACTACAAGTACTCCTACTTCTATCCACCTTTTTCTTGACGTAAAAATGGGCGCGGCCATTTGTAAATTTTATGGGTCTAGCTTCCGGTCTCATCCGCGTCCAGCTATTTTTAGTTGTACAAAACAGTTCGTTTTGCTGCTTTATATTGAAAATTAGTGTGTCTTATCATATTATTTTAATGTATTATCTTAATTATGAACACACTGGTTTGTAGTGCAAACAGTTTTACCGTTTACTGTACGTTGCTATTCTTCTCGTTATTTACCTATAGCGGCTAATGAACCGGAAGTCTCACCCATAGGCTTACTTCCGCGTTGAAGAAAAAGGTGGATACAGTTGTTTTCCCCTGTAGTATTAAAGTTAAATTGTATCATGTTCATCAAAAGAAATATAGACCCCACTTAAATAATCATATATAGACTAATGGCAACAAAACATCAATCAGAATCTGTTTATTTAACAATAACTCATAAAATATTTGAGCAGCCCACCAAAATCAACCACAGTAAAATAATATCTGCTTAATTTATAAATATATACATATTTTGTTCGTAATTGAGAACACTGCAAAATCATCACTTCAGTTTGAGAATGTAACAAGACTGTAACAAACTGATAACAGCACTTAGTTTTTTTCACAACAGTACTACAGTTCACTCTACAGACAGCCCAATGGTGACTGTTCAAATGTTGACATCAGCTGATATAACAGCACATTTAGTTGGAGTATAAAGACTAAATCAAAGTGTAGAACAATACATTTCACAAAAGGTTTCTAAATACATATAGCAGGGACAAATCTAGACAACTAGATCACTTGGATCGACTGGAATTTGGACTATAACTGTAACAATGGTGTAACATTACAAAAACCAATTAAATAGTGCCACTGAAACACTTTAACTTAATATAACTTATTCATAAAACCATCTCTAAATATTGCCTTCATTACATGAGGAATACAGAAAGAAAAGACAGCCTGTATTTGGACAGAACCCATGTCATTATCTAAAGTGCCTCACCGATCAACAGCCAGGTAACATTTCACCTCAAACTATTTTCAGTAACCAAATGAATGTATTGCAGCAGGAAAAAACACGAGGTTTGAGAAGCCTCAAATACAGATTGTCCTTTCCGAAAGAGGTTTGGGTTGTTTGATGGAAGTTTGTGTGACAGTCTTTAACAGTGGCTGTTACTGAAAGGCTCCCTGTACGGCTGAAGACGCAGCTGTGGCGGCAGCGGACTGGAAGGTTCGGTTAGTGACGACCCCCTGAGAAAACTCTTCCTGCGCCTTCTGGAAGCTCGCGCCTGTGTGTCTGTACATGGAGTGAACCTGAAAACACATCGGAAGTCAGTGCACAATCCCAAACTGAAGTTTTAAACAATATTATTAGTACTGAAAAATAGAAATACACTCAGAAAAAAGGTTTAAAAGCTGTGACTGGGGCTCTCTCCCTTTCAAAAGGTACAACTTTGTCCCTTATTTACCCCTAAAGGTACATACTAGTTCCTAAAGTGTATATGGGTCAAAGAGGAGACATTCCATTTCGGTGTCTGAAAGCATATTAATGAAAGTAAAATGTCTGTTTCAAATAACTTCTGTGCAAACAAAATATCAAAATATGGGTGAAATAATATCCCAATGTCATTCAGTATAACAGATATATTTTTTGTAAAAATCAAACAATATACTTATTCTGACCCGTACTTGTTAAAACATATAAAAATGATTATACAAAATTGTATTATATTTGAAATCATTTAAAACGAATGGGTAAGAACTAATGGTTTGAAGGATAGCGGCAAAGATTGGTAAAGATTTAAAAATCACACTTAATTAGTTTTTGTGGGCTGTGATGCTTAAACAGTCTTTTAATGACAACTAATGATTCTGGTTTTAAATACAGTTTGTCTGATAAGATCGTTACCCAGAATGACATTTTAGTGGGTGTTTTCTGCAAATCGTGGTCAAAATGTATGATAGTCATTATTTTTTGTTCTGCAAAAATAAAATTAACCAGGACACAATGTAAAAAAAATAAAAAAAACTGTATTAAACTAACTATACTCATTTTCATCTCTGACCCACATATTAGTTCCAAATCGGTACAAATTAATACTTTTAATATTTGTAAAAACAGACAGATTTTACACAGTGATGTATGCAAGTTCAAGAATGTGTTCACATATGCACACTTACATCTGCGGTCAACTTACCATTTTCAGTAAGACAACAGACAGCACAGCATTGACAGTGAAGAATCCAGCCACCACCATCATGAAGACTGACAAGGCTGTGTTAACCTTGAGCACAGAGATGGCCGTGATCCAGCCACTGCGAAACAATCATTACATCACATTACTGCTTTCAGCACACACTTTCATACAATCTCACAAACACAACAAAACTTAAATACACTAAACTTTGAAAAGTAGAAAGTAAAATAGTTCAGGAAATGATCCCACACCTCTCCTCAACAAGCAGATTTGAGCTATTATTCACGTTCTTACCACAAACAGTGCTGGATGGGACTGTCAAAGTTTAATAATGGGTTAGAGTTTTGTAGAATATTAACAGTATGAAACTGTAAATTAAAAAGGCACATTGCTGAGAAGTATTTCACCAGAAAAAACGAGACCATGAGGAGGTTCATGGAAAACAGAGAAGAGAGCCCACACTCACAGAGAGACCCCAGGAAAATGAACACCGGCAGATTATGAAGTGGAAATCTGTCGAAGAAACATGCAGAGAGGAAGTACACACAAAGACTCAAATAACTCACACTTAAAAGAGCACCAATGATGGAGAACCTCACCTGTTTCCCCAGCTGGGGATCCCCACACTCTGAATGATGTACACTATTACTTGGAATGAGAAAATGAAGAAGAAAAAGAAGAAACTGAAGGAGCTGTCGGATCTGCAATGCAAACAAAAGAAAAGTTACAGATGAGATGACGATACTCAGATGTCTTTTCAATCAAATGAATAAACCTCTCTCTCTATATATAATTGAAGCACATTTCAGGACCACAAAGATTACACTGTAATATTACTTATTGTTTTTTAATAATTACAACCACTGTTGATTTTCATGCTGATTCCATAACATGTCATCTTTCAGACCAGTGGAAAGAAAGCATCCAAAATACACAATTAAGAGATTTTATTACACGTACATATCTATTTGCATCTGTGGATTTCAATTGCATATGCATATCTTTAAAGGATGTTTTCTCAAAGCAAGTTTGTTTTTGTTTTTTTTCTCCTGCACTGAACCAGAAATTTCTACTTTAGTAGCGCTTACACTAAACTTTGCTGTTTTATTCCTAAATACATCCTGAAGGTTTTTACAGAATGCTTTTTTCAACAGATTTATATAATATTTAATCCTAAAAACAATTTTTTTTTTTTTTCTGGCTGTTAGCGGTATTTTTGTATATTTTGTATTATGGAGGTATAAAAGTGATAAAAAGATATATCCAAATTTCATTCGATATCCATTCAGTAAAAACCTGTAACTATAATACGTTAACAAAATGAAAACAATTTTAGCTTTATCCAATGTTCAGCTACATATTCAAATGAGTGCATATTTAATTACATAATACCTTGTTTGAATCTTAAAAGGGTTAGTTCACCCAAAATTTTTTTAAAAATTACTCACCCTCGTGTTGTTAAGATATTTTAAAGAGATCTTTGCACACAAAAAGTATTCTTATAGCTTCATAAAATTAAGGTTGAACCACTGATGTCACATGGACTATTTTAACAATTCCTTACTACCTTTCTTTGGGCCTTGAACATTTCAGTTGCATTGTTGTCTATGCAGGGTAAGAAATAGGGCTGCACGATATATCACATGCAATATTTAATGCGCACCTTGTCAGTAAAGTAAACTACACAGAGCCGTTGTTCACTGACAAGCTGCGCAAAATCACGTTGATAATGAAGGTGAAGAATGTAAGAAAGCTCTCGGATTTCATCAAAAATATCTTAATTTGTGTTCCGAAGATGAACGAATGTCTTACAGGTTTGGAACGACATGAGTGTGAGTAATTAATGACAGAATTTTCGTTTTTGGGTGAACTATCCCTTTAAACAGCATTTTAGAAAAATTGTAAGACAGAACAGTTGTACTGTTTTAATGTACTGTGATTAATCTACTGGGGAAGTATAGTGATATCTACAGTATTAGTTACATTTTCTATTCACCTGTTGTGACTTTTGTCATTACTGTAATAAGGCTGTGAGGCTGGCATAAAAATGTCATGAAAATTATGACACAATGCAAAATATCAACACTGAACTCACTTAAAGGCTTTGTATACGGGTCGGTACCAGCAGAGGAAAGCTACAGGAGTGAACAAAATAAACCAGAGGATTGAGAGTCCGAAGTCCACTCCATTCTGAGTAGAGACAGTAAAATACACCAGACAGGCCAGCAGGTTCAGAAACAGCGTCACACTGTGAACTGTTAAAAAAAACAAAAAAAGAAGAAGATGTGGTCCGTTATCTAGGCTTACATAGAGCATGGACGTTTCCTAAAATGTTTGCCAAAGCATACAACCATACTTCTCAAAATATTTTGCAGTATGTAATATGTATAGTATAGTAGGCAGAGTGGAATGGAATACTCCGATGACTTACAAGACTGGGCAAAATTAGCAGTATACAACAGAAAACACTGCATGAAATACCGCATCCCAAAATGCAATGTGCTTGATTTAACCTTCCATTTCCAGTGTGATCAGTGAAGCTCAAACCAGAGGAATTTTCAATCTAACACCACAAAAACGTTACAGATTTTCACACAAAATCAGATTAAAAATACAAAATACTACAGTACAGTGTTATATTAGTTTAATCAATATACTATTGTAGTGTTTGTTAATTTAATATAAATTAGATTAGATTTTATTTACACTTTAATTTTACTTATTTTATTACATTTGCTGTGCTTCATGTGTATTTTTTTTTAATGTTGTATTTTTATAGGTTTTAGTTTATTTAGTTTTAATTATTTTAATTTATCACTTTTAGGTTAAGGTTGTTTTTTTCAAGTAACAAAAATATGTTTTTAGTTTTATTTTTATCTTTTCCATTTTGAACAGTCTTTATTCAATACATGTCTATGAACCCTGCATTCACTTACATATCCAGAGGTAGTACATCATCTTGCAAACCCTCTGATATCCCACAGGAATTTCTTCAGTAAAATCCTGATAGAAGCAAGGTTTTATGGGGAAAAACTTGGGCAAAGGTGGCCAGTTGTTTTCTTTTCCTGCAAGCAAACAATTTCCTTCATGTCAAGAGACCACAGAGACCACATAAGAAAGTCTTACAGAATAAGATCAGTATTAGTGTGGTTCACCTAATGCTGTATCTCGATCCCGAAGCTCCTGCTCTTTGCGCTCCAGCTCAGCAGCCTTCTTCTCCAGCTCCGCTTGCTGACGGAGGAGCTCAGCCTGTCCTGCAGCGACATTGGCCTGATGGAGGAAAAAGGTACAGTACATGTTGCTTTACTGCACTGAGGTTTATGCATAAACCTAACATCTGTTTGGGTGTCTTTAGGAAGATATGAGTAGCTTACCTTATTTCATCATGTACTAAGATAAATACAGCATGCATTAGTGTACAAATATCATGTGTTAAGTATGGTTCAGCATAAACACTGTACTAACTTGTGGACTGGGCTCCACTGTGGCCTGCAGGACTGCTGGTTGAGAGGCAGTTGACATGGGAATGGTGCGCCCATCCTTAAATGAGAGTGGGGGAAAGTTTTTAAACTTTTCAAACTCTTCGATTGTGAGAGCACAACAGCTGCTTTTTAAAATAAACAAACACCAAAATAAAAACTTTGGTCACACTTTATATTAGGTGGCCTTAACTACTTTGTACTTACATAAAAAAATAAGTACAATGTACTTATTGTGTTCATATTGTATTGCTAAACACTATTGCTGCTATTGAGGTGGGATACGGGTAAGGTTAGGGACAGGTTTGGTGGTCTGGGTAGGTTTACGGGTGGGTTAAGGTGAAAGGGATGGGTCAACAGAGCAATTATAAATGTAATTACAGAAATTAATTACAGATGTAACTACATACAGGTATTTTTAAAAATATAAGTACAATGTAAAAACATGTATGTACACAATAAGTGCATTGTGTCAAATTATTAATTTAAATATAAGTACATTGTAGTTAAGGCCACCTAATATAAAGTCCAGGATATAAAGGACCAAAAGTTTTTAACAGAGCTCTTACTTGATTCTTTTAAGATTTTGCATTTCTTTATACTTTATTTACTTGGCAAGGTTTGCTAATAGAAAATCTATTGTATCTTTTAAAGATCAAATAAGACATACTCTTAAATTCTGAATAAATAAAATTAAAATTAAAAAATAGGATTTTAGTTTATTAAAACAATATTTGATTGTATTTTTTTATTTATTTGCTTACTTAGCATAATTTTGGTTCCCAATTACAACAAGAACAATATGATTCTGTATACATTCCTGTAGATTTTCTTTTTTTTTTTTTTTTTTACTAAATATGACATGCCAATGACATGAGGAATTTAGAAAATATATTTAAATTGAAAATGAGGATTGGAAATTATTGTCATTCTTACCAGAGCACCGGCTGTAAATGGGTTAAACTCTCCTATGCCATCAGCTGCAGTGTTGGTCACCTGAGTAACTGATGGATCCTGTCAGGCACATAAAATATGACTGGTCTATTCAAGTAACACCTTACATGTTATGCATGTTATGATCAGAAACATGCGCCACTGCATTCTTTAAAGTACTTTGGAGCGCCATGTAAATGCTGCCGGTAGGCTACATGAATATAACAATTATTCAGTACCATAACATCTCTGAATGTACCATACAGTATTTCCAACTACTGGTTTTATTCTCTCTTTTTTAAAATATTTGTATCTAAAAAGTATATATTCTGTGTCATTATAATTCACAAACGCAGACGAAATTAAATGAGATACACCATATTTGTACATGGGTTTCGTAGCCTACACCTCGAGTGAGGAGAAGGATCGCTGCTGGGGAAGTTTTTATGATTGTAAAATACTTTACAAAATAATAAACAGGTTTATGATGGTAACCACCGCAGAATATATATATATATTAAAATAACAACACGATTTCATTTCACAAAGCAACACTTCCTCGATCGTCATCAGATGCTGATTGGCTTGCCAGCCTCACAGTGAATCGTGATTGGCTGAACGCCTTGTCAATCTGACCTCATTACTACAGTGACTCAGAGAACCAAACAAACCAACCAAACAGGTTTGCAGCGTATACAACTTTTAACCTTTTACATATTACTGAAGACATAATAAATTAGTAGATATTCACCTGAAACGGATTAACATCAACTGGCTCGGCAAAGGGGTTGTTATCGAATCCAGACATTTTGTCTTGCGGTAAGCAGCACAGGTGTACTGGTGCTCTGTGTTACCTGCCAGCGCAACTCCCTGAGCGCTCTGCTCTCTGCGCATGCGTGATGGAGTCAGCGGTCACGTCCCACCGGGGTTAGTTTGAGCTCATGTTCCAGCTCTGCTTACACTGCTGGAAATGAATACTACTCGAGTTCTGATGTGGAGTTACCCTGCTACACGTATACGTTTTATGTACCAATTTACTTGGTACAGAACTTGGTACATTACCATTTCTGTTTATTTAAAAAAAAAATCTGAATTTTAGCATCATTACTCCAGTCACATGAGCCTTCAGAAATCATTCTAATATTCTGATTTGCTGCTCAAAAGGGGGGAGAGAAGTTTATTATGTTATGTTGTTGTTGAAAACAGCGGAGTATAATTTTTTTTCAGGTTTCTTTGATGAATAGAAAGTTCAGAAGAACAGCATTTATCTGAAATAGAAATCTTTTGTAACATTAGAAATGTATTTATCATCACTTGATCAATTTCCTTGTATTAATTTCTATAATTTCATATTTTAATAATACATTTATAATGATTTGAATATACTGACACCAAGCTTTTGAATGGTATAGTGTGTAATGTTACAAAAGCTTTTTATTTCAGATAAATGCTGATCTTTGGATCTTGCTATTCATCGAAGAATCATGAAAAAAAAAGTGTTTTAAATATTGATAATAATAATAAATGTTTCTTGAACAGCAAATCAGCATATTATAATGATTTTTGAAGGATCATGTGACACTGAAGACTGGAGTAATGATGCTGAAAATTTAGCATCGTCATCACAGGAATAAATTACATTTGAAAATATATTCAAATAGAATGTTATTTTAAATAATACAAATATTTCATAATATTACTGCGTTTACTGTAAAGGAAGCTTGTTAAAAAGGAGGCTTGTTGAGCAGAATATATATATATATATATATATAAATATAAATAAATCTTATTGTCCAAAAACTTTTGACTGGTAGTTTATAAATATATATGACCCTGGACAACAAAAACATTCATAAACATTGAGATTTATACAGTAAAAAGTAAGCTTTCCATTGATGTATGGTTTGTTAGGATCGGACAATATTTGGCCGAGATACAAGAATTTGAATATCTGGAGTCTGAGGGTGCAATAAATAAATAAATAAATAAAATCCTTAAAATGCATATTACTAATCAAAAATTAACAATATATTTACGGTAGGAAATTTACTAAATATCTTCATGGAACATGATCTTTACTTAATATCCTAATGGTTTTTGGCATAAAAGAAAAATCAACAATTTTGACCCATACAATGTATTGTTGGCTATTGTTACAAATATACCCCAGCGACTTAAGACTGGTTTTGTGGTCCAGGGTCACATGTATATATATAACTCTGCACCTTTGGCAGCAGTAAGACAAGTTTAACAGCTCTCACACAATTAAAATTCCCTTAGGCTGGATGCACCCATTTGGCAAAGTGAGAAGAGCCTATAGCAACTCTTTCAGGTTTGCAGGACAAACCGGTAATTCAAGCTTTCCTCCATGAGCTCAAATCAATCAATACACAAAACTGAATGTGGCTGGAACAAGTTGGCAAAATAGCTCAGATCTTTAATTCACCAAAACAGTTCTTATTTGTTCAAAATGTGTAATTTATTTTACAACCATTGACTTTTTTTCTTTCATAAGAAATATTTGTTCAACACGACTCCACATAACATAAAACAAATCTGAGGCCAGACAGCTGTTTGCTCAATCCTGCAGGCGGTGTGACCTGTGTCAGCAATGCATGAGATCTAAACAACACAATATAAATTAACAGTCTTAATTCTGAGATTGATGTCACGTGTTTATGTCCACAGACTCGTTCCTGTGAGAAACAGCCTTTGCCAAACACCATCCCATGCAGAAACCTTTAACAAGCCATGTTATTGGATATAATCACAGTTTAACACGACGGTGACAAATGAATCCTGATGTTCATGATCTTTGCACAAACAACAGTGACAAAGAAATGACAAATGGTCTAGACACAGAAATATTTTGCTGGTGGCACAAGTAAAATAACTGATTTTGTTCTCAGCTTCCTGATTTCAATAACTAATGTTGGAGAGATATCAGAATCTCTCTGAGGGCAACACTGCTAATACAGCAGTTGAATGAGAGCTGTGAATCGAATCTGAGCATAGCCCTCCAAAATGCACTTGTGTGGATTTTTACAGCCATGTTTTATTTAATAATTAAATATTTAGGGGGGGAAAGGGAAACATCACATTACAGTATATATACAGGCAGAAGAGACCATTTGGTAATATATTAAGTCATATTTAAGTCATTTTCTGGCAAGAGGAATCTCATGTTTGCAGGGCATGAATGATCCTAAGATTCAGAATGATTCCGTTTAGAATACCTCTGCATTTATGTGTTTTAACACTGGTTTCTTAAAACAAGATTGAGGCAGATAAGCACAAAAAAAAAAAAAAAAAAAATACAGGAATGAAAATCCAAACAAATTCAAACAACTGATGGATGGCTGTTGACATAATACACTATGTGGTGATTTGGAAGACTTTGGAGTCTTCATTTAGTGTGGGATCCTCTGGCAATGTAATACCAGTTTGCTTGGTCCCTTTAATGGCATCATTTCCCTCCAAGCACAACACAAAAAGCAGCACAAACATATCCAGAGGTTTTCTCTTAAGACACACACTCACACACGGAGGAGCCTTGCACACATCCACACAGACCCAACATCCTCACTTCTCCTCTCTCCAACTCATTCATGACTGATACGCGATATAATATGAATTCAACAACCCAGCAATCACTGGTGCTCTGGTTTTGTGCACTTTATATCACATAATATATTTATATAGATTTATATATTCCATGTAAATAAAATTTATTAAATAGGCTTGGGGGCAAATACATCGGAGAGAATGCTGTAAACGTTAAAGCAGCCCATGGTTTAGCTTGAATTGGTGGAGTTCATCAATGGCTTCGTCTCCCGCCTTCGGAGCCCGATCACAGTCACGGAGCCCAAAGGAGAACATTCCTTATCAGAATGGTTCAGCATTCCCTTTGCCCTGCTTTCCTTCACCACACATTCCCAACAGAGCTGTTTTCTCACATGCAGATCTGAAAGCTGCCCAGCTCTCTTCTCCTGCTTTTCTTGTCAACATGGCACTTAAGGACTATAATGCAGCAAATGTGAACTCGGGTGAGCTAGCAGGGAGGGATGAGCTCTTTTCCGTGGATGGACGTGGAACCTTGTGGCCTTCATACCATGAACTCATTGCTGCCGTACACCACCACCTGCTGGGGGGGCAAGTCTGGATCTCTCTTCTGCCCTCCGCCCATCGGAGGGTCACGGTTCCTCTGAGGTGAGTTCTTGGCACCCTGCAGGCGCTGTTTGCCTTTTTCTGGGTTGAAGGTGCCGCGGCTGGTGAACTGCGGTCTCTCCTCTCCATCCTGCTCGGGCTGGTCCAGGCTGTCGGGGGGGCTGGATAGATATAATCGTGTCGAAGGTGATTTAGAGCGCAAATGTAATGTATGGGTTCGTGCAGGTGGTTGCATATAGGAGGACGACACAGAGGAGACGGTAGAACTGGAGTCTATGGAGTCTAGGGATTCAGGCTGCTTTCGCAGAACCCTCCTGCTCTTCCCCTCTGACTTCTTGGGCCTCAAGGCGGCCAGCGCTGGGCCTCGCTCTGTTGAGAGACAAAGAGAACAGCAATGAGAGGTGTGCTGGAAAAACATTAAGCACCGTTGCTGGGGAGAAAAGTACTTGAAGTTCTGACTGTACTATCTTCATTTTGTTTTCCATTAGTGTGACAGCAGGGCACTGGCATTTAAGCTAGAGTAGCTTTTCCTGTTTTAAAGTAACAAAACACTGCATTGCTGGTTTTTATGTCATTGTTTGTCTTCACACAGTCGAGTAAAACACATTCTTCTAAAAAACTCTCTTACGTATAGTACTGGACGTCTGATTCATTTTACATGAATCGGTCCAGTTGATTCAGTAAATTTAAAACAATAATTTAAAAATAAATGACAGTAGCTTTTTTTCTGTAGCTACAGTATTGTATATATTTTTTACTTGTCTGAACTATTTTGAAATCCACATGAAATCTAAATGTATTTTCTTTGAAGGATTAATTCAATCAAAATAAAAAAAAACTGTCATGTTGTTCAAAACCCATTTACCATATTTGTTATGTATGTGCGTTGATCAGTGTTTATATGTAAATAAACACCTAAATTATGTGTGATATAAAGCAACTGTGTCTCATAAGAAGACACACTCAATTAATATGAATTACTTTTTAATGTTTTTATGTGAAAATGCAGGGCATTTGTGACATTTAATGGATGGACAAACATTATGAGAGAATACTAAAAATATCTTCAAAACACAAATTAAGATTTGTTAAAGTTTTCTGGGTTTGGAACGACATGAGAATGAGTAAATGATGACAATTTGATCTTTTGGGTGAACTTCATTAATGATTGTTCATTAATGAACATTGCAGGTTTATTTTTAGAACAATTTATCATTGCATGTTAACTCTCAAAATAAACAAAAAATTGTTTGTTTTTGTTGTAATCACTTTATCTTCCTCTGTCTGAAATGTCTACACTGATATCAATCATTGGGCTGCACAAGTTATTGAATAATATAACCAAAAGCCAACACAGCTATTTATGTATTGTACTGATCATCTAATTAATTCCAAAATCAAACCTACATCTATTCTTGTTGCGTTACCTGTTGTACTCAGAAATGCATTATGTAGTTCAAAAAGATAATGTTTGAAAATAGTTTCACATTTAATCAGAACTTTTCACACACCAGAGAAGTCCGAAGCGGCTCCCTCAGAGTCCACATTCAAGTTTTCAGAGCTGTCTGCTGTGCCTATAGAGGCCTCTGACTCCAGAGTTTCATCATCGGACGCCCGCGGCTCCAAAGCAAGCATCTCAAACGTCAACTCCTCCCTATGAGGTGAAGATCAAACAAATCTCAAGCTTTGGTTGTGTACAAACCAGAATAACTGTGTACTTCTACATACTTTAAAAAAAAAAAAACATTTTTAATAATTAATTTCGGCAGTATCATCAAACACTATATGATAAAATAACAGTTCATATTGCTTCCTTCTATCAATTACAACTGACACAGGTGGTCCAAGTCTATTACGTTGCATTATGGGATACCCAATGTAGCGTGCCCTGGCTGTATACTGAACATTATATATAACAGGTCCTCTGGGTATTTCGTACTGTACAAGGAGCATAGTAGTATGATGATATGCAATTCCAAATATACTCTTTGAGTATTAATAAGTTAATGCAACCAATCCCAGAAGCTAAATCTGGTTCTCTTACTTCTCTTTCTGCAGACTCTCGATTTGTTCAGTCAGGACTTTCTCTTCCTGCTGCATGGCGACTTGTTGTTGCTCAGAGACGTCTGGATCTCTGCTGGCTTCCTCATCTCCGCTCTCCTGCATCACCTCCGGGGCGGTTGGAGACCGAGGACTCACTGGAGGAGACGGTGTGTGATACCTCACCCTGTGCACCTGGCCCTTACCCTGTCAAACAAAACACAAGACAACACTATGAGTGGAGGAACATGAGATAGATCAGGTTTTGCTATAAATACTGCTACAATCAAACAAAGCATTTCATTCACAAAACTCATTCAGGCTACAGAAACAAAACATGAATACAGGGGCCAAAACCAACATTTTAGTCCCAATGGCAAATGACTCGTTAGGCTATTATTATTTTGTCATTTGACTTGCTCATGGCAGTGATGGTCAGAAATTTATTTATACACAGCAAATTAAATTGTGTGTGTGTGTGTTTTTTCTCTTTTTTTCATTTAAAGTGGACAAGTAGTCATTTGGCTCTTGCTAGTGTTCATTTTGAACCCTGGATGGACAACACAGACTCACTTCAGCCCAAAGCTGTTACCTTTCTGAATGAGTTTGACTGCACATTACCAACCAGAGAAAGCAAGTTAAAAAAGTAAAACATTGAGTGAATGCAGCAGAAACATTCCCAAGTCATGCAGTGCAACATTATGAAAATGCAACAAGGTGATTTTGTCTAGATTAATACTGTGCAAAGTGACTAACATCTAAGCTATTGAATTCCTTGCTCAAGCGTCTGTATGTCATGATCATGAAGACAGACGGACCACACAGTGCTGGGACGCGGCATACGTGATGACACTTACGGTAACAGCGAGTACATAAATACCTACCGCCGCAGCACTGCGGGTTATGCTCATAAATCTAACAGCAATTATTACGGGCTTCTGGATTCGAAAGGAAAGGGGAGGGAGAGGAGAGACTGGGGTTAGTGTCAAGACAGAGCTAATGTGGGTGATTTACTCAAGTAGGACATGGTCTTGGAACAACATCCTTTTTGGTCTTGAAGCAATGTATCTGTTAAAGTTAAGCTTATAACTGGGGTTGGAGCTTTATGCTGATCAACCTGTCATTTCCCTCTAATTTTAAGGTTGGGTTTGGTATGAATTTGTGATTGTGAGATAAGAATGTAGTTCCAGGACCAACACTTATCCAACTTCCTGGATCAACATCTTTTAATGTTGTACTGCAGGTTAAGGAACAATATTCCTGTCAAACAAACCGTCCTAACTCTAATCATTAACTACCTCTAAAATAGAAGGGGAAATAAAAGGTTGATAATAATGATGTTTCAGGTCCAACAAGGATGTTGATCTAGAAATAGGTTTTGGACATCTGAGTTATGTGGAAATTTGTGAAAATATGAAATTCACTCTTAACTCTTACCATGGACCTGCGGATGAATGTTAGTCGGCTCTTGGCTTTGTTTTCCGCAAATTCCAGAGTGCTGATATCCTTCAGTCTGGCCCTATATTTATTCATCTGCTCGCAAATGATCAGCTCGACACACCTTTGAAAGAAAAAAAACAGAAGTATTTTAATCACTACCCTAACTAAACTAAACTAATCTTATCAAACTATATGAAGTAACAGTTGCCCATTACGCTGTGGTTTTCCCAATGTCCTGAACGCTCCGCAGAGGGTCGGTAGTGTCAGGGCAGCGCAGGATGCAGGGGGCAAACACGATAGCCAGCGCATTAGCGGACATGCGGTTTGTTTCCTCCTGCAGGGCAATCCTGTAGACAGCAGAAACCAGGCTCAGAACTGCACAAGACTGTGTTCCAACTATGTATGACATTTCATATTCAGGACATAATTTTACTGTTCTCACTAAAGGCCAACATTCTGCACAAATATTGGAAATAATAGATATTATTATTTCATTATTTTTAGCAATAACCTGCAATTTCTCTGTGGACATGACTACCTATAACGATATAGCAGAAACCACTCTGTAACTTTTGTGTTGCAGTCATTCTTGCATACATTTTTTGGTGACATGGGAAGTTGCAGCTGCCATCTCACCTGACCAAATGGAAAATAAGGCGCTCCAGCGTGTTCAGATGAGTTCTGCTGAGCTGGTCGATTACAGAGTAAACCCCTCGAATCACTTCTTTTTTGTCCTGGAGACCTGAAGAGACATAACCATCTATGTTCAAATATTATGCCTCCATAAATGTCTAATTTATTTAAACACAGGGTTTCAATAGGTGATCTATAATAGTACTGCATCTGTAGACAGGCATATAAAATGTACAAAAAGGTATATATTTTTTAAATTTAGGTTTTAAACCTGTGTGTTCTATATTCTTTTATTAAAAAGGTTGACAACCCCTAATATAAACTCATAAATCATATGCCACATTGTCCACAAGCACCAATTTCAATGTGTGTCACAAAAAACAAAAAAACAAAGTAAACCAAACCAACAGGACAAGCAAAAAAGACACCAGAACTGTATTTGCTATACTGAATGCTAATAAGTCTCATAGATTATGCTTGACAGGAACATCTGCTTACCCATGGCCCGCAGGAATTCCTCATACAGTTCAAAGGTCATCAGAGGGTTAGGCAAGTCCCGTAACCACTGCTTGAAAACGCTGGCAATGACATTAATATTATAGTCGTCCAGATTCACGCCGTTTACATCTGAGGGCAGAAAATAACAGATGTCAAACTTATAAGTTATAAGCTTATAAGATATAGATATAGTTACTATAGATGTAGTAGATATATTACTATAGATAGTACTGTGGACAAGCTATCAGAATCTTGTGTTAAGAAAAAATGTTTTCAGAGTTTATTATAAGTTATATATAAGGAATATATTACAAGATAAATAAGTTTAATATAACTTCAGGTTATTACTATGACCTGAGCTGACGTGACCAATAAGAAAAACAAATGTGCAGTGCTGGAAAGGCTCCAGAAACAGTTATTAAACCGTAATAAAAAAACATAAACCTCACTAACTTTAGTGTCTTGTAGCCAGATATGATTAAGGCTTTTCACACTGGAAACAGTTAACCCTGGGTCATTCTAAACCGTGGGTGAATGGAATCCTGGGTTTGTTTTCTTCACATTTTACACTGCTCATAATTTACTCAGGGTGAACAATTAATGCTAACATTCCTAAACCCCAGGTTAACATTCTTTGTTGCATATTTGCTGTGTCAATGTCAGTATATAAACAGATTGTGTGCTGCATTTGTCCAAAGAATCTAGCATTGTGCATCCTTATATTACAGATTGCAGACTACGCTGTCAAGTTTTTCTTGAATTAAACTTTTTGATCTAGAAAGAATAAAACCGTCTTCTCTCCAATTTGAAATTTTTACACTCAAACAGTGAACCGACTGTTTATCCAACATACTGTGTTTCCGTAACGGTCCAAAACACGTGAATATGAGACACATTATTGGTTGGTTGCTAAGCGTCTAGCCCTAGCACTGTAACGCCATGTCATTTCACACTGTCATTTAAAAACAAAAACGTGTCATTCCACACTGCAAAACCACTGATAACCCTGCTCCGGAGCAAGATTTCATAACTCCAGGAAAAAAGTGATGCTAACCCCACTTCTAAATTACAAGTGTGAAACGTACCTTTACCCAGGGTTTAAAAGCTGGGTTAAGAACAATGTAACCCAGGATTAAGCACAGTGTGAAAGGCCCTATCATGCTCTCGTGTGTCATACCTGTGTCCAGACCCTGTTTCAGCTCCTTAATCTTATTGGTGGATCCAGACTTCCTGTAGATCCCTTCTGTGTACAGGCCATGCATTTCAATGTAATTGATAAGTTTCTCGACTACTAAAGGCACCGCTCGCTCATCGTTGGTCAGACGGGACAATTCCACTCCAAATTGCCTTGACGAAAGTTCAGGGTCATACTGCACATGGAAAGAAAGGAAGCATGCTTTATTACAGCCCAAATCACATGAACGCACTTAGCTGAAAAAAATTCCTTACCTTCTTGCTGCATTTGCTGGTCATCTTCTGACAGCACTTTCTGTGACACGCATAGCGGCACACTACACAAGACATAGACATCTCATTCATTCTCATTTTCAACGGCAGTACATACGACACAGATTTTTAAAAAAGCACCGCCACCTAAAATAAACTCAGTTAAAGTCAACATTCTTCTCTCACTGTAACATGGCGGAAAACATCCTGCTCTACAAAGCCAAACTGTTCTCTGTTCGAGCCGAGAGGCCATGGGCTTGCTGTTGGTAAACAATCTAATTATGTTGAATTGAGTTCAGGGTCACTTTGATGCCGAGACTGCAGACATGAAACTCACGTTTGCAGACACACGCCTTGTCCATCATCCATATGAGGGAGGAGCAGTACTCGCAGTAGGTGGGAATACTGTATTGAGTTGACTTGAATATGTGGCCATTGTGTTCCTCCACCTGAAACAAACAAAGGCAGAGTGTCAGTTGATTTCCATGAAAAAAGAAAACACAAATTCAGTTTACAAAACCTCTGATTCCACTCACTATATCAGTATCCTTTTTCCTTCTTTTCTTGCGCTCTGGTTTGGGTGCCTGTGGGGGAAAAGCAATAAAAATAGTTTTATAAAATATACTCTCTCTCTCTCATGTATATAAATAAATAAATATAAATGCATGTAAAAATATACAGCCATATAAGATGTAATATATAATATTATATTAAATAAATGAATAAAACTAATATATATATATATATATATATATATATATATATATATATATATATATATATATATATATATATATATATATATATAGGTGCTGGTCATATAATTAGAATATCATCAAAAGTTGATTTATTTCACTAATTCCATTCAAAAGTGAAACTTGTATATTATATTATATTCATTCATTACACACAGACGGATATATTTCAAATGTTTATTTCTTTTAATTTTGATGATTATAACTGACAACTAAGGAAAATCCCAAATTCAGTATCTCAGAAAATTAGAATATTACTTAAGACCAATACAAAGAAAGGATTTTTAGAAATCTTGGCCAACTGAAAAGTATGAACATGAAAAGTATGAGCATGTACAGCACTCAATACTTAGTTGGGGCTCCTTTTGCCTGAATTACTGCAGCAATGCGGCGTGGCATGGAGTCGATCAGTCTGTGGCACTGCTCAGGTGTTATGAGAGCCCAGGTTGCTCTGATAGTGGCCTTCAGCTCATCTGCATTGTTGGGTCTGGCATATCGCATCTTCCTCTTCACAATACCCCATAGATTTTCTATGGGGTTAAGGTCAGGCGAGTTTGCTGGCCAATTAAGAACAGGGATACCATGGTCCTTAAACCAGATACTGGTTGCTTTGGCACTGTGTGCAGGTGCCAAGTCCTGCTGGAAAATGAAATCAGCATCTCCATAAAGTTTGTCAGCAGAAGGAAGCATGAAGTGCTCTAAAATTTCCTGGTAGATGGCTGCGTTGACTGTGGACTTCAGAAAAAAGAGTGGACCAACACCAGCAGATGACATGGCAGCCCAAATCATCACAGACTGTGGAAACTTCACACTGGACTTCAAGCAACTTGGATTCTGTGCCTCTCCACTCTTCTTCCAGACTCTGGGACCTTGATTTCCAAATGAAATGCAAAATTTACTTTCATCTGAAAAGAGGACTTTGGACCACTGAGCAACAGTCCAGTTCTTTTTCTCCACAGCCCAGGTAAGACGCTTCTGACGTTGTCTCTGCTTCAGAAGTGGCTTGGTAGCCCTTTTCCTGAAGACGTTTGAGCGTGGTGACTCTTGATGCACTGACTCCAGCTTCAGTTCACTCCTTGTGAAGCTCTCACAAGTGTTTGAATCAGCTTTGCTTGACAGTATTCTCAAGCTTGCTGTCATCCCTGTTGCTTGTGCACCTTTTCCTACCCAAATTCTTCCTTCCAGTCAACTTTGCATTTAATATGCTTTGATACAGCACTCTGTAAACAGCCACACCTTTCAGTAATGACCCTCTGTGACTTACCTTCTTTGTGGAGGGCGTCAATGTTCATCTTCTGGATCATTGTCAAGTCAGCAGTCTTCCCCATTATTATGGTTTCAAAGAACAAGAGATACCCGGAATTTATACTGTAGGGATGGTCATTTATTGAAACTCAAATGTAAATATTCTAATATTTTGAGATACTGATTTTTGACTTTCATGAGCTGTAAGCTCTTATCATCAAAATTAAAAGAAATAAACATTTGAAATATATCAGTATGTGTGTAATGAATGAATATAATATACAAGTTTCACTTTTTGAATGGAATTAGTGAAATAAATCAACTTTTTGATGATATTCTAATTATATGACCAGCACCTGTATGTATATGTATATATATATATATACACATATATATAAAATATTGAGATAATTGGCAAAATATTTATTACATGTTTTGTTGTTATGAGGAACAGAAACATTAAACCTATGCATTAAAAGCATATTTCAGCAAATTTAAAATCAGAGAATCTTTTTCAAATCTACATCAAATCAATCAATTTCTCTCTCTATCTTCGAATTTTAACTCTTTAAATAATTAACAATCTTTTAATACGTTTGCCGCAAATTCTCTTTAGAGAGAGAAGAGAGAAGTATTAAACATTACCTCACATATTCTTTTAACAATTATTTTCTAATTCATTTTTATACATTTTATTTAAATATTACATTTACCTCATTTTTATTTCAGACCCATATCTAAAAATTAGGGGTGTCAACATTAACGCGTTAACGCATGCGATTAATCAAAAAATTTTAATGCGTTACTATTTTTTTTACGCAAATTAACCATTTGATAAGGTTTGACACCAACTTCTTCCCGTCATCGCAGCGCGGAAGGTCATCTATCATTGTGTGGTGAGGGTACAGAGAACCAGTGTTGCCAGGGTAATGGCACAAGTGGGCTATTTTGAAAATACAGTCGCGGGAAAAATTACAGACCTGTGGTTTGCGGTTTTTTGGGCTACTTTTATAATGTACCGCGACCGCCCAAAGTGTACATAGACAAATTAAAATTAAAATAGATCCTTTTACTAATGTGTATTATACTTGGAATGTATCCCTGGCAACTTAAGAACGGAGAGGCGGTTGTAACATTAAACAACGTGAGTTTCAGCAGAGCAGCAGAAATAAACATGACAACAGCCACTATAGATTATATAAGATAATAAACACACGATTACGATAGATATGGTCTGTATGTGATATATATATATTTTTTTTAAGTGGAATGTGTACATCTGAAATGCTAATTTGTGCAGTGATATAAAAAGGTTATAAATAGCATATTTTAACAACAGTAAACGACCAAATTCCACATGTGATCGTAAAAGGAAGTTATTACAAACACTCGATAGTGGTTTGAAGTGAGTTCAGAATAAAAGTGTACTATTAATCTCATAAATCGTCTTATGAAGCATGATGCTAATATTAGCTCTAATGCACCTGCAGAACAGGTCCAATTCTTCTTCATAATGCATTTTGTCATAATACTTCACGTATGGATGCAAGAAATGTTTTGTTGTATTTATTTAGAAATACTTTTGATAATAGTTGGGTAAATGTATACTGGTATTGAAGCGATGTGGCTTGGTAAACGTGTTATTGCCAGTATAAAGGCTGATAATGGCTGAATAAAAACAAAAGAATAATGATAAAAGAATAATAAGGATTATGTCTCATACCTGGCGGAAGTGTGAAAGGTTCTGTTTCCTTAAACTAGTTTGTCATGCATTTCTTTTTCAACACATTTACAGGTAAATCCTAGTATTTAAATTTGTGATTAATCATGATTAATCACAGTCCACGACTGTGTGGAATGCTTTTCCACGACTGTGATTAACGCGATTACATTTTTTAATCTATTGACAGCACTACTAAAAATTCATTCGCCATCCTGTTCCGCCCTGTTACTTTCTGCAAGCCCTATTTTGTATCCTGTTCGTGAAAAGTGCCATTGACTGTGTTAACACTGTACCCTGCTCATACTGCTGTCCAGAGGTTTGTGCTCTGTCATGAACTCATCCAGGAAGACTTTGAAGGTGTTGACCCAAACTTTCACTGGTGACTCGCTCCAGTCCCTCTGCTCCTGACGCATGTTTTTCTCCAGGATTTGCTCAAAGAGGGCGTAGAGATCCTTATAGCGAATGCTTTTCCCATCGTCCATCTGCACACAGAGCAAAAACAATATATCCTTTTCTGACATAATGTCCTAACCAGGCATATTGTGACAACAAGCAATACATCACATCTCTTGAGGGACGTTCACACTAACATTCTTTTGCAAAGACAAAACCAAACATCCTACGTTTTTGATGGCAATATGAATAATTTTTTCGGGTGATAACAGTAAAACAAATGCTTTATAAAGGTACTTACAGCTAAAGCTGTTGAGTATGAGTTGAAGATATTCAAGCGGAACTCCTTTAGGGCCTTTTTGAAGACAACATCCACCATTGTGTCTTTCTTACCATCTTCTGTGTCTAAATCAGTAATCTGTGAGATTAAAACAAGGTTATGAAGATGACTTCTTATCAATAAGTGAATACAACTGTAGTAAATTCAAGTAGAAAACAGTCATCACCTTCTTCATGAGGAAGTCATTCATGCTCCTGTAGTCATTGGCACATGTGAGTATCTGCACAGCATCGTTCTGCCACTGGACGGGCTCCAGAGCCACATTGCTGATCTTCACACTCCGTCTGCGCTTCACTTTAGGGGACGGGTCTTTATTCTCCTTAAACTCCCTCTGTAACGTTAGGTCTGGACTTTGAGGAGGGGTCAGGCGCTCTACCCCTGAATAAACAGAATGGCATTGTTTTCATGACCAAAAGAGTTTCTCTCAATATATTGAAATATGTTTTTGGTCAACTCACCTTCTTCCATTAGAAGTGCTGTTTCAGCATAGTCTCCTTCCAAAGTATCACTGCCACACAGCAGCCGTTCACGTGAGGTTTTCTTCTCTCCATGCCTTGCCTTTCCCCAAAACCGCATTTTAGTGCGAACCCTGCAAACAATACATGTTGACAAAGACAATGACATATCCCCAGTGAAGACCTCGATTAAAATACAATAAAACTAAAAATATAATAAAATACTTAACTACATAATACTACTATTCAAATAGAAATATAAACTTTTGAACTGCGGGTTTCGTCTGGCCAGAGGAGAACTGGCCCCCCGACTGAGCCTGGTTTCTCCCAAGGTTTTTTTCTCCATTCTGTCGCAGAGGGAGTTTTGGTTCCTTGCCGCTGTCACCTCTGGCTTGCTCAGTTGGGGACACTTAATTTCTAGCGATTATCGTCGATCTGATTGCACAGATACTATTTAAACTAAACTGAGCTAGACAATGACATCTCTGAATTCAATAATGAAATGCCTTTAACTGAAAATTGAGTGTTTAATCTTATCATTATACATTACTGACACTCTATCCTCAAATTTGATACTGTTAAGTGCTTTGACACAATCTGTATTGTTAAAAGCGCTATATAAATAAAGGTGACTTGACAACAATCATTTTAAAGGAATAGATCGCCTGAAAAACCAGCAGTGATGAGTCTAAAGGTGCCTTATTGACTAACTCTAGGGTGCTTTTTTTTTAATAATACATTTTTTTTAATATATATAAAAATATATATACACATACACACACATATAGAGTTTAACCCAATTTTTTTTTTTTTTAATTTTCAAAAATCATGTTTTTATTGTGTTAGTTAGCCGGGGTTTTTTTGTATTTTTAAAAAAAACAACAACTGCAGTTTGATTGAGATAAATTGGAATGCACAATGAAAAAACATGATTTTTGAGAATTGTTAAAAACGGAGTTCTCTGTTTTTGCAGATGAACTTCATATATTTTTAATATATTTTAAATCCACTTTTTTGAAAAACAATTGGGACATCCTGTAATATCGGTTTCATGAAAATCAAATGAAAATATTTTAATCTCAACTGTTTGTCAAAAAACAAGCACCTTCCATCTCCATGAGAGTTCTTCCTTGCGTCACTTTTGCCCAGCTCTCCAGATGACATGGTTTTATACATGTTCTTCTGCTCTTCATTGGCTGTGGCCGGCTGAAAGAAATCATTACATATAGTATGTAAGAGCAAAGGTCTCTGACTGACAGTTATTGGCATGGTTTGTCTGTCAAAACCTTCTATATCACAATATAAGCCATTAAATGGACACGTCGCCTTTTCCTTTCACTTCAGCCACTATTTTCCGGTAGGTAGTGTCAGTTTAAAACATTTACAATGGGCACAAAGAGTAAGAACATGTGTTGCTCCTTAACATAGTCTGAAAGCACTAAGTGGTTAAATCAATTTCTTCTACAACACTAATGCACTAAAACTAACCAGTGGCACACAATGAAAGTGCACTTTAAATATAGCATATGACTAGGATAAAAAGTAAATCTCTTAACTTTTAAAAACAAAAAAATCAAGAAAAGAACAATAGGACAATAGTATTTAACTGAAACTAGAGGGGTCATTCTACAAAACAGGTACTTTTTGTATAATTTAAATAATAAATACAGTAACTTATATTAACAGATATAAGTAACATTTATAGATAAAAATATATTAATATTTTTAAATTCTCTCTCTCTCTATATATACAAATAGTCATGGCCAAAAATATCAGCACCCTTGTTAAATATGATCAAAGGCGGCTGTGATAAATTAATCTGCATTGTTAATCTTTTTGATCTTTTATTAAAAAGGAATTCACAAAAATGTTGAGCACTCCAGGATGATTATGAACATGAAATTATCCAGCCATGGCTTCCTGTTTCACAGAAATATAAATAGGAGGGAAAACAAAGCCCAAATTCCCTTAATCATCCATCACAATGAGAAAAACCAAATAATATATTTCTGATGTGCAGCAAAAGATAATTGAGCTTCACAAATTAGTGAAGTGGCTTTAAGAAAAGAGCTAGAGCAGTGAAAATTCCCATTTCCACCATCAGGGCAATAATTAAGAATTTCCAATCAACATAAAATGTTACGAAACTGCCTGGAAGAGGACATGTGTCTATATCGTCCTAATGCACGGTGAGAAGGAGAGTTTGAGTGGCTAAAGACTCTCCAAGGACCACAGCTGGAGAATTGCAGAAAATAGTCTCGGGGTCAGAAAACCTTAAAAAAAAAAAAAAAAAAAATGTCAAACAGCACCTATCACCACATGTTGTTTGGGAGGGTTTCAAGAAAAATTATCCTCGCTCATCCAAAAATAAACTCCAGCATATTCAGTTGTCAGACACGACTGGAACTTCAAATGGGACTGGCTTCTATGGTCAGATGAAACTGAAAAATTATCTTTTTAGCAGCAAACACTCAAGATGGGTTTGGTGAACATGGATAAAAAGTACACCATGTGTACAATGAAATATACTGCTGTATTTTTGATGTTGTGGGCCTATATTTCTGATGAAAGTCCTGGACATCTTGTTTAGACACATGGCATCATGAATTCTATCAAATACCAACAGATAAAAAAAATCAATAAGTGACTGACTCTGTTAGAAATCTTATAATGGGCCATGTTTGGATCTTCCAACCGTACAATAATCCAAACACAAACCTCAAAAACAACACAAAAATGGGTCACTGAGCACAAAACCAAGCTTCTGCTGGCCATTCCAGTCCTCTGACCTGAACCCTATAGAAAATGAGTGAGTGAACTGAAGAGAAGCAGCACCAACATGGAGCTGTGAATCTAAAGGGTCTGGAGTGATTCTGGATGAAGGAATGGTCTCTGATCTCTTGTCAGGTGTTCTCTAACCTCATCAGGCATTGTAGGAGAACATTTAGAGCTGTTAAACTGGCAAATAGAGGTTTCAAAAAGTATTGAATAAAAGGGTGCCGTTAATTGTGGCCAATGTGTATTTGAGAAAAACATTTATTTCATAATGATATTTCCCCCCATTTTAAATTCTTATTATCCAATGAAATGTTAGATTTTTGCGAATTTTTTAAATAAAAGATCAAAAAGATTAACAATGCAGATTAATTTTCACAACCTTCTTTGATCATATTTACCAAGGGTGCTGATATTTTTGGCCATGACTGTATATGTGTGTGTGTGTGTGTGTGTGTGTGTGTATGTATATATATATATATATATATATATATATAAAAAGAGGCACCGGTTTCATACAATGACGCAGATAATGACTGAATTCTACAGTATTGTTAACCAACAAGAATGGAAAGAGTGATTATTGGAAAGAGAGCTACAGAATAAGAAATATAGAATATGCGCCATGATGGTTCCATGGCTTTAGCCTTGGTGAATTGTTGCAGAAGAGAAGACAGAGCTAGATGTTAAAGCATGCAGTACTCTTTATCCGAGGTGGCAGTGTAGAAAGCAGAATCTCGCAGAAGGTCTCAGTTGTTCAGGAAGGAGCAACCTATAACTAGCATAGCTGTTATGTCTAGAAAAGCAGCGTGGTCAGATTGTGAAGAGTGCCATGGGTTAAACTTTAAACAAGATGCCTTTTTACATCAGGTAAGAAAAGCAAACTTCTGATGGAAGCCATCCATATCTGTGTGGCTGGTTCATAAACCAATGTACTGAAGAAAACAGAAGTTCTGGGTCAAGTGTGACAAAGAATTATATCTACTATATTTTTGTGCTGATCGAAAATGCATTAAAATTAGGGCCGTCAAAGTTAATATAAAAACTCATGAGATTAAATTTGTGTCAAGAAACAACTGTAAAATAAGGTTTTAATGACTAGTGAAAAACTAACAGTGCTTTTGACAAATATGGTTATAATGTACAGTAACATGGTTTTGTGTGATGTTACAGTACATCCACACCAAAAGGTATCAGCATAAATGTCCAAGAACACTGTTCTACTGGCCATTGCAACATACAAAAAAAAAAAGCTTGGGGATATTTTGGATTGTGGCTAGAAAGGATACAGCTACGACTGGAAACTAACAATAAATTAATGTTTTTACCTATTAGATTGTGTTTTATTAACATCTACACCTATCCCAACCCTAGACCTACCCCATACAATAATGCAAAAACAGTAATTATTGTTGTATAGTGTGACAAAAATTATGGTATATAAATGTGCGCATGCCCAGTAGCTGCAGCTGTATGCTTTTTAGCATTAACTGATATTTTGGGAAAAATATACCCAGAAGTGAGTTAAATCTGACAAAAGCTTTTTGGGAATTTAATGTAAAGTAATATAATGTAAACTAAACTAATCTATAAAATAAAATATAAATTATATAAAAATATAAATAAATTAATTAAATAAAGCAAAATAAAAAATAAGATAGAAATTGTATATAACTTTTTTTATTATAAAAAAAGTTTAGGTAGGGTGTTGGTTAAGGTAATATATTTATACAGCTATTTATCTAGCTGTATATAAAAACAATAGATGTCTATGAAATGTCCCCATTTACAGTAGACAGCTAAGTAAACTACTGTTTGTATTGAGGAAAATTCAAAATTTAAGATTAATCAGTATTTTTTCAATAAATTTTTTTTTATCTATTGACAGCCCTTATTAAAATGCAAATAATTCTTTGCATTGTATATTTTATGTGGATACAGAAAAACACCTGCCATCACAGATGAGAATAGTTTTCAAAAGGTGTTTCAGCATCTGTGGTTGAAGACTATGTCCTTCAACTGGATAGGGAGTGTAGAAGCGTTTCAGGTGGTCAGTAAGGCGATCTATCAGGTTCTTCTGGAGGAGTTAGCTGTAGAGAGAGATCTTGCTGCGTGGGCCTGCTTGCGCTAGCACAGACCATTAAATTACCATTTCGGAGTCACTGTGACAAGCCTCTAGTGCGCTCTCCTCTGAGTCCTGCTTGGGGAGGGGTGTGCCAGGAGACAGAGGGGTCTCATCATATTCCTCCTCCTCTGACTCCCCCTCTCCCATGACGTTTGAACCGCGGGTCAAGAAGTCTGAACGTGTCCGTGCCATTCGGGCTTTTTTATGACCCGGTCGGCCAACCTAATCAACCAAATGATAAAACAAATGAAGATGCTCCCCCATACGTTAAGGTCAGGTGACCCCACCAAGGCCTCGTGAGGCAGAAAGAGTTCAAAGTCAAATATATTCAACAATGAGGAAAAAAATCTTGAGATTTGTGAAAAGCTATTTAAATTTGTCATGACCTAAAGTGTCAGTTGCTACATCTCTCACCTCACTCTTAGCGGATTTGTAACCCAAGAGGCTCAATTCATTCTGGACTCCTGCGGTTTTCCCTTGATTGGCTAAATCCTTATCCAACCTAAAACAAATTCAAGAAGTTCAAGGTTTAGATTACTCAAAAACGAAAACACTGCCATCATTTTATTCACCTTTATATCAATCTAAAACCATATGAATTCCTTTCTTTAGCTTTGTGTGCAGAATAGACTGGAATTTAAAGTGATTATTCACTGAATATCTCATCTTTAAGCATATTTAAAGATGGCATCTTAGGAAGTTTCATGATAGGTTTAATGTTAACAGCTTACATTTGTCTGTTCCTCACACAAAGCTAATGTCTGACTTCTGAAGTATTGGATAATAGTGGAAAAGTCATATGGACTATTTTTATTTTTGAAGCTTAACATCCTCAAGTACCCATTTTCATTGTAGAGTAAAGGACAACTTGTACATTTTATTTTTGTGTTCAGCAGAAGAAAGAAAATTAAACAGGGTTTGGAAGGTGAGTATGAAATAATGATCATTTTCATTTTGCGATGAACTATTTAGTAACTTGGCACCCTGAGGTCAAGCTCATCACTTACTTAGAAACCTTGGCCTTCGGAGAAAAGAACATGTTTCCAGGCCTCTCAGACATGTTCATGTTGACATTCTGAGTGGACGGTTTTGTATTTATTCTCCTTCTGGCCTCATCCCCTCTGGATTCCAGGGTCAACTTCGGTGCCCACCCTTCTGCTACATTGCGGCTGTCTTTTGGCTGGCCTCTGAAAATGGAAGGAGCAGCTTCCTTTTCCGGGACCAGTGGCTGAGAGCTGAGGTCAGGCTCTGGCTGAGCTAAGGGAGCAGTGCCTCTGTCTGTGAAGAATCTATCTTGCTTTCCTCCTGTACCTTCTTGTCTACTCTGCTCGATCCTTTGCAGAGCTTCAACCCTCTGCTTCTCATACCTCTCCTTCTCATGTTGGGCGTTATGCTCACGTTCTTTTTTCAGGATGTGCTTCTGCTGACGGATCTGCTCCATCAACTCTTTTTCATTTTGCTGCTGCTGATGTTTCTGGCGCTCTTCCTTTGCTTCATTAAGCTTCTCTAGCCTTTCCAGAACAGAGAGGCTTTCGCTGCTAGGCTGTGCTGGGCTTGGCGGCTCACTGGTCTGGGCGGCACTGTCTTTGACCTCTGGAGGCTTCATATCTGCTTCATTTAAAAGGCTTTCCTTCTGCATACTAATAACCACGACCATAGGTCTCCGAGTGGACTCCTTCCTGTCTTTGATAGGTTTGCTGGGGCCATCAGGGCACAGGGTGGCAGAATTAATGGTGGACTTCACAATTAGAGAGCTGCTTTCTGATGGAGGGGAGTAGAAAGTTGGGAGCGAGTTCTGCATTTTGGGAGGTTCAGGTTGGCCAGCTGGTTTTGACATTATATCAGGTGCTGGAGTGTCAGAGGGCAAAGCGGACTCGGGAATGTTGGAGAACACATCGTGCTTGTCAGGAACAGAAGGAGAACCAAGGTCCTCTGGTTCGGCACAAGGTGCCTTGTCTTTGAAATAGTCGTCTATATTGAGTAGCTCAAAGCTGCCCTTGGAGCTCTGGCTGTCTGGAGTACCCTGAGGAGTGTGAGGGATCTCGCTGACCAGCTCCACTGACCAGCGCCTTTCTTCCGAAGGAGACGCGGCTCCGGTGGAGCGCACCTTAAGAAGTTCCAAGCTGAATTTGGCCTGCTCCAACTCTCGCATCCGCCGGCTCTCCCGTTTGGCCCGGGTCCTCTGGTTGGGATCCTCTAGAGTCTGCGGTCTTTCTCGGATTGTCACTTCAGATGTTGGTTGTACCGTTGCCATACCCTCTGTCATCTCTGGTGCCATCTCTTCAAAAACATCTCCTCCAGGCACCTCTACTGCACCGATGAGTTTCTGTTTGCTCCCGTCCTGTACGTCGCTGGAGTCTTCCCATATGCTTTGATCCAAACCCATGTCTCTCAGCTTGCCCTCTTCTGGTAACAAACTGGTCTTTCCATTTGGCAGCTGAGTGGATTTTAATCTCTGCTCTTGAAGTTCTCTGAATCTGAAAATTTCAAAAGACCACTTCTTAGTAGGAAGACAGGATACATGGTTAACAATAAAAAAATAAAAAATTGCGGGGTAGTGCTTTTCAAAATTCCCATCAGCTTTGCAGAAAATCATGATGCTAATGGCTATAATAGCTTAGCATCTTCACATTTCACTGATTTGAGATGGCCGATTATATATTTTACATTTTGAAACTATATACGCATTCAAGCATTTGAGATTGGCTATATATATTTGTATAGATCACATTAAGTGAGTATGCTGTATACAGTATATGTGGATAAAGTTGGATGTACTGCATTTCCAACTTTATATAAAGGGTTGGGCAATAATATAGTTTACATTTTGCAATGATATAAACTATCACACAGCTGAGATTTGATATATTGTACATGTCGCTTTATGTAAGTGTACTGTATGCATGCCGTTGGTTGTACTATACAGTAAATACAACTTTTAATTCATCGCTGGACAATAATATTGTTTACATTTTGCAATGATATAAACAATAAAAATGAAAAAACAACAACAAAGGTTAGTAAACATCCTTCTAAACTTTAAGTTCTTATCCAATTCCAGTGTTAAACCAACCAGATTTTTGCTTGGCAGGCTACCGCTATGAACCCTGTATAAAAAGCATTAGACTATTGCTTGGTGTAACCCAGACCATTATAAAGTTCTCCCTGTATTATCAGGCAATTTACTTCAACAGAGCTGTACCTCTGTAGAAAGGGATGTATCATACCTCTGCCTTGCCAGATAGCCTCTACCCGCTGCTTGGAGGCGGATGGTGATATCCCGCTGCCGGAGGTAGAGCTCTCTGGACCTGTGTCTTCTCCATGCAGTCTGGATCCGGAGGGCTGCCTGCCCCTGCCAATACTGCCTCCAGTTTCTCTGGATCACCACGGCTGCCTCCCTCCACAGCAGGAGTCTACGCCTCTCTTTAAAGCCTCTCCAGGCTGACTGGATACAAACTGCTGCCCCCTGCTGGACACACTCAAGCCTGCTGTCCCCCTGTGAAGCCTGACAGTTCCTCCACCAGTTCTACAGGAGACAACACAACGCAGTGGGGATTTAATAAAAGATTTACTCCAAAATATTTGGTGTAAAAACTTATGTTTTAGAATAGACAGAAATATACTTTTTCACATGTACAAAACAGTCTTGTTAGAAAAAAATTTATACTAAATAGTAATCTTACTAAATAAGAATATTTGGTCAAAACATGGAATCAAAAAGGATCAATACATAACTGCAATCAGTCTATCCACATTTTTTAAAACATCCTTGAGTGTTTGATGGAACAAATAATTCACCTTTAGAGTTAAAATAATATTTATTTAATACTAAATCCTTTATTTCTGTAAGTGCTTCCACTGTTTACATGTCAAAAGCCTAACCCAAATACCACAGACACGGTTCCCACACCTTCTGTCCAATGAACTTTGAATAAAAATTTGATTAACTATTTTTTTCCCCTCTCAATCCCAATTGAAAAAAAAAAAAAAAAAACCCTAAAACTTAAGATTCTGTTTATTTTCAATTTGAAAATAGCAATTGTAAAATTTCTTGATATTTCCAGGCTGTAAACACTTTGATATTATCGTCACATAAAGCAGTAAAAAAAAAAAAATCTTAGGAGGTACCTGTATCTGGGAAGCAGCCTGTTTCATTCTGAGGAAGTTCCTTCTCTCCAGAAGAGCTCTGAAACGTCGCTGAAGATTAATGATTCTACGCAGCACCTCCTGATGGAGCAGGTCTTGTAGCCGCTGACGCTCTATTTCACGGAGGAACACCTGCCATACACACGTATGGACAAAGAGACTTGTCACACGCATGCAATACTGTACATTTCCAACAAAGCTAACCATGAATGGACAGTATGTGTCATCCCAAAGGCATTAGAAAAAGTTAGACTTTAGGAATTTAATTAAGTCCTATCACTGGCAGAGGCTGAAGGTTGATCATACCATGGTACGGCCCACTTGGAACCCTTCGGGAGACAGATCCACCTGGTGCAGGTACCGTCTGATAGCTTCCTGGTTGGCCTGGTTGGTACCCTCTGGTAACAGCACATGGAAGTGTCGAACAAAGTCCTGGGGGGCATAACACAGAGGCTTTACACCGCACCGCCATAGTGAATCTTTTTTCTTGATGGCACACACACAAAAAGTCATTCACTTTCTGAAGCATCCAGGAAGTGACATTTCTCATTAAGGCCTTAAAACTGGGCAGATTTCAGAACACTAACATCACTGTGAAGGCATGCCTTATTGAAGTCTCCGTCAATGCAGCCCACTGGGGGTGGACAGTCTGGGAGGCAGATGCTGTTGTGTATGCAATTATTCCTGGCCACTCTTATTGCAGACTATAGAGGGCCTCTGTGAAGTCAGCTAACTACACCAGCTTCATACCTTACAGAAATTACTGGGGGCGGAAACACTCAGGCTTCATAAAAAGACACTTGAGCACACATTGTCAAGATGGAGAACTTAATAAAAATAAGTCATTGCTAAGCAGCTGCTAGAGTGTTGTTAGCACATTGCTAATGTTTGCCAACTGTAATGATAGGTGTTTACTTACTGATAATTTGAGGCTGTATTACAGAAATTCTTGACTAAAGATTTCAAAAGTGAAAGTGTGGCTTAACGTTCCATGCATTTTTGCATCCAATCCATTTTAAAGCCACAAATGAAATACCGAAATACATGCATTTCCTTTTTTATGGTACTAACACTCATGAGTTGAATAAGCAGATACAAACCCATTTTCCTTATTCTTCCTCCTTAAAAATCTCTATTTTTATTTTTATTTTAATAAAGTGTATATTCTACTTTGTGAGCAGCAGTACAGTACAATTTTGATATTCAGCTTCAAAAAAAAAAACACCATTCTTTTTTTAATTTTCTTGTCGTGGATAAAAAGAGAGAAATGGATGCAAAAGTACACATACCCCTCAAGTTGCACATTCATGTAAAGATACCCAACCTAAGAAACTGTAATAGTGAGGCTTGCCTTAGAAAACACTACTAATTATTGAAAAGAGAGCTGATGATCTGTTTGAACAATCAGTCATCAGGGATTCACAGTGTGTAAACTAATCCTATTTGTATCATCTACATGACGCTATTTGTCTGGGCTGAATTCACAGAAAGTGGCCAAAACAACAGAATCATCCCCAGACAGCCACACCCAGGAAAGGAAATGAATAACTGGAAACAATGATTTCAGCTTTGGAATTCCAGAAGATGAGGATAGGATAAGAAATTACGCTGATCCGTGTACAACATCATTCAAAAGTTTGGGGGCCAGTAAATTATTCTTTTTTCTTATTTTTTTTTTTTTTAAAGAAATTAACACTTTTATTGAGCATGGATGCATTAAACTGATCAAAAGTGACAGTAAGGACTTGTTTTAAAATAAAAACATAACATGAAATAAAAAACATTATTTATTTTGAACATGCTATTTCATCAACAGATTATGAAAAAATTGTATCACGGCTTCCACAAAAACAGTTTACATCATTGACAATAAAGAGCACCAAATTTTCATACTGAAATGATTTATGAAGGATCACTTGATACCGAAGACTAGAGTAATGACTATACTCTAAAATATATTCAAATAGAAAACAGTTATTTTATAGTAAAAGAGTAATAATAATAATAAAAGAGTAATAATATTTCAAAATATTACTGCTTTTACTGTATTTTTAATTAAGCATTAGAGACTTCTTTGAAAAACATTAAAAAACCTTTACTACTGTGTGCATGCATTAGTCTCACCTGAAAAGTGTACTTGATACTGTAGCCAGATTGTCGGATACGCACGGTTTCCAGCATGCCTGTGTAGCGAAGCTGTCTCAGCACCAGGACATCATTAAAACGCAGAGGGAGCTGAAAAGCAGCAGGGACTTGTGTCAAACAACAACCATAGAAATGTATATAATCTATAAATGACATACTGTACAGTATGAGTGAAATTAATATGAAACAAGGACATTCACAAGGACTAACACACCTTTTCTGCATTTGATCGTATGCACTTCACAAAGTACGGCTCTGACTGACCCAGCGTCTCCATCAGTTTGTTGAGAGAGGCCTTAAATGAAGTAAAACACCAGAAATAAATGAATAAATAAGCATTTGTTCAGGTTAAATGATATTTCACATTTGTACACAACGTACACGGCAGACACAAGCTGTATGTTGTCTGCATTACTTTAACTGGCTGAATAACACATTGAGCTATAGTGCTCATGAAGGCAGCACAAGTTCAAATTCTTCAAATCTCATTTTCTCCTGTTTCTTCACTATAAAGGTAAATCTCACAAAACCTGTCAAGAACATTTCACTCCAAAAGAAATAAAAATATATATTCTGAATGAAGTAGACCATTCCAAAGTAGCAAAAAATGTACATATAGCACCTGACATGCTAATGTTCAAGATCTTTGAAAAGCCTTTGTTGTGTGTTTCCATGTCTGCATCTCTCTATACAGACTAGGGAAAGCGGCTATTTTGGTGGTCAGGAATTCACTCTCTCTTCCCAAAGTGAGAGCCACACAGAACAGGATGTGGGAAGTGAGGTCATCCACACATTTGTGCAGGCCTGCTGCCAGACGCCCCAGAACTGCAGAGCGAGTGAATGTTTACAGCTCTCTGTCTCAATCTGAGACACTAGAGGGAAACGTAATTCTTAGCCAGCAGAGTGAATTATCATACAATGCTGCATTTTGACTCCACAACTACATTCACTTTCATTTCACGTGGGATTGGATTTTTTTAAAACAGATTTCAACATTTCTCTTTACAAAGATGAATGTTGCATTAAAAAACCTGGAAATACTTTTGTTTGTTTTTTTCCCAGCTAGATTTCATAGCTAGATTAAACTATGAGAATCCATCATAAAATAAGCATTTATATGTGTAAGTGCATACATGTTTAGACAAACTAAGGTAAATATGACCTTCCATTCTGATTCTGCATCCAAAATAAAAGTTTTTTTTACATAATATATGTGTGTATTGTGTATATTTATTATGTATATATAAATACACACACATACAGCATATATTTTGAAAATATTTACATGCATTTACATGTATATATTTATATTCATATAATTTATATTTATATTTATATATATATATATATATATATATATATATATATATATATATATATATATATATATATATATATATATATATATATATATATATATATATATATATATATATACATAACATTTGTCTTAAATATACATGCATATGTGTGCTGTGTATATTTATTATGTAAACAAAAACTTTTCTTTTGGATGCGTTTGACAGCACTAAATTATATGCATTTAAAATACATACAATGCTAACTTAGCAAGACAAAGAAGTCAAACATTTTATTTAATTTAAAAAGGTCACGACGAAATGAATGTTGATTTGAAAATGTCTGTTTAAGTTTATGGTGGCTCAGAAATAAAATAGCAAAAATCCTTCCATGGTTCATTATATCCACTGTTGTACACTGTTATTATTTGAAGTAAATCAACTAGAGAGATTGAAAAGTCTATTTTAAGAGAGTTTAATGTCTAATTTAATTGAATTTAATTAAGTCCACAGGACCAAAAGTGACCATAAATGTAAAACCCACAACAGCGCTGACAACAGTAATGCACAGTAATACGCAGAGACTCGGCTAATTCAATAGACTGTAATGTGCATGAGTTCAAGCTCTGGGTAGGTAAGGAGATCCTGTCCAGATAAAAACAGCCATATGACAAATACGTACCGCTTCACATGATCTAAAATGTCATGAATCATTGACTTTTTCTTTTTTTTTTAGCAAAACCAAAACAAAAGAGCTTGGGAATGACAGCTATGGTTATTGTATCAAAGACAGACATGATGCCGTTAATTTGGGCTTTTTCTGGCACTGATAAAACTGAGCTGTACAGGGTGGAAATTACACCATACTTACACAACATGGACATGATTCAGAATACTCTTAAGAAAGAGAGCGAAATCTGACCTGGAACTGGGCACTGATACTTGGGGGTTTCTTTTTCTTGTGGAGGTGCAGCAAGGACTTTGTGATGCGGTCTTGTAACGTCAGGTTACTCAGGTACTTCAGAGACTTGACATCCAGTAAGTGCTGCAGAAACAGACACATAGACAGATGAGACACAGTCAATCGGGCACAAGCTTACAGAGACTAGTTAAAGGGATAGTTTGCCCAAAAATCTGAAATCTATCAGCATTCACAGAACCTCATGTCATTAAAAAAAACCATATGAACTTTCATGGAACACAAAAGGAGAAGTCAATTCCATATATGGCAATCACAGTTAAAACAAAAATCAATGAAGTATCCTAAATTGTTTTTGTTTTTTTAAAGTCACATAACGCAGCTAGCAAGCTCCAAAAAGTACTAAAATAGACAGAAAGGACATAAAATTACTGATATGATACAATATTCCAAGTATTCTGAAACCATATGTGTGGGAAAAGACAAAAATTCAAAAAATAAATAACTTGACTTCTGCATTGGTCAAATTTTATTAGCACTTAAAACAATGCCATAAACTTGGACACTTTGCTAAATATCTCATAAAAATAAAACAAAACAAACATAAAAAACAAAATGACAAAAACACCAGATATTGATAACATGGTGAGTAGCTCATGACAGACTTGTTATTGAGTAAAAAAAGTATGTTATGGGATTCGCACCTTAGGAAGACTGGGCTTCATTTTATAGTTTTTATTTCTCCTGAAAAAAAGCATAAATAATAGTGGTTATGCCATTTCAGTAGCCTCTTGTATTTGATGACAGTAAAAGTAAAGAGCTGTGTAGCACAGAGTGACAGTATCTCACATAAGGATGCCATGGGCTCGCTCCAGGAGTTTACTGCTGGTGGAGTTGACGAAGATGCCGTCCTCTTCATTCAAGGATCCAGCAGAGGACAGACGGTTTTGTCTCCCAGGACGCCCATTCCATCCCTCTCTGAAAGGGACAGCAAAAATATGGATATTAAACACACATCTCATATCTCTAACTGCAAAAAAGCTAAATAATTTGAATGAAATATCTAATGTTTGACTTCAATCATTCTAGATACTCTAAAGACTGAAAAGGCTTCAAATACATTTCCTTTGATTCAACATGGTTTCGGTTCTATGTATGTACAGTATAGAGCAGGATAACTTAACAGTGTGGAACCCCTAAGTTGCAAGGTAAACCCAGCCAACATGTATACATCTAGGTTTTTTGCAGTTAAAAAAGCAAGTAGCTAATTGAGACTTTATAGGATACTTTTGAGGTAAGTCTTTGTCCAACATCTAACACACCAAAACAGCACATTCTATTTAGTAAATCAGACTGAATACAGATAATTATATAAGAAATGTATGTTACTGTTTGGGTTCCATGTTGATTTATTATCATTTGAACGTAAATAGGGATGTATGCAAGCACTAATTTTCATCAGCCGCCATGAATCCAATCAAATTTAAGATTCTGATTCCGACTTAAGATATACTGTATTTATATGAACTCTGAACATTGCAACCGGATTCACATATTTGTTCACGTTTGCAGAGAAAGCCAGAGAAAGTGGTAATGTCACTTGAGCTACTCGTTTTTGCCTTGATGACACATCTGAAAAGAAAGTTGTCATCAAGGCAAAGAAAGTGTCCGAAGTTTTATTTATTTATTTATTTTTTAAAGCAAATATTTAGCAAATATTCAGTCGCCTCCACTGACCAGTATGCAAGACTTGAAATTTATATACACATTCATAAGACATTAAATTTATGTAAACATGCAACATGGCACTGCTCAGGTATTTTTGAATCCAATTCATAAAATAGTCAGATTCAGCCATTTACATGTTTGTTTTTCAATGCTGCTAAAATTATTTCAGGTCCCTTCCAATCCAATCAATGTTTCGTTCATATCAAGCTAATTCAAACTGATTAAAGTGTTTACACAAAGGTTTTTCGGTTCAGTTGAGCCATCAGTCTGATTATAAACGGTTTGGGAACATGTAAACACAGCTACTGTGGCTCATCTGCTCATGTACTGTAAATCAGATTTTGATGCAGTGAAGTTTGTATAAATAACCATTTTATAATTCATAGTTGTTAAAGGAACCATTCAGTATACAGTGTGTTATTCAGAAATCACTTTACTGTCTATACAGTGCTTCAGCAGAAATATTATCAGTGTGAAAGCTCAATGCAAGTCTGCACCATATGCTCTCAGAAATAAAAGTACAAAAGCTGTCACTGGGGCAGTACCTTTTCCAAAGGTACACTTTTGTGGTGCTGTATGTTGGCACGCTGCCCAGGAGGTAAATTATACTTTTTGGATAATTTTATATACATCTCAAATGCAAGTTTTTATTTGACTGCTGATTATTAAATACATAAAAATGGCAAGGGGGCGACCGTAATTTTATGGCAATATTCTGTGTACTGGAGTCACTGGAGCATGTGGTCGTAGACTGTGGAGAGCAATTACCCATCAGCCTAGGGCCTGTCCTCCAAATGAGCAAATAACTCCACTCTTACATCACACAGGAAGCAGCTGCTCTTTCCTGGTGTTTAATGGTCACTTAGTAACCCAAAAAGTGTGTGGGGTTGCAAAACAGATTAGGGGGACTTTACAGTGCAACAAAAGCGCTGTTGTGAACTTGGCTCTTGCCACTTGTTCTGCATATCAAGACTAATCTCAGTGCCATGCAGTCATTATCAAAGCATGAAGCCAAGAAGGCCGTGGGTCATCCTCCGGGTATCTAAGGAGACACTGCTCTAACTCTACACCCACACAGAGAACTTAACAAGCTGTGTGAATACTGACCAGGGGTTCATCGTACACGCTTCATTTCCCCCTCTGAACAAAAAAAAAGTCTCAGGACACTACAGAGGGGATTTCACAATCTCGGCTACTTACAGTAGAAACAAATAATACGCAGGTTCTCCAGGAAAATATTATCAGAGCGCTAGCAGAATGTCATGTGATGGCTCTCTCATCAGAGTCCTTGTAGAATGAGATATGTCATACACACTTCCACTGGAATTATTATTATGGGGGATATAAGTATTTACTGTACAGTAAATACTTATTATTATTATTCACAAAATCTGAGGTCACTTAAATATACTGAAATTATATATAGTGAATAATAAGCATTACATCTTACAAATTTTAGATTTAGACATTTTTCATGTCCACTGTATCTATGAGGGATACAGGTCATATGTGAGGTGTTCTCACCGTTGATTGACTGTGTTGCTTCCCTGCAGATCAGATAGTGGAGTGCGAGGATTCCTCCTGTTCACACCTGAAACAGAGCACAAAACCTGTACAACCAGACTGCCCCAAGACACATGGGTAATATGGAAAATGAGTGAAAGTTTATGAGAGGACTGTGTAATGGTTCTCATGAGAATATGGCTGATGGTACATGGGGCAAATTTGAGCAATTTTGCCCGACAGCTTTTTTTTGGGCTGTTGCTTGGGCACTTTTTCATTGAGAATGGGTAACCAATCTGGATTACTTTAGATCGTGGGCCCTCAGTCTCACCTGGTTGCCCGTTGATGGCAACATTGCTCAAAAAGTTGCGCAGTGTAGCATCAGCCTAACAGGATGTGATGTTGATTAATTCACTGCTGTTGATGAAATGAAACATTTAGCCATTCAATTAGAGGTGAATTACTTGAAACATGCTTATGTGAATCAGTTACATACGACACACACACCCACGGTTTCTGGGTTCATATATCCACATACAAAAACCTGGAGACTTTCATTGTAGCACAACTAAAGCTGGGTGATATACTGAAAATATATCATATATTTGCAATATATAAATTTCCTTAAAGGATAGTTCAAAAATAAAAATTTGCTTAATATTTGCTCACCCTCAGGACATCCAAGATGTAGAGGTTGCTTCTCTATCGGAACAGATTATGGATAATAGACTTGGATTTTGGATTAAGAGAGGATGAGGATGTTTCTTATAAACATGCAGATTTTCACTTCACAAGAGATTAATTGATGGACTGGAGTTGTGTAGATTACTTGTGGACTATTGTAATGTTTTTATCAGCTTTTATTAACTCTCATTCTGATGGAACCCATTCACTAAAGAGGATCCTTTGATGACCAAGTGATGTAATGCTAAATTTCTCAAAATATGTTCAGATGGGGGCAAGTAAATATTAAACATTTTCATTTTTGGGTGAAATATTCATTCAGTGTTTTTTTTTTTTTTTTTTTCATAATTATTTTATGAACCAATTCTTTCAGTTTTTTCATTTCCATGACAAATCTGTCATTTTGGACCTGTTCAATTCATCACTCGTTATTACAATACATTAGTACATTAGTATATGTACAGTATAAATAAACAAAAAATAACATTAATTCTAATTCTTCCTTGTGTTCATTTAATGAAAAACAGTGAAGAACAAAAGCTGATTATTTTAACATTAATTTTAGCCAGTGTCATAAAATTGGCATGTCCTGTCACGCTAAACCCCCATCTAAAACCTTTTTAAACTGCATTTTGCAAGCAGCTTTTATAACCTTAATAATACATATTATACACACACACATACTCATATCATATTATATTATATTATACACACACAGAGTATATATAATGTCAATTGCTCATTTTGAGATCTAGAATATATCACTATTTTTTCTCAATTATATCACCCAGCCCTAACTTCAGAAAATGAATTATGAGGGAAAGTTTCTAACAGGTAGGAATCATCATTTTTTTTTCTTGTGTTTTTGTGTGTATAGTCTGCAATCTGAGCTACCTCCATCAAGCAGACCTATTGTGAGCCCGCTGTCCTCGGAGGGCAAGAGAAACGAGTGTGTACGCTGAGCTGGAGCGGTGCTGGCGCGCGAGTGTTCAGAACAGGGGCTCCAGTGAGGGGACAGTGGTGGGCTGCTCGAGAAGCATGCATGCTGGACTGAACCCATAGAGAGGGCTGTTAGTGAAAGACAGGTGCCCAAACTGACATCATGCAGGAAAGCAAGACAGGTGCAAGACGGATGGCCAGAGACATGAGGGCAAGTCTTGCCAGTTTCAGCTCTGAATCAAATCAATGATTCTGTTATATATGTGTATCTGCAGAGGTATGCATTAATATAGCGGTAACAGTAAAATTTAAGGGGGTCCTCATGTCTTGGCCTGGGGTGCATGGAGTGAGGAGACGAGATGATGGAAAGGCAGCCTTACTGTATTTCTCCTCTTTGCACCTCTGCAGGATCTCTAAGCTTCTCTGATGCACAGGGTGATGCAGAAAACTAAAGCTATCCACACTTTTCACAACTGGAGCAGCAGCGTCATGCCCTTAGGAAGCCAAAAAACAAACAACACAAACAAGAAAGAGAGAAGAAAGAGAAAAGACAGATTAAATAGGGAGAAATAAGATGTGCTTATCTACGTGAAGCTAAATGTTTACTATCAGCATAAAGTCTGGTACACATGACATAGATTGAATACGAATGTGATTTTTGGCGTTCACACTTAAAAATTTGAGCCACAGTGAAATGCAGCGAATGTGATCTATGTGAAGGGCAACCCATAAGGCAGTGGGCAGCAATTATAGTTCAAACTAGATTGCTGAAACACCACTCTGTGTGAGATATCAAAGCATTAATATAAACCACTAATGTTCAAACTGTTGTAATGAAAGAAAGGCATATAGATACTGAAAAGCTGGAGAGCAGGGCAATAGAAAACAAGCAAGAGGAGCTGGGCTAACATGGCATGGTTCACTAGCCAATATAAACACAAACTAGCATGTGTGTATGTTGTTATACAGTATGTAATACTTCAAGTCATGATATCTAACTACTTTTTTACATAATAACAAAGACTGTTATGCAGCTACATGTGGCAAAACAAATAGCCCCCTGAAAATGAGGGACTGTGAGAAAATCCTGATATGCAAAAATACTGTACAAAATCTCCGGTACCCAGAGGGGTAGTCGTTTGTAACACCTGACCCATAAAAACAAAACAAAACAGCTGCTGCAATCACAAAAATGAATAAAATAAGATCAAAAAATCCCACTGTGATGCCTAAAAGAAGTATACACTACAGTCCAAAAGTTTGAGGTCAGTAAGATTTTTTTTTTGTTTGTTTGTTTTTTAATTATAGTTATTTTTTTTTCAACAGTCACTCAATAAATGGATCAAAAGTGACAGTAAAGACATTTATAAAGTTTTCTACTTCAAATAAATATCTGTTCTTTTGAACTTCATATTCATAATAAAAAATGTTTTCTGAGCACCAAATCAATATCACGTGACACTCGAAGACTGGGGTGATGGCTGCTAGATTAAATGTAATCATATATATATATATATATATATATATATATATATATATATATATATATATCATATAATTTATATTTCAAAAGCATAAAAAACTGACTCCAAAATTTTGAATGGTAGTTTACCTTTTTAACATTAAGGCAGTACTTAAAGGGAAAACAGCATGTTGCAATATGCTACATATTGTATGCAATACTAACATTAGATCACTAAAAAAAAAAAAAAAAAAAAAACACTTACTTAGACCAGCTGCAGTTTCACATATTTAATGCAATATAATTTAAAATAAAACACATTACCCTAAGGAGTTCCACTTGTATTATTTGTAGTGAGGCACACAATTGAACCCCAAAAACAGTATGTTTAGCCAATGGAATCATTTATTGATTCAAGAGAGGTCTTGGATTTGGCACAATAAGAAAATATAGATATTTTAAGCTTAAGGTTCAAGGTTTTAAACAGTGTAGTCATATTTATATCTATTTACATTGGTACAGTGTGACAAGTATTGCTTAAGAATCCGTCGTACAAACTACAAGCCCATGTGATCAGAAAAAAAAAAAAAAAAAAACAGTGCAGGTAACCATTTCATTTGACTCACCGCTGCGTTTCTCCACATGTCTCTTCCCAGCATCCCTGAAGGCTACCATGGCTCTGAAATAGGCCCTGAGTACAGCCCAGCGGAAGGTGGCCACTGGGTCAATACCGATCAGACCACAGATGAAGGCGTTCTTACTGCTCTTGAGGAGCGCGACGATGTCTGGCCGCATGTGGTCCGTGTTCTTCTCTCTGAAGTCCTGGGACAACAAGTCACACAGACAGTCAGATAACTGCCCCGTTATTACGTCCAACTCTATTAGCAAACAATACAGGCTCATCTACTCAATAAAGCCAATGAAACATAAGTGAAGAGAGAAAGTGAGGCCTGCAGAGCTCCATTATGTAACGCATGAACAGAGGCTTTATATTGTAAATAAGAGGATCAGCTACTCATGACTGTCAAACTCTGCCAAACTTAAGCTGGGTGTACACTGTGTGATTTTTTTCTGTCTTTTATGATTGGTGCTTGTCAAATTGTATGTTATGACTTATCTTGGATAAAAGCCAATGCAGGAACCGTCTTTTAAGACAGAATGTTTGATTTTAGGAAAGTCTTCGGTCATTATTGAAAAACCCAAGCAAGTCTTTATGTTATTGTCGCCAAAAAATACTTTTATATATGCAAAAAGGCTTCATGAAAAATGAGTGTGAAGTTCCTGATCTTTCAGTGTACTAAAGTACACATTGCCGACCTTGATTTGTTAACTTAAAACAGCCCAGAGGGCCAGTCAACCAGCATAGGATGCTGGGATTTCACACAGTTACTCATTACTGTCATGTTTATGGTGCCATGAGCGACAAACTGAGAGTTACTCATTATATGCTATAAATATATAGTCATGTGACAAAGACATCACAGACTCTTTACATTCAGTGTTGTAGAGGTCACAGCGCAAACAGCTATCAACTATGTACAGCCAGTGATAGAACGATGACTGCATTTTTGGTAGAATGGTAACTGGGATTTTGCCACGTATATATGGTATTCATACTATTCATACTAGGGCGTTTTCAAACCTGGTTTGTTTGGAGCGTTTTTTTCAGAAACTGGCATGTTTTCTCCCTTAGTTCAGTTTGTTGAAGCATGTAGGAACACAGCAGTCGAGCTCTAATCCGCAGCAATAAATCAGTCCAAGATCGCCTTAACCAGGTGGTCTTCGGTCTTATTGAAAACATACTCTGGAGCGGTTTGCTTGTAGTGAGAAAGAAATCTAACCCAACTGACCAACAAACTAAACTGTATCAAATCAACCAAATCTGTTTCCAAAAAAAAGCATCAGTCTACTTCTGTAAATGAAAATGGTTGAAACCAAAACGCACTTGTTTTTATATATATCATTTATCAGTTGGAGCAGACATCATTTTAATGCATGTCACGAGCAGAATCCCAGAACATATACAGGTGACCAATGAGAGGACAGTTTTATGCACGTGACTTGCATTTACACATTTTGTGCAGGCTTTGAAATGCTGCCTTATGAAAGCAAACCAAACCACAGAGAAAATGCAACATTCTAAGAATTTATGTCCCTGTCCCGGAACAAAGCAAATACAATCCTAAAATCTCACTGGTTAATGTTTCTATTAAAATCTCATTTGGTAATATTCCTATTAACCAATCAGATCATGCTGCTGTCTGGAAATGTGGTACTACAAGCTACAGAATCGGGGGATACTCTTTTATAGTTTTTCCACACATTGCTAGTGCTTGCTTACGGTTTACAATATGTTAATTTTATGACCTATCTGTACTACAGGTGAGATATTGTTTCAGTAATTGTAATATATAAATCCTAAAACCCAAAAAAGTCTTTGTGTAGCTGCAAAAAGGACTGACCTTCACTCCATATTTGACTTTCCCCGCGTAGTGTTTAATGATGAAGGCCGGCTCCATGACCGCAGGAAACTCAATATAGCTGTTTCCCTCATGCTGCCGCTTGAACTTGTCCAGGAGGGTCTGATTGGTGGCTTGTGGAAAGCTGTAAAACATTAGGAAGATTAGTGGCCATCATATAATACATATTGTATTTCAGTGCAAGCGCTGCTCAGGATTTCAATTTTGCTACTTTTATTTCTTTTCATTATTTCAGTTGAATTGTTTGTTTTAATGGGGCAAAACATTTTATTTAAAAAAATATATATATATATATATTTTTTTAATTACTATTCCTTATAAATTACAACAAAAAAAGCTGCCATTACTGTGCTCTAAGGCAGCCTGCTGTCCAACACAAGTTTGCTGAGGTCCCCTAGTGGGCCCTGGCCCCTTGGTTGAGAACCAGAGAGTAAAAGTGGTCATCTAGGAAGCATGACTGAGTTACTGGAGACAGTATATTATAAACCTGTGCTGTTCCTCTGGCCTTGAGAAGAACGACAGCTGCTGCCAAAACTTCAGCAGAAAAGCAACACAGCCACAGGAAGAGGAAGAATGAGACATTAGAGATTTGAGCTATGAAAAACACTGATGTGGATTCAAGTTTCCAGCTATTTTAAGCAGAGGGAATCTCACTCTTTGTTTTGGACAGAGAAAATGATTTTTTTATGGGTTCCTACTGTAATCAGAAATTACATTTATTATTTGTTTTATTTGATTCACAGGTAAAACACTCAAGTACAGTTCATATTTACTGTACATGCAGAGATTCCACGTTGTTCTAACTATCAATAATTTATATCGTACTTGTATCAGTTTGGTTTCATACTCTCATTCCTCTGTGTACAGAGAAAAAGGCAGACATACTTGCATTCTTCATCCAGTAGGTGGAGCAGTGCTGTGGGCTTCTTGCTGATGAGGTTAATGCAACCAGTGTTATCGATGTAATCAATGTTGTGCCAAGCAATGTCTTCTGATCTATACTCTTCCTACAAGAAATACAAAACATATTCAACACTAATAAATAATATTGATGAGGAATTAACAAAGACTCTAAAAATTACAAGGCTCCTGAACTGTTCAAGCTTGGCCTGGAGATTTGGACTGTTTTATAATTTGCTGATATTGCCAAGTTGTCATGACTGAAAGAACTGTCATAAAAAAAAGAACACCACAACAACAACAACAACATTTCAATCATCCTTTTATGTTCCAGAGTGTTTATCAGTACCTGGATATTTCATAGTAACATGAGATGTGTGCATAACATACAAATGAACATCTCACAAAACCTGTTATAACTACAGTACGCGGGTAATTCTTTCATTTTTGGACTGTGGCCAGAACAACAAAACAACAGGCCTGCAAAGTGTTTTCATGTTCCTCTAGAGGAGACTTCCTTTCGCCGGCCTGAGGTTTTGTGGTCTTTGCGGTTTAATAATATGAAAGACATTCTTAACATTTTGTAGCTTTTTTCTCCTCAACTGCTTCCTTGGATCGCTGGGAAAATAAATGAAACAATAAAGGATATAATCCTAGCAGGGTTTCATACAATCAGTGGAATATCTCTCCTATTTGCCCATTAAAAGGCAAAAGTATAAAATCAGCAGAACAAAGCAGATAATCTACACATATCATTCAACTTCCTGTGTAAGGAAGAGGAAGAAAAGAGGAGATTAGAGTTACAAGAAACCTTTTCACTACAGATTTTTCATCATGATAATATGATATATAATCCTATTGTTCATGAAAACAAATTTTGATAAAGATTGATGACTTTTTTCTTTTTGTCAATGAGAGATAAAAGAAACTGATGTTTTAAGCTTATAAATGTCTGTTCATAATGATAACCGTAGTAAAACACATAGGAAACAAACTGTGCTGCCAAAATCTAACACTTTCAGTTATGGGTTTGTTCAAATCCTCAACTCAAGGTATGAGTAATAATAGCAGTGTTCTTGTACTAATAATGTAACCTTCATCTGAAGCGCTCTGAAACTTCAAGCAACCACATGCACTCCATTTGGCTGATAAGGGAAATGCACTCAAATAGCCTCCAAATCAAATAAAATACATTTACAGCGTCTCCATAAATGGCACAACGAAAAAAAAGAAAAGAAAAAGCCCATTAATGGACTAATGAAAGCGCGTGTGGTGTTGCGTCTGGCTCCAGCATGGCTGTATTTATGGGCATCAGATGGCAAGTATGTAGGCGGGACTTTCTGCTTCCCTGCCACACTTTCATAATCTAACACTAACCTGCTTCTAGTAGTAATACTACAACTGCAGCTTTAAATTACGGAACTCAGTTCGGGCAAACAATCTGAACTAATGCAACCAAATAAGTTAACTTGAACTTTTTTCCAGTCAAACATTAACTAATGCTCATAATCTGTGAATCAGTCACATTCCATGTTTTGTGTAGATAACCTGGGTATGGTCTATATTAAACATTCAGTGTTACCACACGACATACTTGGCAATACACTCAGGATGTGAACTCATTCCTGACATCTGAATCCAAGAGTTTCCAACTCTTAGAGCAATTAAAGCGTGGAACTTGGCAGACGCAACAAAATTCCTGCACTTTTATCAAGGAACAAACAGAAAAACTGTTGTGGCAATATTCGCTAGACTTTCGAACGAATCCAATAAAACATTCCATTAATAAGAACATCAAAATTACCCAGAATTCTCAATATGAGTTCGGCATGAGCTTAGACTGAGCTAGTCATTACCGTTCCCATTCATCTCAATGGAAGTTGCTTGGCTGGACGATTTAAATACATTTTTGAACCAATCACTTGAGCCATAAATGCCACGTGTCTAATCATGAACTTGTGGGAAAATTACATCATGACAACACTAATTGGCTGATGGCACCAAAAAAAAATAACAACGCTATCTTCACTCATGGGAAGGACCAGCGAGCAGGAAGCTACCTTGAAACTCCTAAAACAGGTACATTATAAAGTGAAGCAGATAAGCAAATTTGACTTTGCTCACAAGGATTGCACATTTGTCAACATAAGCAGAAATTAAGTGCTAAACCCATGAGTGATGGACTATTATTTGCACATCTGCATAAAGCAACACTTCCTATGACAGTGTGTGATTTGTGTGGATAAATGTACCTTGTGCAAGCAAATCTGTCAAAGTGAGTTTATCAAATCTGGACACTGGACTGACTAGAAACTTAAACTAACAAACCCTCTTTGAGCAAACATATACTTTGAGGTGCGTCACAAAGGCACGGCTTTGGCAGGCTGTCATTACCGTGATTGGTTGCTTCTTTAGTCATCCTAAGAGAATGGGCTCATTGAGAAAACACGTTATTACAGAGACGCAATTCTTTGTCTGAGGTTGGAGTAAAGCAACCTTTTTTATTGTCTCATTATCAAACGGTTTATTTTGTGTGAAACTGCTACTATTAATGACAGTCTTCCTCACATGATCACACTGCCTAAGGCATTCATCAACCCAACCCATTAAAGACTTCTCTAATGGTTACATTTTGTATGATGAATTGATTTTTTTTTTACCATAAAACACAGAGCAGTTAAAAAAAAAAACAATTCAGAGAAACTAGATTTCCACATTTACTTCAGAAAAGGTGAGCAGTGTTTGCTTGTGTAAAGATTATCACAATGCATTTTTAGGTGGTTTCTTATTGGCCAAAATAAAAATTGGACCATTCTCAAGTTTCTATGTTCTGGTCCCTAGACTTACTAATGCAATTCTAAAGCAAGCACAACTAATGAAAAACATGTGTCCCTATATTGTCATTAATCTACATAAGTAGAATGTATACCCTGGGCTGTAATCGATGACAATTTCATGCACTTCAAGCACAGCTGAAAGCACACAAAAATAAAGATCGCAAACCTTTGATTCTGCATTCAGTCCAGCAGTATGTGGGTACTTATTTTATTCTGTGTGCAGTCAAAACAACTTGAGTCATAATTGCTGGCAATAAATCTGTTATTAGGCTATAATCTTGAGCTGTGTGTGGGGAGAGAAGCTGATGGTTATCTCTGGGTCTAGCTTTTAAATAAAAAGAGAAAAATAATAAAAGCATTACCTGTTCCAGCTTAAAAATGTGCTGGTTGAAATAGTGCTGAAGTCTCTCGTTGGCGAAGTTGATGCAGAATTGTTCAAAGCTGTTGTTCTCGTAGTCTTCAAAGCCAAAGATATCAAGAACCCCAATGGACAGGATCTGAAAAGATGATGAGATGGGAAGAAAATTAAGAAAAGAAAAGTACTCATTTTAAATGCTTAGCGATTTTAAGCACATTCTTGCGTCACTATAGCAGTAACAAATTGTAGGGAGCAATAGTGTTCAGATGTCTGCACTATTAAAATAGACATTACTATCAGTCAAGCAACTAGCGATAAACGTGTCTACAGGTTAGTTAATATTAGCTAACTTGCTCATCAAGATCAGAGCAAAATTAACACTCACCACGCACTAAATATAAAAATTAAAATAAAAAAAAGTGTGCAGCTTGGTCTCAGTTCTATTTATTATTGTTATTAGTATCAATTCTTATTCTACGAATTATTTAATATCGTTTTTACTGTTCAATAGTACAATAGCATTACTTCTAGTAGTATATTTGTTCTAGAATTTTATCATTTTAAAATGTACTTAAAATTAAAATAAAAAAGTAATATAATAATTATAATAATGATCCTGATTTATCAGGGGGTGGCAGAAAAATGTAAAAATAAAAATAAAAAACAAAAAACACAGTTAGATTTGTTTCCCCAAATCCTAAGTAGGCCGAAGTAGAAGTAACTGCTGTTTTTAAATACTGCAAATACAGTTTCATGGCTGGTAAAAACTCCCAAAATGCATTTTAGGGGTACATTCTGCACTGCAACTGGCTGCTTTTCATGCCTTCAGTCAACCCATCAAGTGCAAAAAGCTGTGAATTAATGTTTAAAAAGTGAAGCAGGTTAACGTGAGCTGAAAAATTTTACAATTGGTTGAAAATGAACTTCAGCTGTGCCCCTAAATGTTTAACTAAATTTTTCTAATCAATTTAATCAAGTAAGCTTGTGTAGCCTGATCTGTCTGTGTTCATTCACTTGCTTAGACTTTATCCCAGGCTTTACTCTAACAAAATGTTCGAGAGAAATCTTCAAATGAATTTTACATAACAGCAGGGGCCCAGTCAGTGTGGCTGAATATATCCCATTACATAATGTCTCCATCCATAATTTAGAGATTAAAGCAGTGAGAGCCACAGAAAAACAGGGTGCGTCTCTGTCAGATAAACTCATATTCCTGCTGTTTAATGTAATTGCTGTCAGGTGACTCACTAGGGCTCCACTGTCATCTATGAAGCTAACGCCCCTGCTAGCATCCAGCACTTATTCTTCTTATTCTTTGGTACAGAAATGATTTTACCTTGGCTGATTCTTCCAAGTCTCTTTGGTTGAGCAGGGCGTGATTGATCCGGAACACAATCCAGTCAAAAAGGGCACTGTAGAGGGACTTAGCCATGGAGTCCCGTACCGTCCCAGCCTGCAAAAACCATCAATTTGATTTAATTATCATGACAGAGACATTTTTGACCAACATAGATGTGAAAATGTGATGATGAAATGCAAATATGTCCACTGAGACTAATCAAATATTTGGCAATACTTTATTCCAATACAACTTAAGCTCTTATTTGAATTCTTCAATGAATTATTTGAGCTGGCTAAAAAGGAAGGACTACTATTCTAGGTAGATAAACCTCTGGTTAGGCATTATTTGTTTATGGTAACAAGTCTGCGTGCCGTCTTAGCAACGAATAATAACATTTATTCAGATTTCGGTTAATTTTGGTTTTGCTTAGCATTTCATCATATCCTGTTTTGGGCAGGACATGCTATATCGCAAAGACACATTAGTTAATCATGGTAAAAACTCAAGAGTTGAGCACGCTATTGTAGGTATAGCCTTGATCTTGACTTCAGCTGAACCAGAAAGAAAATATTTTTTCAAGGGCCAACAGTGATTAAATGTGTTGATTAAGAGGACTATCGGATGAACTGGAAGAGGAATCTGAGCTGGTTTTCATTAAGGACTGTGGCAGCCTCTCTCATACACATTCGCAAACAATCAGAGATATGACAGTGCACCATATGTGATCCTTCTACATGAAAGCGTTGCGTGTTCTGGGTCCACGTCACATGGAAAATCCCTGGGAGACTCGTTTTGCTTTCAAATCAGCACTACTCAAAATGCAACCAACATTCATGACCAATAAGTGCCATCTGCTCCTGTCTCACTACTGTGGTCATCAGTTTTTAGAGTAGGAGATGTCGTGATTCAGTAGGAGTCTTTTGTGATTTGGACCTTTGTGAGATAGAAAAGTAAATCTATATTTTGGGGAAGCAAGGTCTATTCTGTAAGGCATCAGCAGACTGAATCAGACTCTTTTTATTAGGAGATATGTATGATAATAGTGGCTTTAACCAAGTGAGAGCTGACAAAAAAAAACGAAAAGAAAAGAAAAAAAACACCTTTCTTTGAGAGTGAACAGTTGATTAATCCTATTAGAATGTAGTTAAAATGCACCTCGCATTTGTCTTATATTTATATCATATGAAATAACATTAAACAATATCACATGCATGCATGCTGTTTTTTCCTGAATTTCAATTTCATATTTAAAGTATCATTACAATATGTTTTCAATTAAAAACTCCATTAGCATTATTTATTTATTTATTTATGCAATTGCATGCTGAGCTGCATCTGAGCAAACATTCTGTGCAAATACATCTAGATGCCACCTCTGCAATGCCAAGATGAATTTTGTTGATATTTTGCGGTGCTGTGATTTTAAATGGTTATTAATATCCCTATAGTGTCTCAATATTTTAACTGAATTTACTGATTAAATGTAGGAAATTGGCATAAAAGATGATGCATACATCTTATAGGGTTAGAAAAAGAAACATATAAGGTATAAATGCTACTGTGAATCGACAATATGCACAATGTTGGTTAATTTGACATTGCCAGTAAAGTCATAACGCATATCTCTTGAATATACAATAAATCAGCCAGCTCTGGTTGGAAGGGGAGAAAACTTTTATTTGTTGTTATATGACTTGACTCTATATCTGCAAGGATTTTAGGGTTTAAATCTGTAAGCGTATGAAGTTCAAGGAATTTATTAAGTCTACACAAATGGTGACTTTGATTTTAATAAAAGATTTTAATAAAAGAGTTTGCCAGTCCATTATTTAAAGAAGACAGGAGAACAGAGTCCTAATGCTGGATAAAAGCTCTGAAAACCCCTTAGCTGGTTCTAATTATGATGATGGAGCATGAAAAAGTCCTTGAGAAACACATCACTTCAATGTGAGCTTAATTTGAGTGAAGGGATGAATTAAGAATATTAGAAATGTTAAAAATTAAAACTGAAGTAACTCTTTAGGAAGGCCCCAAAAACAGACCGCAAAAAGACCTTTATATTTAGACATTGACTACGTCTACTTGAACATCATTCCATCTGGTTTATTCTGAAAAAGACATTAACATTCTCCACAGCTGGGATACTATTTATTATACCGCATTTAGTCATTTTAAATTATTGATTCTCATGTGTGTCCTTAACAATAACATGCAACATGAATTGCTAAATGTAGGTCATGACGCCTCTTATAAATTTTGTCAGACATAAGTAAAAAATTCTCGTCCTAGCTCAAAAAACTGTTCAGCCTGACTGATTTTTAACAACCTTTTGCCTAACATTATCCAAAATGACTTCATTCTGGTTACATCAATCAGGTCAATGCATTTTAATGACAAAATTAAAAGATTTTTTTTTTCTTACCTCAGCCAGTTTGTATGGGACTATCAGCTTCTCGCCCACTGTCACTGTTTTCCGCGTTGTCAGGGCCTCAAAGAGCATTTCCTCCTTGACCTATCAGGGTACAAGACATTTTTAACATACAAAGGCACAATCAGACAACTACTTGTACAGTCTGCATTCGTTCATACTATATCGCAAAATCTCTAGTTTCTTCAGCAGTGAAACATACGGATCGCGCTACAGCTTTAATTCAAGATGTGTTTAGTTACATGGATGGACATGGAGCAAAACATTACTAGCACCAAGCTGCACTAATGGCCGTGAGAAAGATTTCTTTTCAGTTGTTGACTTTGGGGCCTGCAATGTTGAATTGTCCTTTAAACATCCGGTAGCACTCAGAATATTGGCTTTTTAGGTTGCTTAAGACAGAGAGAGACTGCAATGCAACACAATGAAGTTATATTCATCCACGTCTATATTCTAACAATAATACAGTATAATAATATAGTAAATAAAAACAATATAATATTAGCAAATAAACTACAGTATATTGCCTTAGCAGTATATCAACAACTGTTTCAAATCAAAGTCTGCACACATGGTGCCAGAGACAATGTGGACAATCAAGAGACCTCAACGCAGGCCAACGCTTGTTCATTAACACATTAAAAGACCGAAATGAACCCAGCTGTGAACTGTGAAAAATGTGTGTCTGGTCTATGCACACTGGCAAAGATGTCTACATCTAATGTACTAATCATATAAACTCTTTGGGCCTGATGTTGAGTCATTCAACTCTGTAATTGTGAACAGACGTGTAAGGGCTCATCAAAGCTCTGGACTGGCCTCATCTGCATATATTACAGTGTTTTCATGGTTAAAGCAGGCCTACACACACACACACACACACACACACATCCTTTTCTCTGCTGTCTGAGGGCAAATGTAAAAACACTTGAGTGTTCATTCTCTCTTTTCTTCAGAGAGATTCATGAAGGTGTGTCTAAAGATAAAGGCCAGGTTTGCTTTGATCATGCTATTAGGCCACAAGAGGCCCTGGTATAGAGAGGTATGTACATACATTATGTATGTGTTGAGTTCAAAGGCTCTAGGCAATCACATCCTATTTCCTGTAGACTCATAGTACAGGGCTCCATGGCCTTCATTCAGGAACTCAATCTACTTCCTTGAGTAGGCCAGTTTGCTGACCAAATCCTGTACAAAAGTAAACCAGCCTTCCTCTTTTTCCAAGAGATTTGTTCAAATATCTTGAAATGCGTGTATGGTGAATATGGCACGTCTGAACATATAGAGCTTGAAACGCTATATTCTAAATCTTGCTCAAACATGGCAGATTTGAGCCCATCCAGATGATTTAATTGACCCTACACACATTTATACTAGATAGAAAGTACTTTTTTAATGGTTGCAAAGCAAGTTCTGAGAGTATGTGAATTTGCTTAATTTATAAATCAGTTCTTGAGTTTAACACACTTACTCACTGGTAGCGGTACTTCTCGGGTAAATAGCTCACTGGAGGTAAACATTAGGTAACACTTTATTTTGATAGTCCACTTTAGACATTCTGCTAACAATAAGTAACTTTGCAACTATATGTCAACTAGCAGTCAGAGTATTAGTAGACTATCTGCTTAATAACTTCTAACACTTTATTTTGATGGACCCACAACATACTGACTATAAGAAACTTTGCAAGTATATGTCAACTTATTCTACTAACCCTAAACCTACCCTACTGAGAGTTAGTAGACATGTAGTTGCAAATTAATGAGAATTAGTTGACATGTAGCTACAAAGTTACTTATAGTTAGTAGAATGTCTAAAGTGGACGATCAAAATAAAGTGTAACCAAACATTATCAATGAATAATCAGCTATTTTTATGGGGAACATCAAACAAAACGTTGTATGGACTACTTTCATGCTACTTCGGTGTCCTAATTGAAGCGTGAATGCTCCTGTCCTCTTACACTATTACACTGAAAAGAGTTGCCAGTACTGTTAATTCTTCAAAATTCCTTTTGCATTCAAAAAAAGAAGAACATGCAGGTTCTGAATAACATGACCTAAAGGAAATCATGTCAGTTCAAATGACAATGCTTACAGTAGAGTTAAAAATGTGTTTTGTGAGTCAATGATCCTGTACCTCAAGCAGCTCTGATACCACCGGCAGAACTTCAGGATTGCAGATGTCAATGGAGTCATCCCGGTATATCTTCTTCTTGTATCGGATATTCCCTAAATGAAGGATAGCTGACAGCAGAGAGAAAATCCTGCAAGGGAAAAGAAAATCGTTCATTTTTCTTACACAAACACATATGATTGATGGACACTTTATTTTGTTTAAAAATCTTAAACCCCATTCACTGCCATTATAAAGCTTGGATAAGCCAGGACATTTTGTAACATAACTCTGATTGTATTCGTCTGAAAGAAGAAAGTCATATACACCTAGAATGGCTTGTAATTTTCATTTTTGGGTGTACTATCCCTTTCACTTATTGGTAAATAAAAAAATAAATTAAAAATCAACTTTTTATATCATCTTTAAAGGTTGGTATAGGGAACTTTTTCTTTTTTTGAGTCATAAAAATTGCATGCAATGTTTTTTGTGTATGTGCATGAGGGGGCCAGTGTTTTGGGCAAACTCACTGTTTACGCGTGGCGGGAAGGAAGCCCACCATCTCCATAGCCAACTGCAAGCGCTCAAAGTCATGTTTAAGATCCTCCCCTTCAACTGTGAAGCAATCCTGCTGGTTTCAACAAGAAAGAAAGGTTACCAGCACTTCAAACAATTAAACACCAGTTCACACCACAGTCACAGTCTGAGGTTTCCTCATGGGTGGTTTGCTATGCAATCGTAGCATTTAAATATCTCTAGTATCTCTTCAAAATGCTTATAAACATGATGATGTTCCATTAATGTATCCAAAATGCTACAGCACATTAACACATAATAAGCTAATAGTATGTTGCGTTTCAACTGCTTGTATGCATTCAAACACAAATGTGTACTGTAGAGCTGCCTTTTTGGTTTTTTGGGGGCTTATGTGTTGCCAGCGCTCCGGAGAGAAACTGTCAGGGTTTGGTTGATTGACTCGGAGCACCATGTCATTATGAAGTTTGGTCAAAAAAGCAAGAGCCGCCACATTTTTTTGGTTGAAAATTAGGGCCCTGGTGAATGTTAGCATATGCATGTTCTGCCCATGCAGTGGAAAATTCAGAGTGATTTGCCTTTTACACACACGTTGGAAATCTGGCGCACCAGCAAAGGCAATACGAAAAGTAGCAATTTATGACTTGATTCATTCCATCAAATGGAACAAGAAAAGCATTTTCAGTGAAGCTCTGTATGTGCACCATCCCACAAAGTAAATCTGGATGAATCAATTTATACTTTCAGAAATCACAGCATGAAAGATATTTCCCATCTGCAAGATCTGTGGTTCAGAAACACACAATATGTTGTGACCATAACTATACTGGCCATGATAATGCAATCGCCTCATTAAGCCAAATCTGGAAGCAGTTAATAACAGGACGTATTTTAGCCAATATTGTCTTTGATGTCTGAAAAATAAATAACTACTGGTCCGAGTAGGCCCATATTAATAATGATGGCTTGTGTTGTGTGTTGTGTGTTCAAGAGCACTAAAATGATAAAATTGATTTTATTTACCAAGTATCTTTATCTTGTAAAACTATAGATTGGAGTTTTAGGGCCCTATTTTAACAATGTACTGGTGGTGGTTGAGGAGAGACCCCCTATATGATTGTAAAGCGCTTTGGGTGTATAGCAATACACAATAAAGCGCTATATAAATGCTTCATTCATTCATTCATTCATTCAAAGTAAGCGCATGGTCTGAAGCGCATGGTACAGGTGCACTTAGGGCATGTCCAAATCCATTTTTGTTAGTTTAACAATGGAAAAAGCAGTCGGCGTGCCAGGCGCATGGTCCAAAAGGGTTGTGCCCAATTCTCTTATTGAATCATGGGTGTCTTTTGGGCATAACGTGCAATAAACCAATCATAGTCTCATCTCCCATTCACTTTAAAATCCAGTTGCGCTTGCACCATGGCTGAGTCGCTACTTAAATGGCGGAATTTGCAGGAGCAAAGACTGGACGCTTCTCCAGAGAGGAAACGAATCTGCTCCTGCGTGAGGTTAAAGTGTACACAATAATAATCTTTTACATTGTAATTCTTTCATTTTTAATATTTAGCATGTTTGTGTGCTGCTGTGCGTCCCTGTGTGTGCAATAAGCAGTGTACATACGTTGTGCATCCGCCTATAGACACATTTACTAATGCACCCTCTAAATAAATTTAAAAAATGAATAAAAAATACTGCGCCAATGACTTTAGACCAGGTTTTAGTTAGTCAATGGCGCAATCGTTTTCAGTTGCCTCAAAATAGCAACGCGCCAACAATGTACCTGAACACACCTCGTTTTCAGTCCAGCACGCCATGGGCGAACAGATGGGCGCAAGTGCATTTACTATTTAAACACACTTGCGTCGTGCCTGGCGTCGCATTGCGTCAGGTGTATGATAGGGCCCTTAGTGTGAATGCTGCTTTTTAAAAAAATACTGATTTATACAGTATTGATTTACAATATCGGCGCTCATTTTTATATCGCTGCATGTCTAGTTAAAAATTTCAAAGGCTGTCATCACTTCTAACTGCTCTTTCACTATAGTGGTGCAAAGTGTTGTGAAGGAGATCTGGAAGCAAGACTTCTGCCATCCATAGAGGTCGGCTCCAGCTGGCAGAGCAACTGCTTCCTACTCGCAACAACACAGTCAAATTTACACACACGTCCTCCCCTTAATGAGACAGTGTCTCCTTCATTGCCTCGCTTCATTACTGATGCCAAAATTATAGCATACCAGAGCAGTGGAAAGGCAAACACTGCTGAAACTCTATAAGCTTTATGGTTTGAACCCAGTTCTGCTGGGGGTTTTTTTCTCATTCACATTTTCAGGGTAGGAAATGTAAAAAAATTAAATTAAATTAAATGTTGTAAAACTTCAAGCAAAACAGACCTGAGCAAACAGACAGACATATTACACTTTGGGTTTGAAGCAAAATGACATGGATACGGCACAATAGTTCTGTACAGAAGCTTCATGTGTCTTGTGCACTTTAACACATTATGAACACTTACCTTCTGATTGCTGTTTATTTAAACACTCATTCGTGATAACGTACACTGTAAATTGAAGCACGGCACAGGAAGTCCAAAACCGGGCATAAACAGCAGGGGTCTCAAACTCTCAAACTCAAATTACATGGAATGTATATAAACACATAAGTTTAACAGTATAAGTTTAAATGTCTGCAAGTGTTTTTTTAGAATCATGAATTTTAACTATATACTGTACTAGGCCTGTCATTCAATTCAAATTAACCTTTTTAGTCTAATTAATAACATGGTATGCCAATTGATGAATTCAGTTAATAACAAATCAACTGCATATCAAAATTATTGGAGAAAAGCGCTGAAATTAAGATAATTTAAAGATTCATTATCATGGCAGACGTGTAAAGCACTGAGTAGTCATTACAAAAAGTGCTTTCAGAATTATTAATATATTGTTTATGCTTTTCAGGTTTAGTGGCCTCATGATTCCAAGGGCTAAAACACATAGCGATCAATTCATATAATATTTCTAATTAAAACAGTTGTGTTTCTTTCAGAAAAGCAGTTGTGCAGCACCTCAAAAAGACAGGCAAAACTTAAGGTGCTTCAATTCAACAGCGTAAATATGTATATTATAACGAGCAATCTAGTGTTGTTGGACATTTAGGGTCCATCTTCGGGGGCCGACAGTTTGAGATCCCTGAGAGAGTGCATGAAGACACTGAACCAACAATCAGGATATTATAACAACCATATCAGAAACAACAATCATGCCAACATACCCATGTTGATTTGGTCATTGGTTTGTGCGAGTTGTTTTCGTTTAGAGTGTTCAAGTTTATCTCGGACCTCTTGAAAACAAGCTTAACCTAAAGTATGTGGCTTTGCTTGATTCCAAATGCATGAAAAAAATGTTTACAGCACTAAACAATCAGATCTCCATCAGTATTCTAGTCACGCCATCAAACAGGGAGCAGGAAATTCACTATTAAAATGTGAATTTAAAGGGGTTATTCATATTTTTTAATAAATTACTATAGACAAAAGTTTGTCAAAACAAAAAGGAAAATCCACATTAATCCACTTGACCATTTAATGCAAGTTTATGGGGCTTATATATTATTTGTTATATATACTTATATTTTTGTTGGAGCATTGACATTCAATCTTCACTATAAAAATATTTTATATTTGATTTGTAAAACTGCCCATTCGAGGTGGGATCACTATTCTATGAATGCAGGGTTAAATGTAGAGTTGTAAACAGTGCTTATTTAAGGAGGAGATGGCAAAATATATGGTCAATCTACAGTAATTATATGTTCTGTTCATTAAGTTTCATAGTGTAGATGCAGACGAATATACCTGCCACCAGTGTTGGGGGTAACGCATTACAAGTAACGCGAGTTACGTAATAATATTACTTTTTTCAAGTAACTAGTAACTTTTAATTTTACAAGAAAATATCTGAGTTACTTTTTCAAAAAAGTAACGCCAGTTACTTTTTTCCCATTTATTGACTGACAGTGCGCTGTGTGAACATGATGTTACTGTAGTTCTAGACTAAATGTGATATTACCACCCGAGTCGAGCCCGTCTTTTATTCCCCTTCTCCCAAATCAGATTATAATACTGTTTCAGGTATTAAAATAGTTCAGTTGTGTATGTAATGGCAAAGTGATTATATTTCGTTTCGTTCTTTTATTAAAAGTTAATTTAGAAAAACGTTTGGAGCATTTTTTTGTCCATTAAATACGTTTTTTCTTTCTTATAGTAACGACCAAGCGGCCAGTGGCAGACCGGCAGGCTGATCATAGCCTATGTTTCTTTGGCCGTACACTCCGCGACCCACTCAGAACAGACCCACTTTAGATAAACTAACAATTGTGCTCTATTTTTATTTATTTTTTTATTGCTGAAGAGTGTTGAACCTTCTTCTCCTGTGTTCTACTGTACAGACGTGAATTTACTTTTCCTTCAGCCTGAGGTTTATTCGTTACACTTTTTGGTGTGAAAGAGCTTTTACTGTAAATTTGCTATAAATAGAACTTCTTGTATTAAAAACAATCAAGCCCTGCTCATATTTAAAAAGTAACGCGAAAGTAACGCAACGCATTACTTTCCATAAAAAGTAACTAAGTAACGTAATTAGTTACTTTTTTAGGGAGTAACGCAATATTGTAATGCATTACTTTTAAAAGTAACTTTCCCCAACACTGCCTGCCACTTTATCAATGTATTGTTTCTTTGTTCATTATTGCATTACTAACTTGACCAATATTCATTATGTGAAAATAATTTGAAAGCTACATGCTTTTTAATGTATTATTTACTTATAATTATTATTAGCATAAATAATTAACTAACTAATTTGATTTAACAAACATTTTTCCAACTAAATTGACTGGTTTTTGCTCTAACTTTGTAACTACTACATTTTTGGTATTGTGACAACAGTATTATTTAGTAGTATTTAACCCATTAATTCTCAGATAGTGAAGTCTGGGATTAGTTATCTGTGTCATTAGAGTCTAAGATCTCAAGTTTACATTTGTAGCATCCTCCCAATGCAAATAAAGCTTGTTTGTACTGTTGCTTCTCAGTCTTATCTAACCAACTGTTGTGTTTACTTGCCAACAGAGATCTGACCGAGATGCCCAGAGTTCAATCTATTTATAGAAGCAGAAGAATTACATGACGCCAGATCAGGGAACACCTCTAAAACACAATGACCAAACATTATGCACAGCCTAAGAGAAAGCCTGTGAGATGCAGAGAGCAGACTAATTACATCCCGAGCCAAACACACACACAGAGGATGGGAGTGGTGCATTGTGCGAAGGAAAAGCTATGGAAAGTGATTTGTGGAGCCAGTGACTCTTCTCTGTACAGCAACGACACATTATTTCAATACTGACCGGTTCGTTCTCATAGTAATTTTCCCAGTGCAGCCTGAGAGGTTTCTTTGTCATCTGGAAGTAAGGTAGATGGGATTAGAGCGACATTCCACACAATGCCTGTTAAACACATGCAGTTTTTAAAAAAGAGAACAAAAGCATTATAGAATATTGCCGCATGCTCTGGGTTAGAATCACAAAGGCTATGCTCGGAATGGGATGCTGTCACACTACTCATACTATTTTCTTTAGTATGTACAGTATAATGTGCACAAAATTACACATGGGATACTCAGATGACCCACTACAGGTGCAGTATGAGTTATCCCATAATGCAATGGACTTAATCTCCAATTTTCAGTTTGATCAATCAATTTTAATTTCATTTCTGCAAAACTGGATTAAAAAAAAAAAAAATTTTTTTTTTTTTTTTTTTTAGGGACAAGTATGACCCAAGTAGTATGCTACTATTCCATTCCGACAAAGCAAAAGCACAAAATGACATATATACCAAATAGATTACAACAAAAGATGGCACACACTGAGATGACAGATCCTGAAATGGGTTATATGTGAATATTTATACCCAGGAGAAATGAATGTTTACCTTTATAAGATAAAATTAAGAAATAACTTTACAATAAGGCTGTATACAGTATGTTAACATTTATATTCCAATAGCTAACAAGAGAAACAATGATTATTAATCGTGGTTAATTTTATATGTACTCTATACAATTAATAAATTAAACTAATAAATGCTGTAAAACTTGTTGATTGTTTGTTGTATCTAATGCATTAATAATGAATTGAACCTTACTGTGAAACGTTACCGAAAACCTAATAACATTTAGTATTTGCTGTTGCCTAACAAGTTTTCAAAACGGTTTGACCGTTAGCAAAGCAAAACAACTGGCTAGATTAAATCTGCAAGCCACAGCCAAAACTTGGCATATATTTCTGTGAATGTTTTTTTAATGTGAATTCTCCACATTTCTGAGGCTTTAAGACATTAGAGACGGAAGTTAAGAAAGAGCAACTATAATGGTTCTTGAAAAAATTACAAGAATTCACACCTCTAAAGTTTCTTCCTTATTAAGTTTCTCAGCTCACTGGAGCCTTGGACTTTTGTATGTAGTCCTAACTTGATATTTCTGTTTTTCCTGCTGAATATGTAACTGCACAGAGGAGTGTGTGTGTGCAGCCAGCACCAGATGGACACGTACGAGATCGAGGACAAAAAGAGGGACTTCTTGGCTGGAGACAACAGAGATCCTCTGTATGCGAAACCCCAAGACCTCTGCTAGTGACTGTCAAACCCTGGTCAAAATTACTGAGTAGGAATGGGTCATGATGACTGTCTAGTCAACAAAAAACCCACTAGTGGTTTTGCTATTTTTAGTGTGTGATGTGAAAGCTAGCCAATCAGACTGAAGATATGAGCTGTTTTGAGAAAGCTCTTCTAATTTTGTTTGCAATGGAAGATACACAAACACAGACATATTAGACAAAAACTGTTATTAACATGCAGTGTTAATATTCCTGAGCATTTAACATTTCATAAGACAAAAGTTACACACAAACAAAAGATTGGATGGCTGCATGCAACAGCTTTTCACACAGAAACAAAAGCATGAGGCAGGTGTGTGTTATGGAAATGAGGGGCATGTTAGCAGCACAGGGCTGCTTTCTGTGGGGGGATTAGGTTTTAAAGCATCTCTGTGTGCGAGACCACTGGGCCAGCTGAAAGGAATGAACTGTGTTTCCTCCATTTTCCCCTCCTTCCTGTTTGCCCAGTGAGAGTGAATCCGTCAATGGGTCTGTTACGGCCTCAGAGAGCAGCTGCCTGACACGCACTCATGACAAAAACTGACTCCACCAAAAAAAAAAAACTGCTGCCATCCAATTTTGTCAACAAAGCTTTGTTGATTTTTAACAGCGGAGGTAGTGCGCCATGGTCCTCCTGACTAGAACTGTCACAATATAGAAGTACTTATGATGAAAAAAATTAAATATTGATATGTTATTAAGACTACACATACCATTAAAAAAAAAATCCAGCTCCACTAACTACTAGGTTGAAAATCTATCGTAGTAGGCAGCAGTCCTGCACCTTAACAATGGTTGACACCAGTCATATAACAGAAAAAAGATGACGACAACGCAGTGTGTAGCTATTACTGTCCCACAAATCATGTCAGAGGACATTACATACTAAAGCAGGACACTCTAGCTGCACCTGAAAAACGTTAGGTCACTGATTTCGTAAAAAAAAAAAAATCTCAGTATGCAGGAAGTGCTGATAAACAGTTGTTTTGTATGCTTTTTGTACAGTTAAAGTTAAAACTCTCTCTCAGCCTCCCTACACTCACATTTTGATTCATTAAAATATAAAAGTTAAAGATGAATCTGACTGACAGCATTATGTATTTAAAAAGATATAAACATAAAACAACAAAATCTATAATTGATCCCTAAAATTATAATTTACTCACACTAAAGAAGCAATATAATAGTTATAGCAGAATGTCCAAGCTGTTATTGACTAATTCTATTTATTGAATTAAAGGGAATATTGAATAATTCTATTATAGTGCCTTTTTAAAGATATAGACCCCAGGTTACCACATACTTTAATTGTATGGAAAAGAGCAGCATGAACATTCTCCAAAATCTCTCCTTTTGTGTTCCATGGAGAGAGAAAAAATAAAAATACATGCATTTCTTTTTTTTCACCCCCTTTAAAAAAATCCATCCCAGGATATTCATTCAGATGTGGACAGCTCCATGTGTAAACAGTGGATCTCTCAAACCACTTTTCAAGATGTTGAGAATCACATGTGTCTTGATGCACCCAGGACAATGGACAACAAAATAACTGTCTACTGTTGCAGCTAGTTCCACCTGGGCTCGAAGAGAAGACATTCAAGCAATTGGAAAATTTGGAAATGCCCACACAAGAATGCACACAAGACTTCACGGAACATCTTCCGTAAGCCTGACATCAACATGCAGTGACACACTGACATAGTAAGTCATGTAAGTGGTCGTGAAATCAGTGACCCTCCCCTCAATGAAATTCGATCGCAAGTGGTCACAGGAGACGCATGTTAACACCAGATGTGAATGGCAATGTGTCTCGGCTGACCACTTGTCATCGGATCATCTGAGATGAATGTTAATACCAGTAGTAAATAGGGTCACTGGTGGTGAGTACAGGTGCATGCAGCAGTATCAGGTCGTACCTGATTGAGGTAATGGTATTCTTCAGGCTTTTTGAGGTGGAACAATGTCCTCTCCTCTTCACTTGCTCCTGCCAGCAGGTAGTAAAACACATGGTAATTCCTGGAAAAACAAACCAATTTAACATCAGGTGAAGTATGAACATATATGCCAATAAATACAAAAGGGTTGCAGTTTGGTCTAGACGGTAGCAGGTTGGGTTATGTACAACTGATTACCACCTTAACAAGTTCCTTAACCAGTCACAGCAGGTTTAAAGGAAGGTTTACAGGTTTATTTTTTTAAATATAAAAGTGAATTTTAATTCAGAAATTGAAAACACGTTCAAAGAAGTGCATTTAAGTCATCGGTAAAAAAAGGTACAAAAGCTGTTGCTGTGACAGTAACTTTTCAAAAGGTGCACTTTTGTACCTTTTAGATTCTAATATGTACACTTTAGGTACCAATAAGCAGTGTTGGGAAAGTTACTTCTAAAAGTAATGCATTACAATATTGCGTTTCTCCCTAAAGAAGTAACTAATTACGTTACTTTTTATGGAAAATAATGCATTATGTTATTTTTGAGTTACTTTTTAAATTTGGGCAGGTCTTGCTTGTTTGTTTTTAATATGAAAAAGTTCTCCTTATACAAATGTAAAATACCTTTTCACAACAAAAGTGAAATGAATGGTGCGTTCACACCAGATACGAATTAAGTGTTACACACGAGTGATTTGCATGTTAAGTCAATGCAAAGACGCGAATAGACATCCTGAGCGAATTGAGCGTTTCGGGCATTTGGCGCGCGAAATGAAAAATCTGAACTTTAGCGAAAATTCGCGCCGCGTTAACCATTCAGGAGCTTGCTCTAGTAGTGACGTGATTACGAAGTAGCGAGGGACGCAGAAATCCGAAACAACAATGGAGGACAAAATCACCATCGCTGTATGTGGATATCCGGAGCTGTACGATACATCTTCGTACTTTCATAGAAACAGGAATAAAAAGGATCTTGCTTGGTGTGTTACTTTGTGCACAACATAGTAAATCATAATTTATAGCCTATTTGTTACATAAAAATATTATTTCTATGTTAAGACTATAATAGGCTACTTATGGCAAACATTTGTACATTCATTCTAATTATATCCTATGGCAGAAGCCCCTCCTCGACGCAAATTCACGTCTGTTGTGAAGTGAATTTCACGCGCGAATGAAGCGAGTAAACTCAAAATGTTCAAGCGTCCAACTACGCACGAATAGCGCGATTTATTCGCACAAGTCGCGTCTGGTGTGAACGCACAGTGAGGCTGAACGTAAAGAGGGCTGTACAGTAGAGGGCGCAGCTCAAACAAATTGCATGAAGAATATGACACAGAAGAAAAGTGTTTAACAATTCAGCAATAACAAAAATGAAACTCGATACAGGAGTACAGGTGCTGGTCATATAATTAGAGTATCATCAAAAAGTTGATTTATTTCACTAATTCCATTCAAAAAGTGAAACTTGTATATTATATTCATTCATTACACACAGACTGATATATTTCAAATGTTTATTTCTTTTAATTTTGATGATTAGAGCTTACAGCTCATGAAAGTCAAAAATCAGTATCTCAAAATATTAGAATATTTGAGTTTGAATAAATGACCATCCCTACAGTATAAATTCTGGGTATCTCTTGTTCTTTCAAACCACAATAATGGAGAAGACTGCTGACTTGGCAATGATCCAGAAGACGAACATTTACACCCTCCACAAAGAGGGTAAGTCACAGAAGGTAATTACTGAAAGGTGTGGCTGTTTACAGAGTGCTGTATCAAAGCATATTAAATACAAAGTTGACTGGAAGGAAGAATTTGGGTAGGAAAAGGTGCACAAGCAACAGGGATGACCGCAAGCTTGAGAATACTGTCAAGCAAAGCCGATTCAAACACTTGGGAGAGCTTCACAAGGAGAGAACTGAAGCTGGAGTCAGTGCATCAAGAGTCACCACGCTCAGACGTCTTCAGGAAAAGGGCTACCAAGCCACTTCTGAACCAGAGACAACGTCAGAAGCATCTTAACTGGGCTGTGGAGAAAAAGAACTGGACTGTTGCTCAGTGGTCCAAAGTCCTCTTTTCAGATGAAAGTAAATTTTACATTTCATTTGGAAATCAAGGTCCCAGAGTCTGAAGGAAGAGTGGAGAGGCACAGAATCCAAGTTGCTTGAAGTCCAGTGTGAAGTTTCCACAGTCAGTGATGATTTGGGCTGCCATGTCATCTGCTGGTGTTGGTTCACTGTGTTTTCTGAAGTCCACAGTCAACGCAGCCATCTACCAGGAAATTTTAGAGCACTTCATGTTTCCTTCTGTTGACAAGCTTTATGGAGATGCTGATTTTAGAATCTATGGGGTATTGTCAAGAGGAAGATGAGAGACACCAGACCCAACAATGCAGATGAGCTGAAGGCCACTATCAGAGCAACCTGGGCTCTCATAACACCTGAACAGTGCCACAAACTGATCACCTCCATGCTACGCCGCATTGCTGCAGTAATTCAGGCAAAAGGAGCCCCAACTAAGTATTGAGTGCTGTACATGCTCATACTTTTCATTTTCATACTTTTCAGTTGGCCAAGATTTCTAAAAATCCTTTCTTTGTATTGGTCTTAAGTAATATTCTAATATTTTGAGATACTGATTTTTGACTTTCATGAGCTGTAAGCTCTAATCATCAAAATTAAAAGAAATAAACATTTGAAATATATCAGTCTGTGTGTAATGAATGAATATAATATACAAGTTTCACTTTTTGAATGGAATTAGTGAAATAAATCAACTTTTTGATGATATTCTAATTATATGACCAGCACCTGTATATCAATCGATATTTCGATATGATACTATATACCTATTTTAAACAACCATCTACATTTTTATTAACTCACAAATGCAACCAAAATATATAACATGAACATTTATCTGACATTTTCACATCCTGTACCTCAATTGGGACATTCACAAAAAAATAATAAATAAATAAATAAATAAATAAATAAAAAATAGGCCTATATAATTTTTTTTTTTTTTTTTTTTTTTTTTTTAAACAAAACAATTGGAAAAACAATTCTGGCTGCTATGGGCTCAGTACTAAAAATCTTTTCTACAGATAACCATATTGCAAGTAATAGCAGAAAATAAATACAATAAAACAAAGACACAAGCTCAATAAACAGTGCTTTTCAGGTTTTTCTACTCAGTCTAAAGAAATGTTCAGGTATGCTACAGAAATGTAATAATCAAATGTAAAATAACTGCATAGTCTTCACAGTATAAATTAAATATAGATTAATCATTTTTGATGTTACAAAGGTTATTTACCTTTAAGAACGAAAGCACGGATTTAATATAGGCTACTGATACACATGCGTTTTCTTTCTCAACTGTTTACGTTAAGACATGTGCCTAACCAACTCAATTTAGTACTCGCACGGTGTAGACGCAGCAGTCTGTGTGCGTGCGCAGAAAACTTTTCACACGGCCCTTGACTGTTCCGCAAATGATCCCGAGCGTCTTTTATGCTCGCCTTGTGCCTTTGGGCAGTCCTTATATAGAGTCCTGATATGTGAGTTTGAACAAGAATGCACGCGTTGGTGGTAATGCATAGATGGACATTATGTGAAAATGTGGACAGTGCCAAAATAAACGTACCTAATTATACTATAGATAGATATTTTATGCGTGGCATCGATGCATCGTATCGTCAGACATCGTATCGATGTATTGAGCCATATTGATGAATTGTTACACCCCTATTAAATACATAAATTATATTTTTTTCTTATTTAACATTTAATTATTGCAGATTTGTATAATATTCTTGAATTTGACAGTTTTTATCCATTTTGAGGAATGCTGAATCTGTTTTTTGTGCAGGTGAGATGAGTAAATACATATTTAGTCTAGAACTATAGTATGAATCATGTTCACACAGCACACACAATGTCTCTGCACTTACTCCCGATTTCTCTCAACATGGCAACATGAGAGCTGTCAGTCAAGACATGGGAAACTAAGTAACTGGTGTTACTTATTTGAAAAAGAAACTCAGATATTTCCTTCTAAATTAAAAAGTAATGCGTTACTAAACTAGTTACTTAAAAAAAAGTATGTATCTGATTACCTAACTCGCGTTACTCGTAATGCATTTGTACCTTTAAGGTACCGATATGGAGTTTTTAGGTACAAATGTGTACTTTCTGAACAGACCAGTGATAGCTTTTGTACCTTTTTTTCTGAGACTGTTTGAATGGTAGTTTTATGGTAGTATTAGTGTGTCTATATAAATAAAATGTCATGTCATTGACCCAGCTGGTAAGGACAAAAACTGAGAATGACAAAGAGATAGTCACTTTATAATGTTTTGCATCATATGATACTAAGCTGGTTTCAGTTTGATAAAGCATGTCCCCAATACTAAAGTATGACTGCTGTGATTTACATCAAACTCCCAAAAACAAGGAAATTATGGTCTGTTTCCTTCATAAACCCTCATGCCATGAAACCAGTCGGACTAGTAAAAACAGCCAGTAGATAAAGCTGACATTCACACATATAAACTGAACAATTACTCTGACAACACTGAACACTGTGAAGAAATGATTCCCACATGTTCACTACTGGATTTATTTCCTCAAGAGCTTCTACCACATCTACACTCTCTCGAGTTTAAATAAACTGTAGTCTAGTCCAGTATAATAATGTCGATAATTACAAAATATTTAAATTCAGCTGCTGACTTCATTTCTTAACTGTTGAAATGAATATACAACTGCATCAACAAATAATACAAAGATCTCGTACCTTTCATTGTGTTCCTGATAGACGAGCCGGGACTTCTCCAGCAGGTATTTCTCCACATATGCCCTGGATAAGAACAAACACCAAATTAGACAGGGGTTCAAACACCTCTACAACACTGCAGACAGAGACATATGCAGCTCTTACCCTCTAACTGTGCCACTTTCCTGATAGTTCACCTGGATGAACTTCCCAAAACGGCTGGAGTTGTTATTATGGGCTGTTTTAGCGTTGCCAAAAGCCTGTGAACACAGGAAAAACAAACAGCATAAGTTAGATGACAAACGTATGGAAGACTAGCACTTTCAATTAAAATGGGGGTGGGGGGGTTAACGAAATAAGTAAATGCTTTGTCAAAGTTGGGTACAGTTGAAAATTTATCTGAAACATTTGTTTGCTTATTAGCTACATTTCGACTTGATTTTCAACTGAAGCCCACTTTGACATACTATGGCTGCCACTAAAAACTTTGCATATTTAAAAACAAAACAAAAAAAAACTCCCTGGCATGTTGTAAGGGTCAGTGAGAGGGTGAAAATTTATGACGAAAAATAATTACAAAGAGTGTGATGCAAGACACCTTGACTAACATTGTAAGTGGACTGCAACAGACCACACTAAATCTGTTTTAAGTGTCCACTACATCCCCTTTAGGCCTGTTTTTGTTAAGAGCCTGCCTGGAGAGCAGGAAGTTATTCAGTTATACATAAACGCTCTCGTTATTTGTAGCTCCGCCACAAGTAAACAAATTCCTCAGTGGAACAAGCTGCCGAGGTCCGTCTGAAGGGACAGCGCTCACTCCCGGCACCCACGGCCGCTCCAGAGGTCAATCTCACAGCCAAGTGCGCCAGACGCACACCGCCCTGTTATGAGTCAGACTTTCAGAGTGGGTTTTACGGCTCTCGGGGGGGAAGCAAGGACAAGCCGTTCCGCCACAGACGAATGGAATTCTGGGTAGGGCGGCACCAGCGGCATACAGCTGACAGCCATGAGCTACTGTAACAGTCCAGCCATCATGACGCATCTAGCCAGCTATGTTAAGTCTTGCTATGTCTTGAATGTCTAGAAAAGGTTATGTCAAACACAGAGATAACTTTACAAATGGCCTCTGGAACCCGTGTTGGAAAAGTCTATTTAGCCCTTCACGAAGAACAGCACTTGCCAAATATCAAGTGGATGTTGCACAGTTACTCCTCTGACATATTAATGAACGGTGCTTCAGAAATTCATCATCCACTCTGCACACTAAATGGAAGAGGCCTGGACGCTCCAGGAAAACAGGTCAGACAAGGACAAAAATCAGCCGTTAAAGTGTCACCTCAACTCTTCCTGTGCAGTCAAAGACACAGCGATACTTCACGGCTATCACAGGCCTGCTGAAGCCAAAAATTTTTAAACAGACATGGAGAAAATAGTGAGGATGGACGGCCAGACTTCTTGACACTCAACATTCCTGTTACTGCAGGAAGCAGCTGCCATTAAAGTCTGCTGAGAGTCACATATCATGTATAGGGGTGCGTTTACCAAAAGCATTCTTAGCACTACGGTGTTTCAAAAATGAGGGCCTTTGAAATTAGAAACATAAACGTGTGATTTTATTTAGGCTTTGTAACAGGCATTTATTATTATTATTATCATCAAAGTATTTTTTTTTTATTATTATTTCATGTTGTGTCAATTAATTAATCAATCAAATTAAATTAAATTAATTGCACATCAATTTGAGCTGAGAATTACCCACAAAGTCATTATAGTGTTAAATGAGAATAGATTGAATAGACATTACAAAAAATATGTTTAGAAAGAAATATTTCGATTCAACAGAATTGATGACACAAACCTTAAGGCTACAATGTGGCCATAATGTTTTCAGAAGCTGCATCTAAAGAGATATTTAGGTATATTTGCAGAGACTGAGGTGGCATGAATGCATTTACATTGCAATTAGAATTGCATAAATAATGCTAGGAGATTCATGGGTTTTAAAAGGGCATTAGGCTAATGGGTTTACTGAAAGTAAAGTTTAAAGTTTTTTCATTCTTTCAAAAAAATGATACTCTAAATATGAAACTAAAGCTCCTTAATTCACTCGAAATAAATTTATTCAACCGATTTATGAATGGGTCACTGAATCATTGGCTTACTCAATTTGCTCAAAAATATGTATTCATTCTGTAAAGAAACACTGTGTGCAGCTCGGAAAGGCAGAACAGTTCTGCTTTCACTTTGTTTGGAACTATTTCCGTTGGTGAAACTCAACAAAAACAGACAATATTGTATATAAAATGTAACAAAATTAACTTTGAACTGTTGTATAAAATCAATATCACATTTGCAATCATGTTGCAGTATTAGCCTTAAAATTCCTTAATTTGGATGACAATAAGAGGTTGGAATTTAAAGCACATAATATTAGCTCAAATAACCACGTTAAGGCGACTGTGTATATATTGCGAAAGGCCTTCTATGAAAGGGAATGGTGTATTCTACCCCATCATGCTCTGCTGCTTACTGGCAGCAGCAATTCCTCCACAGATGAAATAACGACACAAAAGGCTTTTGTCGTGAGTTAAAGGTCTTGATCTCATAGGAGAAGTTGGTGGAGTGAATAAACGACTGAGAAGCCGAATTCATCACAATTACCGAAATCCGCTCTGACACGTATTGAACTGAGAATAAAATGACATCAAAAGCAGGAAAGGGAAGTTTATGGCTTTTCCCGGCACAAGACACAGGGGAACGTTTAGCAAACATACTTTGGATGAGCTCCACAGAGGGTGTTCAGTGTAAGAGCTTGAGAATTGATCTCAGCGGCTGAGAAATGAAACCATTAGAGCATTCTGTCACTCACACAAACACACAACAACCCGCTCTGATCTCACGCCACGTCTTTTAATGGACCGCATCAGGTAAATATTATCTCTTGGCCAGAGAGCCATCACAGGGGAAATACTCTCAAAACAGTGTCAATGGATAAGACCATAATCCTCTCCACGTGTGAGCGCAGAGAGTTTGCGATGTGTTTGGGCCTGCAGTGTCTCAGGTGCAGATTTCTATAGATCAAGCATTCCCCAATTTTTTTGTCAGCTGAACTTCTTTGACCTTTAAATATTTACTTGACGTATCTCCTGAGATGTTAATATTTTAATAATTTAACATGACATTCATATGTTCAGCTCTCTGATGTCAATGGTCACAACACATACAGATAAACAAATAAAAAAATTCAGAATTTTTCACCTTTTTTAGTAAGTGGTTTATTTTGAATTTCTTTTATTAGTTTACATTTTATGTTTCACTTATTGATTTTAAATTTACAGAGTAAATTCAATTTTAAAACATTACAATAGAAAAACGATTTTCTTTTCTACAATAGAAAATAAGTTCTATTAAACTCTAGAAATATTTCAATAATATTATATAATATTATAATATAATTACAAAATATAACAATGTGTTTTAACTCTGTATTTGAAATATATTTCAAATAAATGCAGCCTTGATAAGCATATAAACTTTTCAAAAACATTTAAAAATATATATATATATATTTTTTTTAAATGATTCAAAACCTTTGACCGGTAGCATATATAAATTATATATATATATATTTTTTTTTTTTATTTATTTATTTTTTTTTTGCATACACACACTCCTCTGAGTTAGAGCTTGTTGGTGGATTGTACGTTTAGGCATAAAAATTGATAGTATGGCAAAAATCAGCTGGGGTCGTGTCACAGGGGTACTTCTCTTTCAGTGACTATAGAAATGTTACTTCGAAACGTGTTGCGTGGCTGTTTTGGACACTGTAAATCCCCGGTGGTGGAGTGGGTTTAGTCTGACTAACACCACTGGACACAGTCATTCTGCCTGAGCACTCGGAGATCTCTTTGAGGTCAATGCCAGCCTCACCCAAAACTCATCCAAAATCACTGATGACCAAAGACACAGTTACATGTGTCATGGACTCTCTCTGTGAACACACTACATCACTGCTAAGCTATGCTAAGCTGCGACTACAGCTAAAAACAATCACGCTTTTTTAAAACTATAGTTTTATTAAAGCAATAAGCCCCAAGAAGCCGTGGTTTACAGTGAATTTATAACAGCTAAGAGGTGTTGTTAGGCATGACGCGAAGCGGAGTGCCTAAAACCCCCTTAGCTGTTATAAATTCACTGTGGCTTCACAGGGCTTATTGCTTTTATAAAACGGTTATTCCACATACGTAGTAAGGTTTCACAAAATAAAACAGAGCAAATAAAGTGTAATGATATTAATAAAAACATTATTCTTCTGCCAAACAATGCAGTTCCTCAGAAACATTTATGGTTCCAACAAAGTGGTTACCGAGCAACACACAAATGTAAATAAAGGTGTATGTTTGTAGAGTAATTTACAACAGCTTCGAACTTGGCTCAACCAATCAGAATCAAGGACCAGAACTATCCGTTTTATAATAATATTTTAATATTATATTTTTACATTTTCAGTTACCATTTAAATTTTTCATTTTAATTTTGTTATATGCTTTTGCACTTTTTTTTTAGTACTTTTTGTTGTTTTTATTTTTTATTTCAGTTTAGTTTTAGTTTTATTTCAGTTGATGATTTTAATACTTAAACTTGGGCCAAACCAGCATCTCTTAATTTTCCATGCAGTTTTTCATCTAATATTTAAATATTTGTTTTGTTCATTAAAATAAAGCCAAAATAAACTGTTTTTCACAGTTTTAGTTAACAATAACAACACTGTTGCTTTTAGATGAAGATTTCACATTGAGCATTTAAAGACCTATAAGAAAGCTTCATGTTTTGAAATGTCATATGATTCATTCAAAATACTTAAGTAACTTCCGGTAAGTGTTTTTCTTGGATTGGACTCACAACATCATCTACTAAAGACAGGAATTACATGAAAAGGCGCTTATAAATCAGTCTTAACATCAAGAACTACTTGTGCTCATTGTAGAAACCTGGAGATGCACCTAAATTTGTTTCCTGGTGGACTGATCAACTCCTGCACTTTGACTGCTGGAAACAATATGAAGCCAGCCAATCAGATTTTAGCTTGCCGTATTGAGAAAACTCGCAATAAACCTCATACAATGCATAAAGGGTCAGTTGGTGGGTCGTGTAATTCACAGGAAAACATAAAAAACTGAATATCTGTGTGTGATATTTTATTGCATTTTATAAATCACTCTCAGTAGGAATGAGCTTGTCATCATATCATTAAGACAGTATTGCATTTGGTTGCCTTCCAAGTGTTTTGGCACTCTGTCATCACCTTTATGTTGTACAGACTATCCAGAAAATTACAGCAGCACTCATTTTCCCCATTTCCTCTTTCAGTTTCAGACTCATGTGCTGTACTGCTAAGTGACTCACCGCTTGGCCCATGTCAGAAATAGGACATTTTTCCTGGATTACAGTGCAAAGGCACAAAAGGAAGCCGTGAACGGTTGCATTACAGAGTGTGAGAGTGTTTTGATCGGCCTAAATGAAGTCAATCCTCCTGAGTGTCTTTAGATTATCTGCTGGACGCATTCAGTTGTTGTAATGGGAGTGGCAGCTCGGCTAATACTGTGCTCTCTGGTCAATAATAATTCAGTCTGCCGCTGTATGTGACCGGGCCTGTTCAGGGTCACACTGAGCCTCATTGATTCAACAACACAGCCCAACCCAGCCCAACATACTGTTAAAGAAAAGAAAAAAAAACAAAAAACAAAAAAAAAAAATAAAAAATAATGATCTACAAGATATAACTGCTCAAGGTCAACACTATAACTAGTAAAAACTTTCTAACTGATGCTTCCAAAACTATCAATAAAACATTAATGTTTTGCACCATATGCCACAATTTTCCAGCAAATGTGTATTTATGAATTTACATCAGTATAAACTTCTAAATATGGTCTTAAGAAGAATCTTAAAAAAATATTTGTTGTAAATTGTTTTTGTGTGTGTGTGTGTGTGTTGTTTGTTGTGTTTTTAGTGATGCACCACAATTATTTTTTAGAAACCAAAAATAATTTAATCATCAACAAATGAATCAAATATATTTATTGTATATTGAGTTGTATAAGCATTTAATTTAATCCAGCTTTTAAGAGCATCAAAAGACATTTATTGTTTGACAAAGTCTCAGCTTTTAAATTGTCAAATTTGCTTCAAACTAGCACCAAGCATATTGCGAAATCATTGGTGAAATCATTCAACGAAATTTCTTGTGCCACAGATCGGAATATGTATTCCAGAGAAAACACTGACAGAACAAACCCTACACGTTAGAGAGCACTTTGTGTTTCTCTCCAGATCTCTCCAGATTTCTTCTTCAGTGTTTCCCATATATTGACTTATTTGTGGTGGACCGCCACAATATCAAAACTGACCGCCACAAATAGATTTTCCAAAAGGCTTTGATTTTGTTGAATAACCATGAGCACTGCACGTTTAAAAAATCAAAATCCGGTGCTGGTGTTTTTATATCACTGTATTTCAGAAGGAATCCGACATACATCCGAAAAGGAAAATTTTCGATGTCATTTTCATTTTATCTTGCATGTAATGCCTGATAAAGCAGCCTTTGTCGTTACCAGGGAAACCTCTATTTCTCACACTCTAAAAGCGCCTCCTGCTGGCAGAGAATGAATTTGCATAATATATATGGGTGCGGGGGATTAACGCCACAAATAGAGTGTAAGGCTGTGGGAAACACTGTTCTTAAATCTGCCAGCTATATGGAGAGGGTCTTTGGGACCGTTAGAGTTGGGACACAACCCAGACGTCTGCACTGCAGAAACCCTGGCACCTACGTCTGCTACATAATTATATAACCCCCCACCAAAGCTCCCAGCATAACGGCAAACTCTGGATGCAATTAAAACCTCTGCACAGATTTAAACCTTCACACATCTGACATCAGCCAGCATTAAGTATTTATGTGACGCTCTTGGCATGCAAATGCATCTGTGCATCCAGATTAGTCATCTGCAAAACTGGCCAAAAGCAGGAAGCAACAGCAAGTCTAATTACAAACCTTGATGAAGTGTAATACTGCTGGACTCTAAAATATACACTACTTCTCACAGTAAGCGTGTTTAATCTCAAACATCAAACACAATAAGTAATATAATACAGTAAGTCACAACAGACCACGCATTACAGCGATTTTTACCATGATTAGGAACTGTTAAAGGGATAGTTCACCCAAAAATGAAAATTTGATATTTATCTGCTTACCCCCAGGGCATCCAAGATGTAGGTGACTTTGTTTCTTCAGTAGAATACAAACGAAGATTTTTAACCCAAACCGTTGCAGTCTGTCAGTCAAAGACTCGCGGCTTTGAGAGAAAAAAAAAAAAAACATACACAGACAAAACCAAATTAAACCCTGGGGCTTGTGACGATACACTGATGTCTAAAGACACGAAACGATCGGTCTGTGCAAGAAACTGAACAGTATTTATAACGTTTTTTTTCCTGTGCGCGTTCACAACAGCCAGCACGTGACGCGTCGTCTTCTTGCTTTATAAGTGCATTACCGCCACTTATTTCTCAAATGGACCATTGACACTCTATCTACAATCTCAATTAGGAGTGTCAATGGTCCATTTGAGAGATAGGTGGCGGTAATGCACTTATAAGTCTGCGATCCGCCATAAAGCAAGACGACATGTCACGTGCCGGCTGTTGTGAACGAGCACAGGACAGTTGGACAGTGCGATGGATCAGAGGTAAAAAACGTTATAAATACTGTTCAGTTTCTTGCACAGACCGACCGTTTCGTGTCTTTAGACATCAATGTATCGTCACGAGCCGCAGGGTTTAATTTGGTTTTGTCTGTGTATGTTTTTTTTTCTCTCAAAGCCGCGAATCCCATTGACTGCCATTATATGACCGACAGACTGCAATGGTTTGAGTTAAAAATCTTCGTTTGTGTTCTACTGAAGAAACAAAGTCACCTACATCTTGGATGCCCTTGGGGTAAGCAGATAAACATCAAATTTTCATTTTTGAGTGAACTATGCCTTTAAGCATAAGACAAAGCAGAGTGCCACAAAAACCCTTAACCATGGTAGAAATGTAAATCAACTGCAGTTTTTTATAAAACAAAAGACAACAGAAACATGCTAAAAGATAAAACAAGTTGCGTTAATTTGACATGTCATGAATTAAGACAAAAAAAGGCCCATTTCAGTGACCCATACCAATTTAGCCACTATTTTACAATGTAAATGTTAAAAACGCTGATAGTTTAATCAATCAATCCATGACCCTATTACAGAATTCAATCACTGCACAGATGCAAGCATAATGTTTTTACATTAGCTTTAAAAGTGCTTAATGTAATAGGATTTCAGAGTCTGAACTATCCATTTATAGTGAAGAAATGAGCAAATGTTAGTTTCAGAGAGGGAGTATGAGACAGAAAGACACTTATGATGGCTCATGACAGAGCTAGAGGGGACGCATCACTCAAATTTCAATAACGCTCCATGTCTAAGCAGTGGTGCCTTGCAGCAATTAGTCAGGGATGTGAAACGAGGGTCTGTGTTCATGTGAGTGATGATCAGTCTTGTGTACTTGAGTCACATATCAGAGGAATAGAGGAATGCTCAGTATTGTAGCAGACAGAGCTGAAAATGAGCACATTTACGGCCCTATGATTTCCGTGAAATGGAAAATGAGGACACAGTCATGGAATCCAGTCAAAAAAATGGAATTTGAAGTATAACAGGGTATGTCACGGAATTTGCAGGGTCAAAAGTAAGGTTAATCAGATTATGTATGTGAATATTAAAGTGCAAAAAGACTGTTATTTGAATATGAAGCCGGCATGTTCTGCATGTCTCTGTGTGAATGCACGTCACAGTTTCATTTTATTAAAAAAAACATTACAAAAGGTTGGTCTGCACTCATTAAGTCTTTTATTAGTATCATTATTTTATTTAAAAAAAAAACATTTAATACACACAGAAACTCAAAAGTCTTCACAACAACTCAAAATTAATGTTCTTGAAGAATTTGTGGCAGAAATATATTAATATTGTACAGTAGAATGCATTCCCTATTTTCTTCCATGTTTTAATTTTAACAGTAGACCTCGATTATGCAGCACTGTTTACCTAGAAATAACAGGAATTACTACATTTTCATTTAATTGCATTTTAATAGAATAATTACATTGTTAATGTTGTATGCCTTCATCAAAAAAAAAGTATAAAAATGTATTAAATCATGAAATTTCTGATAAATTAAAACATTTGTAAAAATGTAAAGAAATTATTCAGTTCATAAAGTTAAATGAACTAAAATGATTATACATGATTTTTGATTCTTAAAATTTAGCTAATTAAACTATTTTAAATTTTAATAAACCAGATTTCATTGGACCCTAAAATGTATTTTTTGTTAAACTTGTAATAAATTGATGATAAATTGTATAAATGTCATACTCTCAATAAATTATGCATGCTTTTTAATTACTAAAATTTAATTTAACTATTAAAATGGAATTTATAAGGAATATTAAGAAATATTAAAACTGATAGAAGCTTGATGAATTATCAATGGCCCGATCGATGATAAAAATGCATCAACACAGAACTCATTAAACTTAAAAACAACAAAACAAAAAAGTACATACAGTATTTGGGGAAAAAGAAAAAAATGAATTCGTGGCACCGCAATAACAGAAGAGCTGTTTTGTGTATAACGGCATCCCTCATTCAGCACACGCAGGGAAGTTTAGTCTCTTATCTTTCAGTGGTCTGTGAGTCACGGCTCAAACTCGCCTGCTTTCCTTCAACCCTGAGCTGAAAGCTACATCCTTCCCCTCATCCTGTCACAGACTGCTCTTCCTCTCACACTTACGCTACACAACGAGAAAGCGTGACTATCAGAGTATTCTTTAAATATCTTTTTCTCCTAAACATACACACAAAAACAAACACACACTTCCCTGTGATAGCAGTCTATTCAGAGTTAATTATCGTGGCTGGTATTTAACACACAGGGCCTTGACGTGCCCTTCCAAAGCCATGCCTCACTTCCTGCTCAACCACGGCATTACAATGACTGGGCATTGGAATTGTTCTTGTCATAATATTTAACAATAATATTTAAAACAGAAATTGTTATCTATCATTATATGACTTTATTCGACTTTATATGGTGCAAATATCGGGCAATATATCGGTTTGATATATAACTTTTGAGTTTTGCAATTTAGAATTTTGAGATGTCTTTCAAGCATTTTTTTTAGCTCAGTTTAAAAGCTTTGATGTCTTCTAATCAGTGCAGAAAAGGTGAGGAAAAAAGATTCAATGTTGGCCTAGTAATCAGGTTTTCTAGCCTTGAGGGATTTAGTCTTTTTACACCTTTATAGTTTCCTACAGGTGTGTGTGTGTGTGTGTGTGCACATTTGATGAGTTACGTCAAGATTCAGTCTGAAGGTAATAATATACAGAGACAGTTTTTGTATTTGTAAGTTTTGCATGACTGATTATCATTTCCTGAGGCTAAATTCACTCATGTAAGATGATTTGTGATTATCAGTTTATGTGTCAAGCCTAGTCTGCACAAAGTAAAGCTTTTAAAAAGAGTTAACAAAACGCTTTACAGGACATACACAAATGCATTCACAGAAAAGAAAAACACAAATGTGCATATAATAGAAATCAAGATTAAGAAAAAATCTTGAAGAAAGGAAAGAAAGGCCCTTCGTAAAAAAAAATTGTTTTTGAGATACTTTAAGTGAATAAAAAGTAAATTGCTGAAATAGAGCACTTATTAAAAAAAAATAATGATAATTTTTTACTTTATCAATAATTTCACCTTGCTTAAAACTGCCACTATGATTATCACAGCTAGTCTTGACTTGATTTCAGGATTAACATTTTCATATTGTAATATGGAATGTATTCATGAAATGTAAATATTGCAAAAATATATTTACTTGAAGAGTAAACAGTTTGAGTTTGCTTTATAACACTAAGCACATTGAACCTAATACTGTTGCATGTATTACTAAGCATGCCTTTTGGAGAAGTATTTGGGCAGAAGGTTGGGTAGGCATACCCATAATCCCTCTGCACTTGAATAAATTAATATTGTGTGTTTGGTCAAAACATGGGGAGTTATGAGGATGTGTACATTTAATTGTCTTTTATAAGGCGGCAAGATAAAACAACCACTTTGGGTTTTGATGGTGTCTTAAAGATTTGTAAGTCACCATTACTGTGATTAGTGTTCAGCTACCATGCACTCAACAACCAACTGCTAAACAACTTCGAGTTAAGTGAACTTTATTCAGCTGTGAAATAATATTTCTTAAAGTTAGATTAGTCATTTTTCAAAAATCAGATTAACTTACAGAAAATAGTTGGCACAGCTACAACTGACATTGAATAAATTAAAAATGATTTGCAGCTAGTTGCTTAATTTAAGTGAAATTCATCCTTTTTATTTATTTATTTACTTATTACAGTGTAGTTGTTTAGTTCTTGAGTTATTTGAAATAATGCTTATTAGGAACAGTGTCACTGACCTTAATAAGCCCACTAAGCTAAAAACCCATTGAGCCTCATAATAAAAAGCCACTATTATAGACAACCTTTATGGAAAATAATTTTATGGTATTTTTTTGTACTTTATGTAGCATCACCACATTATAATTGCATGGCAAAGAGGATCATGACCTTCCAGGCCAACATTTCTTTTGGTGCTGCGTGAAAAAGAAAAATCATGCCGGTTTGGAACAACATGAGGGCTGCATGAGTAAATAAACAACATTTTAGGCCAATTTATTTCGCTAAAGCACCTAAGATACTTGCCCAAATACTTATAACAGGCTCAGTATCTCAAGACTACAACAGCACATACCACGGATACTGATGTGTTCATGTCATTGTAACAGCTATGAAATTGTGTAAACAAAATAAAAAGAGGCCAGAGTCTTCAGCCCCTCATTCAGGCATACTTCATCCTGAGAGCTTGAATGCTTTGTTGATGATTTACAGAAGGATTATTTCAAAACAGGTGCACAGAGGATCCAAGAAATGCGTAATAAATGGTTTGCTGGGTTTGTTTTTAAGCTTTGGGTGGAAACTTATGTCAAATTCCCATCAAGGTCTTTGCGTTGAAAGGCTGCAGGTTTACCATTCTTCCTGACATGTAAAGAGCCTAAAATTAGCACAGCTGATGACCGAGCCGGGATGTGGGTGGCCACAAACAGCTGCTGTCACCACATGAGAATCAGAGTCATACAAGCTCAATGACAATTTACAGAGACTCTCAAATGTCAACTGATGTTGATCATATTTAGCTAGTCAATATGACAGAGGTGATGGACTATATACTAGAGGTCTTCACGGAGGATCTGAGACCCGAGGACCCGACCCGGGACCAGTACAGGTTCGGGTCTATATTTTAAATGGTCAGACGGGTCCGGGTCGGGTCCCGGGTCTGTTTAACATTGTGTGTAATAGCCTACCTGAGTCGAACGGAGCACACCGCACCCGCCAGTGATCAGTGTCAGTCAGCATGCGTGTGTTTAGTAACTTGCAGTTTATAAAATTAGGATGAGAAAAAAAAAAAAGCTGAAACAAAACTGAAGAGACGTATATATATATATATATTTTTTTTTTTTTTTTTTTTCCCTTTCTCGCAACTTGTTATTGACTTAATAGAAGTTTGCTGTGCAATATGTGCTGATCGGGTGCAGTCGGGTCTGTGTCTTCCCGGCCGGGTTCAGGTCCCACTTTCGAATAAAATACGGGTCCGGGTCGGTTCGGTGCAGCACATTTACGGGTCTCTTCGGGTCTGAATTTTTGGACCCGTGAAGACACCTACTATATACTGTAGCATTGTGCTAACATTTTTGGTATCCAAACTTGGGGTGGTGTTCACTCATCCAAGATAAAGAAAATGAAAATCTAGGTTAAAATGCATACAGAGTTGTAAGAATTTTTCCTGTATATATTTGCACAGTAACTTTAATCATTTTAAAGTTTTTTTGTTTTTTTTCCCCTTCTCATTATGAAACTGGATGACTTGAATTTTTCACTTTGTCACCCAGACATAAAACATGTATAAATTGATTTTTAAATGTATTTTTGAACAATTACTGATCTGGAAAATGTTACTTAGCACATATTTAAAATGTATAACATTTTCCCATGGGTCAATACAGTATGCAAGTACGTGTGGCATTCTATTTCCTAATTCCAGCTGCACCAAAGCATCTCAAGAGTGTCATGTGAGGAAAACGGCTACCAAAAAAAAAAAAATACGAACACGCACAGATACACACAATCCAATAGTCTCTTATTTAAAACTGAACTTTTGACTTTTGTTATATAAGAGTATTGTGTTTCTTAAGTGGGTGAGAGGCAGGATTTCATGCGTATGGAGTCATTATTCTCAAAGGCCGAACTTTCAAAGAGTGATCCTCCCAAAATTAAAATTTTGTCTTGATGCAAAATGGCTTTTTTTGACCAAAAACAACAAAGTAAACATGACGAAATGTGAATAATAAACAATGAAGGGGTCAGGTTAAAGTTAAGCCTCCTTTTTTTGGACACAAAATTCCCTGTGCATTCCGCAGCAAACAATGGCGTACTGTTTTCTCAAGGCGATGTAACAGGAGCGAGCTGTGCTCTTCAGCTTCAGAGGCCACAGGAAAACTCACTGAGGGAGCCGTCTCTCTCCTCTTCATGAGGTTTCTTGGAAAGGTTTCCTCAGTGATGAGGAAATCACATTATTCCAGCTGAATGTTGTTAAAAACTGGAAATGTGTCCATTAGGACCTAAAAATGCTATATTAACTGACCTTAGACCAAATCATCACACTACAAACAGAAAGTAACTTTAGTGACCGCAGAAAAGAGAGTCAGGAAAGACCAAGCTGCCCATTTTCTGTTGCTGTTGTTGACTAGGCTATACACTACTATAGTGGCCTTAAGCAGTATTTCACTTCACGAACATCACAGAAGTAGCTATCTTCCATTTAGTAAAATTTTTAAATCAGACAACACTATTTCACTGGCTCATACAGGCACAAAATCAATACTAATGTTTTTTGCAAACTGTAATAGAACAGCCAGCAGTGTGACTGATAAAGCTCTGGCTTCTAATGATCCATTAATCAGAAATTAGGGGTGCCGCCTTTTCAGACAGGAAGACTGAGGCTATTAGGAAAGTGTTCTCTGCTAATGCATCAATAAGTCCATCTGCTATTGACAGCTGAACAGCATGACCCCAAACCACTGTTTAGACTGCACACTACTCTAGCTCTGCCATTCCGTCTCTCCTAAACCGACACTAATGGTTTAGGGTGCTAAATGTTACATCTGACATTATAAATGACAAGCAAAATAGTTATCAAATTAGATCTGAAGAAAATGTAGATGTTCCTAGTCCATGCAAAAGCCATTGGCATGATACTGGAGCGTTGGTGTAGCAGTAGGGATGCACAACATATCCATACCATAAAGGTTACTGGACAATACTTGGATTTAATGGATTGGTATTGATCGATATTGGATATTTAATGTGCATGCTCATTTCCCCTATTTTCACATTTGTAAAAATGTGTTGTAATGGCTAATTTCATTATCGATTTTTAATGTTTTATTTTTAATTGCATTCAAAATAGCAAAATATCAGTAATTTAATACTTAGCATCCATAACATGAAAATATTATAGTGCTTTATAATTAAGCAACTATAATTATATATTACAAATGTTATTAATAAATATACTGGTGCATGCCAAGATGGTTGCTATTATAGCAAAATTGTAGTAAAATATTGTTTTAAATACAAAATAGAAATGTACAATATATTTGCACAATATTGGTTGTTGACCAATATCTGCATTATTTATTTTAATTGTATTTATTTATTAAATGTTTTATTTATTTTTTGAATTGGCCAAAATTGATTGTTTAGTGGCTGATTTAATGCCCATTTTAAGACTTAAATCATAATCTAAAAATGTAATATAGATTCATAATATTGGCCATGTAACTGTTATAGGACAAAACAAGAGAAGAATTGGTGCATAATTTCTGCCAAAATTGCTAGGTGGTTTCTAGGATGCTCTGGGTGATTGTTACAGTAGGTGCCTGCTTACCGGCCAAAGTCAAACAAGCCCACCTCTAGATATCAGCAGATCAACTTTACAAATGACTATGTGATATCCTTTAGACAACACACTTTATGCCAGTTCCTGGCTCATGTTCAGAATAATGCTGAGCTGAATTGGAGCTGGGGGAATATCAGGATGAGTACAGGTCATTGCTTAGTGCACAGTTACGGTGGGAGGAAGTAAAAGAGGAGGACAGGGGTGACTGCTTATCTGGTAGCTGTTTCCAAAGCTGTGAAGTGCAGTGGTCCAGATAAATCATTGATCCAGCACTCAGAGGCAGTTAACCAGCCCATAAGCACTGACTCACTCACACTGTGCTTATTCCATTCCTTCAGTCACCCACCAGCCCAAACGGCCTGCGAGAAACAAGAGCACATTGTCCTGCGGAGTGACCCCATCTGACCGACACTATTCTTCCTCCTGCTGTGCATCTGATAGCACAAAATGATGCAGATTTGGATAATGTTGCAAGGGGACTGGATCCAAGAGCGGCTATCCGTTAACACTGAGCTTTTGTCGCACAGAGGAACTACAGCATTGTGTGTATTGTGTGGAATTTAAACTTTTTCAAAAGAGCAGCTGAAAATAGACCGCCACCCTTACAAAAACAAAACAAAAATAATATAATATAATATAATATAATATAATATAATATAATATAATATAATATAATATAATATAATATAATATAATATAATATAATATAATATAATATAATATAATATAATATAATATAATATAATATAGGTATGCACTGATATTGAAATTTTGGTCAAAATCGGTCAATTTCCTTTTTTTTTTGTTACATCTACAAAAAAATAAATAAATTAAAAAAGTGAAATATAGTATAATACAGTCACAGTGTACTTTGCACGCTGGGCAGACACAGCTGTGCATGAAAGAGTGCAATAAGTATAACCTGGCCTTTACAAATTTTTGCAATTTCTAAGCTACATAATAAATGATAGGTTTAGAATCATTCACATGGGGAAATGTGACCTTGCCCCTGGTACACAGCTGCAGTGCGTCAGATGGCATCAACTGTATTGATTATGAAGCTGGCAGAGGGTTGGATGAGACTAAACGATCGGTGACCGCATACATGTGTGAGCACTGAACCTGAGCACTAACTGTTCCAAGAATAAAACCAGGGCTCCATATTAATTCACCATTAGACCACCATAGATAGTTCAACCAAAAAAAAAATCATTAAAGTCATTAATGTCACTAATTACTCAACCTCATGTCGTTCCAAACCAGTAAGACCTTCGCTCATCTTCAGAACAAAAATTAAGATATTTTTTTATGAAATCTGAGAGCTTTCTGACCCTGCATAGACAACAACAACAACAACTGCCCGTGCAAGGACATCTGTAAAGTGATGTCCATGTGTCATCAGTGGCTTAATCGTAATTTTTTGAAGCTACCAAAATAATGAATTTCCATTAAACAAAACAAAAGAATTTTTTCTCTTCCGTGTCAGTCTCTGCTGTGCGTTCATGAGAGTACCACAAAAATATCTTAATTTGTGTTCCAAAGATGAACGAAGGTCTTAAGGGTTTGGAACAACATGAGGGTGAGTAATTAATGTAACTACCAAAAGACAGGCATAAAATCCCACTGAAAAAGCATTTCTCAAAAGTAAAACAGCTTGTACAAAACCTGCAAACTAGTAAGCAACAACATTTGACTTAAAAAAAGTAATGTTTTACCAATGCTCTCTGCTGCCAATGTTCTGCTGCTAATAGAACTTGACACTTCTTTTTTACGTTAACTCAAATCTAAACCTACAGCTCATATTCACATTGGGATTTAGATCTCCTTTTGGTCCAATTTACAGTACATTCACAATACATTTAGCTGCCACTTTTAATCAAAAGTGACTTAAAAAATGTGGCCAACAATATTCCTCAATGCCAAGTTATCTGTAGGCATGATAAAATGGTAGACATTTGACAATGGATAAAATTCTTGCTTTACCGTCTCTAACACAGCTACACTGAGATTTGCAATGTTGCTTAATCATGAAAATGTATCTTTTTCATGCATTTTTTAAGCCTTGCCAGTTGCAGCTTTTTGGTGATTTCGATTTTGCATTATTGCACTGAGTTGGTAAAAGTTACACAAAGTTATGTCAAAATGCCCAACTTGCAGAATATACTCAAACAGACACAGTCACGTGAACAGGTGAGAGAAAACTGGAACATGTGTCAACATATATTGGATCCAATGCAAGTATGGTTAAACTTCTGCTTACCATATTTGATCAGCTCTATGTATGTACAATGATTAATGTTTATATGTGAATAAAAGCCTACATTACATCCGTTAATCATGTTCATCATCTGTTCATCTGTTCTTCAGAAGACTTGGATTAAACTGCTTGATTCATATGATTACATATTAACTTTTTGAAGCATTTTGGTGGAATGGAGAAACAGATTGTGTCAAAAAAAAAAAAATACAACCCGAATTCCGGAAATGTTGGGACGTTTTTTAAATTTGAATAAAATGAAAACTATAGAATTTCAAATCACATGAGCCAATATTTTATTCACAATAGAACATAGATAACAAATGTTTAAACCGATAAATTTTACAATTTTATGCACAAAATGAGCTCATTTCAAATTTGATGCCTGGTTCATGTCTCAAAATAGTTGGGACGGGGACATGTTTACCATGGTGTAACATCTCCTCTTCTTTTCAAAACAGTTTGAAGACATCTGGGCATCAAGGTTACGAGTTTCTGGAGTTTTGGTGTTGGAACTTGGTCCCATTCTTGCCTGATATAGGTTTCCAGCTGCTGAAGAGTTCGTGGTCATCTTTGATGCATTTTTTGTTTAATGATGCGCCAAATGCTCTCTATAGGTGAAAGATCTGGACTGCAGGCAGGCCAATTCAGCACCCGGGACTCTTCTACTACGAAGCCATGCTGTAATAGCTGTAGTATGTGGTTTTGCATTGTCCTGCTGAAATACACAAGGCCTTCCCTGAAACACACGTCGTCTGGAGGAGAGTATATGTTGCTCTAAAACCTTTATATACCTTTCAGCATTCATAGTACCTTCCAAAACATGCAAGCTGCCCATACCGTATCCACTTATGCACCCCCATAGCTGGCTTTTGAACTGAACGCTGATAACACGCTGGAAGTTCTCCCTCCTCTTTTCCCCGGAGGACATGGCGTCCGTGATTTCCAACAAGAATGTCAAATTTGGACTGACCGTAGAACAATTTTCCACTTTGAAACAGTCCATTTTAAATGAGCCTTGGCCCACAAGACACGACGGCGCTTCTGGACCATGTTCACATATGGCTTCCTTTTTGCATGATAGAGCTTTAGTTGGCATCTGCAGATGGCACAGCGGATTGTGTTTACTGCCAGTGGTTTCTGGAAGTATTCCTGGACCTATTCAGTAATGTCAATGACAGAATCATGCCAATGAGTGATGCAGTATCGTCTGAGAGCCCGAAGACCAGGGGCATCCATCAAAGGTCTTCGGCCTTGTCCCTTACGCACAGAGACTTCTCCAGTTTCTCTGAAACTTTTGATGATGTTATACACTGTAAATGATGAGATTTGCAAAGCCTTTGCAATTTGACGTTGAGGAACGTTGTTTTTAAAGTATTCCACAATCTTTTTACACATTCTTTCACAGATTGGAGAGCCTCTGCCCATCTTTACTTCTGAGAGACTCTGCCTCTCTAAGACACCCCTTTTATAGCTAATCATGTTACAGACCTGATGTCAATTAACTTAATTAGTTGCTAGATGTTCTCCCAGCTGACTTTTTTCAAAATGTCTTGCTTTTTCAGCCCCTTGTTGCCCCCGTGCCAACTTTTTTGAGACCTGTGGCAGGCATCAAATTTTAAATGAGCTCATTAGTGGATAAGTGTAAAATTTCTCAGTTTAAACATTTGTTATGTTATCTGTGTCCTATTGTCAATAAAATATTGGCTCATGTGATTTGAAAGTCTTTTAGTTTTCATTTTATTCAAATTAAAAAAAAAAAAACATCCCAACATTTCCGGAATTCAAGTTGTAACCTAATTTGTTTCAAAGATGATTTATAGGTTCGTAAAAACATAAGGGTGAGTAAATGATTTTCATTTTTGCATAGTTCACTTCTGCAAAACACCCTGTAGGAATCCCTTGACCAATGAGAATTTCAAACAGGAGGCTCCAGCTGTACACTGTTAATGTCATAGTTCAGAGACGTTCTGTCATACCAGCAGACAGATGGGACCTGTGGAGTCCTCAGAGTGTCTCGGAGTTATGCATGCATGTGTTTTTGAGCAAGACTCTGGCACAGCACCAACGGAGTGGCATCTTGGAGCATGCGGTGCTGGTTTGGTGCCAGGGCAAGCCTAACCCCAGTGAACCCATTACACAGTGCACTTCTGTTTCTGGCTGCCATCTGGTTACATCACCCAGACTCTGACGCTGGTACAGCAGTAAGTACAGCAAACCAGTCATAGTGGTTAAGACTTAAACTTTTTAAAACCCAGCAAGTAATTGCTCATGTGAAAGCAGTTTAGGATTAAAAACATTAAAAGATATTCAAGAGTTTTGTTTGATAGTTAAACATACAATGTAGTTATGCCCAAATATAATGTTGAACAAAAGTCCGCTTTTCAAGTCAATCAGACAGACCTTGGAAAGCTGAAATGGCTATAGAGGTCATACCTTATGCCGTCAGTCAAGGATCTGGCTATGCAAAATTGTAGTGGGAGTAACAGGGCTCTCCACCACTACACTCCTTTTAGAAGCGAGTTGGTTCACTCCGGCCTTATGGTAACACATCTGGGCAGCTTGACTTTTCATTAACATAGCTATCTAGTTGAACAAGAAAAGGCCAAAACTTCCATAAAAATCTCCAAAGGTCAAGTTTGAACTTCAATATTTCAAATCACAAATAAGACTTGACAACAACTGTAACACATTTTATTTCTTTCAGGTTTGTCCAGCTCATGCAATCCTACTTTCAGGTCATTATCATCTGATTGTTCAGTCCACATATTATGTAAACTATACTCCACCCAACCCGGACTACATCAACATATAGACATTTGGGAATTGTCAGTGAGTGATCATGAGACACATGGATGAAGGAACTGGTTTAAAGAGAGCATATAGCTCAGAGACACATTTACTGTATGTGGGCAAGTGTAAAAGGAATGTTTAGAACCAACTCTGATCAAACAAATCAAAGTGACCAAGAGTGTTCTGGGTCACCTTAGTGACCCAGTTTTTGTGAAGTATTAAGTAAATTTGCCCCTTCATAATCAGGCTTATCTCTGTGTAAACAGATAACAACCCCTTCATCACACACACACACATTGGGTAAATAGTTACCCCACACCAGACCTTGTGATATTGATACAAAACAAACATCTAAACCTAAATAATTACAATAAAAATGCTGAATTAGTGTCCTAAAAGACAGAGTTCATTCAAAAATGAAACACACCCTATATAGGGTCACACGAAATCCCCCTTTCCCCCAAATTCTATTTTATATTTTTCCAAATTCCATTTTTTTGTTTTAATTTTTCCTAGACCTTGTTTTAATGGTTAAATTAAATTGCATTAATCAAAAACCATGTTAAATTAATTGAGATAATGAAACTTACAACTGTTACAGGAAATTATTAAAAGTTTATCAAATTACATTTTTAAATGCCCTATGAAATGCGTTTTATTTTTTTCTCAAATTCAGTTTTATTTTACCATATTCTGTTTTCAATTAATTATCCGGTTTCCATTTGAATGATTTCATTATTATTATTTTTTTTAAATAATCAAAAGCATTTCTAAATATAAAACATCTATTAGATTTTATTTTAAAAAATAATTTATTTCTTGAAATAATTCAAAAATAAAACGTTTTCAAAAATTCTGGTAAATATTCCTTTAAAAATATTTTTATTTATCTAATAATTATTATTAGTAGTAGTAGTAGTAGTAGTAGTAGTAGTAGTAGTAGTAGTAGTAGTAGTAGTAGTAGTATCATCATTACATTAATCTATTTCTGTTACAGTTTCTTCAAGTTAAACAGAGCTTTTATTTTGACAGGCTGCTTTGAAGACTTAAGTTTCTGTTTGTATATGACACCATGATAGTTTTTCCTCCGTGTTCTTCAAAATATTTTTTTATGTTCCACAGAAGTAAGAATGCCATACAGGTTTGAAACAACATGGTAATTGTCATGAGTAAATGATTTTTGAATGAATTATTTTTTTAAGTGAATTACCACCTAAAGAGCAAGTGATAAAATGGCAACACCAAATATATTAGTCAGATGTTTCTGTGCTAGTGAAGAGAAGCAACTGCGTGCCATTCCCACCCTGTGTAAGTGTGTGTGGGCGTGTTGGCAAATGAGCGCAGGGTGTGTAGTTAATACTGTGTCGGTGGGTGTAAATGTGAGTTTTAAAGCACAATGTTCCATTGCTCATCTATTAGTCAGCAACACATTAAGGAGGAATGAGCTCTTCCGTTGATGGTCGTGGTCTTTAAACTGCACACACCCTCAGCCCCGTTTAAACAACAGTCGTAGCTACGGCCTAAAGACGTTGACAGGCTGCGGACACGTGTGGGAGCAGGAAGAGGAAAGCCAGACCAGACTGCAGCAGAACTTGAAGAGGAGCTTCCCAAACAGATCCAGGAATGTAGTATATAGCCCCTAACGGACAGGAGATTAAAAATAAACCACAGATCTCCATAAACTGTCTACCTGACGCGTCTCAAACTGAGGGCAACTTACCAGGAGGAAAGGCTCCCAAAAAAAAATGGCCAAAAAGGAAAAAAAAAAAAAAAATGCTACTTCTAAAAGCAGTACAACATTTCACTGTAGAATGGGAGTCTTGTTTTCAAGGGAGCATTTTCAGTAGAGCAAGGAATCCCAGAATGCATCGTGACAAGCTCAGTGACGAATTCATCCAAGATGGTGGATGAGTTGACAGAAATAATTATAAATGTCTTTCATTCAACACCCAAGATGTTATAAAAACGTTCTAAATTAAATGTGTTTTGCTCAAAATGTGTGTTGTATTTTTTAATTATTATTATTTATTTATTTATTTATTTATTTATTGAGACTTTAGCTTAGCGACATGCTATTATCAGTCGTTTTTTCTGCATGATTCATGCGAGGAGTATATTCTATGAGTTGCTGCCTATACAGTGCCCTCCAAAAGTATTTGAACAGTAAAGACAAAATTGCTCTGTTGGCTGTGGAGTCAAGACATTTGCAAATATGATCAAAAGATGAATATGAGACAAAACTACAGAATGTCACATTTTATTATTAGCCGTTTCAACACATACATGTTTTACCAAATAGAAAGAACAGCACTTTTAGAGTTCATCCCACTCATTGATGTGAGCATAAGTATTGGGACAGTTGAACATAAGGCCGATATAAAAGATTAAAAGCTTCCCAATGAATCTGGTGGCATTTTCTTGAATATTGTAGGCAAGATGGTTTTGTACCCTTCCAAATTCATTCTGCTATGGTCATCATACAGTAAGTCATCAGTAAAGTTGAGAGGGCCTGTTCCAGAGGCAGCCATGCGTGCCCATGCCATGACACCACCTCCACCATTCTTTACAGATGAGGCTGTATGCTTGGGATCATTGCAGTTCTGTGTCAAAGTCTCCTGAGGACAGTAGATTGTCAGAGCATCACCCCAGCTTTCTGGAAGTTGTTGGTGATTTTACAGACACGTCTTTTAGGATTCATTTTCACTTTTAGCTCACATTTCAGCTTTTATGATTTGTCTGTCATCAACTACTGCTGTTTTTTCAGCTGATCAGGTCGTTGTTGGTTGCTGGTGGTTTCCAAACTCTTGATTTCTCCATGCCCTTTGTTTTTGCTATAGCTATAATTGACTTCCTCTTTTCTTTTAGCATCCAACATGCTTGCTTTTCTCTCAAAGTCAGCTCCCTCATCTTCATCCTGGTTTGTGTGTGTCATCATCGAATGCCAGATTCAGAATGCATAAGTAATGGATATAACTGATACAACACATTCCCTGCTTTTAATATCTGAAGAATTAATGCAACAGGACTCAGCTGATCACTTAGAAAGACCCAGGGCCTAAAATTAACACTCACCAAGCGCCAAATGCGAGTAAAAATCGGCGTTGGCAAGTAAATGTAACAGTGTCAGTCGCCAGTTAGCGGGTACAACTGTTCCAAAATATAACAATGCAATGTAGTGGGAACAACAGCCAGAAAAGGGATTCGCTGTTTCTGACATAAGCAAATAAAATAATTTTTTCCCAAGATGAGCTCATCATGATTGGTTAGCTGTCCCTAGCGAAAAGAACGAATCAAATAATAGGATACAAACGGGCTGATAAGGTCAGAGCAGTGTGATGGACAGCTTGTCCCTAGACACGGTTCTAATAACTTTTACCTGAGAAGTTACTGCTGCTTCATTTCGGAAGATAAACTTTTCCCTTCTTTATTCTTCATAACTCAAGAATGTGGCGACACATACCTGGGGTTACGCCGCCTAAACAGTGCAGTGAAGTAGGCTACGTTCGGCTGTACCATGGTCTGTAAACATACACGGAGCCGCAGTACACAGCGCACCAGTAGCGCTTCAACGGACGAGAAAACACACAATTATGTCAAAATACACGATTTTGGACAGTAAATGTAGTCTTAAATGAGTAATAAAGTCTTAAATGGCCGTAAAGAGAAAATAGGATACGTGTCAGATCCGCGTCATGTGCAACAGGTTTTAAAGAGATAGCACTGCTTTTAAAGTAAAACCTGCTGAAGTCTGTCATTGATGTAAATCAAGGAACAAAAGAGAAAGAGAAATCACTCGACTGCTCTAGTCGCTGATTAATAAAGATTTCTCTTTATATAGCTTATGCATATGCAATTTATAGTTTATGTGAAGATTGTTTTAAAAGCACTTAAACATTTCACATTAAATGTTAAAAATAATGGCATTCAATTATACTGTAATGTTGAATGGCTATAATTAATATGGAAAATTGAGAGAAAATGCATTTAATAGAGACACCAGTAGCAGTATTGGTATCAATACTTCATTAATAATAGGCTACTTGGTGAAAAGATGACATTAAAAACATTTAAAATATACTATCTTTATGTTGTTTCTACATTAATTTGGAGGTTCAATGTGAAATTATGACAATGTAAATAATGCGATTAATCAAGATTAATTACAAAAAATGTGTGATTTATTTATTTTAATCGATTGACAGAAAGCACTAATGTTAACCTTTTATAGATTTTAGATTTCAATTTAATTTAAAATTTTATAGGTCCCCCAGAAAGAGATCGGGACGGCCCCCACCCCCTTGGCCCCCTTTAAATTTTCAGTTCGATATGACCCTCAAATGAAGGTAATTGAATAGCCCTGCTCTAATCCGTTAACATGGGTGTGGAAAAAATATGCACCACATTCCACTGCAAACTGAGTATGTGTGAAACAGGCGTAACACGATGGCCTGCTCCGTTTGCCGAACAAGAATCTCAATGGTTTTTAGGGACAAAAAAAAAAAAAAAAATGAATCAATAAATCAGTTTGTTTTTTCTTGTAAGTAAAGTAAAGGACAAATTAAAAACATTGTAAATATGTTTAGTCATTGTAGTAGTAATGACTGCCTGTTTTTGTAAAAAAAGTTTCATGGCCGGTAAAAAAATCTTTTGGCAGGTAAATTTTATCACATCACCGGCCATTGGCAGGTGTGGCAAAAAGTTAGTTTTAGGCCCTGGAAAGACCTGTGAGGCAACTGTTCCAATACTTATGCTCACATCAGATAGAGGGATGAAACTCTAAAAGTGCTGAACTTCTTAGCTGGTAAAACATCAATGTGTTGAATCACCCAATAATAAAATGTTACATTCTGTAGTTTTGTCTCATATTCATCTTTTAATAATATTTGTAAATGTCTTGACTCCACAGCCAACAGAGCAATTTTGTCTTTACTGTTCCAATACTTTTGGAGGGCACTGTATATCATGTTAAATATCAACCCATTCTCAATAGAAAAAAATGTGCCTGTGGCGGCATTTCTGCAAACTGATATTACGATGCTTCTTGCATGTTTTGTGGCACTTTCAAAGTTAAATGTACGGTGGCCGAGAGAGCTCAGTGTGCGGCAACTTCAGAAAACGCATGCAAATAGAAAAAGCACCAGCAAATCAAGAAAACATCTTCATCAATTTGACAGCAAGTGGTGCAAATGCTCACAACACAAGCAAATAAAGAATTTTATTTGTAGCGCATTTCTTTCTTTGGTTGTGTTGTGAGCATTTGCAGCTCGTGTTGTAAAATTTACTAAGTTGTTTTCTTAATTTGCAGGTGTTTTTTCTATTTGCAGCGCGTTGAGCTCTCTCGGCCACCGTAGAAATGTCCAATGAGTGGTGTTCAATGTTGACTGAAACAGATGACCGTACATATGGCAGCATTATCAGTCTAGTAATTCTCCCATGATTTGACTAAATTAGCAAGATTTCTTCAGCGGTTCTTTATCAGATCCTCAAGATGGCTTAAAGTCTAAAGAAAATGCCTACTGTATCCCTATAAAGCCTTAAATATCTTAGAAATCCAAAGAAGCCGTGTTATCAGGCTTGACAGGGCAGGGCTGGATCACGTCCACAAACTTCTGTCCAACTCTACAGATCAGCACGATTTAGTTTGGAGCATTTCCCAACAAGAAATGTAACTATTCACTCTGAACAGCAGCACACTGCCCTCACAATTCAATCAAGTGAGCTATAGAAAGTTGTATTAAACCAATTATTAAAGAGTAAAAATCGAAAAATTATTTGACTGTTTTCCCCCATACAATAAAAGGTCAATGGGGTCCAAAACGACACTGGACATCAATGACCTTCATTGTACGGAGCTAGAAAAACAATGTAGAAGTTTGGAATGACATGAGGGTGAATTTCATTCATTTAAAACTTAATTTCTTCTGTTGAAATGTGTAGCCAACTACTTTTAAGCATGAATGAAATGTTGAAAAATCTAGATTTTAAACATTAATGCCATTCCAAACCCATGCTTATCTTCTTCTGTGGAACAAAAACACATTATTTTGTAGAATTTCACAGTCACTTTGTTCTATAAACATTAACGGCTTTGGTCATTTTAGGAGAACATTAAACACCATGAGAACAACAGAGTAAGAAAACAATGACATAATTTTTTTTTTATTTGGGTCTGCTATCTCTTTAAATGTACACAGTTGCCCACACATTGCATAAGTGTGGTCTAAAACTGTAAACAGTACAGCTTTAGGGCTGCATTGCAGTTCTGCGCTATTGCTTGCTAAGAAACAGGTGGTGACCAGAAACACAGCCCACATTAATCACATGGGGCCGGCTTGCTGCTGGGGGAGGGGGAAACCAACATACCGGTACTTTAGTAAAACATCCCACTTGGAACTCTGAGAAAGGAGGCCAATCTGATTAGCTGTGACGATGAGACAAACACAGGGATTCCCTCCAGTGTCCTGCTGAGCACTACAGGTATCTGTCGAGTCGAGTGCACTCTGAACTCTCAGTGACCAGCATGGAAACGTCTGACAACAACCGCCAATCCAAACAAAGCAATATGCAAATATTTTGCACAGTAAAATTATATTTATAAATGTGAAACATCTCTGCAGGTGACTTAAATGTAGGCTTCCTGCATGAAGAAATATAGACATTAATGAGGACAGACTACAGTAGAAATGAAAAGACTGTGTGATGAAAGACAACCAAGCAAGACACTGGAATGTCAGTATTTAATTAATGTTCCACTAATTTCAGTGTCTGTTTCATTCTTAGCAAAGGTTTGAACAATAATATCATACAAGCAAATGCCACTAAAACATGTCCAGATGACATCTCACTGTAGAATAAAAAAAAAAAGAGATCAATAAAATTTAGTAGTGATATAGTGTTGCATTTGTGACAGTATCACTCATTATAGAAACTGTGTAATATTACACAATATTCAATATTCTGATTTATGAGTATAAATAAGGAATAATATAAACACAAACAAAATCAATAAATACCTGTATATAGTACATAAGATATTGTTTCTAAAAGTAGTCTCGTATGCTCAACAAAGCTGTATTTATTCTGACAGTAAAAACAGTAATATTGTGAAGAATTATTACAAATTCTATTTTAATATATTTAAAACTTTGGCCATGGCAAAGCTGAATTCTCTGCAGCCAGTGGCACATAATTTTTAGAAATATTTCTGATGATTTGGTGCTCAAGACACATTTCTTACTATCAATTTTGAATATGGTTTTACTGGTTAATATTTATTATTGTGTTTTTTTTTTCTTTGATGAATGGAAATAAAAACAAATAATAATAATAAAAATAAATTTACTTGGGGAAAATGGAACATATTAATCTGACCAGGCAAAAACTGTAATGGTCCAACAACAGGCTTAATTTTATGAAATCAAAATTTTGAACATAGAACATAGTACACTAGTGTGCATGTTTTCTGTGTTCAGAACATCATGGTAAAATATGAAAAATATACAAGAAATGATTCATGGTTTGGGTGGAACAGTCTTGGGTCAGGATCTGCACTGCCATCCTATAATTGGTGACCACTTCATTAAACTGTTACACTTCAAAACAACCTACGTAAGAGTAAAATGCCCATGAAATGTAAGCCATAACTCACTACAAAAGTATCTGACCAACACAAAGACCATTACAGTTTCTTTGATGACCGTTGTGGACAGTTCAGAAGTCACAGCAGTTACACCGCAGGCAACATTCCTTAGTGACAAGAGCTTTATTCTTAGCAGGATTGTAACGCTGATCCTCTTACTGACAGTGTGCTTCATATGGTTAGAGGCCACAAATACACAGGAAGTGACATGACAAGTGTCACACAAGAGCTGGTTAAAGGTGACATGGATATCTAAACAGCATCTAAAACCATGTCCTAAGCAGACAACAACTAATTTTTCAGTCCGCAATTAAAGCAAAAATGCCATGTATGTAGTTACAAAACCAATAAAACCAGGTTGTTCACACTGCATTCCATTCAACTCAGAAATTCTGATTTTCCTATTTTTAAAAGCAGCAATATAACATTCATTTTTTTTTATATATATATATATATATATATATATATATATATATATATATATATATATATATATATATATATATATATATATATATATATATATATATATATATATATATATATATATATATTTGGATTACCATCATGAATAAATAAGCATGTGCTTTTTGGACTTTTGGAACTTTCTGGCATCTATTTACTTGTATTATACTGTATGGACAGAACTATCATTTTCTACAAAACAATATAAGGGTAAATGATGGGAGAATTTTCATTTATGGGGTAGCATTTCCCTTTGAAGTTTTACCTTAAGGTTTAAAGATTTAAGTCAATGCTACCGTTAAACTTTTTGGTTACCAACATTCTTCAAAATATCTTTTTTGTGTTCAACAAAAAGAAATTCAAACAGGTTTGCAACAACATAAGGGGGAGTAAATGATGACAGAATTTTCATTTTTGGGTGGTGTATCCCTTTAAGGAAGCTATTCCGTGTGGAGATGCTGAAGAATAATACAAGTGCAGCCTTCACAAACACTCATGTATTATGTGTGTATGAACAAGAAGAACATCTGTGTCTGACTAAAACGCTTTAGCATCACTAACACATCACTAGTGATATTACAAAAACCATACAAGTACAAACTTATGTTATTGCTAAATGCAGACATTTGTATCATAATTTTTTAATTTCGACATGTTTGAAAAAGCTGGAATGCGGATGTGACCTTCCTAAATTGCATGTGTGCAATGTACAAGTTCCTGTGGCTACAAAATAGCTTAAAATGAGACATTGTTCAATTAAATAGGACATGCTTTTAACGTGGAGATTTATGTTTTGTGTGCTACTCAGGAAGGGAGGGGAAAAAAAAAAAAGAAAAAAGAGAACTTTAAATCCCATACCAGCCTTCATCACCATTCACAATATCTTAACTACTGGTCATGCTCTCGTCACAACAAGACATGGTGTAAAAAGCTTGATTGATTTGTATAAATAGGGCACAGAAGAAAGCCATTCATTGGCATGGCCTGTGTGTTTACTATCTAACGTTCAACAATGCAATTCATGCACTGGTCTGAACATCTAGGTTAACTAAGTCAACAGTCAGGTCTTTTACAACAATAATAAACCATGCCAACAACGAATGAGCTTAATGATTTGCCATTTTCTTTGTCAGACCTAATAGCAATTCAGTTTACAAAGTTCAGTCTTTCCAATTCTTTCTTTCCTTGTATGCAATCACAAGTGCTTCATGACGTTTGAAAGAAAAAAAAGTTTTTCAAAACGAAATTGAGGCACATCCACACAGTGGACGAGATTTACTGCACTGAGAGAAACTGACAGTTTCTGGTGTTGGAGTGAAAGCACACCAAGACCAAAGGTCTGCGGAGAGGCATGCATAAACCCTGGGAATGCAAGCAGGATGGATCCTTTTCACAGACTGTGATGGTACATTTCCACAGTTATTTTATATATATATATATATATATATATATATATATATATATATATATATATGCATGCTGGGGAGTGATGGTAAATTTGACATTGCTCTCTCTTCTGACTACCTTAGATTTATTTGTTTATTTTTTTTTCGTTTTGCTATTTGAGCAAATGGGAATGTAAAACTCATACGTGTTGTAGTCTCTATTCACTACTTTAGAACTTTACTCAGCCACTTCTGAAGGACCATTGGTCAGTGAAGACCTCAACTGTCCAGATAATGTTAGCTTGCATACTAACTATGAAAACAGGTGAACCAAAATTCTACAAAATAAATGCTAACATGCAATAATGCTATCATTATATTATATTATATTATATTATAATATTATATTATATAGGTAAACTACAGAATACAGTAAATCTAGCAGAATGTTAATGTTAATGACTAAAAACAGCTAAATCTGATTGGCAGGCCAGAAGCAGCAGCAATGTGAACCAGACTTCATACTGATAGTCAGACGTCTGGCTCTGTAAGACTAGACAATTCATTGCCCAGCACTTCAGATAAGGATTTATCAGGACACCTGCACTGCGTTTACAACAGGATTCAGTGATTTCAGTGGAGAACTGATTAAAACCAATTTTAATTGATTTGACAGATAAAGTACAGAAGAGCTGGCTTAACCCTTTTACTCTTACCACTTAAGATCCTGAATAGCTGTGACCCTACATGACAAATCTAAGCCGTGTTTGTGAGAGGTGGCGTTGTACATTGATTACCATGCTCAAATCACATCTGTGGAGAAGATTCAGGCTAAAAGTTTTAGGTTAATTGAGGAAGTCTGTGTTAAATTTACTATTGTGACAACATAATTTATCATAAATATTTATACTTGACTGGACACATCTGAGGGCTACCAAGCGATATCTACATGATATAATAAATATTCAAAAATTATGCCTTATTTTGTGCTCAAAAACAGCTATACAAAGTACTTCAAACGGGGAACAAAAGATGTTGTATCTTTTCCCCCAAATATATAAATTTCAAATATAAAAAAAAAAAAAACAGCAGTCCGACAATATTTAAGTGAATCCTTTATGTAATAGAGCATTTAAAAAAAAAAAAAAAAATACACATTTAGAATATTTACTTATCCATAATTTGGGTTTATGATTTGTGGATTATGTTTTTTAAAAAAAAGAAGATTTTTATGTCAGTGCCATGGGTACTTGAGTTTATTTTACAGGGTTGCTACAGGATTTTTAAGCTCAAATTTAAGACTTTAAGACCTTTTTTAAGACCTGCACAAATCAAATTAATACCATGAGCAGGGTAGGGCAATGTCTATGGTAAAATGACTGTAAAAAGAATGATTTACAGTTCAGATAGGAGTTTTCACAAAAACAAAAAGTTCATAAAATGATACACTTCACATTTCAGCCTTTAAACCATTTATTAAGAAAATGGATGAGTCAAAAGTATTAATTATTATATTCATTTAAACAATTATCAGTAAATTATTATATTAATTAAATAACATACAAACATTTTACTGTTTAGATTTTCATAATGAATTATCCCCTTATAGATCCACCAGTTCACATTTACAGTTCTGCGTGTTTGCAGGGTAAAAACATGGGTCGATTTTTGCATTGGTCTGAACAAAAACAACCCAATGTTCCTGCAATACCGGAGGCTGCAGTTCTAGGACTGCATAGGACCCTAATTTTTTGGGACAGCACCATCTATTCCAACAGAGAAGACATGATTCAAACATAAAACAAACAGACGAAAACAAACAGCACATCAGATGTGAAGCACTGCAGCTAATTAACTGAAGTCTCACACAGACACAAGTCTTCTTTCCAAGAAAACTGAATTTTAAACCTTTTAAATAAATTAGGTTAAATATTTCAAGAGGGCTACCAACGGGTATGTTTAGGGTTAGGAGTTGGTTAGGACAATAATTAAGTGTATACAATTAAATAACTACATACTTCCTTAAAAATAATAATAATAATAATAATAAACAGAATTGAATAGCAAGTGCTATAAAATAGCATGAGCCACTAATAGTCAGTCATTTACCAATCGCTTTTATCCAAAGCGACTTATAAATGAGGACAATGGAAGCAATCAAAATCAACAGAAGAGCAACGATATGCAAGTGCTATAACAAGTCTCAGTTAGCCTAACGCAGTACACGTAACAAGAGATTTAAATAAAAAAAATTATATAATAAAAAGAAAACATAGAATAGAAAAAGAATAGAGCAAGCTAGTGTTAGTTTTATTTTTTATTTTTTTAGAAAACAAGCAGTAAATGAATAGAGTGCAAGTCTAAAAGGGACAAGTTTTTTTTTTTTTAAAGAATAGAATTAGAATAGAGAGAGGTGTGACGTTCTTCATTCTCTCACGTTCTTTTTGGCTCATTAAAAATTAATCTTGCTGCAGCTTTCTGGACATAATAGATACATACAAAAGATCAATAAATAAAATAAAATAATTAAAAAACAAACAAAACAAAAAAAACTATAGGGTCCTAGAAATCCAATTCTGAAACTACAGTATTGCAGGAATACCCTACTCACAACAACAGCCTTATTGAACATGCACATTCATTCTCTGCCAGCAGGAGGCGCTTTCGAACTGTTTCTGCGCTAAGGCTGTACACAAAGTAGCGCAACACCAGACTTTATTTATAGCCTTTTGAAGTTTAACGGTCACATTAAGCTGTATTGCGATTCTGGTCTGTACCCAAATTTAAGACCTCTTGAAATCATAATTAAGACTTTCTTGTACAATTTAAGACTTTTTATGACCTTAAAGGGATAGTTCACCCAAAAATTTAAATTAGATAAAGATTTACTCACCTTCAGGTCATCCTAGGCGTGTCTGACATTCCTCTTTCAGATGAACACATTCGGAGTTATATTCAAAATTGTGCCGTCTATTCCAAGCTGTATAATTGCAGTGAATGGTGCCCCTGTTTCTGAATCTGAAAAAAAAAAGTACCCATCCATCGCAAAACTACTCCACACGGCTCCGGGGTGTTAATAAAGGACTTCTGAAGCGAAACAATGTGCTAGTTTAAGAAAAATTTAGATTCTTAAAACTTTGTTGGGAACGCGCCTGCTTGAGAGACCGGAAGCTGGACTAAACGGTTTATAAAGTTTTAAGAATCTAGATTTTTCTTATACTAACGCAAGTCCTTTATTAACACCCCGGAGCTGTGTGGAGTAGTTTTGCGATGGATGGATACTTTTTTTTTCGGATTCAGAAACAGGGGCACCATTCACTGCAATTAAATTAGATTGGAATAGACAGGACAATGTTGAATATAACTCCGAATGTATTCATCTGAAAGAGGAATGTCAGACACGCCTAGGATGACCTGAGGGTGAGTAAATCTTTGGCTAATTTTCCTTTTTGGGTGAACTATCCCTTTAAATTTGATAAAGTAAATTTAAGGCTTTTTAAGGACCCGTGGGAAGCCTGCTTTACAGTACTTGGGTTTGGATTTGTTAAAGAAAAGCATTGAGATTATTGGTAAATTGGTGACCAATTCGTATGAATTTCTACAATCTCATTCGTATGGTTTTCACACAATCCGTTTACGGCTCAATGATGATTAGGTTTAGAGGTGGACATTCAAAATCTCCAACTTGTAACATAGCAGTGTTTTCTCATAAGATCAGGTTGAAGTTTCCACTACGTAAATTTTGAATCTAATGCTTTCAGATTATTTCACATCAACATAATTTGACTGCATAGTTTGTCTCATCTTTTATTCACATACTGTACAACTTTATAAAGCTCAGCAACACTTTTTTTTTTTTAAACCATAAAAACAAAATGATCAAGATACTGTTTGCTTTAATACATACCAGAACATCTCTGCCAGGATAATGAACACTAACATACAGTAAATCCCCCAAACTCTGCCGCCCCACCCAGTGCTAGCAGTGATTCACAATAATCCCAGTAGCATTAAGACTAATGACAGTAGGTATTAAAGATTCATTACAGTCTGCTGAGGAGGAACGGCCATGTTGTGACCCGGGTTGACTCTCATATGGCTCTAGCTGGAATGTTTCTGTTGGACTGAAAAACACCAAGCCTCACTTAGGCCTGGAAACGAACCCAAGCAACCTGCCAAACTCCCAGAGACCCTTACCTCACACACCGTCACACAATCACACAAATGCCTTTAAACCCACTGACTCACTGAAGTAAACTACAGAGCTGAAGACTGTGCCAAGCTTTAGATATTTTGAAAATTGGACTGTAGAAAATGACATCAGAAAAATGTAACGACCAAAAAGTTAACTACTTTTAAACCAGAAGTCCAAATACCAAAAATAATTATGGAAACTTTTTCAAACTTGTACTATCAGGAAAAACTGAAACCTTTCAACACACAAGGTGCTTTCAAACATATTCTGTACAATTATTTAATTCTAAAAGAGGCCCATTGTGTGGCTACAATTGAAATGTCTGAATCACGAAACTGAAGTCTTTACTAACCATCTGATGCATTACAACGCAACACTTCTATGACTAAAGATACCAGCAGCGCACAAATCCCAAGCACTGAGTCAACAACTCTTTAAAAATGGCAGCAGAAGGTTTGTTGGATGAATAATCCTCACTACATATTAGCCAACTCATAACACAGACTCCCAACTATCAACGCTACTGCTCTGGCAGAAAGCCAGGGTGAGATGAGTCTTTGAAATTGATATTCTCACTCGAGCAGAAACGTTAAGCTTCAGAGAAGATTATACCCATAACAAAAGCCTGCTAAAGAAGAAGAAAGTGGCGTACAAATTAAAGCTCCTGCATTTGAACTGCCAGGCAACACTTCACTGCCAATCCGAAATACATAAACGCCTTTCTAAACTTCTGTTATAGGCCTTGAAGAACAGGCTGAAACGCATCAATGTGCCTGAAAGAAAAAAGTTTTAAAGTGATAGTTCATGCAAAAATGAAAATTGTCATTAATTACTGTCATTAATTACTCACCCTCATGTTGTTCCAAACCTGTAACACCTTCGTTCATCTTTGGAACACAAATTAAGATATTTTTGATGAAATCCGAGAGCTCTCTGACCCTGCATAGACAGCAACAGAACTACTACTTTCAAGGCCCAGAAAGGTAGTAGGACATCGTTAAAATAGTCCATGTGACAGTGGTTTAACCGTAATGATATGAAGCTACGAGAATACTTTTTGTGTGTAAAGAAAACAAAAATAACGACTTTATTTAATAATTTCTTCTCTTCTGTGTCAGAAGAGAAGTCATTATTTTTGTTCTGAAGAACAAAGGTCTCATGGGTTTGGAACGACATGAGGGTGAGTAAATAATGATAGAATTTTCATTTTTGGGTGAACTAACCCTTTAACATTTGTAAAAAGTAAGCTTCAAATCAGTGCACCGTTGATCATACATCCAGAAACATCATTCTTTTCTTAAGAAACACGTGAGTGGAGCTTGGCCGTGAAATCATCATTAAGTTAATGTTCTGGAGGTGCCAGATATGTCTTAGGTTCTCCACCTTCAGTGTAAGTCTATGGGAAGTGCAAGTCTGATATCTTAAGTAGACTAATACCGGACAAGCCACATGATTTTAGGTATCACTCACGTCGGACAAATTAGCAAACACCGCTAGTTAAAACATTAATACTACACATTTGTACACCAGCCTTAACTCCCCTGCACTTAAAGAGCTTCGGGCACAGAGTGTGTGTATAAACCGGCAGTGTTGTCATTAGAAAGAGTGACAGATGTGTCACCTCCATGTGAGTAAAGAGGAAGAGACGTCTGTGTGCTTGGCCACTCCATACGCTCTGCATTAATCGGTAATGAGCAGATCCACAATCTCACTCTGCAAACAATTAAGGCCCATCCTCTCCACTCAAGAGCCATTCAATTGTGCCAGATGGTTGGACATTAACCCATATGCTTAAACATTAGCCTTTTTGTAAGCATGCGGGACAGCAAGTCAAAAAGTCAGATTATCTCAAGTGTTTTAGATTGAAATAGACAAATAAAATTCCATTTCTACCAGTATGCACTGCACATTTTAGGCATCTCACTAATCTGACACAACCAGTTTAGTTCATAGCACTTTACTAACAAGCTTAATCTGCAAGTTAAAAAGGGTTTGGTGCTGTGCAGGAAAGCCTGCCTTCAGGAATTGCGCAATAAAATAAAGTTTTAATGAGAATGTGTCATTAATATTTTATGTAGAAACAATTTCATTCAAATCAATAAGGCACTCAAAGCTGTTCTGTTCTGTCAATATACTGTAGTCCCAGCTGAAACAGCAGTATATTGAGCATAAAACATATTTAGCCATGACTCAGACACAGTTAAAAAAATAAATAAATAAAAATACAATTCTGCCATGTTCAATGTTCAGACCGTTCTTTACCTTACGATAACTGGAGGCTGTCGAGCAGTAATAAAGTACCATAAAAGTGTTCCATACAACTTGTGCACTTTGCTGCAAATCTTCTGAATAAATTGGATAGCAAATAAGGTTTAAGAGCTTCTGCAGCTGGGATGATTTTAGGGGAAAAAAGTTCTGACACACAAAACTATATTAAGACGACTTTGAATATGGAACAAGAATATGGATCTAGAAATGTAGCTTTTTTCCCTCCTTTCTGGAGCTTGCTAGATCCAGTGATGTATAAACAAAGAACTTCAGACATTTTGCTAAAAATTTCCTTGAATGTGTTCCACAGTAGACAGAAGTTTATAATGATGACTGATAATGATGATTAATTTCATTTTTGGATTAAATATCCCTTCAGGCCAAAAAATTCAGTTGGCTCAATTAACTTTTAATAAACTTCAGTTGAACCAACATAAAATTTAGATCGTCTTACTTCAAAAATCTTTTACAGTGTTCCATTTTAAAAGAACAGCCCACAGTTGCAGAACTAAAATCTGATTGGATGAGACAAAATATACACTCTTAAAAATAAAGGTGCTTCATGATGCCATTGAAGAACCTTTTTGTCTAAATGGTTCCATAAAGAACCTTTAACATCTGTTTCACAAAAGTTTCTTTGTGGCGATAGAAGGTTCTTCAGATTATAAAAAGGTAAGAAAGAGATAGTTCTTCAGAGAACCTTTGACTGAATGGTTCTTTGTAGAACCAAAATGGTTCTTCTAATCTATGGCATCGCTGTGAAGAACCTTTTAAGCACCTTTATTTTTAAGTGTACACACTGAGCATTAGCGGAACATTAATAGTGACTACATTAGTGAAGCTATATATCCAACTACATTACTTGGCAAAAGATGTTTATGTATTGAGTGATTATTATTATTATTAATAATGAATGTACTTATTTATTGCACATTATGTCTTATATAAAATGCCGACAACAACATGCCAAAGCAATAGGCCACAAGAGACAGTTGCTTTGATTTTATCTTGGCCTCTTATGGTTCAAATACACTTTAATAAATGTGTGCAAACAAATTCTTCTGATTCCGACTTTTAACCTATCATTCTTCCAGTAACAAAAAACCCTACCAGTAAACTAGACACAGAAAAGCACTAACCACAGTAACTTTGATAATGTTATCAAAACAGCATCATGTGTGTCTTGGTGACAAAAGCCAAGTGGAATTCCTAGCATCACTGGAATCCACAAGAGCAGCTTTGAAACCAGTTCTTTCGGCTACATTATGACTGTAACATTGTATTGCATGACCTAGTGTTTGCCTTTCTAAACTATCATCACTCAAAGAGGTTATCTAGGTTACAGAAACACACAAAACTGGAAGCAAATCAAAGAATGTGACAATTGCACACAACACAATAACTTTGTTTGAAATACTCAACGGCATGCCTTTAATAAACCGAGGCCGAAGAGCGAATGGCTCTCAGACCTCAAAGGTAATGCCTCAGGATTCAAAAGGCTCACCAAGACAAATGACAAGTTGGCGTGACAAGTTTTTCTGTTCACACTGAAACTGAAAATGCTGCATGAAGCGACACAAAACACAAGACAACCATATACGCATGATGTGTTTAATATACAGATACCAAGAGTGACACGACAGGAATGGTAACCAAGCGACCGTCAGAATGTCTAGACACATAGAAGTGGGTTTACGACAGAACACAATGTTTCCTAAAGATCAGATCTAAGCTCAAACCTATGACTTGCTTCCAAATGGTATTAACCTTGTGTTCAGGTCAATCTGACCCACTCTAAATTTTCAATCTGCTTCAAATAGTGGTTAAATGTTTTTTTATTTTTTGAACACATAGATGTGCTTTGGAAGGCTGTACAAATTTTTATATTGCGTTTGTGTTGGGGTCAAATTAACCACACATTAGTTTCCAAGCCAAAAATCAACACTTTGAAAACCAGCAAAAAGTAGGGTAAAAAAAAAAAAAAAAAACTTCAAAGCAGATTGTTGAACACTTAAAATTGAATACATGAGAACCTACACAATTTAAGTTTCAAAGTTCAGTTAAAATTTAAGAATCCAAGGAAATTCACTGTTTATTTTTTTTTTTTGTCTAATTGAGTTTTACCATCAAAAAATGACAAATGTTGTTTTTGTTTTTTAGTTTAATGGACCTCAATTGCCAGACTGTTGCAGCACAGATAAGGAACTTATTTTACACTCGTGGAGTCTGAAAACCAGACATAACAAAAATGCAGAGAAAAAACAACAAACACTTCTTAGACTAAGTACAAATAATGTTAGGTACTATTTGCACCTCAGTGTGCAAATAACGACTAGAAATAGTCATGACAAAAACTTTTTTATTTTGTGTCTTTGCAGCTAATTTTGAACAAAAATATGTTGTGGGTCAAACACAATAAAAATAGATGTGGATTTTTAAATTTCTCATATATTTTATTTTTTGGTCTCTGAAAAGTTCCAATAAAGTTTTTTTTTTTTAAATAGTGTTGATTTTTGGCAAATTGCATGGAAACAAATGTGGGACAATTTGACCTGCAACAAAAGTTGTACCCAGTTTTTGATTAATAATACCTAATAAACTTTTAATAAACTCTGAAAGGACTTTCAGACAATTCATAGATCTATAAAAACCATTGCCAACAACCTTGTGAAATATGAAATTTATATAAACAGCTCTTACCTCCAGCACTGGTCCGGCACCCAGAATGATCTGCTCAACTCCACTAGCAAAGCCTTTCTGACTTAGAGCCGTGAGATGGTGGATCAGGAAGTTGGTGCTTTGAGTCTTGCCTGATCCACTCTCCCCAGAAATAACAATGCATTGATTCTGCTTGCTCTGCAGCATAGCATGATAGGCCACGTCCGCCACCGCATAGATGTGCGGCTCCAGCTTGCCCAGCTGGTGATTATCGTACATCTTGACATATTTGGGGTTATAGATAGGAAGGAACTTGAAGGGGTTGATGACTATGAGGATGCTGCCCACATAGGTGTAGATCTTCTCCTGCTTGAAGCGACTGCGCAGGTTGTCCAGCAGAGTCTTCTCGTTGAGATCCGGCAGGTTACAAAGGTCATCGAAGTCCTTCGGCAAGGGCTGCGGCAGGAAGCCCCGCTCCACCATGCGCCGCCGCTCTTCTGTGACCTGCAGCCACATTTGCAAGTTGCCGTAGTGGATGGAGCCGTCGAGGTTCTTCTCTCGCAGTAGGAAGCGGTAGTCCTCGCTGCTGAAGCGGTTCTCCAAGGCCATCCGAGGCCACAGCATCATGCGCTGGACGGGAGAGTCCGTAGGGTTGAGGATCCATTCTTCCCCACCGAACTCCTTCACTTCTGCCAGGACATAGCATTTTGTCCGATCTAGCTGCAACCGATCAATGACCTGCTCGATGACCTCCGCGGCCGAAGTGATCTTACGGGCGGTGACGGGGCAGTAGATGGTGCCCTCAGCGATGACCCCTGGGTAGATGCGCAGGGTGAACTCAGAGTCCTCAAAGCGTCGTCTCCCGCCAACATCATGAACACTCATATTGGAGCAGCAGTTTCCATCAGCACTCACTATACATCCTTCAAACGGGCCGGTACTGCTTCAAGACATTACAACTGCCAGAGAAATAAAAAGAGACAATGAGAATAAGAACATAAATTATATTAGTACTCAACTGGGTTTTTCAGTGGTTGATAATATCTATTAATTATGAGAGCCAACACACTATTTTGAAAAGTTGTTGAACAATAATTTCACACAATATTTAGTGAATGTGAAAATTAAAATGTGAAAGCATTAAATGTCCGTTATCCACTGACAAAGCGTTCACTAAACTTTAGAACTAACCCTGCTCGTGTTAATCAAGTAGGCAAAGTTATCAGCTGATCTCAAAATATTGCCCAATTAATTTGTCTGTGCTGCATAGCCCAAAAACATTGCAAGCCTAATAACAGGGGTTGGACAATGAAACTGAAACACTCAAATATAGTGTTGGATTAGGGCTGGGTGATAGGACCTAAAATCAAAACCTCGATTATGACTGTCGAACGATTATTTGATTTATTTATTTTTAAATTCTTTTAAATCACACCTCTCACGTGCAAGACTCCAGTCATACCTTGTGTGTAGTCGGCACTACAAGCATCTTTAAAAGTATCTGTTTAAGGGAAAGTCGGTTAGAGGTTCTGAATTTCGGTTTCAATTTCTTTTCAATTAAACGTCCAGCCCTGTGTTGGAGGTTTCGTGACCATATGCATGGTCCATATGCATAAATCTTCACTGATTTACACTCCATCAGGAAGGTCAGTGTGCGAAGGTTGAATTAGCAGAGCAATAGCACAGCTACTGTAATCCACACAACCTAATGGGAGACATATCAGAGTTCAAAGGAGGACAAATTGTTGGTGCGTGTCTCGCCAGTGCACCTGTGACCAGGACAGCAAGTCTTTGTCGAGAGCATTGGTATCCAGGTTAATGTCGGCATACCACCACGAATTACGAACCACATCCAAACACTAGTAACTGTCAACGCATGAGGAAGCTGTCTGAAAGGGATGTCCGGGTACTAACTCGGACTATATCCAAAAAACATAAAACCACAGTTGCCCAACTTACTGCAGAATTAAATGTGCATATAAAATCTATTGTTTCCACCAAAATTGTTTATTGGGAGCTCCACAGGGTCAATATTCATGGTTAGGCTGTTACAGCCAAACCTTTGGTCACTTGTGCCAATGGCAAATGTCAGTTTCAGCAGCGCAAATCTTGGCCTGTGGACAATGTGAAACATGCTTTGCTCTCTAATGAGTCCACCTTCACTGGCTGTGTGGAGAAACCCCAAAGAGGCTTACCCACCCAGACTGCTGCGTGCACTGTTTGGGCAGCAACATCAGATGGGCACGTCCCTGCCAAGAAATATCGAACCATTTTGGAAGACCATGTGCGCCCAATGGTTCAAACATTGTACCCTGAAGGTGGTGCCATGTATCAGGATGATAATACACAAATACACACAAGAAGACTGGAGACAGAGTGTTTTGACGAAGATGAAAGTGAAGGTGAACATCTCCCATGGCCTGCACAGTCACCAGACCTGAATATTATTTAATCACTTTGGGGTATTTAAGAGGAGCAAGGAAACGTTTTCCTCCACCAGCATCACGTAGTGACCTGGCAGCTGCTCTGCAAGAGGAATGGCTCAAAATCACTCGAGCCACTGTGCAGGACTTGCATCTGTCATTCCTAAGACAAATTGATGCTCGTTTGGCAGCAAAAGGCGGCAGTAATAAATTACTGTGGTCTAAAATAAGTTGTTTCAGTTTCATTGTCCAACCCCTGTAGACTGTACCAACAATATACAATGCTTTTGGGAAATGTAGAGGTATCTGTCACAAGCAAATATATCACTACTGCAATAATAAATTAGTGGACACAAGTAACAGGTTTCATTTGTAAGGATATATTATATATCTGTAACCTCACTGGTATCGCCCACTATTAGCATTAGTAAGACCAACGATCAATTTAACCAATATTCTTTTTTTTTTTTCTACGTAATCAGTTACCAGTTCTTTAAAAAATATATCAAATTATACGAATGAATGTGCGTTCAACAAGATGTAACAATGTTTCAGGGATATTTGAATTACAAATTTTCAAAACAGCAATGCATTCTGAAGAAAGAAACAAATTACAATACAACTTTGCATAAATAGTATGCATGCAGTCTTCTTTTAGATTTCTTTCATCATGCATCAAACACGCTATGAATTTGCAGACATTGCAAAACATACATTTCTGTCCGGACATCTAGATATTCTGTATTCATAGACATGTTCTCTTTTAGCAAGAGTACACCAAGTCAGTAATCCCACTCATAATTTCACAAAACTAACAAACCAAAAGATAAAGTTAAATGATTAGATACAGTTTTTAAGTGATTAAAACAGGCTGATTTAAGAGTTACTATCAAGAATGGGCAGATTTGTGTTTCAATACACACTGGGTCACTATCTGTTCTCAACAGAGCACAGAAAATCAGCCGGCTGCCAAAATCACCAGCTGCCGCCACCTCTAACAGACACACAATAACTTGATTCACAACCATCCACTTAATAATGCCCGAATAGTCTCCAAGGGTTACTATTCATAACAGAAGCACTGTGTACACTGATGCAAAATAAAAACATGGTAATTGCTTTGGTAAAGTACTATACAAACGGTACATAAATGTCAGTTTAACATAATACATCTGACTTCGCTATAAACGCCCAATAAACTAGTTAATTTACTGAAAGAACACCCACAGACCTATACGTGTTTGAAGCTAAACAAATCATGACTCTACCTTCAGTCTTCACACAATCTGATGTGTTATTTCAGCTGCGTGCACAGGCTATCTTTGAAACAACAACTCAAACACTAACAGCCTTCGGTGTTTCAATACAGGAGCCCGTTCAGGAGCAGGGCTTTATTTATTTGTACTTGTGAGGTCAATGTGGCTCCTGTCTGCTGGTGCCCGTCTCTCATCAGGAGCCAATGAGCCCCCCTCTTGTGCGGCTGAGACTGATATCTGGAGTCCAGCCAGCGCTCTCAGGTGCAGAGACAGGTCTCACTGAGGTCTCTGTTCAGTCCTCCATAGTAATGTTATTGATATAACAGACAGAATCTACACAGGGACATTTGCAGCACACTGAATTGTGTTGGATGAGCAATGGCTTGTAGTTAGACATCTTTTAAACATCAGGATTGTTTTAGGGCTTAACTGCAGTCCAAGACTTGTTCAAGTAGAATGTTTGGATACCATTAGTGGAAAAATAGCTGTTAAGGAAATGGATACCAGAGAGTGTTATGGCAAAACTAACAGATCCTATCATCCTGTAGCTGGTTTCCAATACACTGGCTATGTTTAGGAATACTAGCATAGCTTTTGTGTACTGTGCAGTACATACTGCATACCATTTTAACCGCATGTGAAAAGCATGCAAAATACAAACAATAATATTCTACAATGCTGTCACATAACCTCAACACATTACAGGTTTAATTTACCAAGAAGTCATCATCCAGCAAATAAATCCTATCACTTGACATTTCTAATCTAATTTTTTAAGCTGTTAAAAGCAATCGACATTTAGTTTTTGACTTTTTAAAACGGGTACAAATGAGGATACCAACATAAATGTTTCTTCATATTTAGAATCTAAAATTATATTGAGATATATTTAGTATTTATTGAGTTACGGGCATACAAACTTTGGGGAAAAAAAGCATATTTTTGTTACTCAGACATGCATGTATGCAATTGTTTTGATAGAGCGAAAAGGATCCATTTCTAGTTTCCACATTGTTTGTTCTTCAGACATTCCTCTTAAAAGAATAAGTATCAGCTGTGACCCACATTTGGTTTTTGACCACTGAAAATGTGTACAATTTAACAATTTTACAACTTAACTTACTCATGGGCCACATTGAGATCCTCATATCACATTGAGATACAGCCATTCAAACTTCAGAAAATAAGTGGGGGTTTTTTCATATTTTTGAATGGTCACTTGGCATATAATGGAATAAGGATGGCTAAAGCCAACTAATTTTAAGTCTTTTTTTGGAAGTTTCTGAAATGTGGTAGATTTGACAGTATTAAATATACATATTTAACACTAATAATTTATTGTAAATCTCAAAAGTAATATCTATCTTCTGCATATTATAATGTTGTGATAATTACTTTCACATTATTTAAATGCAGTGATTTTATTTTAATTTGTTTAGAAATTATATTTATTTGTTAGATAACATGACAATAATTATCAACTAAATGGTATTACAGAGAACTTCAACATTAGTGCACTGCACAAATGAAAGGTGCACTGCACTACGGCATTCAGAAAATATATACTGCATATTGTACATAGTGTGCATACTGTATTCTCATAATAGTGTTTGCAGTATGTCATCATAAATAGTGAATATTATATTATTAATTTAAATATAATTATATAAAAATACAGTAACAAATGTGTAAATTTGTTAACAAAAATGCACACTAAATATACTATATCAAAAAACTACATCATACTTTCTGATTTCTGGTTCACAACACAGAATAAAATGAACATGCACACACAAACACTCATGTCCACCTCGGTGCACTCTGTAATGCCTAACCAGATTGCATAAGGAGCCATAAGGAGAGTATTAGAGGTGCACTTCGCTGAGCTCTCGGAGGATTTGGGGACCTCGCAGCAGAGCAGATGGTCAGCACACTACTTAAAGGATAGCAACAGATTTAGAGGAAGATTCTGCTCCTGGGTCCACGCTGCACCATATTTACCATACTAGATCAATCAACTAATGACTGCAGCCTGAGAACATCAGGAACTTCACACTTCACAAACTTGATCTAGTCAAAAAGAAACCACATATTTAAGAAATTCCAAGAAAGGAGAGGATACAATTTTTTTCCAATCAAACACAGGTTGGGTCACATAGTAGACGTACCAGACATTTTGAGGCTGACAAACTTGGCAAAGATGATCTATAATCTTCCTTTAGTATCAGCAGGGCATTCTTGAACAAAATAACTTGATGTGGACAGTGAGGGTTTCGGCCTGTGATCAAGAGTGCGAATCTCTTGGCAGGAATTTGCACTTCTTTGTAACCAATCTTTATCACATGTGAAGGCTTTCTGAAGCATGTCCTTGAGAATGCATGAGAAGTGTTGTAACTTTCATGGACAGTGGATGAGTGTGGCTGGTAAAGCCAAACAAATATTAAACAAATATAGCACATGCAAATTATACTATTTTTGTACCATTTAATACAGTAATGTTATTGTATTACAGTAATAATAATATAATGAGAATAATAACTCTAATATATATATATAATAACTCTAGAATAATAAAAAATGATTCGAATAGAGTGCAGTCAGTTTCTGGAAGTAAAAAAAAAAAAAATAATTGTTCGATGTAGGAGAATCGACTGGATGATAACTTTTAAAGACAGAAGCTACGAGATTGTTAATGGACAATTTTACTGTGTGCTTCTGTACAATCCAACAGCTCCAATTTTTCAAACAATCGTGTTTTACGATTCTGCAAAGAAATGTCCAATCAATCAGAAAAACGTAACAAAGTAAATCACGCCAAAACTATATACTCTATAACCACTTAAATATTTGTCTATACACACACACATCTTTTGCAATAAATGTATACTATTTTTGCTTCTGTATACACACAATTAATATTAAATCAACAGTTTTATATTTATCCATATAAATATAAATAATAATTAATGATAATGTCATTCACAGCACTTCATGGGATTGTAGTTCTTTCCCTTACTAAAATTATAAGTATACAAACCTATGGTGTGTGCAAACCAAAAGCCAAATAAAATTATTAGATTATTCATTTTTGTTAATTTTAGTTAATTCGTTATTAATTAGTAGATTACATACAAAGTCAATGCAAAGACGTGAATTCGAGCCGGGCAACGCGATTGCCGTGAACATGCAATATACGCCTGCAAACGCATCTTCCATGCAATTTGAAAAACTTAAACTCGAGTGGAACATTCGCATGACGTGTTGTCTCGCAATCCAATTAGAGCAGAGCTTATTGACACATTCCAGTTTAAAACGTCCTGTTTGGAGATAAGCATTACGTGAGCAATCTAGAGCAATAACGCGATGAGAATATTTGCTTCGTGTTTGGTGTGCACACACAATTAGTCCGTTTGTCCAATTTTCAAATCACCTCATAGCTGGCTGGTTTGATTCATAGCTTATAACTCTTGAACAAAGAATTTTTCTTTAATCCTTATGGGGAAAATGAATGGGGAAAACAATTCTGGAATTCTGCAATTCTGCTGAAAAAGTGGCGGGCACTGGTGCACTATTAATAGCAAAGAATGTATATAAAAAGTAAACTTTTTTTTTTAACTTTGGGGTGGAATATGAGCTGGAGACTTTATCATGAGATATACCAAAAGTTAATTCTGTGTGGGCTTAGTTATGACCTACTGTTCTGAAACTGTGCGGTGAACCCGAAGGAAACTCCAAACCATCCATCCTCCACGACCAGCTCAGTGATTCATTTGCAGGACACTTGGAGACAGAACTCCATTCAAACAAAACTGCCACGTCTATGGCACTGCAAGTGCAATTATTCAATTATTCAAACAGGCCCTCTGTTCCAAACCTCAACGCTGCTTGAGATCTTTTGCAGGGTAACAGTTCCTGGAGCAGCTATCCCTGATTATGAAGGCAAGAATGTCTATACAATAAGAGCATATGATCTCAACACTGGCCAACCAGCAGAGAGCATAGAGACCGAAGTATGTATGCAGTTGAAACAGGGACTAATGAGGCATGGAGGACCAACTGTTCCTGCCTGAACATACAAGCTTACGTTCTACTGCTTTTACAAGTGCTTAGAAGTCACTGTAAGAGTCAATAATGTTCTGAGAGAGCAGGAAAGAGGAAATCACACATTTAAACACACAAAAACAAACCCTCAAAAATGCCGAGGACAAACATCCATTATCTCAATATGTTCACTGCCTCTGGGCTTGGGTTTATTATTGCTGGTAATAAGCAAAGATATACTGTTGCAAAACAAACATGTTTCAAAGTAAAGGAAGGGGACTGTTTCATAGGACTGCTGCCAAAAATAAAGACACAAGGGAAAATATGCTGAACATAAAGTGAGGGGAAACATGCATTACTTTTGAGAAGCACTTACACAACATCCAAGACATATATACAACCTAGAAGTCATCCAGCTGAAGCGGTCTTTAGAAGGATAGTTTACCCAAACAAATAAAGATAAAATTCCAAGAATGTAATGAAATATTTAAGGGTAAACAGGGTAAAAAACATTTTTTAAATCAGTCGCTGAAATCTAAATCTTTGGGGTAACCTTGCCCCTCTCAATCTCCATGTTACTTGCATCATGTCAGAGCTCTGCAAAGATGACGTATGACGTATTTTTTAACTTCCAACCCGGAAGTTAAAATCTGTTTTTCTGAAGCCTAAATACAATCTCCAGAAGTAAAAAGTTAAAGGTTTTAAACAAACTACACCATGGTCGCATTACTTCAACATCACCACCATTAATCTTCTGGAAACTCTTCCAGAATTTTCTCTGAAAAGTCTGAGTTAGAATAGTTTTCAAGAGCATGATAACAAACACAGCGAGGCTGTGAAAGCAGACTTGTGAGTAGATGAGTTTTCCTGCTTAGCTTGATGATGCTTAATGTCCCTCTGTAGTCCAATGTAGCCACTTTTTAAACAACTGACCTTTGCAAGACTAGAAAAACTTTTTTAAAAATCACAATGGTGTATGTAGTTTAAGCAAAATCCCATTAAACAAATGCACTGACTTAAGTACAACTGAGCCGGAAGTGCAAACTCATTTGCAGGTTTTGACCTACAAAATACATCATGCTTGCTGTTCTTTATTCAAACTTTTACGATGCTTGTATCTGTGGTCACCATCCACTTTCACTGTATGGAAAAGAGCAGCCTGGACATTTTCAGAAATAACTCTTGTGTTCAACATATTTCTTAAAATGCCTTTTGAAGGTCTTATGATCATAATATCGCAGTTTAAATATGCATATAACTTTGTGGGACTCAAGAATATGACCAGATTTTCATGTTAGAGGGATTTATCGCTTTACTAACAGTGGTCATGCCAGAAACTCATTAAAATACCTATTAAAAACACGATTATACATATCAGTAATGAAGACAGGGCTATGCAGAAGCACAGGATCAGAGGCTTTACACCAGAGGACGAGACTGGGCTCATGCAGGGGTCTGTCTGGGAAAGGAGCGGGTGAGAGCAGTGAGGCCCAGGCTGTCTTGGAGATAAAGCAGGACTGCAGGATGAGATAATTACACAGATAATGAGCCGCTGGCAGCTGGCCCTTTGATTTATGACAGGGGTAGAGGGGTAAAAGAGGCCTGGGAGGGCATACCGGTTCAGGCACCAACTCGCCCCATGGACATACTCCCCTCACAAATGTCTGTGTAATTACAGGCCAGGCCTGCAGTCAAACAGCCACACATGTTCAGAGATGAGAGCTTGGGCTACTGAAGATCTCGCCTACAGCTAGCCACACTAAGAGGCGGCAATGACCTTGTCTGGGCAATTTCTAATGACACTGGTAGCCAAATGATCATAGACGTAATACACAGCTAGTACAAGTATTTCACTTGAAAGAAAAATAAATAATAATAATACGTTTTATTTATATAGCACCTTTCAAATACCCAAGGACACTTTACATAAGGTAAATAGGAACAAGAACAGAAAAAATAAAATAAACTGTACACAAATAGTATACAACCTGAACAACCAAGCAGCAGACATAGATGCAATAATCTGCAATATACAGATAAGTTACAAAACAAACAAAGCAGAAAATTAAGGCAAGCAATCAATTAAGAAAACATATTGTAAATAAGTGAGTTTTGAGGGCAGTTTTAAAGGTCTGGAGTGAGGAGATAACACGGAGACCTTGTGGTAGTTTATTCCAGAACTTGGCAGCAGAAACACAGAAAGCCCTACCACCCACACTAGGTAGCCTGCATTTTGGTACTGCAAGCAAATTATCAGAGCTAGATCTCAAAGTACGGGCAGAGACATAGGGAAGAATTAATTCAGAAAAGTAGGAAGGTGCTAAACCATGACGGGCCTTTAAAACTAAAACAAGAATCTTAAACTGAATACGATAGGTGACAGGGAGTAATTGCTGTAAAACAAGTGATGTGGGCTGATTTTTTGGTAGATGTAAGAACACGAGCAGCTGAATTTTGGATTAGCTGCAGCGATTCAGGACTTTGTTGGGCAGGAAAGGAAATTATAATATAAAGGAAATTATTAAATTATTCATATGCATCAATATACTGTATAAATATGCAACAATTTACCTACATAAAATCAGATTTATTCATAGAAATAAATCAAAGTTACAAGTCGTGATATAAGAAGGGAATAACAAAACTAGTCTAAAACCTAATGGTCAAATTAAAAAGCTAATTACAATTATTACAATATTCATAACGTTGCTTAATGTTATATTGCCATGAAAACAAGCAACTTTTTCCATGTTTCCTTAAATTCAGGCATAATAAATACTTAAAAATACACTACCAGTTAAAAAAAGTTATGAATAATTAAGATTTTTAATGTTTGTGAAATAAGCCTCATGTTCATTTGATCAAAAATACAGTAGAAACAGTACTGTGAAATATTATTACAAACTATAATATAACTGTTTTCATTCCTAAAATATACTTTTAAAATGTAATTTATTCCTGAGATGGCAAAGCTTCTGAATTTTCCACAGTTTTCAGTATTACATGATCTTTCAGAAGTCATTCTTTCAAACAACCAAACTCAGCTTTGCCATCGATAATAAAATAGCATTTTAAAAGTATATTCACATAGAAAACAATACTTTTAAATTGTAATAACATTTCATAATATTACTGTTTTTATTGCATCAAATAAATGCAGTCTTGATATGCATAAAAAAAAAAAAAATCTTGATTCCACACTGACCTGTAGAATACAGCATAAAAAAGATGGATAATTGTATTACTGAAGAACCAGAAATTCAAAGAGGTTTAATAACATTTCTCTACAATTTGAATCGCAAAAAAATAAACATTGATATTATCTGCTAAAATATTGGGATGAAAAACAGCCTCGGTCTTCATTAACCACTAAATCATCAGATACTCCATCTCTCATATCTGCTTTACTAGATATTGACAGTCAATAATAACAAATGCGGCTGAAATGAAATATGCATTTCACAGAGTAACCAATGCAAGCATATGTTGCTATATCGAACTCAATTAACCCAGATGAGAAAGCAGGGCAGCTGTACTGATAAGCATCCGAGTGAAACAAAGAACAGAGCCGTGTGTAACACTGTAACCTGCCTACAGGGCCTTATTTGTGTTCATAAGCTACAGATACAATATTTCCGCAGGCCTCCAGGCAAATTATCATTAATTAAGGGGAACTAGAGATTTCCTGAGCTGAAAGTGAAAAACAAGATCCATTTCCACATACTACGCATAACACTTTTTATTTTTGGACCAGAAAAATTTAACCTTTCACATCAGAGGTAAAATCTCAATATGGGCCGAAGGGGAGGAAAAAAAAAAAAAAAAAAAAAAGTTTGGATGTTTATCTCAAAAGCCTGTTTCAGATTGTGAAGATGATACGCAAGGTTTGTTTATGACAATAAAGATTTTGGGGGGTTTTGTTGTGAATTCCAAAAGCTCTCTACATGAAAAGCAGTTAAGCAGAATTCAGGATCTTGCCCAGAGCTGCTGGCGTTCTGAAAGTAGTCCAGCAGATAAGCCTTTATTTTCCACAGATGGAGCAATGGATAATGATCCAACCATCACATAAAAATTCCTCTGCAAGGTAAAGGTGGTTATTTTTAAGGTTAGACATTTGACTGGGTTTGATTGCAAAAAGTTTACATAAGATGATATTTTGAAGAATGTTTTAGCTGATTTATTCAGCTGATTTTCTGTCTAAAAGAACTGGTGGATATAAAAGATATCAGAAAATTGCAGAGCCGTGGTTTGCGGTTTTTTGGGCTACTTTTATAATGTACCGCGGCCACCCAAAGTGTATATAGACAAATAAAATTAAAATAGATCCTTTTACTAATGTGTATTATACTTGGAATGTATCCCTGGCGACTTAAGAACTGAGAGGCGGTAACATCACAAACAACGTGAGTTTCAGCAGAGCAGCAGAAATAAACATGACAACAGCCACTACAGATTATATAAGATAATAAACACACGATTACGATAGATATGGTCTGTATGTGATTTTCTTGAGAATGTGTACATCTGAAATGCTAATTTGTGCAGTGATATACAAGGTTATAAATAGCATATTTTAACAACAGTAAACGACCAAATTCCACATGTGATCGTAAAAGGAAGTTATTACTTCATGTAAGGTCGCAAGAAAATCTTTTGTTGTATTTATTTAGAAATACTTTTGATAATAGTTGGGTAAATGTATACTGGGATTGAAGCGATGTGGCTTGGTAAACGTGTTATTGCCAGTATAAAAGCTGATAATGGCTGAATAAAAACAAAAGAATAATGATAAAAGAATAATAAGGATTATGTCTCATACCTGGCGGAAGTGTGAAAGCTTCTGTTTCCTTAAAACCGTTTGTGATGCATCTTTATTTCAACACATTTACAGGTAAATCCTAGTATTTTAAATTTGTGATTAATCATGATTAATCACAGTCCATGACTGTCTTGACTTGACTTCTGGTCGTGAGTGACAGTGTTGGGGGATGAGAAATCTGTTGATTGTCGAGTGCCAAATAAACATTTATAAACATAATAAACAGTGTTTATTATGTATATAGAGTATATTTATTTAAGTTCTGATAACTTATACTGTTTTGTGCAGAATTGTGTTTTTCAAATGTTCTGTTGAAGGATTTGTGCAATTGAGAAGTATAAGCTTGTCTTACACTTATATTGTTATAGTAAAACATGGCTGTTTGTGCAAAATTGTTAGTAAAAAAAACCTACAATTTTTTTTTTCTCGGCCGGGGGGTGTTGGGGGCGCACAGAGGGGGTCTCGCCCGGAGAGTAATTCAATGTAGAACCGCCACTGTGTGTGAATAAAACTCCCTGTAGGTATTTAAAAAGTCTGAAATATCTTAAATTGTACAACAAACATCTTAATCGTCATTTTAATCAGTTTTAATTTGGGGATGGAAAAGCAGTAATTGTTATCAATGCCTAATGTGATTATTAAAGTTCAAAAGCAAGCACTGCAAGTTTCAAAGTCAAAATGTGGCGCTGTTGCATGTTCTACAGGTTTGCGGTTTTAGAGCGGTTCAAAATAATTAAATACAGAACATTGCTTATGATAGACCATTGATGAATTCTGACAATGTCTACTTTATGGTGAGTATTTAGTCATGCACTAAAAATAAGAGGCTTGTTTATAATTAAAAGTCCTGCGATACAGATAAAGTTTTTTCTGATGTTTTTATATTCATATTTTGGATACATGATAAACAGTATATAATATTTTAGTTTAGTGCATCACATGCAGAAGTGTGATATGAGACCTAGAACAAAAGGGAAGATCTTCAGTGAATAGGCTAATTTTATTTAGGTACGTTTCTCACACGGTTTCACAAGCGCGCAAGTGTTCTGGACTTTTATAATGCTTTTATGTTGCTATTCTCTCTTGGTGCTCCACACAATATGCTAGAAAGACAAAAATGTTTTGCGCAACACCAGGATGAGCAAATGACAACAAAGAGTTCATTTTTTGGAAGAGCTATCTTTAACTGCCCAGCATATTGTTGCGGCTGGGACTGTAAAGCTACTCCATGTGGATGGGTGTCAAAGCTGTTGGAGAGGATGACAGTAAACTGAGTGTTCAAAGCACAGTCAGACAATCCCTCCTCTCACTCTCTCCCACTCTGACACAATTTCCTGTGTTGGCTTGTGACATTTCACTCTAGAGACCTTATCTATAAGAGCCACTCTTCATAGAGAGCCAGCAACACACAGGCTGTTTAAAAAGAGAGATTCCCTCCCGTTTCCCCTCACTGCTGCATCACAGCAGTACATCTGCATGCCGTGCTCTTCTGTTTCCTGCCTGCTCGTCCCTCCCTGTCCTTTACTCTCCCTCTCTCTCGCTGGACACATGAGGATAAGGCTGCTGATCAGAGGACTGTCATTTCCTGAAATCTCTTCAAAGAGAAAGAACTACTTCACCATTCACAACATACTTAATGAGAAAGTACATACTGAGTATTATTTCAAAATCATTAAAAAAAATCTTGCAAAACCCCAAACAAATGGCAGTGTATGAAGTATTATATAATAGGTCTATTTATACACTGTGGTTATATTTACATTATAAACTTTTAACCAGGAATGTTTACAGACAACGAACAAAAAAATAAAAAATAAATAAAAAATAAAAACTCCCTTTATAATCTCTGAAGCTGTCAATAGCTTAAGTTCAGTGCAACTCTCACAAAAATTCCTGGTATAATCAATGAAGCCTTTTACACTGAACAATGAATCTAAAGTCCTATTCGCATGGGAGTAGTATTACTAGGTGACCTCTAGACCTTTGTAAAAATTGCGGAGGTTGTCTGTGATAGTCCTGTGCGAATCGGCCATGTCTGAAATTTGTAAAGTAAAAGTTCCCCCGCAAATTACCTACCATATTTCGCCAAACAGAGAGATCCTGTGATAATATTAGTCCAGTGTGAATCGGCATCTCTGTGATTTGGCGGGGTCATATCATTTTTTCGAGGCTTCGTAGGAGTGTTTTGATAGTATTTTGGGTGCTGGGTCATATCGCTATACACCATACAAGTTCAATTTGCAGAAAGAGAAAGCTGAAAACCATCAGAAGAGTGAAAAAAATAATGATTAGATGAAGATGAATGACATGTATAGCAGCATGTGGTAAGTAACATTTTTCTGTTTCTGATATATAATGTTACGCAAAGCCGTGTCATCATATCCGGGAGATAAGTCGGTAAATTTGAGTAAAATCACAGGCTTAGCTTATCCCGTGCTGCGCCACATGAAATTCAGATGTAGGGTGGGGGGGTGATTTCTAAATCACACGAGGTCTCCAGATAATACTAATCCCATGCGAATAGAGCTTTATATTTACACTGTTTTCACATTTCGTTGGTTATAATGAAAGGATTAGCAAACACATAGAGTTCAGTCAATGATCTGACAATGAACAAATAGTAATGAGTAGATGCACCGCTTGCGAACTAAACACTTCTGATTGGTCATTGCGCTTGGTCTTGTCTTCCCCTGCACCAGAGTCGACACAGTGGCAGACAGCTCACTCGGGGCGGGTCTAAGGTAAGACGGCCTTGTCAATCAACTATCATGGGAGCGTTCTGCGCAGAACTACGTCATTCTGACAGGAATCTCAGAACAGCCTGATTTGAGAAAGGGGATTTTAGAATAGGGATTCAAAAAAACCATGGGGTGGATTTTTATCATTATAGGATGTATGTGTACACTCAATTCCAACACACATTTAAGTTCAAACAACTTGAAAAGTGAATTTTGCATCCGATGAGCCCTTTAAATGAACATTCACAAAACTCCTTTTCTTTATAGGAAACAATGGGACTGTGGTCGAAAAGTGTACCTCTCATTATTAATATAAACCTACAACAATACTAAGACAGACTAATTCTATTTAGGACAGGCAGAATGAGAATTTGGACACTTTCCAGGACTAACAGAAAGGGAGGAAAAGTAGAAGATGGTAAAGAGTGTTGGGAGGATTCTAAAGTCTGTCTCTAGTCATTCAGCAGCCTGCTGGAGAGTCACAGTCTCCCATTCCACAGACAGACAGGAGGGATGACATAACTCATCCCAGCACAGACTGAGCCTCTGGATTTGCAAAGCAAATGCATCACAGGCCTTCTCAGACCGTTACAAACCACTGTGAAAAGCATCTGGGAGGATATACCTGCCCCTGCTGTTCTCTCCTCCACTCCAGGATCAAAACTCAGACAAGACGACGGGGAATTTCCATGCGTTATATAACGAGCAGGTTGATTCTGTCACTTGACAACATTGTGTGGGGTAAATCAAGCCAAAATGAAACCCGTTTAAGCAGTTTCGTCACAGTTAGGGAGCCAACACTGGAATATTTATGTTAGAACTGCAAGCAAAAGAGACACAAGCACTTCAACAAATCAGACTGGCTGACCCCACAAAACTCAGTTCAAGCTTGTATCAGCCTGAAGGGATTCAAAGAGTGAGCTGGAGCAGGAAACATGCAAGTATATAAGCCAAAAACTGCAGAGAAACAGCATGTCCTTCAGTTTGTGTCAACATTTGGACACAATGCTATCAACAATGTTTTTTAAAAAATTACTTTATTAGGAAAAGAAAACAATTGGTTGGAGTCGCTAAGACTGTCGTGACCAGTTTTGGGGGTAATGTGTGTTACAAAATAGGGTTACCGTTTTAGTAGCGAGTAAAGTAAAAGTTTATCACATTACAAAAGTACATTTTTATCTTTTTAGATTTTTTTTTTTTTTATTGCATAGTGGTATCATTATGGAAGAGACATTCTTTGTGAGAAAAAAAATATAATAAAAGCTTCTATAAAACCTAATTTTCTTAGGAGTAACACAATAATGTTACTTTTAATGTAACACTCCCCAACATTGGACATTTGGTTCAAACATCGTGTCCTAAACCAGGAGCAAAAATGCTGCAAAGCTACAGTTATATTATTTCGATATTTAACATTTTTGAACCACTGAGATTTCAATCAAAGCAACAGAAAAAGAAACCAAGAGATCGTCAAAATGTCATGTTGTGGCACACTTTGTCATGGTCATAGTTGGTTAGAAAATGAAGAAAATGATCACTACTGATTAGGAGACTATGCAACGTAATATGTGTATGTGACTACTGTAGTATCATTTTTCATCCATTGTCCAATAAAATAATAATTACCAGCAATATACTGTATCAATACTGAAACTTTGATCTGTCTATTCATCATGGCAGTAAAAATCCCCCCAGGGTGCACAATGAGATGCAGGGTAATGCGTCATTACTATCGATCAGGCTCTGAATCAGAAATGAGGATTGTGAGTTAACAGTAAGTACAGTGCATTTAGATAGGCCAGTGATAGTGGTAATGGATAGTCAGTGACCATGATGGCCTGACACTAGTGCAGCCGAATTCACTAAAGCTACACAAGAAGGAGATGAATCAGGAACATAGAGGGTGGTCTGAGAAGTCTTTGCAATGATAATTTCTGGAAACCCTAACCAAGGAGTGAATGAGTCATATCACAGAGCTATAAATCATGGTCTGACCTCGTATGGGAGAAATGAACATCATGAGTTCACTAAAGGAAGTCGATTTACACTTTAACTTTCATACACAGTGTTTCTAATCAATTCTACAGACTACACATCGATTCACATTCTTAATACATTGCAATGCTTTATCACTTTCACTTCACTTTTAATTGACTCGGAAAGAAAATTGCCATGCCAAAAATGTACACAAAAACCTAATTTAAATATCACAGGAACATGTCTACATTTATCAAATCAAGATCACATTAACATACCAGTACAGTCAAAATCAAACTGAAATACTAGTACAGCATTCACATACTTCAAAAAGGACAAAGTGAATTACTTAGTCTATCACGTGTGTTATTCCCATACATTGATGCTGCAGTGTTTCCCATTAAATACTTAGACCAGGGGTTCTCAACTCTGGTCCTCGTGGTCCACTTTCCTGCAAAATTTGGCTCCAACCCTAATCAAACAGACTGAGACTTTAACTGCATCCGGGCATACGCATTAAATAAAATACAGCTTAACAACAATTTCTTGCATTCCTGTATTGTGAGGGTTTTCTAAGCAGGGACTCTCATCCACAACCAGCCTGATTTTCTCAGTAACACTCTATGATAAACAACACTACATTATATAATGCTTTAAAGATCATTAATTATGAAGTAGAAATTAGTGAATGTCATGTCATAAAACTGCACTTAAATTTCACGTTTTATAGGCTACATCTCCACAGACACTCTATAGAGTGTCCTCAGGGACCTATGGATACATAGTACCCAACAATAAAGCTGCATCCAGCTATATTTGACCCCTGTCAGATAGACATCACACTGGAGTTGGAGCCATTAGCCAATGGCAGTCCTGCATACAGACATATGATCCGAGGTGAGCGGCACTCCAGTGTTTCTGGCTGCTGACCTCGGCACGTGCTCAGCCGGGCCTGACAACCATTCAAACCTTGGCTCGGATTCAAGCTCACGTCATGTCTTTACTGTAATTAAAAAAGACCTTGGGTTTGAGGCAGACCCTTCTCACAGCATCTAAAGCCTTTCCAAATGGAAGCTGCAGTTGTGTTTCATTTACCCAGCATCCCATGTTAATATACAAACATGCATGTGTAATGCTAAATGCTGACAGGTGTTGTTGACATCTACAAGCATGTGTCCTGGTTTCTCTGGCTATTGTTATTGCATATCAGAAGAACGCAATATTTCTGCAGGAGAGCCCAGGCTGAATGTTCTGCAGTCATGGTGCAATTTTAATGCAATGCTGACTCAAACATATTTAAAAATTCATAGATCTCCGCATATCTTGATATAATCCATCCTATACAACTCAGCACTTCAGCACACTAAAATGAAGCTTCCAATCAATTTAAATGTACATTCAAAAGCTACTATTAAAAATAATGAACAAGAGAGACTCAGTCAGTGAGCGAGTACAGAAAGGTGGAGGCCTGGCATGTAAGCCGCCACTCCGTCAATGTCTCCATGGCAATGGTCTTTTTCCTGTCCTCCCTATGGCGCCCGCTCCTGGGACAAAGACCCCAACATGGGCGGTACAGGAAGAGTGACTCAGATCCAAAACCAAACCATGACATTATTGTGCTCATATTGACTTTAATGAGCATACCGCACCTTTAACACACTGCACTATTTCTTGTACCCACTAAAAACAGATGCAGCATACACCGCCCTCCCTGAAGTTATAATTAGCTCCCACCTTCACCTAAGTTATGCTAGCTAGTTTCTGACAGGAAACAAAACAGGTACAGACATTTAATGTTGCATTGTAACTCTAGCAATCAATAGAGAAAGAGATCACGGTCTGTAAAAATCGTATAATGCTGGACAGCCCCGCCCACAATGAAAGTTCACTGTCAATTTGTCACTTTTTTCTTATCATAGCCGGTTAAGGCATGTGTGAGTTGTATGGGCATTACAGGGAGAGAAGGAGATGTTTTAAGGCTGGATATATCAGTAACAAGGATTATGCACACACCATTTCCCCTTTAGAAATGTCTACTTCAGGACAAACTGCTAGACTGAGCAGAGCGTGGCCTGAGGGCAGCAGCAGACAGGAGGAGGACACAAGGAGCCCAGCAGAAGGCGTCTCACCAGGCACATTGTCTGCCAGATGAACAAACACACATCAGATAGCTGGTTTCACTGATATTATTAACCCTTGAAGGAACAAATACACAATCACACACATTCGGAGTGTTAATTCCATGAATTCTATCCTAATTCAGTCCATTATAATTGTTTATGTTTTTTAAAGAGGTCACAAATTGCATTTTTTTATAATATTTCATGGGATGCATTTATAAGGAGTTTTACACCAAAAACTGTTGTAATTTAGAAATAAAAGGCCATTTTTACCCTGATTTCAGGACTCTGATTTAAACTCTTCATTTAAAGGAACATGTCTTCTCCTGATTTGAAAATTATTACAGGTGCTGAGATTAACTAACATTAAATAATTTAATATTTAGATATACTCACACTGCATAAAAGGTTTCAGTGCTGAGCATTGTAGCCGATCACAGAACTGTATGTGAAGAATATGCACTGAACTGAAGTGATTGACAGCTCTAGCAACTATAAAGGAGTGTTCTATGCTCACTTTCTTTATATAATTTAATAATTTCAATAATAACAGATGGTTTCCATGCTACTAAGAGGAACAATGAGAAGTCAACAGACAATTTAGTCACTGGCTTGGTTTACTGACGCATAAACAGCAATGAACGATTTTGCAACAATCACTTTTTAAACATTAGGACCTCCTCCATAACACAAAATCACTGTCCAAGAGTTATGTAAATGTGAAATTTAAGCTGTAACATAATAGTTAAACTACACTGAAGGAAAATACGGTTGCTCCGACTTCATGTCAGTCATCATAAGACCTATAATTTCCTGTTTCCATCACTGCTCTGACAAACTGTACAAATGAAAAAAAAAAAAAAAAAAAAGAAAGAGAATCCAAACAAAGGCCTAAAAGTAACAGAAAGACTGAATGAGATTCAGTTACACCACTGGTTTGACATGTTTCAAGTCTTGGACTCTGCAAATTCTCATACTTCTACTACACAGTAAAAGTATGTACCTACTTCGCAGGTAATGGAAAAGTCCACACTTTTAAGAAAGACGCCAACTGCGAGAAGGGGACGTTAATGTTTTTGATAACGGATTATGATGATGTCAGCTTTTAAAAAATGATATGATGTGCATGTTAAAAATCACTGCAACATTACAATGAAAAAGAGTCAATTTTGATTTCATAGTGATTTTAAAGTTCAAACTGAAATGGCTGCTTCATTTATGCTCTGTCTTTGTCCTTTCCTATAGCACACAAGTTCATTTCTGTTTATGAATGTGTGTATTAGACATTAAACACGGACAAGATGAAATTCATTGTGGAAGTTTAAAAAACATTATATGATAAATCTCTCAAGTTCCACAAGGAAAAGCGCTAAGTGTAGACAGAAAAACTGCAGCTGGAATCTTCTTGTATCACACATGGTTAGGACACAGTTTTATGGAGCTTTAAATCTTACTTTTTTGTCCTTTTTGAAGCTTGACAGTATAAATCACCATGCACTTTTGTTGCGTGAAAGAGAGCAAGCTGCTTTGTATTTTTGACACTGTGTTCTAATATCTGCTTTTGTGTTTTACAGAAGAAAGAAAATAAAGGTCTGATCCATACGAGCAAATAACAACATGTAAAGGAAGTTTGCACCAACTTTACCTCCCCATTCTATTAAATGACTTAAAGCCTTTCCCTTCATATGCAGTTTCCTGGCTTGCTATACAAACTGGTTTTGCAGAGCGCTCGGGTTAAGACAGCATCCAAGATTTGAGACAAGATAAGCCACTAATAAATCTTTCCTACCCTTCAAACAACCAGCAGTTTCTGACATTTTTCCAGCAGCCTCCAAGAAGCCTTACCGTCAAACACTGAAGGAGAGATATTGTACAGAGCAGGACTGGTGTTGACCACTTTACTCAAATAGATCAGGTGCAGTGTCTTCTCACTATGATAAGAAGGTCAGAGCAGCTCTATTTTTCTCTTACGATCATGTACTTTTAGTGAAACGACCCAGTTTTACAGTGCCCCCTTTACTAGGGCCCCTACACTACAAAAAGTGGCTTGTCAACACCTGTTCTGCTGCTGCACATTTATCAAGAGCAGACAGGTACCTACTTACCTACTTAAGCTAGCTAAGTACTACATCCAAACTATTTTAAAGCATCACTATTGCTATTGCTCATACTTAAGGTTAGGGATTTGAACAAACCCTGATGTGCTTACAAACATTAAATGCATGTCTGCCTTAAATCCCACAGTTTGTTGAGGAAATATTGTTTTTTACTTTCTACATGACTAGAATTGTGATTTTCACCTCAAAGGCAATAAAACGAGGGAAGAAAACCCCACAGTCCCAAGTCATATCTAAGGCCTAGAGGCCAGATTCATGTAATAGAAGAATAAGAAGTTTGTAAAAATGATTCTACGTGCAAATTCTTGAAAAACTGATAATGAACTGAAAACAAATAGCAGGCTCTGGTGTTTAAATGGTGGTTCTTGCCAAAGAAAAAAAAAAAAAAAAAAAGTCTCGTCATGCATAACCATGAACGATCATGGTTTACATTATCGTTCATATCACTGTTACATTACTGTCTTCTGGACATCGTTCGATCCTTCCTATTGCAGCAGGAGGAAGAAACTGTGACAGCTCGCCTTAAGGATCTGTCCTTAGGGATACAGAGGCATCATGTAGACACTCATCACAGACAGATGAAAAGCTAATGACAGTAATGGATTTAGTTGTTCTCTTGTCTAATTGAGGATCCAACTCAAGATGGCTGTGAAAAACCATTTAAACTCTTCAGCAACGGCACAAAACACAAAATCCCCAAATGAGGAGAAGACATTAGAAATGGGTCTATTACCATACTACAACCAGTCAATTACTACTTCATCTAGTTATTTAAGCAGTGATTTTTTTTTTATCAGTAATGCTTTAATTAGCATACCAACAGTTTGCTGGGCTTTAATTCATCCCCTCAACACCACTGCCACTACAGCCAATTACATCTAGACAGATGTCTCTGCCCATTACATTGCATCTTGTGCATTCATAAGTGGTGTTTTAAGATGTTAAAATTCTCATTTTTAAAAACATGCATTCTTTTCCCCACTGATCTATCTGTCTAGATGTTTATGGCAAGACCCTGACTTACGTAAATGCAAGGAAACCCATCTGAACAGGTCTGTTAGGGCTTCCTAAAGACTGATACATCTAGAGTTTTAAACAATCAGGAAGTAACTATTCACAATAAATTGAGTTAACAAAGGCTAAGTTCAAATAAAAATGTCATTATCCGTTCATCCTGGTGTTATTTCAAACTAATAAGACTTTTGTCCTTCTTTAAAACATAAATTAAGATATTTTTAATGAAACATGAAAGTCCAGTCAGCCAAAACTTAAACACAAAAAGTGCAGGACTGCGTTTCTCAAAAGCTCCTCAAAAGATGATAGAGACCATTGGTGGCAATGGATCTACTTTTGGCTTACGATGCTTTTGGGAAATGCAGCCCAGAAAGAGATTGTAAAAGAAATCCATATTAAATGTGCTTTATGCATCTGTGTTGATCATTTGTTATGTGAATAAAAGCCTAAATTAAATCTGTTATTCTGTTTATCATATAAATTAATTTTGTGTCTCTTCAGAAGACATGGATTAAACTGCTGATTCATATGGATTACTTTTACAATGTTTTTATGAACTTTTTGAAGCATTAAGTGAACTAAAGGACAGAAATATCAAAAAAATATTTTCATTTGGTGGTCTGGCACTACCTGACTTTAAATTGTATTATTGGTCCTTCCAGGTAAAGGCATTCACAAATTGGTGTGATAAAGACTCTGTTCTTCCCTGGTGCCAGATAGAACAAGAACTGAAGATTTGTTATTTGCTGGACTTAAACCTAAAACTGCACATAAGAGGTTTGGGCCAATTATAGGTAACTCCTTGCAGGTTTGGTCAACTGTTCAAAATCAAATGGGTTGCAATACTAAACTTTGTGATCGCTCCCCCATATGGCATAACTACAATCTTTTGCAGAACTCTGGCCCATATTACAATGAAAGATGGGCCTCAAGGGGAGTTTACATTCTGCAGGATTTGTATGGAGAAAATGGCTTAAAATTATTTCAGGACCTCTTCCTGGATTCTCTTGGTTTCTATACCTACAACTAAGATTAGCAATCAAAACTCACAGAGTTCCCAGGGAATCTCCTCTTTGTGCTCACCCATTGAGCTTGTGGATTTATTCAGGATCTTCATGCACTGAACTGGTATCTAGAATATATGCACAGTTAATTTCAAAACGTGATAAAGCTCTGGGAGTGATCGAGTCATGGAATCATGACCTTAAGGAGAGGGACGTGGAATTGGACTGGGGGAAGGTATGGAACAATGTGTTCTTTTCATCAAAGAATCCTGCACACCAGTTGATTCGTTTTAAGTTCATTCAGAAGTTTTATCTTTCCCCATACAGACGTTTTAAAATGAAGCTTACAGATACCCTGAATTGTACAAAATGTAACTTGAATACGGTTGGCACGTATTTGCATATTTTCTGGGATTGCCCAGATGTCTCTAATCTTTGGTCTCAAGTAGCAGTATTTCTTGAGGACATTTTGGAGTAACCAATCCCTAAACTGCTTATTTTATTCTTATTTAATGATGACTCATCATTTAACATTTGTACTAATTTGGCTTCTAAGAAAATTATTTTTGCTGGTTAAACAGCTGCAAAAAAACCCTATAAATTCATTCTTGGTTTTCTCCTGGACCCCCGTCAATAAAAAAATGGTGCAGTTACTTTAGAGATATTGTTCTTATAGAAAGATCATTGGCTATCATTCATAAAGCACGAAGTTCAACTTTGGATGTTTGGGATAAAGTTATTGCTGTATTTTTGAAACCACCCGTTTTCCCTTAGGATTATTACACGATGAAAATGGGTCTCAACAACGTTATAAATGATATTGTATTTTCTTTTGCTATATGTATCGGTTTTATTTTCTAGTTTCAAGGCTTTGGCAATTGTATATAGTTTGAATATGTATATACACACAGACATGTATATATTTGCTATGTAACAAAGAAACGTGTACAATTTTGTGTTAAGTTTAATAAAATGTTGATCACAAAAAAAATATATATATTTTATTTTAATTTGTGTAATTTGATGAACGAAAGTCTTATATTATTGGAATGACAAGATGGTGAGTAACTAATGACAGAATTTCCAATTTCGGGTGAACTAACCATTGAAATGTCATATTCTATCAGGGAAAACCATCATAACTAATTAAAGTTTATTTAATAATATTCACAGTGAATCATTCTGCTGGGAGTTTACAGAGGCTTAAAAGTCATTTTAAAGGGAAGTTCTGGAATTAGACAACACACGGACCTGAATAACATCCAAATCCACTCCAAATATTTGTTTGGATTGGACAAACATAACACCAGGCTTTGAATTTCAGATCATCTCGAAAACAAGCTCCAAGAAAAATTACAGCCTGTAAGATACATAAATCCAAGATGATTTATTGCTTGATGATAATTTAGGACTGGCACATATTGCGGTCAATTTGGTTCTATGGAAACCCAATACACATATTTCTGAAGTCAAAATGCACAAAGTAAGCAAAATAGCATAGCAATGGCGTGAGCATCTTTATATGAAAATTGACCTGAATGGTAACCAAACAATGAACTGTCAACACACATCAGTCTGTTTTTGAAATATAGAAGGGTTTCAGACAAATGGTAAAAGGAATAATTACTATTGTTTCCAGTTATTTACAGTCTAGGAATATGACCTATACTCCTTTTCAGCTGTCTGTCTGCTTACAGCTGTCCGCAATCTGCAATTCAGCTAAATAACTTACTGTCTGAAGAACAGCTGACATATTCAAAAGATAAATATTTATAAGATAAATACAATAAAAAAAACAGACAGTGTAACTCATGTTTGGTTTGTTTAGATGATGTAACAGTTATACTATGCTGAGAGGTTTAGTCAGAGCATAAAACATATTTCTGAAGTATGGATTACTGCATCTCCTTCACAGTACAATCCAGGCAACTTGATGGCAGAAGTTTTACTACTTCCTATGGAAGTTTCCTCTTATTGTTGTGGTACAAAAAAATGCTTCAGATTCCTCCTACAAGCTAGGTTAATCATACAGAGCCTCTAATGCTAATCAGCTAGACTTCTCCAGAAGTCATAAAGTACAGTATGGCCCTATGATACGAGTCCCACGATATGAACAATGCTGATAGAATCAAGTCATAAAAATGGAATTTACAGCATAACACGGTATGTCAACTATTTAAAAATGAAGTCTGCATGTCTCTGTGTGAATGAGTGGTGCAGTTTCATCTACGACACATGCTCAAGCACGCATGACGGTTGTGGTGTTTTCAGTGCCTGCTGTTTCACTATATATGAGAACAAGAAAGCATGAGCTTCAACTCTAGAGCTGCTCTGAGAGTTCACTTTCACGAGCATTTCACTTGATTAAAAACTACCATCATATCAAATATAGCCTACATGGAAACTTAAAGGTCTTCACTATTACAACCTGCCAAAATAAAAGTTTGGTTTAAATTAAAGAAACTGTGATGACTACATACTACTTTTGAAATATGTAACGATAAAACATTTATTAAAACTTTAATTTTAAGGATTATTACACAACCTCTGTTGTGCTCTACTTTACAGAAAAAAAAATAAATAGAAAAATTTTCATTTGATTACATTTTTAAAGATTTAAAATTGTATTATTAAATTATACATCCACGACAATTTCTTAAAAAAAAAAAAAAAAAAAAAGGGCCCTATTATTTTAGAAATTGTAACAAATTATCAAATTGTTCAAGTGTTATTTCAATTAAATAGAAATGCTTTTTGATTAAAATTTTTTATTAAATCATTAAAATGGAATCCAGAAAAATTAATACGGGGAAAAAATGAGAAAGTAAAATAGAATTTAGGGGAAATGTAATTTTAATAAATAGGGCCCTAAAATGCAATGTTAAACTTTTAATAGATGGCTGTTAAACTGTATAAGTTTCATGATTTCAGTTAAACATTCTTTTTGATTAATAGAATTTAATTTAACAATTTAAATAGAATCTACAGCATTTGGTAAAAAAAATAAAAATAAAAAGGATTTCACAGGGCCATTTCAAGTAGTCACTAAAATTCTCATCCGGCCTTGCCTGCTCCCCCCAGGCTATGTGATGCAACTTCTATTTCTGCTCTGCGTTAATATTTAATAACAAGGAATTTTAAACCTGTGAAGTGATTTTGTTTCAAACTGAAAGGCTCTCTAAAATAAAAAAATCTCTCAAAAACCTCACAGATTTTAATAAAAAGTGTATAATAGTACTGTTGTTATTGTTTTTACATAATTTTTTCAAATACATTATAGCAACATGATATGCTTAAAATAAGTGTCATGTAAACACATGAATACAATAATTCAGGACTGTGATATTACCACTGCACTATAGTACTGGCACAGTACATTTTTGTAAGCACATGCTTTTAGAACAGTAGTAACTTTTAGTCGTGACTCAATCCGACTCAAAAGCATGCAGCTCTCTGACCACACGGGGAGGTTTTTAACTAATTTCTCGGATGTCATATACAGGGCCAGACAGTTGTCGGAGTAAAGTCATGTCTTGGCACAATCTCTCAGGCCGCCCTAACAGCTGAGACAGACCCTTCACATTCCTCACATCACCTGTGCTGTTCTGCTGGGAAAACAACACTGCCACCAATAAGAGCAAACTTTCCTCAGCAACTCCAAATCACTTTGACAACACAAAAGTGACATTTATCAAACATAATAATGTAAAATGATCCCCAAAAGTATTTCGACTCAAAACAAAAGTTTGTTAGGTTTAAAATTCAAATAAGAAGCACTAACATTGCTTAAAACTAATAAGAAAGTATTGTTACTGGAAGACGTTCATAGCTAATGTGATGAGCTACACCTGTGGTTTCTCTGCTAGGAAACCTGAGTGAACTTGTGAGGAACTATATCCACTTAAATCACTGACATCAGATGGCTAAAAGACATTAAAAATAGCTCAGAAAAGTGACGTTAGTTCTGAAAAAAACTTTTTTTTAAAAAGCTGTAGCATCATTTGTTAGTAGATGCCACCTAAATGCAATGACATTCATACACCTTTAACTCTAACTTGAGTGCCCACATACTTTTAGGACCACAATATCTCCAACAAAAGACCAGTGAATGAGAGGAAAATGAAACATTATGACTGGGTCCGGATGACTGTGCAGATTTGGCCCATGATTACTGCAGTACTGAGGCTGAAGTGAGTGTTCAATAATACATGCACCATCATCATCATCCTCATCATCATCATCATCATCTCCACCCAGGGCATCTGTCACACTTTAAAAGGGTTTACTCAGCCGCTCTGAAATGTCAGCTCAGAGTTATTCTAACACAATTGTACTAGTTACACCCTTCACTGGTAACCCTGATGTCTGCTGACACTGAAGCAAAAAAAATATCACAATATAGCGTTGAACGTATGCCACGCGCAAACGTCCCGAGAACCCATAGACAAAGCAGCAGATAAAACTCTGGTGTCTGCAAGGAAACTTCGAGTCAACATGGTAACTGGGAACGATAAGTTTGTTTGTGTAATTCGCCGAAAGCACAAGTGAAAATCATTTTAACACACTAAACCTCACCTCTCTGAGTTCAATGTAAAAATCCAGTGTGCTGCGCTTCTCCTTTAAGGACAGATCAAATCCAGCGCAGCTCGAGTCCACTAATATCCCAGAACTGTCTCTCTCAAATTGTCCTTTGCAACTTTCCCGTGTCCAAACATACGTGCCGCTGTGCCATTTTGACTAAAAAATGACTACAGCCTTTTTCCCATTGAAATTTACCAACAGTGCGGCGTTTCTTTTCTCGTGGGAGTCGCTCGCTGAAACTCCTTTCTGTTTTTTCTGCTTAATCAGTGCTGCTTCTCATCAGCGTTTAGACGCGCTGGTCTTGGAATCAGGAGAAATTGGGCGGGGTCAGCTGCGGCGATGGGCGGAGCCAGCTGCGGCGATGGGCGGTGGCTGCCTTTCAGAGATGCTATACGTATTTAGTTGCGTCACGAATGTCAGCCAATCACCTTTGGGTACTGAAAAGAGGCGTGTACGTGAGGCGAAAAAGCGCTTTGCCCCTCAACACTGTCGCAATCGTGTAGAAGCGCGACATTTTCTATAACAACAGTGAGTGTTTTACGGCACCTGCCCTAGTTGCGCTTGTGGTAGAGGAAGGTGGACGTTATGAGAGTTTGCTTTGGGGACTCTTTCTTTAGCAAGGTAAGAAACGATATGTTGGCAAATTAGATGACTGATCAATATTATTAAAATTATGAAGGAAGCTGAGAAGCGGAATATATTTGTTTTTAAATCGCTGTTTGTTTGGCCTGCATCAGTGCGCAGTGCAGTGCTGATTTGTGCAATTAGACAGTTTTTGCAAATAAGACAACTTTAAGTAATGCTGAAGCACGTACAAAATAACATTATAAATAGTCTTATATCTTAAAACTAATACAAGAACTGCAGATCAGAGTAACGTTAAGTTGTACTAATATAAATCATTTAATAGCCATACAAAATTGTAAGAAGAACAGAAAGTGTAGGTGATAAATTATCTCTACAAAAGCATTGTGTAGAATGGTACAGTTAAAGATGATAGATAGATAAGATAGTTTCATAATAATAATGTAACACCTTTCATTTATAAAATGCAGCTTAAAGTGCTTTACATGGAAGCATAAACATCAAATGTCACATGCACACACAAAACAAATTAAGCAAATAAAAATAACATCAAATACATCACACGTAAGATTAAACGACAACGTAATGCATAAATGTATCAACAACATAACACATAGAAAACTAATTAAAAACTATGGTAAAAAGATTTTTAGCTTTCTTTTAATTTTAATTATAGGAAGCCAATGCAAAGCAGCTAAAACTGGAGTTATATGTTCTAGTTAATAGCTGAGCTTCTGAATTTTGGATAAGCTGAAGTGTTTTGTGAGGGACCATTACAAAGTTTACTTGATGTAAAGCATGGTATTAACTTGGTACTATGTGTGGAAATCAATAAAATCTCTTAAGTCTCATTCCCACAGTAACTGCTGCTGTCATTCGGGTTGCCTTGAGGATGGATCCAGTGGTTCTGAGCTACCAGGACAGTCTCCTGCGGCGCTCAGATGTGGCACTTTTAAATGGACCCCACTGGCTCAACGATCAGGTCATAGGTTTTGCCTTTGAGTACTTTGCGACAGAACGCTTCAAAAGTTTGGGCGAGAAGGTCTGCTTCATCAGCCCTGAAGTCGCTCAGTTTATAAAGTACGCCTCATGTCAAGAGGAACTCTCCATTTTCCTGGAGCCGCTGAGTCTTGCATCTCGTCGGTGGGTTTTTTTGGCTGTCAATGACAACTCTAATCAAACAGCCGGTGGCTCCCATTGGAGCCTGCTTCTCTATCGGCGAGACACCAACCAGTTCTCCCACTACGACTCCCAGAGTGGAAGCAACTCATTGCATGCCCGGCGTATTGCAGCTAAGTTGGAGGCTTTTCTAGGCACTGGAGCGAAAGTGCCCTTTGTGGAGGAGCAAAGCCCCTCGCAGCAGAACAGCTATGACTGCGGAATGTATGTGATCTGTAATGCTGAGGCTCTATGTGAGAGTGCTAGAGTCGAGGGCTGTCCCCACCTGCCCGCTCAGATCATAACACCCACCTACATTACACGGAAACGGACAGAATGGTATTCGCTAATACAGAGACTCGCCAAGGAATGACTAGCTGACCTTTTACATCATGCACCGCATGAACTGTATTAGCCAATGGTCAAAGTGAACACACTTATTTATCATACTCAATCCTGCACAAAGGATGCACAAAATAAACTGCATTTGAAAACAGCATGCACTTCTGAAAAAATTGTTTGCCAAACTCTTAAATGAATAGTTCACCCAAAAATAAAAATTCCATCATCACTTTACTCGCCTCGTTCCAAACCCAAAATGAGAAGTGAGATGCAGAATCTTCACATCGCTTTTTTCCATACAATAAAAGTGAATTTGGACTGCTCTGTCAAGCTCCAATAATTACAAAATAGCACCATTAAAGGGATAGTTCAACCAAAGATAAAAAATTTGCTGAAAATGTATTCACCCTTAGGCCATCAGATGAATTTGTGTCTTCATCGGAACTGATTTGAAAAAAATTAACATTACATCACTTGATCACCAATGGATCCTCTGCAGTGAATGGGTGCCATCAGATTGAAAGTCCAAACAGCTGATTAAATAATCACAATAATCCACAAGTATCCAACATGACTCCAGTCCATCAAATAATGTCTTGTGACGTAAAAAGCTCCATATTTGTGAGAAGCAAATACATCATTAAGGCTTTTAAACTTCAAACCTTCTGGCCAAAATACCAGTCCATTATCAATGATAAAACTTCCTCCAGTGAGAAAGTCCATGCCCTGTTGTCCTCTCACATCAAAATCCACTGATGTATTTGTTTAGAACTGTTGTTGGACTGTTTCAGATGAGACATTGGCGAAAGCTGCATTATGGATAGAGGACTTGTATTTTAGCTGGAAGCAACGGTTAAGTTAAAAGCATCATGGTGGATTTACTTCTTACAAACTCAGAGCTTTTTGTTTCACAAGACCTTAATTGATGGATTGAAGTTGTGCGAATTACTTCTGGATTATTGTGATGTTTTTATCAGCTGTTTGGACTCTCATTCTAACGGCACCCATTTACTGCAGAGGATCCATTGGTGAGCAAGTGATGTAAATTACTCCAAATCCGTTCCAATGAAGAAACAAATTCATCTACATTTTGGATGGCTTGAGGGTGAGCAAATTTTCAGTTTTTGAGTAAACCATTCCTTTGAATTATCAAAAAAGTAGTGAATCGTGCACTATATTCACTATATATTTATATTCGCTATATACACTATATATTTACATATGGCATGAGAGAACACATCATGACAGATTTGATGTCATTGTTGCCAATCTTGACTGATTATTATGGTGTTCATCATAACCAATGGTTATGAATGGAAGGGAAGATTTTCACTGAATTCTTCTTTTCCTCACACAGATCTATCTTATGACTTAAAAAGACTTGAAATATATTGCACAAGTCGTATAAACTACATCTATAATGCCTGCATAAATTTGTTGATCATATTTTGAACTTGGCAGCCTCAGTCCTCATTCACTTGCATTGTATGAAAATGAGCTGTGTCAACATTCTGCAAAACATCTTCCATTTAAGGAAATAAAGTCAACGGTGAGTAAATGACGATTGATTGTTTCATTTTTGGATCTGCTGTTCCTTTTAAGAATACATCTGTGATCTTTCGTTTCTTCAAAACAGAGAAGGAACTTGTGATCAGTGCAACAAATCAGTTAGCAGCACAGATTGGTACAGTAGATTCAGAATGTATTGTTGCTGATTAGTTTAGATTAGTAGCATGACGTGTGTAAATGAATGTGATGCTTGTTTACAGGAACTTTTGCTCAGGGCTTATTTTGAGAAAAGTACAGATGACAACGAATGTGATCTGTGTTATTACTGTCTGAGGAAAATGTAGTATGTGCTGTTACAACACACGGGCTGAACAAAAATACAGTAAAGTAGTTTTTATTTAAATAAGTGCATCCTCTTGCTGAGCTGAAAAGATGCTTCGTAACCTCACACCAGCAAATGCATGATTGTGGGACAGTATATTCTTCAGCTGTATATACCAGTTTTCTTACAACTGAATGAAACCGATAAGAATGAGCACATTATATATCATCCCAATAAAAAAAAAAAAACTGCATGCAGGGAACACACGTGTCTATTGCAGTGCAGTTCACTTTAATATACAAGCAGAACTGACCTCAATTAAACCATCATGACTCGGTTGTGTGTTCTAGGGAGGCATTTCATCACAATTTCCTAAATTTTCATATCTTATTTTCTCTGTCATATGTTTTATTAATAATGTAGTTGTGTTGTTTCATTGGTCTCTTTTTTTTTTTATTATTGAAATATATATTTGCATAAAAGATGATTGTGCTGATCTAAAGCAAGACCAGACTGTGTTAGGATACATATAGCAACTTGGAAAAGTATTTAAATAATAAATTAGAATTATCTAATGTTACTGAATGTTCTACATTTTTAATGACTAAATCATTTATTAAATTGTTTTAATGTGACATTAAGAAAAATAATAAGGAAAATAAAAAATGGGGCTAAGTGGAGACAAAGTTAAGTTGTCATTCTGTTTACTCAAGTAAATATTAACATAAACCAGTTTCACATAAATCCATTAAATTCAGCATTACAGAAAAGCTTTTGAACATTGTCAACATTATTGCTAAAGGAAAGAATAAAGTTCATTAAACTCACATAAGACAGTAGTGTGGTAAGTTGTTAAATGGGAATTTTCTGCTTATTGTCAGATTTTTTTGAGAAAAATACCTTTGTTGATAGATAATACCTGTGATATATAAAATATATGATATTACCAGTTACCACATATGAAAGTGTTTAAAAAATGCTTCTACAGTGTTAGCTATATACTAAAGACCAGTGGATCTCAAGGGGTTCAATTCAAGTTTATTTGTATAGCGCTTTTCACGATATAAATTGCAAAGCAGCTTTACAGGAAATTAAGTTTCTACAATATATTTAGTAGTTGCTTATCAGTGGTGACTGTCAAGTTGATGTACATATGGCAGAAATGTACGGTAAAAGTCAGTTAATGACGTAATCAAACAGATAATGAACACTATTAACAGCAATGATTATATGTTGCAATCAGACTTGTAGCAAAATTTGGTAGCTCTATGTGTTGTTTCAGGGTTGGCATCATCTGAGGTCCTCTGAGGGGTTGGCATCATCTCTTCTCAGGTGTTTGGTCATCTCAGATCATTTAAGGGTTGGATCCAGACTGAAGCTTGCCCGCGCAAAAAGAGACATGATGGATTGTAGCGTGGTAGAAGACTAGTTAGGTACGAAGGAGCTAAACCATTAAGGGCCTTATAGGTAAGTAATAATATTTTGTAACTGATACGGAACTTAATAGGTAGCCAGTGCAGAGACTGTAAAATTGGGGTTATATGATCATATTTTCTTGACCTGGTAAGGACTCTAGCCGCTGCGTTTTGGACTACCTGTAGCTTGTATATTGACGATGCAGGACAACCAGCTAACAGTGCATTACAATAGTCCAGTCTAGAGGTCATGAATGCATGAACTAGCTTTTCTGCATCAGAAACGGACCATGTTTCGTAGCTTGGCAATGTTTCTAAGATGGAAGAATGCTGGTTTTGTAAAATGGGAAATATTTTCAAAAGACAAGTTGCTGTCTAATATAACACCCAGATTTTTGACTGTAGAGGAAGTAACAGTACATCCGACTAATTGCAAATTTTAATCCAAGAGATTCTGTGTACTGTTTTTTTTGGTCCAATAAGTAATATCTCGGTCTTATCCGAATTTCAATAGGAGAAAATTATTGGTCATACAATCTTTTACATTTTTAACACACTCTGTTAGCTTGTTGAGATATATAGTTGAGTATCATCAGCATAACAATGGAAACTAATCCCGTATTTTCTAATAATATTACCAAGGGGCAACATGTATATTGAAAATAGCAGAGGACCTAGGACAGATCCTTGTGGCACTCCATATTTTACTGGTGATAATTGAGATGACTCCCTGTTTAAATAAACAAAGTGGTAGCGATCGTACAGGTAGGATCTAAACTATCTTAAAGCCTACCATTGAATACCCGTATAGTTTTGTAATCGATCTATGAGTATGTCATGATCAATAGTGTTGAACGCAGCACTAAGATCAAGTAAAACTAGCAATGAGATGCAGCCTTGGTCTGACGCAAGAAGCATTCTTCATAGAGATCATTTTTTTTGCAAGAAGGAGCACAATTGAGCAGACACAACTTTTTCTAAAATTTTAGACATAAACTGAAGATTTGAAATGGGTCTGTAATTTGCCAGTTCACTAGGATTTAGTAGTGGTTTCTTAATAAGAGGCTTAATAGCCGCCAGCTTGAATGGTTTTGGGACCTGACCTAAAGATAACGATGAGTTAATAATATTGAGAAGCGGTTCTTCTGCTACAGGTAACAATTCTTTCAGTAATTTAGTGGGTACAGGATCTAACAGACATGTTGTTGGTTTAATGCACTGATAAATTTATTTAGCTCTTCCTGTCCTATAGTTGTAAAGCACTGCAGTTTTTCTTTGGGTGCGATGAATGAAGCTGAAGTAGACGCTGTAGAATCTACATTTGTTATTGTATTTCTGATGTTATATATTTTATCAGTGAAAAAATTCATGAAGTCATTACTATTAAACTGTGAGGGAATATTTAGATTGGGTGGTGTCTGGTTATTTGTTAATCTAGCCACTGTGCTGAATAAAAACATGACATGGGTATGACAGAGGTATTACAATTTGAAGGTGGATTATGAGGACACTTCCTGTGTCCCCATAATTCAAAAGGCTTAAAAAACGTACTAAATTGTGTTTTTTTTTTTTTTTTTTTTTTTAAATCTAAAAATCCACAAAGTTTCCTGTAAGGCAGGGGTGTCAAACTCAGTTCCTGGAGGGCCAGAGCCCTGCAGAGTTTAGATGCAACCCTAATTAAACACACCTGATCCAGCTAATCAAGTCCTTCAGGCTTATTTGAAAACTACATGTTTTGTGTGTTGGAGCAGGGTTGGAACTAAACTCTGCAGGGCTGCGGCCCTCCAGGAACTGAGTTTGACACCCCTGCTGTAAGGTGTAGGTGTACAGTAAAAACCGTTACACCTATGGAGAGTCCCCGTAAACCACAAATACCAACGTGTGTGTGTAGATTTTTTAAATCCGATAATACTTATCCAGTAAATCATGATAAGTCATGTCCATTGATTGGTTAAAATGAGTGAAAAATGGGGGGGGGACGTGTCTACACACATATATTTGAAGTGTAAGGAAAATGTTATTACTCTTTACATGATGGTTACACATGACTTCAAATTATTAAAATAGTTTTTAATAAACAGTATTTTGCCAAACCAAAGCCTGTTAGATCTAAATTGTGTGGTTTCTGACAATAGGTGACAAAGGAATGTCTAGTGTGATGTGAAAAGTATGTTATTGATCATCCACACCCATTTTGGGCCCTTCAAAATATTCTGTTACAGTATGAGGTCTGTAACTTGAGATCATGCGGTGAACACAAATAGCCTTTTGCACATTCTCCAAAAGGTCTGTAACCGATCTCAACTCTAGTCTCACAAGTGCACACAAAAAGATAGAGAGTAAAAAAGCAGATAAGATTGACGTATGTAAAAGTATACCTAGAGAGGTGTCATTTGGGAATGTTGCTCTGGTATGCCCATTCACACTGCTGTCAGGGCATGACTGAAAGAGCACAAACAGTGATGCTGAGGCTGGAATGAGAGGGATCTCAGAGCTCTTACTCTGTAAACACTTGCCAGTGAGGTGTTAACATGGCTGCAGTAAATTTAACACCAAATGTTAAATGACCTCTGACATTTTTTTTGTTTGTTTGTTTATTAAAGCTAGAATATCCTCAGAGCTGTGTTTGAATTCTGGTGATATATATGTAAAAACTTAAAGAGAAGTGTTTTATTTGATGCTGCAAATTCCATTTTATGACAAAGCCACCAGACAGGTTTCTATATGTAGCCAACTTGTCCAAAGACAAATTCCACCACCAAAAACAAAGCTATATGGATTTATGAACTTGAAGACAGGACATCTGAAGGTTGCTGCTGTATTTTTTTCCACATGAAAATCCTCTGTCTCTGGGATATATGAGGTAAGCCGGACCTATAGGTCAGGTTTAGTAGGCATGAAAACATGCCTTGGGCTAATAGTTATAGGTCACGGCATCGCAGGATGTGAAAAGGACGGCTTATAGTCTGTGTGTTCCACTGAGCATGAAAACTCAACAAATGATGACAAAAATAACCTTTTAGAGATGTCTACTCATGCTCTTCTTAGGAATTAATTTCTTTTGTATCTTTTCTCTCTCTTTACTGACTTTACAGTAAAACTAAAATGTATTTTTTACAGAAAAACATTTTGGCAGCTCTTTTCTGCTGAATGATCAAGGCCACACTACTACATATATATATCTACTATATATCTGTTTTGTACCCTTAACACACACTAACAATCACCATAATAACACAGGTGATACAGAAAAAGCCACAGGAAGAATCAATGTTAATCACAATCGACCTTTCCACAAGCTGAGGCAAATACATATGGTGCATGGCATTATACACACAAATACAAAACAACATTAACACAAATTACATTGAAATAATGGAATAAACATTAATTATACAACATAAGATATATAAATAAAACCATAATATGCATACATGAAAACAAAAACTATTAAAAACAATTATTTGAATAAAATAACATAAAATGTTAAGTGTCACCGGGGTCAGGGTCAGTGGTTTTTCACTGTAAATTAAAAGATGATTTGTTCTTTTTTACTTCCAAAAAAAGGTACATTTACAGTATTTTGCAATAAATAAAGTACAATAAATATAAGAATCTATTACAGTTTTTTTCATGTAGTAACTAGTTTTTGCTGTAGAATTTCTACAGTCTTTTACAGGCAAACTTACAACAATTTGTTACTATGTACACTCACTTTATTAGGTACACTTTTTAGTGCCAGGTTGAACACCTATTTGCCTTCAGAACTTCCTTAATTCTTCATGGCATAGATTCAACAATCTTCTGGAAATATTTGTCAGAGATTTTGGTCTATACTGACATGATAGCATCACGCAGTTGCTGAAGATGACCTGCCATGAGGTCAGTGTGTGTTAAATGAACTTGGGGCAATAAAGGTGTAGATTCTTTTGGGTATGTGCCTACAACATGATTGTCACAAACAAACATACCTAGAGAAATATTCACGGGAGAAAATAATTTTTTATTTTATTTTACAATTTACCCTGGTGTCCCCTATTAACATGTAATGTGTTTCTGATACTTCATTGCAATTTAATTAACTTATACAGATTTATTCAGAAATTAGCTTTCAGCATACCTTGATAAATGTGTACTGAGGTAAAATTTCTTTTGACAATTTGCAGGTGCCCCCTATGTAAATAATAGGTGTGTTCAGTGGGGCCTGCAGATGTACGGCTGTACGCACTGTGCGTACCATGAGCGCTCAGACTGACCTGAGATTTACCCAGCAAACATTTCAGCAGTAAATTAGGCCCGTGTGTCCCGTATCTGTCGACTGAACCAGCCATGCCATTAATAATGAATGTATCAGTCTTTTGCATGCCAAAGTCAATTTCTGCTTGTAAACATTACATCAAATAGAAAGAGAAAATCGTGCAACACGCACTTTCATGAGATCGGGTTAGACTACAACAATTCATTTGTAGCCTATTTTACAAATGGGATGTCATGACAATGTTTTACATTCAAGCTACCCGTAAAATTTATAGTCAAGTCAAGTCACCTTTATTTACAGTGAGGAAAATAAGTATTTGAACACCCTGCTATTTTGCAAGTTCTCCCACTTAGAAATCATGGAGGGGTCTGAAATTGTCATCGTAGGTGCATGTCCACTGTGAGAGACATAATCTAAAAAACAAAATCCAGAAATCACAATGTATGATTTTTTAACTATTTATTTGTATGATACAGCTGCAAATAAGTATTTGAACACCTGAGAAAATCAATGTTAATATTTGGTACAGTAGCCTTTGTTTGCAATTACAGAGCTCAAACGTTTCCTGTAGTTTTTCACCAGGTTTGCACACACTGCAGGAGGGATTTTGGCCCTCCTCCACACAGATCTTCTCTAGATCAGTCAGGTTTCTGGCCTGTCGCTGAGAAACACGGAGTTTGAGCTCCTCCAAAGATTCTCTATTGGGTTTAGGTCTGAGACTGGCTAGGCCACGCCAGAACCTTGATATGCTTCTTACAGAGCCACTCCTTGGTTATCCTGGCTGTGTGCTTGGTCATTGTCATGTTGGAAGACCCAGCCTCGACCCATCTTCAATGCTCTAACTGAGGGAAGGAGGTTGTTCCCCAAAATCTCGCAATACATGGCCCCGGTCATCTTCTTCTTAATACAGTGCAGTCGCCCTGTCCCATGTGCAGAAAAACACCCCAAAGCATGATGCTACCACCCCATGCTTCACAGTAGGGATGGTGTTCTTGGGATGGTACTCATCATTCTTCTTCCTCCAAACACGTTTAGTGGAATTATGACCAAAAGTTCTATTTTGGTCTCATCGACCACATGATTTTCTCCCATGACTCCTCTGGATCATCCAAATGGTCATTGGCAAACTTAAGTCGGGCCTGGACATGTGCTGGTTTAAGCAGGGGAACCTTCCGTGCCATGCATGATTTCAAACCATGACGCCTTAGTGTATTACCAACAGTAACCTTGGAAACGGTGGTCCCAGCTCTTTTCAGGTCATTGACCAGCTCCTCCCGTGTAGTTCTGGGCTGATTTCTCACCTTTCTTAGGATCATTGAGACCCCACGAGGTGAGATCTTGCATGGAGCCCCAGTCCGAGGGAGATTGACAGTCATGTTTAGCTTCTTCCATTTTCTAATGATTGCTCCAACAGTGAACCTTTTTCACCAAGCTGCTTGGCAATTTCCCGTAGCCCTTTCCAGCCTTGTGGAGGTGTACAATTTTGTCTCTAGTGTCTTTGGACAGCTCTTTGGTCTTGGCCATGTTAGTAGTTGGATTCTTACTGATTGTATGGGGTGGACAGGTGTCTTTATGCAGCTAACAACCTCAAACAGGTGCATCTAATTTAGGATAATAAATGGAGTGGAGGTGGACATTTTAAAGGCAGACTAACAGGTCTTTGAGGGTCAGAATTCTAGCTGATAGACAGGTGTTCAAATACTTATTTGCAGCTGTATCATACAAATAAATAGTTAAAAAATCATACATTGTGATTTCTGGATTTTTTTTTTTAGATTATGTCTCTCACAGTGGACATGCACCTACGATGACAATTTCAGACCCCTCCATGATTTCTAAGTGGGAGAACTTGCAAAATAGCAGGGTGTTCAAATACTTATTTTCCTCACTGTATATAGCGCTTTTAACAATACAGATTGTGTCAAAGCACTTAACAGTATCAAATTTGAGGATAGAGTGTCATTAATGTATAATGATAAGATTAAACACTCAATTTTCAGTTAAAGGCATTTCATTATTGAATTCAGAGATGTCATTGTCTAGCTCAGTTTAGTTTAAATAGTATCTGTGCAATCAAATCGACGATAATCGCTAGAAATTAAGTGTCCCCAACTGAGCAAGCCAGAGGTGACAGCGGCAAGGAACCAAAACTCCCTCTGTGACAGAATGGAGAAAAAAACCTTGGGAGAAACCAGGCTCAGTCGGGGGGCCAGTTCTCCTCTGGCCAGACGAAACCCGCAGTTCAAAAGTTTATATTTCTATTTTAATTTTGTTGCAAGTTCTAACAATAGTAGTATTATGTAGTTAGGTATTTTATTATATTTTTAGTTATTTTGTTATATTTTTTAGTTTTATTGTATTTTAATCTAGGTTTTCGCTGGGGATATAGTGAAAAGTTATAGTGAAAAGAAACTCCTTTAAATTTTAAAGAATTCAGAGCAGAGCAACATAAAAATCAGAAAAAATATAATCGGGCCTGTTTTAGGCTTTTCCTTATTTTTATATTTTAGACGGTGATGAAAAATGACTCGCCATCTCCTCATTGGACGTGCCTTTAGAGAGAAATGCAAAAATTACGGCATATTTTAAGTTGTTTCCACTATCAAGAAAAAAATGCAAGTGACCGCTCTGGCGCCTCCATGTTCTGCAAAGGTGCGCTTCAGCATCCACTCTTCACACAAACGATTAGATATACACCTAGTGCACATTTATATAGTTCAAACATTTAAACTAACATTGTGATATGCTTGAACTGTTTATACCTATAGATTTCATTTTAGGCAATGATGATTTGAGAAGGCTAAATGATCAAACATACTGTAGGCTATGATCAGCTCAATGTCTGCCGCTGGCCGCTTGGTCCTTACTTAAAAAAAAAATAAACATTTAACGAACAAAAGATGCTCCAACCTTTTTTATAAATTAACTTTGAAACGTAATATAATCACTTTACCATATACCGGTACATACGACCCCCCCCCGAAAAAAAAAACCCTCTGTGGGTACCCTCAGAGGAAATCCTGCAGGCGCCCCTGGGTGTATTCGACTTGAAGCGGCGCTGTGCAGAATGATCAGTAGTATGACATCAAAGTACCACGAGAGCGCTGCTTCAAGTCGAACACACATAGGTCTGGTTTCACAGACAGGGCATAGACTAAACCAGGATTAGGCCATAGGGTCCCACTTTATATTAGGTGGCCTTAACTACTATGTATTTACATTTAAATTAATAATTTGATACAGCGCACTTATTGTTTACATACATGTTTTTACATTGTACTTATATTGTAAAAAATACCTATATGTACTTACATCTGTAATTAATTTCTGTAATTACATTCATAATTACACTGTCAACCCATCCCTTACACCTTAACCCACCCTTAAACCTACCCAGACCACCAAACCTGTCCCTAACCTTACCCCTATCCCACCTCAATAGCAGCAAGTGTTTTGCAATACAATATGACCACAATAAGTACATTGTACTTATTTTTTGATGTAAGTACATAGTAGTTAAGGCCACCTAATATAAAGTGTAACCGGCCATAGTTCAATTAGGATATTGAAGTAATTTTTTATAAATGTGCCTTAGAAAAAAACATTACTGGTGTGCATCTTTAGACAAAACAAAGGCACTGATATATATTAAGATCAGTCAGTGCAAGTTTATTTCAGTTGAAACAGCTCAGACTTACATTTTAGTCTGGGACTAGACTTAAGCCTTGTCTGTGAAACCGGGGGCTAATGATAGTTATTTATTTTTGAGGTTGTGAGTGACCACCTGGGAACCTGGGCCCGTATTCACAAAACATTTTATCTTAAAGAGTTCTTCTAAATAGCAGTAAAAGTTTTAGCTAAGAGTTTTTTCTTAAAACCTATATTCACAAAGCTGCTGAGACAAACTTTTACTAAGGAATAGAAACAAGTCTTAATAAACTAAGAGTAAGGGCAGGGTTGACCTCATTGCTATGGATGATGTCAGCATGCGTACTAACTATGCACACAGTGATTGGCTGTTAGGACAGGGGTCTCTGTCAGAGATTTATTCATAGAAATATTACAGAGTGCAATGTTATGTTGCCATATTCAAATAAAGGTTTTTAAAAAAAACGTTAATTGCTACATTCAAATAAAGATTTTAAAATGCAGGCTAAGTGTCACTAATTAAACAATATATATATATATATATATATATATATATATATATGAAGAGTTAATTTGCAAAAGCAGATAACTTCATTTTTAAAAATGTTCAAAAATCATGTTTTTTCATTGTGCATTCCAATTAATCTCAATGAAACTGCAGTTGTTTTTTTTGACTAGGTTAAAAAAATAACGAAAAAAAACAACTAACTAACACAATAAAAAAACAATAAAAACATGATAACATAACAAAAAACATGATTTTTGAACATTTTTAAAAACAGAGTTTTCAGGTAATTGTCCGCCTGTATGCTTATCGTAAAAAAAAAAGAAAAAAAAAAAAAAAAAGAATAGTGAATATGCATATAAAAAGCCTTTTAATGAACAGAGTACAATAACCATGGCTGATATAGTAAGACGTAAAAGAAAATCAAACTGGACGCAAGAACAACTGTTACTTCTTGCCCAGCTGGTTAATGAAAAGGATATAATCAAAGGAAAATTTGGAGTTGGGAATGGGATAACCTCCAAAACCTAAAAGTGATACCTTTTTGAAAGCTCATTATCGTCAAATGTTTCCAAAATGTTTATATTCAAAGGCAGATTGCTGGCAACAGCCATTTTAGGATAGTTTGAGATTTGGTCTTAGTGACTTAGGAGTCCTCTTCACTACTCCTAACATTTCACAGATTTCCCAGATAAAATGCGGATGTGGGCCACTTAAGGCAATGACACGGCACTGCTGGCCTTCTTATGGCCTGTACAAAATGGATGTAAGCCTGAAGTGGACCACATGTAAAATAGCAAAAATGGCCCAAATGTATCAAATCACATGCGAGCCTCTGTAGGCAAATATGTGGTATTCACGGCAATGTGTAATCTGAATATGACCCTAAAGTGGCCCATGTGGTAAATAGTAAATATGGCCCAAATAGTGCCAACCAGATGTGGTCCACCTTTGGCAAAAATGTGGCACTATTGACAAAGGCTAATCAGGGTGTAAACCAAATGTGGTCCACATATGTTTCAGCAAATGTGGCCCAGGTATATTAAAACGTATCTGGGCCAGTTTTGGCAAAGATATGGCATGGTAAGCACTGGCTAATGTGGCTGTTAGCCTAAAGTGGCCCTTATATGATGTCGCAAATGTTGTCCAGTTATCCTCAAACATATTTGGGCCAGTTTTGGCAAAGATATGGCACAGGGAGCACTGGCTAATGTGGCTGTGAGCCTAAAGTGGCCCGCACATGATGCCACAAATGTGTCCCAGTTATCCAAAACCGTATCTAGGCCAGTTTTGGCAAAGATATGGCATGGTAAGCACTGGCTAATGTAGCTGTGAGCTTAAAGTGGCCCTTATATGATGCCACAAATGTGGTCCAGTTATCCTAAACAGTATCTGGGCCAGTTTTGGGAGAGATATGGCACAGGGAGCACTGGCTAATGTGGCTGCGAGTCTAAAGTGGCCCGCATATGATGGCACAAATGTTGCCCAGTTATCCTAAAACATATTTGGGCCTTTGGCTTACTTGTGCCCCAAATTTGGCAAACAGGAGCGGACCGCCCAAGTGCCATCATTCTTCACAGTATGTGGGCCAGATGAAAGTGTCAGGTGTGGGCCTGATCTGGGCCTCAGGAATTTTGCTATCTGGTTAGGAGGTAGTTTTAGCACTAAAACGCTTTGTGAAATACTCTTAGAGCAAAAATTTAGGAGTCCTAAGTTTAGGAATGACACTATTTTTAAGATTTTCTCCTAAATCAACAAGTTAGGAGCTACTTTTAGCCTTAAGATGTTTTCTGAGTACGGGCCCAGGTGTATCACCAGAGCTCTGTTGCCTCAAAGCACTAAAGATCTGACACTTTTGTGACATGTGACTCTCACAAGCTGCATTCAGAACCTTTTTTTTTTTGTGAATAAAGTAAAAGGCTTAGTAAGTTGATTTGAGATGTTACTTAAAATGATTATGACTGATTTTTGTTTTTAGATATTTGTCTCCACCTGGTGTTCAAGGGAGAACTGCATCAGACAAATGCTGTTCAAATTACAGGGACTGACTCTTTTTGTACTGTCAGCAGGGCCGGATTATCCATAGACGGGATTGGGCGAGTGCCCTGGGGCACTAGCCAATAGGGGGGCACCAAGTGATTACGATAATGACAAGACCTTTAAAATATTTTTCATGTTTTGTATATATTATTTTGCTGGAAGAGATACAGATGCATAGAAAATGAACAGTTAATGATACAATATATATACAGAGAGAATATCAAATATATGCACGCATATAAAGAATTACAATTGGGTCAGGTCCCAGTGTATTTGCCCCCTCCCACAGTCGGAGTCGAGCATATTTATTCACAAATGGATAGGCAGCATCGACTTGGCGGTTGTGCGAAACGTAAATTTAAAAAAAAAAAAGAGAGAAAATATCACGACACATAGCCAGGGCTATACAGGGCGACTGAAAAGTACTGCGTGCGACTATCAAAAAATATTTAGGAGCACCTGTATGACTAACCCGATCAGCACAGGCTATTTGTGTTTGCGCTGAGAGGAGCTTCAAAGATTTCTACTTGCGTGTTTGTGCAGCGGTGAGTGGGCCTAATGTATCGCAGACATATGTTGATTCCTTGAATGCAATGTTAATCAGAATCCACTCACTGCTCAAAATACTTTTGTTCATTGCTGAGTTATGCAAGCTCACAAATCCTCTCCATAACAAACAAAGTGTAGAAGGTGTAAATAAGAGATTCGTTGTGCAGTGTAGAGAGCTTCATTGATTATAGTGGAGCTTTGTGAGATTGCGATGAACTGAAGTGAGTAACAGCTTTTAAAGATTATTAAGGAGTTTGCAAATGTGATATTAAATTAATACAACGGTTCAAAGAACAATAAGGGTCATTCTACAGAAACGTCCACTTTTCTGTCCCTAGACTTTAAAGAAATATTACAATTGAAATACACATTAGGGTTACAATTTTTTTAATATTTTAAAATGAAACAATATGTTATTTGAACAATTACACCTTCCTGAGCCATCAATGTGGCATATAAGTTAATATAAAGTGATGTACATTGTATGACTTTAACAATATTGCCTGATTTTGCTCTATTTTGTAAAGGAAAATAGTTTCAAACAGTCACAGCTGAGCAGCTGCGTCTCCATTCAAACACATTTATGTTTCATTTATGAATTAACCTGATTAGAAATTTTGGAAAAATGTTTTTTGAATTTGACAATGACATAGGCTACCTTTAATAAAATTAAGGAAACAAATGGCATTACAAAAATGCCCTGTAAATCACTTTAAGGAGTCAAATATTACCTTGTAATGGGAAGGCTAATTTTTGTTATTGATCAGAAGGTGCTCCTGAATTTTTGAGGGGGTGGCACTTCATATGTGGTCACCCTAGGGCACTACACTGTGTTAATCCGGGCCTGACTGTCAGGAAGTATACAGACATGAGGATGGAATGTAAACCCAGATAAGGCACTCACTGGAGTAACAAATAAATGTTACAAGAGTCTGTGTGTCCTTATTCAAGGCCAGTGATGTGCTTTTGAGCTGGAAATTACATGCAGGCATTGTGTAGTTTGAATTGAAACAAAGTGGGGAGAGTGGGAGAGCAGGACTTCACTGGCTCCTTGGCCGAGACAGTGGAGCTGAAGAAGCAGGGAGCGACCTCCACGGTCAAGCTTTGGGAGCAGCAGATTTGGGATCTGGGCCCGTATTCTTAAAGATTCTAGGAATCCTCTCAGAGAGCTCCTAATTTAGCTTAAAAATTTCTAACTAGGAGTCTTAGCTTAAAAGTGATTCAGGACCAATCTGAGAGCAACTCTGAGTGAGGAAAAGACAAAAACTTTTATCTTAGTGAGGAGGCGGGGCTGACCCCTTTGCTAGCGATGACACAGTCTTTTGAAGACTGTGATTGGTTAGTTGTCCAAGAAGGAAATAAAAGAGCGCTTTTAAGAGTAGGGTTTATTATAAGCCTTCACTTTGAAATTACAGGCGTAATTTTTCCTGTTTTACTGTACTCTCGCTCTCTCTCACTCATTCACACTCACACACACACACACACGTATATATATTCTTTATTTTTTTATTTACCATGCTGTCATACTTAACGTATTTTATAGGAAATGAACAGCGACATAAGTGCTGTAACACCCAAATCATCACTGCTGCATTGCTGCATTTTTCCAGTTGCCAAATATGTTAATGTAGTGATTACGTCCATTTCTGGCGCCATGGCATTTCAGCACGGTGTCTAAGATGTTAGCATGTCTCTAATAAGATCGGTCACAAACATGATCCCTGCACAATCTAATGTGTAGCGTCTTAACTCACTGCCATGCATTGTGTGCAAAACATTTCTTCTCCCTCCCCACATTTCTAAGAATTTTCTTAGAATTTTGTTACTAGGAGCAACTCTTAGCACTAAGATTTTTCATGAATACGGGCCCTGGCGTGCAAGATGATGCTGCAGATCAGGAGCTAAGGCGGCATATGCTTCTCGCAACTCCCGCTCGCCTCCACAGAAGTTGGTCCCTTGATCTGACCATAACTGCGCTGGGGTGCCTCTCCTAGCGATGAACCTCCGAAGGACCATAAGAAAGGAATCAGTACTTAGGCTAGGGAGCCAGTCTAAGTGTACGGCTCTCATGGTGAGACACTTAAAGAGAACACCCCAGTGCTTCCCCAAGCAATCCATCCTACATGAATGGAAGGCAGGCTTGTAAAGATGAAGGTGGCCAGAGGGTAGATTAGACATCTGAGGCACTGAAGCCTGGCCTCTCCATCTGTGACATTCCAGATAGGTATGTTGAAACCGCCGAACAGCTTCATGGCCTCGCAGGATCCAATAATGCCTCCTTAACTCAGCAAACAGCCGCTCTGATCCAGGATGATGCAGCTGGTTGTCATAATGGTGGATTTTCAGGCGAGTAACTGGATGCCTAGAGTCTAGGACTACAGGATGGACAACAGAATCTGCAAGGTCAGCCACTCTCCTCAAACGACCACCCACTCTAATCGAGCCGTTAGATGGATCCATCACAGGGGCCAAGGCAACTAGACGGCTACTAGGTTTCACTGTCTTCCCGGGATTCCAACAGGTGGTAATCTTCAGGGAAGGATTCTAGTTAGACACATTTAAGGACATGTACTTCTGCTCGTTGATAATCTGTGGCTTCGGGAACTGTATCAGGATCTGAGTCACCTTGTAGGTCTCGTGCAGTGGCATCCAGCAAGTCTAACGGTAGGGTAAACTCCATCTAGAGGTGGTTGGTGAGGTAACAATTCCTTAGAAGGTGGACTTTCGCAACTCAGCTGGATCGTCACTATGCTCAGGAGTAGGAAGAACAGGCCATTCTCGAGGCTCAAGGAAAGGAAAGGGGGTCCTCGGCACCATCGGTTCGGGGAAGCAAGGTAGAAAAGAGATCTCCCAGTGATCTCCCCTTGGTGAAGTCATCGGCAGGGTTATCTGCAGAACCAACATAACGCCACAAGCACTGATCGGTAAGCTCCTGGATCTCGGCAATCCTATTGCCAAAAAAGACTCTGTAACGACAGGACTCAGATTTCAGCCGGCTGCTCCACTCTCAAATTTGCAGTTCGCTCCAGTGTCAGCTCCAGCCCCTGAGTCTGCTCCAGTGTCTGCTCTAGCCCCTGACCAGAGTCAAGAGATAGCTCTAGCCCCTGTCCAGAGTCGAGAGATGGCTCTAGCCCCTGACCAGAGCTTAGAGAGGGCTCCAGTTCCCAAGTTCAGCCCAGAGAGGGCTCCTGTTCCCACATCCAGCCCAGAGAGGGCTCCTGTTCCCACGTCCAGTCCAGAGAGGGCTCCTGTTTCCACGTAAAGCCCAGGGAGGGCCTTAGTTCCCGAGTCCAGCCCAGAGATGGCTGTTGTTCCCCAGTCCAGCCCAGAGAGGGCTCCAGCTCCTACGTCCAGCCCTGAGAGGGCTCTTACTCCAAAGTCCAGCCCAGAGTGGACTCCTGTTCTCCAGTCCAGCCCAGAGAGGGCTCCTGCTTCTACGTCCAGCCCTGAGAGGGCTCCTTTGAAGTTGTGACACTTCCTAGTTGTTACTAGTTGTCAGTGTTTACCCTGAGGGAAACGTTGGTAACACTTTAGAATAAGGAACACTAATTCACTATTAACTACGACTTTTCCCTCAATAAAGCCCTAATTTGCTGCTTATTAATATTAAGGTAGTTGTTAAGTTTAGGTATTGGATAGGATTAGGGATTTAGAATAAGGTCATGTAGAATAAGGCATTAATATGTGTTTAATTAGTACTAATAAATGGCTAATATTCTAGTAATATGCATGATAATAAGCAACTAGTTAAGAGACCCTAAAATAAAGTGTTACCAAAACTTTGCATCTTTTTAGTGTTATTTGTTTGTTTATGGATAAACAATTCCCTTGATTGATTAATGCCTAATTTGTTAGCATTTGAGGGAAATATTTATACCGTGTTTATATCTTCCTAATGCATGGTGAGGAGGAGAGTTTGTGTGCCCAAAGACTCTCCAAGGATCAAAAGTTGAGTCACTTGACTCTCAGAGGTGAGTCTTGGGGTCAGAAAAAAAAATATCAAACAGCCCTTACATCATGTTCGGGAGGGTTTCAAGAAAAATTTTCCTCACTCATCCAAAAACAAACTCCAGCATATTCAGTTGTCAGAAACGACTGGAACTTCAAATGGGACTGGCTTCTATGGTCAGATGAGACTAAAAAAAGAGCTTTTGGCAGCAAACCCACCAGCTGAGTTTCTTGATCTTGGATCTTTTATGTTGTCGGCCTGTTTTTCTGCCGGAGGTCCTGGACATCTTGATCAGATACATGGCATCATGGATTCTACCGAATACCAACAGATAAAAAATCTAAACCTGACTGCCTCTGTTAGAAATCTTATAATGAACCGTGGTTTGATCTTCCATCAGGACAATAATCCAAAATAAACATAGAAATCAACACAAAAATGTGTCATTGAGCACAAAATGAAGCTTCTGCCATGGCTGTCCCAGTCCTCTGACCGGAACCCTATAGAAAATGAGTGGGGTGAACTAAAAAGAAGAAGCTTGGAGCTGTGAATCTGAAGGATCTGGAGAGATTCTGTATGAAAGAATGGTCTCTGATCTCTTATCAGGTGTTCTCCAAACTATTCAGGTATTATAGGAGAAAACTCAGAGCTGTTATCTTGGGAAAAGGATGCTACAATAATTGAGTGCCAATATTGTGGCCAACATGAACTAGAGAAAGTGTTTATTTCACAATGAAAATTCGCTTTTCATTGTGAAAATGAACCCCCCCCCCCCCCCACCCCCCACTTTTAATTGTTTTACTTCAATGAAAAGTTAGAATTTTGTGAATTTTTTGAATGAAAGATCAAAAAGATAAACAATGCAGATTTATTTTCACGGCCGCCTTTGCTCATATTTACCAAGGGTGCCAATATTAGTGGAGGGCACTTTCTCCAGGTATTATAGACTCCATTCCTGCAAACTTGCTTTCAGGTCTTGCTCATTTCTGGTGGGACTTTTATTTTATATATATAATCCAAATAGTTGTGATGCATAAACTGAAATCCCATTCTGAATTTTTTTTGGTTGTTGTTGATTGCTGATTGCAGCTGATAGGGCAGACTGTTGGCTAAAACATCGTGTAAAACATCCATTCTCTGTTGTTCTGCATAGATTTGAGTTTGCAATGAACACACACACTGAAAAAATTCATCAGTGCCAGACTACAGGTATGTGATGTGAGTGTGATGTATGAAGGTAAAGTTCTCTGTCAGTCCTTTACTGTCTCTTACTAAGACACTTACACTGAGTCATTTACATACACAAATACATTTAATATACATATACTGTCTTTATAAACCTGTTCGTGGTGTTTGACACCTTCAAGAGAGGCCATGTTAACATTAAGTGGCATGGCATCTTATGCTCCGAATCACATGCCACTGTTTAGTTGCATAGTGGTTCTCATTGGCATGTGCCAGTTGACTGCGGCATATTCCACTAAAACTTATGGCATGTGTCACTGAAAATTGTGGAACATGATGTGGTATGTTGTGGCACCTCCAGTAGTGACTGAAATATGGCGCTGTCTGCTGAAGCATAATGTAGAGGCTAATCAGGACCCTTGCTAGCAGGAAGAAAGTTGGTGACGATTCTAGAGGCCCTGGCGATTTCAACCGAGTGGGACAGGGCTCACAGGTACAACCTGCACCAGGGCACCATACCCCAGCTACGACCCTGTGCACTTAACTGCAAAAAAATATTTAATTAATTGTACGTTGCTTTAAAACGTAGGTACAACCGTTAGCCTATAAACTGCAAGAAAAGTCCTGCAAACAGAGTCCATAAAATAAAAACTAATAAATAAAAAATACAGACTTTTACATGCACACAAGAAACATTTTTTGTGCCCTCGAGAAACTATTCACATGCGCATGGGCATGTGCATGCTTATGCATTACAATTTCTAGTTTTATATAACCTATTTCCTTTTGTGCATCACTGCCATCTTACGATTAATAAAACAAGAGCATGGATACACATGAATTAACAGAGATCTACTTGCTCAAAATTTGGCTTTTCTAATGGTAGTACCTCTAATATCAAGCCCTAACATCCAATACACAACCTTTGCGGCAGCACAGAAACCATGACACGAAATGGGCTAATGGCATAAAATTTGCCAAGTTCAAAGGTTTATAAAAAAAGGCAAGTACTGTAAAAAAAAAAAAAAAAAAAAAAATGTTTAAAATTTGGTTTTTATTAGGGCAGTATGCCATATTTCAAGGCCTTAGGTCTAGTTTGTGGAGGCCAAGGAACCACACTGCATAACGGGCTGATGGCACAATAGGTGACTCAGTAAGTTTAATGGTTTTTTGTGCGCACATAAAAGTCTGTATATTTTTTTATATTTGCAAAGGTCCTTGAGGCTCTGTAATACTGTGCTAAGAATATTGTAAGAAGAAACCCAAAATGCTTATAATTCATTCAGTAGTATTTTGACTTTGCCTTGTACAAGAAACTTATTTTCAATAAATTCTTAATTTTCTATTATAAAAAAAAAGAAAAAAACTAAATAGGGGCAAAAGTCTGGAAGCTTTATTTTTTCCATACTTTTCCAGACCTGGAAAGTACTTAAACCAAATTCCATACATTTCCAAACCCTGTAGGAACCCTGTTTTTATTTAATTCCCCAAAAAATAACAAATAGGGAACCATATGGAAACGCTAGGGGAACACTCTGTTTTCTGGGATTGTGTATGTTGTTGGAAAACAAAAAAGTAGAATTTTTCATTAGTGTAATGTTGATTTTCTGTACATTTTTTATCCATAAATGTAAGTGTATGAAGACAACAAACACTAAAGAGATTTTGTAGTTATTTCTGTCATTGAAATATATATAAAGACTAAACAGGCCTGCCAATTTTCTAAGATGATTAGAGACTTTGGCTTATTGAAAGATGAAAGAATAGATCCCTGTTTGTACCCTTTTCCCCTAAATTTATTGGTGTGCTTGATTTACTGTTTATTTGCACTTACTGAATGCCATTATAAATGTATACTGTGTTTATTATGTTTAAAAAAAAGTCTTATTACCCATTTTTTGTTACCCAGTTTTTGTGTCTCTCTCATTTGAAGATATAACATATGGTATGAATTAAGATGAATGTTAATGCTTTTTCAGAATAATATTATGACAAAACATTTCATTTATAAATATAGGTTTCTCAAACCAAGTGTATAATGTTTAGAAATTCATTTAAATTATTTTGTATGAGCGCACACAGTAACTTTGAGATGTTTATTGTACTTGATTATACGATGAGCAGTACATGTCTATGGCTGTAGTTACAGTTGGCAACTAAGGTCCTTCATTTTAACAGTGTAGCATACAATACATATGATCTCCTTAAAGCATATTGCATCACTACAGTTCATCATTTGAAGGTCACTTTTGCAGCTGATCAATTTAAATCTGGAAAACACTCTGTCTAATCAGTTGAATAGATCTCCACACTACTATTAGTGACCTGTATTCCATGTTGGCCTTTCTGAAATTTTGTATCCTTCCCACCGTGAGTGAAACGGATAAACCGAACTCCAGGTCCATAATTCCTAAAGACGTGGAACATCTGAAATATACCAGAACAAACACACTGACAGTTAAGCTTTGACAATTAGTTTGATTACAGGGGAAAAACTGGATTGTCAGTATTATTCTACACACTTGACGCCATGGATAAATTGTCCCCTGTTGAAAGAAAACTTTCTCAGGCTGAAAGGTACTGATGGGTTTCTTCTTCTCATCAAGCAACTCCACACGGATCTGATACTCACTTCCACAACCAGAGAGTGAGGCATACCTGCAGATGAGACATCAATTAATTGTGGTTCTGTTCAAAAATTGTGTTTTCTAATTAGAATCTGATTTAACAGTGGTACTGTCTTCTATTTAAACTAAACTGAGCTAAACAATGGCCTCTCTGAATTCAATAATGAAATGCCTTTAACTGAAAATTGAGTGTTTAATCTTATCATTATACATTACTGACACTCTATCCTCCAATTTGATACTGTTAAGTGCTTTGACACAATCTGTATTGTTAAAAGCGCTATATAAATAAAGATGACTTGACTTGACTTAAAGGGCTAGATCACCTAAAAATGAAAATTCTGTCATCTTTTACTCTCACTCATGTCAGTCCAAACCTGTGTCACTTTCTTTCTTATGTGGAATACAAACCTTGGGTTGCTCAAACGCGCCATTTGTGTCAGAGCTAATGCAGATTCTAACATTAAAATTACAAAATAATATGCCAATAAAATAAAACATTGAAATATGAATGACATATCACTTTGGGTTCTCATACTACCAACCGCAATTTCAACACAAGTCACATATTGGACAGGTTACACACATATTATCACATGAAATATGAAATCCACCATCTAAGATACTGTAGCATGAAACGGGAGTTTGAGTGAATGCTCACCAGTCTGATATTTTGATATGAGGTTGCTGTTGATCCATTAAAGCATCACTGTAGCCTTCTTTCTTCAAATCAATCAGCTGCTCCTTCAAACATAGACTGAGGACAAAGTTTATGATTCATGTGTGAATTGCCTTGATGATTGATTTATTTTCATATTGCAACATTGACTGAAATTAAATGAGCTCAAAACTTACTTGAAGGATCTAAAATATCAAACATACCCATAAGACGTCACAAAACATTTGGTGACCGGAAATGTTCTCCAATTTTCTACTGTCAGCCAGCGGTCACCTCCATCTTTTACAATCTCCCATCCTTGAAGTCCCTCTAATGAGAACATAAGAAAAGAGATGTTTCCTGACACAAAATTTCATTACAGTGACACTTATTGTAGTCTTTATTATATGAATCACCTTGTGCGCTGGGATTCTTGAGCAAGTTACGATTTGCGAGGCAGAAGCTAAAATGGGAAACACAGAAGTTTAGTTTCACATTCTGACGATATTACAGTAAACCAAAAGAAGCACAAATAATAGTAGCTACTTTAGCACTACTTAAATGTCCGATATCACTCTTCTAACCAGTGATGATAACTCTTAATTCGGCAGCACCCTAATCTGCTACTGGAAAACTGAAATATGTCTTGGAGCGTATGGTGGAGCGTCCTGATGGCAGACCTGTTGTATGTACGACTCTGAAGGCCATTCAAAATCCTGATGCGTCACGCAGATAGATTTCCATTAAATTACATTTGTCCCAAATTGATATTGTACATAATAACTTCAGCCTAGGCTGGAAGATTGTGTATTGTTTGTTAGGTTAGTTTAGGTTAACTTTATTTGTCTCCCATGGGAGAAATTTGGCTTGCACAAAGGGCGTGCTGCACAACACAACATAACATAACATAAAACATACAACATAGACATAAAGGACATTTTAAACATATATAGAAAATACTCAAAATGCAATGCAATTTAACCAGGTGAACTTATGTAGGTAACACCCCGCCCTAATCCCCCAAACCCTCAAAATACATTCCCTTTTGATCATTTAAAAATGTAACTGACAACGGGATAAACTAATATTTATACCTATTGTAGGATCAGAACGAGTCAGACAAATTTAAGATTTGATCAGAACATCGAAAATGAGGAGCCGAAATTCCAGAGGGGCCCCAAGGCCACAACAGGACGTCATAAATCAGATTCCTAGCTCCAACCTCTGAAGAAAGCCTAACCAACAAGCATCTTTCACAGGACAGCTTGCAACATTAACCCTATAAAGCGCTCCGGTTTGCGTGTCTCTGTTTAAAAGTCAATAGAAACCGAAACCAAAAGGGTAGCGCAATAATTATTTTTGCATTCAAAATCAGAGACGTTACACAGTCAGATCAAGTCTACAACATGCTCCTGTTGCGTTGTTTTCACCCTCTAACAAGTCTGCACAAATTGCATAAAATGCATATACAACAAAATACACTAAAAATAACATTGCACGTCTTTGCACACATGTTCTATAGATCTGAGGTTGCTAGCGGTTGCTAGATACCTTTTACTACATCTACTATGACGTAATCACGTTCTGTGCACTATGACCCCAAGGTGTGTTGCATGTGGTGACGTCACAAGCCACGACATTTGACTTTCATTTGCTGTACGTATATACTACTGCTGCTGCTGCGTTCTATTCATCACTCTTATTTATTTATCATTGCAATCTGTTGCTTTTTTTCTTTTTGACACATGCACACAAATGCACCTTTACAAATGCAAGCACAATCACACACTCGCGTGCATAATGTTACGACTGCATGAAAACATAAGTACATGCACGCGGAGGTTTTGGAGCTACTAACGTTACTCGCGTGCGACGCCAAGTAACTCTCTGACTGCTCATCTGCTCCAGAATCTGTTTCTAGTGGGGTTTATATTTGTTTTATGTATTTGTTTTGTTTTGTTTTTACACAAGAATAACTGAGATGTTCTTTATGTATTTATTTTTCAATCAACATTGCTCTCAAAAGCAAAATGTAATATTTTTTTACCCCACAAATTCAAATGCACTCCATTCATCTGTGAGGCATGCCACATACCCCTCTGCATTATTCTAGTCAGGTATTGTCACAAGTGTTATCACAGCCTTTCTGCATTTTTAGTTATGATAAATTACAGATTTTAGAGTAGTGTAACTGATTATTTTACATTATCTTTTGTAGTTGTTCAATCAATATTGCTCTCAAAAGCAATATATTATCGGTTTGACTTCACAACGCACGTTTATAAAAATGAGTGTATCTCACAAACGAATTTATGTAATCAGTCCAAATCAATTGTATGTAGTTTCAAAGTGTTTCATGCAAGTTTTTTACATTGAAAAGTTTGAGGTTTGACATTTGTGATATTTCTGTATTTAGTAAAATATGTTGAAAAAAAAATCGTTTTTCATATTTTTGTTGGTTTATTGCACTTTTGAGCTATTTATCGAGTAATTATGGATTTCTTACATACACATCCTTCAAATTGGAGGTGTAAGGATTGTATTGATATATGGCATTTGAAAATACTCAAAAGAATGACAGCACAGCATGTAACAATACTAAGATATACTCTGGCGGAATTGTTCTATGGCAAGTCTTAAAGGGTTAAAACAAAAAGAACACTTATTGATAAGTCCAACGCAGAAAGGAAATCGTCAAATTTGGGGCAAGTAATCAAGATTAATGGCCATCACATGTGTTCCACAAGAGAAATCACGAGCTTCTTTAGATTGACTTTTCCCCCACACATACACTGAAAAAAACAATAAGTAAATTTACTTAATTTTTATTTGGCAAGTTTTTGCACAAATAAATTTTAAGTAAAATGTAAGTACTGAATTAAGTAAAATCTACTTGGCTAAGTTAGGTAAAATTAGAAAAGGAAATAAGTAAAATTAACATGGCCAGTTAGAGTTTGATGAGTAATATTTACTTGATCATTTTATGTTAAATCTGCAATACTTAAGTATTTTTCACTCAGTCATGGCTTCTAAAATTTACTCAAACAATGTAGTACTGGGAAACAACCATGCTATTAAAGCATGTGATTCACTTACAAACATGTAAGCAAGCAAGTAGACAGCTTGTTATCCTTTTAAGATAATATGTCCACTCAAAAGAATTGTTACCCAACTGAACACAGAGACCTCAATACTTGGTACACCATACACAATGACGGTGACAATCAGTGGATGGTGTTTGAGTAAGAATGGGTCATTTTGAGTAGAAAATCAACTCCAGATGTCACAAAACAGTAAGTTACTAAACCTAACAACAAAAGCAACCATAAAACAGTGTAAATATAACTAAAAACAGTGACAAATTTAACCTTTTAATTATTCATGCCCCAGTGCATGATGGGAAAACGGATCATAACTTTGATATTTACTTAAAGAATCCTTGTAAACATGACAAACAGTTCCAAGTAAAATATGCTTTTAAGTTCAAACTTTAATTTCTACAAGCTTAAATTGAGTACTAATATAGAATTTACTTACATTTTTTAATTCTTGCCTGAACTAAATTATTTAATGTAGAAATTACATTTGTTTTTATGTAGTGTTTACTTCACCAAAAAATCATTTTTATCAGTGTAGAAGACAAAGAACCAGACTGAAATTCCTTTGTCCAAAGAACATGTCTTTTGGTCTCCACAGAACTACACAGAGACTTTCTTTTTCATATGCACATAAAATCATCCTAAAAGGACATTTCTATGCATAACCCCATATTATGTATGTAACCCACACATTAGACTATCATGTTTTAAGCACATATTATGTATGTCTTTTTCATAACTATTGAATGACTTTAAGGTTTATTCGTGTTTGGTATGTATGAGTTTGACAATTCTAGCTTGAAACGTTTCTTCCAACTGATTCTTTGTCAAATGTATCATATTCTGGTTATAGAAATCACATCCAAAAGTATTCTTTTCAAGAGTGTGTAAAATTTGGACCATGTGACTGATAACATGCTGATTTATGATGGAAGGACCAACCCTAGCTAAGATAATAGCCTATCTAATTGGTCAAAACACCAGATGGGATGTGTCCAGAAGCAGAGTTTAAAAACTCAGGACACCATCAAATCTTGCCCTCTTCCCTTCTCGTCTCTCTTCTCTTCTTTTGCCACCGCGTTTTGACGCTGCTTTTTAGCACTCTTTGAGCGTGCTCTGGCCTACAAGCCAGTTGCTACTTAACACCACACGATGAAAAGACATCACTTCAACGACTACTGAACTTCCAGCCAATCGGCAACTTGGGAAACCCCTTTTCCTGCAAAGACGACGAAAAAAGGGAATCCCTTAACACAGAGGCAACGCAAGTAACCTCCAGATTCTAACTGAGCTGGTGCATTTAATATAAATTTTAGCCTCATTGAGAAACTCAATGTGAGGGTTAAATAAGTGATTGATGGTTGTTCAGGTCTATGCAATTGCCCATATTGCTGTAAACTTGGGATACCACATTTTCATTCTTTAAACTCATCCTGTCCTCACTTTCTCTCTTTCTGCAACTTGTGAATGTGTGAATGCGTGTATTCATGTGTTAGATTAGTTTATGTCTTAGGTTTATATAAATAAAGTCTTATTTATATTAAACAAGTATCTTGTGTTTTGTGCTTACAAGTTAATGTCTTAATCTGCCGATCTTGTTACTGTGCTTATTAATAGTGTTTTCACTATATTTTCAATATCCAGTGCAGAATTAATGTTATACGGCTCGTTCAGTGAATCGCCAGCCGACTCAGTGATCAGCCACAAAACAGTGATTCTGTTCAAATTCCCTATAAAATCATAAATGATTCCCTTTGAGCTAAATTAAATTATTTACATATTAACCCTACACTATTGTACCCGCACAATGGGACCCTAAACTTCCTCTTTGAATTCATCAGCCTATACTCAGGGTAAAGCACATGTGTTTTGTCAGACAAAATACTTCTAGCTTGTCTGCATATAGCCTGCTCAAACAACTCCTGTGGATTAAGGGGAGCGGGAGTACCCATAATTTTGGAGATCTGTGCTTCAGATATAACTGTTAAATTACCAAACCAGCAAGTCATGCCATACCTCAATATCGATTCAATCGCTGCTCTGTAGAAAATCAACTTAATATGTTTACAAACACCAAATAATCTAAGTCTGTGCAAGAAATGAAGGCGCTGGTGAACTCTGGCACAGACACTTGCCACCTGTGTACGCTAGCCCAAATCGCTATCAATGTGGACTCCAAGATATTTAAATGAGCTCATCTGCTCAATCTCATGGCCATTAATAGCCACAGGGCCATAATCCCCTACTGAGCCAGGGTCCACCAGCATTTCCACAGTCTTACTTATATTAATCTGCAATTTATGTGCATCACACCAGGCCACAAGGTTTTCTACCGCTGCATGAGTGTTCAAGTTGGAGTTTTTTGTAAGTAGGCTAAGTAGAACAGTATCATCGGAATTGTCTTGTACATTTGTCTTCCTGTGGCTTGGCAGTCAATGTGGTTTGTATTCTCCTAGTTGCATTACAGGGCTGCCTACACAAAACCTGCATGGGCCCAAAGGATACAAACATTGCTCTGGGCCCAAATGGACTGGCCCACACTGGACCATCATGGGATTAATGTGGATAGTCTGCTCACCGAGGCCCTGCGGTGAGCCCAAAGCTTTGGGCCTCGCCTGGGCAAGTTTAGGTTTGGTGTGGGCTGACCCTAGCCCACTGTGCCCGCAAAAAGCCAACATGAGCCCCGCAAGAACATGTTTGCAGGGCTAGTCTCATTTCCCATTTTGAGAAGTTAGTTTATACATTTGATAAAGTGTATGATACAGTCATGGCCAAAAATATCGGCACCCTTGCAATTCTGTCAGAAAGTGCAACCCTTCTCAGAAAATTGCTGCAGTTGCAAATGTTTTGGTACTCACAAGTTTATTTTTTTTGTTTGCATTGGAACAACACAAAAAAAAAAAGAGAAGAAAAGTCAAATCTGATACAATTCCACACAGAACCCAAAAAATGCACTGGACAAAATTATTGGCACCCTTAACTTAATATTTTGTAGCACCCCCTTTGGAAAAAATAACTGAAATCAATCGCTTCCTGTAACCATGAATGAGTTTCTTACACCTCTACTGGAATTTTGGACCACTCTGCTCCAGGTCATTCATATTTGAAGGATGCCTTCTCCCAACTTCTGTTTTGAGATCTCTCCACAGGTGTTTAATGGGATTCATATCTGGACTCATTGCTGGCCATTTCAGAACTCTCCAGCGCTTCGTTTGTAACCATTTCTGAATGCTTTTTGAAGTGTGTTTCGGGTCATTGTCATGCTGGAAGACCCATGACCTCTGGTGGAGACGCAGCTTTCTGACACTGGCCACTACGTTGCGCCCCTAAATTCTTTAGTAATCATCAGATTTCATGATACCGTTCACACAGTCAAGGCATCCAGTGCCAGAAGCAGCAAAGCAACCCCAAAACATCTTTGAACATCCACCATGTTTGACTGCAGGGACTGTGTTCTTTTTCACAAAAGGCCTCATTTCTTTTTCTGTAAACAGTGCCATGATGTCCTTTACCAAAACGCTCTAATTTTGTCTCATCTGTCCACAGTACGTTCTCCCAGAAGAGAATCTTGAAATAAGTTTATAAGTATATAAGTTTTGGCAAACTCCAGTCTTGCTTTTTTATGCCTTTGTGTCAGCAGTGGTGTTCTCCTGGGTCTCCTACTATAGCATCCCTTTTCATTCAGATGGCAACGGATTGTGCGAGCTGGCACTGTTGTACCCTGTGTCTGCAGATCAGCTTGAATTTGTTTGGAGGTTAATCGGGGTTCTTTATCCATCATTCGAACAATCCTTCGTTGAAAATTTTCATTAATTTTGCTCTTCCGTCCACGTCCAGTGAGGTTAGCTACAGTGGCGTGGGCTGTAAACCTCTTAATGATATTGCGCACAGCGGACACAGGAACATGAAGATCTCTGGAGATGGACTTGCCTTGAGATTGTCCATGTTTTTCCACAATTTTTTCCTCTCAAATCCACAGACAACTCTTTACACTTCTTTCTTTTCTCCATGCTCAGTGTGACACACAACACAAAGGTTGAGTCAACTTTTCTCCATTTTAACTGTGTTGTTGCAGTGCAAACAAAAACAATAAGCATGTGAATACCAAAACATTTGCAATAGGAACAATTTTCTGAGAAGTGTTGCATTTTCTGACAGAATTGCAAGGGTGCCGATATTTTTGGCCATGACTGTATCTATCACTGTCATTTGAAGATATGAAATATGGTTTGAGGAAAGATGAAGGTTAATATATTTTCTGAATAATTGCATAATTCATCAAAACATTTCATTCATAAATGTATGTTTTTCAGATCACATCACACTTCACAATGTGTAGAAATTCATTAAAATGATTTTCATAAGCTCTGGTCAGGGTAAAACCAAATAAAATAGTTGTTTGATTTGTTTGTAAAGTATAAATTGCTTAAAAATGAAAGATCCCTGGCCTCAAGAGGCACATTAAAGGCCACATGAACTGCATTTTTTTAATTATTTTGTTCTGTTCTCTGAGGTCCATTTATAATGTTATCAAGATTTTTACAAGAAAAAAACATCATAATTTAGAAGTAATAGGCTATTTTCTATCCTGTTTCGACCGCCCTCATCAGAAGGCTCTGTTTGAATAAGTGTGGTTGATTGTAGACTCAGAAGTAAATGCCCACTGCTATGATTGGCTAACAGTTATGTACGACAACCTACATCCTTCACAGATGGATGCTGCTGTAATATAAGTTAAAAACACATAAATATTCAGTACATATCAAATGATCTGTAATAACAGACAAAGCAATAGTGACCACATGCTTGTGAGGTGCGACATTATTTTTGGATCCAATATAGTTGGAACATCAGCATCTTTTAGATCAATTTTTTTGAAAATCCTGCTTCGAATTGTGCTTTGTTAGTAAATGAATCTGCAGTAAAATTAAGTGAACAAAAAACCTAGTTCTTACTGACGTGGTCTGGAACTTCATTAAAAATAAAGTTCATCCACTCTTTTCTAATGTTTGGATTAGAAGGAAGGCGACGCAAAGACTGTTTTTTCCACAACTTGGCACTGCACAGTGTCTTGTTGTTTTCGGAGCCATCTTTATTGTGTGGTTTCTACATAGACTTGCATTCGCCTCTCTCGTTATTAACACTACATGCACGAATCGGTGGGCGGGGCTAAACAGGCAGCGATGTAGAAGCAGACATTGATCTTCTTTTGTGGAGACGGTGTTTAGCCACACTATTACATGTTACATTCCAGAACCTGTCATTTTGGTAGATTGGCTTCAATAAAAGCTGTTTTTAGAATAACGAGATAGTTTTGAGTTCTAAAACTTACAGGATGTTGTTTTGTTTATTGTGTGGAGATGTATCACGTCCCTTGTCAGTGTCGGGCGCTTGCTTGGCCATTTGTTGTGATTAACAGGAAAGTGTGTTCAGCTGAATTGGATTAGTATTTTGTTAGACGGGTATAAAAAAAGCTTAGTTTCCCGCGGCAGCCGTTGTGTGAAGGCCTCCTCGTGTGAAGACCAAAGAGTGTAAAGACCGTGCGACTCCACTGGACAAGAAAACCGACAAGGGATATAAGTATCGCTTTTTATTTTTCCTCTTTCCTACGATTTGTTTCACTTCTGTTTCAGTTTTTATAACCATTTCTTACTATGTGTAAGTAAGTTGTTGCTGTTTTTTTAGCATGTGTGTTTGGCTCAGTGTTATTTTTTAGGATAACTGATAAACTAATGCAGTTGTTATCGATTTTAGTTACAGTTGTAGTAATGTTGTCATTTTATTAGTTTTTTTTATTATGTCTGCATAGGTTTTTTATTAAGTTTTAGTTTTATTTAATTTGAGTTATTTTATTACATACTAAATGGAAATGAAATAATATATATATATATATATATATATATATATATATATATATATATATATATATATATACAGTGATGGGCAGTAGCGTCGCTACAAGTAGTGACGCTACTAGTTTAACTACATTTCTCAGTAGCGTGATGGTAGCGTCGCTTTTTTCTGAATAAAATAGCTTTTCAGTAGCGAAGCTCTATTTTTTATGAAGTAGCACGGTAGGGTCAACAAAAGCTATCGTTACATTTTCTAAAGAAAGCATTCTGAAACTCGAGCTCAAATTGGAAATATAACAGCTAAGGATCACTGATCCTGGATCAGCAAGTGATGCCACAGACACTAAAGCTTGTAACGCCATTGGCTCCTCAAACTGTCAGTCAAACCTCATTATTCCTCCCGCCTCTCTCGTGAATGAAGTGCGGCGCGAAGTTTAGAGCATCTCAGCTTGTTTGCAGTCTGAAGGTAAATAAAGAACATTGATTGAATAAGTACAGCGGTTTCTTTACTCAAAAAAACACTAATTATAAAGGCTAATTTTTTTTTTTTTTTTTTTGTATTTGAGGAGCGGAGAAGAGTTTCTTAGTCTAGCATTTGTTGTCAAGTCACAGCCAAATAGCTTGTGCGAAGCGCTGAATCTTTCATAATATGATACTTTGGCCAAATAACAGAAATAAACTGAACGCCCACATAATGGCAGAAAACTGGGGAAAACGGGACACGAGTCAGGAAAAAAAAAAACATTCGCTGGTCAAAAGCTTCGTATTTGAACTTGATTTTGGTGAAATGTTTATATTAATATAATGACACATGCAACGATGCAAATAAACGTAGCCTATCTGTAGCCCTATACATCTATATGGTAACACTATACAATACGATTTCATTAATGTTAGCTAATGTATTAGGCCCTATCTAACATGAGCATACAATGTACAAAATAGACTGCAGTATTACATTAAAATACATTTATTACAGCATTTATTAACTTTGTTAATGTTAGTTAATGAAAATACAGTCGTTCATTGGTAGTTCATGTTAGTTCACAGTGCATTAACAAATGTTAACAAACAACTTTTGATTTTAATAATGCATTAGTAAATGTTGAAATTAACTTATTCTTAGTTCATGTTAACTACACTAGTTAGCTAATGTAAACTAATGAACCTTATTGAGAAGTGTTACCATTTATATAAATGTATCTGTATACAATAAAGCCACAATACCAACTACAAATAGGAGGTTTCCGTCTGACAGCAAAAATTTATTTTGCCTATGTCACAATTTGAGGTCAATCCGGCTCTGTAGTTGATACTGATTGTGTTGACCAATTGGTTTGGAACAGCTGTTGAATAAACAATTAAACTGAACTATTATGCCTGTCTATCTGCTTGACTGACAGTTTTAATGATCACTGAGAGAGTATTGACTTGGTATGATGTTGGTTCAATAGAAAAATTTTTTAAATAGCTTGGATGTAGTAAACTACATTTCTTAGGGCTGTAGCTTTAGTGTAGTGAAGCTTAATTTAATGAAGAGTAACTGTTAGCTTAGCTCACTACATTTTCCAAGTAGCTTGCCCAACACTGTATATATATATATATATATATATCAGTTTGTGAGAGGCTGTGGTCTTTACTGTCCTCATTAACACACACAATGTTCAAGTGGGCAGAGCAGAAATAGTTAACATTTGCACTTTATTTTCATTTTTAATGTTTTGTTTCATGATATGCCTACATGTTTCTTGTATCTGCATTGAAAACACTACCTCTCATCAGCTGGATAGATCACCACACTACTGTTAGTGACCCGTATTCCATAATGACCCTTCCAGAACTGTGTATCATTTCCACCGTGAGTGAAACGGATAAACCGAACCCCAGGTCCATAATTCTTAAAGACGTGGCTCATCTGAAATAAAGCAGAACAAAAACAGGGACAGTTAAACTTTTACTATTATTTTGATTACGGGGGAATAATTGGATGGTCAGTATTATTCTACTCACTTGACACCACGGCTCACTGTTCCCAAATGAAAATATAACTTTCTCAGGCTGAAAGGTTTTGATGGGGTTTTTCCTCTGATCAAGCAACTCTACACAGATCTGATACTTACTTCCAGAAAGAGAGGATGGGGAATACCTGCACCAGACAAACATCAAATAAAAGTGTTCCTATGAAAAAACTGGGCTTTCATCGTAGAACCTGATTTGTGTCGAATCTGTCAATACTACCACCCACAATTCCAGCATAAGGCACATGTGACCCAGATGGACAGGTCACTCACAAAAATGTATCACATAAAATATTAAGATACTGTAGCATGAAATGAAAGTTTGAGTGAATACTCACCAGTCTGATATTTTGATACGAGGTTGCACTTGATCCATGAAAGTATCACTGTAGCCTTCTTTGTTTAAATCAATCAGCTGTTGCTTCAAACAAAGCCTGAGGACAAAGTTTATGGGTGATTCATGTCTGGATTTGGCTTGGCGATTGACTTATTTTCATATTTTAACTGAATGAAATGAAATGGCCTCAAAACTTTCTTAAAGGATATAAAATATCAAACATACTTATAAGATGTTACAAAACATTTGGTGACTGTGTCTGGAATTGGTTTCCTATTTTCTTCTATCACCCAGCAGTCACCTCCACTGCTTACAATCTTCCATCCTCGAAGTCCATCTAATGACAACATCAGAAAAGAGCCATTACCTGACACAAAATTTACTCATAGTGACACTTATTGTACAATCTTTATTATATGAATCACCTAGTGCGCTGGGATTCTTGAGCAAGTTAGGTTTTGTGCATCTCAACCTACAATTGGAAACAAAGAACTTATGTTTCATATTCTGACGATATTACAGTAAATCAACCAAGACGCAAATAACAGTAGGTACAAACATTGCTCTTCTGACCAGCGATAACAACTCTTAATGTGGCAGCACCCTAATCTGCTTCTTGTGGGGGAGCATCTTTATGGCAGAGTACTACTATTTTTTGTTTCTCTCATTTGAGAAGAGAAATACTGTTATGAATAAAGATGAATGTTAATGAACCTTTGAAATAATATTATTATTATTTTGACAAAAACATTTCATTCGTACATTTTCTCAGATCACATCACACTTTGTAATGTTTAAAAATTCATTAAAATGGTGTTCATAAGCTCAGAGCAAAGCAAAATTAAATAGTGGTTTGATTTGTTTGAAAAGTATAATTTGCAGTAGAATCATTGTAGATGTGTATTTACATGTTTTTATTTTCATAAAGGTGCCTCACATTTATTGTGCTTAAACGGTAAAATACATTTACATTTACATTTAGTCATTTTGCAGACGCTTTTATCCAAAGCGACTTACAATTTGGGGAACACATGAAGCGATTCATCTTGAAGAGGCAATCCGACAAAGGAAGTGCTTGTAACACCAAGTCTCAGGCATTGTTTAAATAAGTACAAGCTAGCAAGGGAAGGAATAAGTAAGGAGAAAGAGTTTTTTTTTTTTTTTTTACACACAATAATTGTCAAAATGCCTGCCTTGGCAAATATTCACGTAAACAAAATCAGTTTTGTCTTAAGTGAACGTACGTAAGCAGTTGGGAGAAAATCACATGTGTGTCAGTATATTGGATTCATGCATTAGGTCTTAAAGTGACAGCAGCCTAACATACCTGCTGCTGTCTGTGCTCTTAAACAAGTAGTTCACCCCACAATGAAATTCCAGTCATTATTTATTCACCCTGATGTTGTTCTAATGCTGTATGCCCTTCTTTCTTTCTTCGACCATAACAGGAGAAATGTTGAAAAATGTCCATATAGTCGCAGTGATAATGGCAGTATAATGGCAGAGTAATCAGCCTCAAACTTTGAAAAAACATACATTTGTATGTCCGTAGTTATAGTCGTCAACTAGGGTCCTTCATTTAACAGTATCTTAATTGAAACAGAATACATCTAGTATAATTGAGTTTTGTGATGTGATCACCTAAAGACATTAGAATTGCTTACCTGAAGGTCACTTTTGTGCCTGTTACATTTAGGAATGTAAAAAAATCACTCTGGAAAACACTACCTCTCTGCAGCTGGACAGATTTCCACACTACTGTTAGTAATCCACATTCCAGACCCTCCATGAGTGAAACGGATAAACCGAACCCCAGGTCCATAATTCTTAAAGACATAGGTCATCTGAAATAAAGCAGAACAAACATAGGGACAGTTAAGCTTTGACTATTAGTTTGAATACAGGGGAATAACTGGACTGTCAGTGTTCTTCTACTTACTTGACACCATGGATAATCGTCCCCCTGTTGAAATACAACTTTATAAGGATGATATGTACTGACGGGATTCTTCTCCTGATCTAGCAACTCCACAGACAACTGATACCGACTTCCATAATCAGAGAGCCGGGTATACCTGCAGATAAGACATCCAATAAATGTGGCCAACTTCACATTCGAAACACTGCGGTCTTAAAAATACACGGTCAAGCCAGCCGCACTTTTTTTCTTTTTTGTCTAATCGCGCACTTACGGTATGGGTGCTGGGAGCGGTCAAAATGGATGTAAAGATGCTGTCATAACGGCGTCATAGCACCAACCCTACACCTAAACCTACCCCTTACAGCAGTGATACTCAAATCTGGCTCGCGAGATCCACTGTCCTGCAGAGTTTAGCTCTAACCCTAATCAAACACACCTGAACATGCTAATCAATGTCTTCAGGATCATTAGAAAATCTCTGCAGGACAGTGGATCTTGCGAGCCAGATTTGAGTATCACTGCCTTACAGGAAACATTCTGCTATTTCAGATTTTGATGCCATGATTTTCGTACTGAAGTTGCGCATGCGAAAGTTGATTGTGTTCAATATTAGACTCAATTAACTTTCATCATATGGACAAAAAAAAAAAAAACACTGAGACATTTTTCAAAGTATCTTCTTTTGTACAAAGAAGTCCCACAGGTTTACAATGCCATGAACAAGGTGAGTAAATGATGACAGAATCCACCACCTAAGACACTGTGGGAGTTTGAGTGAATGCTCACCAGTCTGATATTTTGATATGAGGTTGCAGTTGATCCATGAAAGCATCACTGTAGCCTTCTTTCTTCAAATCAATCAGTTGCTCCTTCGAACATAGACTGAGGACAAAGTTGAGTTGGGTGTTTCATGTGTGGATTAGCTTAGTATTTGATTTATCTTCATATTGCAACATCGACTACAATAAAATGAGCTCAAAACTTTCTTGAAAGATCTAAAACATCAACCATACCCATTAGATGTTACAAAACATGTGGTGACGGTGTTGTCTGGAAAAGGTTTTCTGTTCCTTTCTGTTGCCCAGCGGTTACCTCCATTCTGTACCATCTCCCATCCTTGAAGTCCATCTAATAAAAACATCAGAAAAGAGACACCTGATGCAAAATTCATTAAAGTGACACTTATTGTACAATCCTAATTTTGTGTCCTACCATCAGCTCTGGAATTCATGAGCAGGTTACGTCTAAAGTTAGATAGAAAGTAAAACAGGCGCCAGTCCTCTGGTGGTCTGGAAGCATCATACGGCTGTAACCCTTCTCTCTTACAGCGCTCTCTCCAGTGTGCTGCACTGTCCACCAGCTCCTTCCACTCATGACACACCAACTGACAGACTTGGACCACCTGATGTGCAGGCAGGTTCAGTAAAATCTCCTCAACCACATCCAGAGGAACAACTGACTGCTCACCTGAACACTGACAGAGGAAAAATTACCTTTCAGTTCTTATTGGAAAATCTAGATGTGGAACATGGTTGCTCGTCATCAGCTACTATGTCCCAAAAACCACCATTCAGGACGTTCCCCTAAATCGCGAGAATTCGAGGAAAACTTTGCAGTGTAAGCTACTTTAATTAGATATTACATTACATAGCCTAATTTGCATAAAACGTTGCACACTGGTTCTCACACTGAGAAAAGTATACCCAGTACCGTTTCTAGGCATAGGCAAGCTAGACGGGGGTTGTGATCAAGAGTGGCACGGACACCCTGAAATATGATTGCCGCCCCCACTGGATCCCCCAACATCTTTGGGCTAGAGTACTGTCATTCTGACAATGCCCATATGCTATTGGATCAGAGTGCTGTCAATTGCTGCTTCTGATTGTTGCATACAAAGTTTGCATTTGGATTTGGAGCGCTCAACAAAGCCATTAGATCAAAGGGTTCTGTCAGTGTTTTGGCAAGGTAAGGCTTTTTTTACCATGCAAGTTCAAAGGCCAATTTAAAATATTGATAGGCTACATAAAAAATGCACAAAATCAGTATTTTGTTTAGGCAGTATTTGTAGCAGTCGAGAAATCATGTTTCATGTGAAACTGGTCTAAAAGGTGTGTGTTTTTGCGCCAATGCATAGTTAAAGGTTCAGTGTGTCGTGTAATATTCCTATACAAAACTTTTACAGCCAATTAAAAAATATTGGTGTAGTAAAATTAGCTAATTCACAAGATCAATACATACTTTATTAAACCGCTTCGTCAAATTTAACGCATCCTTACGGAAGTGCTGAAATGCTGAATTAATTAATTCGCTTCCAAAATAAAAAAATAATTCGCTTCCAACAGCGCTTAAAGGGAGTAGCGTCATAAGGCCCTTTTGCACTGCAGGAACCTTTTCATAGTACCCGTACTAATTGTGGAACTACCCACTTTTTGGCGTGTTCGCACTGCGAACATATATACATATAGAGGGCAGAGCGTCACGTTATTTAAAGGGTTTGTTCACACGTCAATGACTAATAAAAGAACAAGTAGCTGCATTCTGATTACTTTTATGTCACTGATCAGGCTTTTATAGTCCTAGTAGTTTGGGGTAACAAAGGGTTTTATAGGTTTGACTGAAATAATAATGCAATAACTGACACAACAACAAAACAATTGAAAAAAAAAAACATGTATCCAAATCCAAATGTAAAAAAAAATAATTTATGTGTGATGACAATTTCTTAGCAACTAGGGATTGTTACATAGAGCTATTCAGGCATCCAGTGACTATAATGGTATCACAGATAATAAACTGTGCAAAATGTTTTATCTTAACAGTCAATTTACAAATAGGCCTAATACGTTCAGATTTGTGGAACTCACAATGCGCTGAATTTACGCAAATTAGTGACGTTAGTATTACAACCAATTTGAATGTGACAAGAAACTGATGTCTGAAAAATAATTTATATATATATATATATATATATATATATATATAGTACTGTTCCAATACTTTTGGAGGGCAAAGACAAAATTGCTCTGTTGGCTGTGGAGTCAAGACATTTACAAATATGATTAAAAGATGAATATGAGACAAAACTACAGAATGTCACATTTTATTATTGGGTGATTCAACACATAGATGTTTTACCAGCTAAGAAGTTCAGCACTTTTAGAGTTTCATCTGATGTGAGCATAAGTATTGGAACAGTTGCCTCACAGGTCTTTCTAAGTGATCAGCTGTGTCCTGTTGCATTAATCCTTCAGATATTAAAAGCAGGGAATGTGTTGTATCAGTTATATCCATTACTTCTGCATTCTGAATCTGGCATTCGATGATGACACACACAAACCAGGATGAAGATGAGGGAGCTGACTTTGAGGGAAAAGCAAGCAATCTGGATGCTAAAAGAAAAGAGGAAATCAGTTATAGCTATAGCAAAAACAAAGGGCATGAAGAAATCAAGAGTTTGGAAACCACCAGCAACCAACAACGACCTGATCAGCTGAAAAAACAACAGTAGTTGATGACAGACAAATCATAAAAGCTGTGAAAATGAACCCTAAAAGACGTGTCTGTAAAATCACCAACAACTTCCAGAAAGCTGGGGTGATGCTCTGACAATCTACTGTCCTCAGGAGATTTTGTCACAGAATTACAGATGCTACACAGCCAGATACAAACCTCTGACCAGCTCCAAAAATAGAAAGGCAAGATTAGAGTTTGCAAAAAAGCACAAAGGTGAGCCAGAAGAGTTTTGGAACTGTGTTTATGGACTGATGAGACAAAGATGAACCTTTATCTAAGTGATGGGAAAGCAAAAATGTGGAGAAAAAAAGGGAACTACAATGATCCCAAGCATACAGCCTCATCTGTAAAGCATGGTGGAGGTGGTGTCATGGCATGGGCATGCATGGCTGCCTCTGGAACAGGCCCTCTCTCAACTTTACTGATGACTTAATGTTTGATGAAAGTCATGTACAGTCGTGTACATTTTTCTTTCTTTCTCATGATTTTTTGATGAATAGAAAGTTCAAACGAACAGCATTTATCTGAAATAGAAAGATTTTGTAACAATATACACTACTGTTCAAAAGTTTGGGGTCAGCAAGACTTTTATTCAGCAAAGATGCATTAAATTGAACAAAAGTGGCAGTAAAGATATTTCTACTGTTATATACAATTTCTACCTCAGATAAATTTTTATTAAATCAAATAATCCAAATATACCGTATATACAGTGTTGGGCAAGCTACTTGGAAAATGTAGTGAGCTAAGCTAACAGTTACTCTTCTTTAAATGAAGCTTAACTACACTAAAGCTACAGCCCTGGGAAATGTAACAAGCTAAGCTACGGCAACATGGCAAAAGTAGTTTACTACATCCAAGCTATTTAAAAAAACATTTTTTTAAATTCTATTGAACCAACATAATACCAAGTCAATGCTCTCTCAGTGATCAATAAAACTGTCAGTCAAGCAGATAGACAGGCATGTTCAGTTTAATTGTTTATTCAACAGCTGTTCCAAACCAATTTGGCAACATAATCAGTATCAAATGCAGGGCCGGATTGACCTCAAATTGTGACATGGGCAAAATACATTTTTGCTGTCGGCCGGAAACCTCCTATTGGTAGTTGGTATTGTGGCTTTATTGTATACAGATACATTTATATAAATGGTAACACTTCACAATAAGGTTCAGTAGTTAAGATTAGTTAACTAGTGTTAACATGAACTAAGAATGAACAATATTTCTGCAGCATTTATCTTAATGTTAATTTCAACATTTACTAACGCATTATTAAAATCCAAAGTTGTTTGTTAACATTTTTTAATGCACTGTGAACTAACATGAACTACCAATGAACGACTGTATTTTCATTAACTAACATTAACAAAGATTAATAAATACTGTAACAAATGTATTTTAATGAAATCGTTTTGTATAGTGTTACCATATACAGTAGATGTTTAGGCCTACAGATAGGCTGTTTATTTGCATCGTTGCATGTGTCATTAGATATTAATATAAACATTTCACCAAAATCAAGTTCAAATACGAAGCTTTTGACCAGCGAATGTTTTTTTTTCGTGTCCCGTTTTCCCCAGTTTTCTGTCATTATGTGGGCGTTCAGTTTTTTTCTGTTATTTGGCCAAAGTATCATATTATGAAAGATTCAGCGCTTCGCACAAGCTATTTGGCTGTGACTTGACAACAAATGCTAGAGAAACTCTTCTCCACTCCTCAAAAACAAAAAACAAACAAACAAACAAACAAAAAAAGCATTAGCCTTTATAAATAGTGTTTTTTGAGTAAAGAAACCGTTGTACTTATTCAATCAACAGTTCTTTATTTACCTTCAGATAGCAAACAAGCTGAGATGCTCTAAACTGCGCGCCGCACTTCATTCACGAGAGAGGCGGGAGGAATAATGAGGTTTGACTGACAGTTTGAGGAGCCAATGGCGTTACAAGCTTTAGTGTCTGTGGCGTCACTTACTGATCCAGGATCAGTGATCCGTAGCTGTTATATTTCTGATTTGAGCTCGAGTTTCAGAATGCTTTCTTTGGAAAATGTAACGTTAGCTTTTGTTGACGCTACCGCGCTACTTGATCAAAAAAAGATCTTAACTACCGAAAAGCTATTTGATTCAGAAAGCAGTGACGCTACCGCCACTCTACTGAGAAATGTAGTTAAACTAGTAGCGTCACTACTTGTAGCAACGCTACTGCCCATCACTGCGTATATATATGACTATATATATATATGCAAACCTGGTGAAAAACTACAGGAAACGTTTGACCTCTGTAATTGCAAACAAAGGCTACTGTACCAAATATTAACATTGATTTTCTCAGGTGTTCAAATACTTATTTGCAGCTGTATCATACAAATAAATAGTTAAAAAATCATACATTGTGATTTCTGGATTTTTTTTTTTTTTAGATTATGTCTCTCACAGTGGACATGCACCTACAATGACAATTTCAGACCCCTCCATGATTTCTAAGTGGGAGAACTTGCAAAATAGCAGGGTGTTCAAATACTTATTTTCCTCACTGTGTGTATATATATATATATATATTTTTTCTTTCAACATTGACAATAATAAATGTTTTTTGAGAAGCAAATCAGCATATTGGAATGATTTCTGAATGATCATGTGACACTGAAGACTGGAGTAATGATGCTGAAAATTCAGCTTTGCTCACAGAAATAAATCACATTTTTAACATGTATTCAAACAGAAAACAGTTACGGTAATAATATTTCACAATAATACTGTGTATATTTGATCAAATGAATGCAGCTTTGATAAGCAGAAGAGACTTATGTCAAAAAACATTAAAAAACCTTAATGTTTCCAAACAACTTTGTGTGTGTGTATACATTCCATATGATATTTTTATGTCCTTTGCAATGTACTGTAATGAACATAGTCAGGTAGGTTACCATGAAGAGATATGATCCAAATCAGAGCACCTTTTAGGTGTTTTTTAAGCCTTAATGTGAGTCACTATTACCATTACCTTTCTCCACAAAAGCTGGCATGTAGTTCTACTTCTGACACTGCAAATGTTGCTGTGCATATCGGGCACTGGGCCTCAAGTACACATTAAAGACAAAAATGTATGCAGGGCAATTTTTGTAAAATAGGAATCGATAATTGACAATGTTCGCTGTAGCTTTTGCTTGTGTACCTCCTGAGGGTGACTGCAACATTGGATGATGTTGAATGAGGTCTAAGGTTTTGCCTTGAAGATGTTGCCTCCTCGATCAACACCAAATCTTCTTCCCAGCAAACAATTTTTGGTTCCCAGAACGTTCTGAGAACGTTAGTTTTTGGTTCCCAGAACGTTCTCAGGAACGTTCCCTTTTGGGTAACCAGGAAAGTTTTCTTAACGTAAATAGAACGTTCCCTTTAGGTTAGGGGAACGTTCCGGGAACCTGCCGAGAACGTTCCCCTAACCTAAAGGGAACGTTCTATTTACGTTCCTAGAAAGTTCCCAGGAAGTTCTCTTAAGGTTCCCAGAACGTTCTCCTAACCTCTTTACTCCGATACCGCTGTATTAAATGTTTGATGACAGTAGCAGAATGAATTTGGAAGAGTACAAAACCATCTTGCCTACCAATATTCAAGAAAATGCCACCAGATTCATTGGGAAGTGCTTCACATTGCATCAGGACAATGACCCAAAACACCCTGCCAGTTCAGTCAAGGAGTTTATAAGGGCAAAGAAATGGAAAGTCTTAGATTGCCCAAGTCAATCTCCAGATTTAAATCCGATTGAACATGAATTTCACCAGAAGAAGAGGAGAGTAAAGGCAGAAACTCCCAAAACAAGCAACAATTGGAATTGGCGCATTAAAGGCTGGGAAAAGTATTTCAAAGGGCGAGAGCAAGAGTCTGGTGATGTCTATGGGTCACAGACTCACTGCTGTGATTGTGCGCAAGGGATCTGCAACTAAATAATAGCTTTTAATCTTTTATATCTGCCTTATGTTCAGCTGTCCCAATACTTATGCTCACATCAATGAGTGGGATGAACTCTAAAAGTGCTGTTCTTTTATTTGGTAAAACATGTATGTGTTGAAGCGGCTAATAATAAAATGTGACATTCTGTCATCTTTTCATCATATTTGCAAATGTCTTGACTCCACAGCCAACAGAACAATTTTGTCTTTACTGTTCCAATACTTTTGGAGGGCACTGTATATATATATATACAGTAGGGATTTCGCCTAGGCGTCAAAATGGATAGAAACGGCCCTGAGTGTACCCTTGTGAAACGTTTGAGACTTCCTGTCCACCCCAAAATGCCTAAATCATCATTTATTCACACTTGTGTTCAGTGGCGTGCACAAGGGGGGGGGCTCGAGCCCCTGCCCCTTTGAGGTCCGACGGTAAAGTGCCCTTGCGGTCCGGTGCCCCCGGTCTGCGATTTCTGCCGAGAGTAGGGGTGTTCGATATGACGATTTTTGATCGTGGACTATAAAAATGTCTCCACGATTTGCTTTTTTGAAGAAATATCGTAGTATCGTACTACTACGCATTCTATCAGCTGCAGTTCTGGCGCCGCCGTCTCTGTACAACGCCACGTACATTCAGTGTTAACTCAGCGGTGGAGTTACTCTCACGGGACACTGCACTTATTCTCAGTCACCAAAAGTACATTATCTGCATCTGCTTCAAAGACTTACTGGTTAAACATTTCATTAGGTGTGCTGTTCTGACGGCGCCTTTTCTGAGCACATACACCCAAAGCGCGTGCTCTAAAAAGCCCGTCAAACAGCGCCTGATTACTGAACTAAGTTATGTTTTGTGCTAATACTGTCAAAACACACCAGGTTTATGTATAGACTCAGTTGGTTATGTCTAAAATGAAGGTAAACAGCTGAGAGAAACACATGCGTGCCTGTATATTAGATGCGTGCAGGTCTTAAAGGGACAGTACTAATTTAGTAGTACTACTAAAGATGCTGCCGACTGTAATTAAAGGGACAGTTCACCGTAAAATTGTCATTTTGTCATTATTTACTCACTCACATGTTGTCCCAAACCTGTATTAATTTCTTTCTTGCGCTGAACACAAAAGAAGATATTTTGAAGAATGTGGGTAACCAAACAGTTGCTGGTTCACATTGACTTTAACAGTAGGGAAAAAAATACTATGGAAGTCACTGTAGACCAGCAACTGTTTGGTTTTCCACATTCTTCAAAATAACATTATTTTCAGCAGAAGAAATTCGTTCAGGTTTAAAACAACTTTTGAGTGAGTAAATGAAGGTATAAAAATCAAACACTAGCCTATTTTAATTTTGGGGTGAATTATTCCTTTAATGTTAATAAAACACCAAACACAAAGAGAAACATCACTCAACATCATCTTTGCTCTAATTTTTTAATAACAAAGATAAAATAATGACAACGATTTTTATCTTCACCTACTTTGGCCTAAATATCCGCCATACTTTTTTATATTTTGTTACCTTGAAAGGCTTTGTCTTTATAATAGGGAAATTAGTTTGGCTGTACTGCTCAGACAGCTTGGAAAATAGAAAATCCAACATGACAAAGAATTGTGATAATATTGTGAATCGTGATATTTCTAAAAAAAAAAATCGTGATATTTTTGCCATATCGCCCACCCCTAGCTGAGGGGGACCAAACCCATACAACCCACCCCCCCCCCCCTTTCCCCTGCCCCTCCGGAGGTGGACAGGTGTCTTTATGCAGCTAACGACCTCAAACAGGTGCATCTAATTTAGGATAATAAATGGAGTGGAGGTGGACATTTTAAAGGCAGACTAACAGGTCTTTGAGGGTCAGAATTCTAGCTGATAGACAGGTGTTCAAATACTTATTTACAGCTGTATCATACAAATAAATAGTTAAAATAGTTTTTTTTAGATTATGTCTCTCACAGTGGACATGCACCTACGATGACAATTTCAGACCCCTCCATGATTTCTAAGTGGGAGAACTTGCAAAATAGCAGGGTGTTCAAATACTTATTTTCCTCACTGTGTGTATATATATATATTTTTTTTTTTTCTTTCAACATTGACAATAATAAATGTTTTTTGAGAAGCAAATCAGCATATTGGAATGATTTCTGAATGATCATGTGACACTGAAGACTGGAGTAATGATGCTGAAAATTCAGCTTTGCTCACAGAAATAAATCACATTTTTAACATGTATTCAAACAGAAAACAGTTACGGTAATAATATTTCACAATAATACTGTGTATATTTGATCAAATGAATGCAGCTTTGATAAGCAGAAGAGACTTATGTCAAAAAACATTAAAAAACCTTAATGTTTCCAAACAACTTTGTGTGTGTGTATACATTCCATATGATATTTTTATGTCCTTTGCAATGTACTGTAATGAACATAGTCAGGTAGGTTACCATGAAGAGATATGATCCAAATCAGAGCACCTTTTAGGTGTTTTTTAAGCCTTAATGTGAGTCACTATTACCATTACCTTTCTCCACAAAAGCTGGCATGTAGTTCTACTTCTGACACTGCAAATGTTGCTGTGCATATCGGGCACTGGGCCTCAAGTACACATTAAAGACAAAAATGTATGCAGGGCAATTTTGTAAAATAGGAATCGATAATTGACAATGTTCGCTGTAGCTTTTGCTTGTGTACCTCCTGAGGGTGACTGCAACATTGGATGATGTTGAATGAGGTCTAAGGTTTTGCCTTGAAGATGTTGCCTCCTCGATCAACACCAAATCTTCTTCCCAGCAAACAATTTTTGGTTCCCAGAACGTTCTGAGAACGTTAGTTTTGGTTCCCAGAACGTTCTCAGGAACGTTCCTTTGGGTAACCAGGAAAGTTTTCTTAACGTAAATAGAACGTTCCCTTTAGGTTAGGGGAACGTTCGGGAACCTGCCGAGAACGTTCTCTAACCTAAAGGGAACGTTCTATTTACGTTCTAGAAAGTTCCCAGGAAGTTCTCTTAAGGTTCCCAGAACGTTCTCCTAACCTCTTTACTCCGATACCGCTGTATTAAATGTTTGATGACAGTAGCAGAATGAATTTGGAAGAGTACAAAACCATCTTGCCTACCAATATTCAAGAAAATGCCACCAGATTCATTGGGAAGTGCTTCACATTGCATCAGGACAATGACCCAAAACACCCTGCCAGTTCAGTCAAGGAGTTTATAAGGGCAAAGAAATGGAAAGTCTTAGATTGCCCAAGTCAATCTCCAGATTTAAATCCGATTGAACATGAATTTCACCAGAAGAAGAGGAGAGTAAAGGCAGAAACTCCCCAAAACAAGCAACAATTGGAATTGGCCGCATTAAAGGCTGGGAAAAGTATTTCAAAGGACGAGAGCAAGAGTCTGGTGATGTCTATGGGTCACAGACTCACTGCTGTGATTGTGCGCAAGGGATCTGCAACTAAATAATAGCTTTTAATCTTTTATATCTGCCTTATGTTCAGCTGTCCCAATACTTATGCTCACATCAATGAGTGGGATGAACTCTAAAAGTGCTGTTCTTTTTATTTGGTAAAACATGTATGTGTTGAAGCGGCTAATAATAAAATGTGACATTCTGTCATCTTTTCATCATATTTGCAAATGTCTTGACTCCACAGCCAACAGAACAATTTTGTCTTTACTGTTCCAATACTTTTGGAGGGCACTGTATATATATATATACAGTAGGGATTTCGCCTAGGGCGTCAAAATGGATAGAAACGGCCCTGAGTGTACCCTTGTGAAACGTTTGAGACTTCCTGTCCACCCCAAAATGCCTAAATCATCATTTATTCACACTTGTGTTCAGTGGCGTGCACAAGGGGGCTCGAGCCCCTGCCCCTTTGAGGTCCGACGGTAAAGTGCCCTTGCGGTCCGGTGCCCCCGGTCTGCGATTTCTGCCGAGAGTAGGGGTGTTCGATATGACGATTTTTGATCGTGGACTATAAAAATGTCTCCACGATTTGCTTTTTTGAAGAAATATCGTAGTATCGTACTACTACGCATTCTATCAGCTGCAGTTCTGGCGCCGCCGTCTCTGTACAACGCCACGTACATTCAGTGTTAACTCAGCGGTGGAGTTACTCTCACGGGACACTGCACTTATTCTCAGTCACCAAAAGTACATTATCTGCATCTGCTTCAAAGACTTACTGGTTAAACATTTCATTCGTGTGCTGTTCTGACGAGCGCCTTTTCTGAGCACATACACCCAAAGCGCGTGCTCTAAAAAGCCCGTCAAACAGCGCCTGATTACTGAACTAAGTTATGTTTTGTGCTAATACTGTCAAAACACACCAGGTTTATGTATAGACTCAGTTGGTTATGTCTAAAATGAAGGTAAACAGCTGAGAGAAACACATGCGTGCCTGTATATTAGATGCGTGCAGGTCTTAAAGGGACAGTACTAATTTAGTAGTACTACTAAAGATGCTGCCGACTGTAATTAAAGGGACAGTTCACCGTAAAATTGTCATTTTGTCATTATTTACTCACTCACATGTTGTCCCAAACCTGTATTAATTTCTTTCTTGCGCTGAACACAAAAGAAGATATTTTGAAGAATGTGGGTAACCAAACAGTTGCTGGTTCACATTGACTTTAACAGTAGGGAAAAAAATACTATGGAAGTCACTGTAGACCAGCAACTGTTTGGTTTTCCACATTCTTCAAAATAGCATTTATTTTCAGCAGAAGAAATTCGTTCAGGTTTAAAACAACTTTTGAGTGAGTAAATGAAGGTATAAAAATCAAACACTAGCCTATTTTAATTTTGGGGTGAATTATTCCTTTAATGTTAATAAAACACCAAACACAAAGAGAAACATCACTCAACATCATCTTTGCTCTAATTTTTTAATAACAAAGATAAAATAATGACAACGATTTTTATCTTCACCTACTTTGGCCTAAATATCCGCCATACTTTTTTATATTTTGTTACCTTGAAAGGCTTTGTCTTTATAATAGGGAAATTAGTGTGGCTGTACTGCTCAGACAGCTTGGAAAATAGAAAATCCAACATGACAAAGAATTGTGATAATATTGTGAATCGTGATATTTCTAAAAAAAAAAATCGTGATATTTTTGCCATATCGCCCACCCCTAGCTGAGGGGCCAAACCCATACAACCCCCTTTCCCCTGCCCCTCCGGAGGTCTGTGCACGCCACTGCTTGTGTTGTTCTAATGCTGTATGCCATTCTTTCTTTTTCAGACCACAAATGGAGAATTTTAAAGAAATGTCCCGTTTGCGCGCATCCATATAATGGCAGTGAATAGCGAGCGACCAAAAGACGCAAATGTATCACAGTTCCATCAAGTCGTAAGCGTTCTGGGAGTATACGACAGGGTTTGGCGAAAACAAACCGAAATTTAATGTATTATTCAATAAAAATCCTGACACTGAGACATTGAGTCTCATTCATGAGACTATTAAAGCAGCAGTTCACTCCGATTGACCAGAAAAAACGCACAGGTTACGAGAAGATGTATTAAACGCGACATAAAATACAACGCCTAGGGGAAAAAGTATGTGTACTTTTCTTATTAATCTTAATTGTGCATGTTGGGTGTATAAAAGTAATGCCGCGACTGCATTGTTGAACTGGTCAACATCCTCATTCCATATAACAAAACAAAGAATTCATTAACTTACTGCTTCTGATCTGGTTTCAAAGTCTCTCGAAGCATGTCCGCTCTCTGACTGATCCATTATTGTATTCTGATACATTTCCTTTTGACGTTTATTCGACACTTTTGTGCATTCGTAGGTAGGTGTGGATCCACAAAAGTTACGCTTCATACTCTGACGTTACAGTAGCCTACACCAACTGACTCTGACTTTTAATGTGGCAGCAATCTCTTCTGGAAAAGTGGAATATGCACGGCTGACGCTGACAGCAGACCCTTTCTGTAAATCCCCTTTTAGTCACATACTGTGCGTATTATAAAGAATCTGAGAGACAAGTCCTAAGGGATCGTCTGCAAAAGTGCGAAACGCGACAAATGTTACTAAAAAAATACTCAATAACTTCACAGTAACACACTTTAGTGTCACCAAATTCAGTTCAGTTGTAGTAAAAACAAGAAGGAGAGCAGTGATGTGTGAACTGAATTTGCTTAAAGTACAGTGTGTTACAGTAAAGTTATTAACTATTATGTCCAATAACAGTGATGTTATTAAATAAAAACAACAACAACAACATAATAATTCAAAAGCAATTATATTTTCAAAATAAGTGTTGTAGTATAACCAGCAGGAGAGCAGTGATGTGTAAACTGAATTTGGTGAAAGCACAGTGTGTTACTGTGAATTGAGTATTTTATTAGTAACATTTTTCCCGTTTCGCACTTTGCAGACGGTCCCTTACGACTTGTGTCTCAGACGCCAGCGCATTGAGATCAATGTATTTTGTACAGAGCGGAGGAAAGCTTGTTTTGAGGAAAACACGATTGTAGCTTGTTTACTACATCACTACGAATGAAAAGAGGCGTCATTTGTGTAGTAAACATGAAGAAAAAACCTTACTTTTATTTATTTATTTTCTCTGTATTTAAAAGAGATTTGTTTGTAGTTATTTTCCATAATTAAAATGTATAAACAGTAAATTACATATATATAAAGCTAAAAACAATAAAGCAAAATTTTCAGCATAATTACTCCAGTCTTAAGTGTCACAACTTAGCAATATGCTTATTTTTTTGCTCAAGAAACATTATCATCAATGTTGAAAACAGTCGTGTACATTTTTCTTTCGTTCTCATGATTTTTTGATGAATAGAAAGTTCAAACGAACAGCATTTATCTGAAATAGAAAGATTTTGTAACAATATACACTACTGTTCAAAAGTTTGGGGTCAGCAAGACTATTTTTGGAAAGAAATTAAAGAAATTAATACTTTTATTCAGCAAAGATGCATTAAATTGAACAAAAGTGGCAGTAAATATATTTCTACTGTTATATACAATTTCTACCTCAGATAAATTTTTATTAAATCAAATAATCCAAATATACCGTATATATATATATATATATATATATATATATATACAGTGAAGAAAATAAGTATTTGAACACCCTGCTATTTTGCAAGTTCTCCCACTTAGAAATCATGGAGGGGTCTGAAATTGTCATCATAGGTGCATGTCCACTGTGAGAGACATAATCTAAAAAAAACTATTTTAACTATTTATTTGTATGATACAGCTGTAAATAAGTATTTGAACACCTGTCTATCAGCTAGAATTCTGACCCTCAAAGACCTGTTAGTCTGCCTTTAAAATGTCCACCTCCACTCCATTTATTATCCTAAATTAGATGCACCTGTTTGAGGTCGTTAGCTGCATAAAGACACCTGTCCACCCCATACAATCAGTAAGAATCCAACTACTAACATGGCCAAGACCAAAGAGCTGTCCAAAGACACTAGAGACAAAATTGTACACCTCCACAAGGCTGTGAAAAAAGGTCCACTGTTGGAGCAATCATTAGAAAATGGAAGAAGCTAAACATGACTGTCAATCTCCCTCGGACTGGGGCTCCATGCAAGATCTCACCTCGTGGGGTCTCAATGATCCTAAGAAAGGTGAGAAATCAGCCCAGAACTACACGGGAGGAGCTGGTCAATGACCTGAAAAGAGCTGGGACCACCGTTTCCAAGGTTACTGTTGGTAATACACTAAGACGTCATGGTTTGAAATCATGCATGGCACGGAAGGTTCCCCTGCTTAAACCAGCACATGTCCAGGCCCGACTTAAGTTTGCCAATGACCATTTGGATGATCCAGAGGAGTCATGGGAGAAAGTCATGTGGTCAGATGAGACCAAAATAGAACTTTTGGTCATAATTCCACTAAACGTGTTTGGAGGAAGAAGAATGATGAGTACCATCCCAAGAACACCATCCCTACTGTGAAGCATGGGGTGGTAGCATCATGCTTTGGGGTGTTTTTCTGCACATGGGACAGGGCGACTGCACTGTATTAAGGAGAGGATGACCGGGGCCATGTATTGCGAGATTTTGGGGAACAACCTCCTTCCCTCAGTTAGAGCATTGAAGATGGGTCGAGGCTGGGTCTTCCAACATGACAATGACCCGAAGCACACAGCCAGGATAACCAAGGAGTGGCTCTGTAAGAAGCATATCAAGGTTCTGGCGTGGCCTAGCCAGTCTCCAGACCTAAACCCAATAGAGAATCTTTGGAGGGAGCTCAAACTCCGTGTTTCTCAGCGACAGGCCAGAAACCTGACTGATCTAGAGAAGTTCTGTGTGGAGGAGTGGGCCAAAATCCCTCCTGCAGTGTGTGCAAACCTGGTGAAAAACTACAGGAAACGTTTGACCTCTGTAATTGCAAACAAAGGCTACTGTACCAAATATTAACATTGATTTTCTCAGGTGTTCAAATACTTATTTGCAGCTGTATCATACAAATAAATAGTTAAATCATACATTGTGATTTCTGGATTTTTTTTTTTTAGATTATGTCTCTCACAGTGGACATGCACCTACGATGACAATTTCAGACCCCTCCATGATTTCTAAGTGGGAGAACTTGCAAAATAGCAGGGTGTTCAAATACTTATTTTCCTCACTGTATATATATATATATATATATAATTTTTTTTTTTTTTTTTTTTCAACATTGACAATAATAAATGTTTTTTGAGAAGCAAATCAGCATATTGGAATGATTTCTGAATGATCATGTGACACTGAAGACTGGAGTAATGATGCTGAAAATTCAGCTTTGCTCACAGAAATAAATCACATTTTAACATGTATTCAAACAGAAAACAGTTACGGTAATAATATTTCACAATAATACTGTGTATATTTGATCAAATGAATGCAGCTTTGATAAGCAGAAGAGACTTATGTCAAAAAACATTAAAAAACCTTAATGTTTCCAAACAACTTTGTGTGTGTGTATACATTCCATATGATATTTTTATGTCCTTTGCAATGTACTGTAATGAACATAGTCAGGTAGGTTACCATGAAGAGATATGATCCAAATCAGAGCACCTTTTAGGTGTTTTTTAAGCCTTAATGTGAGTCACTATTACCATTACCTTTCTCCACAAAAGCTGGCATGTAGTTCTACTTCTGACACTGCAAATGTTGCTGTGCATATCGGGCACTGGGCCTCAAGTACACATTAAAGACAAAAATGTATGCAGGGCAATTTTTGTAAAATAGGAATCGATAATTGACAATGTTCGCTGTAGCTTTTGCTTGTGTACCTCCCGAGGGTGACTGCAACATTGGATGATGTTGAATGAGGTCTAAGGTTTTGCCTTGAAGATGTTGCCTCCTCGATCAACACCAAATCTTCTTCCCAGCAAACAATTTTTGGTTCCCAGAACGTTCTGAGAACGTTAGTTTTTGGTTCCCAGAACGTTCTCAGGAACATTCCCTTTTGGGTAACCAGGAAAGTTTTCTTAACGTAAATAGAACGTTCCCTTTAGGTTAGGGGAACGTTCCGGGAACCTGACGAGAACGTTCCCGGAACGTTCCCCTAACCTAAAGGGAACGTTCTATTTACGTTCCTAGAAAGTTCCCAGAAAGTTCTCTTAAGGTTCCCAGAACGTTCTCCTAACCTCTTTACTCCGATACCACTGCTGTCAGTAATCATCCAGCACTCCCGTCCTGAGTAGAGATTAGGGACTTTAAGCAGCCTCCACTGCTGCAATGGCAACGGCATTCCAACGTCATATTACGCATTCGCGACTTCAGCTGCTACTTCCTGGCATTCTATTGTAACCGTTGTCACGGTTTTGCTTGGCTTCTCCTCTTGTCTGTGTGCTGTGTCTGTCTCCTATAGGTGAGCTGGGCGCAGGTGTTTGGAATCGTGCTAATCAGTTCCTGGTCCTTTAAAGACGCTTCAGATGAGACCGGGAAGGGAGAGCTCCGCCGTTGTTCCATTTCTCCCACACCGTTTAGGATTTTGTTTTGTTTATTCATTACACCACACTACACTGATTGCTTACCTTTTTATTTTTCAAAGCCAACTTCATTTACTGACTGTATAAAATCTATTTTGTTAAATTCTATTTATTTAATAAATCAAAGATATTTATATGTTGCGCGTGTGGTCTTTCCCCTACTCTGTTGCTTGCTTTGAGCCAGGCACGTAACACCGTCTACTACAGCTGCTTTGCCGTAGTCGATACAATGTGACAGCTTATGTAGTTAAATGTTGCGTTTTATGGTATATACCATTTAATTCCATCAGTATAAGATTCTACCATTAGTCTTTCATTTAATCTGTGTTGATTATGTTTTAAACTTAAGCTAATTTTAACGATTTTTTTTTTGTTTGTACAAAGATGTCTGCTGTTAGCAACAGCACCTCAAGTAGCACTGAGACTAAAGATATGTGAAGAGAACGTTAGGTTACTGATGTAACCCCAGTTCTCTGATGTAACCCCGGTTCTCTGATAACATGAAGTGAGGTATCTCACTATGGGAACGCCTCGGGCGTGACCGATCGCGGAAGCACCAATAACACCACATCTGCCAACTATGGCAGACCAATCGCTGCAGCGATCAGGGAGTCCCGCCTCCCTGTATATAAACCGCAGCTACCTGCCGTTTCGTCATTCTCCGCATATCTCTTCTCCGTGCAGTAAGGCAAGGAGGGCAATGTTTGTGAGACACCTCACTTCATGTTATCAGAGAACCGGGTTACGCCAGTAACCTAACGTTCTCTTTCTAACACTGCTCGGTATCTCACTATGGGATATAGACCACTCCCGTATTGCCGATATGCTGACGAAGCAGACTGAAGAAAGAGTAGGTTATTATCTGAATCATAAAGCCCAACTGAGGTGAAACAGAATGCAAGAGGAATACACCCCTTAATAAATTGCATTATACCCCCTGACTACTCACTCCCAGAACTGAGTGGGCCAGAGATGGTTCTGTCACATCCAGTCTATAGAAACGAGCAAATGTGTGCGGAGAAGACCAGCTGGCTGCCGCGCAAATTTCTTGAATAGAAATGCCCTTAAACAGAGCCCAGGATGTAGCCATACCTCTAGTTGAGTGTGCTCGTAATCCTATTGGGCTCTTTATTCATATTATTGTAACATAACACGATAGCCTCCACCACCCAGTGGGAAAGGCGCTGACGGGAAATAGGCTTTCCTTTGTAAGAGTCAGCCCACGAGACAAATAGCTGATTGCTCTTACGAAGTGTGTGGGTTCTCTGAACATACGTATACAGAGAACGAACCGGACATAAACTGTGTAACCTCTCCTCCTCTGGGGATGAAAAGGGCGGTGGATGAAAAGCTAGCAGGTCCACTGATTGAACTGCACCAGCCTGATCAAACACTTTAGGCACAAACGCCAGGTTAGGTCTAAAAGTTACTTTTTGACCCCCTGGAACAAACATCATACATGTGAGGAGTGAATAGATAAAGCATGTAGCTCACTCACCCTTTTTGCTGTAGTAAGAGCAAGTAACAGAGCCGTCTTTAAAGCGAGCAGCTTCAAGGCAATGTTATCAATGGGTTCGAAAGGGGCTTTTGAGAGCGCGTTCAGAACTATGGACAAATCCCAAGGCGGGACCAACGGCTTCGATACTGGGTGTAGCCTACGTGCCCCTCTCATAAATCGACAGACGAGAGGGTGTTGGCCAATAGTACCCGTGTTAAGACCCACATGAGATAGCGGCCAGATAAACCTTAACTGTAGAAAAGGCTCTGCCCTTGTCCAGAAGGTCCTGTAGGAAGCACATCACATCCGAAGCTGAACACAAGAAAGGAACAATGTTTCTATCGGCGCACCATCCCTCAAACACCCTCCATTTGAGATTATATAAAGAACGTGTCGAGGCAGCCCTCGCGTTCTGAATTGTCTCTATCACTTTCGGAGGTAACCCAGCTGCATCCAGATTTAGCCTCTCACGGGCCAGGCCCAGAGAGCTAGTTTCTGAGGGGAGGGGTGAAATATTTCCCCCCATGCTTGTGAGAGGAGATCCCTGCGTGCTGGTAACGGCCATGACTGGCCGTAGAGCAGTTGCGCAATCTCCGCAACCCACATTCTCCCCGGCCAGTATGGCGCGATCAGAATCATTACATGTTTGTATTGTCGAACTCTCCGTAGTGTCGGTTCGATCAGGTTCAACGGAGGGAACGCATACAGTAACACGTCTGGCCACTCGTGGGCTAGAGCATCCACACCCAACGGTGCATCGTTGCCGGCCAGAGAGAAGAACAGGGGACATTGCGCGTCTCCACATGATTAGTTCTTTCGCTAACAAGTGAAGCTTGTGAGAACGAACTCCTCCCTGCCGATTTATGTAGGCTATCACCGTTGTATTGTCCATCCTGACCAATACATGATGATTCTTGAGAAAATGCACAAAATGTCTCAGAGCTAGTAACACTGTTAGTAGTTCTAGAAAATGTATGTGCTTCTCTCTCAGTGCGGGAGACCAAACTCCTCTCACTGTTCTGCCCTCGAACACCGCTCCCCAGCCCGTGAGAGATGCATCTGTCGTCACCACTTTCCTTAACATAACAGGACCCAGAGGGCATCCTGTTCTGAGAAAAGACGGAGCTCTCCAATGACGGAGAGCGTTCATGCATTCTGGTGAGATGTGCACTCTGTGGCTGAGACGGCTCTTTGGGCGAATGCCCTGTGACGCTGTCCAGTTCTGAAAATCCCTCATTCGCAGCAGTCCCAGGGGAACCACTGACAGTGTTGAGGCCATCAGACCCAGTAGCCGAAGACACATTCTGAAAGAGACTGATCTCCCTCGTTGAAAAAGGGAGAGGCAACTGTGAAATGTCTCGATGCGATCCTCTGATAAGAAAGCTCGAAACGTCACTGAATTCAACCTGAGACCCAAGTAGACTATTTCCTGTGCAGGAGTTAGACAACTCTTCGTCTGGTTTATTCTGAAACCTAGTCTCTCCAGATGCGTCACTAGTCTGCCCGTATCGCTCACTGCTTGCCTCTGGGAAGGCGAGCAGATGAGCAGGTCATCCAGATATGATGCGACTCTGATCCCTCCACTCCTCAATGGCATCAGAGCCGCTTCCACACACTTGCTGAAAACCCTGGGGGCCAAAGCGAGGCCAAAGGGAATTCTTGTATACTCTTATGCTGTGCCCTGATAAGCAAACCTCAGATATTTCCTGTGAGCAGGAAAAATATCTATGTGAAAATATGCGTCCTGGAGGTCCACTGAGGTGAACCAATCTCCCTGACGAATACTCTGACACAACGTTCTGAGCGACAGCATTTTGAATTTGTATTTTCTGAGGTGTTTGTTGAGGACCCGTAAATCCAAAATGGGACGGAGACCTCCCCCTCTTTTGGGAATCACAAAGTACTGGGAGTAAAAACCTATGTGGCTTTCTCTCGATGGAATCACTCTTATCACTCCTTTTCTCATTAAAGAGGATATTTCTTCCTCTAAAACCTGAGCTGCTTCCCCTTGGGCCACTGAGATTACCACTCCATTGAACATAGGAGGTTTTACAGCGAATTGAAGTCTGTAACCCCTGTCTATCGTGGTTAAAACCCGGGGATGAACTGCGCATGCGCGCCAGGCCCTTCTCGTCTTCGCTCACTAACGGTGTTGCAGCACACTCTAGTGGCGAAGGAGGGGAATGCCGCTCCAGTAAAGGAGTAAGATTCGTCTTTATCTGTGATTGTTTTAATTTTTTGTGATCCTTCTTTATTTTTATCCCACTCTGCGCCCTCAGCCCTTGGCCTGGATGCGTCAGAGAAAACTTTATTTGTGATGGGATGCTTGCGAACTTTTGTCCTTCCTCCCTCAGAACAAACCTCGTAGGTGGAGGGAGAGACAATTCTTTGGGGGGCACCAGAAGAACATGGGCCATTTCCCCGCAAACATTGGACTTTGAACTGACCGCACATGTCCATTCTACACTTAAATTCCTTCTCCTTTTCCCCGCGGGAGGGAGAATGGAATCGTTCTGCAGGGATGGGACAGAGAAACCCTGGGTGCTGTCTCCAAATCCTTCCTGATGCCAAGCTGACATCTCAGGTCGCCCGCCTCTTTTTGTTTCCCTGAGGGGCTGCCGACCGGTGTTTCGCTGCTGCGGCTGCGAAAGACTGCTTTGGTTACACGAAACCGGGCTTTGACTGAGGGCCCGCGTTTCCCGGCTGTTGCAGTGGAGCAGGACGGGAAGGCTGATAATCAGAATGTCCCCCTCTCCCTGAAGGTCTGAAGTTCGGTCGACTCGGGTGATAAGGCCGAGCTGCCGGCTTTCTGGGGAGACAGACCTCGAATGCCTCTCCTTCCTTTTTCCGCAGGTCACATTGCTGACGCATCGCTGTTACCGTCGCGCCTAAGATGGCCTTTGGATCAATAGGGGCATCCAAAAACTCCACCTTCTCTTTGTCAGAGAGGCCTGACAAACCGAGCCATAGCAATCTCTCTCCCACAACCGCTAAGCCCATACTCCGACCGCAGCTTTGAACTGCTCCGCGGGATGTGTGCAGGTTTAAATCTGCAATGACACATATCTCCTCCCAGATCGCTGGGTTGGAAGATCCAGAGTCCAGCTGACGCCCCATCTCCTCTAATAACTCCGCTTGGTAGGCAGTAAGGAGGGACGTCGCGTTCAGAGCACGAACGGCCAGTGCCGATGACTTATAGATCTTTTGAAAAACAGAGGCGGCGAAGCGCTCTGTTTTCCCTGGCAGCGAGGCTCCAGTTGAAGAGAGCGCCGCCCGGCGATCTGGGTGCAAGTGATTAGCCACTGATGATTCGATAGGGGGAGGGTCCGCCATCCCCACATCCTCCATACCCTGAACGTCTAGCCTCGAGAAGCCATTAACAGGCACTCAGGGGGAAAAAGGCTTGTCCCAAAACCTCTTCATTTCAGCCACACAAGCCGGGACGGCTGGAATAAACTGCCTCGATGGAGGGAGACGTGACAGAAGTCTCTTTCCATCATACAGATCTCTTTCAGCCCCCGAACCTGCCGGTTGGGATGGCCAGTCGATCGACAGTCTACCCACAGCCCTGCGACAGACCTCGAGTAGATCTGTGTCCGTCTGTACGGGGGAGGGTGAACTCGCCTTCTGTGCACTTGGTGGATGCGACTGATTCGGGGGAAGAATAGCATCTTCATCGTCGTCATCCTCGTCTTCGAGGATGGCTGACAATACTTCGTCCTCGTCATCTTCCTCTCCCGCTAACGGATCGAACAGCGGGGGAAGGACTGGCGACACCCTCTCCATCATCTCTCCCCACGAGCTGCTGGCCTGCGGACAGTCCATCGGTTCCTCTCTGGGTTGAGCAGAGAGGCATGGGTCCGACTTACCAGCTACTGCCACGCGGAATCTCTGCTCTCGGGTCTTAACCGAAAACTTAGAGCAGTGAGGACAGCCCTCAGGGTTTGACAGCGCCGCCTGAGCATCTTTCGAGCCCAAACAGGAGATGCAGAGGCCGTGTGAATCGCCATGAAATCCACATTCCGCAAGCACACGGATGGGGAGGATTACCTTTTCCTCCAGGGCTCTCCGGTTCTTTCGTAGTGGCCATGGGGCCTACACTCTCTTCGTACGGTAAGCCCACCACAACGTGCTAACTAGTACGGAGCTGTGCTACAATAGAGAGCTGTTCTTTTCCTTCTCTGTTTTGGTGCGTGGTGAGCGCCCCCAAAACTTGGAAAATAAGTATAAAACTTAGAGCAGAAAACTCGCCGTAACGCGTTAGTTACCCCACTCTAAGTGAAGCTCAACAAACGTTAGGAATCCTGCGTTTGGGACGTTACCTTGCGGCTCCGTCTGTAATCTGTTGAGCAATGATTCCCTAAGTCTGCTGAGCCAGCTTCCGAAGTCTTCACGGGGAAGAGAGCGAGAATGACGAAACGGCAGGTAGCTGCGGTTTATATACAGGGAGGCGGGACTCCCTGATCGCTGCAGCGATTGGTCTGCCATAGTTAGCAGACGTGGTGTTATTGGTGCTTCCGCGATCGGTCACGCCCGAGGCGTTCCCATAGTGAGATACCGAACGAGTGTTAAAAAGAGAACAATGTAATTAACTACTACGGCAAAGCAGCTGTTCTCCGCTAGTAGACGGTTACAATAGAACGCCACGAAGTAGCAGTTGAAGTCGCGAACGCGCAATATGACGTTGGAATGCCGTTGCCGTTCCAGCATTGGAGGCTGCTTAAAGTCCCTAATAAGCGGCATGGAAGACGGACAGATATGGACCTCAATAATCAGTACTACAAACCATATGTCTTGTTTCAAACTATTGTTTAATCATTTAAAGATAATCAGAGCACATTTAACCATCATAAGGAGCATTGAATGAGATTGAATTATCCGTTAATATAAGATTTCTTTATTATAACTACTATGCACCATATAATAACCCAGATCTTACGTTTCTTAAGCACCAAATAACAATGACTTCAACAAAATATTGGGTTTTAAGAATGCAAATTTTATTTTTACAGACATTAAAAATGAATAACATTTATTTGACTTTAATATTACATTCATTTCTTACCACGGAATTAACGATGATGTACGTGCTTCTCTCTTTTGGTCCGTAAACAAAAACTTGGTTATTATCATGTTGTCTTCAATTACTTGCCAAATCTCCCTGAAATCACAATATTTACTCTCGAATATTTATTAATTATAAGTAATTATTCAATAAAGAGATCAATAAATGAGTGTTAGTCAGTCAGTAAAACAAAATGACCGTTCATTTTTAAATGCGAATGCGCGGCTTTATATGGAACACAGGAGAAAAGCGCGGGCTGGACGCGCGTGCAGATCAGAGGCTCGCTGTAAAGAAACATACAAGCAAACCCAGTGTTTATGGTATTGATTTGACTACTTTGATGTCTACACTTTATTAAAAGCTTATTTCAGACATGAAATTCTGCAAAAATAGTTTGTTTATGATTAAAAAAAAATACACATTTCAGCATTAGAATAATCAGAAAAATCTGCAAAGTTTTAATTAGTTTACATGGTTATGACAACTAAAAATAACCTGCAGGGAACGTTCTCTCTAGGTTATAAAAATAAAACTTGAAAATAACCTGCAGGGAACGTTCTCTCTAGGTTATAAAAATAAAACTTGAAAATAACCTGCAGGGAACGTTCTGGGAACGTTCTTTTTAGGTTATAAAATTAAACCAAAAAATTACCTGCAGGGAACGTTCTGGGAACGTTCTCTTTAGATTATTAAAAAATTACCTACAGGGAACATTCTTAGAACGTTCTTATTTGGTTCCCAAAAAAATAACCAACTGGGAACCAAATGGGAACGTTAGGGGAACGTTCTGTGTTTGTTGGGTTCCTGCAAACAGAAAATAAAAATGTGATGTTGTACTGATAGAATCGTTACGTATTTAGATGGGAGAGCATGAGAAGAGAGAAAAATTACGTTCACTTGTCACTGAGTTTAAGATGTTAAATTAGTTATCTTACCCAGTAAACGACCGGTTGCTCGCCAACATACGACCTCGCTCGCTCTTCTGTCAGACTGGCTGCGGCAGTGGCGGGGATTCCGGGGAAACGCAGTGGGCGTGGTCGACCTGTGACTTCAATCGAGAGTGACCAATAGAAAAAGGACTTTCATCCTGGTGGGTAGAGACCGCCCACTGAGACACAGCTTCATTAGGCTTGTTTGAGATGAGCAAAATCTGCGCAGAACCGATCACCGGTGATCACCGCGAGATGCATGCCGGTTAGAAAAGTGTCCGAGTTAGGTCCGCCTTGCTCTGATGTCATGCTGACGTGTGCCAAAAAACTCTCGCGACGGCTGTGTCGGATTGAGCAGTCGCGCGCAGTTGCTCTCCACCGACTGCGCTGATCAAAAGCATGATGGGAAACGACTGACTGACTACACAGCTTAATGCTCATTGGTTCAGACAACCGTGACTCGGCATTCTCTTCTAAAATGTTTTATTTTTTTAATCTGATTTCATGCTATTATGTATTTATCTTATGTCTGTGCACTTACATTTATAATTACATTGTTTAAAGTCTGCAACACATATGTGACAATCTTTTGGTTACACAAGTAGCTGTCTAACAGACTCGGTCTGTTACATATGTGTAACAGTAGCTGCCAATTACATGTACATAATTACAAACTGTAAGTACAGGCTGTTCCATAACTTAGTTACACGGTAAGTACATTTTGTTTCATGTACGTACAACGGCTACTACTAAGTACTTAACTAGGTAATTACTCTTTATTATTGACACCTTTAAATAAAGTGTTACCCAAATTAGACCTAAGGTATTGCCAAAACATTTGTAATCATCTATAAGCATTTTTTGAATGATTGTAATGATCTAGTAGTAGTAATTCCTTGTGCAATAATAATAATATAAAACTATATTTCCAGTACAGTATATACTAACTTATTTTATGTATTTGTTGGTCATTGTATCTTGACAACCAAGATTGTTCTGTTATTTATATTATTTATATGTATGCATATATATATATATATATATATATATATATATATATGTGTGTGTGTGTGCGTGTGTGTGTGTATATTATATATCTTTTATATTTTCTTTGTAAATCATGAAACTTCATGTAAAACAAATATCCCCCGCGTTTTCACCTCACTGCAGAATCAGGGTATGTTTTAGTCCATTGGCTGAGACTGATTTTAACTACAGCCCTACATTTATGATCAGGAAATATTAATGTATCCCTCTCTCACATAGCTACATTTTGAGTAGATATGTCCCATCATTTTGAGGGAAATGACTTCAAAATCCGAAAATCTGTGTATAACTTTGAAGTCACTACCAAACACCTTTTTTTCTGCCATTAAGCACACTCTTTTGGGTGTTATTCCATAGCATTTAGTTTTTATATGTGTTAAACTTGAAATATTGTTAAAATTGTTATAGCTATTGATATTGATTTACCTCGAAAAACATTTGAATAAAATAGCCAAAAAAAAAATTATATATATATATATATATATATATATATACACACACACACACACACACACACAGGGTACAATGGGGTAAAACACGCTGTGGTGTAAAAGGCGCCTTTGATACTATTTTCATCTAAACCACTACATGGCACAAAAACTTGACGTATCACTTTCCACTTTCTAAAACATCCGGTTGTTAAGATGCACATGTTTATTTGTCTGATCTTTAACGGGATCGTGCGCAAACTTGATTCTGTGCTTACTTGATCTAATATTTTATGTTTTTTTTTAAATGTTGTAGATTTAAGTAGCAAATGATAATCACTAAAATCAATGCATATATTTTGAGACAAAGGTGTTCTTTATGATTTTCAGTTTTGTTTATGATAAAGCAACAGTTTTTAAATAATGTCAGAATATGTAAAAGTATGGTATTTGGGGTTAAAAGCTTAAGTATTAACATAAACATTATTTTAAATGTTTAAAATATTTTAGCTGAAGTATTTGTATCAATACCATGGGCCTTTTACCCCATGCTTGTGGGCCTTTTACACCATGTGTAGGGTAAAAGGCCCCCCTTGCCACCTCATACATTTATAAGATTCATAAACAAAACAAATAACTTCATTGATTTATTTTTACACAAAATCAGTTGCTCCATTAATATTCAATACAAACATATTTGTTTTTTTTTGCAATTATACGTTTTTGGCGGAGTGAATAGCACATTTGTTCTTAGTGGGGCCTCTTGTTAGCGTCCTGCAGGGTCCTGTTACATGTTAGGGTCATGTGTATAAAATATTCCAGGAAGTCAGCTTGATCAGTTACCAAAGAGGAATGTTAAAATGTTGTGTTGCAAAAATGAGTACACACTGCTGAAAGTTACTAAATAAAACCAAAAATGTATGTTGTTATATTAAGGTATGTTTTGATCAACAGGTATGTTGAAACAAATCTGTTAAAGATAAGTCATTTTTGGACAATTAAATGTGTTATATAGGCCATTTAACCATACAACAATAAAACCATACAACAATAAAACCACTTAAGAGAGAATTGTCAGGACATTGATTTCTTGTGAAAATTGTGAAAAGGCCATTGGAATAATTATGACTTTATTTTAAGCTTTCGTTTAGTGATGAGTGAGTTTTTGCTAGAAAAAGAGCAGGAGAAAGACCAAGAAAGTGTGTCAGAGCGGGCAAAATGTATGTGTCACGAATCTGGTCTGCACTTCCGTTCATTCACCACCAGAGGTCACTCGCTCATTATATTGACTTTCACACCACACATCACGTTTCCCATCAGCCATCTCACCAATCACACACTCACCTGATCACACGCACACAGCTGTAACCAATCACACACTCTATTTAAGCCATGGACTTTCTCGCCCTCGTTGCCGAGTATTGTATGCGTTTACCGCTCCCCTAGCCGTAGCTACTCTACAGAGCCCCTGATAGTTTTCCCCTGCCTGTTTTGTATTGTGTTTTCCCGTGTTTGTTTTCTAGCCCATGTTCCCTGGATTAACCCTTGCCTTGCCGTTTGGACACTGTTTGCACCTCTCTTGGATTCTTGCTCGTGTACCTGGATTAGCTCTCTGCCTTGCCCCATTGGACACTGTTCGCCGATTGTCGACCCACGCTTGCCCTAGGATTACTCTTTGTCTTGTCCCTGCCATACCTGTTTGTCATTGTTTCGACCCTGCCTGTTATGACCACGTCTCTTGTCAATAAAAGCTTGCACATGGATCCGCACGTCTCACGTATCATCAGCCACGTTACAGTATGAAAAGAGTGACACTTTATCTCACGGAGTAAGATGCAGCCTTGCAGAAGTGGCATGCATGGTTGTTTATCCACACCAGAACTACCGACTGTAGCCAAAGCACAATGAACTCATTTAGCTTTTTCCAAGGCCCATATTTGTAAAATATTGATTTCTGGGAATCCATACTCTGGTGTCATGAGACCAAGTCAATCATTTTGGTTGTAACGGCATCCAAAATGTTCTGGTGTTGCTTTTTGTTGGAGTACCGTGAGAAGTGCCTGGTTCCCACAGTGACATGCAGTGGTAGTAAAGCTGTTATATAGCTGCTTTATCAACAATGTCATGAATTCACACACCACTGTGTGATGTAATAGAAAAACCTGAAACAGAAGATTCTACCATCTCCTCATTCCCTGCACTGTTGGACATTTTGTCAGCATGAATGGAGATAATCATTCGCCCAGGGTGAAAATCCTTCAGTAAACATGTATTTCACTCAATCTTAACATTTTTAAGCAGCTGTGGGGATTCTATAGAGACAAGCTGAGCAACACACCCCATTAAAGACCAGAGCATGTAAGGAGCTCATCCTCCAGGAGTTCAACAGGACAGATGTGACAATTTGTCATGAACTTGTACAATCGGTGCCAAGAAGGGTCAGAGCAGTGTACTTATGTCTCTATCTTTTTGCTTACGAAAGTTATTACAAAAACAATGTTAATTTTGGACATGCAATTCCGTAATCAGCCACTAGGGGTAAAACGGAAGGTTGTGAAAGATGCCCACTGTCCCCCTCTCTGTTGATTGACACTGGTCTCATGTCTCTATCTTCCTGCTGATGAAAGTTATTACAAAAAGAAGATTAATTTTGGACATGCAATTCCCTTTTCTAAGGTAAAACAGAAGGTTGTGAAAAATGTCCACCCATACAGAAGTCACATAGATTTAAATATATTTTTAATAAATATATTTTGATATATTTAAATATCTTAAATTCAAATAGAAGTAAATATATTTTATACAATACATGTAAATATATTTTGAAATATATATTAAAAATATATTTAAATATTTGATTTTGGCCGCTTTTTAATATTTTTCACATATATTAAATATATGTAAATATTAGTGGTGGGCATAGATTAATTTTTTTAATCTAGATTAATCTCACTGTAATCTTGGAATTAATCTAGATTAATCTAGATTAAAATGGCTCATTTGAATTCTGCCAAGTAGATCAGAATAAGTTCTAGTAGTAAACAACTAGCAGTCGTCAAGAATTTAATATTGATAATAACATTGAAGACATTGTATGATTATTCCTTAAAGATAAGGTTTTAATAGTTTTAGTAGTAGTAGCCTATTACGTTCTGCCCAATGTCTTCAAGTGAAACCGAACTTTTATTTTGACGGGTTGCCGTGAGGATAGTTTTTCTCAAATGAAACGCTCGAATGCTCACGAAGTGACTCTCAGAGCAGTTCTGGAGATTCATTTAGTGAGACGACAGACGTTAATATCGCCGCAAGCGTCGCGCGGTCTTCTGTATGAGTGAACAAACCCCTGCGTCTGCGCCATACATTAACTCAGAGACACACATAAGTCATATTTAAATAGACGTTTGCGCCTTAATATTTACAAATAGGAGTGGGAGTGTGCTCACTTGTGTGTGCGCTTACGTTTGTTTGTGTGTGTGTGTGTGTGTGTGCGAACCGGGGCGGAACTCCGCTGTGCGCGCGATACAGAGAGCGCGACCATGTAAGGTAGAGACAGAAATGACTTGCCGATTTCCATTGGGAAGCTTCTTAAAAATAAATTTTCCCTGAAGCAAACCCGGCGGCTTCATAGCTGCATCCATGTTAGCACGCATACACACAGGTTCAAGACTCGTTCTCGCCCCTACAGTGCAATTCGGCTAGGTATACATCCGCTAAAATATCAAGGTGAAGTCATCATAGTTTGCGTAGTATAGACCCAGCTCCCAGCCCAACTTTGAGAATAGATTAACGGCGATATTTTTTTTATCGCCCGATAAGAGTCTCACGTTAATGCAGCACGTTAACGGCAGGCCCGGATTAACACAGTGTAGTGCCCTAGGGTGACCACATATGAAGTGCCACCCCCTCAAAAATTCAGGAGCACCTTCTGATCAATAACAAAAATTAGCCTTCCCATTACAAGGTAATATTTGACTCCTTAAAGTGATTTACAGGGGCATTTTTGTAATGCCATTTGTTTCCCTTAATTTTATTAAAGGTAGCCTATGTCATTGTCAAATTCAAAAAAACATTTTTTCCAAAATTTCTAATCAGGTTAATTCATAAATGAAACATAAATGTGTTTGAATGGAGATGCGCAGCGGCTCAGCTGTGACTGTTTGAAACTATTTTCCTTTACAAAATAGAGCAAAATCAGGCAATATTGTTAAAGTCATACAATGTACATCACTTTATATTAACTTATATGCCACATTGATGGCTCAGGAAGGTGTAATTGTTCAAATAACATATTGTTTCATTTTAAAATATTAAAAAAAAAATTGTAACCCTAATGTGTATTTCAATTGTAATATTTCTTTAAAGTCTAGGGACAGAAAAGTGGACGTTTCTGTAGAATGACCCTTATTGTTCTTTGAACCGTTGTATTAATTTAATATCACATTTGCAAACTCCCTTAATAATCTTTAAAAGCTGTTACTCACTTCAGTTCATCGCAATCTCACAAAGCTCCACTATAATCAATGAAGCTCTCTACACTGCACAACGAATCTCTTATTTACACCTTCTACACTTTGTTTGTTATGGAGAGGATTTGTAAGCGTGCATAACTCAGCAATGAACAAAAGTATTTTGAGCAGTGAGTGGATTCTGATTAACATTGCATTCAAGGAATCAACATATGTCTGCGATACATTAGGCCCACTCACCGCTGCACAAACACGCAAGTAGAAATCTTTGAAGCTCCTCTCAGCGCAAACACAAATAGCCTGTGCTGATCGGGTTAGTCATACAGGTGCTCCTAAATATTTTTTGATAGTCGCACGCAGTACTTTTCAGTCGCCCTGTATAGCCCTGGCTATGTGTCGTGATATTTTCTCTTTTTTTTTTTTTTAAATTTACGTTTCGCACAACCGCCAAGTCGATGCTGCCTATCCATTTGTGAATAAATATGCTCGACTCCGACTGTGGGAGGGGGCAAATACACTGGGACCTGACCCAATTGTAATTCTTTATATGCGTGCATATATTTGATATTCTCTCTGTATATATATTGTATCATTAACTGTTCATTTTCTATGCATCTGTATCTCTTCCAGCAAAATAATATACAAAACATGAAAAATATTTTAAAGGTCTTGTCATTATCGTAATCACTTGGTGCCCCCCTATTGGCTAGTGCCCCAGGGCACTCGCCCAATCCCGTCTATGGATAATCCGGCCCTGGTTAACGCAGTACCTAAAACACACTGACTCGCGCCAGCTCCACTGAACACCAGCAGCGCGCGGCACACGACTCCCTCTCCTGACGTAATATGACGCGATGTTGAAAAAAAAAAGCGCTTTTTGAGAACTGTCAAGGAATGCGTCACGTTTTCTTCTAAATTTGTGTCCTCATGCCTTGTAAAACATTTTCAAACCCTGCAATAACGGTTCATATGATATTTTCATTAGGGTTGGGTATCGTTTGGGTTTTTTTCGATACCAGTGCCGGTGCCTAAACGGTGCCTGAACCGATACTTGTTATATATATACACAGGTATATGTATATATAAACATACTGTACAGGTGCTGGTCATATAATTAGAATATCATCAAAAAGTTGATTTATTTCACTAATTCCATTCAAAAAGTGAAACTTGTATATTATATTCATTCATTACACACAGACTGATATATTTCAAATGTTTATTTCTTTTAATTTTGATGATTAGAGCTTACAGCTCATGAAAGTCAAAAATCAGTATCTCAAAATATTAGAATATTTGAGTTTGAATAAATGACCATCCCTACAGTATAAATTCTGGGTATCTCTTGTTCTTTGAAACCACAATAATGGGGAAGACTGCTGACTTGGCAATGATCCAGAAGACAAACATTGACACCCTCCACAAAGAGGGTAAGTCACAGAAGGTCATTACTGAAAGGTGTGGCTGTTTACAGAGTGCTATATCAAAGCATATTAAATGCAAAGTTGACTGGAAGGAAGAATTTGGGTAGGAAAAGGTGAACAAGCAACAGGGATGACTGCAAGCTTGAGAATACAGTCAAGCAAAGCCGATTCAAACACTTGGGAGAGCTTCACAAGGAGAGAACTGAATCAACTGCATCAAGAGTCACCACGCTCAGACGTCTTCAGGAAAAGGGCTACCAAGCCACTTCTGAACCAGAGACAACGTCAGAAGCATCTTAACTGGGCTGTGGAGAAAAAGAACTGGACTGTTGCTCAGTGGTCCAAAGTCCTCTTTTCAGATGAAAGTAAATTTTACATTTAATTTGGAAATCAAGGTCCCAGAGTCTGAAGGAAGAGTGGAGAGGCACAGAATCCATGTTGCTTGAAGTCCAGTGTGAAGTTTCCACAGTCAGTGATGATTTGGGCTGCCATGTCATCTGCTGGTGTTGGTCCACTGTGTTTTATGATGTCCACAGTCAACGCAGCCATCTACCAGGAAATTTTAGAGAACTTCATGCTTCCTTCTGCTGACAAGCTTTATGGAGATGCTGATTTCATTTTCCAGCAGGACTTGGCACCTGCCCACACTGCCAAAGGTACCAAAAGCTGGTTCAATGACCATAGTGTTACTGTGCTTGATTGGCCAGCAAACTCGCCTGACCTGAACCCCATAGAGAATCTGTGGGGTATTGTCAAGGGGAAGATGAGAGACACCAGACCCAACAATGCAGATGAGCTGAAGGCCACTATCAGAGCAACCTGGGCTCTCATAACACCTGAGCAGTGCCACAGACTGATCGACTCCATGCCACGCCGCATTGCTGCAGTAATTCAGGCAAAAGGAGCCCCAACTAAGTATTGAGTGCTGTACATGCTCATACTTTTCATTTTCATACTTTTCAGTTGGTCAAGATTTCTAAAAATCCTTTCTTTGTATTGGTCTTAAGTAATATTCTAATATTTTGAGATACTGATTTTTGACTTTCATGAGCTGTAAGCTCTAATCATCAAAATTAAAAGAAATAAACATTTGAAATATATCAGTCTGTGTGTAATGAATGAATATAATATAAAAGTTTCACTTTTTGAATGGAATTAGTGAAATAAATCAACTTTTTGATGATATTCTAATTATATGACCAGCACCTGTATATGCAACTCATGAAGCTCCAGGAAATCCCCAATATGGACAATGGCATTGCTATTGCTGTAACTGAGTAAACAGAAGATATAAATGTTTTGAATAATAAAACAAATACATTAAACACTCGACTACAACAATATATACAGTGGGGCAAAAAAGTATTTAGTCAGCCACCAATTGTGCAAGTTCTCCCACTTAAAAAGATGAGAGAGGCCTGTAATTTTCATCATAGGTATACCTCAACTATGAGAGACAAAATGAGAAAAAAAAAAAAACAGAAAATCACATTGTAGGATTTTTAAAGAATTTATTGGTAAATTCCTCGGTAAAATAAGTATTTGGTCACCTACAAACAAGCAAGATTTCTGGCTCTCACAGACCTGTAACTTCTTCTTTAAGAGGCTCCTCTGTCCTCCACTCGTTACCTGTATTAATGGCATCTGTTTGAACTCGTTATTAGTATAAAAGACACCTGTCCACAACCTCAAACAGTCCAACTCCAAACTCCACCATGGCCAAGACCAAAGAGCTGTCAAAGGACACCAGAAACGAAATTGTACACCTGCACCAGGCTGGGAAGACTGAATCTGCAATAGGTAAGCAGCTTGGTGTGAAGAAATCAACTGTGGGAGCAATTATTAGAAAATGGAAGACATACAAGACCACTGATAATCTCCCTCGATCTGGGGCTCCATAAGATCTCACCCGTGGGGTCAAAATGATCACAAGAACTGTGAGCAAAAATCCCAGAACCACACGGGGGGACCTAGTGAATGACCTGCAGAGAGCTGGGACCAAAGTAACAAAGGCTACCATCAGTAACACACTGCGCCGCCAGGGACTCAAATCCTGCAGTGCCAGACGTGTCCCCCTGCTTAAGCCAGTACATGTCCGGCCCGTCTGAAGTTTGCTAGAGAGCATTTGGATGATCCAGAAGAGGATTGGGAGAATGTCATATGGTCAGATGAAACCAAAATAGAACTTTTTGGTAAAAACTCAACTTGTCGTGTTTGGAGGAGAAAGAATGCTGAGTTGCATCGAAAGAACACCATACCTACTGTGAAGCATGGGGGTGGAAACATAATGCTTTGGGGCTGTTTTTCTGCAAAGGGACCAGGACGACTGATCTGTGTAAACGAAAGAATGAATGGGGCCATGTATCGTGAGATTTTGAGTGAAAACCTCCTTCCATCAGCAAGGGCATTGAAGATGAAACGTGGCTGGGTCTTTCAGCATGACAATGATCCCAAACACACCGCCCGAACAGCGAAGGAGTGGCTTCGTAAGAAGCATTTCAAGGTCCTGGAGTGGCCTAGCCAGTCTCCAGATCTCAACCCCATCGAAAATCTTTGGCAGGAGTTGAAAGTCCGTGTTGCCCAGCGACAGCCCCAAAACATTACTGCTCTAGAGGAGATCTGCATGGAGGAATGGGCCAAAATACCAGCAACAGTGTGTGAAAACCTTGTGAAGACTTACAGAAAACGTTTGACCTCTGTCATTGCCAACAAAGGGTATATAACAAAGTATTGAGATGAAATTTTGTTATTGACCAAATACTTATTTTCCACCATAATTTGCAAATAAATTCTTTAAGTAGACTGCAGACACGAGGGTTCACGGTTTTCTTTTTCTGGGTGACCTTCCCCGTCCACTTTGATATGACTCCTCCAGCCCTGGTCCCTTTTCCGGATTTATCTCGATGAACCACCTGAAAAACAAATGTGTGTGTTTAGAATTAGTGTGGAGGGGAAAAAAAGATGGTAACACTTTATCTTAGGGTCTCTTAACTAGTTGCTTATTAGCTAGCATATTACTAGACTATTAGCCATTTATTAGCACTAATTAAGCACATAGTAATGCCTTATTCTGCATGACCTTATTCTACATCCCTAATCCTACCCAATACCTAAACTTAACAACTACCTTACTAACTGTTAATAAGCAGAAAATTAGGAATTTATTGAGGGAAAAGTCGTAGTTAATGGTGAATAAGTGTTCCCTATTCTAAAGTGTTGCCAAAAAGGGTACTCACGGATAACATATAAATATTAAAAGTATATAAAATTATATTCTTGTATCAAGAACACTTCACTTTACTTTGTCAGGAAAGGATCTTTGGACTGAATGATGTGTTTCAGTCTAGATTAAAGATATCTCTTTGTTCAAGCATTGACATAACACATCTTATACCCTACTATTTTAGCCATGTCTGACAGAACTGTAACATATGCACATGATCATCATTTTAATGATGAAGGATGGGTCCTAGATGAATCTGCTTCCTTTCAAGGTTTCCACCAACACCTCACCACCGATAGACATTTTATTTCCTTGACATTCACCTACTGCTCACTGGGGCTCAAATATTTGATAGGAAATTTCTATTTGATGCTATTCCTGTTTATTAGGGCCAAATGTTTCAATGAAACATACATTTTCTGTATAGCTGCTTTAAAAATATATGTATTGTAAAAAGTGATATAGAAATAAAATGTGAAGTGAATTGAATGTATGCATCCAAGTATCTAACCGTTGAATAATTTGCAACATGCATGCGTCTTCAGCTTGGTATTGAAGATTGAAATTGTTGTAAGTAGAAAAATCAGCTGCAAGCCCAGACAGAAAAGCTGGCTGGATGCCCTCACAAATGATGTGCTCCTCAAGGCTGATCATCCAGTGCTGGATTCTTCTTCCTGGTGTTTCACCTGAACCTTTAAAAGAAAAACACATTTAATGTTTTAATTTAATTCACATTTAATTTCAGCATTGACATAACATTAATTTGACATTGCCAGATTACAATTGAATGCAAAGAAAACTAAAATCATTGTAAACAGTCACAGAGTTCAGCACTTCTAACATAAGAAAAGCATTTCAACATGGACTGGTCTGGACAGACCTTTAAGTCAAAATGTGTATACTGTAAATTGTGTATTGTAAAATTTATTTTCATTTATATTCAGACAACAAAGAAAGCCCATCCACTGAAAGTCCACACAAGTGCATGGTAAATAAAACTCAATTTCAAACATGCTAGCTTTACACATGAAAACATTGGTTCTCATACTTAGCTTTCGTGTTTACATTTTTAAGTGCTCCAAGCATATGATTTCCGATTCAGAAATCCAGCTAATAAGTATTCTATCACTTTAAATACAAAACCAACATGGATTGATGCAAAACATAACCAACATAAAAACAATATAAGCACAACAGTAAAATCCCCTTAGAATAAGCATGTCATACAAGAACATGCTTACCCAAATTTGCAATCACAATGACACCGAAATTTTGAGTTTGTTCGTTTGTTTTTTTCAAACAGTGGAGGTTTAACGCGTTAGCAAATTCTGCAAACTGATAGCCTATTAGCAAACAACACCGCCATTTCAGCATGTTACAGAGACATCGATGTGATTTCAATGCAACAGTGTTTGAAAACTTAACTTTGCATAGAATTATCTCATAACGAATGAAACTCACCCTGTAATTGGGAATAATATAATCCGAGTCACAGAGTCAGAAATCCAGTTGCACTCGATGATGTCGCATTTGGCGCGTTTATCACTGAAAAGAGCAAATAAAAGATAGTGTCACTTCCGATATCCACTATACAGATTAGTTGCAGTAGCAAATGTAATGTATTTTGTCTATGAAATCGCGCAAAGCAAAGGGAATTGACCTGTTAACAAGACGGATGAAAGTCCCGGCGTGCTCACTGCAGTTTACAAAAATACTGGATAGTAATGTTTTATTTCCTTCGAGTTATAAATACAGTAGAATGCCGTTATATTGTGTCTACGTCATTTCACAAAAACGAAAAACAGTAATGTACTGCTTTTGAACATAACAGGATTATACTGTTGAAATTCTGCCGTAAATTAACAGCAATTTTTAACAGTGTAAATTACAGGCCTCTCATCTTTTTAAGTGGGAGAACTTGCACAATTGGTGGCTGACTAAATACTTTTTGCTCTTCTTCACAACTAAACAAACAATGTGTAAACTACAATACAAATATACTATGCCATTGTGTACGCTATTGAATAATGGCCTGCTAGTAAAAAGGACAACATTTTCTTCTTGGTTTTTAATATATATTTGTACCCTTTGAAATAGTGACTTGAAATGTAACACAAGTAAAGCAGCTTTAAAGTGTTGATTCAAAACTTGTTTTGCTTTATTAAAAAAAAAAAAAAAAAAAAACTTTCTTAGAAAAAACATTAAAGACAATAATTGAAATTTAAGGGGAAGAAGTGGTCATAACAGAAATAAACTCAACATATTCCCCAAATCAGATTCTGACTTACAGAACATTGGTACAAAATGAAAAAAAATTGTAAAATAAAGCCCAAAGCTTATTACATTTATGACAATAAATGTAATTTCAGCTGTATAAATGATAAATAAATTGCTTTAACTCTTTAACAATTAATTCTAATAGGTCATGCAGGCTGTCCAAAAAAATAACTCTGGACACAAAGATTAAGTGAAAAACTTAGAGAACACCTGAGTAAATGTTTTTGAGTGAATAGAAATTAATGAATACCTGAAAAAATAGAGATCAAGAGACTGTGTGTGTGGGTGTGCGCACGCACATTTTTGTGACAAATGAGGACATAAATTTGTGTAATGACAGGTATTACAAGGAGCAGATGACTTTTCAGGACATTACCTCATGTCCCCACTTTTCAAAAGGCTTATAAATCACACAAAATGGAGTGTATTGAAAATCTGAAATAGCACAAAGTTCGCTGTAAAGGGTAGGTTTAGGTGTAGGGCAATAGCACATACAGTTTTACAGTATAAAACCATTACGCTTATGGGATGTCCCCACTTTTCAAAAGGCTTATAAATCACACAAAATGGAGTGTATTGAAAATCTGAAATAGCACAAAGTTCGCTGTAAAGGGTAGGTTTAGGTGTAGGGCAATAGCACATACAGTTTTTACAGTATAAAACCATTACGCTTATGGGATGTCCCCACTTTTCAAAAGGCTTATAAATCACACAAAATGGAGTGTATTGAAAATCTGAAATAGCACAAAGTTCGCTGTAAAGGGTAGGTTTAGGTGTAGGGCAATAGCACATACAGTTTTACAGTATAAAATGTAATGTATTTTGTCTATGAAATCGCGCAAAGCAAAGGGAATTGACCTGTTAACAAGACGGATGAAAGTCCCGGCGTGCTCACTGCAGTTTACAAAAATACTGGATAGTAATGTTTTATTTCCTTCGAGTTATAAATACAGTAGAATGCCGTTATATTGTGTCTACGTCATTTCACAAAAACGAAAAACAGTAATGTACTGCTTTTGAACATAACAGGATTATACTGTTGAAATTCTGCCGTAAATTAACAGCAATTTTTAACAGTGTAAATTACAGGCCTCTCATCTTTTTAAGTGGGAGAACTTGCACAATTGGTGGCTGACTAAATACTTTTTGCTCTTCTTCACAACTAAACAAACAATGTGTAAACTACAATACAAATATACTATGCCATTGTGTACGCTTATTGAATAATGGCCTGCTAGTAAAAAGGACAACATTTTCTTCTTGGTTTTTAATATATATTTGTACCCTTTGAAATAGTGACTTGAAATGTAACACAAGTAAAGCAGCTTTAAAGTGTTGATTCAAAACTTGTTTTGCTTTATTAAAAAAAAAAAACTTTCTTAGAAAAACATTAAAGACAATAATTGAAATTTAAGGGAAGAAGTGGTCATAACAGAAATAAACTCAACATATTCCCCAAATCAGATTCTGACTTACAGAACATTGGTACAAAATGAAAACAAATTGTAAAATAAAGCCCAAAGCTTATTACATTTATGACAATAAATGTAATTTCAGCTGTATAAATGATAAATAAATTGCTTTAACTCTTTAACAATTAATTCTAATAGGTCATGCAGGCTGTCCAAAAAATAACTCTGGACACAAAGATTAAGTGAAAACTTAGAGAACACCTGAGTAAATGTTTTTGAGTGAATAGAAATTAATGAATACCTGAAAAATAGAGATCAAGAGACTGTGTGTGTGGTGTGTGCGCACGCACATTTTTGTGACAAATGAGGACATAAATTTGTGTAATGACAGGTATTACAAGGAGCAGGTGACTTTTCAGGACATTACCTCATGTCCCCACTTTTCAAAAGGCTTATAAATCACACAAAATGGAGTGTATTGAAAATCTGAACTAGCACAAAGTTCGCTGTAAAGGGTAGGTTTAGGTGTAGGGCAATAGCACATACAGTTTTTACAGTATAAAACCATTACGCTTATGGGATGTCCCCACTTTTCAAAAGGCTTATAAATCACACAAAATGGAGTGTATTGAAAATCTGAACTAGCACAAAGTTCGCTGTAAAGGGTAGGTTTAGGTGTAGGGCAATAGCACATACAGTTTTTACAGTATAAAACCATTACGCTTATGGGATGTCCCCACTTTTCAAAAGGCTTATAAATCACACAAAATGGAGTGTATTGAAAATCTGAACTAGCACAAAGTTCGCTGTAAAGGGTAGGTTTAGGTGTAGGGCAATAGCACATACAGTTTTTACAGTATAAAACCATTACGCTTATGGGATGTCCCCACTTTTCAAAAGGCTTATAAATCACACAAAATGGAGTGTATTGAAAATCTGAAATAGCACAAAGTTCGCTGTAAAGGGTAGGTTTAGGTGTAGGGCAATAGCACATACAGTTTTTACAGTATAAAACCATTACGCTTATGGGATGTCCCCACTTTTCAAAAGGCTTATAAATCACACAAAATGGAGTGTATTGAAAATCTGAACTAGCACAAAGTTCGCTGTAAAGGGTAGGTTTAGGTGTAGGGCAATAGCACATACAGTTTTTACAGTATAAAACCATTACGCTTATGGGATGTCCCCACTTTTCAAAAGGCTTATAAATCACACAAAATGGAGTGTATTGAAAATCTGAAATAGCACAAAGTTCGCTGTAAAGGGTAGGTTTAGGTGTAGGGCAATAGCACATACAGTTTTTACAGTATAAAACCATTACGCTTATGGGATGTCCCCACTTTTCAAAAGGCTTATAAATCACACAAAATGGAGTGTATTGAAAATCTGAAATAGCACAAAGTTCGCTGTAAAGGGTAGGTTTAGGTGTAGGGCAATAGCACATACAGTTTTTACAGTATAAAACCATTACGCTTATGGGATGTCCCCACTTTTCAAAAGGCTTATAAATCACACAAAATGGAGTGTATTGAAAATCTGAAATAGCACAAAGTTCGCTGTAAAGGGTAGGTTTAGGTGTAGGGCAATAGCACATACAGTTTTTACAGTATAAAACCATTACGCTTATGGGATGTCCCCACTTTTCAAAAGGCTTATAAATCACACAAAATGGAGTGTATTGAAAATCTGAACTAGCACAAAGTTCGCTGTAAAGGGTAGGTTTAGGTGTAGGGCAATAGCACATACAGTTTTTACAGTATAAAACCATTACGCTTATGGGATGTCCCCACTTTTCAAAAGGCTTATAAATCACACAAAATGGAGTGATGCAAAACATAACCAACATAAAAACAATATAAGCACAACAGTAAAATCCCCTTAGAATAAGCATGTCATACAAGAACATGCTTACCCAAATTTGCAATCACAATGACACCGAAATTTTGAGTTTGTTCGTTTGTTTTTTTCAAACAGTGGAGGTTTAACGCGTTAGCAAATTCTGCAAACTGATAGCCTATTAGCAAACAACACCGCCATTTCAGCATGTTACAGAGACATCGATGTGATTTCAATGCAACAGTGTTTGAAAACTTAACTTTGCATAGGAATTATCTCATAACGAATGAAACTCACCCTGTAATTGGGAATAATATAATCCGAGTCACAGAGTCAGAAATCCAGTTGCACTCGATGATGTCGCATTTGGCGCGTTTATCACTGAAAAGAGCAAATAAAAGATAGTGTCACTTCCGATATCCACTATACAGATTAGTTGCAGTAGCAAATGTAATGTATTTTGTCTATGAAATCGCGCAAAGCAAAGGGAATTGACCTGTTAACAAGACGGATGAAAGTCCCGGCGTGCTCACTGCAGTTTACAAAAATACTGGATAGTAATGTTTTATTTCCTTCGAGTTATAAATACAGTAGAATGCCGTTATATTGTGTCTACGTCATTTCACAAAAACGAAAAAAACAGTAATGTACTGCTTTTGAACATAACAGGATTATACTGTTGAAATTCTGCCGTAAATTAACAGCAATTTTTAACAGTGTAAATTACAGGCCTCTCTCATCTTTTTAAGTGGGAGAACTTGCACAATTGGTGGCTGACTAAATACTTTTTTGCCCCACAGTAGTTCATCTGTGTTATTCAAGCCATCGCTGGTATTTTCATAATTAAGTATATTAATAATCCATTGCTAATCGATGCATTAGTAGCCTATGGAACATATTTTCTGCCTCATTCTGTGACAAGAAGCTACATCAGATCACAAAAGGAAGCATTTAACTGCTGTGGACTAAAAAGGTTATAATGTTCTCTTTTGTTGGACAACAGGTTTAAAAACGTGAATACAAGATCATTTTAGTTTTAGGCATTTTAATTTAAGCTAGGGCTGGGCGGTATATTGATATATAGATATATTCTTTATAAGCTTGATACGAGCGCAGCTGAAAAAATATCTAGGGAGGACACAGACTGAACTGCTGCGGAGAAAGTGCATAATACAATTTGTTCTAAATGTGACAAGCTTTATATGAAGGGCTTTAAAAAAAAAAAAAACTCGTAAAATATACTAGCGTATAGTTTATAGTTTCAGTTTAAAGCGGCTCTGACAGAAAGGCTGCGTGTGCCGCTGACAGAGACGTGCTGTTTAATGTGTTTGAGACGTGCTGTTTTCCCTAATGCATACTTACATTTCACAGGTAATGTGAATTTACATATTCTCCATCTGTAAATGTTAGAAAGCTATGGAAATATTTCCATTTTGCTGTCAGAAGTGCGTGAGCTTTTGCTTTGCGATTCTCCGCTAAACTTCACAGACTTCATTTATATTAGAACATGCGCGCCAAACAGACGGAGCGCAATAACTCTGACTAAAATATACATTTTGCTGAAATATGTGTAGTTGGACAATAAATGTGATGTATGCAGAATTTTAAACATACAAGTAAGTGTATTTGTATGATAGCACTAACTGTAAAGTAATGGGGTAATCAAAATAGCCATTTCTACTCAGTCTGTGCTTTATTTTCATTTTTAGTTTAGTAAATTTAACTTCTTACTTTTTGCACATAATATATGCCAACATGCTTACATTCACTTTATTTGTTTAATCCAAATACAAAATACCGATATATACCACCATATACAACACATCAGCCAAAAGATACCGAGATATGAATTTTTGCTCATATCGCCCAGCCCTAATTTGAGCATGTTTAGCTAGTTAATGGAACGCTACCTGCTGCTGTCAGAGCAAGTGTAATTTCTGCATTCATGCGCTCCTCGGATGCTCTCATTTCCCGAGTTGTGCTTTTAAGTCGGAATGTGAAAACAGCACACTTGCGTTACTACTACAAAGATTTGTTGGACTTGTATTATTTGAGCTTTCCGACGTGAGTTCACGTGAATTTTCTCAGTCAGGAAATTATTTTTCACGTGCGGTGCCGGTGATGATGCTTCTTAGGTTCGTTTCGGAGAAACAAAGGAAAAATATTTTAAACGATCGCTCAGGCATGGCACCGAAATGAGGCACCGAAATCTGCGTTCTGATTCGGTTCTAGTACATACCGGTTACTTAGGTACCGGTGCCATATTGGTAAACACAAGCATTGACTAGAGTGGCCGCGATCAGCTCCGGTAGCCGCGTCGGAGCCGTAACGTGTCGCAGACGCGTGCAGTGTACATCAGGAGTATGACTTGCGGCATGATTTAATGGATTCCCTCGCGTAAGTTTAATATTCGCATTTTGTCATTCCTGACACGGAATATGTGGATGTTTGGTCATCTTAGACAAACAAAACTTTTCTTCTAATTGTGAATGGATTATGTAGAGAAACTGAGTAAAGAACGCTGGTCTTACGGCACAGTACACTTGACCGGAAATGAATGAGCTGGCTTATCTACAACCAGGAAGTAACCGTGCATAAGGTCAATTTGAATGAGTGTTTATGCTTTCGAGGTTTAAATAAGCTTGATATGTGTTTGGGAAGACGTTCTGTTTATGTTTTGTTGACATGTCGAGTGTTTTCTGTATTAGATTTCGTTTTTTAGACTAATGGTAATTGCTAATTGGGATATTGTTCAGCAGATAGCTAAATTCGGTTATGTATGTGGCATGCAATGTATAAAGTAACTGTGATGAAGAAGGCAGGGAATTGACGAGGAGGAGGGACAAATTGTCATTGTTAAGCAGTGTATTTATGAGTTTATTGCCAGTGCAATTGATTTTGATATTTTGAGCATTGTTTGTTAATAATTAAAAAATAATTTCCCCCTGGGATTATTCAAGTATTTATGATTCTGATTCTTTAGCAAGACTACTGTTGTGTATTTTTCACAACAGAGTTTTGACTTATTTTCTGTGTGTTCCGAGCAGTGATGGGAATAACGGCGTTATAAATAAACGGCGTTACTAAAGGCGTTTTTTCAGTAATGAGTAATCAAACGAATTACTGTTTCCTCCGTTACAACGCCGTTACCGTTACTTACAATAAAATGTGGCGTTACTATATTCTATTATTATTATTAGATTATTAGATCAGTTCATCTGAATGGATGCGCAGTGTAGCTGTATTTGACGTACCATAAACTCGTGTGAAGGCGCACGACTCGCCGTCGCTTTCCCTCACATACACGCACGCAAAGAAAGATACAGAGCAAGAGAGTCTTTCATAACATGCAGGATTGACGCGCTACATGTAAACGATATTCTTTGTTGTATTTTCCTGTCAAAAGAACGGAGTTCCTTTGGAATTCTGGTTCCGAGTGTGTTTTTATACTTTTTTAGTATCACTCATTTAAATGGGAAGATTTTTATATCTTGTATGTTATACCTTTTGTACCCTTCTGTCATTGTTTTCATCGTTTTTATTGTTAACAAACAAACCACATCCATCCCCCGCACTTTTGAAAAGCTTGCTGCGCCCCTGGGGGTAAAATGAAAGCTTGTGAAAAATGCCCACTGCCTCCCTCTCTTGATTGACACTGGTCTCATGTCTATGCCCTTTAACTAAGAAGCTATTACAAAAACAGCGCCCACTGAGCCACTTTCCCCACGGTCCCTTACTGAAAGCTCCGCTGAGAGCGAGCTCTCCCGGCTTAATGGAGTAGTCCCTCACTGCAGAACAAAGATCCAGGGGCGGGGTTGGATCCACATCCAGGGGGTGGAGATGGGTACGTTTAGGGGTGGGGATGGGTAGGTTTATGCACATTGCGCCGGCTTGTGCGGGGCAGTGCTTATTATATAGAGAGAAAATACTGAAAACTAAGGCTGTGGAACATGATCAGCGTTGCCCTTTTGGCGGTCACACTGTTTAGATTTTTTTATTTTTTTATGGCGTTTATTGCTGAATGTGTCACGACTATCGAAAACAAAACCAACTTAACCCCGCTAATGTATCACAGTTCAATGCTACACATGTCGTCAGCGTTCTGGGAGTATACGACAGGGTTTGGCGAAATCAAACCGAAATTTAATGCATTATTCAACAAAAATCCTGACATTGAGTCTCATTCATGAGACTATTAAAGCAGCAGTTCACTCCGATTGCCCAGAAAAAACGCATAGGTTACGAGAAGATGTATAAAACGTGATATGAAATACAACGCCTAGAAAAAAAAAGTATGTGCACTTTTCTTGTTAATCTTAATTATGCGTGTTGGGCGCATAAAAGTAATGCCGCGACTGCATTATTGAACTGGTCAACATCCTCATTCAGGGCCGGAGTGGGATCAATTTTCAGCCCGGGAGTGTAATGCTCAAGACCAGCCCACCACCTATCCCCATCCAACCCCCTCCCACCGTGGTGGCTTCTGGGAATCTGGATAAATGAAGTGACAGATCTGTTCTTACTATCCTGTTATATTTATTTTTGACATGTTTCAATAAAAAATATGAATAATGTAAATATGGCCATAAATATCAATAACAAATCACATACTGAGTTTTCTGCAACAAGTAGTCCAACTGTTACATTATGAAAAAAATGGTTTGCATTCAAACGAAAATAGTGCAGTAAGAAATATACTTTTTGCACTATTGTTTTTTTATATCCACGTCAATGTAATAAATAAAATAATGAAATAAATTATATGAAACATTTCTGCAACAAAACATACAACTTGATTATTAAAAAAAAAAAAAAGTTCAATTCAAAATTGAAAGCTACCAAGCAGTCATCAATAACTAAATGGAAAATCAGTAAGCATCTCGAGAGAAAGAAAGAAAGAACAGGCTAAAATCACTTACATTTAATTGAAACAGACAATCAACAGAAAAAAAAACTGAATAAAACTGAATACTAAACCGAATAAAAAAATTCCTTCAATGTAAGTCAGTTTGGATAAAAGCGTTTGCCAAATGCATAACTGTAAATGTTGCTAGTGTACCTTGCTGGAGTCGCCAGTTCACGTGTGCTCGTTTGTCTTCTTGAAAAAATATTTGTCAGTTTGGCACATTTGGCCGCGTCATCCTCCAATGCCTTTCTTTTTTTTTTAACCAGGCTTTTTTTTTTTTTTACTATCCATTTTATTCTTCCCGCGATTAGCGCACTCTCGCTACACCACAGTATTAATGGTTTCGGTTTGTCTCCATGGCAACGACCTGGGACACGCGCTTGTGTAGAGGGAGAGAGAGGGTGCGCGCGCGCGCTCTTACAACAGAAAACGTCGCATTTTAATGTTAAATTCAAATATAGTGATATTAGCTTAGTTATCAGCCACACAGTAACTTAAACACATAGACGTTATTCTGTGTATGTAAAAAAATTAAAATAAAAATAAAATAAAAAGCTCGGCCCAATTTATGAGCTGGGCAGAGCGGCCCACCGGGAATTCTCCCGGTTCTCCCGATGGCCACTCCGGGCCTGTCCTCATTCCATATAACAAAACAAAGAATTAATTAACTTACTGCGTCTGATCTGGTTTCAAAGTCTCTCGAAGCATGTCCGCTCTCTGATTGACCCATTCTTGTATTCTGATACATTTCCTTTTGACGTTTAAGCCCAATTTATACTTCTGCGTCGGACCTACGCCGTAAGCTGTGCGTCGGTTTTAATTTACACTTCTGCGTCGACGTCCGCGTCGACGTAGTACACATGCGGCCGGCTAGTTCGCAGTGTCCACGGGCATGTTGCTGGTGTAACCCGCAGTATCATGGACAAAGCCGAAGAAGAAGCGGCTCGTCGGAGAAGCCGTGACAGCGGCAATTAAATATCAAATCATTGCGTTAAATCATTATTTAAAACTACAAAAAGGGAACAACAACGGAACAGGAGAAGATGGCATTCTTTCAATCTCCACAAGGACGCGTACCACGGCAGATCATGTTTGTCGCGGACAACTACTGATCTTGTAATGCTGTAGTATAATAAGACATTCCCCCTTTATATATATATATTACAATGCTTAGTGGTGTGCCGTATTTTTTTACATATCAAAACTGTGCCGCGGCAGAAAAAAAGGTTGGGAAACACTGTAGTAAACACGATTTGCTCGTGAGTTATTGATCCGGAATCTGTGAATATCTTGCCAACTTTACCAAGCTCAGCTTTGACTGCAAAACACTAAAAATAATTATTTGTACGTTCTACAGTAGATCTGCAGAAATTGAATTAAAAAGTGTAGGCCCCCTGGTTCCCGGACTTGCATCTGAATCATCGCTGTCACGTGTTTAGCGGGAAAGTTGTGGGTTTTTTTCTTCTTTTTCTCTAGGAACTATTAGGTCTTTCTTAGTTGGTTGTTGGAAAACAAAAAGACAGATTTTTTTTTTTTTTAATCCGTGTAATGTTGATTTTGGGTAAATTCTTCATCCATAAGTGTATGAAGACAAAACCTTTTATTTATTTATTTTTTCTCTGTATTTAAAAGAGATTTGTTTGTACTTATTTTCCATAATTAAAATGTATGAATAGTAAACAGGCCTGCAAATTTGCTGGGATGTTAAGTGACTTTGGAAGATGAATGAAAAGACCCCTGTGTTATTCCCTTTTTCCACTGATGGATGGAAGTTTTAAATGGTGAGCTCTTTATAAAGATGTTAAAGATGCACATTCTATATGGTTCTGAATCTAAAAATACAAGTAGCGAGTTTATAATTTATATATATATATATATATATATATATAATTCTTTATGTTTTTTTTTCTACATTGGGTGGTTTGACTCATCTTATCGCACACTCGTGGTTACAGGTAATAAATCAGAGGTGTAAAGTACTTGAGTAAATGTAACTATTTACTTAAGTATCTTTTGTTACTTTGTAGTTTTACTGAATATCAAAGACATTAGCAGCTTTTACTCTCTACTTCACTACATTTTTGAATTAATATTTGTACTCTTTACTCCACTACATTTGTTGTAGTTACACATTACATTTTTCATGGCACCTAGCTTTTCTGCAGCAGTTTATTTATGCTAAAGATGTGATATCGCCAACTACAGGGCACTGAAAGTACTATATCTTGTGCATTTTGCCCTTACCTAAACTTGTCAACAAGGCTACTTTACGTGAATGTAAGCTCCTTAGCAAGTACTTGTGAATCACAGGTGTTTTATATATGAGATGAGGACACGACTGCAGCTTGCAGTGAGGCCGAAACCAGCACATCCAGTGCAAGAAGACTTTGACTTTTTTATTTTACTTAACATTATTTTATTCATCCTTTATACTGAAGAGACCTTTTTGAAGGTTGTTTTTGTTTTGTTTGCTTTGTTATTGCAATTTTTAGGTGTTCAGTTTTATTTTGGTTTTAGAAAATAAGCATGACTGCTTTCCTCACAAATCAGCTCTTTCTTGTTTTTGTTGCGTTTTCTGTGCCTTGTCTTGGACTTTTGTCACTTCCTGTCTCCCGTGATATTTGTAGTCAGTTTGTATCCTATCTTGTTTTCCATGAAATCCCTGCACATAGATCCTTGCCTCTGAATGTTTTCCCCAGCTTCCCCACAACATTACAGTTTTTCACTGGCATGTCTCTTTGACTAGTGCATCTTTGAGCCTATATTTAGTTTAAGTAAAATACTTAAGTACTGTTAAAATCAGATACTCTTAATACTTTTACTCAAGTTGTTTTGGAATTGATGATTTATAACTTGTAGTGGAGTAAGTTTCACTGTAAAGTATCTGTATTTTACTCAAGTATGGTTTTCAGGTACTCTTTCTTTACACCTCATATATTCTCAATTTACTACCCTCCTGAAGCTACAGAAGATACTTAGGCCTGCATGTTTCCCATAAGACAAAAAAACAAAAACAAAAAAACACACAAGTTACGTCATCCAATTCAGAAATGGCTAAATAATGTTTAAATGTTTTCTTCTTGACCATCAGTGAAGGTTTGCAGCTTTGGTAATAGTTGGTTAGGAGTCCCTCAGTTGTCCTCGGTGTGAAAAGATGGAAGCCAAAGCTGAAAAGGGTTCAAATATGCAGAACATGCTGGAAAACCAAAGAATGTGCAGGAGTGTTTTTATGAAAAATAGCGGGCAGTTACCCAGTCAGCAAACAAATTTGGCCCAGATTTGGCATGCATCTGGCACAGCTGGCATTCATCCGGCACTGGCATACAGCATGTCGGCCAAACATGGCCCGGGTTTGGCAGAGGTGGTACCGTGTTTAAGGCGGTGCACAAGACATGGGACAGATGTCAAATGTAGATATGTGGACCACATAAGTATTGCCGATCTTGACCCACATTTAAAATCCATTTAAAATATCTTTGACTAAAATCCCAATGTTTTCCCATAAAGGAAGGCAATATATTCACATATATGTGAAACACTGTTAAATATATTGAAATGGATTTTGAGAATAGATTTTTAAAATGCATAACATAAAGCTCATATTGTGTTTAATTATGTGTGTTTACATGTGAAATTATATTCATGCCTCATATGATATTCTATGATAATAACTGACTTCAAACAATTAACTGACTTCAAACAATGTTTTGCATTCACTGCTTTAATATTCTCATTCAATTTACAGTTTGATGTAGGCTTACTATCCACTTAAATAGTACATAAGTCAAATAAAATTTGATTAAATTAAATTCAAAATAAAAGGAGTTATGTAAATGAAAAACGAAGTCGAGATGGATATGAAGCCTGAGTCTTAGACCTTTTTAATGATGTATAGTTTGTGAAGTTAATTGCATTCTTTTACATTAAAACTAGCAGTAACTCTGAACTAATGTAAACAAAGAGCGCTGTGCACAGGTTAAGAGATTTTAAACAAGCACTATTAATGCACATTTAGTTAACCAAATGAAACAATACACATTTCAATGCTATAAAAGTGTGCACACATTGAGAGAAATAAACAGCAGATGTTCATATTAACAACTTCTTTAACTTGAGCAAACGCTGCTAATACACATATACATTTGTTAATAAAATGAAAACATGCATGTTTTAAAGCTAGTGAATAAAAGGAAACGATCCACCCGCATGCCTCAATGCTCAATGACGGTCAGGGGCGGACTTAACCAATAAGCGATCCAGCTAACACACGACGTAACTGTTACGTAACCTATTGGTAATTTTTGGTAATTTCATGATTTACCAATAGGCAACGTAACCACGACGTCGTATGCACGTAATGCCATTACCATCTCATTACCAACTGGCAACGTCGGCAGTACGTCCTCCTAACGTAACAGGATAACCAAGAACGTCCCAGAGAGGTACTCTAATCGTAATACATTGGTAACTTCATGACTTAGTGGCAACGTCACTGCAACGTTGTATGCACGTAATTTCATTACCATAATTTTTGTACGTTCTTTATGCTCTCTGATTACCATAATGCTATATAAAAAGTGTGATTAAACTTCAGACACAAGATTGAACGTTCCTTCTTATAAAATGTGTTTCTTTTCACCAAGTCAGAATATGGACGATTGCTTTTAATATAGCCCTATTAATAAATTCACATCAATTACACCCATACAGCACTGTTAAATATGTTGAAATATATTTTGAAAATATATTTTAAAAATACATTAAACAAAGTTAAAAAATTGTTCCTCACAATACATGTGTAAATATGTGTACGAAAAAATAAATTCCTATGCCCTAGATTTTAATGAATGTTTTTTCAATGTTGTTTCTACACCACGTTTACCATTTCTAAAGCTATTATATTATATTATATTATATTATTTACGTAAAATTCTGCGTGACTTCTTTAATGGATGAGCGCGCGCTGAACTGGAGTGGAGGAAGTCACCATGGAAACGGGGCGGCAGCTCAACTGTCAAGCAGCAACTTCGTCTTTCACTGTTGTTTTTACTAATTTCAGGTAAGTTTAGTCTCTAAAATTACACAAATAGTACATACAAGCGTTCCTGACACTTTCTTTCACGTAAATGACACGCTTCCGTTGAATATTTACTTTACAGAAATGGTTTAGTGTCTTCGGAAAAAGTCCGTTAGCATCTCAACCGTGAGCTAACTATAAGAGGTAACGTTAACTATAGACTTGAGCTCTTGTTTATGAAAGTTTGGGCTTTTAATGTAATCTTATGTGTAGATGAGCGTTTTTTATATAAAGTTTTTGCTGGCAGTTTGTCAAGGGATGAAGTAAGCTAACGTTAATTAATTTAACCTAAAAGTATGCACTGTACAGTTAATCGGATACGTCACTTACATGGAGCGTGAAAATGTGCTAAAACTGAAAACAGGTTTTGATCTTTCATGGTAAACACATATTGATACCACTTGTTCTGTGATTTCAGAAGCGTCAGAAAAAACCCTCTATTACACAGAAGTTCCTGATTTTAACATTTCTGAAGGGAGCTGCTGACAGAGAAATACACATCACAGGTGATCTGATATCGCCTATATCACCAAGCATCTGTAATTTTCTTTTGCAAAATTATATATATATATATATATATATATATATATGTGTGTGTGTGTGTGTGCGCGCGTTTGTTTGTTTGTTTGCTTGTTAGTTATTTTAAAAGGGCTTTGATGTCCAAACATAAATAACACTGTAAGAGCATTACTAAATAAGTAAACCTAAAAATGTACATTCTGTTATTAAATTGTACATTCTGTAAATTATTATTTTTCTTTTCTGCATTTCACCTCTGCTATATTTTAAATAAACCTGGTATTGTGACAGATTGTTTATGTTCCTAGATTCTTCCATGCTGACGGCCGTGCACAAGAGTTAGAGCGTATCTCCTGTCGAAGAACATCTGTCTAGTAAGTAATACCTCAAATATACACTACCTAAAGTTTAAGGGTCAGATTTGTCATGTATTAGTATTTTTTGCTCACCACTGCTGCATTTATTTGATTAAAATACAGTAAAACAGTAATATTGTAAAATTACCATTTTTTAATAACAATTTCCTATCTCAGTATGTTTTAAAAAGTGATCAAAGCTGAATCTACAGTCTTCAGTGTCACATGATCCTTCAGAAATCATGCTTTGCGAAAACAAGAATAAATTACATTTTATAATATATTCATATAGAAAACAGTTATTTTAAATAATAATATTTCACAACATTACTGTTTTTATTTATGATCAAATAAAGGCAGTTTTCTTGGTGAACATAAGAGACTTATTTCAAAAACATAAACTGACCACAAACTTTAATAACACAAGTGATTTGAATATTAATTCGTTTATTCTAATAAAATGCAAGAAGCTTTTAAAAATATTAACGTAAATAGTCATTTTTTCCTCTGGTGATTTGTATTGTATACCCATAATGCAATGCACAGTGCCGTAGATTCCCATTCTCTATCTCCAAGCTTCACGCTCTCACACCATGTCTACAATGGATGCGACAAAGTGACTTTTAAAAATCATTTGAACTTTTTGTCAGTACGTCATAAATAGAACGAGGCATCAGATTACTGTCAGGGATTTGTTGTGTCGTGCCGCACTGCATCCAGTGTAGACAACATCATATAATAATAGGTTATATTGTATTTTGTTGCGCCGTCCGGTGTAGACACGGTGTTAGAAATCTTATTAAATATCGTTAGATATGATGTATGTATGATGCCATCCATAACTGATAGAACGTTTCTATTTCAGAGACTGAAAATCATCAATAAACCAAAAGGTAATTATAACTTATTTCAAGAATAAGAATAAGAATAACAAGAATAAATAAAAATGCATCTGTGACTTAATATTGCTTCTTATTTTTCAGTGAAAGTTGAAAGTTCTCATGAAACACATTGCTTTCTTCTCATCTTTGTGCATTTTCAGATGTTGTGCATATTTATGAATCAAAATTTTTAACTTTATCTTTCTTTAACTTTTTAACATCAAATTAACATATTAATTGTTTGTCTTCTTTCTCTTTTTTTAGTTTGGTTTAGCTCCAACCCCAATTAAGCAGACCTGAGCAGCTGATCAAGGATCACCAGAAACTCTTATTAACTTATTAATAAGGTTGGTCCTCCATGCCCAGGACTGGACACCAGTGTTGTAAGTCATCTATCTAGAAGTCATCCTGCCTCTCTGAATTGTCATGTTCAGAATAGATTGCAGGTTATCTCAACATTGTCTCTCAAGGTCCACTTACATGCAGAGTTTTGCTCCAACATAGTGCAGTGCACCTGAACAAACTAATTAAGTTTTTCAGTTTTACTAACTATAAAGTCACAAACAGGTGAGTGTGATCAGGTGTGGACCTAAACTCTGGGTGTCAATCACTCAAGTCCCTTGCTCAGTAGTCAGTGGTTAAGGGCTGTCTCAGTCACAAAATTTAGTTTGCTCCCTAAAAAAATATGCAATATTTGACTCATATTCAACGATGCTATTATCTTTTTTCCCCTTTTGTTTGTGTGTCAATCACAGCTAAATAAAACCAAAGGCCATTCAGCCACAGGTCACTGCATCTTTTGCTGTGTAAGTTTTTTTTTTTTTTTTTAATGTCAAACACATTTTCAGTATTTATATTTGGTTTGGTTTGTATAACCATTTTAGAGTCACCGTTTGATGCACGGTTCTTGTGTACTATCCTTTTAACATTTCAGCAGCTGACTTTTTTTAGTACTTGCATAGTAATTTTAATTGTACCACATTTGCAATGCATATTGCAACCAAAGACTTAAACTACTTCAGTCTATGTGCATTTAATTTATTTAATACACGAGTTTCACAATTTGAGTTGAATTATTGAAATAAATGAACTTTTCCGCAACATTCTAATTTATTGAGATGCACCTGTATATAGCAGGGCTCCAGACTAACTTTTGAGAGCAGTGGCACCAGCGCCACTGAGTTCTACAGATGGTGGCGCCAGAAGCAGATTTGGTAAAGCTGGGGGTGGTGTGTGGGGGTATTAAAAATAAAGATAATTAAATCATAAAATTATTATAATTTTGCGTTAATAAGTGTAGTTACTAGTAATATTACACATTTATTTCCTGGTAATGCACATTTGACAGTAAAGCACTGAGCTTGAATTCGGAAGCACAAAATTTACTTTTATTAACAACAGTAACGTGCAAAATGTAAGTTTTATATAGAAAATTAACATATTCTACTCTTATTAAATGTACCATTATTTGTTTGTAGTATTATATGGAGCTGACCAACAACTTCAGTTATTATAAAAGGAGCTCTCTTGCTTTGTGTGATTCAGTCAGAGGAGTTTGTTTTTCAGTGCACTTTGTGACTTTTCTTACTTCATACACAAAAAAGAGCAAATATTTTACAAAATTTGATTTCTTGATGATTTAAAATTTTATAATAGTGATTTTATAATTTCAAAATATAAAGTAAAAAGTACAAATGAATAACTAATAAGCCTATAAGTGTTCCTCTGCCACCATCTACTGGTTATAGTGGTAATTTGATGCCCCTTTTTTTATTTTTTTATTTTACAAGTGTTTGTTTACCACAAAGTATATTTTGGTCATTCCTTTAAAAATAACATTTTAATTGTATGCTTTTTAAAGTTTTAAAGTGCTGTAAATAGTTGTGTGAAATACTTAAATGTGCTTGAATTTCTCTCTCAAAAGGTTGTACAAACCCTAAAATGCATAATGTAATGAAATTTAACTATTTCTGCCACAACACCACGGTTATAGTTAGCGTTACTACTTCTGGTTATATGTCAGCGTTGTTTGACCTGTTTATAACAGATTTCTGTGCAGAATTTGAATGCTTCTCACTGGATCTTGCAGCACTGTGCAGTAACAGTGTCGCGAAATCAACACTGCTTCCTGAGTAAACCTGTTCTGAGCTCGGAGAAGTTTGATTGCTCTGCGCTGATCCGAGCTGATAAATGGTCCGCGCTGCACAGCTCAAACGAGTAGCGCTGTTTCACTAGCTTTTGTTCCGCTTGACGTTTCTCATATGCAACAGAAATAGCAGCGCTTATGAGGTGGGGCAACGTAGTGGTCATGCTAGTGTGATTGCTCACAAAATTTAGTCGCACCGGCAGAAAAAACGGTCACAAAATGCAACCATTTGGTTGCAGTCTGGAGCCCTGTATAGGAAGTGACCAAAAACTGTGTTAAAAATTCTAGAAAATTGTTTTTATCCTGCGAGTCTCCACTCTTTTGTGCCCTGAGGTGGAAATGCCCAAACAGTAGGGAAAACTCTTGTGTACTTTTACATTTTTGACAACCATTGTTTTTTTATTATTATTATTTTTACATTTACATTTTGGTTATTGTTTTCTTTCTCACTTTAGATGCTGGTGAAAAAACCGCCAGGCTAAAGCATTCAAAGTGGAAACTTCTGTTGTGGCTCAATAATCCAGGATTGTGATGGTGGAAGGAGCAGAAGAACCAGAAGATCAGAGATCAGGCAGAGATCTACCGGTGCGCCTGAGGAAACAGATCTACCTCATGTCTTAGTTAAACCAAAGATTCTCATCACTCACCTCCATGCCGTTCCGAACCTGTAAGACTTTTGTTCATCTTTGAAACATAAATGTATATCTTTTTAATGAAATCTGAGAAATTTCTGCCCCTCCATTTCACAGTTTATGCAACTACCACTTTCAAGCCTCAGAAAGGTAGTAAATACATCATTAAAGTAAACCCATGTGACTCCAGTTGTTTATCCTCAATTTATGAAGTGATATGAATGTTTTGTGTGCACAAAAAACGTTGCATTTTTATTTACAAAATAACATGTTCACGAGAGCACCATGATGCATCACTGTTGGGTTGGCATGAGAGCTGGCCATCTCATGGTGCTTTTGTGAAAATGCTTTGGAGATTTGTGAATAAAGACATACTATTTTTGTTATTGCTGTTTTTATGCGTACACATGGCATCTGTTAAAAATATCTTCATTTGTGTTCTGCACAAAAGGGTCTTATGGGTTTGGAGCGACATGAGGGTAAGTAATTAATGACATAATTTACATTTTTGGGTGAAATATGTTCTAATGTGGCTATAATTGGTCATTGTTATGTTTTATAAACATTTTCAATATTTTAAAGATTTATTGTTTTGGAAAATGATGTTTATACAGTCTACTTTTGTTGGTAACACTTTACAATAAGGTGTCATTTGTTAACATTAGTTAATGTATTAACTAACATGAACAATGCATTTATTACACTATTTATTAATCTTTGTTAATGTTAGTTAATGAAAATACAGTTGTTCATTGTTTATTCATGTTAGTTCACAGTGCAGTAATGTTAACAAACACAACTTGTGATTTTAATAATGCATTAGTAAATGCTGAAATTAACATTAACTAAGATTAATAAATGCTGTAGAAGTATTGTTCATTCTTAGTTCATGTTTACTAATGTTGTTAACTAATGAACCTTGTTGTAAAGTGTTACCCTTTTGTTAATATCAATACCTCTGTGATTATGGTATCTTTCCTTAATTATCTGAAATGTCTGCTAGCAAATATTATGCTAGCATATCTGTTTATAATGATGCTGAGCACAGAACGTCCTGAATGCTTTCATTCATATTTCGCTGTATATCCTATGTTTTTATTAATAATTTGGGTGTATTTTACTGTTCGTATTTGTGTGTTTTTCAAAATAAATGAACTGAATTAATTTCGAGTCTATTCATCATTCACAGCTGTTGAAAAAGCCTTTAAATTAGTTTGGGCATATGAGGACATAAATTAGGTTAAACTACTGCATGTCCGCCCATAGAAAATAAATAATTATAAACAAATTACCAGCTGATTACCAGCACACAACTATTGATCCGCAACGTTGCCACGACGTCGCAGTTACGAACCGGCGACGTCACAAAGTTACGTTGTGGCGACGTATACGCACCTTTCACTTTTCCGGTTGCCACGACGTAACTAGTTAACTAGTAACTAAAAAGTAACTAGTAACTAGTAACGCCGTGAGATCGCAATGAATTGAAGTGAGAGACAGCTATAGTGATTATGAGGGAGCGCTCTTTGCGCGCATTCTAGGCTGTCTTACTGTCTCAGAACAGAGATATTCACACCAGTAAAGAAAGTATTGTGTTTCAAGTCACAATTTTATTTATCTTGATGTTTCAAAATTACTCTCTTGTATGCTTCTCCAAGGCGCACCGGCGCGAACTGCCGCGTACTCGTATAAATGCACGAATGCAATGACTGGAGATTTTCCGTTAATAATAGGTTTCATTTTCGATTTGTTACTCGGCAAAGCCTACAGTATGCCTTCAGAACACTTGGAATATATAATGAGTTGCCTGGGATAGTTTTATGTTTGTAAAAAGATTGGAAAGGTTTACAATTTCTTAAATGGACAAGTGCAAGCTTTTTTTTTTTTTTTTGGATAATGTCTTCATTTGTAATCCCAAAAAATATGGTAGCCAAATTTGGCTTTAGAACAGCATCAGGTTGACAAATTACTGGTTGTGACGGTACAAATAAACTATAAACTAGAGCGAGCAAGCAAAATAAGGGTTATAAACACTTGGAATATGGAATGAGTTGCATGGGATAGTTTTATGTTTGTAAAAAGATTGAAATTTTTTACAATTTATTAAATGGACAAGTGCACGTATTTTTCTTTTCTTTCTTTTTTTTTTCTTTATTTTTGATCTTTAATGTCTTCCTTTTGTGATCCGAAAAAAAAAATAATAAGGTAGCCTAATCTGGCTTTAGAACAGCAGCAAGTTGACTAATTACTGGTTGTGAAGGGATAAATAAACTAAAAACTAGAGCGAGCGAGCAAAATAGGGGTTAAGCATAAAAGGACACATAGTTATTGTATGGGGGCCCCATACCTGGAATTTGCTTAGGGCCCCCAAATCGCTAAGTCCGCCCCTGATGACGGTGCCTGGATCAGCTGTGATCTGCGTCTCGGGCCGATGACGTCACTTCCAGGGAGGCATGCCCAGGCCTGTTGGACACGCCCCCGTCCCCTGACTCCACCCCCATGTCAAAACAGCACCACAAAGTGAGACGCGCAGAAACGTGAAGCGCAAAGGGAAAACGGTATCGCAAGCTCAAACTTGACTGAAACGCAAAATAAAAGCTGCATTGCAAATAAATTAGTAGATACGGCCATGGAAAATATGTATTGCAAAATCATTGCTTTTGCTCTGTTTTATTGATCTATTTCGCAATTCTTTATTTTTATTTGCAAAACTTATTTTCTTTTTGCAATACTTCATTTTCTTTTGCAATTCTTTATTTTTCTTTGCAAAACTTATTTTCTTTTGCAAAACTTTATTTTCTTTTGCATATATATGCGGCATTAAATTGACTCCATACCCGTTGCAGCTGTTGCTATGGAAACAAAAGACGCTCTCGGCTGCTATTTGTAACAGATGCTGCCAGCTTTTTTTTTCATTAAAAAAGCGCTCTCGTCAACTTTTTCTAGTCAAAAAAGACGCCAAGTGTGAACACGGCCTAAGAGGCCCAGCCCCTTTTATAGCGAACAGGTCCAGCCTAATTGGTCGCCCGGTGGACTGGGTCAGCCAACAGATGAACCTAAAAATCAAGGAGAAAACAAAGCGGCAAAACAGAAAAAGAAAGAAAAATACAGAGAGCAGGCAAATACAAACAAGGAACGTAACACACTTGACATGGGTGTTTCGAATCGCCTTAGTCACGTGACATGGGTGTTTCGAATCACGCTTCGGAGCAGTGTTTCGAAACATCTGCGCTTCTGGATCTCGACACTGTATCGAAACATCAGCTTCGCGTCAGCCATCCCGACCCCACTGCGGTAACACCCAGAACTTCTTCCTGCTGCAGAGACCGGTGCTGGACACCATGACGTTTATGGAACCACAGTCAGTTTCCTAGCGACAGAAAAATCTAGTAATTGTGTAAAAATGTAACGATATATATTACATTATTGCAACAGAGTGTCCAACAATTACTGACTCATTCCTTACGCCATGTCGACCTGGAAGTGAAACTCGCGGATTTTGTCTCAACACAGAAGAAATGTGAGAAGGCAGAAGAAACACACGGTGACGGTGGTGAAGCAGCGGTGAGGTATGGATGCGTGTAATAAAGGCTAGTTTATTAAAGTTTGACGACCTGATTCGACAGGGACATAGCTGGTCTTAACTTGATTTACGATTGTTTGATTGTGACCTCAAGCTTTTTTCATTGTGAGGTAGCCTTTATTTTTGTATGATTTTACAACTTGGATTTTGTAAATATAATAATTCTATCCTGTGGCATTGACACATTTAATACGCTATTGTATTCAGACAAGCATTTTAAGTGACTCGTCATCTAAAATGAACAAGTAGATATTAGTTAATTGAAATAACATAGTAGGCTATTACTTGATTTTATTCATTAGAAATATACTAATTTAACCCTAAAATGGGCAACGTAAGGCTATTGAGGGATACAAACATTTGAGAAGCTGTGGGGAGAAGCAGCTCTTGTATATCATTGCTTTTTTGTTGATTTTGATTGCTTCCATTGTCCTCATTTGTAAGTCGCTTTGGATAAAAGCGTCTGCTAAATGACTAAATGTAAATGCAAACTACGATTGAAGTAAATGGGAATGTTTATGGATAGCTCTGTGCAGGTATATTAGACTGCTGAAGTTTAATTTAATTGATATTGATGTTTTTAACTGTCTCTTAAATTGGTAAAAAGCACACTGGTCAACTGATGTTGTGTTTAGTTGTGCTATAGAAATAAAATTGACATTAACAATTGACATTAACAGTATTAAAAAGGAAAGATATATAATTAATCCTTGTTTTTAATGTTTTTTAATGTTTTTTTTTAATGATCCCTTAATGTTATTCTGTAAAACATAGCTCTTGGAAAAACAAAAGGAGCTGGCCATGACACGAAGAAGTGAGATTTCAAGATAAATAGTAAATAGATGTGACAAACAACATTATTCGATATTCGTTCAGGTTTTAGGAAGAAATAACTCCATTGGAGTTGATAAATGCATATAACTTGTTCACCAGTGGATCCTCTGCAGTTAATGGGTGCTGTCGGAATGAGACAGCCGGTACATCACAATAATCCATAAGTAATGTCAGTAATCTGAAGTAATCTGCTGCATGTTTGTAAGAAAAAAAACCAAACCATTGCTTCCAGCTAAAATACATGTCCTTATCCATAAAATTGGTTTCTGAAAATGTTGTCTCATCTGAATGAGTCCAAAACACTTCCGAAGTAATATATCGGTAGAGAGGAAAACAGGGGATGGACTTTGTATCGTGAAGTTGTATTTTATTCAAGAAATAACTGTTTAAAGTTAAAACGTCCTAATGATGGATATTGTTTATTACAAAAATAGAAGCTTTTCATTTCACAAGACATTAATTGATGGACTGGAGTCATGTGGATTATTTGTGAATTATTGTGATGTTTTTTCGACTTTTTGATGGCACACACTGACTGCAGAGGAGCCATTGGTGAGCAAGTGATGCAATGCTAAGTTTCAGCAAATCACTTCAGATACAGAAACAAACTACATCTCTGATGGTCTAATGGTGAGTAAACTTTAATTTTTTTGGGTGAACTGTTCCGTTAAGATTTTCTTGTTGAGAATTTCTTTTTTAATTCAATTTTTTTTTCTTTATGATATTAACATTCAGTACAGTTATGCTCCATTTTAACATGTGTATGTATGTATGTATTTATTTGCAGACATAATGCCAGCCACTTCTGAAGAGCAGCAGTGCCTCTAAAATGAGTTTATATGAGAAGAGAAAGGGAGCTGTTTCTGCTCAGACCAAAAGGACAGAAATTCCAGAACCTAGCTGTGTGTCTATGAAGAGTGATGTATCTATGGGCATGCCACCTGAATTCAGTGGTGGACCAGGGAGCTCTGACCCCAAGTGAGACACAAGATTAAATCTTACAATCTTAGTTTACCCAAAATGAAAATTTGCTGTTTTACTCACCCTCAGGCCATCTAAAAAGTGACTTTTTTTCTTCAGTTGAACAGTAAAAGATGATTTTCAGCTGAAAATGTTTGGAAAACATTGGTGATTCATAAAATGCAGCTGCACATTTAAAAAAAAAAAAAAAAAAACATAAAAAGAACACAAAATGAATACCCATGGCTTATGATGATATACAGTATTTAAGTCTTATGAAGCAAAACAATCGGTCTGTGCAAGAAACTGAACATTATTTACAACATTATTTCCTGTAGTCCATAGCCATTCTTTTCTGCGAACTGGTTCTTTGAGTTCGTTTTAATGGACTGGTTCAATTCACTAGTTTGTTTGCATAATCACGTAATTATACACATTATATTATTATTACATGTGAAATGTGGATGTTTTGCATGTCTAAAGCAAAGTGAACAAGCTTGTCTTGATGCTCACCTTTTTACTTAAACAATGAGAAATCATAAAAACTTTAATTTCTCCCCTTCATTCAAGTGCTTGGTTCACGCATGCACATATCACCGACTCATTGGTCTTTGGTCTGAGTTGGAACTTTTTCCTCTCTTCAGTGTTTTGTTGGAGTGGTAAATAAGTTGGCAAAGCATTGTAGAAGCATATGCTGGTATTTTGGATTTTGGCTCATTTCGAGTCGGAGTGATTGTCAGGCATGTCCGAAAGTGAGTGTTGATTGAGTAATCTCTGCTTCTGGAGCCACAAACTGTTTCTGATGGTTCAGTCCGATTTGGTGAACTGGTTCAAGCAATATCTCTTAGGGCTGATTGCATGTATGCATTACAGGTAATAATGTTGTAAATTATGTTCAGCTTCTTGCACAGACCAATCAGTTTTCATGATAAGACCTCAATATATCGTCAGGAGCCACAATATTAATTTTGCGTTCTTTGATATGCTTTTTTCATTCTCAAAAACGGGCAGCTGCAGACTTTGAATCACCAAGGACCACGGTTTAAGCTAAAAATCTTATTTAGTGTTCTACTGAAGAAAAAAAGTCACCTTAATCTTGGATGGCCTGAGTGTGAACTATTCCTTTAATAGCCTATATAGGACAGAATGATAAACATAGGCATTTTGGTCTCTTACAAATTTTCACATTATGATCTGTTTGTAAGCAGATTCACAAAGCAACATCAGCATGTAGTTGAGTCTTAATGAAAAGTGACAGTGTAATGAAAAACTTGATACAACATTGGTTAGCAAATATGATTTAACATGGGTTTGATCTCTCTGCAGGTGTTTGTTCCAGGGTTTTTCCAAATGTGGAGTGTGTGAGCAGGCGCTGAGAGATCCGGTCTCAATTACCTGTAAACATAGTTTCTGCAGACAGTGTATCAGCTGCTACTGGGATAAGTTCAGTCAATCAGAAGATTTTGACTGTCCTCAGTGCAAGAAGAGATCTAGAAAATGTCCTGTTCTACAAACGGATGAAGACTTGCGAGGATCCAGTTCTGCTCTCCTGCAGCAGGATTCTCTGGTGGACGATGTCCTGCAGAGAGTCAAAAAGAGACACAAAACCAGCATGAGGAACAAGTATGAGAGCTTATTCGAGGGAATCAAACTACAGGAGAATCAAACTCTCCTGAACAGGATCTACACACAGCTATGTATCATAGAGGGAGAAAGTGAAGGGGTGAATGAAGAACATGAAGTGTTACAGATGGAGAAATCACGCAGAACACAACATTCACAAGACACTCAAATCCACTGCAATGATATCTTTAAATCCTTACCTAAACAAGGATGTGAGGGGAAGAGAAGAAAGATGAATGACAAAATAAAGATTGTTATTACTAAAGGAGTCGCTGGAATTGGAAAAACAGTCTCTGTGCATAAGTTCATTCTTGACTGGGCAGAGGGAAAAGCCAATCAGGATGTAGATTTCATGCTTGTGCTTCCATTTCGAGAGCTGAACTTGATTAAAGATGATCAGTACAGTATTCGCAAACTTCTGCTTGACTTTCTTCCTGAACTTCAAGATCTGGACTCAAAGATGTATGATGAATGTAAAGTTGTGTTCATCTTCGATGGTCTGGATGAAAGCAGAATTTCACTGAGGTTTTCAGACAGTGAGATGGTTTCTGATATAAATGAGTCTTCATCAGTTGGTGTATTAATGTCAAACATCATCAGAGGAGAGCAGCTTCCCTCTGCTCACATCTGGATCACGTCCAGACCAGCAGCAGCCAATCAGATCCCTTCAAAATACATCAACCGGGTGACTGAAATTCAGGGATTCAATGACCCTCAGAAGGAGGAATATTTCATGAAGAGGATCAGTGATCAGCATCAAGCCAGCAGAATAATCTCACACATCAAAAGATCAAGAAGCCTCCACATCATGTGCCACATACCTGTCTTCTGCTGGATTTCATCCACTGTACTTCAGAACATCCTGAAACAAGATGACAGTGCAGAAATCCCTCAAACTCTGACTGAAATGTACATCCACTTTCTGCTCATTCAGATAAACATAAGGATTCAGAAGTACGATGAGCGAGATCTAGGAAAACTACGGCAGTCCAACAGAGATATGATTTTGAAACTTGCTGAACTGGCTTTCAAACAGCTAAAGAAAGGCAATATCATGTTCTATGAGGAGGATCTGAAAGAGTGCGACATAGATGTCATTGACGCCTCGGTATATTCTGGGATTTGCACAGAGATATTTAAGGAGCAATCTGTGATTCATCAGAGGAAAGTCTACTGCTTCATACATCTGAGCTTTCAGGAGTTTCTTGCTGCTATTTATGTGTTTTATTGTTATGTAATTAACACTGTGGAGGTACTAAGGTTTTTTGATTCCCTGCATAATTTGCTCAGAGGAGCAGTAGATAAAGCCTTAGAAAGCGAGAATGGACACCTGGATCTTTTCCTCCGGTTCCTGCTGGGTGTCTCACTGGACTCCAATCAGAAACTCTTACAAGATCTACTGATCAACACTCACAGCTGCTCAAGGAGCATTGAGAAAACAACTGCTTATATTAAAGACAAAATTAAACATGGACATGATCTTTCAGCTGACAGATCCATCAATCTTTTTCTTTGTCTCTTTGAAATGAAAAACCAGACTCTGTACAGAGAGATCCAGGAGTTTCTGAAATCAAACAAACACTCAGAGAAGAAACTCTCTTCTGCACTTTGCTCAACAATTGCCTACATGTATCAGATGTCAGAAGAGGTGCTGGAGGAACTTGATCCCAAGAAATTTAATTCATCAGAAGAAGGTCGAAAAAAACTCTTACCAGCTGTGAAAAACTGCAGAAAAGCTCTGTGAGTGTTAATTTTTTTCCTTTTACTTAAGCTAATGAATGCTGCGTCTTACATTTAAACTACCGTACGCAGTTGTTTGTAGATCTAATTTGAATTGTGTTTTGCTCTCTTATAGCCTGGCTGACTGTAATCTCACTGATAAATCCTGTGAAATTGTGGCCTCAGCTCTACAATCATCAAACTCTGTCCTGAGAGAGCTGGACCTGAGTAACAATGACTTGCAGGATTCAGGAGTGAAGCTTCTCTCTGATGGACTGAAGAGTCCAAACTGTCAACTAGAGAAACTGAGGTTTCTAAAAAATGTTAAATAGTTCACACATATTATTAAAAAAACTAAATCCAGTGTAAAAATGACACCCAAGTGGCCCATATAGTTCCAGCAGTATCTGCAAAGACACAATTCACTTTTAATAGAATCTGATACTGTGTGTACATTGTTCTAAAAACAATGTGTGTTTGTAGATTATCTGACTGTTGATATGCATGTTTGTAGATTGTCTGGCTGTATGGTGACAGAGGAAGGCTGTTATTGTTTGGCCTCAGCTCTGAGTTCCAACCCCTCACACCTGAGAGAGCTGGATCTCAGCTACAATCACCTTGGACACTCCGGAGTAAAGATGCTGTCTGATCAACTCAACCATCCAAACTGCAAACTGGAGATACTTAAGTATGTACACCTAAAATCATGTAGTTTACATGTGTATGTGTTATAATTTGTAATATAAAAGCATTCTATTTGATTATTATTTTTGTGCCAAGAGTTATTTTTCCCCCAAAATGCTGATGTCTGGTAGCTTAGTCCAAACACTGTTACCAGATATTACATTACTTTCCACAGAGTTGGAATTACATAATTTACATGATGCTTAAAGCTGAAAACAAATGCTTCAGTATATTGTCTTATGTTGTCAAGAATTCTCCACAAGTAAATTGCACTAAAAGATCTGGCTGGACAATAAAGAATTCAATTCAGTGTTCCTTACTTAATCAGTACAACATACATTTGTAAATCTTATGAATTTTAGGACTTTAATTCACCTCCCATCATGTATCTGTTTTTCCAAGACCATTTTTACATGTCTTTTTCTGTACTGTTTAGTTTTGACCATGGAGAGTCCTTCAGAATCACACCAGGACTGCAGAAATGTAAGTTATCTTGCTGACAAGCAAACTGCATGCGCATTTATTTTTCAATTATTTTTTGTGATTTTTATAACACAAATAATTCTAAAGCAGCCATAGAAGAATAGTGCCTTACAATCCCAAGCTAAGGCCAAACATGACAATATCAAGGAAAATGTCCTGAAGATCTTTAATGATATCACTTATGTTTAATCTCCTTTCAGATGCTTGTGATCTCACATTAGATCGAAACACAGTAAACACTCATCTCATTCTATCTGAGAACAACAAAAAGGCAACATATTTGGAAGAGAAGCAGCCATATCCTGATCATCCAGAAAGATTTGAGCACTACGAGCAGGTTCTGTGTAGAGAGAGCCTGACTGGACGCTGTTACTGGGAGGCTGAATGGAGTGGCTGGACTCATATAGCAGTCACATATCGAGGTATCAACAGGAAAGGAGGAAGCGAATGCAGGTTTGGACTCAATGAAAAGTCCTGGAGTCTGGTCTGCTCTGGTAAAAATTACTATGCCAGGCATAATAATGCAAGAACTGACATACCTGCACCCTCATCATGTTGTAACATAATAGGAGTGTATCTAGATCAGCCAGCTGGCTCTTTGTCTTTTTACAGTGTTTCTTCTGAAACTGGCAAGATGATCCACATTTACACCTTCCACTCCACATTTACTGAGCCCCTCTATGCAGGGTTTGGTGTTGGGGTTGACAGTGTATCTTCAGTGTGTTTATGTTAAATACAGAAGCTGTGAAGCATATGTGTCAGACACTCAGACCATGGGCCAAATACAGCCTATGGATGAAATAAATTAAACTATGAGAGTTTAGCTCCAACTGTAATTAAACACACCTGAACCAGCTAATCACGGTCTTCAAGATTACTTGAAAACTAAAGTTAGGTGTGTTGGAATGGGTTTGAGTTGAACTCTGCCGGACTGTGGCCCTCCAGGAGCAGAGTTTCACACCCATGTGCTAAAATATGTTTAAATTATTTATTTACAGTTTTTTACAATCAGTTTTGCACTAATAATAGAACCTTCATGTTATTTTTCAAAACTCTTGACACAAAAGTCAAAACAGTCATTATTTGTAATACAGGCTGTCCAATGATCAAAACTTTGCATATTGCGTTCATGTCTTTAAAGAAGCCTTGCATTTGCAGAAGCAGTGGTTCAAAAAACTCATTTATTATGAAATATCATAGGAACATCACCCACACACAAGATACCCATAGTTTCACTGTGTAGGTTTTAGTACAATAACTAAATATAGTTGTTCAAAACACATGATGCAGCTTTCATTATGGTTCTACACATTCATACATATCATACATGTAATAGACTAGAGAGAAAAGTACAGACACTGGAATCATTAAACACAATGTGAAAATTATTGATGAAATAATCAACACAACAGGGTTTTCAAAACTTTAAATAAGGGGGAAAAAAAGTTAAGAAAAAACTGCACGGCTACAATAAAATGTCAACTGCAGTGTTCCTCGCTGCACTTCTATATTTTTTTCAACCTTGTCTTGTGGGTTTGGCCACATGCAGGTTCTCATCCACATCATAATGGATGTTTTCATTAGTTAAACATCTTTGAAAAAAAATCTTCTAGCATGGCAAATCCAGGCCTGACATTGTTCTCCTGTGATGTCATTGCATGCATCATCTATGGCCTGAAGAAGAGAGACTTGTTCGTGAGGGGGCCTATTGTGAACCCTCCACCTCCATGTGGTGAAAAAAATCTTCAGTCAGGTTAGAGTAAGGAAAGTGGTGTATGGGGGTAAATACAAGGTGATAAACTGTGGATGGGCCTGAAACCATGATTGCACTCGGTGCCGTAGCTAGGAATTCTAGGCCCATTGCACTGATTTTGCTATGGGACCCCCTCAAAATCACATTCAGTGGGAGGTGGTCAGCCCCCCAGCGAACATCGTTCTGGGCCGTTCTCAACCACTGGACTCTCAACCTCTCCTCCATGTCATGGCCAGGGTAAAACCTGCCTCATCCAAAAATATGTATGGTTTTCATCAGCTTCCAGCTCTATCACCCTCTCAAAAGAGATTTACTGTAGGAAAAACAGATACTGATAACAATGATATAGACCTTTGGAGATTTTTTATATTTTTTCTCTCCCAACAACAGGCATCTTGAAAATGATCATATCTGAACATACTCAGTCCTCGGTTGCTTCACTTTCATAATCTAAACATTTAATATTGTTCACCATTTTACATAAAAACTATGCTTCAAGAGTAATGCAACAGTTACGTATGATTTTGAGTAGTTGTATCAGCTGATAGTTAGATCATTGTAATGAAATGAATAGACATTCAATTCAGATGTAATGTGTCAGTTGAATTTTGAAATAGTAATACTTTAAGTTGTGTCATTTTGAACCTGTGATTTTAGTTCAATGAACAAAAGATCTTTGGCTGATGTATTGTATCCATGCATTTGGAAATAGTGTTAAATGTTTGGAAAAATGTGAATTTTGATCATCGGTTGTGAATTATGTGTCTAGAGTTTTGAAAAATGACATGAAGGTTCTGTTATTAGTGCAAAAATGATTGTAAAAAACTTTATTATGTTGGTGTGATATGTCCATAAGTGATGTCACATTTGACGTCAAATTTGCTAAAATAACAAATTTAAGAGTGAGTTTAATGTGCTTTTCTCCCTGTGCGTAACTAACATATGACTGTTATATTCTCATCTGTAAATATAAATGACAACTTCATTGCATTTCCGTTTTGCATAACGGGTGATCCTGACAGCAAGCGAGCTAAACATTGTTTAATATAACAAACAAAAATCACAGTCAGTACAGTTATTTTGACTGTTTGTTGTTGGAGGTTACATTTAGTTATATTTAATTGCAAAACTATTGTTAGAAAAAAATAAGTGTTTTAAAATTAGAGAGAAAAGCAATGACATAGTAGCATATAATTATAATCCGTTAAGTGAATGTGTGTTCCTGCAGAACATTCTACATCTTACTCTTAAACAGTTTGTGCTCTTGATTTTTTATTTATTTTTTCTCTTGTTCGTCACTGCGTCATTTTCATTTTGGTGATGTGTTGTCTTCCCATTCTGGTTTGACATTTTTAAAAAAACATTCATTGCACATATCAAAGTCGTGTTGCACCAATTTTGAACTTCTATTGTATTTTTCTTATTTCTTATTTCTTCTTCTTATTATTATTGTTATTATTTTATTTATTTATTTTTAGCAATGTATATTTTAGTCCTGGGGCCCTCGAGGTCCACTTTCCTGCAGAGGTTTGCTTCAACCCTAATCAAACTGCAAAAATCTGAAGAAGCAAGGAAAGTGGAATTTGTGGGCCAGAGTTGAGAACCCTTGTTTTAATCACGTGAAAATATAACCATCATAATTAAGGAAATGTGAATGTAGTTCATGTAAGATGAAAAATAATATATAACTTTGGCACAATAGAATTTTTTAGGCTATAACATTAGAAATGTATCTACTTTTGATAATTTAATGGGTGTTTTAATAAATAAAACTTACCCCAGACTTTCGAAATGTAGTGTATCACAGTTTTTACAAAAAAAAAAAAATATATATATATATATATATATATATATTAACATTAATAATATTTAAATAATAATCATAGTCACAATAACATCGAAATCGCAAACGACGATCATAATAATATCGCTATCGCAAACGATTGTGATTGGTCAACCATAACCAGCGTAGAGAAAAGTAGCAGTTCTCATACGCTGTTCATGAAACTTCAACAGCGGTAGGGATATAATTTACCTTTTAATAACTTTACTGGTAAACTTGAATAGCCGTTTAACGTTAATTGAAAACACATATTTAAATGTTAATATAGTGTAAGCATTGTTAGACCCATTTTACTTGACCAGTACAAGTACGGATTTTGTCTATGGAGACTTTTATTATGAAACCCATCTCCCGGAAGTCAACCGAATGAGTCAAATGCCGAGAGCTCTCAGTTGACGCACAAATACTGCAGTGTCACACAGTTTTACTAACTTCATCATGACTGATTCCTTGCTTCGCTGGACTGCTGATACGTTAAAGTATAGTTTTGGACTGGAGGCAAGCGATGACATTGTACAGTAAGTACATTTTAATAGAAGATGAATTGTGCTCGTCTATCTGTGGTCATTTGCAGAAGTGATGTAACGTTAAAGTATAAATAACAGAACTGACAAAACAGAATGTGGACTAAGAATGGAGTAAATACAACAAGAGAAGGGATAACTTGGTGGGCAAACCTCTATTCTACAAAATTATCACGTTACCAGTTTTTATTTATTTATTTTTTAATAAGTAACTATGTAAACACCTTGTTACGGCATTACGAGATTTAGTCCCAAAGAGCCAAACTACCACTACATTACTTTTCAATACTGACCATAAACACTGTTAATGTGAAATGTGTAAGTAGTGTATATATGGTGATTAATAAATACATAGCTGACAGTAGATTCTTTGGACTTTATTGTTTTTGAATAGGTCTTTGTGAAAATAAGTGAGCACTATGTTAGGAAAGTCAGTAAAATATCTGTGTTTTCAGGTACATCCTATCTATTGACAATGCTGATGAAATCGTGGAGTATGTTGGAGATCTCTTACAAGGTACAGAGGGAAACAAGAAGGATTTTGTGGATGAGCTGGTGCAGAGATGGCAGAAGTGTCAGATGCAAGCACCTGATCTAGTGGGTGTCTATACGAAAGAGGCAGTCATGGGTAAATATTGACACAGATGTTTTTAATGTGATGTATCACATTAAATATCCATATCTATCATGATTAACAGTTTTGTAAATATGTATTATTCTGATTAGGCTGACGTGTGCAAAATCTTCTTCTATACCAGGATTAAATGAAAATTCATTTTTTTTTCAATCAGTTTTCTCAGTGCATGTTATAAATCTCAGTGTCAGATTTATTATTCTTACATGTGTATGTTTAATTTTTTTAAAATTTTCTTAATTTTAAATCAGAATGTCGTAATAGGATGTTCTGGTGAAATACTTCACTCTGGTGATGTATCTTCTCCAATCATTGAGCCCGCTTAAAAGGCCTGTTCACATCAACACAGATGTTCAGCACAATAATTCAATCTAGTTTTCACATGCAGTTTGTCACTTAATGAAAAATGCAATTTCACTCTGACAGTATGTGGTGCTTATGGAAAAGCAGAAATACAGGAGCACACAAAGACAGCAGTATAATTGCTTATCAAGATGCTAATATTTTTTTCTTTAATTATCGCTCTTATGTTTGTCTCAGTATTTGATTTGCTTTGACTGCTATCTGTCATACTTGCACTTGATAATGTGCTCATTGTTCAAAATGTTGCAGAGAAACACACACTGGGACATCACTGTGCAACTTTCCATTTCTGACATGGCCTGCACATTGAAGAAACAAACAGCATTTACATGTTTTCAAACAGAACAGAGAAATAGTTGGTTCCATTGTCGCTTAGCGAAGCTGTCTGTTTGTGAGCTCCACCAAGTAACACATAACAGCGCCACAATGTCATATAGCATATTTTATATAACAGCGCTGTCTCCATTTACATGATCAAAAACGTAAATCTTATTGGTTGGCCAGTTTTATTCACAGTGCAATGGAAAAGAGATTAAAACACCTCTAAAAAATGTGTGAATGTTGTTGTCGGTTTGAACAGATGCATTAACTGCCGTTCATTCAAATTAAAATTCATCTTGGCGTGAACAGGCCTTAAACGCAGCCCCTGCAAGCTGTTGTTTATCTGTTTACAATAGTGAGTACTCAGTACAGCAGCCATATCTCAAAATCCAGTCAACAGCCGATGGATAGAATCAAGTCCCCGGCCTACATAATCGAGAGGTCACAAAGCAAAAGAAAAGATCTGTTGCTACTTCTGTTTTATCGCAGTTTTTAAAAGTACAAAACAACCATTATATTGCCTGATCTGTGCATCTGCACTTATTGTAATATATCTACTCAGTGTCGATAAAGGAATTTTGTATGAAATCTCTACCCTAGAGGGTCTGGACACAGCTACCAAAGACACTCAGAAGAAGTCCAAGCGAAAGGGAAGAAACAAGCAAGAGGTTGTGACTGTTTGTCAGGCAGAGCCGGAGCCTGTGAAAACTCCCATTGACTTGATGAAGGTATGTCAGGACTCTAGGCTTTCTTTTCTTTTTAGGAGCGCTTGTGCTCCTAATTTTAAAAATTTAGGAGCATGGTCAAAAATTTAGGAGCACCTTCTAATCAATAATTAAAAATTCTGATAAAAAATTAGCCTTTCCATGACGAGCTGATATTTTACTCCTTAAAGTGATTTACAGGGAATTTTGTTTTTACCTTTGTAATGGCATTTTTCTAACTTTAATTAAAAGAACATCATCTGTTATTTATCAAATTCAGAAAAATACATTTACAAGCTTTTTAACATTTCTAATTAAAAGAACAGAATAAAAAGTAGAATAAGTTGATCAGTATTTGAGAAATAAATTTGAACTACAGAGATGGCACAGAAGAACACGCAAGTGGCTTGTAGGTGTATTTTCAGACATTTAATGAGGCTCAGAGGTCGCATGAGTGCAATTAAATTCATGTTGAGGTTTATGTTTTAAATATAAAATTTTGAATATAGAAATATTAAATGATTTAAATAACAGAAAAGATACTTTCAAACTTAAACTGCCAGCAGGTGGCGGCAAGTCACTGATTTTATCACTGAATCATTCATTCATTTATTTGATTCGTTTAAACGGCTGATTCATTCAGGAACGAAGTATGTGACTGTCTTTGGTAATTGAATCATTGACTCACTAGATTCGTTTTAAAACGCAGTTCATTCATAAACGAAACACCACTGTGTTTGAATGGAGATGCGCAGCGGCTCAGGTGTTACTTTGTTTGAAACTATTTTCGTTGACGAACAGTGTTGTAGTCAGACAATATAAGTCACTTAATATTAGCTTCTTGTTTAATGAACTGTTGTATTAAATCAATATCACATTTGCAAACTCCCTTAATAATAAATAAAAGCTGTCACTCATCTTAGTTCATCGTGATCTCACAAAACTCCATTATAGTCAACGAGGATACGTCTGTGATAAAGTACTCAACGCTGCAAAAACACGTTGTAAGTACGTTAGAAACCTTTGAAGCTCCCTCAGCGCAAACGCAAATATTCTGATCGGGTCAGTCGCACAGGTGCTCCCAAATATTTTTTCATAGTCGCACGCAGTAGTTTTCACACTGTAGAACCCTGTAATGTCAACTCATTTTAATATCTAAAACTCTCTCAATAAATATATCTGATTTAGCTAGGTGGAAAGAATTACAGAGGGATTTACTTTTGTTTATCAGGCACAAGAAAGCAGCAGCTCCAGCTCAGTGAAAAAGAAAAGCAAGTTTGTGAATCTGTATGCTAAAGAGGGTCGAGATAAGCTGACTGTTCTACTGCCTGGCCGTCAACCCTGCGAGTGTCTGGCTCAGAAACACAGGCTCATCAACAACTGTCTGAGCTGTGGCCGGATAGTGTGTGAGCAAGAAGGCTCTGGCCCTTGTTTGTTCTGCAGCAGTCTGGTGAGCTTTGTCCTCTTACTAATCAGTACAGTCTGTGTTTGTTATGGACCCATATGTCGGCCAAGCTAATTATTTGGCTATTGTCTAGATGTTTTTTTTTTTTTTCAAAAACATAAGACAAATCTTATTGATCTCAAACTTTTAAACAGTAGTTTCAGTATTGACTACAGATATTTGCTTTGGCCATGGAAAACCCCATACAGATCGACCACTATTCTGTACCAGGTCTAATCTTATGGACCTTGCAGATTTGATTATGAACGTGATGGACAACGGTTTAAGAAGCCTTTATCAATACTGTTTAACATCTTTAACACATAATTCAGGTCTGTACTACAGAGGAGCAAGAGATACTGCAGCGGGACTCCAACAAAAGTCAGAAGCTCCGGAAAAAACTCATGGGAGGTAAGAAATGAGGTGGTTGTGTTTGTTTTTTTTCCCTGACTGGTAGCATTTGTGTAACTTTGTTTTCTGTGTGGCTCTAGAGGGAACTGAGCGGGACTATCTTCCCCATCAAGAGGCCAGGATGAAAGTCGGTCTGGAAAAAGCTGTAAAACACAAAGACAAACTTCTGGAGTTTGACAAGAACAGGTTTGGCTGTCCATATACACTGCTGTTAACCTATTGCTGTCATTGCCAGGGTTAGATTCATTTTAGCCTCAGAAATGCCCATGAACCTTCTGAGGTATAATGCACACAAAACTTAAGTTGGACTTTTAGATCATTTGAACTCTTTATCTTTTTTTTTTTAGTGTTAAGAGAACACAAGTCTTGGATGATGAATCCGATTATTTTGCAACGGATTCCAACCAGTGGCTTTCTCCAGGTGAGAGGGACGCATTACGCAAGCGAGAGGAGGAACTCCGAGAGCTTCGACATGTCTCCCGCAAAGAACGCAAGATCACACTTGACTTTGCAGGGAGACAAGTACTGGATGAAGGGGAGAATTTGACTCCGTACTACCAGAAGTAAGGAGCCACCTCTGTAATTTTTTAAAAATTTGTTTATTTTTCCAGTTCAGCCTTTGAAGTCTGCATTCTTCAAAGCATGTAATTGGGACATGGATTGGAACACAGCTTATATGTATATATGTATATATGTATATATGTATATATATATATATATATATATATATATATATATATATATATATATATATATATATATATATATATATATATATATATATATAAAATACACTCACTCACACTCTCACACACACACACACACACATATACACACATGTATGCGATTAATTCTAAATCATTAACAAGAAAATCTCTGACCTGGAATCCAATCTCCGATCATTAGAACAGGCAAACCAACACAGTTTTTCTGATCGTATGGCAGCTAAAATTGAAACTGTTAGGAAAGAAAGAGAGCCGAATTTCTTATTCAAAGATCCAGACAAAACTATTATTTTCAAGGTAGCAGACCTAGCCGTTTACTGGCTCTAAGACTACGTAATAGTGAAAAATTTGGTGATATCTCAAACCGGTGAGGTTCTGACTGACCAGAAGAGCATAAATGACACTTTTTCGTTCCTTCTATTGTGATCTATATAGTTCCAGCTCTAAATGTGAACCCACATCTTACACTTCTTTTTTATCTACTTTTAATCTTCCACATCTCTCAGAATCAGACTCTTAAGTCTTTAGCTAGACCTTTATCACTTATTGAATTAGAATCATCGATTAAAGTTATGAGCAAGGGGAAATCCCCAGGCCTAGATGGCATACCAGTTGAGTTCTACTTGACCTTCTGGTCTGATTTGGGGCCACTTATGTTAGATATGATGCAATATTCGATTGATCAAGGATCCTTTCCTCAAAATATGAACATGGCCATTATATCTCTCCCTATTAAAAAAAGATAAAGACTCTACTTTATGTTCTAGTTACCGCCCACTTTCTCTAATTGGTACAGATGTTAAAATTTATGCAAAGGTTTTAGCCTGCCGTTTAGAAGGCTTTATGACTAAACTTGTTAATCATGATCAAACAGGGTTTATTAAATCTCGTTATGCTTCAGATAATCTGCGAAGACTACTTCACATAATCTCTTCATCTAAACAATTGATTTCTCCCGCTGCTATACTCTCTTTAGATGCAATGGAAGCATTCGACCATTTGGAGTGGGCAGTGCTAGATCACCTAGGTTTTAGCTCTAACTTTATAAATATGATTAAAATCCTCTATGCTAATCCCTCAGCCACCATTCTTACTGGCCAGATAAATTCACAATCATTTCCAATTGGAAGAGGCACCCACCAGGGTTGTCCTCTTACACCTTTACTGTTTGCTTTATCTCTAGAATCTCTTGCTCAAGCTGTACGTCAGTCAGAACTTATACTTCCTGTATCCGTTAAGAACACTTCACATCACATATCTTTATTTGCAGATGACATATTGCTATTTTTAGATAATCCAGTTCTATCAGTCCCCCACCTTTTAAATTGATTTAATCAGTTTAGTAATCTATCAGGGTACAAAATTAATTGGACAAAGTCATATCTGCTCCCTCTCAATTTTTGTGTTGGGTCTGCAACATTTTCTGGTTTTATTCCAGTGGTGTGCATTCTTTCACATACTTAGGATAGATACTGTATCTATCCGTCCTTGCAGGATATTGTCTCAAAAAATTGGAATAAAAACTTGGCTAAAGTCACCTCCGTTCTGGCAAATTGGACGCATCTTCCTACTTCTTTCCATGCAAGAATATCTGTTGGTAAAATGAACATCCTTCCTCGCGTTAATTTCTGTTCCTCTGTGATTCCTCTACCCCCACCTGCTGGCTATTGGAAAAAACTCGATTCAGTAATCTCTTAATATATTTGGAAGCCCCCCGTAATTAAATGATCTACTTTACAGCGTAACAGATCAGATGGTGGCTGGTCCTTTCCAAATTTTAAATTATACGCTGACTTCTTTACTCTTTGTGCACTGTCAGCCTGGTTTAAACCAATGTGTCAACCTCATGGTGGGCTATTGTAGAATCTCTTGTTTCTCCACACAATATAGAACATTTGGTTTTTGCTGGTGTCTCACTTAGACAATATAAACTTCGTTTTGGTCCTATCATAACACATTTTATTTCTACTTGGAGAATGGTGACCAGGAAGATGGACCCAAACTTAAGGTGGCAACGTCATTCACCTTTGTTCCATAATAATATTTTTTTTATCAGGTAAAAACCCATTTTACTGTCCACAATGTATTAAATGTAAAGTAAATTCCTTTGGTGGCATTTTTGATGACAAAGGTCTGAAATCATTTCAAGATATTAAGGCTCTTTTTAATCTACCAGGAACCTCCTTTTTCATGTATCTTCGTATTAGGTCAGCGCTTCGCGCGTATGCACATGCCTGTACATCCCTTGCGAAAAGTAATTCTCCCCACTGATAATTCTGTTATTTCTTCTTCAGTTATTTACTCTTTTCTCCTCAAACAATCATACAAACCATTATCTATAACAACTATCTGGTCTAAGGATATCAGTGGTGACTTACAAACTTTATTTTCTGATCAAATTTGGGAGACAATCTCATCATCCTCAAAAAAAACAAATCATCAGACGATCCAGTGGAAATTACTGCATAGACTCTATCTGTCCCCTTTAAAACACTTCTATATGCATGTCACCTTCCCCAAATTGCAATTTATGTCCGCAGGGGGCACTCTGTAGTCGGTAAGAAGACTCCAGATCTTTTCTTCTTAAATAACTTTTCTGAATTGGCTCTGTTTCCGCAACAGAGAAACTTACTTTTAGCTGCGCTCACTGCTGCAAAGAAAATGTTAGTCAGTCGCTGGGTTCCTCCTCATTCAATGACCAGAGATGTATGGAGCTTATCTTTGCTTGACATTGTTTCTATGGAACTATCTACAGCTCGTATTCATGGAGCAAAGACAAAAACTTTGAAGACCTGGAATGCTATTTTTGACACAGTTAAATCTTTTGTTTCTTCTTTTTGATGTATAATTTATTTTGAATTTGTGTATATTTTTTTATTTATCTTGTGATTTGGCTATTGCACTTTGTACTTTTCTCCACTGCAGTGTCTTGCTTTTCTCGGCACAGCGTGGGTCTGCCTGGTGGGTTGGTGGGTGGGGGGTATGGCTGCAGTCTGGATTGGTGTGTTATATTTTGTGTTGTACTGAAATGACTGCTTAATAAAAATAATTGTTCACAAAAAAAAAATCATTAATGTGTTAAAAATAATTTAATGCAAATAATGCAAATAAATTACTGCAGCATGTGAAAATGCCCCATTACCGTCAGACAGTTTGATCAGCTTGAAAGATGGGAGTTTATCACGCTGAGCATCTACAAACGTGCAAGAACCTGTAACCCTGGTTGTTGCCTGTTCTAACCCTTTAACAGTTGCACTGTGTGAAATACTGACTGAACAGAATGTCAAAACATCCCACCACCATATGGCCAGATGAGATGCAAACTACATTGCTCAGCTGGATAAAGTACACCATGTTAGCATATTTTTTAGAAGTACCATGCTGCCTTTCAGTCCTCATGGGAGAATTCAGAATTCATTATCATGACATAAGGTTATTTTGGCTGGAATAAAATGGAAACATTGGACAATTTATTTTTTTTCCCCCTACTATAATAAAAATTAGTTTCTGCCATGATATTTTAATTGATGACCTTAACTCAAGGCACAAAGTCAAGGTAAATAAAACATTCGGAAGCTGTTCAAGTCCGTTGATCTCATAAATGCGATCAACTCTAAAGGCCGTTGCACACCGAGTCCGAAATTTTTGCACGTTAAAAAATAAATACAACCTCACGTTGTGTCAATCACGTTTACACGCTGCCACCGAAACTTTCGTCCGTCATAAAAAAAAAAACGTTTTTCTGTGTTTTTGCATCTGTAGCAAGCATTTTGATTGCAAAGGATGACTAATTCGGAAAAAACGCATATGGAAATTTCAGACTCAGTGTGCAAGGACATTTAATGACTTGAGGGCAGTATTAATTGCAGTGCGTGATTGACAAGGCATGATGTGCAAAAAAAATTTTAATTTGTTTTTGGTTTTGAAAGGTTTGATGAGACAGTCAAGGCCATCAACACTGGTTCATTTGGCCAGACACCAAAACATTCTGTTTCTGCTGATGGACAGCGCCTCAGAGAGCTCGTCAACCCCAACATCATGCAGGCTGCACCAGAGGTAGGTGCAAATAAGCTGCTTCTCAACACCTTAAATTTTTATCAAAAGACAATCTTAAATGCAAGGAAGTTGATGCCATTTGTATTTGAGTTCTCTGTGTGTATGTGTTGTGCTAGTGGGTTGACGTGTCCGGTAGCGGCATTCCGCGTAAGTCTTTATCCAAGACTGTAAGCGGTACACAGAAAAGTGAGCGCAGCCGACTCAGACTGCAGGACAAAGAGCTGCAGGAGATCTCCGATGGTGGCTGGTGTCTCAGCATGCATCAGCCATGGGCTTCACTGCTTGTTAAGGGCATAAAAAGGTATAGTTCACTTGAAGACCATATAAAAATCATAAATTATGTAATTCTTTGCTCAGGGGGGTCCATACATTTGTCTCTAAAATGTGAACATTTTCCTCAATTATAAATAACACCTGCATCTGACAAGAAATTAAGAAAGTCGCAATTGTTTCGATACACAAACACACACACACGCAGTCTGGTATATGTGGTTTACAGGGACTCTCCATAGGCGTAATGGTTTTTATACTGCACAAACTGTATGTGCTATTGCCCTACACCAACCCTACACCTAAACCTACCCCTTTCATAAAACACCGTTTTGTATGTTTTTTTTTTTAAACCTTTTGTTTTACGGGGACATAGGAAGTGTCCTCATAAACCATGTTTACGTTGTAGTACCCATGTTATTATACACATTTGTGTCCTCATAAACCATATATAGTATATACACACACACACACATACACACAGAAGGGTGATTTTGGACAGGTGTAGTTTTAGTTGCGTTTACTCAAATTGCTTTAGTTCATCATACATGAAGCATTTGAGCATTTCATTAGTTCCAGCCATGGAACTACAGTCAGTTGTTAAATCAAGTTCAGCTAGTTATAACAAGCTAAATGTAATTTTTCTTTATATGTCGGATGTTGGCAGTCTAAAGATGGTACTGACTACATCTCTAGTACTCCCATTTCCATCCCACTCTCTAGCACTCTAGCACTTTTTATTAAGGCAACCTGAGTTCTTGTTAGCAGGTCCTCAACCCAAGCATGTATTCAACACTTCACCCAACTCAAAAAAGCAACATAACAAACTCTTTTAAAATACCAGCATAATAGAACTTTGAATATTAAAAAGTCTACCCATTTTGTCATCTTGCAAAAAAAAAAAAAAGCATAAAATAACACTATATTTTATTTTAAAGTAACCCGATCTAGACCTGTTGCAAATCTTGATGGGAAGTGTAAAATTAGTTTGGAGTTTTAGTTTTAGTTTTGAAAATGAAAACATTGAGTTAAGCCAGAAAGTAAACGTTTCAAGTCATTTTAATATGATGCAATCATTCTTGAACAATAAAAACACTGATACAATGGTGTTAAATCAAAATGAATTGTTTAAATAAAGTGACATTTGAAATGTTCCGTTATGTTTATGTATAACAGTGCACAGTTCATCTGAACATTTTCCATTTTCTCTTCATTTCTTGCGTTTGTGTAGGGTAGAAGGCAGAACGTGGTACACATCCCATAGGGGGCGCCTGTGGATTGCTGCTGCTGCTAACAGACCCACTCCTCAAGAGATTGCAGAGGTAGAGGCCATGTATCGTCACATTTACAAAGAAGGTGTGCTTAATGTCTTCAAGTACATGTTAGTAATACTAAAGCTGTTAGACTTAAATGATCCCATCAGGCATGTAGTGCCTTTGTAATTTCACCTAACGTTTCGCTTATTTCACCATCCAGAGCCCAAGTTTCCTGCGGAGTATCCCACAGGCTGTCTGCTGGGCTGCGTGAACATCACAGATTGTCTATCTCAGGAGCAGTTCAGGGAACAGGTCAGTGGCTTTTGCTGTCCCTCTTGGTATTCATCCATACAAAGCATTCTATTTCCTTAAAGTGCTCTGAGCTTGTTTTTGTAAGCAAGCATGGCATCTTGTGCTTAAATCATTAACATCACCTGCTGTCTCTCAGCAACATCTGGAGCTCTTAGGGGCATTTATACACTCATAGTGATGTGCTTGTTACTAACAAAGCAACTAAACGTCATATATGAGCCATACAGTATATGTTTATTGTTGGTTTATTTGCAGAATCAGAATCCGAATGAGCTTTATTGCCAGGTATGTTTACACATACGAGGAATTTGTTTTTGTGACAGAAGCTTCTACAGTGCAACAGAATGACAGCGACAGAACAAAAAACTGGAGGTGTTAATGGTTGTGTGGAAAGGTGTTCAGAGCGGGTGTGGGGTGTTTTTTTTTCAAACCTGCAGTAGAACTCATTCAGATCGTCTGCCAGTTTTTGATTCTCCACAGTGCTGGGGGATGGTGTCTTGTAGTTGGTGATCTCTTTCAGACCTTTCCACACTGATGCTGAATCACTGGAAGAGAACTGAATCCTTATTTTTCAGAATAATTCCTCTTTGCCACTCTGATCTCCTTTTCCAGTGTGTATTTGGCCTGTTTATGCAAGACTTTGTCCCCCTTCCTGTAAGCATCTTCTTTGGCCTGACGGAGCTGTCTGAGTTTTGCAGTGAACCACGGTTTGTCTTTGTTGTAGGTTAAATGAATCCTGGTAGGAATGCACATATCCTCACAGAAACTGATATAAGATGTTACAGTCTATGTGAGCTCGTCCAGATCGATGGACTGTTTTTGAAGCTGCTGCCAATCAGTGAGGTGGAAACAGGCTTGTAAATCCCGCTCTGCGTCATTAGTCCATCTTTTAACAGTCCTTAAAACAGGTTTAGCTGATTTCAGTTTCTGCCTGTAGGTTGGTATAAGATGAACCAAGCTGATCAGAGAGTCCTAAAGCTGCCCGTGGGACAGAGTGATATGCCTCTATTGTTGTGTAACAGTGATCCAATACAGTGGGGCAAAAAAGTATTTAGTCAGCCACCAATTGTGCAAGTTCTCCCACTTAAAAAGATGAGAGAGGCCTGTAATTTTCATCATAGGTATACCTCAACTATGAGAGACAAAATGAGAAAAAAAATCCAGAAAATCACATTGTAGGATTTTTGAAGAATTAATTGGTAAATTCCTCGGTAAAATAAGTATTTGGTCACCTACAAACAAGCAAGATTTCTGGCTCTCACAGACCTGTAACAACTTCTTTAAGAGCAGGGTTCCCACGGGTCCTTGAAATCCTTGAAAGTTTGTGAATCTGATTAAAAATTTTCAAGGCCCTGGAAAGTTTTTGAAAATAAACAAACATAGATACAGGTCCTTGAAAATTCCATATTATTCCCTCCGGTCTGCTAATGTGTTATTTCACCAACACTTTGTGGCCTATGCATACTAGCTTGCTTGATTTACGTTGCACATTTATGCGTTACGTCAAGTGTTTCCTATGTGAGGTACTTTGTGTTGTTTGTTGCCATGACGTTCACACGCACACAAAACTACTAAGATGGTACCTCAACGTTTCACAGACACACCATGAAAATAGGCTGAAACGTGATGCCTGGAAAATGCAAGTTTCAAGATTCAAAGAATGGCTTGCCAGAGATCCAAAGGATGTAATGTTGAATTGCTTTGCTTGTTAAAATAATGAAAAGCCATGAGGCAAGAAAAACTTAAGCATATTCATATATCTTAAAACTTCTGGTTACATGAGCCTAAGCTCTTTTCAATAAAATACATGCAAAAGTTAATATCAGATCATTTTAGAATACAGTATAGTATGTACCAAATATTATTCAGTTTTATGCAAAACAGAAATACGACAAATAGAATATGAGATTTCTGTCATATGGCCAAAAATAAATGCAACAAAAAAAAGAAGAAGCTTTTTTGCATAGTTGTGTTTGACACATGAAAACTGTAACAATGTATCTTACAAGGTGACACGATGTAACCTTTGCTCTCACTTGAATTTGAGGGTACTGGACATGGAAAGTCCTTGAAATGTCCTTGAATTTGAAGTTAACCAAGGTGTGGGAACCCTGTAAGAGGCTCCTCTGTCCTCCACTCGTTATCAGTATAAAAGACACCTGTCCACAACCTCAAACAGTCCAACTCCAAACTCCACCCTGGCCAAGACCAAAGAGCTGTCAAAGGACACCAGAAACAAAACTGTAGACCTGCACCAGGCTGGGAAGACTGAATCTGCAATAGGTAAGCAGCTTGGTGTGAAGAAATCAATTGTGGGAGCAATTATTAGAAAATGGAAGACATACAAGACCACTGATAATCTCCCTCGATCTGGGGCTCCACGAAGATCTCACCCGTGGGGTCAAAATGATCACAAGAACTGTGAGCAAAAATCCCAGAACCACACGGGGACCTAGTGAATGACCTGCAGAGAGCTGGGACCAAAGTAACAAAGGCCTCAAATCCTGCAGTGCCAGGCGTGTCCCCTGCTTAAGCCAGTACATGTCCGGCCCGTCTGAAGTTTGCTAGAGAGCATTTGGATGATCCAGAAGAGGATTGGGAGAATGTCATATGGTCAGATGAAACCAAAATAGAACTTTTGGTAAAAACTCAACTTGTCATGTTTGGAAGAGAAAGAATGCTGAGTTGCATCCAAAGAACACCATACCTACTGTGAAGCATGGGGTGGAAACATCATGCTTTGGGGCTGTTTTTCTGCAAAGGGACCAGGACGACTGATCCGTAAACGAAAGAATGAATGGGGCCATGTATCGTGAGATTTTGAGTGAAAACCTCCTTCCATCAGCAAGGGCATTGAAGATGAAAGCGTGGCTGGGTCTTTCAGCATGACAATGATCCCAAACACACCGCCCGGCAACGAAGGAGTGGCTTCGTAAGAAGCATTTCAAGGTCCTGGGTGGCCTAGCCAGTCTCAGATCTCAACCCCATCGAAAATCTTTGGAGTCCGTGTTGCCCAGCGACAGCCCCAAAACATTACTGCTCTAGAGGAGATCTGCATGGAGGAATGGGCCAAAATACCAGCAACAGTGTGTGAAGACTTACAGAAAACGTTTGACCTCTGTCATTGCCAACAAAGGGTATATAACAAAGTATTGAGATGAAATTTTGTTATTGACCAAATACTTATTTTCCACCATAATTTGCAAATAAATTCTTTAAAAATCCTACAATGTGATTTTCTGGATTTTTTTTTTCTCATTTTGTCTCTCATAGTTGAGGTATACCTATGATGAAAATTATAGGCCTCTCTCATCTTTTTAAGTGGGAGAACTTGCACAATTGGTGGCTGACTAAATACTTTTTTGCCCCACTGTAACTAAAGACAGGACAAACTAACAAAAACAGAAACAACAGCGGACAACGCCACGGAGGCTGCCATGAGCAGCGCCATCTTGGATCAAAAAAGCCATCAGTGGCTCCATATTAAGGGCCAGTTTTACTACCAGCTTATGAATCGTCACAAACCGTCTTTTGGCATTAAAATTGTACTGTCAGGTTTTACTAAAGATGCACAGTGACGAATTAGTGCTGAAAAGTGCGCTTGTCCTTATTGACTATGCATTTGTAGGAGTTTCCCTTTCAGACGCAAAATTTATGGGAGGAGAGAATTCAAATGAATCACACAATGCATTTTACTAACGTTTGCACTTGTCAAATTACTGGCATTTGCGCCATTATTTAACAACCCCAAAAAAGCATGTGTTGAACAATTTTTCGCTTGAAATAGCTGCAATTATTGTTGATAGGAGGAGGCACCACAGAGAGCAGTAGAAGGGAGAGGATTTTTCCACACGTATTATATTATTTTGAATGCCAGAAGAACACATTATCCGAACATATTGTTTGCCAAGACATGTTATTTTTAATTTGCTTCAGGAAATAAAAGATGACTTGAAACCCTCATCTAGGAGTCACGCAATACCAGCTCTATCAAAACTTCTAGCAAACCTTCCGGTTCTTTTCAATGTACTGTGGCTTCTTTTTTCTTTATTCTTTATTTGTGACTACGCTAATTTGCGCTGCGCTTGTTATATTGCGTTCGTCGATATGTAGTCTCAGCCTCAGATGTCACGCCCACGGACCGCTGGCTGAACGTCTGATGCACATGGCACACAAAAGTGGAAACACTTCAGGAGTTTCGAAGTCATCATCGGATTGGTTGAATTACACAGGATTTCTGGGAGACGTGTGTGTCGCGTTCTTTAACATTCCGCCTGGAAACAAAGATGCCATGATGCCAAACCCCCTCACGAAAGAAGAAAGCCGTCGTGTTTATAACTGTGACGACGAGCGCTTATCAGGATCAAATAAATGCTGGATTTTCTAAAGTATGTGAAATATTTATAGTTTGCAGTATAGAATCTTTCAAATACGTCCGAGAGTTTCACACTCGGAGTCTGTTATTGTGGCGACATTTCCACGCCCCGAAACGTGAAGCTGAACGAAACGAACTGTGATTGGTTGTTTGACATGTCGGTCAAACGGCCTCATGGGCGGGCCTTGGCCAATGAAAGTTGCCATGCATTCCAGACCTTCAGACTGATCGATATGTAAATGAGATGTTACGTCTGTGTTCTTAAATTGGCGCGTTGTTAGTAAATCACCCACAGAAATTTCCCCTCCCATTGGCATTGACTTTCAGCAACTAATGGCAACTCCTCCAGACTGCAAATAGATGCAAAAGTTTGTGTGTCATCCAGTCTTTACTGTACCCTATGACAACATGCATTGCTTTTAGGCCAAGGCTTTGTGTACAAGAATTGCCATTAACAAACAAACCCAACCTGAGAAATATTCACTGGAGTAAATATATGAAAAATTTCACATAACCTACTAAAGCATTTCGCAAAAAGTTCAAATCCATTCAAATACTGTTAAAATGTGGAAAAAAGTATTTCTGGTTGAAATGTTTGTGGATCATGTTCATAATTAATGGGTTGAACTGCACCTTTGGTTACTCTGGTAAGACACCTGAGTGAACTTGAGGAGAACTGACTTCATGCATTCACTAGAATCACAGCAAAAAACAACAACAAAAAAAAAACAATAAAATGAAGTGGCTCAATGAAGTGCATCGTGGATGTCAAGACGCTTTATAATAAAACAGCAAGATGTAGAAAGTTAAAAATAGATTGCGTCTCAAGACTCCTGCTTTTGTTCCATTTTCACTGCACTCTGTCTAGCTGTTTTTGAATTTAATAACATCTCCTGTGTGGACACCCTCTTAGGCTGTACATGACGCAACATGATTTAAAAGCCATTAAAAAACAGATCAGTTTGGATTTAGTCAAACTTAAAGCTGTTAAATACCTGATATACAACACACCTGTGTCTGCACTTCATGTCAGCTCATGTCTCTTCCTATTCTGGTACTGTTTTGGGTCACCACTTGATATCCAATATAAAACCTGGGCTCTGAAGCAAAAAAAACACAACAAACAACAACCTATAGATCTACCTGATAAAGCTTCAAAACGCTATCCTTTTTATGTTTTTCACTTACAGTTTTAATTTCAATTGACTTCCTATTTATTTCTCCACATTAATGCTTCTTAGCCAACTCCCTCCCTCCCTCCAACACAAAAATCAATGCTCACAGTGCACTTGAACTGAGCAGCACGCAGCAGTATTCTGGCGAACAAGCACATTCCTCTCTCTGTCTGTGTCCGCTTCCCCTGCTGTCTTCTTCTGTAGCCTACAGCACACTTCCTGCCTCATTTCCTGTTCTCCCTGCATGGCAGGCTCCCTGTAATAGAGGTGTAATTGGTGCTGCTGCAGCAGCGTCTGCAATTGAGATGAGCTCTCCTCTGCTGCGGTTCACATATCATCTCACAAAGACCATGTCGGGGTCATATTTTATGTCAGAATCAAGAAGATGAAATAAGAAATTGTCTTGTACATCAGAAGACTGAAACCTGATTTTAGGGCCATGAGGATGGCCATTTTTGCTTTGTAATGTTATTTAATGACTAATGAGCACATTTCTCCCTAAAACTGGATGGATGCATTGGCTTAGAACAATGTGTTTGTGGATCAACTCGAGTTCCTTTTCTGACTGCTCAGGAAAACATGCAGGACATGTTTTACAGATTTTTTTTTTTTTCCCTTCCTGAAAGAATTTGGTATTAGTTTAAAAACACTGCAGAACGTAATTTTCTTTTTGGTGTAGACACAGTGCTCTTTGAAACAGGAAGTTGTGGCTGGACGTATCAAATAACATACTTGTATTAAAAAAGTGCCTTTTAGTTCGCATCACAGCCTAGAAAAACAAAGGGGTCAAAGTTCGGCTAGTTAGCATATGGTCCATTTAGCCCCTGCTGAGCTTAAAGTAAATGCAGTTTTTTTTTTTTTTTTTTGCAAGCAACATTTAAATAGAAATTTTGAAAACTATATTGTAGTAGAGGTTTCTTTTTCTGTATCCATTATACAGTATTGATGTTATATATATATATATATATATATGTGTGTGTATATATATGTATATGTATATATATATATGTATGTATGTGTATATATAATTCAATTCAATTTAAGGGTGGTTTATTGGCATGACAAAACTATACATTTGTATTGCCAAAGCAATTGCAGCTGGGCTGCTTACAAATAGTGCATATATGTATTAACAAAGAAAGAAAGAAAAGAATAATATTAATAATAATATATAAAAGTATTAAGCATGTAGTGCATGATATATAATATCTGAATACATTTTTGTTTTCTTTTTTTTAATAAAATGTATTGAAAATCATATATACAGCAATAATATTATAATTTTATTTATGCACTTAAAAGCATGAATGTTTTTAAGTGTTGCAGATTGGTTGCATTGCATTTACAGTTCAGGTGATCGGCTAAAAATGAATGGGAATTCCTAATCTTTATCTAAAATAAAATGGAAAAACAAAAGAAAACAAAACAACTTATTTTATTTTAGCTAGTTGCCAAAACAATATTTAAAACTATTTAAAAACAAAATAAAACTATATAAAAAGAAAAGGAAAAGATATTTAAAAACACCTGTCTATCAGCTAGAATTCTGACCCTCAAAGACCTGTTAGTCTGCCTTTAAAATGTCCACCTCCACTCCATTTATTATCCTAAATTAGATGCACCTGTTTGAGGTCGTTAGCTGCATAAAGACACCTGTCCACCCCATACAATCAGTAAGAATCCAACTACTAACATGGCTAAGACCAAAGAGCTGTCCAAAGACACTAGAGACAAAATTGTACACCTCCACAAGGCTGGAAAGGGCTACGGGAAATTGCCAAGCAGCTTGGTGAAAAAAGGTCCACTGTTGGAGCAATCATTAGAAAATGGAAGAAGCTAAACATGACTGTCAATCTCCCTCGGACTGGGGCTCCATGCAAGATCTCACCTCGTGGGGTCTCAATGATCCTAAGAAAGGTGAGAAATCAGCCCAGAACTACACGGGAGGAGCTGGTCAATGACCTGAAAAGAGCTGGGACCACCGTTTCCAAGGTTACTGTTGGTAATACACTAAGACGTCATGGTTTGAAATCATGCATGGCACGGAAGGTTCCCTGCTTAAACCAGAACATGTCCAGGCCCGACTTAAGTTTGCCAATGACCATTTGGATGATCCAGAGGAGTCATGGGAGAAAGTCATGTGGTCAGATGAGACCAAAATATAACTTTTGGTCATAATTCCACTAAACGTGTTTGGAGGAAGAAGAATGATGAGTACCATCCCAAGAACACCATCCCTACTGTGAAGCATGGGGTGGTAGCATCATGCTTTGGGGTGTTTTTCTGCACATGGGACAGGGCGACTGCACTGTATTAAGGAGAGGATGACCGGGGCCATGTATTGCGAGATTTTGGGGAACAACCTCCTTCCCTCAGTTAGAGCATTGAAGATGGGTCGAGGCTGGGTCTTCCAACATGACAATGACCAAGCACACAGCCAGGATAACCAAGGAGTGGCTCTGTAAGAAGCATATCAAGGTTCTGGCGTGGCCTAGCCAGTCTCCAGACCTAAACCCAATAGAGAATCTTTGGAGGAGCTCAAACTCCGTGTTTCTCAGCGACAGGCCAGAAACCTGACTGATCTAGAGAAGATCTGTGTGGAGGAGTGGGCCAAAATCCCTCCTGCAGTGTGTGCAAACCTGCTGAAAACTACAGGAAACGTTTGACCTCTGTAATTGCAAACAAAGGCTACTGTACCAAATATTAACATTGATTTTCTCAGGTGTTCAAATACTTATTTGCAGCTGTATCATACAAATAAATAGTTAAAAAAGCATACATTGTGATTTCTGGATTTTTTTTTTTAGATTATGTCTCTCACAGTGGACATGCACCTACGATGACAATTTCAGACCCCTCCATTATTTCTAAGTGGGAGAACTTGCAAAATAGCAGGGTGTTCAAATACTTATTTTCCTCACTGTATGTGTATATATAATTCAATTCAATTTAAGGGTGGTTTATTGGCATGACAAAAACTACACATTTGTATTGCCAAAGCAATTGCAGCTGGGCTGCTTACAAATAGTGCATATATGTATTAACAAAGAAAGAAAGAAAAATAATAATATTAATAATAATATATAAAAGTATTAAGCATGTAGTGCATGATATATAATATCTGAATACATTTTTGTTTTCTTTTTTTTAATAAAATGTATTGAAAATCATATATACAGCAATAATATTATAATTTTTATTTATGCACTTAAAAGCATGAATGTTTTTAAGTGTTGCAGATTGGTTGCATTGCATTTACAGTTCAGGTGATCGGCTAAAAAATGAATGGGAATTCCTAATCTTTATCTAAAATAAAATGGAAAAACAAAAGAAAACAAAACAACTTATTTTATTTTAGCTAGTTGCCAAAACAATATTTAAAACTATTTAAAAACAAAAATAAAACTATATAAAAAAAGAAAAGGAAAAAGATATTTAAAAAAACAAAAACAAATGACAAATATTCCCAAAACTTAAAAAAATAAAATAAAATAAATTCTGAATAAAAACTATTGTATCTTAATGATACTAAAATCACCAGGTGCCTCCTTGAGCAATGATTTGCTACTTGTTTTTGCCTGTCAGTGGTAGTTTTTAAATAGTAAACAGTGTTTTGCTCTCAACACAACCTGCAGAGGGAGCAATTCACCATCAGCTCCTCAACCTCAGCAACCCACTACTGCCATTTTGACTGCCGCTACACTGAAGCAAAGCCTGAGAATCCTTCCATACTAATTCATGTCCTGCAATTACTTTCATATTGCACACTTCTACTATTGATAGCTGTATGTTTGAAGCGAGCATCTATTTTCCTAGTTTCTATGATGTCAAGCAGAGGATTTAAAAGGATTATGTCCAGGTGCAATATCGCAACCCGGCTCTGTCCTTGATTAATTATAAATCAATGAAGTCTATTGCAGCTCAGAGGGCTCTAATCTTTTCTCTTTTATCCAGTGTAAATGTCGGCATGCCTCAGCCGCTCTGTCTGCTTTAACCTGAGAGTATCTGTCTACCTCGGTGCTTTTCAAAACCAAGCAGCTCTTGACAAATCCACCATGCACAGAATGAATTCGCAGAGGTGAAGGAAACTGTCATATGGCTAGACTGATGCCCCTGGTCAGGCTGCAGTGAATGTTCTGGGTTTAAAACGATCAGAAAGAAAAAAAAAAATCTTTTGGCTAAACTTTTTTTTTTCCGAATGGTTTGTGTTTTTACGTTTATCTCAGTGAAATGTCTGTGATTTATATGTGCATTACAATTTGTTTTTACAAACTAATTTCTTGTAATGAACATCTCTTTAACATTAATATCATTCTTGGTTATCTCATACTATTCATGCTAATCGTTACAGTTTCAGCTTCAGAAACAAGTTTTCAGGCTTTATGCTAATTTCAGGAAGCAGCGTGCACTTTTTTTTTTTTTTTTTTTTTTTAACCCAGTCAGTTAAAATGCAGTGTTCATGAAACTAAATTTGAATTAAATTAAAATAATAATAATTATAATAATTTAGGAGTTTATATTTCATCTATGGTTATATCTGATTCAAATTCGATCCCAAATTTTTAGTTTTAATAAAAAAATTTGTCTTAGGTAAATAATATCATTTAATTTATTTAATGTTTTATGAAGTCATATTTATTAATTTGAAAGTTTTATTTGAAGTGATACTGACCCTGTAAAAGCTTAATCTTCTAAAAACAACATTACATTATATTACATTATTGTACTACATTGGCTTTTAATCTTTGTGCTTTAGCTATTTATTATCCAAGCTTTAGAGCTGTGTTTTAGTGTACTATTACTGTGTGGAGACATGCTGAAGTCGCGTTTGGTCTCGTACTGTATCGCGTCCCTTGTCAGTGCTTGCTTGCTTGGCTTGCTTGGCCATTTGTTGTGATTATCAGGAAAGTGTGTTCAAGCGCCAGCAGAAGACAGTGTAAAGTAATAGTCTTTGAGAGAAGCAGTCTATCAGCGGAAGTTAAAATCAGCTTGTATTTACTTGTCTCATTAGTGTTTAACGCAGTTGTCGTTGCTTGGAAACGCTTGTTTTGTTTACTGTGTGGAGATGTGCTGAAATCGCGTTTGGTCTCGTACTGTATCGCGTCCCTTGTCAGTGTCGGGCGCTTGCTTGGCCATTTGTTGTGATTAACAGGAAAGTGTGTTCAGCTGAATTGGATTAGAATTTTGTTAAGATGGGTATAAAAAAAGCTTAGTTTACCGCGGCAGCCGTTGTGTGAAGGCCTTCTCGTGTGAGGACCGAAGAGTGTAAAGACCATCGACTCTACCGTGCAACTCCACCGGACAGGGAAACCGACAAGGGATATAAGTATCACTTTTTATTTTTCCTCTTTCCTACTACTTGTTTCACTTCTGTTTCAGTTTTTATAACCATTTCTTACTATGTGTAAGTAAGTTGTTGCTGTTTTTTTAGCGTGTGTATGTGTAGCAAAGCACCTCATTTTAACAGTGTTGGATTGGACTAGTGATGGATCTGAAAGAATCATATTCTTTTTTTCCTTTACCATCATATTTGCAATAGTATCAATAATGTCTGATTTCAACAAGCAGATGTCCTCTCAAAAATGAAAATGTGCTGAACATTTTCTCACCCTCAGGCTGTCCAAGATGTAGATGATTTAGTTTTTTCATGGGAACAGATTTTAAGATATTTAGCATTGCATTGCTTGCTCACTAATGGATCTTCTGCAGTGAATGGGTGCCGTCAGAAAGGGAATCCAAACAGCTGATTAAAAACATCACAGTAATAAACATGACTCTAGTCCATCAATTAATGTCTTGTGAAGTGAAAAGCTGTGTGTTTGTAAGAAACAAATCCATCAAGGCATTTTTAACTTTAAACGATTGCTTATGACTCAAGATATGAGTCTACGAATACATAATAACACTCCAGGGAAAAAGTCCTCTCACATCAAAATCTACCAAGTTATTTGTTTAGAAATGTTTTTGACTGTTTTCTCTTATAAACGGTGCTTGACCCATGCATATTTCCCTCCTGATTCAGGCAATACAACTTTTTTTACTGAAAAAAGCAATATTGTATATTGAGGACTATATATTTGAGCTGGAAGAAATGGTTTGAATTTTCTTAACATCTTAATGATGAATGCATTTTATTACAAACACAAGCTTATCACTTCACAAGATGTTATTTCATAAACTGGATTCGTGTTGATTGTTGTGACGTTTTTATCAGCTGTTTGGACTCTCATTCTGACGGCACCCATTCACTGCAGAAGATCAATGTTAAATTTCTGAAAATCTGTTCCAATGAAGAAACAAACTCATCTACTGGATGAGTAAATTCTCATCCAATATGTAGGTGAACTGTTTATTTAATCTCTATAGTTATAGTTTATTTAATCTCTACAGTTGGAACTAGCTTCCAGATGAGATCAGATGTGCTAAAACATTAGCCACATTTAAATCCAGACTCAAAACTCATCTGTTTAGCTGTGCATTTGTCAGATGAGCACTGTGCTACGTCCGAACTGATTGCACTATGTATAATAATTTTCTAATCTTAACTGTTTTAAATTCTTTTTAAATAAATTTTTAGATCTTGTTTTTAATGACTTTTCACTTCCTTTTATGTAAAGCACTTTGAATTACCACTGTGTATGAAATGTGCTATATAAATAAACTTGCCTTGCCTATAGCAAACTCTGGTCACTTTGCTTATTGGTAAGCAAATAAGCAAAGCCTCTTCCTGTCTAAGTGTAAGGTTCTTGTGTGCAACAAACAACAAAATGGACCAGACCGCATGCTGATAGTCCAGCTACCTAAGTCTAATTTGTTTGCTTGATAAATCCATCTAACATTCGATAGTGTAGCGTGGTTATTGTTTCATTGTTTGCAGGTCTTATGGATTGTGTGACAGTGTTAATCTTCGAGCATGAGCTGGAGAGCCCCTCTTTTGTCTTGTGGTTTTATTTGGAGATGAAATTGACAGCGCAAACATCTGTGACTGCCACCGCCAGCGTTCCCACACCCTCTTAGTCTCATTAGCTTTAATGAGATATTGACACAGACACTGGTGTCTAAATTATGCACACTCGTTTTCCGCTGATGTATAAATAGCACTGATGAAATGTAATTGCTCTCCTTTAGATCACTCAGAGGATGATTATGGAGAGAGGGCTCTGAGCGACTTCTTCCCAGTCGTCGGACAATTGTTACTGCCGAGAGAAGCACGTCGCTCCCCGGCTGCTTTTCCAGCCCTCGGGCTTGTGGTCTGGCTGTGGCAATAACAGCGCAAGCGGAATCTGCTTGGAATCCTCTTTCTTGCGTTTGTCTTGTTTGCTCAGTGGCTGTTTTCTCGGGCTTTTCGGCGCTGATCCTGTGGAGTGTCATAAAAGCCTGTGTTTGAGGTACAGGCAGTGTGAGCGCCTTTTCATCCTCTGTTTGAGTGCTCACAGCTCGGAGGCCGACCATAAATCCAGTCTGGGAAGCAGGAGGGGGTGGAATGGGGGTTGAGAGAGCGAGGAGAGAGAGAGAGAGAGAGAGAGAGAGAGAGGCTGGGCGTAAATAAAGCTTCCCATAAAAGCCTGAGCGAGAAGTGTGGATCCCTCCATCCTGTCCTCCTCCACCCCCTCTGAAAGAGAATTAGCGCGGGCTATGTGGCCTCTCCGGCTGTAGTTTGTTCCCCCTCCCACTCAAAGAAAAAAGGCTCGACTGGCTTTGGAGCAGCAGTGGGCAGCCTGGAGGGAGGGAAGAGAGGAGGGTGCTGGCGGGGGTAGGTTTTCACAGACACATACACCATGGCCCATCTGTTTGGAGGCATTATAACAGTCTTGCAGTATTAGAGTGCATTGAGATATTGATCAACGACCCCCCACTCTCAGGATTACTGGGAAGGCACAGTCATCTGCTCCATGCCCCTCCTAGTCTATTTTGGAGATTGAGACATAAATTATGTGGCTGAGCCACAGATTTCATTCAGACACTGTTAAGCATCTAATGTAACAATGTAGCATTAAATCTCATGTTACGTCAAATGGTTTTTTTTTTGGCAGTGAAGATTGAGCAAGATCAGTTTCTGATAATCTGCACTAAAAACTTTGAATAATTAGGATATTTTTAAAATATTTTTTTGAGACATCTCTATTGATCAAACATACAGTAAAACTATAATATTGTGGAATATTATTACAATTTAAAAGAACTTTATGTAATTAAAATGTAATTGAATTTTCATCAGCCATTACACCCATTTTAAGTGTCACATAATCCTTCAATAATCATATTTCAAATGCAGTTCTTTTGAACGTTCTGATCATCAAAGAGTCCTGACTGTGAAAAACTGTTTTGACCATTTTTTATAATAAAACCATTTTTATTATTAATTGAAAGCCAATAATAATTCAGCACCAAATCAGAATATTATGATTTCTGAAGGATTGTGTGACTCTGCTGAAAATGTATAAATTAATAAATTATATTTTAAAATGTATTAAAAGTGAAAACCATTCATTTTAATTTTTATAATGTTTGACTATTACTTTTTTACAGCTTATAAATGAGTGACTCCTGGTTAACGTAGGCTAGTAATGGGTCGTGTTTAGTCACTATTAAGTGTGGAATATTTCTACAATATTCACTCATCAAGACAGTAAAATAGGTAATTTTAAGTCAATCTACTGCAGTATTTCCTCTCTCAGTCAGTAGAAAATGTGGTCAACACCCGGTCATGCATGGAACAAAAAATATACCACGAAACCGGTAAAATTTTATATAATGATATACATTTTTGGTCATACCGCCCAGCACTAGCAATGATACAACTAGGAATTTACCAGCCATCAAGCATATTTGTGGTAAAGAACGCTAACCGCCATGCCGCTTGTAATATCACTTGTCACAAAAACATAGAGATGTGCCATTTTTGTTTGCCAGATTTTTGTTTTGGTTGCTTAATGCCAAGAATATCTAACCACAGTTTTGGAATTTAGTGACCTTTCGTTTAGTTGATCTTATTTTGGTTTGCCTACAACAGGGAAGGTCTGACTATTGTTACAAGACTATATGAAACCATGGATCGGTGTCCTGTTATTTTTTTTTAACCAAAGCAAATTTGTTCGTTTTGGACTTGGCTTAGAAATCTTTTTTTTTTTTTTTTTTTTTAACTGCACATGTATTCTTATGGGTTTCAGCATGCTTTCAAACATAATTATTATGTTTGATTTCAGTCCTAACTATACTCTGTTCAGTTTGATTGTATTGATCTAAACCTTGAACAGACAGACCCCCCTTAATATCTGTCAGTCCAGTGCTGTTTTGTAGGCTGCCATGTCAGTATGATTACGGACACCTCCATTTGGCTGTCAACATGGCAATTTTTTAGTCAACCAGATATGAGCAGTGAAAAAGAACCAATTTCCCCTCCGCTGTAGCTGAGTGCTGTATTGATCTGTATTGACTGAGCATGTGCAGGTTGTCCTGCCAGGGAGAAGCTGTGGTATTGTTGTAGTACTCCATCATTTGCAGTCGCGGTGTGTGTATGTAAATGTATGGGCTTGGCTCTACATGGCTTTATTAGGTTGAATATCAGCTGTTTATGCTGCAGATTGGCTCGGTATGGCATGAATAGGTTGAAATGCAGTGTTTTATGGTCCATCTCTAGATGTTCTTGCTGTGTTCGGCTTGATATCTAACTATATCTAATTACACTAAATGAATTTGTTAACGAAGTAAAATTTTTTGTAATTATAATTTTTTCTTATTTTCACTGTAGTGATTAATTGTAATTGTAACACAATAACAAGAAATTGTCCTATTTTGTAGAGTTTTCAAAGGACCTATTTATTGTAATTTTTTTTTTTTTTAATAATCATCAATTTTCTGTATTGTTTATGAGACTTAAAGACAAAGATAATAATAATATAAATTGAATATATATATATATATATATATAATATATATATACAGGTGCTGGTCATATAATTAGAATATCATCAAAAGTTGATTTATTTCACTAATTCCATTCAAAAGTGAAACTTGTATATTATATTCATTCATTACACACAGACTGATATATTTCAAATGTTTATTTCTTTTAATTTTGATGATTATAACTGACAACTAAGGAAAATCCCAAATTCAATATCTCAGAAAATTAGAATATTGTGAAAAGGTTCAATATTGAAGACACCTGGTGCCACACTCTAATCAGCTAATTAACTCAAAACACCTGCAAAGGCCTTTAAATGGTCTCTCAGTCTAGTTCTGTAGGCTACACAATCATGGGGAAGACTGCTGACTTGACAGTTGTCCAAAAGACGACCATTGACACGTTGCACAAGGAGGGCAAGACACAAAAGGTCATTGCAAAATAGGCTGGCTGTTCACAGAGCTCTGTGTCCAAGCGCATTAATAGAGAGGTGAAGGGAAGGAAAAGATGTGGTAGAAAAAAGTATACAAGAAATGGGGATAACCGCACCCTGGAGAGGATTGTGAAACAAAAGCCATTCAAAAATGTGGGGGAGATTCACAAAGAGTGGACTGCAGCTGGAGTCAGTACTTCAAGAACCACTACGTACAGACGTATGCAAGACATGCGTTTCAGCTGTCGCATTCCTTGTGTCAAGCTACTCTTGAACAACAGACACAGTCAGAAGCGTCTTGCCTGGGCTAAAGACAAAACGGACTGGACTGCTGCTGAGTGGTCCAAAGTTATGTTCTCTGATGAAAGTAAATTTTGCATTTCCTTTGGAAATCAGGGTTCCAGAGTCTGGAGGAAGAGAGGAGAGGCACACAATCCACGTTGCTTGAGGTCCAGTGTAAAGTTTCCACAGTCAGTGATGATTTGGGGTGCCGTGTCATCTGCTGGTGTTGGTCCACTGTGTTTTCTGAGGTCCAAGGTCAACGCAGCCGTATACCAGGAAGTTTTAGAGCACTTCATGCTTCCTGCTGCTGACCAACTTTATGAAGATGCAGATTTCATTTTCCAACAGGGCTTGGCACCTGCACACAGTACCAAAGCAACCAGTATCTGGTTTAAGGACCATGGTATCCCTGTTCTTAATTGGCCAGCAAACTCGCCTGACCTTAACCCCATAGAAAATCTATGGGGTGTTGTGAAGAGGAAGATGTGATATGCCAGACCCAACAATGCAGATGAGCTGAAGGCCACTATCAGAGCAACCTGGGCTCTCATAACACCTGAGCAGTGCCACAGACTGATCGACTCCATGCCACGCTGCAGTAATTCAGGCAAAAGGAGCCCCAACTAAGTATTGAGTGCTGTACATGCTCATACTTTTCATGTTCATACTTTTCAGTTGGCCAAGATTTCTAAAAATCCTTTCTTTTGTATTGGTCTTATATTCTAATTTTCTGAGAGACTGAATTTGGGATTTTCCTTAGTTGTCAGTTATAATCATCAAAATTAAAAGATATAAACATTTGAAATATATCAGTCTGTGTGTAATTAATGAATATAATATACAAGTTTCACTTTTTGAATGGAATTAGTTAAATAAATCAACTTTTTGATGATATTCTAATTATATGACCAGCAGCTATATATATATATATATATATGTATATATGTATATATATGTGTATGTATATGTATATGTATATGTGTATATATATGTGTATATATGTATGTATATATGTGTATATATGTATGTGTGTGTGTATATATATGAGGATAATCAACGGCTAGCTGTGCATTAAGCAATTTGAATGCATGACGTGGAGGCGAAGAACCACCCGACGCACAGTGGAGGGTGGTTGCCTCCGCGAAGTGCATTCAAATCGTTTAATGCACAGCTAGCCGTTGATTATCCCGTTTATGCCATGGTCATTTGCCAGCATTCACATATTAAAGATGTTAATAATATTTGCGCTGCAATATTTGACCAGAACGATAAAAATTACGGTTATTTTCGTCTGTATTACTATCTAACTGTAACTGTATGTTACTATGGTTACCAATGTTTATAGGAAGCGCATTAATATAGAACGTGATTAAACTGACCTGGTACTACCTGTGCAGTTCAACGAATTTAATCAACACCTGCCAGCTAATCAGAATCGAGTATTCAGACAGACCATGGCATAAACATATATAAACTACCAATCTCTAGTATTTAAACCTAGATTTGAAAACTAGAACTTTAGAAATTCATGTAAATATGTTGCCGCTAAATAGTGACACATAAACGGATTAAATTTTGTTCTGTTTGCTTTTTAAAGATTGAACGTAATAATCTGAATTGCCAAACTAAGGCTCTAGATTATCAGTAAATGATGGAGAAATTTATAAATCAAATCCAGATGCTTCTTCCAACAAATGTAACTTGATCTGTAGGCTTTTGATGGCAGAATTTAATTATCATCAAAGCAGAAGTATAAAATATCAGTATAGAAGGAAACGATCACTAAATATGGCATTTGAAGAAAGCCTATCCTGCATGACAGTAAGTCACTCGCCGTTCTTTTTTTAGGTACTCTCCAATGTTGCAATAGCTAGACCACCTTTTTGTGATTTGAGCTAAAGAAGCTAAATTTGACTCTAATGTTGTCAGATTTGATCTCAGTACATTAAAACCGAGTGCACTGCATTTTAAAATGCATTTCAGTGAATTAAAAATGAGAGGTTAATCATGTTAACTGTGTAAATCATGCTATTAATTGGGATTATTTTAATCTATTAGCCCTAGTTGTTATTTGGAAAAGGTGCATTTTCTATTGAAATGCAGAACAAAACAGTTAAGCTGCCTCTTATAAGAAGACAGTGGCCGGTTGGCAGGGGGCGGCAGCCCTCGTTAGTGCAGGTTAGGAGGCCAGCTGATGCCTGTGTTTCCTTGTGTGGTAATGTGATATTTATATGCTGAAAAGCCTTCCTCCAGTGGGAGAGACGCCCAGAGTGGCTGAACTGGAGCTGAGCCAAACCGAGACGGTCCTTTTTCTCTCTCACGCTATCTTATTCTCTCTCTCACGCTCTCTCTCTCTCTCTGTCTCTCTATTGCCCTACCTATCCTCCCCCCGCAGACATTGTTTTTCCCTGTCAGTAGTGTGTAAGGATGTGGTTGTTAGGAATTCAATTTCTCCAGTAGCTGCCTTCATTATCTGCTGTGTGAAGAGGTGCTTTGAAGCCCCCTCCCTCTCTCTGTGCTGGGCGTTTTGCCGTGCTGGAGAGGTCAGAGCGTATGTGACTGTGCAGCACTGTGTAGAATGTAGCCAGCGGTGTCTGGACATACTGAATGACAGACTCAGACAGACATATGACAACAGCACTCTGTAGGGATGGGAAATGTTTGAGTGCTTAATGATACTTGTTCTGCTTCCTCTTAACAATTGTAGTCTCTCGGTGATTCTGTTAATAGTTCCTTTATGGAAGAACTTTTTTTTTGTTGTTGTTGTTTTTTGGGGGGTGGGGAGTTTGGAAATTAGAAAGGCTTATTTGAACATTTTTGGAAATTAAATGTTCACCCAAAAATGAAAATTGCTATGTTATACTCGCCCTCAGGTATTTTTGTATGATTTTTTGTTTATCTGTGTTCAAATGTAATATTTGGAAATTAATATATTTGTTTGAGCAGCCCGACTGGACCTGATGTAAATTTGGCTCAACTGATAGTGTGTTTGTCCAAATAATGGACATGGGGAGTATTTCAGTTTTTCAGTGTGTTTGTTTTGTTTAGTGGTACAATAATGTATAGTGGTTTAATAATGTATAGTGCTGTCAATCGATTAAAAAATTAACTAATTAATTGCAATTTTTTTTTGTAGTTAATCACATATTAATTTAATATATTTATATTGTCATATTTTCCCATTGAATCTCCAAGTTAATGTAGTAACAACATAAAGATGGTATATTTAAAATGCGTTTAATGTCAATCGATTAAAAAATGTAATCGCGTTAATCACAGTCATGGACTGTGATTAATCATGATTAATCACAAATTTTAAATACTAGGACTTACCTGTAAATGTGTTGAAATAAATGCATGACAAACTAGTTTAAGGAAACAGAACCTTTCACACCTCCGCCAGGTATGAGACACAATCCTTATTATTCTTTTATCATTATTCTCTTGTTTTTATTCAGTCATTATCAGCTTTTATACTGGCAATAAAACGTTTACCAAGCCACGTCGCTTCAATCCCAGTATACATTTACCCAACTATTATCAAAAGTATTTCTAAATAAATACAACAAAACATTTCTTGCGACCTTACGTGAAGTATTATGACAAAATTCATTATGAAGAAGAATTGGACCTGTTCTGCAGCTGCATTAGAGCTAATATTAGCATCATGCTTCATAAGACAATTTATGAGATTTTACTCAGAACTCCCTTCAAACCACCATCGAGTGTTTGTAATAACTTACTTTTACGATCACGTGTGGAATTTGGTTGTTTACTGTTGTTAAAATATGCTATTTATAGCCTTTTATATCGCTGCACAAATTAGCATTTCAGATGTACACATTCAACTCAGGAAAATCACATACAAACCATATCCTATCGTAATCGTGTGTTTATCGTGTGCTTAACATGTATGCTCTGCTGAAACTCACGTTGTTTGATGTTACAACCGCCTCTCCGTTCTTAAGTTGCCAGGGATACATTCCAAGTATAATACACATTAGTAAAAGGATCTATTTTTATTTTTATTTGTCTATATACACTTTGGGCGGTCGCGGTACATTATAAAAGTAGCCCAAAAAAACCGCAACCCACGACTCTAATTTTTCCTGCGACTGTATTTTCAAAATAGCCCACTTGTGCCGCTACCCTGGCAACACTTGTTCGCTGTACCCTCATCACACAATGATAGATGACCTTCCACGCTGCGATGACAGGAAGAAGTTGGGGGTCAAACCTTATCAAACGATTAATTTGCGTTAAAAAAATATTAACACGTTAAAATTTTCAGATTAATCGCATGCGTTAATGTTGACACCCCTAGTGTAATTACATTTTATTACCAAGTAGCCTATTATTAATGAAGGCCAGCGTGATTGATACCAATACTGATACTGGTGTTTCTATTAAATGCATTTTTCCCTTTTAGCCATTAATTATAGCCATTCCGCGTAACAGTATAATTTAAAGGTGACACATCATGAAAATCTGACTTTTCCAGGTTTTAAGTGCTATAATCAGGTCCCCGGTGCATCTACCAACCAAAGAAACATGAAAAAGATTAACCCAGTAACTTTGTTTTGGTAAGCCTTTTTCTGCAAACGAGCGTGTCTGATTTTCAGAATGATATAATAAATTATCTGTGGGGTATTTTAAGCTGAAACTTCACAGACACATTCTGGGGACACCTGAGACTTATATTACATATTGTAAAAAGGGTCATAATATGTCTCCTTTAACGTAATTATTTTTAATATTTAATAGGCTTTGAAAAATACAATTACTTCATTCATGTGAATTCATGTGAACTTAAAACAATCTTCACATAAACGATAAATTGCATATTGAATAATCTTTATTCAAGCCACAAAAGCAGTTAGTGATTTCTTTTTGTTTTGCTCTTTGATTTACATCAGTGACACAGGCAGCAGCAGGTATCACTTTAAAAGCAATGCTGTCGCTTATGACGTGGATCTGACACGCATCCAGTTTTCTCACAACTCTTTATGGTCATTTAGAACTTTTTAACTAATTTAAGACTGTGTTTACAAGGTCACTTGCCAAAAACGGGCATTTGGACATCATTTTGTGTGTTTTTGTCTGTTGTCCGCTGTCTGAAGTGGCTTTCTGTGCATGCGTGTCGGATGCCTGTGTTCACAGAGAGCTGCTTTACAGACAGCACATCAGTTGTGAATTAAGTTTTCTTTTGCGTCTTATCATGCTTGATAGCGTTGTCATATAGTCTACTGTAAGACTAGCAGAAAGGATGCCAGGGGAAAAAAATTAATGCTGTGTTAATTGTGTGAAATGTTTTTAAAGTCGGCATGAAACGGAAGTAGCGATTGTCTTTTTTCCTCTACTGTGACGTCTATTCGAGTGAAACGGTATCTGAAATGAGAGGGCGGGACTTGATATTGTGTTTCGGGAATTGATTGGATCATTGGAAGTTGGGGCATTGCTAACAAAATGGAGGCAGATCTGAATGCCAGTTTGCAGTTGCGAGGGGATTTCTCTCCGCTGGATTCGCCACCTATACCCTAGCATGAAGAAATTGTATTTATTGAGGATGACGACAACAAGAACGATCAATGGCACAAAACATGCCAGAAAGAGAGCGAGAGAGAGACTGCCTGAATGACTGAGCGCGTCCTCCATCAGGTTAAGTCATATTCATAAAAAAAAATATAAAAATAGTTTGCGATATCCAAAGAGTAATGTTGTGGTAATATCCTAATATCCTTTTAAATTTTTAAGGGTAGTGTACTCTTCCATGGCTCGTGTCAGCACTGGTCAATGCATTTATTTCTATAAAGTGAAGCATCAGCTTCAGCTTTTCCCCTGTCGTTTATCCCAGCATTTACCCCTTACGTTACTAGCTCTGCCCTTGCGCCATACCTCGTGACCAGAAGAGAAGATGAGCGGTTTTGAGGGGGAGGTTAACATTTTTGATTAAAGATTACGAGGGCACATGAATTTTTAAAAAATAATGAAGTGCACGGATAAATTATTTATAATAAACACTACAGTATTCCATTTAAAAAATATGAATTTTCAATTTTGATTTCATGCTGACTTTAATGCGTTAAACTGAAAAAATAAATTAATTGCACAATTAACGTGTTAATTTTGACAGCCCTAAAATTTCAATAAATTAAAATATTCTGGTAGTGTCTTTCTAAACATTTTTTTAGGCTACAGCAATCACTCAACCATTAAAAATGTTTTAAGGGTTGAATGTTAGAGGATTTTAAAGCAAAGTTCAGTGAAAAAATGGCTAATGGTGCCAATATCGTTGCACTTCATCAGATTATTTAAGATCAATATTTTTGTAGTTTGTGCTAAGAAAACAAATCTGTAAAAACGTGAATATTTATTTATTTTTCACCTCAGAACTTTAGCTTCACATACACTCAACATTAATATGCTATTATTTAAGCATGTGATCAGAAATAGGTGAAAAGGGTAGTGTTTTTTAAATGGGTAAATGTCACAGTATTTAGGAGTTCAGGGATAAATTCAGAGATACTGACAAATTCTGAGGTTTTTTAGAACATACATAAAGCATTTTACATAAATAAACAGTACAAAGTGAAAATCTGATATTTCATTATCAATTAAAGGGACATACAAATTGGCCCAAAACAGCCCATGCCTGTTATCTTGGACAAACAGGGTTTCCGCGGGGTCTTAAAAAGTCTTAAATTGTACAAGAAAGTCTTAATTATGATTTCAAGAGGTCTTAAATTTGGAGACGGAAAGACAAGAATTGCGATATGGCTGAATGTGACAATTAAACTTCAAAAGGCTATGATTTCATTAAATATGAGCGCAGCAAGTTCAAAGTCCGGTGCTGCGGCGCTTTGTGTTCTGTCTTTACCGGGAAACCGTGATATTTTAGCCAAACGCGACACCTGCTGGTGGACAATGAATCAGTTAACAGGTTAAACTAGTGCGCGTATGAGTGCCTTCTTTCACTGCACGATTCAGTCTGTTAAAATGCATTTAGAATGATCACATACTTTAAGATATGGGGGCAGAAAATGTATAGCCTATATTTATATCATTTCATATAGTTAATATCACATGAAGGGTACCATTTTTTTTTTCTTCTCCAAAAATCAGCATGATTACAATTGATATTGATTTTATGCAACAGTTCAATAAACAAGAAGTTAATATTAAGAGACTTACGTTTTAGACACCATATTGGCTGTTTTTGCTCTATTTCTCTAACAAAATAATTCCAAACACAGCCACAGCACTGTTTTGCGTCTCTGAGCAACATGACTGAGTTTCGTTCCTGAATGAATCAACCGTTTAATGATTCGGTTCAATCGCAATGACTCCCTTATTAACGCTGACTTACTGCCACCTATTGGCCGTTTTAATTTCACATGTAAAGTATCTTCATTTTTTTAAATAATTTTAAACATCAGTTTTCAACGTTTTATGTTTCAAATATCAAAACATAATTTATGCATTTGTTACTGCGCAGGTTAGCATTCTGTGTCCCTCAGAGCTGCGTTATAGAGTGTGTAAATACATCTAAATGCCACTTATGTATGCATTGCAAAGATACATTTTTTTGATACTGATTTCATTTGCTCAGTAACAGCCCAAATGCAAGAATTTGACTCAAAAAACTATGCACACTTTTAGAAAAAATGGCATAAAGGTAAAAATGCCCATATAACTTGTTGGAAAATACTAATTTCTATCACTGCTGTGAACTGACCACAGAATATGAAGAATATCAAAAAAATTCAGGAGTCAGCTGTCCATGGTAATCTTTAAGAGACCATCACAATAACACACTCAGCAAAATATCATCTCATTATCGTTATCGATAAAATCCCAGAAAATATCAAGATATCATTTTTTGCCAATTTCGCACACCCCTAATTCATGTTATTTAATTTATATAATAATTTATTGATGATAATTGTTGAAATCAATATTATTAATTTTAATGCTTTTCTATGCTTTTGACTTATCCATTTTCTTAAAAATGGTTTAAAGGCTAAAATGTAAAGTTGATCATTTTGCAAAACTTTTTGTTTTTGTGAAAACTTGTATCTGAATTGTAAATTATGCTTTTTACAGTCATTTTACAGTTTAATATGGTACTGTAGACATTACCCTACCCTGCTCATATGGTATTAAATTTATTTGTGCAGGTCTTAAAAAGGTCTTAAAAAGTCTTAAATTTGAGCTTACAAATCCTGCAGAAACCCTGACAAAGCTTTTATTGCAATTAGTTAATCTACGCCCTTTAATTTAGATCAGTGTTAACTGCAATTGATGGTGCTTTGTCCTACATCAATGTCGTTTCAGTCGGCCAAATTATTTTTTCTTAAAGATCGTTGTTATGGTCAGCGAGGGGTCGTTTTTCACTTGCCCTCATGAATGGAGGCCGTGTGGAGTCCAGCAGGTGCTCAGCTGGGTCTGTTAAAGAACTGTGGCCCTGTCCCCCACCCAGCAGTAGTGGCAGGTGTCGGCCTGCGACACAGCTACTAAATTGAGGCGGCGTTAATGCGTCTGACATTCTCCTCCCTTATCCCAGCCGGCCTGCGGTCGTGAGCCAGAAGCTGTCAGTCAGAGAAAGACACAGGCTGTGCAGAGCTCACCTCGTCAGCCGTACACTGCAGCGCTGCTCCATAGGCATCCGTCTTCCTGACAGGCTGAGCAGAGAGACCCGCTGAGGGTGTCGTGGGTCAGAATGTACAAACTCGACTGTGTTATTCTGGAAACGCATGTCCCTCTAAGCCAACCCCACCCCAATGGATCAAAGACGCGGTGCTGCTTTCATCCTTCGTCCTGTTTCTTGTCAGGGCTGCACCTTTTACTGGAAGGGATGTTGCACCCTCTTAAGCACTGTTCTTCAAAAATACACCTTCTTCTTTTAAGGGATTCCCTAATGAACTGCCCTGTAGAACTAGTGCTTGTTCTACCGTTTCCCTGTTCAGCTGATCATGTTGTGGCTGAACCCTCCCTGCTCTTTCCTATTCGCCATTTCTCCAGGTCTGTTTAATGAGATGTCGGTAGAGCCAGGGGATCTGGATGAAAGGCATCCTCTCATGGCCAGTTAGTCTCCCTCTTATGGGACTTTGTGGGAGCAACTGGAAGTTCACCGCAGGGCAACGGCTTCCAGCAGACATAGATGGGCTGAGGTCCAGAACCTCAATCAAAGCAAACATTCAAGTCTACTTACTGACGCGCTCATAAACATATCTCTTACTTTGTCAAGACCTCTGGGTGAGGACCTGTGAAGGAACGGTTGCTCGTTGGACTGTTGTCATTTCTCAGTTCTTGACATGGTCCATGTTGACAGATGAGGTGAGATTTGTGGGGCTGATAAGATTTATTTCAAAAGTGCATTAAGTTTAACAGCAGAATTTCCTGCTCAGCTTTGATCCAGATGGAAAGCCTACCCTTTAATAACGCTCTTGAGAAAAACCAAGTTGTGATTTATATTGGGTTTCGATGTCAAACCCTCTCAGAGGCGTGACGTTTGCTATGTTTGCAGTTTAGCAGCTATCATTTCTTGAAAGAAAGATAGAGTTCCACATATGCTCTTTGCGGCGTTTGAGTTCAAAGCTAATAGGCATGTCCATTTTGGTGGTTTTGACTTCTCTGGACACAGTTAAATCAGTATGTAGGGCTGCACGATTATGAGAAAAATCATAATTGTCGATTATTCCCTTGAGATTGTAATTGCGATTATTAATAACGATTATTTTGAACAGATTTATGCCACTGTTTGAAGCTGCATGCCATATTTTTATATAAAATATATATTTAAAAAAAGGCTGAAAACACTCTTCCTGAACTTTTATTGCTTTTCTATAGCATTGAGCCTCAAATGTCAACTATACATTGGTTTGGTTTCTTCTTTAAACAAAAAAAGGTAAAATTATGCATGGTATAATAATGTTATACTAAAACTAAAAGAAAAAAAAAAGAAAAAAATGGTTTACTAAAGCTATATATTTCTTTTACAATTAAACAGACAAAATTTCAAATTACAGTAGCATTTTACAGTACAATTTATATTATCAGGGCTCCAGACTAACATTCGAGAGCAGTGGCACCAGCACCTGATTTGGTAGCACTGAACATGTAATATTACAAGTTTTGTCTCTTAGAAATGCACATTACAACAGGAGCTTGAGTTCAGAGTAGCAGGAGCTTGATTTGGGATGCAGATGTACATTTGACAGTACCATTGTGAAAACTGTAACAGCCTCATTTTATAACCAAACATAACCAAAAGTACAACACCTCATTACCATGGTAAAAAAAGTAGCCTAACTATATGGTTTCTATGGTGTTTGCATTGAAAAACAGTAGCCTAAAGACATTCAGTCAATTACAAATCCACATCAACTGATAGAATAATTAACAAAATAATGTAATTATATTCCATTATTCCTTTAACATATTTAGTACATTAATAATATAATAATACCCAATATGAATATCCTACTTTTCTGCCACCGTACCATTGTTAGTGTTACTACAGTAAAACTATGGTAAATGTGAGTGATTTGTGGATTGAAACGTCTTCTAACTGGATCGTTGTTGCACTGTTTTTGCTGCTTTCTGCATCAGTGTTGATGAGAATAACAGCTCCGATTTATTTGGCTTTAAACTAGTTAAAATGAAAGAGACGTGGTTTGCACTGGAGAACTCTTGCGCTGAACTCGAGTGCTTCTTACTGGATTTCACAGAGTTGTTTAGTACGTGATCGCGACTGGTTACTGTAATAAACGCATACGCTCTAAGCTCGCGCTATGCTGTTTTCTTTTGAGGCGAGTGGATAAAAGGTCAGTGTGGCGCGCAGTTCAAACGAGTACCGCTAATTTCTTCCGTGTTTAACATATCTATCATTCACAACAGAGTGACAACGACTATCAGTTAGACAAAATGTCTTTTTTATTCAGTGTGTTTGAGTTTGTTAAACCCCGCGCTGCAAACACCTCCAAGCACACAGAATAATGCAAGTGGGCATTTTTAATTATTTATTTTTGTAGTCACGGCTTTGAACGATTATGTAATCGTGGCATCCATAATCGTAATCGCAATTTGAAATTCGATTAATTGTGGAGCCCTATCAGTATGGTACTTGGGATGAGATGGAGGTTAATGGACCACGTTCTGTCTACATTACTTAGAGCAGTGGTTCTCAAACTGGGGTACGCGAACAAAATGCTGAGCTTTGGCATTCATTTAATTCTGCCCCAGCTTAAAGTAACTTTATAACCGAGCATGCATTTCTGACAAGCAGAAAATGCCACTTCTAATATAAAACAGGAAAATCGGAGTGCCGTAAACGGTCAAACGACATCAAATTACCTCCTCTTTTGCGGTCAAAACTGACTGCATCCACACAAGCAGCGTGCGTATTATAGGATGACCACAGAGTATGCTGCTTTAGCAAATCATACTGCTGTTCATTGTATCTTCAAAGTAGATTTGTAGCTCTTATAGCATGAAGAAAAAATATTGACAAGGACTATACATAGAGATCAATTTAAGAAACTCTTCGATACAGAAACATACCCTGTGCGAGTTATTGTTTTTCATCTTTAAAATATGACCAAAAATGCAATTTTCCCTGAATATTCAAATGATTGCAACTGTGACATTTATTTTATATAAGTTCAACAAAAAAGGTAATATTTAGTGAAAATTTTACATTTTAAATGTAGCCTACATTTTAAACACAATATTGTCAATTGTTGTTTGTTATATTTTACTACGAAATCCACGACAGAACTGGTGTGCGTCTCCAAGCAACAGCGGTGTTTCCTTCATGAAGGAATCTGCAGCTTTGAACGATTCGAAGTGATTAATAACCCATTCATAACTACAGCCATTACTGCGTGAATGAATGAACGAATGAATGACATGATGCTTCCCTCATTAAGACCGTCACCTACTGGCAATTCTAGTTTTAAATCTAAAAGTTACACTTAGTTTTGGCATCATTTAGTGCTTTATTTATTATATTAATAATACACTTAATGGCATGTTAAGAATATGACATTAAACATGATATACAATTAATAATAAGGCTAGAAAAACTTTAACTCCCTAAAGGTTAAAAAAAATGCACCTGTAAATCAATTTAAGGGCGCAAATATTGTCCCTTAATGGAAAATATATGACTGCAGTCTAAGTGGGGGGTACTCAGAAGAATGTTAAATGCCCCAGGGGGTACACCACAGTAAAAAGTTTGAGAACCACTGACTTAGAGGACTCACCAAAGATTCACATGCACAGGCTACACATTCAAACTTGAACATGAAATTGTTTTCAACTAGAAAATTTGGACTACATCCACATCCAGAGTGCAGACGGACACTGCTGTTGACACTGCGCAAGATGTAGCAGCAATACAAAGCTACACAATTAATCGAAATCAAAATGAAATTGTGATTAGATCTTTCAGTTTAGTGCGATTTTTATGAAATCATGAAAGCTGTTATGTGCAGATTGTCTGTGAGGGACGGCTCTCTGATCAGTAGTAAATGCTTGAGTAGTAAATGATTGAGCTGCTTATAATGTGGATTTGAAAAAGCAACACACGTCAAACATCGCAGATTTTTCGTTTGATCACAGAAGCGTGCTTCAATAACAAGCTGTGCATAAAAAAATCGTACATATGCAACTATACAAATCCTGACGTGAATACTTGGCCAATGCATTGCAAACATTATTGATCAATTAAATTGGATGTTTCTGTTCGCACATTTAGCTATTGTTGTATTGTGTAAAGATTCTCTTTAAACTCTTGCCTCAACAGCTCCCTATAGTGACCCAAGTTGCACAATGAGTTGCATTTTGAGGTTGAAGCTTTGTTGTAACCAAAAACAACCAAAAATAAAAGACAAAAATTTTTAAAGTAGGGGTGTCAACGTTAACGCATGCGATTAATCAAAAAATTTTAACACGTTAATATTTTTTTAACGCAAATTAATTGTTTGATAAGGTTTGACCCCAACTTCTTCCCGTCATTGCAGTGTGGAAGGTTATCTATAATTGTGTGACGAGGGTACAGCGAACCAGTGTTGCCAGGGTAACGGCACAAGTGGGCTATTTTGGAAATACAGTCGCGGAAAAAATTACAGAGCTGTGGGTTGCGGTTATTTGGGCTACTTTTATAATGTACCGTGGCCGCCCAAGGTGTATATAAACAAATTAAAATGGATCCTTTTACTAATGTGTATTATACTTGGAATGTATCCCTGGCAACTTAAGAATGGAGAGGCGGTTGTAACATCACAAACAACGTGAATTTCAGCCAGAGCATACATGTTAAGGCTTTTACACAGCAGAAATAAACATGACAACAGCCATTCTATAAGATAATAAACACATGATTACGATAGGATATGGTCTGTATGTGATTTTCTTGAGTTGAATGTGTTCATCTGAAATGCTAATTTGTGCAGTGATTATAAAAGGCTATAAATAGCATATTTTAACAACAGTAAACGACCAAATTCCACACGTGATCGTAAAAGGAAGTTATTACAAACACTCGATGGTGGTTTGAAGTGAGTTCTGAGTAAAAGTGTACTATTAATTTCATAAATCGTCTTATGAAGCATGATGCTAATATTAGCTCTAATGCAGCTGCAGAACAGGTCCAGTTCTTCTTCATAATGCATTTTGTCATAATACTTCATTTAAGGTCGCAAAAATTTTTTTTGTTGTGTTTATTTAGAAATACTTTTGATAATAGTTGGGTAAATGTATACTGGGATTGAAGCGACGTGGCTTGGTAAATGTTTTATTGCCCGTTCAAAGGCTGATAATGGCTGAATAAAAACAAGAGAATAATGATAAAAGAATAATAAGGATTATGTCTCATACCTGGCAGAAGTGTGAAAGGTTTTGTTTCCTTAAACTAGTTTGTCATGCATTTCTTTATTTCAACAATTTACAGGTAAATCCTAGTATTTTAAATTTGTGATTAATCACAGTCCGTCACTGTGATTAACGCTATTTAATTATTTTTATCGATTGACGGCACTAGTTTAAAGTTGATTTAAGTTGTTGAAAATACATTCCATTTTTGTGCTTTACTGATTGGTCATTGCTATCACTTCCATATACTCAAGTACTCCTCAACTTTTAGGCATCATATCAAGTATACATAGCATCAAATGTAGTATACAGGCTTTTACTGAATGTTAACATTAAAGGGGTCATCGGATGCAAAATTCATTTTTCAACTTGTTTGAACATAAATGTGTGTTGGAAGAGTGTGTACACATCCATCCTATAATGATAAAAAATATATCCCATGTTTTAAAATCCCCTTTCTCAAATCAGGCTGTTCTAAGATTCCTGTCAGAATGATGTAGTTCTGCGCAGACCGCTCCCACGATAGTTGATTGACAAGGCCGTCTTACCTTAGACCTGCCCTGAGTGCTGAGAGAGCTGTCCGCCATTGAGTCGACTCCGGTGCCGGGGACGACAAGAATATCTCCGATTAAGCGATTTGAGGTGTTTTGTTCTTGGATGTAATAATGAATATAGCAGTCGTCATTTACTCCCGACATCTGAGCCGCTAAAGATGCAGAGGATTAACGCTGCTTTTGTTTTTGAAGGGAATGCGCTGATCCCGATCTGCCTAACGTTAAATGCGTTTATGTTCGTGCGAATCATTCGTGATCCAGCTTCATCTACAGAAGTGAGTATAAGGGTTTTTTGTGAATCTTTGCAAATCGTCTTTCCTAAAAATGTGCTAGTTAGCAAGTTTTGCTGCTGAAGTTTACAGTCTGCTTGTCACCCCACGGAAAAGAGGGGCGGGGTCAGCAGAGCTCATTAGCATTTAAAGCGACATGGACTAAAAAACAACTTGCTGAAAACAGAGCTGATTTTGACAGGGTAAAAAAGTTGTTTTTTACACTACCATTGAGAAGTTTTAACCAAAGCATGTTACAGACTTTTCATTAAGACCCTAAATAATCATATCAACTTGTGGAAAATGGGCATCCGATGACCCCTTTAATATCTTATTTTAAGCTTTATTGAGCACCACTTTTAACATTACTCTCTGACAGAAATCGCTTTGAGAATATTAACATAGTGGGGTTGTTGTTTCTAACTCGGCGTCTGGTCGATTCTTAGGCGACCTTGTTTTCTCGTTGCTTGTGGTTTGTTCTCAAAGGTGAGGTCATAGGCAAAGCTCAGAGGCCTGAAACTGAGCAAAACATTTAGACTACATAAATCTTACCACTAAAATAAATGTCCTCATAAAATCTATCATCATCTTGTGAAACTGCATTTTTTCCCCCATTTGCTAAGCCATGATTTTCAGTAAGTGAAGGTCTGTTGAATGCTAATGTAGAACCTGCAATTCGGCCAGCTCTGGCTCCATCGGAAGCCTGCTAGTGTTTCATTTTGCTTATGCATTTTTCGATGGGAGCCTGATTCAGTGACTCTTTTTAAACGAGGCCAATCAGTGCATTACAACGACGGTTTTTACCCCTGCGGGCTGCTGCCCAGCTGCTCCTGGAAGTTTTGTGCTGCTGCCTCTGAGAAGAACATTACCTGTTCAGTATGCATTAAGGCGAGCTTTTACCATCAGCTTGATTGACACAGTGGCAGCCTGTGAAGCGGTAATAGCTGGACATGAATTTTCTTGTGGCTGAGACATAAATTATGTAAAAACACTAGTGGCAGTGTTGGACAGTGCTGTATAATTAATTTGCGCTCCAACTTGACACCAGTTGTGTTTGTGTGTGAAGGAGTATGTTTAAATATTAATCACTGCAGAACTCTCCTTCTGGAGAGAGAGCAGCTCTGCCTGCCATAAATATAAATAACTGCATTTCAAAAGTTTCTGTTTGTCTGGAATGGTGTAGGCCTGCTGTGGTTTCAGCTTTCCAGATCTAATCGTCTTGAGTCACATCATTAGCATTTACAACAAAACTCAAAAATCATCTCTTTATTAAAACCTGACAACATGAGAAAACCACATTCAAATTTCAGCAAAATATCAGCAGGTTTTGCTCCAATGTAGTGCTAGATCCTATTCCTCTACAAAGACTTGACCCCCTTGGATCCCAAAGCGATTCCATTGGTTGAGACAGGTTTAATTTATTTATTTATTTATTTTTTTTTTTTTTTTTACCTATTCACTATTAAGTGCATGATTGGAAATAATAGAAAATAATTTTCCCATGTGTTTAGTCATAAAAAGAGTCATTTTTAAACTATTTTGTACTGTTCTCTGAGGACCACTTATAATGTTATCAAGATTTTTACATCAAAAAACATAATTTAGAAGTAATAGGCCATTTTCTGTCCTGTTTTTGACCCCCCTCATCTAAACGCTCTGTTTGAATAAGTGTGGTGGATTGTAGTCTCGGAAGTAAATGCCCACTGCTGTGATTGGCTAACAGTTGTGTATGTTGGACAGCCTACATCCTTCATAGATGGACACTGCTGTGTTTTAGGTCAAAAATGGATAAATACTCAATACAAACAATCTGTAATAACAGATAAAGTAATAGTGATCACGTAATGAAAACAGGTACTCACAATTCTGAGGTGTGACATTGGATCCTATATAGTTGGCACAGCATTGTCTTTTAATTTCAATCGTTCTGAAAATCCTGTGTCGAATTGTGCCTTGTTTGTAAAAGAATCTGTGGTAAAATGAAGTGAACAAAGGACTGAGTTCTTACTGACTTGGTCTGGAACTTCATTAAAAATAAAGTTTATTGTTTGGTTTCTACGTATTTTTTGGTCATTTTGTCATTTACCTACTACATACGCAAATCGGTGGAGAAGCAGGTGTTGATCTTCTGTGGAGGTGGTGTTTAGCCACACTGTTACGCCATAAAATCGCACATTTCACAACCTGTCGTTTTGTATACTAACAAGAAAGTTCTGAAACTTACAGAATATTTTTATAGCACAATGACCTCTTATGTGTCAAAAGAGAAAGGACATTTTGATCTCTCAGTTAATGAACCCTTTAAGCTAAGGTCACATTTACCATTGTTCAACAATTTTTTACCGGCAACATACAGTCATTTCAAGAAGAATTTAGTAATTATAGGAATAGGAATGGTGTGTGAGAGCAAAATATTTCCCTGAGTTAGACACGTCAACCGAAAGCTGTTTAGTTTAAAAGCAGAGGTGGGTAGTAACGAGTTACATTTACTTCATCCGACCGTCTTTCGGATGAGACGTTAAACCGAGGTCCTGACTCTCTGTGGTCATTAAAAATCCCATGACACTCATCGTAAAGAGTAGGGGTGTAACCCCGGTTTCCTGGCCAAATTCCCTCCACTGGCCCTTGTCTATCATGGCTTCCCAATAATCCCCATCCACTTGATTGGCTCTATGACACTCTCTCCTCTCCACCTGTAGCTGGTGTGTGGTGAGCGCACTGGCGCCGTTGTCCTGTGGCTGCCGTCGCATCATCCAAGTGGATGCTGCACACTGGTGGTGGTTGAGGAGACCCCCATGATTGTAAAGCGCTTTGGGTGTATTGCAATACACATTAAAAGCGCTATATAAATGCCTCATTCATTCATTACATTTACTTGAGTAAATTTTTGGGTAACTAATACTTTTAGAGTATATTTAAAACGGTACTTTTACTTCGTTACTGTGGGCAACGCTCCTCTCGTTACTTTATCTTAATGCATACAAATTAAAAATCCTTCAGTTTATTCCAAGCGCACCGTCTACTTTTTTTCTGGGCAATGAGCGATGCCCGTTCGCAAATGATTCATTCTTTTGAGTCAATTCTGTTTGAAGGCTTGATCAAACCAGTTGGCAAACCAGTGAATCTGTTCGCGAATCAGTTTGAATGATTCGTTCAGTTCCCTGCCGCACGCGCTGAGTCATCTGAAGCGGTTCTCACTCAGAGTTGTAACATCAAGAGCGTTGAAGACGTGGCTTTGGATCTATAGTCAGTTGAAAGCAAATCTGCAAAGGCTATGGTTTCCTAGCTAAGAAGATCTTTATTAGATGAACACTGCGTGTTCCACAGGTATAGATTCGATTACAGTACACGTTACCATAACATTACCAGTTTGTTGTACATGTACCTTACACATTAAATACAATGTATAATTTATTCATTAAATAAGCTGTCACAGAGTATGAAATAAATACCCGCCAAACCCGCGATAGTTCCAGGAGGAATGTCTTGCCTAGACACAATATTGATATTTTCACAATATTTACGCTTGCAGAAATAAAGGCTACATTTGTTTACATTTTGCAGAACAGACGGAAGAAGATCCGTCAATGTGCATTTGTTTCATTATGTTCAGATGTTCTGTAGCGGTCATGTGAGGAGTTTTCACTCTTCTCCGTGTCAGAGGTTATATACATTTATAATGCATAATTAAACTTTAAAATATAATTTAATTTAACTCAGTGATGCAAATCAGAATTTGTATCAGCTGTTACTCCAGTTTTCAGAGTCATATGATCCTTCAGAAATCATTCAAATATATTGATTTATTACCAGTGTTGTTGAAAAACCCCCCAAAAAACAGCATATGCTGGTTAGGTATGTTTTGAAGCTGGGATGCTGGTTTATGCTGGTCATGTGCTGGTCTTGAGCTGGTCGGACCAGCTTAGGACCAGCACGACCAGTTTAAATCAGCCCAAACCAGCATCCCATGCTTCAAAACATACCATACCAGCATATGTTTTTTTTTCTAACAGGGAACAGTTTTGCTGCTTACTATTTTTGGAACATTTTGTTCTGTTCTTTTATGAATAGAAAACTAAAAAGAACAGCATTGATAATAAATCAGGCTGATAAAAATTCTGATTTACATCACTGAAATAAATTACATTAAAAAAAAACATTAAAAGTATTTTGAACGGCTGTGTGTGTGTATAAAAATGAATCTAAATATCTATATATCTAAATAAAAATAGATATAATATACTTTTTACTCTTACTCAAGTAACTATTCAGACTATTACTTTTACTTGAGTAAATTTTTGGGTAACTAATACTTTTAGAGTATATTTAAAACGGTACTTTTACTTCGTTACATTTACTTCATTACATTTACTTCATTACATTTACTTCATTACATTTACTTCATTACATTTACTTCATTACATTTACTTCATTACATTTACTTCATTACATTTACTTCATTACATTTACTTCGTTACATTTACTTGAGTAAATTTTTTGGGTAACTAATACTTTTAGAGTATATTTAAAAACGGTACTTTTACTTCGTTACTGTGGGCAACGCTCCTCTCGTTACTTTATCTTAATGCATACAAATTAAAAATCCTTCAGTTTATTCCAAGCGCACCGTCTACTTTTTTTCTGGGCAATGAGCGATGCCCGTTCGCGAATGATTCATTCTTTTGAGTCAATTCTGTTTGAAGGCTTGATCAAACCAGTTGGCAAACCAGTGAATCTGTTCGCGAATCAGTTTGAATGATTCGTTCAGTTCCCTGCCGCACGCGCTGAGTCATCTGAAGCGGTTCTCACTCAGAGTTGTAACATCAAGAGCGTTGAAGACGTGGCTTTGGATCTACAGTCAGTTGAAAGCAAATCTGCAAAGGCTATGGTTTGCTAGCTAAGAAGATCTTTATTAGATGAACACTGCGTGTTCCACAGGTATAGATTCGATTACAGTACACGTTACCATAACATTACCAGTTTGTTGTACATGTACCTTACACATTAAATACAATGTATAATTTATTCATTAAATAAGCTGTCACAGAGTATGAAATAAATACCCGCCAAACCCGCGATAGTTCCAGGAGGAATGTCTTGCCTAGACACAATATTGATATTTTCACAATATTTATGCTTGCAGAAATAAAGGCTACATTTGTTTACATTTTGCAGAACAGACGGAAGAAGATCCGTCAATGTGCATTTGTTTCATTATGTTCAGATGTTCTGTAGCGGTCATGTGAGGAGTTTTCACTCTTCTCCGTGTCAGAGGTTATATACATTTATAATGCATAATTAAACTTTAAAATATAATTTAATTTAACTCAGTGATGCAAATCAGAATTTGTATCAGCTGTTACTCCAGTTTTCAGAGTCATATGATCCTTCAGAAATCATTCAAATATATTGATTTATTACCAGTGTTGTTGGAAAAAAAAACAAAAAAAACAGCATATGCTGGTTAGGTATGTTTTGAAGCTGGGATGCTGGTTTATGCTGGTCATGTGCTGGTCTTGAGCTGGTCGGACCAGCTTAGGACCAGCACGACCAGTTTAAATCAGCCCAAACCAGCATCCCATGCTTCAAAACATACCATACCAGCATATGTTTTTTTTTCTAACAGGGAACAGTTTTGCTGCTTACTATTTTTTGGAACATTTTGTTCTGTTCTTTTATGAATAGAAAACTAAAAAAGAACAGCATTGATAATAAATCAGGCTGATAAAAATTCTGATTTACATCACTGAAATAAATTACATTAAAAAAAAAAACATTAAAAGTATTTTGAACGGCTGTGTGTGTGTATAAAAATGTATCTAAATATCTATATATCTAAATAAAAATAGATATAATATACTTTTTTACTCTTACTCAAGTAACTATTCAGACTATTACTTTTACTTTTACTTGAGTAAATATTTCTTCAAGTACTTTTACTTTTACTTGAGTACAGTTTTTGGGTACTCCACCCACCTCTGATGATAACATGCTTTGCATGTATGCAACCATAAGATGTTGAGCTGACGAAAATCCATCTTAAATGCATTAAACAACACTCATCTGTCAGTAGGGCAAGCCACGTAGGATTGTGATTTTAGCATGTATCATGTATAAGACAACTTGAATCGTGCACTTTTCCAGCAGTATCTCACGCTGTGTCCTTAATTATTTTTCACATGCGTTTGCAGCATCAAAGTATATAGATATAAATGATAATGTCCCATTCTAGAGGGGAAACTCAGTTTAAGATTACATTTCGCACACAAAGAAGTTCCACACATGCAGTGGTTAAAACAACACTGTATAATGGAAAGACCCATGCTGAAAAAATTCTATTCAAATAGGTGTACTGTTATACCTCTGTTATGTATGTTATGTGTTTTCTTCATGGAACATGATTTGTTTTCTAAAAATGTTCATATTATTATTATTATTATTATTATTATTATTATTATTATTATTATTGTATTTTCCATACAATGTCAGTGTATATAGTGAGCATGTTCCAAAAAAGATTTAAAAAATCACCATTTAGGTCACTATTAATTCCCACTTCTGTGAACAGTGATGACTTAAATTTGGGTCTATTCATCACACTAAGTTAGTGGATATAGTAGATATATCCACTTTTATTGTGCTTTTCCCCCTTCCTTTTTGAAGCTTGACAACCTGTAGTTGACAACGGTCTTAAACATTGCATTAATTAACACTTATTTTACACAATATTTTCTCAAAATTCACTGCAAAAATGTTTGCTATCAGTTGACAAGCTGTCAGTTTTGACATAAGAGGGAGCTAACATTTTTATTAATAACAATATCAGCCAATTAATCAGCCTGTCAAGAACGTCTATCAGTTTCATTGAGGTATAATAGCAGTAAAAGCTCAGAAAGCTGTTCGTTCTTCTTAGTATTTCATGGTTTATTCACTGTTAGCCGTCACGAAGCTGGAATGCTACTCAGGCATTTTTCTCACTACAGCTCCCAGATGGTCTTTGGCTTGCAGGGGTTTACAGGCTTTTTTTTTTTTTCCTTGTTTTGTTTTTTGAAAAGGCTGCTGAGCTCTTTATTTTCCACTGAGAGTTGGTCTTATGCTAGTGAAGTACATTTAAAAATGTTGAAATAGAGCATGAAAGCAGTGATCCTGACAGCCTGCCTTTTTCTCTATTCCCTTTTTCTTTTTAAGGACCTCTTCCTTAGTGCTTCTCCTGTATCAGGGCGTCTGTGCCAATGAAGCCTTTTTATTTGGCCGAGATTGAGTGCAGCGAAGCGGGCCGGCCCTATTACCACTGCGCCACAGTGCAGGAGATTGCCTGCCTCGGCCATCTAATTGCGGACATCAGCTGAAAGGCTGTTGCTCTGCAGTGGTGAGCAGACAGCCAGTCTCAGATTCATTGCTCCATTGGCTAGTTAAAGCACCAGGCTGTCTTTGTTTGGGGACATGGGGAGGCTTATAGGCTATGGTGTGCTCTGTCTGCTCACTAATCTTATAATGTTCCCTGGCAAGGGCTGCTCACCCTTTGCTGCCCTCCTCTGCACTGGACAATATGAATCTCTCATCACACTGCTTATAGCTGGGACACACTGGCAGGATCCCAGCCTGGAGAAAAAAAATAAAGTCTTTCCACTTATCTGGCTCCCTGTCAGCAGATAGTTGTGGCTGCGCACACATTTTGCACTCTGCTGGTTGAGTGTTTTGGAATACATGCGGACATGGTGTGAGCTGTCTAAAATGCTCTTCGGGGAAGGGCTTTTGCATCATGTTTTCCGTTTTAAAGGAGTTTTTGTGGGTTAAATACAATTTAAGCTCAGTTGACAGCATTTGTGGCATGATGTCAGTTGCCGCAAGAAGGTATTATCAGCTCGTTTCTCAATTTTTAAAAAACAGAGAAAATGTGTGCACTATATTATTCTTGCAGTGGAAGCTTAGCAGGCAATCGTCCAGAACCAAAAAGCATAAAAATATGCTACTGTCTAGGGCTGTGCAATTAATCGCATGCGATTGTCTTGTGCATCTCATCAGTAAAGCCGGTTCTGTGATTAGTAGTAAATCTCCATCACGTGCTTTCAGATGGAGCTGCATTTAATACACAGAGCATAGATCACTGACAAGCTACGCAATATTGCGTTCATAAACGTGTGACATATACTACTGTCACACTGTTTTGAATTATTAACCATAACACTTAAATCAATAGGTCACCAAAATGAAAATTCTGTGCTTAATTATTCACCTTTGTATTACCCCAAAGCCATGTGACTTACTTTCTTTCATTATGCTCAAAAGAAGTTTTGAAGGTTGTACTAGTCCCTCTTTTTCATTCACTAACAATGAATGGGGACTGGAGTTTTCAGGCTTTAAAAAGGGCAAAAAAGCAGTATAAAATTAAAATGGAAGTAGCCCACATGACTTGTGCACTATGTTCCAAAGTTTTTGAAGCTATAAAATAGCTTTGTGTGATGGACAATCCAAAATTAAAGTCATTATTCTCAGACAATTTTCCAATCCAGCGAGCTGTTAATTACTGCGTCCGGATCATCTAGTCAGTGAGTTGAGAAACGAGAAATTTATTTGTCAGACTAGTGAATAAATCATTTATGCCGGTGTTTGAACCAGATTAACTGATTAAATGAAATTACAATTTTGCAGTCGACTCAAAATGTGAATGGCGTGAATATCATGAACACGTTAAGAAAAGCAGGGTCAGATGTAGAGACTTTCAGTGGATAACGACTTGAAATTGTGATCTGTTTCTCACACAAGACTATTATATAGCATCAGAAGTCTAATATTGACTTGTAATATGGCGCACAGACTTATGGAATGGTGAGGGTTGGTAAATGATAACAGAATTCCTTAAAAGCTATTTTGTAATTGCAAATATAATGAAGGTTTCCAATCCAAACATGTTTCCTAAACACTGTCACCATTTGCCAGATTTTAGCAGAGTTATCAATTAATATTGCATAACCACAAGTTCATTCACCTAAAGTGGTAAATTTATAAGCTCAAAAAAAAAAAATCACATTTCTGCTTTAAAACCTAGACTTCTGAAACGGAAATTACAAACCTACACTGTAAAAAAAAAAAAAAAAAAAGGTTTAGCCAACTTAAAATTTTAAGGCAACCAACTTCAGCAGATTTTTGAGTTTGCTCAACTTTGTTTTTGTGGGAGATTATCAAATTTTTGTTGTATAAACTTAAAACAACAAGTTGAGAACTCAAAAATCTGCTGAAGCTGGTTGCCTTAATTTTAAGTTGGCTCCACTTTTTATTTATTTTTTTTATACAGTGTATGAGCAGAACAAGCCTACACTACTTTCTAATAATCACCAAGCTACATCTGCGTTCCATAGAACTTAAGTTATATTTAACCCACAATATTACTTTAATGACTGATGTTGAGATTGTATCTTATCTCAGTGATACGACTGAAGCTTTTGAATGCAAGCCCTTATTTGGTGGATGGATATGAAAGTGACATGCCTTTTCAATTAGTCAGGTATTGAAACTGTCACGCGGGGGAGGGGAGAGCTGGCCAGTGCAGTTCAGCAGCATTAAATCCCAATTAGCCATGGAAGGATGAAAGGGAAACATTTTTGAGTTCATTCTTTGATCAAGATTATTATATTCTGAACATTAGCCGTATATATCTCTTCCATTGTGTCTGTAGGCTTCTTTTTGTTAAAGCAGTTGGCTTGAATTTGAGATTAGTTCCTTTGTCAAACAAAGCACCTCTCTTACTTTTATTCACTATTTAATTTGAGATGCATATATAGAGGCTTCATGAAGGTTGTCTTACAAATAAGAAGACTGAGGCAGAGCATTCAAGGAAGCTATTAAGAAATAGTGCTGTTAGTCTTTTGTTCAGTAATCCTCCCACCGGCCCATCATGCAATCTGTCATCCTTTTAAATGAGTCTTAGCCCACACACTTAATCTTTGCACTCTGCAGTTACTTCTCCCATTAAAATTCTTTTAAAAGCATGTTTTTGTGAGACTTTTCAACATAAAATCAAAATTTAAGCTTTTTACTTTCATAATACATGTTCCAAGTTTCATTGTGCACAATTTATCAGTGCACATTTCTCCAAAGAAAACAAGAGAATTATCTCTATAAATCACACCCCCCTCTAAAATGACTTTCTGTAAGGTGAGCGATATGAACAAAATCTTATTTGACATGAGTAATTTTACGTTATATATCATGATATAATTTTTTGTTGTAGTTTCATTTTTGTTCTCAAACATAAGAAGAGAGGCACAATAGGACAAAAACTAATGAAATTTATTACAAATGAAATAAACAGTGCTGTAAGTTTACCGGTGGCTGTAGATTACATTACATTATATAAATTTAGATTCTTAGTAAAGTAAAGTGGTTTTCTATGCTGCTTTTGTTGTGTAATTATCATTAACAGCACAGACAGCAGCAGGTATATTAGGCAGCTGTCATTTTAAGACCAAATGCAAAGATCCAATGTATTGACACATCTGCTTTCTCTCCCAACTGTTACATTCACTAGTGGGTTTTTTGACTGATTTGGATTTTTTTTGTTGGCTGATGCCGACAAGATTTCCATATTCTCTTTTGCGGCTTATTGCGCTTAAACATTTTTAACATCAAGCATGCCTCGCATTTATATGCATTGCTCAATATAATAACAAAATCTCTGGTGATAGACACTTTATATTATCGACATGATATATATTATCATATTGCCCAGCCATAACTTTGTGTTTTTGCCAATGTCATTTAGGCCACACAGGCTATTGCATAATGTTAACTAATAGCAAAACAAATACTTATTCTAATAGTACACTATTTAGATGCTATTTGGCTCTATTCTGGTATAGAGAAGCCTGTTTTCACCATTTCAGTCAGTTGCACATGGGTAAAAATCCTGCCATTTATTTCCCTCAAGAATGTAGGATTACTAAATTAAACGAAATATTCAGTAAATAAAATGGGTTTCATGTTGCCTTCAAATATTCTCTGCAGTGAGCGGTTAGGCTGAATTATAGGTCTGCTTTATTTGCTGTAGTTTTGGAGGGAAAACATTGTCAGTTATACAGAAAAAGCTAAAGTAAGGTGAAAATTGTCCTTTGGAGAAAGCAGCTGGGTACACCACAAGTTATATGTCAAGTTATCTTATTACACTGAAGCTACTTCATATTTGTTTTATAAATAGTAAATATTAAAAATAGTCAGCTGGTATTGTGTGTTCTAATTTGTTTTAATACATGATTTAGCAAACAAAGAAACAAAGAATCTCCAAAAGAGGCACATTAAATTATAATACGAGACTGTTGCTGCTAATCAATAAAATAGCTTTGATTCTGAGAAGCTGCATGATAACAAAAACAGCAACACTATGAGCTCACTAATGAGAAATGTAGTTAAACAAACAGCTTTTCTATTTGTAGATAAACTTGTTACCCACAATGACCAGTGCATCATTTATTGTATTTTCAACTTAGAGATTTGACGTTGGAGTCTAAAAGGAGATTTTGCAGCCACAATGTTAAAAACCAGATTCAAAAACACTTACGCCTAGTTATGATTACTAGCACTGTTGTCTTCATTACTGCACACCAGCTACAGCTGCTTTTGATGTTGTAACTGTGCTGTTTTATGTGTTCAGTTATTCCAAATATTATATTTCTGTTATGTGTGTAATGGCTTTCTGTCTGTTCATTTTACCCAGTGGTTCTTACTTAGGGACCCAGATTTTACAGTGTTTTTAACGCCCAAGTGAAGTTCCTAGTTTCAAAATAGTTAATATATTAGTCCTTCTCTTGCATAGTTTTGATCATGGTTTTTGATAAGGACATGTTACACACAATAATTTGGCCAAATTCTGTTGACATGTTCAAGCAGAGTTTTGGTGGACACATCCGGTGACATGAGCAACAATGTATATTGTAATCACACTGCAAGACTGTTAAATTGAGTTGAAGAAAGGTTATTAAAATGCTAAAAAAAAGTAAAAAGAATTGTTGACCACTAGCAACTAAAAACAGATATTTCCCCTCATATTTTATGCATTTAAAATGTTTAATGTAAGGTTTGTATTTCCACATTTAACCTTACATACTTTAATGTTAGGCTTAGAACAAAAATGTTCAAGGTACTTGTCAGCCTCTCATCTGCTGATCTTGAAGCGACATTTCCCAACAAGCATTTCAATCAGATATGTGGGCGTATCGCAACATGAGTGTAAGTAAATCTTGCAGTGGCTGAATTTATCCACATCTCCTGCGAGACAACTCAAGTATGCAGAGGGACCTCATATCTGCAGCACTCTTAAAAGCCCTGATTGTGTCAAGCTCTCTTTGTCGCTTTTAGTGTGGGGGTGGGGGGAGGAAATAGTGTTGTGAAAAGCTTGTGCTTCTTGAATGCAGTGATACAATCATACGACTCTCTGATGGTCGGGAGGAAATAAGATGACCTGTGCCTTCCCGCGACAGATTAGATAGATGTCACCTTTCTTATGAAAGTGCCAGTCAATTTCGCCTCTCCTGTGTGCTGCCTATCAATTACGGGGAAGAGAAGCCTTTCACAGCCGCTGTGCTTTCTGTGCGTGGTAACCAAGTGACTGAACACAGCTCATTGTTTCCTCTCTCTCTTTTCAGTATCCCCAGATCAGCGAGGAGTCGACTTCTCCATTTGTCTTCATTTGCTCCAACCCCCAGGAGTCGGTGGTGAAATTTCCCATGAAAGGGAAACACAAGATTTGTAAGTCCTGTCTGCCTCTTTTCATGTGCCGGCTTTAGTTGTTCACCCTTGCTACACTCTCAGATGCACATTTAAACATATGCGGTAAACCTAGTGAGCAGCCCACTGGGGCAGCAATTTTAAGCATCATATAGGCCACCACACACACACACACACACACACACACACACAAAGAAAGGTAGGCAGCTTCATTATGCTCCCAATAAGACACTTTTTAACCAAATTCTAAGGCAGTATCACACACGGTACTGTGCAGAAGTCTTTAGATTCTTAAAAAACCCAAAAAAACATTTATTTTAAGATGTTTAATTATATCCAGTTATGTTTATTATACAGTATTTGCACAAGGAATGTTGGCACACCAAAGCAAAAGATATAACGTTTTAAATAAAATGTTTTTGAGAAACATCTTACTGTATATCCTTGGTATAGAAGGCAATCACCAAGCCTGGTGAAAATATAAATTTGTTAGATAAGGCAAAGGCAGTGTTGATCATAAAAAATCTTGTATTTTATTTTGTATTTTGAGTTTCATGACATTAGTATAGTGACTTGCTAATGCCAAACTCAAAAAATGAGTGTCCAGTGAGAAACTATTTCTTCACATCTAGACAGTAGGCATCGAGTCAGCTCACTAGATTTTGAAACAGAGCTATGATGATGTTGCACATCATCTATTGCTGCAGCTGAACTTGCAGGGTATTCAAAATATTATTATTTTCATAATTACTTTTGTGGATGTTTGTTTACTCCACATGCAAGATGATGTTGTCCTCACTATCATCATTTTGCTTTGGTTCCCTTTGGTTGTGATCAAGGTGTTCATTCATTTGATTTATGCAGACCTATTTTCACATGGTGGATCATATCTTTAGGCAATGCCAGTAATAATGGTAGCATATTTGATTGGCATGATTTTGGAGAGACGCCCAGACAATTTCCATACAAATATACTATAGAAACCCATGGTAATACTGTGGAGATTGATTGCTTGAAATCGTACCATAGTGTATGATTGAAGAAGGCAGTTAACGTAAAAATATTCAAACAATATGAAACAAATAGTTGTTGGTCTGTATAAAAACAAATGTACTCCAGCTGGTCCTTTTCCCTGGGTTTGACGTCACAGCTCAGCATAGTCACTAATTAAAGATTTGGGAAGCTTCAGAGTGGTAAGTCACATTGCATTTACAGTGTTGGTGATCAGCCCCCCAAAAAAACTCATGGCAGTGTACTTCTGGGAGGTCCTGCACCAGCTGAGCAAGTGCCATTGAGATGAATGGGATTGCTAACGGATGAATGTTAGCTTTCTTCTAAGAACGATAGACCTCCTTGTTCCAGTCACATGATCCAAGTTTTGTCACCAGACCTATAGGATGAAAGAAAAGAAAACTTCGACCTGCAAATATGCCTATATGAATGCATTGTTTTTCATCCACCATAATGTTCACAGGAAATCTCTGCTCTTAACGGAGGTGGTTTGGTGCCGTTTTCCCAGTCATTCTTCACAGCTTGACTGTCAACAGTGGTGTTATTTCACAGTACAGACTGGAAGCATTTCACACTTGGATAGTATCTGCGTGACGGTTCCTCCTTAATCACATTTACACATTCTTTTCTGTTTAACCTGCTTAGCTTCTCAAATAAAAATGATCAATTAATTATATAACTTCAATGATAGTAAATGCGTGAATTCTCGGGTGGAAAGCATCTCTGACAAGCATGGGTGATTGCTTTTACAAGAGCATTGGCGACTCACTGTTCAGGGTCTTTTGTTTTCACATAAAGGAAGCACAAAGCCAGGCCCTCAAAAGCGATCCTTCCCTCTGACATTCGAAGCTCCCTCCTTCCTGCACCAGCTTTTCATATCGTAATGGAGAATTTTATATCCATTTTGACCTTGTGTCTAGCCACCGTTTCCCATTCATTTTCATTCTCTCCTAAGCTGCCAGAGCTCTCAGGAGAGCCGACCTCTGTGAACTCCTCACGAGGTGGATGGGGGAGGAGATATGGACTGATAAGCTGGGAGAGCAGTGAAGAGTAAGAAGTCACCACAGAGATGTCCTGCCCTTTACCTCTCCCGTGTTTTCCATGGTTTATCCAACATTAGGGTCAAGGTGTCACCCTTTTGGTCCTGACGCACTGAAAAAGGCCTGTGAGCCAAAACGCTTCTTTTTCCTCCATGTGTAAAATAAAACATTAGAAAAAAATGAGATTTTCAAAGGCAAATCACAGCTGAATTTTTGAGGTAATAGGATTTATGCACCAAAATGAGATAAGAGAGTGTGGTGTAAATAACCTTTTTTCCAGACTTTTTCTGTACCCCATCATCCCAACAGCGTGTTGATATATGGATTAGCAATCACAAAAAGATGCTTGCGGTCTCCGAGAACGAAGCTATTATGGAAAACTGACTTGTATAATAGAACGCCATCCATCTACCCCTCATTGTTGCTGGAATTGCTGACATTTAGATGTGGGAAATTTGGACTCTGTCATTCCATTACAAAGAAATTTCCATTCGCTGATTAAAATGACTGTATTAAAGCTGTGTGGGTGCTGAGGATGAAATCCTGTCATTTCATCTCCGCACAGAAGGTCATCCTCGCTACATCGAGCTATCGGAGATATCCTGACGAGTGAGTGGCTTCAGCCATGTGTGAATATTGCAAGCTCACATCAGTGATTCTGTTACATGCTAGCCTTTTAAAGGCTAAAGGTTGTCTCTCTCTTCTTGCTTTATTCGAATCAATACGGCTTCAATATCCAAACAAGCGTGCTTTGCAAGCTGCATGTATTAATAATATGCAGCCCAGCTTCTAGCATTCTGTGCTGAACTGCTTTGTTGAAGGACAGACTTGAAGTAGATGATCTGTTTATTTCCTCAAAGGAAACCATTTTTGTCTGGATTAACCAACTGTACTGTATTAAATAAAGCTTTATTTTAATAAAAAGGTCACTTTTTTTGTGCTTCTGCAAAGTTATAGCCTGGTCTCTGACTATTGGCATAATGTCTGGTTCACTTGGCAGTTTATTCTGGCTAGAACTGCCCACCTAGACCAAGAGGAAATTGTCTGACCAGAATGTAAAACGTCCAATTGTAGTTTGTTTAATTTTTCCATGCCATTTAAGGCCAACTTTATCTACAAAAGTTGATACCACAAAAATAAACTGACTCACACACTTTGGAGTTATTGTTTCATTTCAGTTAATGAAAAGAGGACTGATATTTGTTTTATTCCCCAACAAATTTGGGAACCCCTGGACTATTTCACAGACTGAACAAAGTGAAATACTGTTCCTCACATGGATATCTAGTTACTTCCTACTGAGATCTCTCAGCTCCTTTAACACTTTTTACCATATTTAAATCCATTCTGCAGATTTCTGCCAGATTGTCCCACACAATTGGTGAGGAAAGTGTGCTAAATCACCCACCAGTTACCTCACCACCCACTAGCTACCTTACCAAGGGGCTACAGTAGCCTGCGGCCATCAGCTTATTGACAACTTCTACTCTTATCGCCCTTTCTTTTTCTCCCTGCAGTGCCCTTGTTTCTTTTTCCCTTCATTTCTCCACTATCTTTTTTTCATTCTCTTCCATAGGGTAAGTAAAAAGAGAGGTTTTGATTTATTCATGGACTCCTTTTTTATATTCATGTATTTTCCAGGGCTATCTGGGTGCGGTGGAATTTCTTGCTTCAGCAGCTGCTGGGATGCTCGACAGAAATCGGGTTTCAGGTCTATTGAGCCTTGTGGTGGGGGGAGGGAATGTGTATCGGGGGGTTATATATTACCCAGGAAATGTGCAGCAGGCTTCAGAGGTGACAGGCTGTGTTTATTACAGATCTGTCACGCAGCTAATGGGCAGCCGGGAACTGGCTGCTTCACTAATGTGCAGGAGAAGCGTGCAGTGAACAAGAGAACTTCAGTGCTGAGAGTAGGGCTCCCTCCCCCCTCTTTGCCCTTTAAACTCAAAGCAGTGACAGTGATCCGCAAACAGGGAAAAGGCGAACGAATGTCACCTGAAATGCACAGAAGTTACAACACTGCATGCTAGTAGATAAGTAGTCACTTAGCAGACGGGTTTATCCAAAACAACTTAGAGTAGAACTTACTGGCTAGAATTTTTTTTAAGGGCTTTTTTGGCATTTACACTGATTTTTGGGTGTTGATAGGAGAAATGGATTTGTAACATTTTAGATTGTGTCAATTGAGCTAAGAATCAAAATATGTAAACAACAGACATGCAAAGAGCAGATATGCGAGTTCTGTGGTTTTAGATTTTGTGTTGGTCCTGTGCTAGTTATGATTTCAAGATATGTTCCTCAAAATCTTCTGTTAGTCCTGGAAGAACGTTCCTGTCAGTGGAATTTAGTCCTAACCCTGGTGTAAAGTAATCTTAAAGGGATAGTTTGTTCACCCAAAAATGAAAATTCTGTCATTAATTACTCACGCTCATGTCGTTCCAAACCTGTAAGACCTTCGTTCTTCTTCAGAACACAAATTTAAGATATTTTTGATGAATTCCGAGAGCTCTCTGACCCTCCCGTAGACAGCAAGGATCCTTACACAATCAAGGCTCAGAAACGTAGCAAGAAGATCGTTAAAATAATCCATGTGACATCAGTGGTTCAACCGTATTTTACGAAGCTACAAGAATAGTTTTTGTGTGCAAAGAAAACAAAGATAATGACTTTATTCAACAATTCGTCTCCTCCGAGTCACCCTGTAGCACCATTTTGGAGAGTATCACATATGTAAACAACATATGTAACGTATGTACACGGATACGTTGTTTATATTCAAATCAAAGCGTACACAACATAAACAGCGTATCAGCGTATGGTGCAGCTGACACAGAACAGCATACGTTGTTTATGTAAGTGATACTCTCCAAAATGGCGCTATAGGGTGACGCAGAGGAGACGAATTGTCGAATAAAGTCGTTATTTTTGTTTTTTTTGCGCACAAAAAGTATTCTCGTAGCTTCGTAAAGTTACAGTTGAACCACTGATGTCACATGGATTATTTTAACGATCTCCTTGCTACATTTCTGAGCCTTGATCGTGTTAGGATCCTTGCTGTCTGTGGGAGGTTAAGAGAGCTCTCGGAATGCATCAAAAATATCTTAATTTGTGTTATGAAGATGAACGAAGGTCCTACAGGTTTGGAACGACATGAGGGTGAGTAATTAATGACAGCATTTTCATTTTTGGGTGAATTATTCCTTTAAAGTCAAGCACCTAGCACATGTCTGGTTTTCTGTTCTTAAATGACAAATCCAAAATTTGGAAAACAACAGGGCAGTGTGTAAACAATCTGCCCAGCTTGTTAAATTCTTTGGAAGTGGAGAAAGGATGGAAAAGCGTGTTGAATTTTTCACTCCCCTAACCTAATGCTTTTCCAGGAACTCGTCCTACTTGGCACAATCATGGTGTCCCTATATTATTACAGTGACAATCCCCCTGGAGAAACCTTGGGTTAAGTGCCTTACAAGGACACACTAATGTTGGTTCATGGCTCGTTCCTTATGAGGCTCGAGCCAGAAACCATCCAGTAGAGGCTACTCCACAACACCCCGTTTTTGCATGCGAGTGAACATAAGACATTATGTAACACATTTTCATGTTCACAGTGAACCAGTGTTTTTGGGAAACTGTTGGGTTGACTGAGTTTGTTCTTTAGAAATTGGCAGAAATAAAATGAGGCTCCTTTGAATAGGTTGTACTGTTGTGTACATTAGTGCAAATGTAAAAAGATTGAAAACTGTTAGCATTAGCACAAAGCTAACCATTTTTTTTGTTGTTGTTTCATGGCATCTTTAAGACCACACAACCCACTGAATGGACTCCTCATATTCCTACTTCTGTTCCTCACAGCCTTGTTTTCATTCATGTCACATTAAACGTGGCGTTTACCCTGCATAAGATCTGTTAATGTTTCTTAGTAACTGAAAACAAATGTAGTCTACTTTGAGAGGTGTCCTGGAGGCCATGTGGAATAGAGTTTAAGAGTTTAATTGCTGACTACTTTTCCAGGCTCCCACACAGGGTTGTTCACTCGTATCGTGCTGTGTGATCAAAATATCAACAAGCGGTTTAATATGCTTGTATATCTGTCTCCGTGATACAAGCCTTCAGTGCTAAGAAGGCTTGCTAGCTTTTAAAAAGAGTACTACATAAACATATAAAAGATATGTGTACGGTAAAAGGGAATGGGGGAGACCATTTGACAGTGCCAGAAAAAACCAAGAAAGCAAGCCTTTGAAGGTCCTGTGCACACAAGCGACGATCCAAAAATGCGGTTGGTATTTGGCTAAGAATTGAAAGAGATGTAGCTCTCATTTCAAACATAGTTCAGCCCAGCAAGAAATAAATGACGCAACTAGACCCAGGTCCTGTTATTTAAACACAGTTTGCTTGTTTGTCATCTTCAACTAGATTTTAAAAGCAGCGGCCCAGCTCTGAGGGTTTTCCACCTAGTAGACCCACCAGTTAATGCAGTCCATTCCAGGCACATGTAAAATAAATTAAATTGTAATAAAATAAAAATTAAGTGTGAGTGTAGACCGCTTTCTGCTACATCTGGTAAAATCTTTGTTTAAAAAATACAATTGCAAATTACGTTTTACGTTTTACGTGTCAGCGTTCTTGAAATCTTATGAAAAATATATTATTACCTAAATATTCACACTATAAATGCTTTTTCTTTGGAATTCTCTTTCCTTGGATTCTTTGGTAAACATTAATTATCTGTGCGAAAAACAGTATGAAAGACTGAAATGTTTATGCACAATCAGGGTACATTAATGCTCTTTAAAGCAACATTGCTTTTGTGAGTAACTGGCAAACCGCGCTCCATTATGAAATGATTAGAGCACAACGAAAGGAATCGTGTGGGCAACACTTACTGTATCGCATCTATTGTATTGTACTGAGCTTTTTTCATCAAGGTTTTGAATTCTGGTTAATGTCTGTGTGAATGATGAGTATGCTACTCTAGTGCTCTCATCTAACAGACACCCGATAGTGAGTATTTTTTTTTTTTTTTTTTTTTTTTAAAGAAGTCCTTTATGTTCAGATTATGCATATAATGAAAACACTAGAACATCTTGAAAAGAGTTTTACTGTGTTGACTGTCGTAACTGAATGCGACATGCTGTTTAAATGTTGAATGGAGAATGACTTTTGCAATGGAGGAAAGAGTTTCTGTGAACTTAAACTTAACAACCTAATATACTGTCTGTTTCTCAAATAAAGCAATATTAAGTAGAAATCAAGTATAGTACATATTTATAGTGCTTTTATAGTATTTTTCTTTCTTTTTTTTTTTTTTTGGATTGGATTTGGCTTGGTCCCATCTGATAACCCAGTCTGTCAAAAATGTCTGTATTAGACCAATACTGAGTATCAAATCGGCAAATCGCAAATAAAGATTACACTAAGTGGTATTGCACAAAATAATGTTTTTCAGTCCCCTTCAAGTCTCTTCCTCATCTTTAGTTGTTCAGAGAAACTGATTGTCCTGGCTTGGCATGTTGGACACCTCAAAACCATCCACCGTCACAGCAGGAAAGCACCAGAGTCTACAAATGGCTTGCTTTTAGCTGTCTCCACTCATTACGCTGGAAAAGTATTTCAGCATTGAAAAAAAAGACACAGTTCACCCTTAATGTCTCTCCCTACAGAATGGCAGTAGTTCTGTGGTCCTGAGAGGCAGATCTGCAGTGATCTGGCATGATGTTGCCCTCCATTTGTTACCAGTAATGACCGCTCTGCTTAGAGAGCCCAAGTCCTCAGAAAAGAGCGATGGAGATCGTGTCTATGTGCGGGCTGCCAGCTGCTCCCATGTTTCTCATGCTGTCTGAGGTTTAATTTTCCCACTGCAGCACGTATGAATAATGATATGAGGCAAAGAGCCCTCTTCTTTATCTTAATTTAATCCTAATTTACACAACAGCCAACTGCAATAGAGCACTAGTAACAGTGTGGGAGTACTGAAGTCCCACACCATATGATGACAAAGATTACAAGGTCTCGGTTTGGTGTTGTCAAGCTTGTTTTTACAGGCTCATCTGTCGACAAATACATCTACTACTTTGTTACTGGAAGTAGGAACCCTTGACTCTGTGCCCTCAGCCTCTGCCAAGATGGCCATTTAAGCTCTTAAAACATTAATGCATGAGCGAGAGAGAGGAAGATGGTGGGAGTAAATGGAAAGACTGTGTGCATAGATGAAAGTCGAGTTGCTGGTCTCTGATTACTGTTGTTGCTCATTTGCACCTTGCATCTTCAAGTGTTGCATGAGCACTTTTGTTTGACAGAAGAAAAAAAAGAATCAAATATCTAAAAACACACAAATTATATTTTGCAGTAGGGCTTCCATCTCATAAATGCCATTTTATATTTTACAATTATACTAGTGCTTGATTTAAACTCCCATAATAACCTAAATATTCTTGCCTAGTTTTTCCTTCAGTTGCCTAATAAAAATGTTTGTTGACTTGGACTAATTGGAATATTGGATATCTATTCAAACTGTGGTCTACAACATTTGTTCTTAAAGAATTTTGTTTTTAAAAACATTGTATTAATACTACCAATAACTGCAGACGTTTAATAGGAAAATTGACCATTTTGTTTTCTAAGTGTTTCTTGAGTTCCAAATCAATGCATTATAGTAGGCTTAAATTAGATTTTTGTTGCAAGTGAAGCTGTATTTAGTTTGGGTCGTTTCCCTTTTAAATGAAGCCATTTTCTTAATGTTTTTTTTAAGGTTGAGGCCATGTTGTTCAATTTGTCCTTTCTGGAATTTTCCGAACTCGAGTAACTTCTGCCAAATGACAGATGAATTAGCTCAAAAGTGCTATAAAGTTTGATTGGATGCATTGGATATATATGAAATATATTGAATGTGAATTGTGCAATATGCCCAGACACTATCTACAACTGTTTTTCATTGTTTTTCCTTGCTCTCCGCAACCCTATCACAACATGCCTTGCATACTAGGTTGCCAAGCACAACACCTTAAATGAAAGCTTTGTTGTAACCACTTCAAATCAGTGGGTGTTTCCCTCTTCATGCTGCATTACTCCTTAAGTGGCTTAAAACAAAGACAGGGTTATCCCTTGACCATTTACTCATTGTGCAAATCTTACTGGAGAAGTACAATACTACTATAGGTCAACACAACTTGATTTACGCGTTTGTAGATTGTTGGAAAAAACATTTGACTTGTCTAAGCAGATTTGTGTAAAACACAGAATTGCTGTGAATATTTAATGTTATGTGTAGATGTTTGCTTACTGTTGGTATGACGTAGCTCTCAATTAACTTCAGTATCTTTATACCAAGAATCTGTCCAAGAAATTCAGTGAAATTCATATGCTTAGTGGTCAGAGGTCACAACTGTAATAAAGCTTGCTGGTGTTCATGTGAAAGGCCAGAGCATCGGTGCATCACACATCGCTTTCCTTCACGCTGCGTTTCTGTTCTGTTGAGTGTGAAAGGGACTTCAGAGATTCTTCAATGCTGTCTTGTGCTCTGCTCTCATGCTCGCCATGAATATTGCATTAACACATTCCCCACCATATGTAGCCTAGGTGCCCTGGCTACTGCTGCAAGTGCACTCAGCATGCAGTGAGAGTCACTCCCTTGCACTGACCTGCCAACAGCAGCAGCTCTGTATTATCTACAGCAAACATGCTTTTAGTTTTGTTGACAAGCTCCAACATGGAAATCAGTAGAATATGTAGATTCATGTTTGGGTGTTCTAACTGCCACCCAGCATACAGTTAAACAGTCTTTGAAACTTGATATAAATAAAAATGCCTGTCTGCTTCCTTCCAAATAAGATGGTTAAATTTTACATTTCGTGCCAGATATCTCCCAGTAAGGGATCCTCATAGCTTTTCTGAATGCCCTTTCCTAAGTGTTGATATTCAAACAGTCCAGTTGGCCTGATTGATGATCTCAATGATGTTAGCATGCTTGGATCGATTTTCGTGGCTTATGTGCTCATTACTCTCAAATCAAGTCTAGCCGGGGCTTTGACCCCAGGGACGTGGCTGAGGTGCCCCTTTAGCAGGCAGTGTAGGTTACAGTATGAGTGTTGTGGATTTCACTACATTGTGTACATTGTGTTGACATTCATTTTACATTTAAGCCTATTATGCATCTGCAGAAACTTTGTGATGGGGTTTAATTTTGTAAGTAGTGTTGTGCTCCTTTTTTGCTGATTATTGCATTTTGCCTTTCATGGTTATATCATTGTCTGCAGTCAGTGCACTGCAACAACAAAAAAACTGACTATAAATATATTTCTATCATGACAACTCTAATAGCTTAGCATGTAATGGATATGACAATATTAATGTATTTAGTTTTGGTGGACTAAATCTGCTATGCTGCTGTTGGGAATGGCATATAGGAAATCACCATTAGCAGATCTAGACTTGCGGAGCTGGGGAGGTGGAGGGTTTCTAATAACACGCTGCAAGACTTGCGTACAGCAAGCATAGACAAACTTTGCATTAAGGACCTATTAGTCTGCACCATCTGGAGTTTCATGACAGAACTACATGATCTTTTGCAATAGAGACATTTATGAAGCAGCACAAAAAATGATGTCATTCTGGAATTGAATTGCTCTGCAATTTAAGATTTATCCTCCAAAAATAAGTACATTTTTATACATTTCAATTCAGTTATAAATTTCAATGGAGTAATTTTTTTGTGGGTCATGTTTTGATCCTATAACAGTCTAGATTCTAGAATAAACTGTAGATGCTTTAAGAATTATTGTTTTTTTTAATCTTATGTTTGTAACAGGAAAATTATAAGATTGTCATCCAGTAAACTCTTTTTTTGATACCTTCAGGTAACAAAGAATTTTAGAGTGCTATTATGTTTGTGTGTATATAGTGGATCATGTCATGATGTATTGTAATGGCTTCAAGTTGTGGATCGTATATTTGAAATTGGCCAGGGGTGGGTAGGCTTGGTGCCTTTTTTTTATTTGGGCCACTGCCCCTCAAAATGTCTGTGCACAACCCTGTTTGACCCTGAATTCATGCGCTGACCATGCTTTCACACCTTAGTGAGTTGAGCTTTGGCTGCTTAAGTTCTACACAATTACCCAGCAATTTTCTGCATATCCCTGTCATAATGTGCATATATTTCTGAGCAGCTGGCCCTTCTGCTAACTTTGATAAAGCATCCAGAAATAAATTGTCTCTGTTAAAATATTTTTTTCCCCAACCAACCATGAGCAAGCAACTATAAGTTGCAGTAATACGATATAATGACTACCATTGAAATTGAAGACCTATAATGTTACTAGGGCAACCATTTTACAAAAGGACAATCTTAAGAATGTACTACAATTTTAACAGTGAATGAGACAAGTTTTAAAAAGAACAAAAATAAATGTATGATAATAGTGCATTGGATTGACACTATATTCTAAAGATTTTTTTGTGAACAACTACTTACATTTTGGTATGTTCAAAACAAAAATAGTGCGAAATGTACAGTAAATAGATTTTAAATTTCTCCTTTTGTGTAGATGGAGAAACTTTTTTTTTTTTTTTTGTATTACTGTAATGGTTAGGTTCCGGTTTGGATCTTATATTTTTGTTTTCATACAATTTCCCCATCTTGTATGAATTATGACTGGATTGGACAAGTGACTAAATCTTTCATGTTAAAATGAGTTTTAGTTCTAACCAACCACAGCAATCCACAGCAATGCTGTATTTCTCTTTAAGTGTAGATGGAAAAAGGAGTTTTTCACTGAAAACTGTCATGTCCTGCTTGATTAAAATATAATATTCTTATTCGCTTTTTTTTGGATGCATAGCTGATTATTAAACCTGGCTGAAAAGTCACTAAATGTCACGGTTGTCACTGTGAAATCATTTGGGGAGCTTGAAAAAGAGTCGGCACTGGTGTTAGTCATCTTTAATGTTTACTATCTCTCTTTTACCTGGACAGCAGCCACTGCCTGAGCTGAAAGAGGAATGTGTTGCTTTGAGAGCCTTGAGATATGGCTGGAATTTCCCCAAAAGGCTGCCGCAAACAAGACCGGCATGGCAGGCATTCTCTTCCTCTAATTGGGCTTTCACAATCAAAGATAAATCCTTTTTCAAACTGTCTGGTAGAATTTCTCCAGTACTTGAAAGCAACTGGACGTGCTTTTCCATTTGAATCAGACTCATAATTGAAGCGTGGCAGAGGAGACTGAAAAGATGTCCTTGTTAAGCAATCAAACGGTGTTTTGAACTGAAGATCCAGCCCCAGATCGTGACTGCAGTAATTAGAGAGCTTTTTGGTTATATTTGGAAACGCACTCATGCTTGTCTCTGGAGGGAAAAGCTGCTGCTTCTCTACTGCAGTGCATCAGCTGTTCACCTTCAAGCTGGATTTCCTGTTTTAAACACATTAAGGTCTATAGCATCAGAGCAAAACAACAAAAGATACCGGATCACTGCTGAAAAAATCATCCGACGTATGTTGGCCCTAAACTGTTTAGCCATTCAGACAGTGACACAATTTTTTCCTGGCCTCAAACACATTATCATTGTGCTTCAGTTGTTTGTTTCCACTATGACCTTTAAGTTGCTTGTACTCTGGTATTGACAGCTTACATGTGTGCTGTTCTGGAAACATGACTCAAAATGTTTAATATTTGTTTGTTTTTGAGAAAAAAAAAATAAAAAATCAACCTACAAGAAATTGTGGCTGAAATGAAAAATATAGAACAGCATTGTTTCAATTTGATTCCAAATTATGATCACTTGGTGCTTAAAAACAAACAAAAAATGTTTAAAGTAATGCACTTTCAGTGGAAGTCTATGAGACATTAAAAGGAATAAACATTAAAATAGGCACTTTTTCAAAATTATATTTTCCAAACTTTAATGTCATTCTCATTTTAGTATGCACAAAGTTGTAGAATTGTACACCAACAATCTCTATGCAAGTAAACCCCATCAACGATTACATCAGCAATGTGTAACTAGAAGTTAATACTGCTTGAACTGTAGTTCTAAAAGATCATTAAAAATGTTAACATTTAAAAGGACAAAGCAGCATTTGCATTTGTTAGTAAGTCAGTTTTGTTTGTTTTAACAAACATCATAATTGCAGTTAAAATTTGTACTTGGAGCCCACAATTAGTCATTTACAATTTACTAACTGCATTACAACCGTTTCACTATTAGAGAAAGATCATTTGATAATTAGAGTCATTTCCTATTGATGTTTCCCAGTGTGCTCTACAGGGACGAGGCTGTCTTGATGACTAAGGTTACACACAAACACACACTTCCTCATGGTAATTATCAGATCTTTATCTTATCTACAATATTTTGTGCCAGTGCCCTTGAAAGTGTGCTGATAAAAACCATGGCGAAATCACACAGCGCTTAGAATGACTCTTTGTTTTACATTTCAGTGCTTCCCACAGCTAGCCCCGGCTTTGTGTTGAGCTTGTTTTAATCTCCATAGCTCTTGTTGAGCTTATTGTTGTGCTTTTGAAAGAAGTGTATTTACACTCAGAGAGCTGTCTGTAGCCACCTCGGCTGAGCCCAGACCTCTCTCAGCAGGATAATCTGCAGTCTGATCTGCTCACCCCCTACATAGCAGCCAGCTCTGTCGTCTTTGTGGCGTACAGCGAGTGGGGGAGGGGCCCTCGCTCCTGTCTCCCCATGTATGGACTAGTTCTCTGTGAGCTGAAGAGGCCCTGAGTGCTCATGTTTATACTGAGTCCCCACAGGCTTTGTGTTCACCGGCTATAAGGTTCACACTTTGAGAACAGCAATTTTCCGTTTTTTTGACGAGTGGGAGGAAGCACCAGTGAGGATTTTTGACATGTCTGATGTTGTTGTTGCCATTGTCTTGCTTTCCGTAATGTCTCAGAAAGAAAAGATGTGGTAATGTTACATTTGTAAGACCCGATTCACCCTTATGAATGATTCATGTCAATGTGAATTGGTATTCACTGCCCACTTTATTTCCCTAATGTCCCTAATATTTCTTTGTAAAATGGTGTGAATGGCAAGGAAGTGGTGGAAGGAGAGGAAAAAGGACTTCATTGTGGTGGCACTGGAGATGCAAATGTATTATAGTTATGTTTATGTGTAATTATTTATATATATGTAAAAATATTTATATACATCTGCAGTCTTATGTTTATAGACCAATTGCATGAGTTCATGAGTCCCTTGTTTGTTCTGAGCAGTTAAACAGCCCACTATTCTTCAGAGAAATTCGCCAGCTCCTGCACATTCTTTGGTTTTCCAGCATCTTCTGCATGTTTGAACCCTTTCCAGAAGTAGCTAAATGATTTTGAAATCCATGTTTTCACATTGAGGACAATTCAGGGACTCTCCTACACAGCTATTACAAAGGTGGAAAACATTTACTGATGCTCAAGAAGGCAATAACAATCCATTAAGAACCAGTGGGTATACAGTGGGGCAAAAAAGTATTTAGTCAGCCACCAATTGTGCAAGTTCTCCCACTTAAAGATGAGAGAGGCCTGTAATTTTCATCATAGGTATACCTCAACTATGAGAGACAAAATGAGAAAAAAAAAATCCAGAAAATCACATTGTAGGATTTTTAAAGAATTTATTTGCAAATTATGGTGGAAAATAAGTATTTGGTCAATAACAAAATTTCATCTCAATACTTTGTTATATACCCTTTGTTGGCAATGACAGAGGTCAAACGTTTTCTGTAAGTCTTCACACACTGTTGCTGGTATTTTGGCCCATTCCTCCATGCAGATCTCCTCTAGAGCAGTAATGTTTTGGGGCTGTCGCTGGGCAACACGGACTTTCAACTCCTCAAAGATTTTCGATGGGGTTGAGATCTGGAGACTGGCTAGGCCACTCCAGGACCTTGAAATGCTTCTTACGAAGCCACTCCTTCGTTGCCAGGCGGTGTGTTTGGGATCATTGTCATGCTGAAAGACCCAGCCACGTTTCATCTTCAATGCCCTTGCTGATGGAAGGAGGTTTTCACTCAAAATCTCACGATACATGGCCCCATTCATTCTTTCGTTTACGGATCAGTCGTCCTGGTCCCTTTGCAGAAAAACAGCCCCAAAGCATGATGTTTCCACCCCATGCTTCACAGTAGGTATGGTGTTCTTTGGATGCAACTCAGCATTCTTTCTCCTCCAAACACGACAAGTTGAGTTTTTACCAAAAGTTCTATTTTGGTTTCATCTGACCATATGACATTCTCCCAATCCTCTTCTGGATCATCCAAATGCTCTCTAGCAAACTTCAGACGGGCCGGACATGTACTGGCTTAAGCAGGGGCACGCCTGGCACTGCAGGATTTGAGGCCTTTGTTACTTTGGTCCCAGCTCTCTGCAGGTCATTCACTAGGTCCCCCGTGTGGTTCTGGGATTTTGCTCACAGTTCTTGTGATCATTTTGACCCCACGGGGTGAGATCTTGCGTGGAGCCCCAGATCGAGGGAGATTATCAGTGGTCTTGTATGTCTTCCATTTTCTAATAATTGCTCCCACAGTTGATTTCTTCACACCAAGCTGCTTACCTATTGCAGATTCAGTCTTCCCAGCCTGGTGCAGGTCTACAATTTTGTTTCTGGTGTCCTTTGACAGCTCTTTGGTCTTGGCCATGGTGGAGTTTGGAGTTGGACTGTTTGAGGTTGTGGACAGGTGTCTTTTATACTGATAATGAGTTCGAACAGATGCCATTAATACAGGTAACGAGTGGAGGACAGAGGAGCCTCTTAAAGAAGTTGTTACAGGTCTTTGAGAGCCAGAAATCTTGCTTGTTTGTAGGTGACCAAATACTTATTTTACCGAGGAATTTACCAATTAATTCTTTAAAAATCCTACAATGTGATTTTCTGGATTTTTTTTCCTCATTTTGTCTCTCATAGTTGAGGTATACCTGTGATGAAAATTACAGGCCTCTCTCATCTTTTTAAGTGGGAGAACTTGCACAATTGGTGGCTGACTAAATACTTTTTTGCCCACTGTATGAAACCGTAGTAAAAATGGAAATATGTTTGAATTAATTTGTTTTGTTTTCCTTTTTTTAAGCACAAACCTCACTAAATTGGTAGAAAAGCCATTTGCCAGCAAGATAAGAAATTCAAGGATGATTTAGATCATTTAATCATTTAGATATTTTTACTGGAAAACAAGTTTTTTTGTTTCCATGGCTCTGTGTGTCTAAAAAGAAACCATATATCACAGAGTGCACTCATAAGTGCTCCTGACACGTTTACTTGTAAAAGCAGTGGCTGTGTAGAGGTGTGCGATACACTCCTCCGATGGACTCCGTGTGTATTAATGCTTTGTGGCGTTAGACTGGCAGGTTTCCAGGGCTGCTCAATGAGGCAGCACTCAATCTGCTGAGCTCTTTCTGCCTCACGTCACTCTGTTTATTCTTCCCTGCACTCCGGCAAACCAGCTGAGCTTCTGGAATATACTCCATCAGCTTCTATCTCTGTACTGTATCCACAGTTACTGTGCCAGTCAATTCCTTAACACCCAACACATAACCTTCCAACCCGAGAACCCATTTTGATGATTACCAGGAGCGTTTAATTCCACTGTCTGTGTGCACAGCCTTTGGGGAGCCAAATTGACCCAGTTTCTGTGCAAGTCCACATTTAGACTGGCTCCGTGGGCTAAAATCATCTATCCTTGATCTCACCCTCATAAACAAACAACCAATATATATCATCCTTTGCTGCTTTCCTCTGCCTTGAGTTAATAGTGCTTTTAAACTACAAACATAACTATTGTTCTTTTTTTGTGTGTGTCCTACTGGTAGCTGATTTATAATCTCCGAGTTGGATCACAACCCTACAGTGGATTGCAGGTCTGTTCTTTAGGGCTGAACACTGCGGGGCAAAACAATTAAACAATAAAATGCAATTAATTGTGTAGTAATGCTTTTTTTAAAAAGGGCATTAAGAGAGCGTCCAGTGTTGTTTGTTGTTGATGTCAAAGACAAAGCTACTGCAGTTAGCCCAGTCCAAACAGAAACCGTTTTACATCTTCTAGTCCTTGAAAATCATGAACAAAACTCTGCAAGGTTTAAAAAAAATAGTAGTTAATAGGTCTGTCCATCAAATTTTACATTTCAGTTGAATTAATTACGTGATATGCCAATCAGTTAAGCAAATTAATTGGATATTTTTGCTTAGAAAAGGCACCAAATGGAGATAGTTCAAAGACATTATTATATAAAAACATTATTGTGGCAAATAAATAAAACATTGACTTGACATCAAAAAAGTGGCTCTAGAGGTTTATTTTAATTTTTCCTATTTGTACACATGCAGATAGACATCTTTAGGAGGTTTTAATGTTTTCCAGCATCTGACGCCATGAAGACTGACAGTTTAGAAACGAGAAGACTTTGAATCCCGATGCTGCTTTTTGGGCTGTGCAATAATACATTTTACTGTTAGATGTAGAACTCTTTGCCAGTTTAATATGGTTGAGATCTGGTTTTAAAAAGGTCAAATGTGTTTACTGATTGCTTAAAAAATGCCTGACTACACAAATAATGTCACAAATATAGTGTGCATTCCTAATCATTGTCTTATTTTTGCAAAAATCACCATTTACGGCAAAAATAACTTCCTCTATATCTATATATAAAAACAGGCATTTTGAGTGCTGTGGTCTGTCTTTCCTCCTGAAAGTGTCAAATGACTGTCTTCTCAAATAAACTCCTGAAAGACATGGATCCGTGTTGGTAATTTGCTGCAAAAATGCTGCTTAACACAGCTAATGCAGAACTGCTTTTTGAGAAGCTTTTAAGCCCATTACTTTCAACTTTCCACCAAACCATAGATAGATAGAAACAGTGTCACTGGAGCTTTTCTAATCCTAACCCTTTCTGGATATCAGCATCAGTCAAAAAAAAAGAGAGAAAAAATTGACCCTTATCTGTCTGCTGATTTCAACCCTTTATAGTGTAAGAGAAGTTATTTTCATATAGTCATATAGAAGTTAGTGAGTCATTTTCCTGCTATGTTGAATTGTTAACCTTAAATGTTTTAATGCATGTTGTGACAACAAACCGTTTATCAGTTTTCCTCCCCCACTGCCAGGTAATATAGTGGAGTGTGTGTGCGTGTGTGTGTTCGCTCTCTGGCTCGTGCTTAAATAGAGGCACAGCCATGGCGGTGAGTGCAACCAGTGCTTAGCCTCTGCAGGGAGATGTCAGGCAGAGCAAGCCAGCTGAGTGCAAGCCCTGAATATGGTCAGAGACAGAGAGAAAGTGTGTGTGTGTGTGTGTGTGTGTGTGTGTGTCTGTGTGTGAGGGGGGTAGTGCAGCTCAATTTCCATTTTTATTAACAATCCTGTTACCTCTGTCAGGGAGACGGATGGACGGGAGCTGGTGGATCAATGTCACTCTCCCTCCAGCATGCCAAAGAGCCAGCACAAGCACACCATTAACTGCTTCCTGTCCTACCCCTGCTCTGTGCTCAGCCCACAAGGAAGGGCTATAAATACTGCTTATGTTACCTTTCTCAAGGTCTTATCAAAGGAGCTATAGTCTTTAACAGGCACTACAATGTGATTTCTTGCCATTACACTGCAGGTTAATTGATTGTTCAAGTGCTCGCTGTTAACTTAATTAGTGGTGTTTTCGAAGGCAAGCATGACTATTGCAATTGCTCTTATGGGGGATTAGGGGTTTGTTCATATCCCTAAATCTAAGTGTTAAGCTTTGGTTCATAACTCATTCTGTTTGTGCTACAGACATTAATTTATGCCTTAAATCACATGTTGAGAAGAGGTGTGCTGTTACATTTGTAAGCAGTCTGGCTTAGAATTTTTACCTTGTGGATGAAAAAACAGGTGTAAAAATCCCATTAAATTTTATAGAAGGAGGGATCCATGGCCATCTAGAGTTTTTCCAATAAGCAAACACCTTAGCAGCACCATAGTTACACACTAATAATCATGCAGAACACCCTAGCAATATACTGAATACTGCAACTGTATAGCAACATGTTAAAAACCACCCACAACACCGTAATAGCAATGTATTTCACAGTCAAACACTACTAAAGTAACTGTAAAAATCTAGTTTATTAACTTCTAGTGCAAAATCTGTGCAGTTGTTCTGTCGTTTTTCATGCTCAACAGAAATTACTGCAGGAAGATGAACAGTTGGAGAAGTGTTCGGAAAAACCTCTCCTGCTGGTTTTTGATTTGTGACTCACTCACGCCAACAAGAAGAGGACCCCTGGTAGTTAGTGGGAATGATTTCTCCCAGAGAGCCATTCACTCTGACATCTCAAACTGTAACAGAGCACAAACCATGATGGATTTTGCATGCACGGTGATGGGTTTAGATCCATGTGTTTGCAAGAGGCTGTGTGTGCGCGCTTGGCTATATCTCATGAGACTGGTATAGGAGTGTGTCTGCTAATGAATACTGAGTTTGTCTATTCTCACTATTATTTTGGGGAAAGGTTTGGATCCCTTCCCTGCTGAAAAGACTGCTGTGCTGATGTCAGGCCAGGCTCCATGGAGGGGCCTGACAATCACCTCAACCGCCACAACTGTATGACCCATCTTGAGTTCTTATTTGCTAGTTGTAGCTTGACATGATTGCTGTCCCCACCACGCTTCTTAACTAGCTTCACCACATAGATATCCTTTGTTAACCAGCTTTTATGCTCTTAAAAATGTAAGTTTTTAATTGGCTTCCATGGTTCCACAAAGAACTTCCATGGGACCTTTCAAAAGCGCAAAAGATTCTTAATAGTTCAAAAGGGTTCTTTTAGATTATTATAATGTTCTTCACACTCAAAAATGGTTCTTTTAAGAACTGTTCATTGAAATGTTCTTCTGTGGTACAAAATAGTTCTTCTATGGCGTCACTGTGAAACCTTTTGGAAACTTTATATTTAAGAGTGTATGCTGGTTGACCAACTTTACCAGCCAAAGTTTGTTGGTGAACAACATGATTATGTTGGTCCACCACCACCAAACCTGAATAAACCAACCAGGACCAGCATGGTACATGTCTAGTCTGGTCTTTTCATCTTGGCAAACCCCTGCTTCATTTCCTTGTTGATGCACAGAACACTGTCGACCTTAGTCTGGGCGTATGCCATATTTGATACATTCTTATATTTTACATTCTTATAGAAACATATTTTGATCAATGTTTCCAAAAAACAGCAGAGGACAAAAATCTCAGGAAAGCATGGAACAACTTATTAATATCTATCCCTCACAGCCTCGCGTCAAATTAAATATTAATCTACCCCGACTAAGGTATGAACAGTATGTGATTTTGCCTATGTCTTACCATCTTCATTTGTTCTCTCTTAGTCTAGCTCTGTACCAGCCCACACACACACACACAAGTCTCCATTTGCCCTTGCAGCAGGGAAGGTTCAACTCGCCCTCCCCCCAGAGAGCAGCTTTGCACTTGAGCTGACCGTTAAACATGCTTTGCTGGGTTGCCATAGGAGGGCTGAGCACAAAGGCACTGGTCCTGACCCCCGAGTGGCTGTTAGCAGGGCTCATGCAGTCTCTGGGAGAGAAAGAGAGGCGCCCACATCGAGCTTAAAGATTCTCAGGAAGCTGTCAGTGCTGACACATTTCTCCCTCTGCACTGCTGCACATATATGCAAATCTCAGCGCCTCAAAAAAATGGAGCACCAGATCAGCCTCAATTTATTCTCCCCTTCTGTTTCTCTCTCCTCCTTTCTCTCATCCGCTTTCTTTTGCCGCTGCTCTGCTAATGAAGATTTTCTTGCCCTGCCTCCCCCTCACAGGAGAGAAGTGGAACAGAGAGCTCAGCAGTGTTTGAGTGTGGGGGAGCGGTCATGTACTCAAGTGTTTCTCATTAATGAATGATAATGGAGCCATCATATCTCATGTAAAGAGCTCTGTGACTAATTGTGCTACACTGTTTGCTCAGAGAATCTGCCTGATCTCTCTTCCAGAGGCTTTAGTGAGTTACTGTCAACAACATATTTGTGAGATTTTTCTCACCTGGATGTAGTTTTGACTCGTGGTGTGCTTCAGGATCGTCCTAAAAAGAGACAGCTTTAATAAAATATACAGTTGTATCTGTAGCTTGTTAAAAAAAAACAGTCTACTGTGGTACTGTCATGTTCTTGAACATTGTTGGTCTTTGTTGGTATGTGAATAAAAGGGTAGTTTGTCAACAAGCTAGAGCTACCATTGTGTATAAACATTGTAGGGTTGAAACATTACTCTTGCCTAATTATAATCTATTGACAATAGTCTTAAGATTGGTATTATGGCAGTATCATATATATTGTGGACATGGTATCATGGTAAAACTATGGAATGTTTTGATACCTTGGAGTACCATGCAAAAACACCAGTATGTTTCTTATCACCTTAAAGGGGAGCATGTACAAGAACAACAACAAAGGGCCTAAGACAGAACCTTTTGGCACTCCATACTTTACTTCCATGATTTTCATAGATAGATATGTTTTGTACATTATCTGGGTAGATTCTGCTTATAATGTCTACATTGCTTTAGGGATCAGAGCGAGTATGGCTGTGATTGAGAATGAGTTTAGTCAAGGCTCCAGCAGTAGCCCTGGATCTTTGCTTAGCCCCAGGCTCTTGCGCTGACAGAGAGGGGAGGTGATTAATTGCCTCAGAGGGAACAGTTGCAGGAATTATTAATGGCTGCAGGATTAATCTGTTTTCTCTGTTTGGCCCATTAGTATGGGCGACCCTGGTGGCTGGAAGATTTTTCTCTTGGTCTGGAGCTCCCTGGCAGCTCATAGGACTGAGTTGTCTCTTTCTTTTCATCAGTGTCTTTTCTTTGTCTTTCTCTTCATGTGTCTGGAAAATTCCCATTCTCAGCTGGCTGTTTCGGCAAACTCCAAACTCTGTGTGGCAAGTGGAATTGATTAATGTCACAGCATATTAGGGAAAGTTCTGTAAACACAGTGTGTCCCTGTTTCAACAGACCAAGCACTGCGATTCCTCTGCATACCTGTCCTAGTCTCTGTGTGTGGGTTTGCATCTAAAATGGGAAAATGCAGTGAATTTTATGGAACATGTGCTTCTCTCAGCTTTAACCCTCATACCTAGACCTTAATTGAATCTGTCACCACAGAAAGCTTTGCAAACGATAAAATGATCATCTTCCACAATGTTAAACATGTTGCCTGACTCTTGCATGATGTTGTTTTTTTTTTTTTGTAGATATTTTTGAATATTTTTATCATGGACAAACCCATTTTACTGTATTTAAGTACATTTAGCAGAAAGTTCTTAAGATGTCCACACTCATTGCTCGCCTCTTGCATGTCAGTTTGGTAGATAATTCGGACAATGTGTTCATATTTATTTTATTTTTTTATCTTTACCAATAAAAGTGTTACACTAAACGTTCTTCCAACAGATTTAAAACACACTTTCCGTTTGGATCTATTCATACCTTTCATTTTAGTCCAATCCTGTAGCAAAGGAAGAAGTAGCTCAGTAAATTCTATACAAGTACACCAGCTGAGAGTCTCTCTTCCTTCCAGGAGACTTGAGTGCATTGAATTTACTGCACTGAGGGAGCTGTAAGTGTCTGTGAGCATTCATGACATGCTCTAATCATTAAGGTACTTAGAGTTAGATTGGAAAAATGAGCTGGATTTCCCCAGATGGTGATGTGATTCTCCCTTGACTCTGCTCTGCGGTATCCACGATTGAGACCTTCAGAGTTTGTCAGATCCTGAATTGAATAGTGATTTGTTTTCTTAGACTTTCACTTGGCACAATATCTCACATAGAGCACCAAAATAAAACCTGTCTATCTTTATTACATTATTACTTCTAGTCATTTATTCAAGCTCAACTTAACTCACTAACATGGATAATACCTCTAGCGCTAGATCACAACGCTCCAGCTGTCTGTGTTTATTACCCCTACTGAGTGCATGTGTTGATGTCCCTCCACCCACCCTTCACTGCCCATGGCTACAAAACAAACAGCCTTTTCAGGCACAGATATGATTGAACACAACAAAAACTAGAGAATGTTTTCCCCTGTACTGTTCCTTTGAGGATCTCCAACAATGAAATCCATCCTGAACATTTGTAATTCCATTGGATTTCTGGCACTTGTGGTCTTCTGTGGACACCCAAGTGAAACACCATTAAATGTAATCAAGGCTTTAATGAGATTAAAGAGACAGTTTACCAGAAAATGAAAATTCTGCGTTGTCTAGAAAATTATGGGCCATCCAGTAATTACAACCTTAATACAATCAGCTAACTGATATTTCATGTGGTCTGGGGAAATGATAAAGCTGAGTTTCATCAACATATCAGTAAAAGCTAATGTCATGTTTCCTTGTAATATTACCTCTGGGAACAACAAAGGGCCAGAGACAGAGCTTTGTTACACTCCATACTTAACTTACATGATTATTAGGGTGTAACAATTTACATTTCTTTTTCTCTCACAAAACTATTATATGAAGGATATAGTGCACAAGTTGCACAGACCACTTTTATGGTGTTTTATTTTAAAGTTTAAAATTAGTGACTGCTCAATTTCTATTTTTGTTATATGAAAAAGAAAAAAAATCACATTGGACATTCTACTGTTTTTTGAGCAATATGTCATGGAGATCAGAAGATTATTTTAATTTTCAGGTCTGTTGTTTTACATTCCAGTGGAGTCATTACAGTTTACTTGCAAAAAATAAAATCCATTTTTAAATCTCCAACAAACAGTGGCAGTTCTTTGAATGAGACCAGTGGGGTTCTATGTGGGAGTTTTTTTCCCCCTACACTATATGTAGTCCTGTAAGATGGGAAGATTGCATCAGTTCTGGAGTTCAGTCCTTGATCTGAGTGTAGGCAGCTGGAGAAAAGCCAGGTGTGTTAGATGATGGAGTTCCAGCAATGCTCCGGACACACTGCACCTATTATTGGGCTGGCTCCCTTGCTGCAGTATGGGTAATAAACTGCTTCACAGCAGCCCCCAACCAGAGCAATCAATGGGAAATTATCTTGCTAGATCGATGTCTGGGCTCTTAGAAGTTGCCTCACCAGCCAATGCAGAATACTGGGACTCAGCAGCTCAATGCAACCAGAAGTGCATCTACTGTTGAAATGCGTTTGTGCTGTGACATGTCTTTGTAATTATATAGAGTAAATTAATGTTTATATATCACTTAAAGTGCCCCTATTATGCCATTTTTAAGGTTGCTAATATTGTTTTATGAGTCTCCTAAAACAGGTTTACATGCATCCAAGGTCAAAAAACACTTTAGTTTTCTCAAAAAATCTATTTAATTTTACCTCATTTCTAAATGATTCGTAAACGACTCGTGCGAAGCAGTTCAAAGAATCAGTCTCTCTAAACCCCTCCTTTCTGTGAGCCCTCACTGCTGTGATTGGTCAGATGGCGCTGTCCTTTGTGATTTGTCTACCGCGTACAGCACGTGTAGGAAACGAAACGCCCATTGCCATAACGGAATGACAGCCTTGGAGACTTGTCAATACATAGAAAAGATGGTATCTATTGTAACTTACAAATTCAAGCCGGATTCTGATGATTGAAGTGGCCGATCGACAAGAGCAGGAGCAGGACGTTTATCAGTGGTAAGTGTCAAGGTTGTGGTATTATAAGATGAGATAACAAATTTACTCTCAAAGCGTAGGATACAGCGTCTTCTCGACATGCTTTTAACAACACAAAAATTTTACTGTGTTTGTGGACAGGCAAGTTGTTCGCGAGAACGTGGGCGGACATTATGCAAATGTGTTACTTTGTGACGTACAGCTGTAACAGAATAAGATTCTAATTCTTGACGACTCGTTTAGGCGATTGCGAGCCGACTCATTTTTTTTTTTTTGATGGATAATAACTTTATTTATCGTGCACTGTCGGCTTCACAACTTTGCAGATAGTTTATGTTCACATACAGCTACATGACACACTGCATGCAAGGTAATATTCGAAAAGGCATAATGGGGCACTTTATTTTGATTAAAAATTATCCTGGAAAAGTCTTTGACTAATTTTAAATATGTTTTTATTGCTCAGTCTGTGTTTAAAAAGTGTGTTTTATAAAATATAAAGAACTCTTTCTCTTTGTTGTTGGCCTGATCTGATCTGTTCATTCATGTCTTGGCAGTGTGAAATTCTCTTCTTACTGCGTTGTGACAGCTTGCTTTGAAATTGCATTCAGATACATGTCCTGAAAGATTGTTTACAGGTTTTTGCTTTCCTAGAGTCAAACAAAAAGACAACAACTGATAAGCTGGCTTTAGTGTATGTCGTGTTACGTGACTCAAATTTTGGTCAGGTAACAGCTTTCATCAGTATGAGCTGTTTGAAGTGAACCACATTTTGCAGTCAGAGGTAGAGGTGCTACTGCTATACATCTTGTGCTGAATGCTGCCAAATCATCTGAAAAAGCAGCCATCTAAGATCAAGGGTGGAATTGAAAGTCTTTGCTTTCCCACAGAATAGAGATGCTGATGCCAGCCAGATCAGCATCATCTCCTTTCCTATCGATTGAGTGGCTCCAGTTTCAGAAGTGGAGACTGCTCAAAGCCTTGTGCAGGCAGCTCTTAGCCACTGTAATGCAGCATTAGGCATCACAAAATCTCACCCCTGAAGAATGTGTCTGAACAACTGACCCTAGCCCTCAGTTCATGCGGATCAGATTTGCCTGAAATTGAGATTTCTTGATCCTTTAAGTTCTTGCCCTAGTAAAAAATTAATTTATTTAAAATACACTTATTTCATACTAAGTATAGTTCAAATCTGTTAACATATTTACTGACACATCTCTCGAGACTTACTGATTTAAAAATTATAATTAAACTTTATTTGGAGTATTACTTTTATTTCTTAAAAGTAGTATTTCTTAATATTAAGCCTAAAATGTGTTTTAATGTCACTACTCATGAGGATTGTATGATTTTTGAATAATATCAGTCTTTAAATGCAAAATATTTAAAGTGTACCTAAAGTATACTTACAATAGTTCCACTTTAGCACATACTTCAGTATATCTTTAGTTGTTCAAATTTAGCAGACTTTAAGTATACCGGTTTAGTGTACTACAACCCGAATTACGGAAATGTTGGGACGTTTTTTAGATTTGAATAAAATGAAAACTAAAAGACTTTCAAATCACATAACATAACATAACAAATGTTTAAACAGAGAAATTTTACACTTTTATCCACTAAATGAGCTCATTTCAAATTTGGTGCCTGCTACAGGTCTCAAAAAAGTTGGCATGGGGGCAACAAAGGGCTGAAAAAGCTAGAAATTTTGAAAAGATTCAGCTGATAGAACATCTAGCAACTAATTAAGTTAATTGACATCAGGTCTGTAACATAAGAGGGATGTCTTAGAGAGGCAGAGTCTCTCAGAAATAAAGATGGGCAGAGGCTCTCCAATCTGTGAAAGAGTGCGTAAAAAGATTGTGGAATACTTTAAAAATAACATTCCTCAACGTCAAATTGCAAAGGCTTTGCAGATCTCATCATCTACAGTGCATAACATCATCAAAAGTTTCAGAGTAACTGGAGAATTTTCTGTGTGTAAGGGACAAGGCCGAAGACCTTTGGATGTCGTGGTCTTCGGGCCCTCGGACGACACTGTATCACTCATCGGCATGATTCTGTCATTGACATTACTAAATGGGCCCAGGAATACTTCCAGAACCACTGTCGGTAAACACAATCTGCCGTGCCATCTGCAGATGCCAACTAAAGCTTTATCATGCAAAAAGGAAGCAATATGTGAACATGGTCCAGAAGCGCCGTTGTGTCCTGTGGCCCAAGGCTCATTTAAAATGGACTGTTTCAAAGTGGAAAAGTGTTCTCAGACGAGTCCAAATTTGACATTCTTGTTGGAAATCACGGACGCCGTGTCTTCTGGGCTAAAGAGGAGGGAGACCTTCCAGCGTGTCATCAGTGTTCAGTTCAAAAGCCAGCATCTCTGATGGTATGCGGGTGCATAAGTGCATACGGTATGGGCAGCCTGCATGTTTTGTATGAAAATGATTATTGTGCACCATTCCGCCCCCTTTCCAGCGGTGCGCTTTCGTTCCTCCATAAAAGCCCAATTTCACATGCAAATCAGTAAAATCATGTAACGTGGCTTTTGCAAAATGGGACGTGCTTGATTTATTGAAGTATATTAGATTAATTCATGTTTTTAAAAGTGTGAAAGAGAACTTGTGCTTCCTCGGGAGGATATCTGTGCCTGCACTCCAACTTTAGCTTAAGGTGCGTGCCTAAACGGTCAAATACGCACAAAAATGTGTTCAAATGTGGTGTTTAGTGCTTATTCACATAAACCTTCGACAGTCGTGTAGTAAATGCACATAAACAGTTGAGAATGAAAATACATGTGTAACGGTAAATTGGATCCGTGCGGCTCTTAAAGTGACAGCGGTCTAATATTCCTGCTGCTGACTGTGTGCTTAATATTAATCAAACAACAAAAGACAAATTCAAAATCACACTGCTCTTGAGTGAAGGACTTTTGTAGCTTTGATAAGAAACAAAGAAAGTTTAATTCTTACAGTGCTTTTCTTACAATTCTTCCTTTGCGTTTTTATTTCTGACAGTTTAATTATTTTCAATAATTTTGAGGACGTTTTGTTTGTTTGTTACTAATAGTTACCTATACTCTGCTGTGGTGTTGAGAATTGTGAAATTTCGATTTGTTTCTACAATGTTATAGCAACTAGTGTTGTCACGGTACCAAAATTTCAGTATTCGGTACCGATACCAGTGAAAATACACGGTTCTCGGTACCAGTTTCGGTACCACATGCTAATTAAAAAACACTATTTTTAATAATAAAGTCAAACAAAAATAATAATGTACAAAAATCAGTGCCATTCTTTATACTTATTTAAATTGTTTCAAGTTTTTCCGCAAGTAATAAAAGTATGAAAAACAGTAAACAGTAAAGTTTCACCCAAATTTAATTTGTCTTTTAATTAATTAAATTTAAACATTTTATTTTTTTGGTAAATAAAGGGGATTTACTATTAAAATTAAAATATGGAAGAAATATTGTGTGATTTTATTTCTTTAAAAATAAATATTAATTTTTTAAAATAGTAATAGTATCACATACATTCTACTAAATAATAGTATATTTCTGACACAATGTCTTTAAGATAAACTTTTATTTTGACGGGTTGCCGTGAATACCTTTTAAATTTCTGTGTGTAGCTATATGATATGACGCTGGTTTTACTCAAATGAAACGGTAAAATGCAGTTCTGTAGATGTTGTTTATGTATTTATGTCCTCATTGAGACGGCAGATGCTGAAATCACCGCGAGCGTCAGGCGCGCTTCAGTGTATGTAGTAAAAAAAGACGCTGCGTCTCTGCCATTCATTCATTCACACAGAGACTCGCAGAACATGCGGGATTCATATCTGAATCGACTTTTGCGGCTTAATATTTACAGATAGGCCTACTAGTCTGTGTCGCGATTTGATTTGTGTAATGACCTACTTTTGATTAATTCATCCAAACTTTGACAAATTCCGTGGCATTCCGTGCTAAACTGTAAATTCCATTTTTATACGGGCAGTACGCGTCAAGAACCGGGTTGACCGGGTACTCAGTACCACCGGTACTTAAAAAAACCTGGTACCGTGATGTTTTCATTTTTTTAGTACCGACTTGGTACCGAAGTACCTGGTCTTTTGACAACACTAATAGCAACCTTATTTACAGGAAATATCTTTGATATGTATCACTATCTTTAAATAAATCACTCATATAAAGTTTTGGTCAAATGGCCCACTCATAATCGTGTTAAATAATCGTGATTACAATATTGACCAAAATAATCGTGATTATGATTTTTGCCATAATCGAGCAGCCCTACCACATACTGCAGCTATTACAACAGCATGGCTTCGTAGTAGAAGCGTCCGGGTGCTGAATTGGCCTGTCTGCAGTCCAGATCTTTCACCTATAGAGAACATTTGGCGCATCATTAAATAAAAAATACGTCAAAGACGACCACAAACTCTTCAGCAGCTGGAAACCTATATCAGGCAAGAATGGGACCAAATTTCAACACCAAAACTCCAGAAACTCGTAACTTTGATGCCCAGATGTCTTCAAACGGGTTTTGAAAAGAAGAGGAGATGCTGCACCATGGTAAACATGCCCCAGCCCCAACTATTTTGAGACCTGTAGCAGGCATCAAATTTGAAATGAGCTCATTTTGTGCATAAAATTGTAAAATTTCTCAGTTTAATCATTTGTTATGTTATCTATGTTCTATTGTGAATAAAATACTGGCTCATGTGAATTGAAAGTCTTTTAGTTTTCATTTTATTCAAATTTTAAAAACGTCCCAAAACATTTCTGGAATTCGGGTTGTAAAAGTACAATTGCAGGGTATTTTTAGGGGTGGTTGATTGCGATTTCACTTTGTAATGTTGTTGTTTGAGCATAAACAATATCTGCAAAGTTACAAAGCTGGAAGTTCAATGCAAACATCTTTTAAATTTATGGCAGTTTAATGCCTACAAAAACGGCTCGTAGAGACCACAACAAGTTACTTTAACTCGTTTAAACCCCGCCCCCGGGAACATGCAGCAAAGGAGGCGAGGCCATGCCACACTGTTTTAGAGAAGAGAAGAGTTGTTGCCATGCTGTCGAAACTAGGGGTGCATGAAAAAAATCACCATCTCAACTCCAACAATGAACTGTTCCAGTTATACACTTATTTTCACATAGCTGTAAGAAGCATTATACATGGACGCGTGTGTGGTTGCCCTACTGTATTAAAGCTGTTAAATTGTGAAAATGATTTTTTTTTAAACGAGGCATTAACACGTTAGACTGCACCCCATAAATAAAATTGCTTCCTTCTCTCATCAGTTATTGTATGGTAAAAGTTATTTATCGAAGCTCAACAAATATGAAATACCATTTATGAGTGAAACACTCTTGTTAAAGAGAAGATAGCAGAAAACTGCTACAGCATCAATAAAACATCTTTATTACATATTTATTTCCTTACAAGATTAACAGAATGCATTAGAACTGAATTTGGAGAGAAAAGGCATTTGGACAGATTAAAAATTAGATAAAAAAATAAATAAAAGATTAGACATGATGGAATATTTTAATCTATTGACATCCCTACAGATGGTACTACCGCACATTGTACAACAGTGCAACTTTTTACTGTCTTCTCAGTAACAAATTACATGGATTGTTTTGCACATCATTCTAGGAAGAAAATTTTAGCTCTCAGAGCTGTTTTCTAAATGCTAGTTGGTTGTGAATCAGTATTCCCAGAATTTCTTGCTCTTCTCATGCAACAGATGGATTATTCTTTGAACGCATCATCTAGATTTAAACCTGTCCCTGAGTAATCATGTGTTAGTGTGACATTTACAGCACTGCAATCCCTCTATGTATGATGAGAGAGTGTGAAAAAGGTGTTGGAAGTGTGAATGTGTGTGTAAACAGATTCATAAATTATCTCTTCCTGATCTCAGCCCTCACCTCAGCAGGGCAGCTTTTCGTTGTTTGACAGGGAGCTTTGAAAAGGTCACTGGGACTCAAATCACCATTAACCTCACCCCTCCCCATTCTCTCTCACAGGGAAACTGGAGAGCCAGAGCCACCAAAGTGCCAAGAAGTGTTTAATGCAGCCAGCGTGACCTGAACAAAGCCACGGCGGTCAAGAGACGAAGAACAGAGTCCCTGTGGAAGCCTCACGTTGGCTGTGTCATGCTACAGCGGGAATCACCATGTCACATATGGGACGTGTGTCCAATCAGTAGCACGGCAAATTAACAATCGTTCCCTGATTAAATGTTATTGCTTTTTCTGCAATAAAAGGCTGAAGACTACTTGTGTATTGGTTCTTTAATACATTTCAGTTGGAAAGCATTTTAAAATATAATTTATTTGTTATAATTTAGTCTTTTGGGTTATTTTGCGTATAATACTGCTGTATAATTAACCAGCTCCCTTTTAATCTCAATTGGATTTCCAGCTCATAAAGCCGACGGTCTGAACCTGAACCGGTTGGCTGAGCATGGAATTTTCTGCTTACTAAAGAGGCAATTGTGCTGGAGAGCTCATATTGGAGCTGCTCTTGTTATTTGGGCCACAATGGCTGTCAAAGCCAGAGCCTCTCAGGTTTTGGGCCTGCTGCTCTCAAAGTGATTGAGTGGCCTCTTTGTGACACAAGCATCTCTGCACCAGAAAGAGCAAATGACTGGCTCCATTAACGGTAGATTGCATGATGGGAACTGCATTAAAGTAGCCTGCTGTGTATTGAGTATGCATTTTCCTCTTCTTGTGCAAAACGGGGCATCGGTCTTTCTATGTATTTCAACATGGGTAAATACATTAGCATGATAAATGATCAGCTAGCATCTGCAGTCTGTTGAATATATATATATAGACTTTTCTGGGATTGCTTTGTTTTTATTTTGGTTCATATGTTACGTGTGAATCTTTCTTAATAAATCTCACAAATATGAATTAAAATAATTAGATTCCCACCAAATTCCCCTTCCTGCAATGCGAAAAAATGATTATTAATGTAATGTAATGATGAAAAATCTATCTATCCATCCATCCATCTATCCATCTATCTTCCACAGAAAATCATGTAAGTAAAGTATGGAGTGCCAAAAAGTTCTGTATTAGGACCTTTGTTGTTGTTCTTGTACATGCTCCCCTTTAATATGATATTAAGAAACATACTGGTGTTTTTGCATGGTACTCCAAGGTATCAAAAACACAATGGTATTACTATGATAGATTGAAATGCAGATTTATTTATTATATTTTATATTTCACAGTAGTCTACTAACGATTGAGAGAGGAAATGTACTTGATTGTCATGAAAATGCTCAGAGTGTAAAAATAGGCATTATTTTTAACTAATGCAGAATATATTTTCTTTTATTTTTGAGCTGAAATGTGACCTTACTTGAAGGTTTTCATAAGAGCCACCATTTTATAGCATGTCCTTCACTTTGCTTCTTTTTTTCCATCATATTGTAATGTGCAATTAATTGTCCAAAATACAAATACTGTTTGAGTTTAAGATTAAACCTTTTGAAAACACCTCCCTTGCCTAAAGCCAGAGAGCAGCTAATCAAACTCGGTCATCTCAACCACCTATGGGGTGCTGGGTACTCCTTTGTGCCAAAGTACAAAAGACATTTTCTGAGGAGTACTGAAGAGCTTCCAAAATTCAGTTTCACAGAGCCGTTGTCGGCAGCGTGTTCTTGGGTGGGCTTCGATGCACGGCCGATGCGTGGGATTTATAAATTAAACATGTTTATCAATAAAACAACAGTGTTATGGAGTATTGAAACAAATTCCCTGCATTTGTTTAAACAAACAGTATGAGCTATTAAAAGCATGATTCAAGTGTGAAGGAGCTAATTATCTTATGAAAAGCTTATGTTTTTGCATTTGAATGAGGGGGCATTTTAAAAGAGGCTTAGATTGTAGAAGGAATATCAGCATCAGGTCTTCCTGTTCTCAGTCAGCACTTTCCTTGCAGGCACTTCCTTCTCTTACCACTGTTTGACAGGCCTCACTCTGTTAACCCCGAATAAAAGAAAGTGCAAATGAGCATACCTGTGGCTACAGACACGACACTGCCACCCAGGCACCCAGAAATAGAGTGAAAAATCTCCCCACGGCTGAGTTTATGATGAAACCTGGAGCTGCTGGGTCTCTTATCAGCCAGCTGGAAACTAGCATTGTTTAGAGGAGCTTTCCAGTGTTCACTGAGCTGAGGAAATAGTGAACGAGTAATAGCCTACCCGCACATCAACAAATAGCATTTTTACATTATTAAGAAATGTTTGAAAGTAGCTGTTTATTTGCTATATTTAACACGCAAACTGATATGCATGGGTTTTGTCAGTCGACTGCACAGTAGCAAAATGAGTCATTAAGTGCTAAGTGTATGCCCTTTGTGTCTTTAAAAATGATCATTCCTCTCAATCATGTCAAAAGCAATGCTGTCAGTCATCGTGTACCAACTGAAAGCAAAAACATCACTCACCAGCAATGTTACTGTACTACCAAATGTGTTTAATAATTTAACTCCCCCTCTTTTAAAGGGACTGTTCATCCAAAATGTAAATTCAGGCATAACTATTTCACCCTCGTATCAGCTCAAATTTGTACAATTTCTTCCCCTCTCTGAAAAAGGATATGTAGCAGAATGCCCATGCCGCTCATTTCCTATAATACATATGCATAATTGCACATGTGCAAATGAGGTTTTAGAGCTACAATGGAGGGGAATGTTTTCAGTGAATCTCTGGCAACAAGAGTCTGACAATAGAGCTTACATAAATGTTTTCAGGCGTTTATGTTCAAAAGTCAGCCAGGGTAGATCGTGAACTAAAACTAACTAAATAAATAAATAACATTTAATAAACTTATTTTATTTCATTCAGTTGCCCAGGCAGAATTTCTTAAAATTTCTTTAGTTTAACTTGATGTGCTAAAATAAATAAAACTGAATATCAACTATAGAAATGCAATATCTCAATACTAAAATAACACTGATTTGATAATTTATTATGATTGTAAAAAGCACTGTCTGCTCAATCTTGTCCTTTTTATTCCCCATAATTAAGCAGAGTAATTAATTTATTAAAGTGACCCTAAAGGACACTGTTTTCATTTTAGAATAGGCCATGACAACTGTTATTACCTATTTTTATCTATTAGACTATTTCAGCTCAGATAAACAGACCGGGACTGCTCATAATTGATTTATGGAATATGATGAAGCGTTACATGATGACAACTCTGAAGTATGTTTATGTCATTCATTACAAGACTATATACACGATTATAACTAATGCACTGGTGATAATTCAGTCACTGAATGACTAATGAATTGTAAATGAATCGCAAAAAGATAAATGAAACCAAATTTAAGATACTTGAAAATATTTCATTTACTTTTAATTGAAATTTGTCTGAAATTGTACAAACAGTTTATCATTTCATATCAAAGAGTTACCATGTTACAACAGGATCTGGAGATTAGAGGAAAATAAGTTGAGGCAGAAAAGACACCACGTTTCTGAATTCGTTTTAAACGCTTTGGCCTCATAACACATTCAAACACGTGGGAAGTTTCAGAAAGAATGCCTGGCAGTGTTTTAATGGAACGAGCGATCCAGTTTCCGCGTCTTATCACGCACTGCGCGCGTAGGGTTCAATCCATGCGGATCATTCTCCTGGATTTCATGGCGCTTCCTCCTCCTGCCCTTTAGTTACATTGTATCTCCCTTACTGAAAGGAGCGAGGGATCTAGGACTCAACTCAAGGAAAAAATGAATGAATATACGTGAAAATGGACGTGCCGAGATGTTGGATTTATCGTCCTGGAGTTTAAGAAAGACGTATTTGATGAACGCTTTGAGGTTTAGATCCTGCGATGCCAGTTTCAAGGCAGTGTTTCCATTTCTGAACGGGATCTTTAGGAGTGTGATGGCTGCTGGCCTTCCCTTTCTCTAGTTGCTGGATGTGTTGGAAAGTGCACTGCTTTGGGATCATTTTTGGAATTCCTTACGCAAATCCAGAGGCATTTCCACCTTTCTCTATGGAATGTACATAAGTATTCTCTGGATAGGGGTTCGCGTGTGGGGTAAGTGGCGCTGGGATTAATGCATTTCTTTTGTGTGTGTGTGTGCGCGCGTGTGTATGTATGTGTGTATGGTGTGTATGGTGTGTGTGTGGGTAGGGGGTGGTGTTTTATTGGTGCAGATGGAGACTGGAGGTGCTTTAGCCCGTTAGCTTAGCTCGGTTGTCATGGCTCACACATGCTTTGACCATCTTAGCGAGTCATTTCCTTAAGAGCAACGCGGACCAATGCGTTTGAACCGCGCGTTAGGTGCGGCGAATCGAACAACGAGTCCCAGTTTACTCGAATACACCGGTAATATTCTTTTTTTTTTTCACTCGCGGAGTGAGGAAATACACTGGTTATGGAGTCAATAAACACTCCGACTGTGTTTTAAACGGCACTGGTTTGTTTATGCTGGAGTTGCAGTTCTCTGTGGAAGAGCTCGAGTCTGTTATGAATGTCAAAGGATGTATGAGTATCAGCAGATTCATAGTGAATCACTGCTTTCAACCACAGAACTCACTCTAGGACTCCATATAATACAACCCACAGCAGCCACACGTCTTCAGAGCAGCCCCCCATACCATGGTATTACCATGGCTTTTTAGACATGGTACCATGGTCATGTCATGGTTTTTGGACGTGGAGAATACCTTAGAGTACTTGAAATGTAAATAATGTATGTCAAGGTACCATGGTATTAACATTTGATACCATTTTTAGAAGTTGTCTTATCTGCTCGCTTGATTTTCCCACTGGTGCATAATAATTGCATCAAGCCATAATTCTGCTAGTTTTATCACTGTGTTGATTGAGCAGAGGCCAAATGTGTTTGCTTTATGATGGGGATTATAAGCTCTGTGGCTAATCTTCACTGCTTTACACTCATCCTTGTCAGAAACACTAGTTTTCCTGCTCATCACCTTTAAACTGCTGCGTGAGCTACTTGTGAATGGATACTATATCTCAAAACCTAACTTTAGTTATCTTTAAGATAAAAATGATTTATTGCTGCGGGCTAATGGGAAATGCATTTCAGTGTCACTATACATTGTTGGGAATTGGACATTTTGAAACAGATTTGTATTACCGCAATTGTTTTAGGTGTACCATATTACAGGGTTTCTTCGGGTCTTTAAAAATCTATTAAATGGTTTAATTTGCCCTTCCAGAAATTAAGATGTAAAAAGGTCTTAAATCAGGGAAGAAACTCTGAAATTCATAAATTAATGGCATTAAATATTGGATGCACTGCACAAAACTAAAGTGTTTTTTTTTTCTAATACAAATATCAAAATGTCCTTAAATCAACATGTGTTTACTTGAAATGCATATTGAACATGCAAGGTCTCGTTTTCTGAAAAACTGAACAAGATTTAGTGTGAGTTAAGCTGACAGATATTTGCTCTTGTTTTAATCAAACTCTTTTTTGATCAAATTCTCATAAAACAAGACTTTCATTTTGTTTTTCGAGTAAATGTATCCATTTAGGAATCTTTATACATTTGCAAATGAAAACAAGACAAAAATACTTTTGAAAATACTGTTGACACTTACTGTGTTCCATTATTTTTCCTTAAATTTTCTTTATTTGGTCTTAAAAAAGGTTTTAAATGTAAGTCTCTTCATAAAACCTACAGAAACCCTGCTATTACCACTATGGTGTTCTTTGACATACCTTGGCCATGTAAATACATTGGTATGTTAATAAGATCTTGGTTTATTCAGTCCCATGGTTCCTAGTGCAACTATTGTGCACTATTGAGTGTGTGTGTGTGAATGGAACTGAAATGCATTTGCCCTATTGTATCTATTTAAAGAATCAGCACAGATATCAAGTAGCATCAAGTGAAAACAACATTTAGAAAGCAGAAAAATCATCATATATAGCATATGGAAAATAATCAGCTTTGAAAAGAAACCCGAGTTCATTTGATCTTTGAAAGAAGTGTAATGTAATGAAGCGTTGGTGTAGAAACAAGCTGACATATGTTGAAGATGTTTCAGAAATCATTTAATGAGTCTGAACTTGACTTTCATATTTAGTATTTTGTTTACAGTTTCCTCCTTTGGCGGCAGATTATGTTAAAACAGTGTAGCACATTGATATAGGTTGATTATATTGGCCACACATCATCTGCCTTTACTTTGCAGTACTCTGATATTATTGTACAACAGTGTTATTAGATGGTAATACTATGGTACTCAAAGGAACTTCATTCCATGACACCATGTCCAAAAACATTGCAATATTTTTGTAAGGGTTTCTTGACACCAAACACAGGCAAATATGTGAACTTTCATATAATCTACTTTCAGTATGATTTGCTTTTATCAGTAATAATGTTGTAGAGTACTTGTGTGGAGATGAGTTGGCAGTCAGCCGCAGGGCGAATCTATTACCTGTGTCTCAGACAAGTTTTTTTTTCTCTCTCTTTTTAGCTGTTTAGTGTCTGTAGAGTTGGGATTTGTCTGCAGGCCAGAGCTAGATGTTTACTGTCTATACTTTACACTAAAAAAGCTTTTACTCAGCTTTGGTCTAGACAGCTGTGTTTTTAAAAAAAATGTTTTTTAGTCCATATAGCCGTAGTGCTCCGACCACAAACAAGCTTTGATATTGAAAGTTCTCTGATCCTGTGTTAGGATAGTCTAGAGAAATCAATAAGTCTGAACCGATGGGAGCGTACAGCTGCAAGAGAAATATATTGCTGTAGCTCAGTAATGTTTGTGAATGCTTAGAAAGATCCATACACTCATTATGAATTTAGTGTTGTCACCACTCAAGCTATGCACATCATTCAGTTCAGCATTCAATCTTTATTGCCGTTACAAGTGGTCTGTTATGCACTTTTGTTAGATTGTGCCTTTAAGTTATCTTTCTAATGCAGATGAATTTTGTGACATCAATAGGGATGATAATTCTAATTATATTTTATATTTTATTGGCCGTATAAATTTAGCCAACATTGTGAAAATGCTCAAATTTCCGTGATTAGTCGTAAATCTCCATCACCTGTTTTCAGATGGAGCGGCATTTACTACACAGATCCGTAGATCACTGACAAGCAACGCAATATCGCGTTCATTATCGCAGGCGATTCATCTGCGATAATGAACGCGATATCGCGTAGCTTGTCAGCGAACTACGGCTCTGTGTAGTAAATGCCGTTCCATCTGAAAGCAGGTGATGGAGATTTACGACTAATCACGGAACCGGCTTTACTGACGAGATGTGCATAACAATCGCATGCGATTAATTGCACAGCCCTAATTTTAATGTACTTTTATTTGGCATTAAGTTTCCTAAAGACAGCTTGTCATTAATATGACTTTGTGTTTTAATATCTTATGTTAGAATCTTTCTAGAATCAGTTCCAATGAACTTTTGTAATAAATCTGTTCTAAACACTAATTCAAGATTTTATTAGGGTTATCTTTCAGAAATGTATACAAAATCTCTGTATGGCTTAAAAATATTTTAGCAAAATATTGCTGTTTATTGCTATTACTGTATTGTTACATAGGCTCACACACATAAATTATTATATCTCATTCTTCCTTGTATAAATTTAGTGGAAAACTGAGGAAAGCATGCCTTTTTGCACAGATCTGTATTGTATTTAAATTTCTGAATTTAACCTTAAATTTACATACTTGACAATAATGACTGTTTGTTGAAAATATGCTCCCTTGTTGTGTGTAGTGTTAATATAATTTTACAACAGAAAAACGAATATCAATATGCATATCACATATTTTCAAAAAGGCAATAAATGATTGAGATTTGTGATCCCAAAACACTCATTCTGTGATGCCAGGTTTAAAAGTGTATTGAATAAGCTGTACATCTCCTGGACTTTTAAAGGGATCAAACAGGCTTTTCACATGAAACCGTGGTGCACAGGTTAGCTACAGATGTTACAAACTGGCTTTGACCCCTTTGACTGTTTGTTCCAGCAGAACATCTGCAGTCTTTAGATCTGCCCACTGTGAAAGAATGACCATCTGGGATTATGTAGAGCGTGCATGGTTGTCAGATGATGGCTCATCAATGTAGGGGCCTACAATCAATACAAGGTTTTGTGTCTTATTCTTGGAGGGCTATTGTCATTTACAAGGCGTAGCTACAAAGAATCCAATGGCTCTGTTGTAGTAGAAACCAAATCCTTAATTAAATGGCAGCACAATCATCTCCATCAGGACTATCAATCTAGAGTCACAAAATTCAAGAGGATTTTAAAATGAAGTATGATATGGAAGCTACGGTTTTCTTAATATAAATGAAACATTACCAAAAGCATGTATTTCGAGATACGCATTAGGCATTCAAGCTAGAAGCACAGTCAATCCATGTGAGAAGCTTGATTGGGGAATTTCAGTGTCTGAAACGATATCACTCATATTCAATGCCACTCTGTGGCTTTTGTGATGATCAGAGACTTGTGAAAACCTATATGAAACTATATGAAAGGCTGATACAAGCTTCAGCTTATTGAACAAAGCCCTCTGCTCGCTGAACCGATCTGCAGTTAAGCTTGGTGAAACATTTCAAACATGGATAGACTAACATGAGTTAATCAGATTCTTACAGATTTAGTGTGAGGCTGCGGTTTCGTTTTATTAGAACACTGTGGTGGTTGCTTTCCAGCCCTTGTTTGCAGCCCCGAGCCCCTTAGCACTGCAGGACAAATTCTGCAGTCCTGAGTGTTAATTATTTACACTGTCAGAGGTCAAAGTGCATGCTCCTTCGACTTGTGTGAGCTTATTTGGCCGTACCCTTGCTAAGCAGAGATGACCTGTGAAAATAATGGCTGCCTTAATTAGTTTACAGACATCAGGCTTTGAATGAAGCCCAATGTCAGCAGACTCATACTCTTAACCAATACTTTAGCACAAAATATAGGTCAAAATGCTTACAATTTCACACATCAGTGTTCTGTTTAGAAGCGAATGGCTTTGCCAAAAATGTTACCATTGTTATCCAATCCTTGCTCGCTGTTCAGAGTGTAACATTGTGCTTTTTGCAAGATATAGACGTTTGTTAAAGACTAAAGTAGCAGTCAAGTGGTAATAGGGTTTGCAGTGGCCGATGCTGATATCTAGAGAGCAGGGTTGCCACTGGCCAATACAATAAAAAATTAAAACCCATTACCAATGTTTATTATCTGTTGGCATAATTTTGTAAATGGCGAAAGATGGAAATTCCAATTGGAAATCTTAAAATGGCAAAATAAAGAATAATTGTCCTGGGATGTGTTTCCCAAATGCAACTATTGTCGCAAGTGCCGACGTTACCAATAGAGTTCATTGTAACTAACAACCATAGTTAGCTAACAATGCTTTTGGGAAATGCACGCCTGTCCAATATATCAGTTCCAATATAGGTTATCACTGTACTAATTAATGAAAAATGTTGTAGTTTAACATACATTTGTGTGTGTGTGTTAAAAATTAAATATATTCATAATCACCAAATTATCTTCTATTTTTATATTTGTGAAGTTTGCATTTTCAACTTTATGTACTTTTACTGAAAGGACTCTGTACATTTGTATCTGAATAAATAGTAATATGAACCAGTATAAATATTTGAGTACTTTTTCCTACCACAAGTGTTGTTTAGAAACTCTTTTGCAAATGTTTCTTCACCAAATACTAGGGATGCACCGAAATGAAAATTCTTGGCCCGAAGCTGAACAAAATGGAACACTTGGCTGAAGGCCGAATACCGAACACAATTTTTTTTGTAAGCCTATTTTGCCATTTTTTTATTTTTTTTTCACCATTACATGAATTAAATAGCCAAAATGTGCTTTTTACTGTTTTGTCCTGCTTTTCAAATAAAAAAAATCAATTACAAAACAACAATTTTAAAATATTTACTTAACACTGAACATTTTTTAACATTCTATCAGACATCATACCAACAAAGAACAATTTAACTTAAAATTAATGTTACTAAAATAATATTTTTTGGCCATTGTTGAGACCCCCTTCTTGAATCAGACATGTATTTTTTACTGTACAAATATTTATATCCTTGCTGAGCAGAAGAGACTTCTTTTAAATCATTAGAATATATTACAGATCCCAATTTGAACATTGAATGTGAATGTTATAATAAATGTATAGAGCTGTTGTAGGGTAATTATTATTATTGTCTTATTTTTTTATTTATTTTTTTACAGAACAACAGTAAAATTACAATACTAACATTTATGAATGTTGATGGAGTTGTTGCTTTTTCTTAGATTTTATTTCGGCAGAAACCTACAGGAAGATCGTAATGCTTCTTTTTTTTGACAACAGCATGCAGATATTTAAATGATTCTCATTACGAATTTGGGAAGATGTCTCACGTATCACATTGTCACGTGTCTTTTAAAAAATATATAAAATTGTTTCTGAGCAAATGACGAGTAACAGTGTTTTAGTGTAGTTTTTCTCGCACTTTGGACTTTGAACCCTGGCGCCGCGAGCTCATGCAGCGCTGTTTGAATACGTGCAATTCGTGCGTGTATTAGAAAACGTAACATTCTGCAGTTTATTTACTAAACGTTTGAGGCCCTTTCACGATTTCAATTATCACAGTAACCAGCTTCAACCACCTCTTCCTCTTCTCATCGGAGACATGAGATGCAGCGCTAAGCAGTCTCTCACTGTCAGTGTTTCGTGCTTGTAATGATTTTTGCGTCTTTCTCTAACAGTTTTGAATACTTTCACTGCAGACATGTTTGGTGCATTAGTGCGTGCCTCTATTTGATCGCGTCATGTCATTGTTCGGTACAATTTATTTGGTCTTTTCGCATATTCTGCCAATTTCGGTTGCCGAACTTTCGGTGCATCCCTACCAAATACCACAGCAACAAAAAGTTATTTACGTAAGTTGAAGTGTGGGGTGCAATTTATTTTACTGTACATGCACTTACGATGTACAATGTAGTGTTAATCAAGAAAGTACTGAGTAATGTAAGGTAACTACATTAACTTAACATAGGTTAAGTTAAGGTTTATGGTTAGAACCTAGTTATTACCCAGTTATTATAATATGTACATCGCATATGCATGCATAACAGGACTGTAAAATAAAGTGCTACTAAAATTTGATTTGAATGTGATGAAATAACAATATTGTGTAGCTCAAAATAATGGCAAGAAAACAATTTTCAGGCTGCAATTTCAAGTCAGATAATCCCTTTTCTATGTCTCTCCTCTAGGGCAAAATGTGGGTGACTGGGAAGTTGACATCAATACGTTGAGGCTACTGTTCTCCTTCTCCCCACACCCTGGCAGTCTGAGGAATCAGACGTTACTGTGACAAACCTGGGCCGCTGGCACTAAAATGTCCCTAAGTGGTGGCACTGCAGGCGGGAAAGGTGTGGACTCGAATGCGGTGGACACTTACGACAGCGGTGATGAGTGGGATATCGGGGTTGGAAATCTGATTATCGACCTTGACGCTGACCTAGAGAAGGACAAACTCGAGATGTCTGGCACCAAGGACGGAGGGGGAATGGCAGCTCCACCTAGCGCAGTAGCGGCTCTGCCAGACAATATCAAGTTTGTGAGCCCGGTGAGCGCCCCTCAGGGCAAAGAGAGCAAATCGAAATCGAAACGCAACAAAAATTCTAAAGACAATAGCAGCAAGTCTCCAGCTGCAGATGGAGCAAAAAAGGACCATCAGGGACGGACCCAAGGGGAGGTTATTGGTGCGACAGGTAGCTCAGGAGGCGGCAACTCTGCTCCTGGCAAAGGCGTCGAGAAGGGCACCAAGGCCTCACGTGGCGTGCCCAACAGCAAAAAGGAGAAGGAAGTATCGAGCGGGAAAAACAAGAAAGAAAAAAGCGAAAGCGTACCAGTTGCAGTCGTGGCAATTGAGAAGGAGATAGTAGCAAATGCTCAGGCGTTTGGAAGCACACGCAACACGCCCTTTGACAGTACACAAAATGCAGACATGGCTGTGACAGAGCAGCTTGGGAATAACGCTCTGGAAACTGTTGGAATTGTCTCCCCATTAGCTATTAAATCAGAGCCAGAGGAGCTTGACGGGGAATGCAGAGCTTTGAAGAAGGTGAAAAATGAAAAGGTAAGCGCTGAAGGGCCGCTTGTGTCTTTGAACCGTTTAGCAGCTAATGGAAATTGTGTTATTGAGGTACTGGTAACGTGAGTCAATATTAACGATCTAGTCTCCTGAATGCAAGTAAGTTGTATCCTCTGTGGTAATGTTTTCTTTGCATTGCATGTGCTTTTTGATTGACAAGAGAGGGCTGGAAATGATATGCAGAAGAGAACGGAACAAACAGTAAATGTTGTGAGCCAGATTCAAAATGGCATTACTCAAATAAACATCATAGTTATTTAACCACTTGGTTGTGGCTCTGACATTTAAAAAAGATATATTTTTGAAAGATTAAATAAATTGTCATAGTTTGTGTAAAAAAAGCAGTATTTAAGCAATGTTTACAGTATTATGCTAACACTTACATCACAAAATTGTTGGCTTGGTTTTCTTTTCTTCCTGTCATTTCGATCTATGAATAGAGGGAAGTTTAGGCCTGGTTTGACTGTCCATGTCGCTTAATCCCAGGAGCCAAAGATGTGGTTGAGGGGGTAGGGAAAGAGCTCAGACCCTCCTTACCCCACTGGCCTAAACTTTCAGTGGGGGAAGGGCTGGAAGAAGGTCATTTAACTGCTTGTATACAAGCTTTTAATCAGAACAGAACAGCTTCTGTGCTGCCGGGGATCATTAAAATTGGGAAGTAAATTCCAATTAAAGCTTCAAATCCAGTTTCAGATCTTAAGAAGCTAAGCGATGCCAGTGTTTGTTTGTCACTTTTACATTGGCCTTTTATCCGTATGAAACTTAATGATGTAACTTTTTGTAAGTACGTACTGTTCGACTAAAAGAACAGCTGCGGGTTGTCATATTAATTTCAGGATTATGTTTGCGACTGTTGTGCTTTGTTACGTAGATTGGCCAACATTGAAATTCCAGTCACGGTAAAGAGCCTACCCTGTGACTTTTGGAAATGGTTTTAAAGCCTATTTTAAGGTCACTCCCCAAGGTTTTTTGTCTTTGTGATGAGATGCTGTGACAAGCTAAATCTGTGGTAGATTAGGTCTGTAACTATGATTTCAGATCGCTAAAGTGTAAATGTTCTTCCTGTACTTTCCCCAGATTTCCATAGTGCACAGTCTTCTTGGGAGCAAGTCAGTACAAAAGAGATCTTTTCTTCCTGGTGATTGTTTGAAATCACATGACTATTTCCCCTCGGGTCAAGTGGATATTAAGTAATTACAATGTTTAAAACTCGAAATAAGTATGAAATGATTCGTATAATAAATTGGTAGTGATTCTTCATCTGACATCTGGAACACCATTTAACGTTTCATGTTGTGCCAGTTGAATTTACACGGGTATTTTACATAATTTTGAAGAAAAGACATTCAAAATTCATTATCTTGTACGTTCAATATATTATAAACTACTGACTTATTAATATATTTTCTGATGTTTTCCCCACCTTCATTTTTTGTGTTTTTACTTTTGGTAATGGTGTTGGGTGGTGCAAAAACGTGTTCAATTTGGTGATAGCATTTAAAATATTGAGTTTTCTTTTGACTCATGATGCAGCACGCAAGAGGTAATTGATTAAAGAATACAAGGTGGCAAAATATCAGCCATTAAAGCAATGGCAGATCTGAGAAACAAAGCCTTTTCGTGGTGCTTTTCCCTCAGCTTTGTACATGGCGACTGCTAGTATGTCTGGATGGGTGTTAAAGCCAGCAGCAAGGGTGGGGGAAGGGAGCGCGGCGAGCTCGCACTGCTAATTCAGCTCATGAAAGGCTTGAGCAGTGAGAGCAGCTGTCCTCCATTGTCAGCCAGCAAATTTCCAGCATGCCTCATTTCACCTCTCAATGTGAGCAGAGAGAAAGCTAGAGGGCAGAACAGAGGGGGATAAACAAACAGAGACCGATAAATGAGGGAAGGAATGAATAAATGAGAAAACTGTTGAATGCCTCAAGTTGCCGCAGTGCTTCCAAACGGAGGTGGGGAGAGATCATGTGTTAAACGCCAGCGGTGAAGTCTGCTTGTAGTTTTGCGAGAGGTTTTAAGGTGCTCTGCTCAGATCTGCTGAGAAAAAAGGCCACTCGAGGGCCAGAGGAAGGAGAAGGGGGAGCAAATGACCTGGCTAAATGAAAGAGGGGGAGGGGGGTTGCATTGTAAGTGGATGAAGTCTTTAACTTCCTACACACTAAGGAGCTTGTCAGCGCTCCCACAGTTCCACTGAGGCAAAAGAGGACTGCTGAAGAAATCAAGGCTGCTGCACAGTTCACATGCTTGCACTACTTAAAGTATAATGTATTTTGGGCCACAAGAGCAACATATTAAGCGATACTGTTGAACAGTTGAAATTTCGCAATACCAAAGTGTGAGGCATTAATTGTCGGTTCCAAATTTTAGATGAACCACACTTTCAAAAGAAAAGTTCTGGCCAATACCAATAAGCTGCTAGTTATCTTCATTTTATGGCAGAAAATGTATTAAATAAATACTATTTTGTAAAAATAAATAAGTAATAATAATAAAAATAAATCAGTTGTTTTTTTCTCTCAATGTTGTGGTGCTTGTATACTGTATACAAAATTTAAAGGGTTCGTTCACCCAAACTAAAAATTGTCATTTACTCATCCTCATCTCATTACAATCCCATACGACTTGCATTCATCTTCAAATATTTTTGAAGACATTTTATCATAATTAATTCTTCTGCTGTGCAAATACATCTTTACAACTTTACATTTGAACTAAAATTGCCATTTCTATGCTTTTTGTTTAGAGTTGGAATAAGGGTGTGAGTCTTCACTGGTTTCACGGATCAATTCAATTACTATTATCATTATCAACTCAATATCATGATGTATATCAATATCATTAGTAGAGCTTAAAATCTTTATGACAAATGGGACGGGGATGAGAGCTATGGGAGCCAAGCCAAGCCTCTCTTCCATGATCCCACCCTTCTCTTCACAATGATATTTACAAACAACTTGCTTCCATAAACAGCTCATTCATTCTGATATTTATAATTAAGTGCTAGTTAGAAAAATCACACTAGCACATGCTAATGTAGTTATCAAAAAGACTCTCACTATACACTTGCATGTAACTAGTTATACAACATGCAGTATATATAGTCTTTAAGTTGTGGTGTCCATCCTCAACCAAACCACAGGCTCTACTCTTCACCATAATGGTAACACTACAAAACCAACATAACCGAAACCTATGTAAACTAACTTATGTCTTTCTCTGTTAATCTTGTGCAAAACACACAAAATAACACTTAATGTCAACATTTATTTTCCTTGTTGTCTGATGCAAAGCATGTTGGTAACTAGAAAACTTAATCATTTTAAGTTCAGCTTACTACAAAGACATTTTGAGTTTACAGAACGTTTTTCAATTAAGTCGAATGAACTTTCATTATTATTTGAGTGAAATTAAATTTCATTTAATCCATTTCACTGTTCGGTTTTACAGTGTGTGTGTAACAAATTTTTGGGTGAACTAAAGCCCACATTCAGACTACACGATTTTTTTTTTTGTCGGTTATGACAGTCACTGTGTCAGATTATTGTAAATCTTGTGTCGTGGACAAGAAACATGTCGGACTATACAATGCTACCCGAGCATGCTGTCATTAATGACGTGCGTTCTGTCATCGGACAAGACAGAAGGTGCTATGAGCGTAAACAAACAACGGCAAGCAAACAACAAGCAAATGCCCTGTCTTGTCATCAGAAAAGCCCAAAAAAGAAAGAAAACCTGACATTGTATGAAGAGAATGGTATGGACTGTCAAAGAGAACTGAGGTCAATAGTTTTTATTTTACCTTTTTTCACTGTCGCGTGGTAGTCCCTTATAGAGGTCGACCGATAGTGGATTTTACCGATACCGATAGCTAGGTTGGACCACACTGGCCGATACCGATTAATCAACCGATAGTTTTCAAAATGCATACTGAAAGAGAGCTAGTGCTTTACTATTTAAAAAAAAAAAAAAAGCAGCAAAAGTACTGAACAATACTTTGTAAATGAATAAAAATATTAATATTATTTACTATATTGATCATTAAAGTTATTTCATAATTTGCTAATGTTAAAAGAAGAAACTTTAAAATTTAAAAATATAGCCTAGTAGTAGCTAATAGTGAATGCTGAAATGAACACACACAAGGAACAATACTTCTACAGTTTTCATTAATGCTACAAATGGACTCTTATTGTTAAGTGTTACCATTTAATTTCAACAGTCATGCTTAAAGATGGCCATTTTTAAATATCTACACAAGGCCATGGCATTAAAATTACATACATATGGATATTGTATGTGTACTCACACACTTTATTTGCCTCTATTTTTTAACACTTGATAATTATCTAATCAAAAAAAAAAAAAAAGAAAGAAAGAAAAGTTAGTCATACACCGGGCAAAAGCGCAGCGCTGCGTCTAGGAGAACTCAGAGGTATCACACACACACACACATACACACACACACACACACACACACACCAGACGCTTTGCATTCAAATCAAGTGGCGGTCTAAAACTATTTATTTAATCACCAAACGGACATAAGTTTTCTTCAAGAATGAACAATGTGGCATAAATGAGTTTGAAGTTCGGTGTTTAAAAAAACAGAGCAAGTGGAAAGAGAAATCGCGATCTATTACAGCTCTCTATATGAAGCATACAGACTTTATTAGAGCCACAGAAAGATAAATGTTTTGCTGAAAAATGCACAATACATAATTTATAGCCTAGGGTGAAGTCATTATATACATTCACAACGATTTGGGACAAATATAATGTAATTTAATAGAAAACTATGTGAATGGCGCTCTGTTCCGCGGCAGGATTTTCTGTCGGCTGTATTTAAATGCGCGTCTGGAGTTTCCCGCTCTGTGCAGTGTGCAGTGTCACGTGTCAAAATAAACAACACATGCTGTCAGTGATTTCCGCCTCTAGAGGCCACTCTCGTACTGTATAATGCCAGCGGACCCTTCTCAGCCACTCCAGCAACGGTTGCAAACCGGAAAACTATCGGCATGGATTTTTGCCGATAACCGATAGTTGTGGCAATTAACTATCGGTGCCGATTAATCGGCAAAACCGATGAATCGGTCGACCTCTAGTCCCTTATATCATAAATGCAGGAGTATTGTTGCTGTAGCTCCACGAACATTTCCTCCATTGTAAAATTACAGCAAGACTGATACCATTGTCTCTCTTTTGTTTCGGCTTGTTTGAAAGCTAGTACAAAGTGCTTCTGTGATCCTATTGGCCGGTATCACAGATGTGATGGAGCTTGCCGTGTGCGATGATAAAAAAAAAACTTTCTGTGTTGACGTCGTGAAGCATCGCAGAGGTGTCGTGCACTGTGACACACTACACAAGATGAAACTTTGAATTGTGCGTCCCGATGCCCATTTTCGTTTACGAATCCCCACGACACCCTACATCAAGCAGATTGTGGCAAAGGGCTTAACCCTTTAAAGATTACAACACTTATAATATACAGTAGTGCTGTCAAATGATTAATCGCATCCAAAATAAAAGTTTTTGTTTACATAATATATGTATGTGTACTGTGTATATATCAATACATACACATACAGTATATGTGACCCTGGACCACAAAACCAGTCTTAAGTCCCTGGGGTATATTTGTAGCAATAGCCAACAATACATTGTATGGGTCAAAATTATTGATTTTTGTTTTATGCCAAAAATCATTAGGATATTAAGTAAAGATCACGTTCCATGAAGATATTTTGTAAATTTCTTACCATAAATGTATCAAACCTTCATTTTTGATTAGTAATATGCATTACTAAGAACTTCAATTGGACAACTTTAAAGGCGATTTTCTCAATATTTTGATTTTATGCACCCTCAGATTCCAGATTTTCAAATAGTTGTATCTCGGCCAAATTTTGTCCGATCCTAACAAACCATACATCAATGGAAAGCTTATTTGTATTATTTTCATGATGTATAAATCTCAATTTTGAAAAATTGACACTTAAGACTGGCTTTGCGGTCCAGGGTCACATATGTTTTGGAAATATTTTCATGCATATACATTTATATATTTATATTCTTATATTTTATATTATATAAATATATTTAAAATATAAAAATAATATATTTTTCTTGCATGTGTATGTATTTATGTATACATATATTATGTCAACAAAAACTTTTATTTTGGATGTGATTAATCGTTTGACAGTACTGATATATAGCTATTCATTTTGAGATCCACTCAATAACAAAAAAAAGTCTGTTAAAAACTTTTACAGAAAAGAAAACATAGTATAGTGTCAGAAAACAAAATGGTTCTTTTAAAGGCTTAAATCATTGCTTTGTTTTGTTGTTTGCATTGTCTTTGCTTTGTTTTCTAGCACCATCCCTTTAAGTACTAGTGTTGAAGGTAGATAACTACAGGAGAAATTGAACATTCAAAAAATTAGTAGAAACAAGCATCCACATTTAATTGTCCACTATTCAATGTCAATACTGATAAGTCAATAAAAAATCACTAATATTGCTTGATAATCAGTATGGTTCCAAATATACTGTTCATCTTTAGTAAAACTGTTGCTGCTTCAGCCTTGGATTTGTCACAGTGAAGAGAGTTGAAAAAGAAATGCTACATAGTCCTGTCTGGTTTCGTGAACAATCCTAGCCTGAAGCACACTTTGAGAAATCCACTGCAAACAGTTCATCATCCCAGAATCTTTTGGCATACATTATGCACTATGTTTGAGATGCACTAATCCCACTCTGGCTGACTGCTTAGGATGCATATTATGAATCGCGATGTGTTAGTTTAGAGTATGTGGTCTGATCGTTTGAACAGCTCTCACAGTACAGACTGAGGGTGGTAACTTGTAGTGATTGCATTACGTAAAGTTTTCTACAAAAATTACATCCATAGCATGTGCAGCACATTGTTTTGCCGAAAATGAAAATTTATTTAGCCTCCTCCTTTAGCAAAAACAGCTGTTGTATAAAGTAATCCAGTGTTGTGGGGGTGGGCATTGGACCATCATGAATCTCTTTGTAATGGCAGTTCTTTCATTTTGACAAGCACAATACTTTAAGCCCTTGGGCTGCTATGAAAAGTGGAACATTATTGTTTGATCAAGAAAATCACAAGATCTCATTCTTACATCTTTCTTGTACCGCAAAATGTGTAAAGAGCTGCCATTCAATGTTGCTTAGTCTTGTGGTGTGTTTAACATCTTTGTGATCTGGCATTGTGTGTCGAGTTACTCTTGCTCTAATGAGGTTAGTGTCACTGGAAAGATCCTTTTAAGAAGATTAGAGGGTATTGTTGAAGATTTCAGCGACAGAATGATTTAGCATTGCTTTGTGCAGGAGACAATCCAGGCTGTGTCTAGCTCTACTTCAGTTCGCAATTTACACATCTATGCATATTGGCGTTAAATGTTGCATAAAAGTCAGTTCTGGTCATTATGATGGTGCGATTGAATCTGAAATGTGTCCTTACTTTAACTCTTCTCACTGGGTCAATGGCTTGACTATGTTTTTATCTACTCTAATGGTTTATTCAAAAATACATTGAAAATGCAGTTTTACATGAATTGAATTTATGTTTTTAATTTCTGAATTTAAATTAATTTGAATAGTTTTTAGGAGAAATTTCAATTTCAGCATGACACAGATGTCTTGAGTTCATAAATTATATAGATATAGACTTATTTGTATTTTAAAAACATTTTTCCAATAAACCACTATCATGTGGTGCAACTAACATCAGCTTAAATATACAGAAAAAAAACCCCTAGAATACCCACAATTGTGTCGAAGGCAATAAGTCATTCAAAATAATTTGACATGGTTAGTTTAGATTGTTAAATGTCATGTGGAGGGACAAAAAGTAGCAATATTTATGAATGAATAATAATTTACCTTGACAAAAAAATACTTCAAACCTTAAAAAAAGAGATTAGGACACGTACACTTAAGTATTCAAGGTTAGATTTGATAAATATAGCTTTTTTAACTTTATAATGGATTCACTTATGTCATTGGCCCTTCTACAAACTGCACATCAGGCAACTAAATTATAGACTGATATCAAAAATGTTGGCCAATTCTGACATCTAGGCACTTCATTGATTATTTTAATTTCTCCCTTCAAATATTTGCTAGTTTTAGTTTGTCTGCTTGAAATAGAAACCTTTTATTTCTATTTGCTAAATTGTGTGCTGCATTGTGCACTTTTGTTAAAATATTCATGTTTTCCTTGTCTCACATCCATCTTCTGTTTCTTTCACTATTTCACACCCTCTCGTCATGGGAGCCCCCGAATGAATTGAGCAATTCAGCAACACTAATGCTGCCTTGGCGCTGAGGTTAGTGTCCCCACAGTCTCAGTTACTCATTACGTCATGTAATGCTCTGGATGTTTTACGTGGAGAGACCGTGCTGTGAAGTATGTTTTGCTGCTTCAGGGGTGTAGAGTGCACATGTGAGATGAAAGGCTCATATTCCCATACTCCCATGTTCCCATAATCAATGTCAGCCATGACCACAGCTCTGGATGCCACCCCTGTCTTTGCTCTGAACACTGAGCTCATCCACATAATTCTGGAAAACAATGTATCTACTAGGGGTGTAACGGTTCTCGGTAAAAAATCGAATCGTACCGTTCTCCACCCACGGTTCGGCAAGCACTTGCACCGCGGTTGGACTTAAATCTGACAATGCATCTGTAATATGGCTTGTTATAAATAACAACACGTAAAACAGAGTTAATGTAGGTTTCTGTAAATGGATTTGCATTCTGGCTTCCCAATACATTACGACAACAGTGATGAACAAAAAAATGCACTCTTTTTTCAATGCGAGTGGCGTATGCTGGAATATGACAAGTCGATTATGCCGTCGTCACCAGGGTGTTGATTGCGTGTGCGGGTGAGGCATGGTCAGCACACGTGTCTGTGTTTAAACTAGTGCTGGGCATTATACCGGTTCATACCGAATACCGGTGTTTATTTTTCTTATATGAATTTTTAACATACCGCAATACCGTATGTCGCTTAAACGATGTTAGGGATGCAGCGTGGTGTGACACTGTTTGAGAGTGGTCCCTTTTCACTGTACTATTGTACAGTGGGGGAAAAAATTATTTGATCCCCTGCTGATTTTGTACGTTTACCCACTGACAAAGAAATGATCAGTCTATAATTTTAATGGTAGGTTTATTTGAACAGTGAGAGACAGAACAACAACAAAACAATCCAGAAAAACGCATTTCAAAAAAGTTATAAATTAATTTGCATTTTAATGAGTCAAATAAGTATTTGACCCCTTCGCAAAACATGACTTGGTACTTGGTGGCAAAACCCTTGTTGGCAATCACAGAGGTCAGATGTTTCTTGTAGCTGGCCACCAGGTTTGCACACATCTCAGGAGGGATTTTGTCCCACTCCTCTTTGCAGATCCTCTCCAAGTCATTAAGGTTTCGAGGCCGACTTTTGGCAACTCGAACCTTCAGCTCCCTCCACAGATTTTCTATGGGATGAAGGTCTGTAGACTGGCTAGACCACTCCAAGACTTTAATGTGCTTCTTCTTGAGCCACTTCTTTGTTGCCTTGGCCATGTGTTTTGGGTCATTGTCATGCTGCAATACCCATCCTCGACCCATTTTCAGTGCCCTGGCCCTGACGGTACATGGCCCCGTCCATCGTCCCTTTGATGCGGCGCAGTTGTCCTGTCCCTTTAGCAGAAAAACACCCAAAAGCATAATGCTTTCACCTCCATGTTTGACGGTGGGGATGGTGTTCTTGGGGTCATAGGCAGCATTCCTCCTCCTCCAAACACGGTGAGTTGAGTTGATGCCAAAGAGCTCGATTTTGGTCTCATCTGACCCAGTTTCTGACCCACTTTCACCCAGTTCTCCTCTGAATCATTGGCAAACTTCAGACGGGCTGTACATGTGCTTTCTTGAGCAGGGGGACCTTGCAGGCGCTGCAGGATTTCAGTCCTTCACGGCGTAGTGTGTAACCAATTGTTTTCTTGGTGACTATGGTCCCAGCTACCTTGAGATCATTGACAAGATCCTCCCGTGTAGTTCTGGGCTGATTCCTCACCGTTCTCATGATCATTGAAACTTCACGAGCTGAGATCTTGCATGGAGCCCCAGACCGAGGGAGATCGACAGTTATTTTGTGTTTCTTCTATTTGCGAATAATCGCACCAACTGTTGTCACCTTCTCACCAAGCTGCTTGGCGATGGTCTTGTAGCCCATTCCAGCCTCGTGTAAGTCTACAATCTTGTCCCTGACATCCTTGGACAGCTCTTTGGTCTTGGCCATGGTGGAGAGTTTGGAATCTGATTGATTGATAGCTTCTGTGGACAGGTTGTCTTGTATACAGGTAACAAGCTGAGATTACTCCCTTTAAGAGAGTGCTCCTAATCTCAGCTCCTTACCTGTATAAAAGACACCTGGGAGCCAGAAATCTTGCTGATTGATAGGGGATCAAATACTTATTTGTTGTTATTCTGCCTCTGTGTTCAAATAAACCTACCATTAAAATTATAGACTGATCATTTCTTTGTCAGTGGGCAAACGTACAAAATCAGCAGGGGATCAAATACATTTTTTTCCCCCACTGTATTTTTTTGTGCTGTTAGATTATTTGTTCTTATTTTCTTGATTTTTTTTTATTTGACAGTAGTTTTATCCCTAAGCATAGCACATACCGAAACTGTACCGAAACCGTGACTCTTAAACTGTGATACAAACGAACCGTGAGTAAACTACACCGTTGCAACCCTAGTAACTACTAGGAGTGGGAGGAAAAAATCGATTCACCTAACTATCGCGATTCTTTTTAAAATGATTTAAAAATCGATTGGTTTACCTCAGAATCGATTTATGTTTAATTATTTTACTTTTCCTAAGAGGTGGTGGGGAGAAGTTAGCACTTTGTAATTCCAACAGAGGGTGAAATGTATAGGTGTGTTCGACTTGGAGCAGCACCATGCAGACGATCAGTGTATGACAGGCTTGTTTGAGATGAGCAAAATCTGCGCAGAACCGATCACCACGAGGCGCATTTCAAACAAGCCTAATATATATATAGATCAGTGGGAGCCGTCTGTTCTCTGTAGCTCTCGCGGTGCTTTGATGTCATACAATGACCGTTCTGCGTGCGGAGTGCCACTGCATTACATGACGTCGTATGCGTTTCAAGCTGGTGCGAGAAAGCAAAACCATGACTGAGGCAGAGGATCAAACCTCTTCCAGAATTCTTTCTGCACCATCACGTTTTGAATCCCAACTGCTGGGAAAACACGACTAAAACGGTATGCAAAGTAACATAGCACTTTATTTTATTTCAGAATTTTTATTTTATTTTATTTTATTTTTTTTACTCATTTTGTTGAACATTTGACTATTATATTCATGTGCAAGTTCAGGGTTTTGGTACTTGAAAGTTTCATGGTTCAAGGTACTTTAAATATACACTGTTTATGCTCCTGAAATAAAAGTTCAGAAAGATGTGATGCATTGTTTTTGTTAATATTACTCATCATATACAGTCTATTTTAAGGGTATAATCAAGTATTTCAACATTTTCCCATGGTCTAGAGTTAAAAACCAAAAACGAAAATCGCAATACTTGTAGAATCGAAATTCTTTAAAAAAAATCGCAATACATATCGTATCGGCACACAAGTATCGTGATAGTATCGAATCGGGAGGTAGGTGTATCGTCCCATCCCTAGTAATTAATAGACATTCCTTTTGAAGTTGTTGCTTAGTGAAAAATTGGGTTTCACAATGCAGCTTTAAATTAGACATGTGCCGGTATTCTGTAATGCAATATATCAGGATAATGAACATGCATGATATTGTTATCTTGAGCACTTCAATATATTGTGAATAATTATTACAAATTATTCCGTTTTTTGAAGACATTTAAATGTTCAATTCTTTTTGTTATAAGAAAAAAGTTATTAAACCTGTTATACTGAATTATTAAAACACTTTTTTGCAACTAAATTTCAATACCATATACCGCGATTAGCATGAACAATTAATCGCAGCTTGAAAATTTGATACCGTTCTATGTCTACTTTTAAATATAGACATTTTTTGAAAATATAGACAAAATAATTGAAAAAAATTGTTCATGTCATTCCAAACCCATTTTACTATCCATTTTCTATGGAACATTAACTTATTTATTATTTAGCAGTTAACAGAATGTTCTGGCTGCTCTTTTCCATACAGGGTTTCAAGTGTAATCCAACTTCTGTGTTATATTCAAAGTAGTGAATTTTAAAGGGCTGGTACTAAAAAAGCAATCACTTGTCTTAATTTTTGTTTACATGAATAATTACTTGGAAAAACAATGCAACATTTGCTCTACCAAGAAATACTTGAAGGTTGCATTTGTTGTGGATAATTTAATTAGCTAATTTTATATCAATATTTGTAAGAAGTGAAATTTGTAAATTAAGCATCGTGTAATTTTCCTCGTGTGGCGACTGAGATTTTGTTTTTGATTTTGTTGCAAATCTGGTTGTTTTGGCACTAAATCTGGCTAAATTCTGAATCTAGCAGAAGAAAAAAACGCATACAGCTTTACAGTAATTATGATGGGCTAATAAAAGGGTCTAACTTGAGACTAAGTTTGTTGTGTATGTCAATGTCTGTGTTTGTTTTTCCCTCATGACTATAAAAGCTCAGCATAGCACTCAGACCGAGGCTGTACTGCTAACAGTTGTGGGCTTTACTCCAAAACCGTGAGCTTGGCTTCATCATAAGAGTCAATAAATATCTAATTAAATGAGGTGAAATTAGAGGACATGCCCATTGTGTTTACAGCGTCTGGCCAGAACCAGTTTTGTGGCATTTTATCTGCGGGGCCAATCTAACCAGCTGTAATGATGCATACGTACTGATAAAAATATTTTGTGTGTAAATCATGTTCGACTGGTCACTCCATGTTGTACCTGTCTGCTGATTGATGATGTTTTAATATGCATATAGTATCAGTGTGTTTTTCCTGATATTGTGAGTTTCTGTACAGAAGGTTGCACTGATTACTACAGAAGTTATTAATGAATCACTTGCCCTTCCCCTTGGTCTTTAAAGGTGTAAGTCTGCACAGCGTTTTCAGTGTTAATTGCATCCCCCCTACTGCGACCTTCTCAGATTTTATGTGTGGTATCATGATTGATGTTTAAGTTACCTTATTTAACCCATTTCTTTTCTCTCTGGGTGGAAAACAAAACAGTTGTTTAGCAGAATGCCCATTTTCTTACATATGTTCCATGGAAGAAAAGAAAAACACATGGAAATAATAACATGGTTTTTATTTTTGGGTGAAATATCCCTTTAAATGTATTAGCTTGTTTTTATTGAATTTCACATGTGGATAGGGCCCCTTAAAAGGGTTTGATCCAAAAGAGCAATGATAGTACAGATAATGCTGATAAGAATATTGATCTCAAACGTGTGGTGCTTTATTATAGAGGAACCGTTCTCATGCCAATAACTGCTCCTATTGTTTAGAGGAGATGACATGAATGGCTTGTTTTGAGACTAAACGCTAAAATTCTAATGATCGTTAATGACTTATCTTTATGCTCATCCTCTTCACAAGATGCTCAGCTGTAGTACACAGGTTTTTAGAAATTATTGAACATAAATATATGTATTTTTTTTTGGCAATTTTGATCAACTTAAAATATACTTCGATTGAACTTGAAGTCCCTGTGAAGTTGCATACAGTTTGTGCATATTATTGAAATTTTTTTTACACATTTTGAATGAATGTATTTGAATTTTGAAAATCCATTTTAAGACCTTTTATGAGAAGCCAGTTTGCACTTATTTCACATTCTAAAAGCTTTGATTGTACCCAGTACTTTGCAGTCAATTGGTTGTTGTTGTTTTTGTTTTTTTGCCTATGTCTAAAAATGTCAAAAACCTCTTTAGCAAACATTGAGTCTCCTCCACTGACCAGTTCTGAAGACATAATACATAAATAAACATGCATATTCATAAGGCATATGTACACGTGTACCACAACACCAAGGAATTTCTGAATCTGATTGGGAAGGTAGCAGGATTCAGGCGTTTACATGGCTACAGTTTTCAGGCTGATTGAGCCATCAGTCCATTTTAGGGATGTTCATTTTAACCGACCGATAAGAATTTTGACCGATTAATACAATCAGTTAAACGGTTTAGTCACTTATTTTTTTTTTTTCAGTAATTTATCAAGATATTTTAAAAGGTTTAATGCATGGTTAAAATAAGCTACGCGTATAAAAATAAATAAATAAACGTTTTTTAGAGAGAGAAAAAGAAAAAACATAAGTCGCCTATAAGTCGCATTTTATTATTTCATTCAGAAATAGGCCGACGCGAATTACAAATATTATAATAAACACTGTAAACATAGCTATGCTATTTTTGTTCCCCTCACTCCACAACAAATCCTTTCAGTTAACAGTAGGCTATTTAGAAAAGAACAAGAATTAAAAATGTAAGAAGCTATAGCGACAAACCAAAATGAATTAAGGCTAAAACGAAACTGAAACCAATGTTGGGTCTCTCGTTCGACACAAAATCAAATGTTTCCGTATTCGCGATGTATTTGAATGCCAAAATATTATTTACCTTTTATGTAGCCTAGGCCTACTTCACTCACGTTCCAATTATCCACGTAAAACAAAATGTTTTGCATAACTTCACGGCGGTACAGTGATAACGCTTAACGGCACAGATTTTACTACATATTTAAACTGAGCAGTGTGTGGGTTTTTTTTTCCCCCATATGTTTGACTGATTGTTTTTTTATAATGATAATGAACAGGCTGCATTGTCAAGGTAGAATGCTAAACTGTGTGTGGCGCTGGAGAAATCACTTGATTTTTATTATTTTTTTCCCTTCTAACAGTGGAAGCAACTACTCCTTTTAGTCATGAAGATAATCGGAATTGTAAAAGGTTAGGGTTGTTTGCTGCTTTTTGCACATGTAAAATTAATCCCCGGAAAACAAATGTTAGTATTTTTAACGGGTCACAGACACTTATTCTTTCTAATTTAATTTTAGTTCCAATTTAAAATAATCTTGTCGGTTAATGGTTAATAATCGGTTAACGAGCGTCGGTTGTCGGTTAGGAAAAATAACCGAAATGAACATCCCTAGTCCGTTTACAAACAGATTATTTGATTGCATGTAAATGCAGCTATTGAAAGTAAAATTAATTTCAGAGAATCTGAAATTTGAAACTTTGTGGAGTTCACATACCCTTAAATAAGTTCTACATGACATTGGAGCATTAATTTACCCCTTTGTCAGGCTTTCAGGGATGTGTTAACCTGTAGTGTAGAAGTGCTTTGGCATTGATACTTAAACTGAAATGAAAAAAACAAACAAACGGTGAGGTGGTTCTATATTGCTGTTGACCTGACAGTCACTTGATCAGAAACAGCTGTATAGTCTATAGACTACATGCCCCGTTTCAATGGCAGCTGCTTCAGGAGAGCCATAAAAACCTGACCTCACTATTTCACTGGTCTGCACTATAATGGTGACCATTGTAGTATAGTCCAGTGTTAAAGATGCTGTCTCTAGATAATAACGTAGACTAATAACTAGGAGACCAAAAATTTAGCTTGGCCTTTGCTTGTACTTTGGCTTGGCAATATTTCTTAGCTGCTGTAATTCGGAATGCAATGTGTCTGTCTCTAAACTTCAGTAGCAAATGCAAAAGAATGTGTGGTAAAGTTTCATTCAATGAAATCTTAAGTTTCTCTTTCAGTGGATGGCTGGGTTTTTTCACAGATCATATCACGAGATGTGATCTCTGTGGGAGTTGCCTCCTGTAGTGAAACTTTGCACTGTTTTCATCACTATGGGTGCATACCAAATTGTAGGTCATGTGATAACTCTGCATTTTACAGTTTAAAACTAAAAAAGGAGATTTCAGTGTACGGTATATCCAGTGCAGTAGATATTGAGATCCAAATACTTCCGAGTCATTTCAGAAGCTTAGCCTAAATTATAATTAAATATTAATATGCAGTAAGGCTTGATAAACATTTTAGAAATCAAATTTTATGTATAATTTAACTTAAAGGGATAGTTCACACAAAATGTAAATTCTGTCATTAATTACTCACCCTCATGTCATTCGAAATCTTCGAAAAACAAATTAAGATATTTTTGATGCATTCTGAGAGCTCTTTGATCTGAACGTAAACAACGTATCTGTGTACATACGTTGCATACATTGTTTACGTATGTGATACTCAACAAAATGGTGTTATAAGTATTAAATTAGTAATTGAACGACTGATGTCACATGGATTATTTTAACGATCTCCTTGCTACGTTTCTGAACCTTGTCTAATATGGGAGGTTAAGAGAGCTCTCGGAATTCATCAAAATATCTTAAATTGTGTTCCGAAGTTGAACGAAGGTCTTACAGGTTTGGAACGACATGAGGGTGAGTAATTAATGACAGCATTTTCATTTTTGGGTGAACTATCCCTTTAAGCTTTGTCAGTCTGTCAAAGGTGGACTCAGAATGTGTTCTGTCTGTGTAATGTTTTTTAATTGTTGATCTATGTACATGTGTATCAAACTGACATTCTAGTGCATTTAATCTTTTCTCGCTGATTTTTCATTGTCCCTCATCATGACGCACCAATTCAAGTTAAAAGTAGTAAAAAAAAAATAATGTTGCACACCCTCTATTGTTTTATTCTCTAGCTGCACTATATTATTACTACCAAATTGTGTTAAATTGACAACCTTAAACATTCTGACATTCTTCTAAGTATGCAAAATTAGTTTTCTTTTTTTTCTTTTTGGGCTGAATTCTGGTTTATTTTGATGCTGTTATTAATAGAGAGGCTGTCATTCACAACAGCGCTCCAGCAGTTTCAGCTTTAGTATCATTTATCAAATTTCAAGTCACCCTTCAGCAAATTTCTGCACTATTATGTGAAAACCATTGCCTAAAGTACAAAATCCCAACAAAGGTGTTGTAAAAACTAATCTTCTCAACTCGAGAAGTGTTTTGCATGACATTTATAATAGTGTCTTGAGAGCCAGCTCAGAATAAAGATTTGTGGGTGACTGGATGTTTTTCCCATTGTAGTCACCAGTCAACATCTTTTGTTCAGTTTACTAGACCCAAGTTCAGCTCAGAGGTCAGAGAATCGTGAAAAATCTGTTCCTCCCCTGGGTCTGTATATATGTTGTATCTGTTAGACGGAGTACCACCCACATAGAGTCTTTCCTCTGTTTAGAGGAAGCAGCAGAATGCATTACTTCCATAAATAGTTGGCTTGTGGTTCTCCAGGGAAATCTAGCAGCATGAAAAACAACTTGTCTTGTAAGTGGGTATATAAAACATTGTTTTGCTTCTATCATTGTGCACTATTGTACACTGGGAATTTGTAATGAGATGTTTATTCTGGGTATCTTAGTGACATAATTCCAGTTCTTAAATCATTTTTTGACTTGTTTTAGTTCAACCACATCACAACTCTTGAGATCTGGGCTCATGAAATGAACAGAATATAGTCTTTTTTTTTTTTCTTTCTGAAAATCATAAATTCCTACCACATCTCAAATGGTGTGTTGTTTGAAAGCATTCTGTGGTTGAAATGATGGTTTTTAAAATGACACTTTAAACATACCTCGTCTTGCTCAGGCTCATTTCATACACTCTTAAAAATAAAGGTTCTAAAAGGGTTCGCACTGATGCCATAGAAAAACCATTTTGGTTCCCCAAAGAAGCTTTTTTTTTTTTTTTTAAAGATTTGTTTTTGGCGTTTTTGCCTTTTATTTGATAGGACAGTAGGTAGACAGGAAACGAAGTTGGAGAGAGAGAGGGGGGACGGGATCGGGAAAGGTCCACGAGCCGGGACTCGAACACGGGACGCTCGAAGCGCAACGGCGCTACATGTCGACTCCCTGCCCACGAGGCTATCGGCGCCGACTCCCCAAAGAAGCTTTGAGTCAACAGTTCTTAAAATAATTGTATGTATTTATTTATATTTTTGTTCTTTACTTTTCCACTATAAAGAACCTTCGCTCTTAAAAGTAAAGAGTATTTTTGGAGTGCCATGGAAGAACAATTTTAGGTTCCCCAAAGAACCTTTAAGTGAACAGTTCTTAAAAGAACCATGTTTTTCTTTGTGTGAAGAGCATTTTAAAAATCTAAAGAACCTTTTCCACTATAAAGAACTTTTGGTGCAATGGAAAGATTCCACAGATGTTAAAGTTCACCATGGAGCCATAGATGCCATTAAAGAACCTTTATTTTTAGCGTTTTATGTATCTGTAAACACACATCTTTTTTTAGGTTAAATCACAGATTGATTGAAAATGACATACAATAATGATAAATCATATACTGAAAAAGTAGACAAGCTTTACTAAAAACTGGTGGCAAAATTGTTTGTGGTGGAAATTATGCGTGGTAATGACTGTGGCATAGTTTTTGAAAACATATAATTTACACAGTAAATTAAATGGTTTCTGCTTCACTTTGTTTTGATCATCATAGTTATAAACGTAATGCAATGTATTTCATATTGCTATTATGGATATTTTATAGTTGAAGATTAAAGTTTAAAAATCATTTAAGGACCAACAAAAATATATTAAGATTATGTTGTAAAAAGACTGCTTTAATGTGACTTAAAGGATAACAAACGTAAAAGGATCATAATAGACATTTGGGAAAATGACTTATAAATAGACTTGTTTTTCACCAGGATTGTGGGCCAAAGTTCTAGTTCATGTTGCTGGAGCGCTGGATGTTGATTTTGGCACCCAGCACCGAGTCGTGTTGCACTTTTGCATTTGTTGTGAAAAGGTGTATGACGAAGCAGAGTGTTAAAGAGGCTGTGTTTCTGAGCTGATTTCTCTCAAACCAGCCTTTTCCAGGGAGGGTGACCTTGACAAGAATGTGGATTATTATTGTAATAGATACTGTTGTTAGTGAATGACTAGTCACACCAGGAGGTGGTAATATGGAGGAGGGGAAAGAATTTGCTCTGCTACCCCCCTCCTCCATGTCTGTTTTACTCTTTATCACTCTCACTCTCTGATCTGTTACATATTATTAGTGCTTGGCTTGACATCTGGATCTTTTTTTTTTTTTTTGGTTTTCCAGCCACCCTTTTTGCATTTTAAGAAAAGAAAGCAAGATGTGGTTTGACAGAGCACTCAAAGCAACATGAAATTAGCTGGATCTCCTGTGTCTGGAACAAGCAAGCTGAATTTTTGTTCACAGAAAATGTTGTCACTAGATGACAAGATCGTAAAGCATGTGTGCTGTCTGTTATTCTAACAGTCTTGAAAGGTTCCACATCATCACACACTTAGAATGAACTGCAGTGCTTTCAGAAACTGATCTTCAGCCTTTTTGTATTAATATTTTTATTTATGTATTAATGCAGATTTCATACAGTTCAATTAATGAAAAAGGTAGTCAAAAATCAGACGGTCGGCCGTCGGGCAGTTTTTGTTCGTCGGCCGACTAAGTTTTCTCAGTGTGTTCCGTGCCGTCGGCTGAAGTTGGGCCTCGTCGGCTTTTTTTTGACATGTTGAATCGGCGTCGGAGTTCATCGGTCAGTCAGGCCATCTGATCATTCTGATTGGCTGTTCAGCTGGCGAACCAGTGCACGAGAAAAGCGCAGAACGGACGTGCTACTTGGCCGTCGGGTGTCGAGCGTTGGCTTGGTGTGTCAGGACAACTTTGGACCCAGCCGCTGCCGACGTGAGCCGACCCCGCAGTCTGCTTTCGTTGCCACAAGTTCGTCGGCGTCGACTTGGTGTGTACCGGGCTTTAGGGACCCGCAAGGGAGCTCCAAAAGGGTTGTATGAATCTGTACAAAATTTGAGGAGAAAAAAAAACATTTCAAAATGTATTTTTTTTTTTTTAGGTTTAGAAAATGTCCAAACTGCATGGAAACAATGGCATAGTGATTCACTTTCCTGTTCCATAGTATGTGGACGCTTTAGTATTATACTTTCTCAATACAGATTTGACAGCAATAAAATCTGGGCATGTTCCTGTTGGTGGAAACATGATCTTAAATGTAAAGATGTTCACACTGACACTGACATTGACTGAAAGTCATTGTCCATCTTCTACTCTGAAAAAAAATGTTTTAAAAACAGTTTTCACTCAGAAATTGTTAGGGCTTTGACAATCGCCGTGACAACCGCATCACCGCGGTTGTCTGTTGCCACCGGAGGTAGTGCACGTGACGTCACACACTCTATAACAAGCATAATGCAAAGTTTCGTATACTAGTGTAATAATAGTAACAGTTGCAGATTGTTTTATTTAGACCATAAATCTATGCTAATTCACAAATGACCTCAAACGCCATACACGGCATTTCCTTTAGATTGGCAGATTTGAGCGCAGGAAAATACAGTTTATTCTGCGTTCAGCAAATTTATTTAGTGTTGAGCGATGGACCTTGTTGGGAAACCAAATACTACATCTCCGATCTGGAATCATTTCCATTCATGTCACCCATCTGCCAAGTGTCTACACGTTCACGTGATCGCAAACACCCAGCTGGTCAGGTTTGTATTGGTGAGGCTTTCTCCAAACTGCCCAAATACGAATGAGACAGCAGTAAACGGAAGATGTTAACAAGAAATGTGGCAACATATGCCACGATTCCTGTTCCACAGAGAGCACATGCAGACGAGGAGTTAACGCGCCCGCTTGCTTGGTGGTGGAACAGTGAACCGTGTCTAAACCAGACGCCTCGTCGCAAAACAGGTTGAGTCTGTCTACACAGGACATTTGAACTTTGTGTCAGTACGTCATAAATAGGACGAGGCAATTTGCTGTGAGGGATTTGTCGTGTCGTATCGCGCCGCATCCAGTGTAGACAACATCACTGATTATAATGGGTTCTATAGTACTTTGTTGTGTCTCGCCGCGCTGCTCACGTTAGGCAGACAGGGTGTATTTAACTGTATTATTTCTTTGAGTGTTTTGCAGGCTGCATGTTCACTGACGGAAGTGCTAAAATAAAATAAACATGCACGTTTGTTAATAGATGATCGAGCCTCATTTAGCCTATTTCAATTTTTTTTTGGTCTATTACCACTGCGGTGGTAAAAATGTGCCACCGTCATAGCCCTAGAAATTGTTAGTAAATTGTGCAATTAATTACAAAGAAACGAGAAGTAACATTGAATTAAGCATTAAATTCTTAAGTAGAAAGACTAAAGTATTGTTTTCTTGTAAAAATACTCCAATAATTTCCAACAAACTTTGAAAAATAGTTTTTACAGTTTTTCATTTTCAGTTTTCTTTTCAAGGTTTTTTGTGATTTGAAGCAAAAAGAATAACAGTAAATGTTGGTAATGAAGCAATGATGACACAAATTCAGCTTTACACAAACGCACACAAATGGGAATATAGACTTTGAACTTCATGCAACAGAAGTCAAGCGGAAACAGCTAGTAGCAACCAAGAGTAAAGCAACTTGTCAACTTCTAGCTGGAGATTTAATCGCTCTCAGTGTGAACACCCCTTTGAGTCATGTTTCAAAAAAAAAAAAAATCATTATTTGTAATGTTTTATCTTGGTTTTATAACAGAAATCAGCTTGAAATTCCAAAGGTGAATTTTTGCATGAGTGCAGAATCATCTCCAGTGCTTCTGTGAAGCCTTTCCTTTTTGCTGCTGGCGTTCCTCTCGCAGGCATCCATTTTCTCCTGCAGCAGCTATGAGGAATGCAGGTCGCCACTCTCGCTCAGCTCAGGGGCCTTCCCTCTTCCCCTCCAGCCTCCCACAGGCCTGTAAACAATACTGGGCATGAGCCCAAGCTAACCAGCTGCATAGAGGAGGCCAAATGAGGCAGGATGGGGGGATGGGCAGACACGACCGAGCCATGTTGAAAGAATGGCGGTCAAAACACCTGCTGTGCAGAAGCCAGTCCACCATCCAACCACGTTTTCAATGCTAGGAGGTGTAGTGCAAGGAAATGCTAACCGTGGCTGTTTGTGGTAGTAGATGTCTTGTTTATTTTGGCATAATTTTGTTTTATTCAGATGCATTTTTATGCATTAGCTGTTATGTCACATCTTGAGGCATGAGTATTGAATTTGACATGCCTTAAAAACCACTGTTCAATTCCATTCCATTCCATTTTGCACTCCTTTTGTGTAGATATAGTCCCCCTTTTTTCTTGCTTGCAAGTTTGATCTTTTATAGAGATGAAAAACAACTTTACATTGTCCAGGAAAGAATTTTCCTTTTACTTCCTAGAACTGTTCAACTGTGTCTGTTTTTAAACCACCAGCCTTCAATTTTAAAAGCATTTATCTCGCCATCAAATTCAGAGAACCAAAAGGACATATGAAGGCATGCTGATGGACAACATACTGTTTTAGTGCTTGAAATAAGCTTAAGCTCAGTTGATCAGCGTAGGTCATCTGTTATCTTGGAAAGCGCAGAAGCAGTTAAGTAAAGCTGACAGATTACTGCCTCAGAGCCCCGGTCCAGCTGCTATCAGAGCAGAGCAGTTGAATTCAGCCGTGGTTTGGTTTAACTGACTCATTGCTTCATGTTTTTGTGTAGGGAAGTTTCACACTAGAGTCTGTTTGACATCAGGGTTTGGTTTTTGGTCTGTGTGAAAGCTGTTTAGCTTAATGTGTAGATGGGAACCTTTTGATGCTCACCCAATTTTGGAAAACACTGGTGTTCATGCTGCGGAAAACCCACTTGAGAGCACATTTACTGCTACCAATTGGTACCAGATTCTGTAGGGGAAAGAATGGTAATAGGGAGTGTATTTTAAAACCTTTTTTAAATATATTATTAGGACTGAAGTTATGATGTGAACTTGAGAATCATGAGATTGATTGTAATTATTTTATTTCTACTCACAATATCAGTGTCAATCATTTAATTTTAGAAACAATAAACTAATATAATATAATGTTTTTTTTATAATATAATACTTAATATTTTAATCACAGTATTAATGTGTTTTCGTGCATGAAATTATATAGCCAAATTTAATATTTTAATAAAGGTGTCCTTTAGGGGTGTAACGGTATACGTATTCACACCGAAAATTTTCGGTACGGGTCTTTCGGTTCAGTACTCATGTGTACCGAATAAATACCGAATTGTTTTAATCACTGCACTAGTGAAAATTCATCTTTCAAGTTATGTCATTTTTTCCCCCAGGAAATTAAAACTATAAATGGCATTTTGACAGTCTTTGATGTGGTGTGACAGATCGCTGTATAATGCATCGGAAAACCACTTCTGGGCCGCTTCAAAAAAAAAAAAAATTTTATAGTCGTAACGCGCCGTGAGCGACTTATGTAAATGGGGTCAGGGCTGATGGCAGCGCGGAGCGTGAGTGAACATGATCATTCCTTTCTCTTTACTATCACTTTTAACTCTAAATAAACATGAATGAACATCTCATGTAATCGCTCAGTCAGTGTTTCAACCACGTAAAGATGTTAATAAAACGGCTTATAAACAGAATGTCACGTAGCATTTCATTTACCTCAGGCAAGTCATCAGTGTCTACACCTCGTTATTTGCTAGATAAATGAAGTCTAGAGAAGAACATTTTGCAAAATATTAGACTATACTTCATTATATTTACTTTACCTGTTAGTGATGTCTTAATTTAATATAGCCTGTTTTTAAATGAATCTGTTATGAAAAAGTTATGACAGCCACTGTAGCCTATAAATTAATAGGCTATATTTCAGCAACAAATAGAAATTTTATAATTTAGAAGTTAATTTAAAAACTGCACTGTGCAATTCACATGCATTTTTTATTTATTTATTTTTTAAGTTGATTTATTACATTTAAAAATAAATAGTAATTAAATTAAAGTTTGGACCTTAGTAACATTAAAGGGCTCCCTATAGTTTAGAGTAGGGATGCATGGTATTATCGGACTGATATCGGAATCGGCCGATAATGGCTTTAAATGTAAATATCGGCATCGGCCTGATATGAAAAATTATGCCGATATGTCTTGCCAATAAGAGGAATGGGTTAACTCACATGTGCTCAGGGTGTGCTAGCGATTAGATCACGTCAGCAGTGTGGCTCATTCTTGAAGCAAAGTTTTGCCTGAATTGTGATTTAGATTGACTGTTTTGGATTGCTGCATTTAAGCCGATTCCCGGGTCCTAAATCCCGTTCGGTAAGGAGTTGTAATCTGTAGGGGGCGCTGTTGGCCTACTTCTAATTAAATTAAATGTAAAATAGCCTACACGCACAACATTTAGTCTGTTTTTCTGATTAAATAAAGCAGTAATTGATGTCATAAAACAATGAGTATGTTTTGATTTAATGGTCAGAAGCTATGGCTTACATGAAAAAAAAAATCTCAAACATGACACTTGTAAATTAAATCATGAGCTCTAAAAGCTTTTGAGAATTTTTACAACTCTTTTGTTTTAGACCATCTACAAATGTTAAATCTTAAAATAAAATGTTAGAGGTAACACTGCATCTTTCTGGGGATTGATATAGTTTATTTATAGTTATTTTCAAAGCTTCATTGTACTGTTAAAAAAACCGTAATTATTTTTTATTTAATTGTATTTTTTCCGGTATCCTATATTTTTCAATGTTGTGCATCCCTAGAGTATAAGCTGAGGTAGATTTTTGTTCCTAAGAAAATTAATTTTAATTGAATTTATTTAAAGAAAGAGCAACTTGTTCAGTAAACCACTGGTTAATAATAATTTAAAAAAAAAAGTTTAGTTTTTTCCCCCTGCTGTACCGAAATCACTTCAAACCGTGATGTCAAAACCAAGGTAATAGGGGTGTAAGAAAATATCGATACACATGAGTATCGCAATAATATGTTTGGCGGTAATGTATCACTTCTCAAAAACAGAATATCGATATTTAAAAAAAAAAAAAAAAAAATCATACAAGATTCATGGCAGTTGTTTCATTTTGAGTTCATATCCCGACCGCTAGATAGCAGTCTCTGAACTTGTGACAGGAAACAGTGACAGGAAATACTAGCATTAGGGCACGCCGCTAATGTTAGCATTAATATAGTTCGCTGCCAGTAATGGAGGATGAAAGAGTTGTTTCGGTGTACAAAGCTGAAGTGTGGCGTCATTTGGGCTTTTGTGGTAACGTCCGCACCGGGACCGCGGTGCGAGCGCCACCTCGGTTCTGCTACTGCTGCAGCTTTCTCTCGTGTGTGGGGGGCGTTTTGTGCAGTTGAAAATCCAAGTTGAAAGGTTCTGAGAATGTTCAACATTTGTGTTTATTTTATTGTTTTACAATTGTTTTGTTTTCTTTAGGAATCCTGCAAGCACTTTCTTTTTCATTGATACTAAGCAAATGTAATTTTTTGTTGAGATCAAAATGTTATGACATTGTATATTACAATTGTAAACTTAAACTGCAAACTTTTAAAGCAGGGTCTAAAAATATATATGGTCTTTTTTTATAAAATACATTTTATACATACATTTAACTAAAGAATCCTGCAAGCACTTAAATTTTTCACCTTGACTCGTACTACACAAAAAGTGGTTCAATAACGTTGAATGTTACAGGGACTGATTATTGCAAATGTAGATCCCACTGTTCTGGTTAAATAATAATTATTTATTTATTTATTGCTAAGGTTTGCATATGGTGGTGTGCTAATGTGTTAATGTCAGCTTTCCTAAAAATATATCCTATTCCTAAAATAAGAAATATCCCAATATATCACCTTGCTTACAGTATCGCAATGTATCGTATCGCAACCCCTGTATCGTGATACATATCGTATCGCCAGATTCTTGCCAAAACACAGCCCTACAAGGTACGTACCGAACCGTCATATTTGTGTACCGTTACACCCTAGTGTGCTTTTGCAAGGGGATTCATCTTATTTTGTGGGCATCAAAGCATTTGAAAACCACTCATCTGACCTTTCGTGCAGAAACAGACCACAGTTAATCATGTGTAATTTGCCTGTTTATGTCTAATTGTTTGTCTTCAAGTAGCTTTTATTCTTCATATTGATTCTTTTTCAAACTCAAGTTTGGAGCAAAGTAATGAAACCAGGTGGGAAAACAGCTTGAGAGATTCCATTCGAGCTGTATAGCTTTCCAGTTGAGATTGATGGGTCAAGGACGTTACAGAGCCCATCATACGCGTGCGTGCTGATTGCCTGTTTATTAGGCTCCATCGATTCCATCTCAACGTTTCACCCCCAGGCACTGCTATCGTTCTCAGATTGATTCTTGCTGTTTTGTGTTTGGAATCGTAAAAGGCAATTGTTTTATTCCCCCTATTATTTTTTTCTAAGGATGTCTTCTGGGAATGCAGAATCTGTCCTTATAGCAACAGGAGAATAAGCCAGACATCAGGCTCCACAGGCTTTCTGCAGCAGCTCTTCCTCTGCCTGCGGAAAACATCTTCATCGTTTATAAAAAGCACTTCCATATTTGTGCCTCTAACGGAAGGCTAAGCATCAGTGAACTGGATACAGGGGAGGGGCGATTATTGTTTTTTAATTAGGCAAGAATAAATCTCTGCTGTTGTGGTTTTGATGTGTTTGGACTCCCTGCTTTTGAATCTCTAGTGCTGGTTATTAAGCCAAAAGCTGTAAACAGGAATGCAGAAACACTGTTTTCTCTTACTTGGAAGGGTGGTGATATAATCTTATCTCATTGTTTGTAAAGATGTCGACGAGAGACCTGAGGACGATTCTCTTTTTAGACCATGTTTGTTTAGCGCATCTCCACAGACGGCTGAAGATTAAGCTGTTTCATCTGGCAACTGCTGTGAAGTTTCGTCTCATCTCCTGTGGCCGCTTCGCCTTTTTCCTGGCTTAGTGAAGTTATTGGTTTCTCTGTGAGTGAAATAGAGTTGAGCTTTGAACTCTTAAGTATGCATGGCTTCTGCTTGCTTCTGCATTCTTCAAACCTGAGTGTACTTCCACTCTTGTGGAACTGGCTCGTAGATCGGCCTCTGGTTTGTGAATGCAGCCGGTGTGGACTGTTGCTCACATTGTAAGGGTTTTATGAGATCTGATAACCTCCTGAAAAGATAGTACATCAGTTACAGTTTTATCTTTGTTTTTGTAAATTGAATTGAACTTTAGAATTTGTGATAGATGACCAGGCTGAGCTAATCCACTTGTATCGATTCAGTGTTTTCTCATGGTATTCCATTTGATGTAACATTATTTTCCTAGAAAAAATCAAACGGTGTTGGATTTTTAATTATGCATGCTCATATATTTTTACATTTTGATGACCTTTTCTTGTCATTTAATGCTTGCTTAAAATGTCTTTAAATCACTAATTATTTTATAACGCTTAATATATTTAGCAGATTTTAAAACACATTTGCATTTCATGCTTTCAAACATAATGTTGTTTATAACTATATTGTTTTTTATTTATGATTTCATTTAAATTAAATAGTTAAATAATAATTTATAATTAATTATTAACATAATTCATTTAATTTTTAATTTTTACACAATTTATAATTTATTTTTTACACAAAATGTAAAAAAATTAATGTATGCATTTTAATCATTCAGTAGTTGTCAATGTCCAACCCTAATAGTTCTGGAAATTTTGAAATTACTGGTCAATTGGCTTGACCAATATTGTGTAAAATATTTTCATCAATTTCTTCAGTTTTATTTGTTAATTTTAATTGCTGTCATTTAATCATTATAAATATTTTTTATTTCAGATCTTAATAGTCAACCACTACTTAGAATTACAGAGTTTGGGTAACGGATTTGCAGAGAAGAAATCTTGATCTGTAGTCAAACATCTTTTGACTAAATGACACGGTCTTCCTCACATTGCAGCTTATTTTGGTCAACAACCATCCATTTAAACAGTAAGGCACTGTCTGACCAAATCATGAGACTACCAACCACAGTTTGCTTTGTTTCATGGGAAATAGAGATCTATTTTAAATAGATATCAGGTGAACTTGTACTTGTTGAAAGTGCCTCCTAAAAAAAAAAAAAAAGAGTGCCCTTTAAAGATTTAATGTCTACCTATACGAAAACTTGCTAAACTTTGGCAAATCCAGTGATTCATTTTTCCTCAGAAGTCTTAACTGTTTCCAAGTGTACTGAAAAAAAGACACTGTGTACTAACTACCACTAACTACCAATCAGATTAAAGCTTATAAGATCAGGAAAGTACATTCCAGGTTTATAAGCATAAATGCTTTAGACGCTCAGCGAATGGATTGTGGGCGGCCCGTGGGTGTGCCGACTGCTGAAGAATAGGCTCTTTATCATCATCTTAAGAGTTTCAGGGTATTTTCTTCTTGTCTCTTTCACTTCTTCTATCTTGTTTTAGGCTATGTTGGTGTTTTGCAAGAGTATTAAAAGCATCTGTGCTTAACAAAAATGACTGACGTTTGGGCAAGATTTATAAATCACATTGAATTCTCATCTCAGGAAAAGATTAAGATGAAGAACTGGAATTTTTTTATTTCATTTAAGGGTCTCATTTTTTCCTACCCTTCTCTGTATACACATGACAGTTGTTTTCTGCCAAAGATCTGCTGGCAATACAGCTAGTTTGTGGCACTTGGCATCAAAACCACTTGGATGTTTTTTTCATTTACATTCTAAAGGCTCATGTGTCAGTATCGGCGGTCTGTGCCGATGTGCTCCTCATTATTGGTCACTATTAAAAGTCATGAATGTGCTCGCTGATGTACAGCAGAGCACGTCCAGATCCGAGTAAATGCTTGATGAATGTGGTACGGCGGATATTAGGGCTGTAAGTATATTTGAATGGCCTGTAGTGTGTTTGAGCATGTCTGTGTGTTTTCTGGGAGAGCTGACAGCTGGATGTTTGCTCGTCTGTTGTGTCAGCGCACCAGCTACTACTCTGGCGAGTCACGCATAATCATAAATCAGCAGGCGGTTGAGATGACATGAGCTTCTCTCGCTGGTGTGATGTTTCATGCAGGAGGTAAAAACAGTCGTGGAGCCTCTGAACCTGTTATCATCTCAATCACAAGTGATAACAGGTCATTAGGCACAATTCAAACATGCTTTACAATTTTTCACATGATCCTCCTCCTCGTAATGAGGGTCCTTCATTTAGATCAGGAACTGGAAGTTCAATCACCACTGATTTCTAAGTAGGCTATTCTATATTCGGTATAATACATAAGGCCTTATATTTAGAAAATACAATAACATATGAAAATGTTTTAGGGTTTTCAGTTTTTGCTTTGCTTTTAAAAGAAGTCTCATTGGCCAAGATTGCTACACAAAATATTTGATAAATACAATAAAAATATTCTGAAATATTGCATTTTTAAATAACTGTTCTATATTTAAATATTAAAAAAAAATTAATTTATTTCTGTGAATACAGCTACATTTCCAGCAGCCATTACTCCAGTCTTCAGTGTCACATGATCCTTCAGAAATCATTCTAATATGCTGATCTGAAAATGGTAAATGTTGAAAACAATTGTACTGCTTAATATTTTTTGTTGAAACCGTGATACTTTTTCATGCTGCTTTGATTAATAGAAAGTTCAAAACAACAGCATTTATTTAAAACAGATTTTTTTCTTGCTAAATGAGTGTTAGTTTCTTTAAAAAATTCTTCGGACCCCAAACCTTTAAATATGCTTTCCCATCAGCATTAAAGCAACACTATTGTAAATGTAAGTGGTACTACATTTCCCAAATGTGACCCTGGACCACAAAACCAGTCTTAAGTCCCTGGGGTATATTTGTAGCAATAGCCAAAAATACATTGTATGGGTCAAAATTATCAATTTTTCTTTTATGCCAAAAATCATTAGGATATTAAGTAAAGATCATGTTCCATGAAGATATTTTGTAAATTTCTTACCGTAAATGTATAAAAACTTAATTTTTGATTAGTAATATGCATTGCTAAGAACTTCATTTGGACAACTTTAAAGGCAATTTTCTTAATATTTAGATTTTTTTTGCACCCTCAGATTCCAGATTCCAGAAACCATACATCAATGGAAAGCTTATTTATTCAGCTTTCAGATGATGTATAAATCTCAATTTTGAAAAATTGACACTTAAGACTGGTTTTGTGGTCCAGGGTCACAAATAAACATTTACTTTTGTGACCCACTGCAGTGCACATCAGTTTTTGGTTTGCACTGTGATTTTCTTCCTCATATTTGGTGACTTCATGTGAGGAATATTCCACATGGAGTCCTGGAGGAAAACACGTGGCGGCGGATCTTTTCTTTAGTAGGCGGTTTGTATACTTTCGACTTGAATCATGTAATTTTTTTTATTCACATGTAATGTTGGATTTACTCACAAAAACCTCTCATTTGCTGCCTAGCTCCTGTTCATTTTGGACCCTGACTTCAGCGTTTCTAAAGTAAACAACTAAATATAATTACAATCATGTAATATTCCCCTCTCTCCATTTTCGTTTGTGCACCAGTGTTTACTCTCCTACGTGCCAGTGGTGGCACACACACCCTGATGTTGATGAACCCTGGTTATAAATGCATGCAGTCATCTTTTACTTTTTCCTTGCCTGTGTTTTTTTTTTTATTGCATAGAAGTGCAACACCCTGTTTTTTACTTGTGAGGAACTGCATTGCAAAATACATTCTACATAATTTTTTATTTACTTTTTTATGGTGTTTCCTTTTCGCATTGAATTTTGCAGTTCTTTGCATTGGGCACGAGTCTTGGTTGAATATCATTGGATCATCGTATTCCTTTTCCTTTTCCTTTAAAAGCGACATTAGTGGTAACAAAAAGAAATGCAAAAATAATTTGATTTTACCCAAACACATCAAAAATAATAATAATAGTGCATGACCTCAGAGACAGTTTAAGTAGGAGACAGATCACTCATAGAAAAATACCATGATGGCCACCAAATGAACTTTTGCTGCCATGTGAACCAGCATGCCCTATTCATACTGGACTATTTCTGTCTGTTTACCTGGCTGGTGTCCATCGTGGCCCCTGAATGCAGGTAGGGTCAATTAGAGCGCCTGACCACACAGCTACAGGCCCTTAATTGAATAAACAAGCCCGTGTTCACACGGTGAGATGATGTGGTGTCAGTGAGCATGCTGTGTGGGCCCCGTTTCCCTGGAGTGAGGCTTAAGTAGCTCAAAGCATCCCTGGCTCTTAATGAGCTCAACCGTCCAGCAGGGTGCAGGTCAGGTCCTCTCTGTAACAGCCTTCATAAAATAGAGTCCACCATAAGGCCACGTGCAGATGTTCTCCAGGTGTCATTTATTTCCTGTCAGAGATCCACCAGCTCTTATCTTCCTTGTTTTTGTCTCTCTCTTGCTGTTTTTCTTCAGATGGAGTCTCCGGTCTCCACCCCGGCCCCACCGCCGCTTCACCTCCTCACCTCTATGGGAAACAGTGACATCGCCTCACCTTGTGAGCAGCTTATGGTGCGAACGCGCTCGGTGGCTGTCAACACATCTGATGTGGCTCTGTCCACTGAGCCAGAGTGCCTGGGACCCTGTGAGCCTGGCACCAGTGTCAACCTGGAAGGCATTGTGTGGCAAGAAACTGAGGACGGTAAGAAAATATACTGTGGTAAGAGCTAGTGATATAAGCCGAGGTTACATATGTTCAGTAGACAGACTTTTGATTGATCCTGTGGAAAAGTCCGAGTAATAGCCACTGCAGTTAAGAGGAAGAGGCAGTCTGATTGACATGTAAAGTGGCTGAGCCAGTTTGTGTTGATTGACACCACAATAATCTGAGCAACAGGGGCAATGATTAAATACATACATACATAGTGGCCATGACTGGTTCTAAAGAAAATGTTCAAATTGGTACAGATTTCCATAGATCTGAATTTGTGTCCATGCAAAAATATTAAATGTTAAGACTTAACTCAAAATACTGTATTTCTGCTCATGGTATCTTGTTCACTCCAACAAAATTCTGGTTACTGACTTGCCACAGTGATTTGTTGTTCCTCAGAGCTCATTGTATCAACACAGAAACAGAAGTTTCCAAGTGAGATGATTAAAAACAAGTCAATCATATTTTGTATGCACACAAGCAAGTAACTTTGTTGGCACAATGTTTGAGTAGATAAAAAGGAGATCAAAACATGATAGAATAACAAATGAATTAGGTCAAAGATTCCTAGAACTGTTGACACCCAATTTTCTGTGCACATTTTAATTGTTCATTAGTTTAAAAAAAAATTAATACAAGCAATGAAGGAACCAATTAAGGATCAGAAACTGAAACTGATTGTTGATTCCTGAATCAAAATACTATTCACAGAATAAGATGTTTTCTATTTGTCAGCCTCCAGCAAGTGTTTCTGATAGAAGACAGAAAATTGGCAGCAAGTTACAGTGGTGCTTCAGAACAACACAGTTACTGAGATGAACAAAAATGGTCCAGTTAGAAGTCCTGGGGAAACAAAAACCGTTTAGAGTCGGTGTGTTTGGAATAAGATGGGTTTGACCACCTTGTTGAGGAGTGTCTATTTTGCTAAGCCATCTGTTTACTCAGAGACAAGTGCACATCACTGATCGTTATCCAAGTGAAAATGCTGCTGTTTATTCAAATTCAAAGCAGAATTATTAGTGTATTTTAAAGGGAAAACTAAAAAATCATTGTTTGCTTCATTACTTGCTTGCTTACACAAGTAAAGGAGTGTGTATGTGCAGTCTGGAGCAGACAGTGTGCACACATTTACACCACGTTTATTTAGTTTTTATAAAATCCTGAGTCAAGTCAGTCTAGTCACTTTTATTTCTATAACATTTTATACAATACAATATTATTTTATACAATCAATTATAGAAACTCGGCTATGGATACGGATGGTTCAGATTCTGCTGTAAAGTGTTATTTAATCCAAGTCAGTTCTATGTTGGTTTAGTTTAGATCAGTAACAGTGAAGCAGTTCTACAAAAGGTGTTGTTATTCAGCTCGAGTCACTTCGATATGTGTGTATGCACAAAATGGACATTAAAATGTGTGTACGCCATTTCCCACACAAATTTGGACATGTAGAATTAAATATGCCACTCTCATTAATGGACTATGACATAAAATCATTATCCATATGTTACATATGCATTTATCACACCGTTTGTACATCAGGCCCAAGAACTGGAAATGGGTATTCAAGTTTTAAAAGGTTAATAATGTACAGCACTGCACAAGCATTAGATACAAATAAAATTATTTTAGATCTGCTTTTACTTTTAGCATCACCCCTTACAATGTGAAATATGAGAGCTATACAATAGATTACTATTGTATAGTGCCAAAATAGCTTCCATGTCCAACCAGGTATGCAGGTATGAGGAACAGTAACATCTTAGTAAAAATAGTAAATAAGTGTTTTCCCCCATACATTTATAATTATACTTCAAATATATTCAAGAGCTGAAAATCAAAAATGAGGGTGTAGAAAAGCATAGGTCTACTTATGATTCATTTTTAATTAAGTTAAAATGTGATTTGTTTAATATTTAAATATAATAAATAATTATTGCATTTACATAAATAAGCTTGCCCGTTCTGTTCAAGAGTAATTATAAGAGCAGTCCTTACAGTACACAAATATCAAAATGATTTGTTCCTGTCCTCATTTACATATTAGTCTCTTGCTGAATTTCCCCCCAGGCAGAAATAAAGTACATCTATCCCATATATCTTAGTTGAAAACACCTGCTTCCTAATGATTTCTGCCCCTTGTTCTGTTAACAGCTTCTTAGCCAGAACAGTACATGGTGCCTTACGCTTGCAGATTAATTTATTCTAACTGGATTTGTCCAGATTCTGTAGGTTTGATTTTTTTTTTTTTTTTTTTTCATCCCATCTAATCATAGCCCACTGCAGAAACGTCAGTGTGTTCTGCTCTCCACATCCTCAGTCTTGATTGTCGAGCGTGAAAAGGAAAAATCTCCCTCAAATCCCTAAATGAGAGCATATCTAGGCTATGGGTAGGCAGTGGAGTATGTGCCGCCCACACTTTGCCTGCTGCCATCCTCCCAGTGCCGCCATATAAAGGGCTGCCTCATCAACATTCAGAGCGCATTGGCTGTCTGAGTGTTTTCTATTCCTCTTGCCATGGGCACAGTGTGTCTGATTCACCCTGCTCCTCTGTGGCCACTCTTGTGTGTGTGTGTCTCTGACATGGAGAGGGAACGTAGTTGAAGGGTCAAGAGGGAGAGAAAAACAAGACCGTTTGTGTAGCCATTCACAGCCTTGCCCAACCAGTGCCACACTTCCACAACATCAGCTCAATCTTTGTGCAGGACGGCTCCAATCATCTGCTCTTTCACTTTAGAGAGGGAACCATTGGTGTGCAGGTGTTATCCACACCCTCTCTCGCTGTCTTTGGGATGGTTCCACTGGTGTGCATCTCTACTTTTGATGTGTTATTTTTTCTCATCAGGGTGTTGGACAGATCTGTATCGTGGTGACACTTTGTGTGGGTGGAAAGTAGAGCAGCAAGATCCCGTGGCAGGGAACACATCTCTCAACCACTTTGAGATGTCTTTCCGCTGTGCTGCACTCTCTTAAAGACGTTGCAGACAGTCCACCCACACTTCTCATAGTGATGACTTCCTAAGTCCTATCGCTGCCAATGTGTTATGTTTATTTTGGTTTTGAATCTCTCTGGCAAAGATGATCTGCTTTACCAAAGAGTTCAGATCCAACTCTAATCAAACACATCTGATGATGAAGGGTTTGGGGTTTGTTAAAAGTTACAGGTGTGTTAGAGTTGACTTTGCAGGTTGGTAAATATCTCTTGGTGTGTTCAAGTGCTCCGAGTTGGGAAGTCATAATTACAACAGCAGGTGTTCTAATAACTTAGATCAGAGCCAGATGGTGATGTACCTTTTCTGCATAAAATTCAACAAGATTTTTTTTTAACTCCACATACTGATGAATAAATGCGCATCAGGTGTGTTTTTGCTTCATTTTTATTCAATTTATGAAGGTGCTGTAAATGTAACATTCCGTATGGTTGTACAATACAATGGTATTTTGTATATGCCAGTTAGTTTTATTTTAAATGAAAAAATTTCGTTCTACAGATGCTGCATCCATTGCGTCCAACATGTTTGCTCACTGACATGACTCGGAAGTCAGAAATGCAGGGCTTAAAATCCAAAGTTCCCACATTCACGTGCGTTCAACTCGTAAATACGATCTTTCTGACATGACTTAAATACATGAAGGATTGAGTTCTCAGTTGACTTGTTTGACATCATTACAGAGGCTGCCAGTACATTTCTTATTTTGGATCACCCTTATTTAGCACACCTAATTTAACTCATTAACTTGTTAGAAGACTGCTCTAAGATCTCAAGTGGTTAGAAATGAGACACCTAAAATGCAGTTTAGCTGGCCTATATCTAGAAACCCCACAATATTGCCATGCTTTTATTTTATTTGTCTATCACTAATAATAGTATGTTGCCTGTAGGACAGTTCAAACAATAAATCCTAAAGCAATACTTTGGAAAATGCTTTTAAGTAGGAAGGAAATGAAATCACAAAAGTAGAATTCTCCAGATTGTCCTGCTTTGTTCAAAACCCATTTTCTATGTAGGGAATAGGCAGACATGTTCAGCTCTAATTCAATTGAATTGAAGATTGCAAGATTGTATTTCTATAGCATATTATGAATCTGTAATAAAATCGGACAACAAGGGATCATAGATATATCTTCTTTAGCTCATCACATGGTTTTCTAGATGAAATAAACGATCAAAGGCAATTGGCAGGACTTCAATTTATGTAGCAGCTGTACTGTGTTATCTCTTATTCATTGTTCTGAGTGATACTATCTCCTCCTCATACTATTTCTGGTTTGACTTTATCATGTTGCTAAGCCAAGGACCCAGTACCCTAAAACAAACAAGCAAAAAAACAACAAAAATGTGTGTTTTATAAAAATAGTGATCAATACTTTTACGTAATTAAAACAAAATAATTATTCACCGTTCACCAGACTCAATCCTCCATCTTAGATACAGGTATTCATTGCATTGTATAATTTGTTGCCTCCACTAAAGATGCATGCAGTGCTACCTTAGAATTCGGCCAAAAGCAAGGCATCTTGTAGGGGAGCATAATTTAGAGTGGCATTTGTGTCAGGAGCGCACCTAGTAAAACAACAAATGTTGCCTAGGAAGCTCGCTGAGCTTTAGAACAGAGCATCCATCTTCCATGACTTATTGCAGATCAAGTTGTTGCTGAGTCGCAGTGTCCTCATCTGACTTCCTCAAATCAACAGTGGCGTGCTTTATTTCAGCCAAAGCCCAGTGTGGAAATCTTATCTAGTGTACTGCAACCTTTTATTTGCGGATGGACATATTGACTTGCTCATGTTTCAGCCCAGTGCGTGAATCCCAGAATGGCAGGAGGTTAAGGGCAGACAGCTCTCAGTTCATGATGAAACAGTCAGAGGCAGATTGGAGCAATATTTCTAGGCATCACTCTGACACAAATCCCCTCTGCAGGACGTTGGAAGCAGACCAGGGTCGTGTTGGTGTGGCATCCACTCTCACAAGCCATGCATGCTGATGCCTCCAAATGTCAGCCCTAAATCTTCTGAAAGTTTATTGCTCTTGAAGTAGAGCCCAGAAAGCCCTCACCCACAGACTATGAAGGGCTTGATGCCAGCAAACACAATCGTGCCAAACAGCAAGGCTCATATGCCAGTATCCTGATTCAACCCTCTTTCCAGGGCCACCTCAACAAGCTATTGGATCGATGTGTTATTATATTGCCTGAATTAGCTGTTGGTTTAAGGAAAACACAGTTGATTTCATCATTACCTTTTCTCTTTGAATTTGCGTACTTGGCTTTTCTTGGATTTCGCTCTGAGGTCAATAAAATGCATCTCAACTCAATCAAACCTGCCTCCTGATGATTTCAGACTCTTGTTCTCTTAAAGAACCCATGCAATCTCAGAACAAGTGCAGTTTTTTTTTCCTGTGCTGATGTATTTCCTTTTGAAATGGAATGTTTGTGGATGGCAACTCCCTTGTTTTTAAAATATCACTAGGCTTTAGTTATGTAACATCAGCCATGAACCATCATATTTTCATTATGAACCATATGTTATATTTTATCCTTACTCGATGGGAAAAAAACTTAAACCAGCCTAAGATATTTTGCTGCTCTTAGTTGGGTTAAACAGGTCTCCTGTCCAGCTAAAAAAAAAAACAATCATGACAAATCTATGTAGAGCTGGTGTATCCTTTAAACTCCAATAGAGCTGTTTTTAATGGAGTGTAAGAGCACAGCAGCACGCATGCCAAGCTTCTGTTTGTTCCACTTTGGCTACTGAAGGGCAGCAGAGGTGAAATGCCGGCCATTTAGCCTCATTTAGCCTGGGTTCAGACAGGTGGCCGGAGAACCGCTAATGACTGCAAGTGAAATAGGAAGGGGCCCCGCTAATGTGCTTTTCGACTGACCTCCACTGACATTTTTCAAAAGAACGCTCATGAATTCAGCTCTCACATTTGGAGGCCCACACTATGATGTTTGGTGGAAAACAAGATTTATTATTGATTTATTATTTCTTTAATAAATAAAACCAATGACGAAAAAGACACTCCTACTTAAAAAGAATTATTCTACAGAATATTTTTTTTTTGTTGTTAATTTAATTTAATTTAAAAATGTTAATTTAGTATACTAAGTAGTATACACCATAGAGGCTTATCTTAAATATATTAGCCTGACTGAAGCCTTATCAGTTTTACACAATATTATTCTGCCTTTCATGACCTATTAAGGGCATATTATTGTAATGCGTTGTTGATTTTGCCTGCTATTATGGTAGTGCAAAATCACAGAAACATCCAGCACTTACCTGTCTGAGCTTCTGCAGCGAAACCTCTGAATCACTGCCAGATACAAGCATTTTCATTTGCTTCAGCTGTTTTCACACAATTGCTAAACCATTTGCAGAGGCGGCTCACAGTACTGCAAAGTCAGATGGAGGACGCCATCAAACAATTTTCCTCCCAGAAACAACACACTCTGCTCCTTACAGCTTTTAGCTGGTGTAATCATGAAGTACACAGTAAAAATAGCAGGGCTGCTTTGAGAGTACTGGCCTTAGAAAACCTCCATTTGCACTATTTAAATGGGAATTGTGGCTTCTGCAAGGACTGTGTTTGGAATATTGGTAATGAGGCAGAGAAGCAATCAGATGAGTAATGCTCATGAATCAGCAAACTGACATTAAAACACTATTGTATTACTGTGTCATTGAGTCTCTGTATAGATAACGGAGATATTCTCGCATTATATTAAGGGTCCTCTTTATGTTTTACAGGTATGCTGGTGGTAAACGTTACTTGGCGGAACAAAACGTACGTCGGAACACTTTTGGATTGTACCCGTCATGACTGGGCTCCTCCAAGGTATGTGAAGTGCTTCAACATTTCAAATCAAGAAAATCAAATATTCCTCCCTAGGATACTAGTCTCTGCTTGTCAGCCCCCTTTCCTTAGTACCACGTCAGTGCTCCCTCTGGACAAGTAGTAAGCCAGGTGTATCACATCATAACCCTTAGGGATAAGGCACACTATTAAAACATAAACATCGCCAAGCCTATCAGGTGATAAGAATAGAATCCCAGATCAGGGATTAGTATATATATATATATATATGTCTTAGTTGTTAGGAATGACTTTTAGATTATTAAAAGCTTATCTTTTTAGACACTTGACAGCCTTTAATGCAGGGTTCCTCAATATGCGAAAAATGTTTGGCCCACGCTAATTTCAAATAATGTGTCATGAAAATTCAAACGCAGCATCAGAAAGCGACATTAACTTACATCGTGACTACACCGTATGCGAGCGGCGCGGTGCGACGCAACAAAATACAATATAACTTATTATAATCAGCGATGCTGTCTACACTGGATGCGGCACAGCGTGGCACGACAAATCCCCGACAGAAAACTGCTGACGCGTTCTATTTATGACGTACTGACGCAAAGTTCAAATGATTTACAATGCTTTGTCGCATCCAGTGTAGATACTATGTGACAGCAGAAACATGGCAAGTGTGAAGTAAAGAAAAGTGGACACAGAAAAATAGATGATTCAAATGTGAATGGACTGAACAGTTTTGAGTGAGTGACTGATACCATCTTTGTTATGGAAGTTGGTTCGCAGTGAGTTCACAGTTTTAACGTAAGTTTGCTTTAATTTTTTTTCAAGATCTGAAGTAAAATATCTGTTGTTGCTTTCACTATGGCTATAAACCTCATGCAAAATAATATTCAAACTCACATTAGACACTTTTAATGTTTTTATGTTGTTCCTGCAGCGACGTCGCAGAAAAAAAAAAAAAAAAAACATTTCTAAAATAGAATTCTGTGTCACTTATTGTCACGTGTCGCTATTGCAGGTGGTTAGGACAAAAATTACATGGAAAAGATACTTTTTATCGCATCACGTCTGGTTGGGACACACGGTGTTACAGTTTGATCCCCCCAAAAAATTTAAATGTAAAAATGTTAATGCTGACAGATCTAATAATTGAATCTGCAATTAGAGAAAGTGGAGAAAAGAGATCCAATCTGAATATGAGCAGGAACAGTTGATTTGCATGGCAGACATGGAAATCCAGATTTTTTGCTTGTTCATTTGTTTTTAATATTCAACAGGCAAAGTACTTCTGTATCTAAATGCAAAAATGTTCATAATTGTTTGAATAATCAAGGAAAAAATCTGAACATTTATCTTGTGACCATCTTGTGACTATTTTAACAAAAGCAACAATAATATAATTGTAATAATAAGAATAATATATATGTATATATGTATATATATATATGTATATATGTGTGTGTATATATATGTATGTATATGTATGTAGGTCAGTGGCCCTTGGCTTGGTATTGTTGGCAGAATTCAGCCCTCTGCGAAAACTAATCGAGGAACCCTGCTTTAATGTAATCAGTATCATAGTGCCAAATAATTATTATTATTAAGGTAATTGTGAAGTAATAATCTTTTAATTACATAAATCTTTATCTTTGTCTTTAAGGTTCTGCGAGTCTCCCACAAGTGACCTAGAAATGAGAAACGGACGTGGCCGTGGTAAAAGAATGCGACCCAATAGCAACACCCCAGTCAACGAGAACAGCAACTCGTCTGATAACAAGGGTAGCAACAACAGCAAGACCAGAGCAAGTTCCAACAGCAAGGGTCGGCGCGGAAGCCAAAACTCCTCTGAGCGCAGGACTCCGCCCAACAGCAACACAGAGGACATAAAAGCCAGTCCCTCCTCAGCCAGTAAGCGCAAGAACAAGCCTGCTTCAGACATGGAGCCCAACTCTAGCTCTGAGGATTCTAAAGGCAACAAGCGTATGCGCACAAATTCAAATGGTGGAATGACCTCCTCTGCACTCCCAATTCCCATCATCAAAACTGAGTCCCTTCCTCCTCCTTTAGACCGAACCTGTCCCTCACCTGTACTGATTGACTGCCCGCATCCCAACTGCAACAAGAAGTACAAGCACATCAATGGCCTGAAGTACCATCAGGCTCGTGCTCATAACGATGACGATATTAAGTTGGACATGGATGGGGACAGCGAATATGGGGAAGAATCCTCTCTCCACCCAGAGCCAGGAAGTTGCAACGGAGCTTCGATTACACAAAAAGGCTCTCTCTCCCCAGCACGCTCTGTCACACCAAAAGGAAGAGGTTTTGATGCTCAGAGTCCATCTCCTTCTCCTGGAAAGTTTGGCTCCAAGTCAAAGAAGAAGAATAGTGATGCTGAAGCAGATGTTTGTGGCACACCTATGGAGGGTTGTGAGGACGGGCCTTGCGTCACTGCTGATGAGGCCAGCAATGACGGCATGGATGACAGGAAATCCAAAAAGTCAAGCAGCAATGTCAAGTCTGACAAGCTGTCCCAGAAGAACATGAAGTCTTCCAGACCCATGGCTGCATCCCTCCCTTCTCAGCAGATGTACTCTTTGCAGCCAACATCATTTAGTGGCGGAAGCCCCAACCATCCTCCAGGGATGGCCAACATGTTGCAGGGCATCCCCAAGAGTCCCCAGCTAAAAGGCATTCAGTCCAAGTTGGGTGTAACTGGAGACTCGTCGCCAATTAATCCAGCCTTGAGCAGCTCCAAGGACAAAAAGAAAAAGGATAAGAAAAAGAAAGATTTGGGCAAGGATGCAGACAGTCCCAAGCTCCCCGGAAAGAGTGGGAAAACAGAAGAGGGGAAAAGCCCTTACTCTGAGTCCTCTGACCCAGGAAGCAGGAGTGAGGGTCATCTCAATGGCTCCTCAGACCCTCATCAAAGCCGCCTTGCTAGCATGAAGGCAGAGGCGGATAAGATATACAGCTTCACGGATAATGCTCCCAGTCCATCCATTGGGGTGGCCAGTCGTGTGGATAGCAGCGGACAGCCTCTCACTCCCCTTCACGCAGTCACCCAGAATGGGGCTGATAGCTCCTCGGTAAAAACAAACAGCCCTGCATACTCTGACATATCTGATGCTGGGGAAGATGGTGAAGGCAAAATGGAAGGGGCCAAAGGTAAAGCGGAAGATCAGTCAGGCAGGGACGGTGCAAAGAAGGCACTATTTCCCTCTCAGGCATCCTCTAAGGAATCTGCGTATTATGCTAGCTATGACAACTACTACTCTCCCAGTTACGCCCACTCTAGCCCTGGTGGCGCCACTGCTGGTGGGCCTCTGCCGGAAGGGCAAGCTCTGAAACTGAAGAAGGAAGATGAGCAAGAATTGCCAGAGGAGAAGACGAAGGTGGAAGTGCAGGATGAGCGTAAAGCTGAGGTCGCTTCAAGTCAGCCACACCAGCAGCAAGCCTCTGTCATTCAGCAGCGCTCCAATATGTACATGCAGCCACTCTACTACAACCAATACTACGTTCCCCCATATGGATACCCAGATCAGGTTTATCACAACCACCTCATGAACACTAATCCAACCTACAGGCAGCAGTATGAGGAAAGGCAAAGACTCATGTCTGAACAGCACAGGTCTGCTGAGAAAAAGCCTGATTCAGGTATAAAGGACAGGGAGGCCTCTCTGAAGGAGGACTGGAAACAGAAGGGCCCTGTTCCTCCTGGCCTAACAAAAGCCCCCAGCCTTTCAGACCTGGGAAAGCCACAGGCCCCTGGCAAACAGAGAGACACTTCCTCCGAACCTGCCAAGTCAGTCATCATCCCTAAAGGGGAGGAGGCCAAGCTGCAGCCACAGCAGGCTGAGGGGCTTAAAATGAAGCTCAGTGAAGCTGGCCATCATGGAAAGGATGACTCAAAGGCAAGTGTGGAGTCTGCCAGGCTGGGTATGGAGCAAGCCATGTGGTACAGACAGGTGAGGCAAACATGTGATTCTTGAACTAATCGACTGCACAGTTCGCAAGCTAGAGGGATAATAGCAACCACAAATGAAAATTTAGTAGAAAAACAAAGATTTCATAAGGGTGAGCTAATTTATTACCTCTCAAAACCTTAACTTTAACTTCTTTCTGTTTTTCTGTTTCCAGTACCCTGACAGTCAGAGACCGTCAGATGAGGACCGAGACAGGGAGCGAGACAGAAAAGGCAAAGATGACAGGCCAAGGCAGAAAGACAGCAGCTCCAAAGAAGATAGTAAAGATGGAACTGATGGTTTGTGTCCTCCTAGCTCTGAGGACCAGCGAGGCGGTGGGAAAGATTCCCGGCCCAATGCCCACATACCTTTCAGCTCCCCCTTAGCACAGCACCAACCCTACCTGCATTACATGCATGGATATCCTTTTGGGCAAAGCTACGATCCCAACCATCCTGGATACAGAGGCATGTCCTCTGTCATGATGCAGAACTACCCAGGTAAGACAAATAATCACATCTGAATGGTGATGTTCATATAATATTATTAGTATATTATTCTAAAAATCGACAGTGCCTACTTACTAGCAAACTAGGTTGCGTAACAACTGGTTTGCATGGATTGGCCAACAACATAGTTACATAAAGGATTACATTTTATATTGCGTTATTGTGGCAGTAACAGTTACTTTGAATTATTGCTGCTTATTAATCCAGATATGCTATTATTCAGGTAGCTAGCTACAGACATGTCAACAGTTTAACTAGCTCAGCAAGAATGTCCCCTTGTTGTTGACCAAAAAAGAAAACTGGCCACTAATGCCCATGATAGTGCCCCTTGTGACAACACTGAGAATGCAACACATCCTTGCACTGCTTTAATTGCGTTTTGATGCATTTTGGAACACAATGAGGTGTAAAATCGAGCTTGTGTAGCAAGAAGTGTTGGCATTCATGTACTTGCATAAAGCATGCTTTGAGCCTTAATGTGCATAAAAAGTGCATAATAGCACTCCTTTAAATTAGAAAAACAGTATGGTCTTCTACTCTTTAGGGTCCTATCTGCCAGCGGGATACCCTTTCTCACCTTACGGCAGTAAAGTGGGCAGTGGAGAGGAGGGAGAGAAATCTCGCTCAAGCCCCACAGTCAGCAGCAAGTCGGCTTCAGAATCCAAAGCCTTGGACATACTACACCAACACGCCAACCAGTACAAGAGCAAATCGCCCACTGTTGCCGACAAGCCTTCCCATGAAAGGGAGCGAGGAGGAGGCGACCGAGAACGGGAAAGAGAGAGGGAGAGAGAAATAGATCGGCCTCGTTCATCTCCTTCCCAACGCATAATGCCACCCCATCACCACCTAGGCTATCCTCTTGTAGCCGGGCAGTACGATCTGTCTTATGCCACAGGTCAGCAGTCTAGTACTCTTACACATTAACTTATAAAATAAAAAATGAAAATTCAGATGGTTTTGAGATGGCTGCACTGGATGTCATATTTAATCCCAAAATCGTCACTGAAATTAGAGAACATTACATTAAACGATTATTTTACAATAATATAGTAATATATTGTGCATTATTACTTTATCTTAATATTGACATTATTATGAATTATTTTCTGTATTACACTAATGAGAATTAGATTTTTTTTTAAAGATTGTTTTGGGAGGTATAATGTGAACCAGGCATCTCTTTAATGAGATTTCAAATGCCTCATCTGATGTGTTTAGGGGAAAAAAACAACAACAAAATATTGCTGCTATAAAACTGTGCCAATTCCACAAAGAAAACTCTGAGAGTAAACAACATCTTTACTGGATGTTCCTTAATTGTAGGCCTATCATCGTCAGCGATTGTTGCCAGTCAGCAAGCCTCAGCCCCTTCCCTGTACCCACCAGCACGGAGGTGAGAATGGTAAGAGAAAACAAAGATCAAGGAAAGGAGATTTGGATTGTGGACCAACAGAGAGTGAATCACATAAATCCCAGTGAAAGATGACCACAGTAGTCGCAAGTGTATCTCCATTTCTGCTTTCATGTAGAGTAATGTAAAAGCTTTTTTTGATACCCAAGCTTACAAAGAGGTGTTTATAATTGTTCCACTTGCTTTGAGGCCCTTCTCTCTAAAGGTTTTGTAGACTGCCATCTGTTTTAGAGCATTATGATTATTTAAGGCCCCTTAGATTGAGGCTAGGGCTTTTAGAACAGCAATATTGCTTCAGAAGCCTGTGGTGACCTCTGGTGGAGACACTTGTAATAACATCAGGAAGATGGGGAGATAAATATATAATAATTTTTATTTATATTATTATATACATGTTTTTCTTAGCTTATGTATTATGTTCATATTTAAAGTGTATGATTATATTTACATTTATAATAGTTAACTAAACAACAAAATCAGAGGTTGACCATATTCTTTATTCTAACCAGTGCGTTCTTGTGTTTTCTTTCTTTCTTTAGGGAAACCTGATCGTCTCGCCCTTCTTTACAAATAATCATGTGACTGGATCACATGGGGAAGTATATGGAGTTCATTTAGACATCAGTTGAATGGTGTTTCTATATTTTTAGTTTTTCTGCCGGAATGTGTGGCAGATTGATGTTTTCCTAGTATCTGTACCTCGTACCCCACTACAGACTGTGAGACCAGGTTCAAAGCCATCCTGCCCTGCTCAAAGCCCATCTGGCCACTGAACTATGCCTGTGAACTGGTCAGGGATGATTGAAAAGCAAGGACTGTCATTCCACTCACCCGATGCAGGCTGTGACCGGACAAGAGGCAAGGGCTCGAGGGGACGTAAGAACACAAAGACTGAAAATAGTTTTATCACACTGAGATAACTAAAGTTGTTTCGCTTTTTTATTTTAGTTGGCATCCTCACTGAAAAAAAAAAAAAAATCAGTTTGACCCACGGTTTTTAAATTGTTGTTCTCTAGATACCACCAGTGAAAGCTGCAGATATTATCTAGCATTGTCTCATAACTCTGTCTTTCTGCCAGTGGTTCCTAAACGGTTCTCATCGCCAAATGCCTCAAGACTGCTCTCTTTTTTTTTCTCACGGTTTTTCTTTTTCCATTTCTCTCTTTTCTATCATCAGAATGGTTCCATGTATCAATTTTTTATTTTATTATTACTTTTTTCCAAAAAAGTTCAGCTGTACTATGTTCTGGTAACATCATGCTGTTTTTTTTAGCAGTACCATCCAGCATCTCGTGGAATAGCAAATCCAGGGAAGTGTTTTAAGACGCATGACTGCCCTCACACAACTGCTTTCAGCGAGCACTGTTCCGTCAGTCTTTCATTAGAACATCACTGGCTGAGGTCCGTTTACTCCAGGGAATTCTCTTCGAATCCACTTGGTTATCCTTCAACTTGAATCCGAATATCCTCGTTCCTTACCTCATCTCAAACAGAATTTCCGATTTATCGCTATGGTTCTTAAAATGGATGTTTGTTAATGTGACCGATATAGTAAGTTCTTTTAGAGAGACGCTTACGTGGTGGCCGTTTTGCTGCAGCGGTATGGGGTGCGTGACACCAGAGGCCCAGTAGTTTCGTTCTAATTGTTCTGAAGTTCTTGCATGGGGCCGCTCTATCCCTGAACACTTATTGTGGAAGTGTTGTGGTAACTCCAGCGTGTTTTATGAAACCAAGTGAGCGTTTGACCCGAACATGCTTTCATAGCCCATCATGCTCTGTGTATTTCATGTGTCGTCCAGCATGGTGTACTATAGCACTAGAAATGTGACTTTAAACAGTGTCTCCTCAGGCAAAGCAAACTTTGGTTTTGCACCAAACGCTGTTGATATTCTTGGTTGCACACACTATGTGATGTCTGTATATGATGTACAGAGGAACTGTTTTAAAATGCAATCAAGAAACCATCTGATTACTTTTTGTTTTGATAACTGTCACTGGGGTGTGTTTTTCTTTTCTGCTTCGGTGTCATCCTCTGCTTTATCTCCCATAGCTTTGTATTGGCTTGCTGTCACAATGCTTGCTGGTTTTTTAACATTCACCAGGTCCATGAAACTCTTAAATGAGGCTTGGGAGTCTCTCAATCCAAAATCTCAATTAGACACAGCTCTCGGTGGATCTCGGGCAGTTTCCTGGTCGCTTGCTGCTGATTTTGGGTCATATTTTCACATGAAGTGATTCGAGCAGGTTGATTTTAATAGGCTCTGTTGGAATGAGAGACGAGAGACAGGTGTTCGGAGGATTACGTTGGCTCATGCACTCCCTCTCATGTGTGAAGTCACAATGAAAAAAGCAACAACAGCAGTAAAGCACCATGGTACACTGAATACTGAGAGAAAGTTACACATCCAATATATTCATCAGTATGTCATTTGATATTAGGTACATTGGGATGTTTGAGCCGCACAGAACAACTTTATGAATTGTCAAGAGTTCCAACATTTTTTTAATCTCATGGTTTTTGGCAGTTAAGAAAGATTCTCAGCACAGATCACGAAAATGGTCACATGCATTTTGTGCTAGTTTCAAATGGTGCTCAGTTGACATGCTGTGATTTGTTGGAAAGAGGATGCAGTGCACTATTGCATGCTTTGCATCATTTACACGATGAACTACCACCTCTTTCTTGTTGCGCTTCATCCCAAGTGTTTCTCAAAAGACAATTTATCACCAAGTATCAGGCCCCGGTACTTAAAGAATGTTTACATTTTTTTAATGGCTTTGTTTGGATTTCTTTTTTTTCTTTTTTTTGGCTGTATCACCCAATTCCTCCTGTTCTTTCTTGGACTGTTTCTCTTATGTAAAGTGTACATTACCACGTTTCTTTTTTATACAATACTGTAACTTGCCTTTGTACATTTAGGCAAAAAAAAATAAATCTTTTTATGAGACAATCACATCTGTCCTTGCGTGGCTCTCTTCTGTTAATCATTAAATCATCTTTTCATTTGACTTTTTAATAAAAAGGTTTTTATCTTATCATTTTATGTTTTGCATAAGACCTTTTTCAGGTAAATTATCATATTGAACACTGTAAGATTCAGATACCACTAGAGGACACCCACTTCCACTGTATAAATTTTATTTTTTTGTTGTTGTTGTCTTTTTAAATGCATTATTTCGTATTTCCCATTAATTCCTCCTATATAAATCTTAATAATTTTCCTCAGTTGTTCATGAATTCTGAATAATGGTTTTTAAAAAGCATTTTATAGAGGTTATGCAATGAAGGTTAGTCAACTAGAAAATTGTATATACACTGCAGAATTGTAATTGACTTAAGAATTATTTTCCATGAAATATGCAGGCCTTTTTTGCTCAGTTGCTGGAAATATTGCAAAAGCTTCACCATTAAATATCTTGAATGCATGAAATTCCAAATCCCTAGCATTTTAATTCACTTGCTCTAATGCTGTTAGACTGTCATATGACAACAATGAAATGTCTGAAAGGGTAATTGTTTTGAATCATCTGAGTATTTGCACAGTAAAAACCATAAAGCCCTTTCAGCTTGTGTAAAGTGCTTTGTCTCTAACAAAAGACGCTTTTATGTGCAACGTGATGCAGTGGTGGAGATTATGCAGGGATGATTTTGTGGAGTGTAAATGTAAAATCTGATTATAGCTGCTGGGAGGGGGAGGGAAGGGAGGCAGGGAGATGCTGAGGCAGTGACTTTTCCTCTGATATCCTGCAAGGGCATGGAAGTACACTTTTCTTCTTGCTGCTTAGCCAGTCTGCATTGGACATCTGGGATTTCATGGGATGCACTATATACGCAGCCAGTTCTGAGGCTCCTTCAGCGGAGGGGCCTGAGCCAAAGAGACGTCCCCATGGTCACAGCAGCAGGACCTGTCGCACCCGTGACCGGTGAGGCCACAATGCAATGTCTCAAGAGTCTTGTGTTTTTCAATGAATCTGTTGCTCAGATGCATAATAGTATGTCTACTGGCAGTTGACCTATAAATCTTGTATTAATGCTGAACTTTAAGGTATTAGTTTGTAGTGTTCATGCTCAAACACATCAGGCTGTACTTCGGTGTGCTTTATTGCTATCAGTTCTCAAATTTTATGCACTCTCACTTCGGATTTGAGCTCTTTGAACATTTCAATTTACACAGTCTTGTGTTCATTTGGTTTGAAATCTTAAGATCAAGGTAGAAATCTATGTCCAACAACTACTAGCCTAAATGAAATAACCTTATTTTTAAAATATTGTTTTCTTCGACAGTAGGCTAAGTTGCATGAAACTTTTCAAATACAACCTCTCGTGTGAAATTTTAAACGCAAGCCATACAGATGCATTTTCTCACACGTTTGCATAGGGCATTAACTCTGATGATAAGAATTTGTCAGCCCTTGTCGAAAGTGGCTGGAATAGGAAAATGAATGCTTTAACGAGCAAACTGGTATTTATTCAGATTGTTCATCTAGTCAGTTAATCTGTGTGTAATGTATGTATGTGTGTGCGTTGATACCGAGCAGTAAATCCAGCGAGAGTTCCTGAAGCTTCCTAATAACCCCGAGTCTCTAATGCTGCTGACGCTACGGCTCTCATAAGACACTACATAACGCTCACTATCACACTTATGACCCTTTATGAGCTCGGGCTAATATAACACCGGTAATGATGGCTTTTTCTTTCCACTGACACACCTCTATGGGATACGTCGAGCGAGGGTTTGGATATTTCCTGTCCGTCAGGTACGTGTCAACCGGCGCTGTATATATATTGGCGAGCGTACTGACGTCTTCTGTTTTGAATTCACAAATATTGTTTGCGCGCGCACGGGCTTAGAACAGATGGTTGTTAACTTGGATTTTGTTTGATTCGATGCATACGTATTAGTTTGATTTGAGGTGATAATATCCAAATTATTTGATAATTGTGATTTAATTGTCTGACGTTACATTTACATTGATTTGCATGAGTAAATTCCTCATTTTAGTTCCAACTCCAAAGTCTGAGCCACGCACAAGCCGTTGTAAAATATTAGCTATAGAGTAAAATAAATATCAAAATACTACGCACATCTGTGACTGCACACTAATTAATTAGCTATATTAATGTGCCAAATTGCTAAATTACTTGGCAGTCGTAAACCGTCATGCACGCGATTTATTGGCATAGGATTTTTTTTTTTTTTTTTTTCATTTTATCATTATTATTATTAATAAATAATTTGACATTTAGGCTGCTATGTTTATTATGTTACATAGGGAATTCTCTCGGAAGCGTTGCATTAGTGATTTTAGAAGTTTAGGCTGCTATACAATTTTTAATTGTACAATTACACCAGTTTTAATTTAAGCAGGTATATCTCATCTGCGTACACCTAGTCAGTTTTACTATAGCTACAATTAAACACTATGCAATTTCCCCCTTTTAGTCTGTCCCAAACACTGGACAGAATTATTTTTATTCTGCATGTCATTTGAACTAGTCAAAAGCATATCCAATCTATACAAACTTTATATATAGCACTAGTCTATAAATGGAAAGGGCAGTGGAGCAGGCCCGCAGGAGCTAAGACTGAGTTAAGAAGGTAATGTAGGTCACTCACAGGGAGAGTCCACGGAGTCTGCTGTATTCTTTACAGTAATATGTCACCATATGTGAGATATGACAGTTCAGTGCTTCAAGAACTTACTACAATAACCAATAGTTTTTGCCGGAATACCAAAATCAAAAATAAGGTGACATGTTTTATGAATATGGTTTTACAGTAGTAACAATAAATGCAGTAACTTGGGTATTTTGTCAGAAAATACGATCACATTTTTATAGGGCAGGGGAAGTGAAATGTTTCTAAAGGTGTTCCAGCATTGTCAAAATGAAAGAAAGAGGGGCTGTCCTCATTTTCCCTCAGTTTAACTGTTGACTGTTACTAACAAAGAAACATCACATAGGTGTCTTCCAACTTGCATGTCCTCACAATACAATGTGGATACAAAAAATGGCATAATGCAGTGTGAATGGCTTGCAAAGCATCCATCAGAAAGCTCTCTTGTGTGTCAACTGCCTGGGGTGCAGTTACAGCCTGCAGATGTACATGAGAATGGGCCCATTAGCCTCCTGCAGTACAGCTGCCTCTCTGTTATTGCTGTGAACCCCCCTGAGGGCCCTTTACACAAATACAGCCAACCTCCTGTCATTGCCCGCTGTAAACCATTAACATTAACAAATAATAGCAGTTCTTTTATTTATTTTTTGAGCATTTTAGTTACTATGGCTTGTGGCTTATTGTAGCTACCTGAAGAGTTGTAAAACATGTGCGATACTATATTAGTTAAATGCTTCCGTCTCAAGCATTCGTGCCTTTTTTTCAGCATGTGCCAATTTTGTAATCAGTGTCGTTGCCAGGTTTCAAAAAATTGGTGGTGTGCCTTTAAGAGAGGCTTCTGTGCCTGTAGGCTAAGGTTGATTTGGCTAAATGGATTAGCAGTTATCCTGTGATGTTACAGCCTAGTAAACACGCACTAATATAGAGAGAAAGAAGAGCGGCCCTGATTAACCTTCCACATTTAGGACAGCTCTATCATTATTAAAGGCTTCATATCATCAAATAAAACAGTTCATAATATGAAAACAAACTTTGAGAACCTGGAGCTATAGGATGTGCTGAAGCTAACCGACCCCCTGCACCAGACAGATGAATACATCAACACATGATTGTGTTCATGGTGATGCCCTGCAACTGTGATTGCTTTTAAGATTACACATAAAGCATGGCTTCCCCTGAAGGTTATTCAGAAATGTAGTTGTGACATGTTTATCAGTGTACAGATAATATGTGGTTATCAACCTTTTTGACTCCAGGCCCCCCATGTAGATGTTTCTGGTACTTCTGCAGCAATGATAAAGCTGCAAGTTTTTTAGCTGTTTTATTTTAAGAAACCAAGAGTGGTAATATCTGAAAATAATGAAATAATAATAATTCATGCTTGTTATGAACAGCTGATTTTTTTTCCCAGTCGCCCATGATCACAGGATACAGGGGTTTTCCTTGTTATTATTTTTTACTCTCAAATTGATTTTCACAAATATTTATTTTCTACCTGAAAATAGTTTTTACAGCTTGACATAAAGAAAATCGATATATCAAAACTTCCATGACTTTAGTAATTATTTATTTATTTTTATTAATTTCCATCAGTGTAATTATTATTTATTTTTTAGTTAAAGTTGTTCTGTTGTGCATTTTTGTTGATTTTAATTGTTTTTTTTGTACTATTTAATTTCTGGTTATAATTTTATTTTTATTGTAATGATAGTAATCCTGATTTCAATTACTTTTCCAGAAATCACACTTTTAAAATTAGCTCATATATCAAGGTTTTCCAAAGTTGTGGGAACCCTTCCTAAATTAAAATGTCAGTTGTTGATTAATTAAAATAAGAAATATGTTAGATTACATCCTGATTTTTAGTAAATTTTTTGTCTTATTTTAAATCATCCTTCGGCCCCCTTGCAATTGTGCATAATGTCATATCATCACTACAACACTGTTCATTTACATAACATAATCTGCTTTTTTTCATGGATTTCAGTAGAGTACAGATCAGTGTTCATTGGACAAGATTTATTATAAAGTATAATTTGCTGCTGTGTGAAGGGAAAGAGAGAGTGAAAAAAGAGAGAGATCTAACGATCAGAGAGAGTGAAAAAAGGTTATGAAAAAACTAAATTATTATAAAGAATATATTAATAACAAAATATGTATGATATGACCCCTTAAAGCACATGAAACATCATTTGGGTAACGGTCATCCCTTTACCATTATCACGCACTGGCTGTTTAATTCTCTTGTCTATGTATTTCTCTTTGTATTTTTTAAAAACATGGTAGGTTTGCAGACCTTGCACTTTGCCCTCCTCTCATTTGTGTCCTGTAGATGTATTTAGCACTATGCCAGCAGGATAACTGCTAGTTAAGCGATTTGGAGGTGCAGCACACCAGCTGCGTGTGTGCGTCGTAGCAGCATGCATTAATTCTCCGGGGTGCATTAAGCAGCGGATCAAATGGTGTGACCTTCAAAAACAGGAAACGGTCTGTCAGCGCACACACAGATGACTCAAACTCCAGCCTAATGAAGCTTCCCAATTAAAGATAACAAGGGAGAGAATAGGCCCAAGCAACATTCAGTGTTAATGGTGACAGTAGTGCAGCAGTGGTCCATTTATCACACCTTTTTAATTGCACTCCAGAAATAGCAGGCGCTTTTTTTTTTGCAGTGGGAAAAGACTACATTTTCATGTTGGCTCATTAGAAGTGTGTGTGATGTGCTGTTTTGTGTGTTTGTGTGTATTGCAGGCCTAAGACCATGAGTGATCATCAGGATCAGGCTGAAGATGTTGGGCTCCTAGCGCCTCACGATCAATCAGAGCCCTCAAAGGACGATGACATGCACTTCAGGCAAGTTATGGCTTGACTGGTAAAAGTAGACTCAACTTTGCCTTTATATAATCTGGTTTTAAACTATTTTGAAAGTTTAAAGCATTTTAGTGATTGATGCTAGTCTTGGCTTAGCAGGTAAAACTGTTGTCTCACAGCAAGAGTGTCTACGGTTCGACTTCTGGCTGAGTCAGAAGGCCTTTCTGTGTGAAGTTTGCGTGTTCTTCCTTTGATGGTGTGGGTTTTCCCCACAGTCACAAGATGCTTCAGTTAGGCTTCAGTGTCACTTTGACCCTACATAGTAGATCAAATATATTAGTTATTGTGACCAGGAAGTCAATATAAGTGGTCAAGGCAAGAAGTGACACACTCTCACAAGGAAACATCACTTAACTGTTTCCTACAGAATCTGTTTTTGCTTCACTTCCTGTAATTCGTCTTAAGTAAATACTAAACAAAACTAAACTAATACTACTAAAGACTACTAAACACTAATTATTTAAAAATTCTGAATTTTTTTGTGATAAATGATCTTTTTTTAGACTGTTCACATATAATTCATACACAACACAACGCATTATGCAGGCAAAATATTTTTTTATTTTGTTGCAGTACAATCACTCACTTAATCAGCTTTCCTTTCTATAATACCATCTCATGATAAATATGTTCTCATGATTTTTACTGTAAAACATGTTCACAAATAGCTCTCAGTTTATTATGATATACTCTTACTGTTTTGTTTTGAAAAACATATGGTATATTTCTATCTTTCAACTGTTCGCTTGACATTCATCCAATTCATCCAACTTGACATAAATTTAAGTGTTATGCAGTGATGAAAAATTTTAATCTAATAAAAGATCATTTTTAAAAATGTAAATATTTTTTTAAATCGGTTCCAAGTCAGAATTTATATTAGTTTCCAAATTTATTTTTAAGCCTTAAAGCATAAGCCTTTTTAAAAAAGATTTTTTTGGGGGGGAAAAAATCCACATATGACACTTAAAGGAATAGTTCACCCCAAACTGAGCTATGCTGAATATTTATTCACCTGCAGGCCATTCAAGTTTGTTTCTTCATGGGGACAGACGTGAATAAATTTAACATTATGTCATCTGCTCACCAATGGATCCTCTGCAGTGAATGGGTGCCGCCAGAATGAGAGTTCAAATGGCTGATAAAAACATCACAATAATCCACAAGTAATGCACACGATTCCATCAGTTTATCAATTAATATCCTGTGAGGTAAAAAGTTGCATGTTTGTGATAAACAAATCCATCATTAAGACTTTTTAACTTTAAATGAGTCCTCTATCCACAATGTTGCTTTCTCCAGTGAAAAAAGTTTACTTGTGAAACCAGTCCAAAACGGTTCTAAACATATATGTCAGTGGATTTTGAGTAAGAGGACAATGGGGATGGACTTTTTCACTGGAGGAAGCATTATTATGTATTATGGACTATTTCTGACAGATAGATTCTTAAAAGCATGCAGCTTCTCACTTCACAACAGGTTAATTGATAGATAAGAGTTGTGCTGATTAATTGTGGATTATTGTGATGTTTTTACCAGCTGCTTGGACTCTCATTCTGACGGCACCCATTCACTGCAGAGGATCCTTTGGGTGAGAAAGTGATGTAATGCTAAATTACATCCTCCATACCTGTTCCAATGAAGAAACAAACTCATCTACACCTTGGATGGCCTGAGGGGGAGTACATTTTCAGCAAAATTCCATTTTTGGGTGAGCTATTCCTTTAAGATTCACTCCTTTAAGAATTTGTATTGAATTTTTTAAGAGTATTTTATTTTGGGACTGACACTAACTCACATGATGGCAGATTCCATTATATGTGTAGCGCGCTTCTTATATAAGCCCGTTCTGTGGCAGAGTGTAATTGTATGAATTTTTCCAGATGGGGTTTAGTTGAGCACTATATCATGTGCTCACACTGTCACCCGTTCTGTTCAGAGAGCTGACGTCCACGGGGCAGAATGACTGAACAGCTCAGTATCACAAAGGCTGTATTGTGTTTCCTCTGTAAAAATCCAAGTTTGACGATCTTTGTCCCCTTTTACTTGCTTCTAGATTAATTATTGACCGTACACTGCCACTGGGACATATTCCCTTTCTGGCTCTAGATGCATTTTGGCTGTTAATCAGCCTGCCTATGCAGAACCTCAGCCAAGGGCATACAGACACCCTGCCAGTCTGGTAACTCTCCACCTCCGCAGGCAGGGCAAGATGAGCCTGCAACTGTGACATGCTGCAGTCACCATACACCAGAGCCCAGCATAATAAGAGCGTGTGACTCATGTCTGGATAGCACAAAACACACAGTAGCAATTGTAATATCCCTCTATTTATATCTTCCTGTCATTGCTAAGGTATCTGCAAGCAGAATCCTTAATTCTGCTTAAATAACAAAGAGAAACTTGAATTTAAAGTAGTTTGAGGCTCCTGAATCAATGGTTATTGATGTGAGACACAGATGGTCTACATATGCCATGACACCAGAGCCAAGCCTATTTAAAATATTTCCTGTAAATTTACTCACCTTCAGGCCATCCAAGATGCAGATGAGATTTTCATTGGAGCAGATTTGGAGAAATATAGCATTACATTTGACTGGTACACTTGCTCACCAATTGATCCTTTGTAGTAAATGGGTGCCATCAGAATGAGTGTTCAAATAGCTGATAAAAACATCACAGTAATCCACGCGACTCCAGTCCATCAGTTAACGTCTTGAGAAGCAAAAAGCTGTGTGTTTATAATCTAGTTGCTTACGAGCGAAAACAGTTCTAAACAAATATATTGAAGCGTTATTATGAATTATGGACTCGTATTTTGGCCAGAAGCTACAGTTTAAAGTTAAAACACCTTAATGATGGATTTGTTTATTACAAACATGCAGCTTTTCATTTTACAAGACATTAACTGATGGACTGGAGTCATGTTGATTTCTTGTGGGTTATTGGGATGTTTTCATCAGCTGTTTCGACTTTCATTCTGACGGCACCCATTCACTGCAGAGGATTTATTGCCCTGAAAGATTCTCACAGGACCCATTCCACTCCAAATCTGTTCTGATGAAGAAACAAACTCATTTACATAATCGATGGCCTGAGAATTTTATTTTTTAGTAAACTATTCATTTTTTTTGTGAGTTTTCTTTGCCTCCAGTACTATTAGAGCTACAAAATACACTGGGATACTGAACATTTTTGAGTATGAAAAATATGGCCTTGAAAAAACTATAACCACTATGAATTTATTTACAATAAATATTTAAAGTCCTCATAAGCCTATTTTGCTTGCAGGCCAACCTAATTAAATATTAAGGAGTAATAGCCAATGGCCATTGCTCCCAAACACAATATGCAGATTTGCAGACAGACAGGACCTCAGCTGAAACTTTGAAATACGTTTGTACAATATACAGAGATTATATTAAAGCACTATACTACAGTTCACTAACACTATAGCTCAATGTAAATTTTTGATATTTGAATGCTTAAAGGGATAGTTCACCCAAAAATTAAAAATTCTCACTGTTGTGTTGTTCCAAGACTTCTGTGGAACAAAAAAAAGAAGATATTTTGAAGAATGTTGGTAACCAAACGGTTTTGGTTATGTTCACTGCATGAATAGTTTTCAAAATATCTTCTTTTATGTTCCACAGAAGAAAGAAAGTCATACAGTTCTGAAGTGGAGATATATAAGGGTAAAGTGGGGAAAAAAAGTATTTAGTCAGCCACCAATTGTGCAAGTTCTCCCACTTAAAAAGATGAGAGAGGCCTGTAATTTTCATCATAGGTATACCTCAACTATGAGAGACAAAATGAGAAAAAAAAATCCAGAAAATCACATTGTAGGATTTTTAAAGAATTTATTTGCAAATTATGGTGGAAAATAAGTATTCATTTTTGGGTGAACTATACCAGGATGTGCATATAAAAGGCAAAGGCAAGAAGTTATGAAGCAAGCAAGCAAGCAAATGTTTATTTATATAGCACTTTTCCAAACAAGTTAATGCAGTTCAAAGTGCTTTACAAGCAAGAAGGAATCAAATACAGAATGCACCAAATACAAAATAGAATTAAAATACAAGAACGCAATTTAAAATATATATAATTAAAATTTAAAATATAAAACAAAATAATTTCGTTAAAGGAAAAAAACATAGAAAATATACTAAGATTTTATATGAAGAGGTGGTGGGGGGGAGCACATTTGGTGTGTATCTGATGTTTTTCAATTTATTTTTCGTCCAAGGCACACTGTAAAAAGTGATAAGTTGACTTAACTTAAAAAATATTGAGGAAACCCGTTGCCTTAAAATTTTTAAGTAAATGATAATAAAAAATAAAAAAAGTTGATAAGTTAACTGAATTGTTTAAAAAAAAAAAATAATTATGTACTTAATCATTTTAAGGCAATGGGTTTCTCAATTTTAAGTTAAGTCAACTTTCACTTTTTACAGTGCAAAAGACATTTTACAAAAACTACAAATATAATAGGCCTATGACTTGTATTACATACTGTATACAGACAATTCGTATTTTCTGCACACCATATTCTTTCACATTAGGTGAATAGAATGCCATTCTGAACATGGTCACGACTAACTCGCCACACAGGAAACCACATCACATGTTGCTTCACAGCATATTGTGTTTCACACTACTGAGATACTGCTGGCGATTTCTATTTGTTTTTATTATTTAAGTAAAGCATGCAAATGTTTGCAACTCAGCACTACATGAGGCATTGTTTCTCTGTTGAAATGGCGACAAAAGGAATATAGAATCATCTATAATAGACTCGGATGTTCATTTTTATTGGATACAGCAGCACAGTGCAGCAGAAACAGTAGCGGCCTAAGGGGACATAATATTATCCTCTCGGGAACAATGATGTGTGAAAAGAAACATGTTTCTGTTCACGAGTGTGGGTGTAGCGGTGTTCCCTGTTATGTTGAATGATGGTAAAAGCATAACAGATGCATTTGTCCTGTCAGCAGCAGTGCGTTTGTGCCAGAGCACTCTCTGCTGCACTCCTGGCCACATGCCTGTGTTCCCACAGATCTTTCTCTTAGGGGCCGTACAATAAAAAGAGTTAGTGTCCAGAATGACTGATCATTGTGTAATCTAATTTCTGATAGCCTCTGATGTCATTAGTTGTCATTATTTCATCCGTCATTGAAGTTGACATTTTTTATCCAGTGAAACTTACAGGACGTTCTCACTGCAGCAGAGTAGTTTTAAAGGTGAAGAACATCAGGTGTCCCACTGGACAGATATACAGGTGGTCCCGCTTCAAATCACACCGTCGGTTGTCAAACCTGTGACCTATAAGTTACCAAGCCCAACTCTTAACAATCAGGCAATGACAGCAATCATTGTCTCTCATCGTCAGCAGCTTTTCTTTTCAAAACGTTTCAAAACCTAGGTTTTAAATAAACTTTTTCAATCACCAGCCAATTTGACGACTAAATATTTAAGATACCGGCCATTGAGAACTTCTACTGGCCAAAATGGATGGCATTCAGTTTAACTACAGTCAATCATAGTTTGCAGACACCATAAAAGTTAATTTTTTGATAAAACAGCATTTATTTTGTTGTAATGTCAAAATATAACTCACTCCAAAATGAATGTTTAATGGTAAGCACATTGATTGATAAAGTGATCAGCTGTTTCCAAACAAAACTCGGTGATGTTTATAATACATTGTGAGGGTATTCTTAGGGCATTATAATGAATAAATAATGCATTATAAAAAAACATATACTACGTATGTTGTATCATCTCATAAATTAGCATAAGAACAGTTTTAATGTACGTATTTGTGGTCATAGCTTTTAAGAGTATGATGATTTATAACACAGTTGGTTACATTGGATTATGTTTCACATATTTATAATGTATTGTAAGTCTCATATCTTGCCATTGTTGAAGATCTGCACATAATTTAGTACGTCTTATTAGTGTTTTTACTGTAAAATGACAAATACAAAGTCTTCATGAAATCAACCAAAAGGCTTTATAATGTTGTCTTATTATTTATAAGTGGTCTTTGTATGCCATAAGTAAAGTAACTTCACTTTACTTAAAGCAGACAAAGACCACTTATGAATAATAATAATAATAATAATAATAATAATTCTCAAACAGCCATGAGATCAGATATCGGATCAGATGAATGTGTGAATTGCTTTGCACTATTTTTATTGTAATATTAGTATGGTTATTTTGATGGTAACCTTTTAGACAGCTGTTGATAAGTAACTCTGCAACTACATGTCAACTAGCAGTTATTGGAGTATTAGCAGCATGTCTGCTAAATATCTGCACTTTATTTTGATGGCTCCCCAACAGACATTCTACTAACTATACGCAGTTTTTCAAGTATGTCATTACTATACATATTATTTTGCATATAATTATTATTATGTCATATTCTACCAACCCTTAACCTTAACCTGAGGCTACTAACACTCTGATGACAGTTAGTTGACATGTAGTTGCAAAGTTGCTTATAGTTAGTAGACTAAGGGGACCATCAAAATAAAATGTAATCTAATATCAAAAAATAAATAAATAAATAAAAACATTGCATTTTTCCATTTGAAAGTATAACAACTGATCTTAAACTAGCTCACAGCAAAATTAACATTAACCTCACAGGAAACACTCAAAAAAAAAAACAACCACAGACACACTCAACCTTTCCTTGCCACTCACAAGATGTAGTAAGACACTGTGTAGATCTTACAGTTTTTCCTCAATTGCTTAAATGCATTTCTTGAAATTATGCCACTTTTTTGGAAAACTCTAAACTCAATTCCCCAAACTTCCTATATTCAGGTCAAAATGAAGCTTTCCTCTCAAAACAAATCAATCTTGTTGAAAAACCAAACTTTGCTCTCAGATATGACACACAAACCCTCAAACACACACACACACACACACACACACACACACTACAACTCAGTTTTACACATTGATGAGATCAATTCTGTAATACTGTAGAGTACAGTACAAAACAGCAAAAATAATTATTCTGCCCCAGCATCCCATCTTTGGTCTGGGACAGGCCAAAGAACCTCTTCAGCATCACAGACTATTTTGGCCCTGGCCAGGCAGCGGGGGTAAAATCCTCTTGCATGCCTGATCCAACCCTGGCACACATCAACTAAAATATCTGAGACTGCTTGTCTTCTTGCCCTTGCCCTTCCTCTTTCTCTTCCATGTTGTCATCCTCCTCCTCCTCCTTCTCCTCTTCCTCTTCCTCTTCCTCCTCCTCCTACCTCCGCCTCCTACTCTTCTTCTTCAAATTTACACATTACTGTATGTGGGATATTGATTGAAAAAGACTGAATAGGATTCACAGTTACACTTTTACTAGTGGTCTGACAAAAAAAAAAAAAAAATATATATATATATAATAAAATAAAATAAATGTCATTGTGAAATAGAAATAAAAAGAAATATGTGCACAAAGGCGAAAATAAAATGAGAAAGTCCACTGTCAGAATTTGTAACTCTTGTGTTGTCCTCTGTCTGTATATGTTTTCCAATTGAAGGTTGATGAGATGTACCTTTCAGCTATTTCAGAGAATTGCTTTATCATTGGTTGATCTATATTCTCTTCATTAGTGAAAGTCAAGATTCACTTGAGCAATTCATGCCGAATTTACAAAAAGTCTAATACAAATGTGTAGAAAATATGCTTGACAGTTTATGACAACTAGATCAAAAATTTTGTATTTACCATAATGACTTATATGATGAACTAATGACTGGATGTTTTGAGGGGTAAAATATAGCACAGAGAACTATATAATACATTTTGAGCAATAAGACAATAGCAATTGATGATGTAGGAAACCGCAGACAAATGCACATAATCAGTTGCATGAATGTGCCAAAGCAATCGCAACTTGTTCAAAAAACTTTTTATGATGTGCACGAGTGACTAGATGATGTGGAGGTTGAACAAGTATGAGAATATTTTTGAGAATTTCATTTCTGGTCTGAGAAATGCACCAAAGCCAAAAACTGTAATCTGACTTTGGCCCTTTTATCTATCCATCGAAGGTTCTGATTGGTGTGTGATAAATTTTTACTCTGTGTTTCCACTTGGGTAATTGTGTGCTAATTGAGCTCAAACTTGGCAGACTTGAGTGAACAAAGGTTCTAAATGACCACATGGTATAAGCACTGAAAAATGTAGGGATTTTTGTGTAGAGTTTTGCAGTAAAAGTTCACCAAATCTGACGCATGTGTCAAAGCAGGGGAATAGTGTTTATAGTTTAGGGAAATGGGTGCGCTGTTTTAAAAATTGCGTTATGGTTTTGAAATTTTAGTTCAAAAGCCTGGTTATAGTGTTTTAGCAATCGAGAAAAACTGTAAATAAACAATGTCAAGATATGAGATAATCCATTATATCTGTCAGGCCCACTATCGTCAAAGATGACTGACAATAGAGTTTGGATTGGCGGTATGGTTCTGTTCTGGGCAAGAACTCCCTGCGCATCCATGCAGCCTAGTATATATGAGAGCAGGGAGAGCAGCAATAATCCCCCAAAACAAAACCATATGCCATACCCCCCAACACAAAATGACAGCGAAAATCTCAAGCCTTAAGCAACAAGCATGTAGCCCTTACCCAATGAATGAACAAGAATGTTGCCAAAAACCCGCATACGCCATAGCCACGAGCATGTTGCCCTTAACCAGATGACCTAACGAGTATGCTGCCAATACCTGAAAAGCTTAAGCAACATGTTCTCGCTTACAACCAGATAGCCTTAAGAACAAGCATGCTCCCAATAACGACCAGACAGCTTAGGAACAAGCGTGCTCCCAATAACTCGCACATGTTCAAGTTAACAAACTTGAATGAATCGAGATAAAATCCATAAGGTGAATGAATCCTCTCGCTAAATTCCAGATTGCACAATTCCTAGTACTGAGATGATGGTGTTTGCCTGGCGAATTTGCCAACGCGAAGCTGGTGATAATAATGATGGACCTTATACTGTATATGAGTGCTGTGATAGGTGTTGCATCCCTATTGGTAGATGTGGATCAGCTGAGAGTCAGCTGATGCAAGCTTGACTAACGTGACCTGCCAGAAGTAACGCTGATGCTAGATAAATTAATTTGATTTAATATGGTATTCATTAAATTCAAGTTTATTTGTATAGTGCTTTTTACAATACAAATCGTTGCAAAGCAGTGTTACAAATAATCATACTTTTAAAAGTTATAACCACAAATGTGTAAGTAATTATAATGCCTTAAGAGCACCCTTATAATGTATTATAAATACGGGCTACATAGAAAGTGTTGCCAATATGTCTATCAAAAATCAGTTTGTACAAAAATCAATTTCACATGAATGTCTTGAGCTCTTCTCTGGAAACGTTATTAGTGTCAGAGTTATAAGCTTCATGTTATGGGATGGCCCTCTGCCTCGGGCCTGAGCATGAGCATGTTTGGAGGGCTGGGGATCATCGGCTTGGTTGACAAGGCTGTTTTGAGCTTACCAAAATAAATTACATATTGTGTAGGAAAATATCCCTTTAGGTTCAAATAATCTGCTTTTACCATAACATTCTTATTTAAACTGCATCATGTTGGATATCCACACTGTAAAAAAACTTAAAACATTTTTTTTACCAGCTTCAGCAGATTTTTGAGTTTGCTCAACTTATTTGTTTGTGGGAGATTCTCAAATTTTTGTTGTATAAACTTAAAATGACAAGTTGAGAAAACTCAAAAATCTGCTGAAGCTGGTTTGGCTCAACTTTTCTTTTTTTTTACAGTCAGGTTAATACTTTTCCAGATCCTTTTACATATTTGTTTTTGTATTACAGGGTGCATCTAATAGATGATCTGTCATATGAGGATGTCAAGAAATGCTATCGTGGATCTGTAAGTACCAGATGACATATCATTTTGTCCAACCTATGAAGTGACCCAAAAAACAGTTTGACACTTAACCATATTTAAAATTGTCTGTATTTAAAAATAAAAATGAAAGTATATTTGAAAATATATTAAATATTTGTTAGCATTTTAATACATTTTCTATCAGATATATTTTCCCATGTCCTCAGGTTCTGTTTGTATAATATATGACTTTATTCATGCCAAAAACCATGAAAGAAGAGCTGTACAGCTTTCTGTTAATATTTATGTTAATTGGAGAAAGATGTGGTTTGCCCCCAGATGATGTAGTTACAGCATCTACCAGCAGGGTCTAATGGGATCATGCTAACTAGCTGAACCTTGACCTCTGGTCATAAACAACAACAAAACATTATCACAAAATTTGACAAAATCGAGTCTCTTGACTGAGATCTGATAAACAAAACCTCTTTATACAACCAGTGCTGTTTTCTGAGCAAGAAACACATCCATCTTTAGCTGTCATGAAGTGGAAAAGACACCACCTCCAAGGAATGACCCAGCATTTTTGCAATTATTTTTAGCCATCTGGTGTCGTAGTGATTTTACAAAGTATATTTATACAAAGTCAGTTCCCCTCAAGTTCACTCATGTGTCCTAGCAGAGTAACATTCAACACATTAACCACTTTAAAACAAGTTTTTTCAAAGTTGTAAATAAAACGGATATTATTGGAGTATGTTTTACAAGATAATATTTCAACGTGTTTCTTCTCGGCTCTTAGTAATTATTTTTGTAAAATTACTGCATCACACGTTTATGTCAGTGTATGAACATATTCCAGTAACATTTGACAAGCAGAAAATTTTTGCCAACAATAAATTAATTTTAAAATTACAGTTTTCATCAAAACAACTTGGTAAAACTTCTTTTTGTAAAACTGTTGTGTCATATTTCCTAAAAATAAATGCCACTTGGTTTAATATCTTGTTATCTAATGAAAAGACTGGATGAAAGTCTTACATTTTAGACACACTTAAGTGTCCAAATACGTTTTGGGTCTCTGTACAAATGATTTTGGTGTAATTTGGTAGATTTCAGAGTAGATTCTGTGACCACAGCTTTGCTACTCAGTTACTCAGGAAGCTTGGGTGAAGGTCACAATGAAAGATACTGTGACTGTCACACTGCACCTCCAGACCCCTAGCCTTGGTTATAGAATTAAGACACATTGCTTTTATTACAGCTTATAAACAGACAGTGTAGTTGTACAAGCAGGGTTAAAAATTGGACCGGATCAGCCCATCTACATAATGAACATCCATCATCCTAATGATCTGTTGTGCATCAGTGTGCTCTGAAACGCTCCGAGCTGCAGGAAGCAATAGTGAGAGAGCGCTGGTGAAGATCAAATGTGCTAGAAACAAGCCCACAAGTTTTTCCGTCAAGGTGCAGTGGGTGTTTCTGCTGCGTGTCTGTGACGGGGCAGTGAAGAAAGAGAGGGAGCGAGAGAGAGAGAGAGAGAAAGAGAGAGACGCTTCAGAAGTAAGAAGAAACGCTGTGTTAGCTCACAGGAAGAGGTCGTAGCTAAGTTGGCTCTTGGGTCCCGGGACAGTGGAGAGGGACGGGGTATCTGCGAGGCTGCCTCTCGGTTGAGTGTGGAGTGTTTGTGTCGTGTCAGCATGCTCAGCTTGGTGCAGAGCTCACATCCCTTACGAGAAAGAGCCAAGCTGCAGAAGAGCTGTGCGAAGCAGCTGATTTCTCTTTCCTCTACTTCCTCACAGACCGTCAGCAAGTACAATGCGCAGTACCACAAGCTTTTCCAGAGCGTTCCCAAAGAAGAGCTCCTAATGAAAGGTAAGTTTGTTATCACTCTCCTCCCACTGCAGCCTCTTACGTATTAGTTTGCAGCTCCTTGTAAAGTGACCTTGTGATATGATCAAATAATTCTTTTGATAGTGCTACACTAGCTTCCTCAGTAACATCTTGCAGTTGTTTTAATTTATTTAAAATCAGACTGGTGCACATGCTGTGTTAATAAAAATGTCCATTAGAGGTGAGCAAAGGTCTGAAAACACTAGTTAATAATACATTTACCACTAGTGAGCTATTACTAAAAATGCTTCATATCATGCTTCTTATTTGTATTCTATTCTATTCTATTCTATACTATTCTATTAATCAGTTGTTCACATGGTCAGTGTCACTAATTTGCTTTTTTGATTGGTGATATTTTTGAGGTTTCAATTGTTTTAAAATCCTAAAACTTTTATTTCAAGGAATTTTAAATTACCCTTATTTTCAGTCATTTGAACCAAAATTAATTTCTTGATGTTTGGTAATATTATGTTGTTGCAATCTGTCTGACATTGATATCAAGGTGCTTTGGGTTAGTTCAAGTGAAACAAGACGTCAGAATTTGATGCTGTTCAGTATCAGCTTGCATGACTTGCAGATATCTTGTATAAGTGCACTTATGACCCATCCTTTAGTTTACTCCTGCGCCCTGCTGCGAGATATCCTGCTGCAAGGCCGACTCTACATTTCTCGAAACTGGCTGTGTTTCTATGCCAACCTCTTTGGTAAAGACATCAAGGTGAGCGTCACATCTATGCTGATGTTTATTGCTGGGATAGACATGACTAGAAAGTTCATACTCAGGAAAAAGGTGCTATTTGTGTTAGAAAATAGTGAACATTTAATTCCAAAACTGAACGTCATATCAAATTATATTTCCCACAGTACCCAAAGTACTAAGGCCTGTATATAAATAGCTGAGTACATTGTGAAAGTATCAATTTCAGTGTACTTTCTAATAAATCAGGTTTCTGTGTAATTAGAATATATAATTAATAATACAATATATAATTACGGTAATGATTACAAAACCCATGGAAAGTTTAATATTGCTAATATTGCTGAACATATTGTAATAGAAAAATGAAAATATATGTATTTTTTAAATTCTTTTTAAATTTGATGTTTTGTGCCTGTTACATTAAAAATATGGTGAAGATCAGTGCAGACATGTCTGAACGACCCAGAAAACAACACAAAACAGACTGGTTATTGTTTCTGGTTAATAAGGTAGTACAATTTTAGCATCAAAAGAAACTCGAAAGGAATAATCACATAGAACGAATTAACCAAATCGTAAGGAATGATCACAGAACGACTGGTGTTTTGTGTACTTTTGGCTGCACGCCACGTTGCAGTTTGTTGTGCTGAATTAAGCGTAACGTTATATCAGTCCTTTGTGCACCACGTTATTTAGTAATTAGATTTAGCTGGTCCAGTTTCCATCCTTGAGAGGGAAAATGTTGTGTGCAAGAATTTTGTAAGTTAAGATGGACTTTGAAACAAGGAACTTTTTCCTTTTTTTCTGCCACTTTCCCTTGCCTCTCAGGTGGCCATTCCTGTTGCATCCGTGCGGTTGGTGAAGAAACATAAGACAGCAGGTCTGGTTCCTAATGGCTTGGCTATCACCACAGACAGCAGTCAGAAGGTGAGTTTCCACCGGGTTCCAGGTCATTGACCAGCAGATTGAAATACAAAGCTTAGTCAGCATACGCTGTGGCGCTGCTGCAAAACAGTGAAAATGCAAATAGATGCAACGCTGAGACCAATCTATGCTTCAGTCAGCATATCTCACAACTGTCAGCATTTATACCTTTTTGTTTAGTTGATTCTTGTCAGCGAAGTAAGACTGGTTTAGAAAGGAAGACATTATTCAATAGTCTGGCAACTGGCCAGTGCAAAGAATTGATTTGTTATCAGAAATTATGATCTTTGTTAATTATTATTCGGCGATTGCGCTTTCAAAGCTCAGGAAACTTAATGTCTCAGATGTTTCTTCTAAAATGTATTGATGAAGAATAAGAAATGAAATGAATCTGGATGACATAGCTCAGAAAATTTGGTCTTGTATAATTCTAATGTCTTGAAATCTCTTGAAAAGTTTGATTTGCAGACTCTTGGCAAATCTGTGCACAGTTTGTCTTATTTGATATCTCTAGTACTGAAACTCTAGAAAATGTACAATTTCCAGAGGACAATGTTTGTCTTAGATGTTTCTTCTGAAATTCCAATAAATGAAAATAGACATAAAATAAGATATGTGCTATAGCAAGAGTAGGCCTATACAACTATAAATATGGCTAGCATAACTCAGAAAATTTGGTCTTGAAAGCATTCGATGAGAAATGTTTGAATTCATTTTGAGGTCTTGTGATTTCTTTTCCATTTAATCTCATTAATCTCTAGAGGAAATTGACTGACATTTCATCTGTACTTTTTCTTTCCGTTGGTTGTGTCAGTGGACTCAGCATCAAATTCTTTTCAGTTAAGGCTTCAGTTAGCTCACAGCACTGAAGAACTTGTGGAATATAGCAGTTGAAAGCAGTCTTGTTGGACATTACATTGCGGATTAATGCCTGCGAATAGTCAGTAATTCTAGATTTCTTTAAGGCAGTCATTTACTTCCTGTACAGTGAAAGCAGAACAAAACGGCCATTGTGAAAAATTAATATTGCTGCTTTGAAGTGCACCTGGTAAAATCCTCGGTAGGCAGTTGTTATTGCAACCACTACTATGCATTCGAGTTAATGATACAAAATAACTAAATGACAAGGTTTGAATTCTGGTAATTATTTTATGCAGGTGTATAAACAAATATATTTGCATCTCTTTCACACAACCTATATTCTGTGCATTATTTATACATGGCAACTCCCAAATAATGAATTTATTTGCATAAAGCTAACTGCAAATTTTCCAATGGAAGCAAAATTTCCACTGCTACAACTGTCCTATGCAAACTTCAAGTGAAAATGCATGCAAAATTTGGGTATCTTTGATAATTTGTTTAGTCATTCATGTGCACATAATTTCATTACTTTTCGACTCGAAGGTTGCATTTGTTTTGTACTAATCCATAAAGCCTCTGCTCCTCATGAGATCAGCTTTCATGCACTCTTCGTGTTCCCTAAAAATATGATCCTTTTCCTGGTAGTGAGATTATATGTGGCTACATTGTTAAATTAAACCAAAGTGGTTTGTCTTCATACTCTGGTTATGCACACTGTCTCTCGTCTCTGCTAGAAAATCCAGCTAAAAACATTTTACGCTGTTAATTGTGTCTTTAGATTAGAAAAAAAGTTCTTTAGATTATTTAAATGTTCTCCACACTAAGAAAAAAGTTTTTTAAAGAACTGTTCACTGAAAGGTTCTTTGGGGATCTTCAATGGCATCACTTTGAAAATCCCCGTTTGGAAACTTTATTTTTAAGAGTGTGGTCCAAGCTGGTTTCGGTGGTTGACCAGACAGTCAAAGGTGTTGTGCTGAAATAACAAGGTTTCACCAGCTTAAGGTCATAAAGAAGCTGTGTTTTGGAGCAGGTTAGCTGTTTTTTGAAGGTGCGAGATCTTCCACCGTAGTTCCACCATTAACCACCTAAACCGGCTTAGAGCATCTAAAGTCCAGCTTGGACTAGGTTGAAACCAACGTGTTTAAAAACACACCATCTATAGCTGGATTTTCTAGTAGGAATATAAGTGAAAATGCCACATCCATGTAGTCTCTGTTTACACTTCTTCACTCTAAAGTTGATATGTTTGTGTCCTTTCCACCCACAGTACGTGTTTGTGTCTCTACTGTCCAGAGATAGCGTCTATGATGTGTTGAGACGCATCTGCACACATCTACAGGTGAGAGTTTAGTCGGTACCTTTGGGCTATTATGTTGAGAACATGCAAACAGTGTAGGCCTAATGACAAGTGGGCTTTTATCATGCTGCTGTCTGTCATTCAGGTCAATGGGAAGAAGATCCTAAGCCTCAAGCAGTACATGGAGGAACCCAACTCTTTATCTCTAGTAGGTTTGAGAGTCTAGACTGTGAAATGAATGAGTTTTTTTTTCTCTGCCATTTGGTCAATTTTCATTCACAATATTGCCACCCAATGAAAACTGCAAATGAATGTTTATATAAAAATTGCACTTTCAGTGAGCACAATTAATGCTTAGTGAATCCTAGTATGACCTTATTTCCATGTGCCGGTGTAGGATGAGTTCCCTGTCCCTGAAGTTTTCCCTGTACCAGATGAGTTTCCTCCAGTGCTGAAGTGGAGAAGGAAGCCATCAGTTGTGTCTGTAGCTTCATCTCTTCCTGACTTACTGGGAAACTCCACCGCCGGCCTGAGTGCCGTAGACGCCCCCTTCCAGACAGACAAACCTCTGGAGGGTGAGTGATTGACCAAAAAAGGTATTTAGATGTTTTTTTGGAAATGATGCCATAGTAATACTACGTTATGGTTTTATGGTTTTCTAAAGGTTTTTTTTTTTTTTTTTTCTCAAAGTACCTAGAAGAAACATGTAGATAGCATGTACTGTCTATATAATAAGAATATGAGAATCAAAATATGTCCTAGTATGATACTGCCACACACACACTGCCTTTTTTGATAAGGGTAATGATGGATTAGAAGTTATGAAATGTTCAATATTGCACAGTTGTTCAGTTTACACAGGGTTCCCACCGTCATGGAAGATATTAGGGAATTTTAAAAATGTATATTTAAAACGAAATATTTAATCAGATATTACTTGCTGTGAATGTTTGTCAAGTAAAACTGGTTTGCAAGCTGCATGATGAGTCTGTCTGTTGATCTGTATACTGCTTTAAATCTATTCATTCAAAAGATTGGTGCTTACCCTCAGAAATCTCTATAAAGTGATTTTAAATCAAATCTCTTTTTATTATAAACAACTGGCAAGGTCATGGGAAAGTCATAGACATTTTTAGTAAAAGTAATAATAATAAAATAAATAAAAATAATATATATTACAACCATAACATCCAATACTGTGGTGAGAAATGAGAAAAGCAATATCAACCTTGATGTCTATTTTGACTTATTATGAGATTAGAAACCAAAATTTTACCTCAATAGACTCATGAATGCAAAAAGCGAATTTATTTTTACAGGATGAATAATTGGCTAGCATTTACTGAAATAAACATGTAGTGTAATGAGATCATGTAACAAGAATATAACATACTGCCCACCGATCAGAGAAAAAAATTCCCCTAGCTTTGCACATTATCAAGTCATTTTTGTGCCATGCTTGCTGATGGTAAAGCCAGGTGACACTCTGCAGTGAGAAATGCATTAGCCATGAGCAGATTAATTTCTCAGTCCAGACTGGCAGCTAATGTCCCCATTTTATCAAATGTTTCTCAGATGAAATGAAAAAATGTCCATTAAATGATTTTGTTCTGTTCGGGAACAAGCTGATCACTTCAGTTTGACGTCATGTGTCTGTTCATGTTGTGAGTGCTTGGTTCTCTCAGTGTGTGTGTGTGTGTGTGGACATGAAGCAGGAACGGTCCTGTTTGCTTGAGTCCATTATGCAATACAGGATTAAGCCCAAAAGGAGATTTTAGAAAGTAGAGATAAAACATTAAAATACCAGCCTCTGCTGAGACTAATAGATGCTATACTTTTAAATGCTTGTTTGTGTAATGTTAAAAGCCAAGGCTAAGGGTTATGGGTAGATCACATATTTTATTTCAACAAATATTCCATGTAGTTAATATGCTAACTGTATGCATTTATAAAAGAATTAGAAAAATGTTAACAATTGCTTAAGGGGACTTAAATCAATCTGTCATGCATATCCTCATCCTGTGATTCTGCTTTGTCCATTTCAGATCAAAGTCTGGAAACCAAGAAGATCCTCCTAACGGAGACGATACCAGAACTGGGCCAGATGGAGTACCAGCTACTGAAATTCTTCATCCTGCTGTGAGTTTGGCTGGACATCCTTGCTATGTGGTCATGCTTGCTTTCTCACTCGTGCTTATATGCTGTCACAACTCACTGGTGTGTGTTGTCAAAAAATCACAAAAATCACAAAAATCACGTTATCACCTTTCATCTGAAGTATGGGTACTGTGTTAAAAGTCTTCAATTAAAAATCAAAGAAAAAAAGTATTGGCTCTTCATCTTCTGGCTCCTGCAGCATTTAAACGTACTTCAGTAAAAAGTCCACTTTTTTCTAATCTTTATAAATAGACAAAATCAAGAGGCAAGGGAGATTTTCTGATTGCTTGGACACACAAACTTGCATTTGCTTGCCAGTCCACCTGTTCCAGTAATCCGTCCCCATCGTCATGTGGCCTGATTTATGTAGTTTATGTGGTGCAGCAGGGATAAACTCACTGGAAAAGTAAAGTGCCATGCATGTAAACTGGCTATCCAGTGGATCTGCAGTTTGTTTTCAGAAAAATACTCTACTCTGTATAAAAGAGATGTTACCAGAAGAATGTTTTAAAGCAACAGTCTAAATAGATTAAGATGACAAATTGGGACCTGCAGATTATAATGATTATAACAATAAATTCAAACAAACACCCCACCAAATACATTGAGTTAAAAACATGATCAGTTTTCAGAACCTTAATTATTAAAACTGTATATTAGAGTTAAACTATTTACAATTATGCATATGTGACCCTGGACCACAAAACCAGTCATAAGTAGCACGGGTATATTGTAGCAATAGCCGACATTGTATTGGTCAAAATTATTGATTTTTTTTTATGCCAGAAATCATTAGGATATTAAGTAAAGATCATGTTCCATGAAGATATTTTGTACATTTCCTACTGTAAATATATCAAAACTTAATTTTTGATTAGTAACATGCATTGCTAAGAACTTCATTTGGATAACTTTAAAGGCGATTTTCTTAATATTTTTATTTTATTTTTCATTTTTTTGCACCCTCAGATTCCAGATTTTCAAATAGCTGTATCTCAGCCAAATATTGTCATATCCTAACACACCATACATCAATGTAAAGCTTATTTATGATGTATACAATCTCAATTTAAAATAATTTACCTCTATGACTGGTTTTGTGGTTCAGGGTCATATATCATATAGTATATTTATAATAAAATATAATTAGTGCTGTCAAACATTTAATCGCGATTAATCGCATCCAAAATAAAAGTTTTTGTTTACATTATATATGAATGTGTACTGTGTATATTTATGATGTGTATATATATAAATACATGTACATACAGTATATATCTTGAAAGTATTTACATGTTTATACATTTATATATTCATATTCTTATATTTTATATTCTATATAAATATATTTCATATATAAACATAACAGTTTTCTTAAATATATACATGCATGTGTTTGTATTTATATATACATAATAAATATACACAGTATACACACATATATTATGTGAACGAACATTTTATTATGGATGCAATTAATCACGATTGACAGCACTAAATATAATATAATATAATTATATTACAGTAAATATTCAATTTATTATTATATTATATTAATATATTACAATATATTACAGTTAAACTATTTACAATTGTCAACCTATTTTATATAAACAATATAATGTGTACAAAATTTGTATAATAATAATAATAATAATAATAATTAAAGTAGAGCTTTTTTCTGAATTAATATTTATGAATATAAAATTGTCTGAATTTTGTGTGATATCATTTTTTTCCCCGACCAGTGAGGTGGTCCCACACATACTTTGTAGTGTTCATGCATGTAGCAGTGGCCATGATTATATGTTTAAGTTGTATTTCCCTTAAATATGAATCACAAAGGAACTCACAGCACTGCCATCTAGTGTCCAGCTGAACATACATAAAGGCTCTCCGGGATCTCAGTTAGTTTCAAGCGAGTCACGTATAGTCGCAGTGTTCTGGTCTTCTGTTTCCATTTGAAAAGCAAGCTGTTTATGTAAGTCTGACTTCTGCCCCATAGCATTATCCTGCTCATCCTGTCGTCGTGTTACCTGGCCTTTCGTGTCTGCAGCCTGGAGCAGCAGCTCTCTTTCCTCAGCAACAACCCTGCACTGACTCTCAGAGAGAGGTAAATGTAATTCCACACTGTCTTTCGTCATTCACTCCGCTCTTACAGATCATTTACCAGCGCTGTCTGTCTGCCACACAGGTAACTACTGACGGTCACCACTGCACTTCGCAGGGAAGTCGGTCCAGCGCTGGCGCTCTCTCTGTCTCTGTGGCCACCTTGCAACTATGCAAACAAACTCTCTTATGTATTTATGCAAAGTCCATCTCGGATTGTGTTAACAATGAGCCTGACTTAGGGACAGAAGATTGGAAGTGTTCTCATTCTGTGTTACTGGATACAAGAAGAAAGGACCCGACGGCCTACACAGAATGTAGCCTGCACGCCCTGTTTATTACAGTGATGGAATATTATAGAAGGCTCTGTTTCCACCAACAAAATCTCTTCTTGTGGTCACTTGTCACCTAATAAGGGCAAATGTATCAATCGCTCTACATCAAACCAGTTGAATGACTTTCAATAGGTTATAAATATCTTGAATATGTATAGCTCAGGATCTAATGCAGTACGTTTAGATAAGATTATTTTATTTATTTATTATGCAAGCCACTTGCCATGTCCTAGCTCTTCCAATAGGATTTAGTTGACAGCATCATGAAAATATCTAATATGTGTATATGGTGCGATCAGGTCATCATCGGTCTTACTATGTGTTCACAGCTTAATTGGCTCAAGTCGGTGACCTGGGCAGATTGTTTATGGCATATTGAATGTGTACTCAAGCTGTAGAATTCATGGACAATAAAATAGTGCATTTTCATGTACTTTCCAGAGGTTATCATTGTGATGTTGTTGATTCCTAAAGCCTATTGTACAGATGTTTAAGCATGTGAATCCTGGCATATACAACGAGCGGTTTATTGAACCACTAAAAAAGAAGTTTGCATTATGTGTCATATTTGATAAATTAGCCTTTATGGCTCATACAGTATAATATAGTGAGAATATGGAGCTCATACTAAAGCAAAAATAAAAACTAATTAAAAAAACCTCAGTTTTATTCAGAGGCCCAAACTGTGCAAAAATAAGCAGTTTGGTTCCATTTCTGATTTAAATTTGTAATGTAAATCAATGTGATCTTTATAAGTCTATAGCAGAATTCTACTAATAACGTCGTCACTCTATATCTCCCCAAAATATGTCTTATTAAGATTATATTTAAATGTTTTGTTTTATGATCAAAGTTCAATAGATTTTATTGTGAGGGGCAAACGCTCTCAGTTGTCTTGTTCGCTTTGTTCACCCTTGAGATGCAAGATTCAAAACACAGGACAATTTTAGAATAAAGATTAATGTAGGGGATAATGCAGTATGTAATTATTATGAAATACACTTTGCAATTGCAAAATTGTTAATGTACATTTTACTGCTTAACACATGCTATTTAAACATACAGGCATGAAACATCGAGAGACGGTACACAATCTGAATAAGAATCATAAGTTTCAGGCATGGGTGATCAGAATGACCCAAAAATTATGAAATCTGTTAATGATCAGACAAATTTCCAGGTGCATAGTGAAATGTAAATTTTTTATTTATTTTTTTATTTGCTGTGTAACAGTGTACTGTATACAATAGGCCTATATACTGTATACAACCTGAATTCCAGAAGTGTTGGGACGTTTTTTTTTTAAATTTGAATAAAAAGAAAACTAAAAGACTTTCAAATCACATAAAATCGTGCATAAAATTGTACAATTTCTCAGTTTAAACATTTGTTATGTTATCTATGTTCTCTTGTGAATAAAATATTGGCTCATGTGATTCGAAATTCTTTTAGTTTTCATTTTATTCAAATTTTAAAAAACGTCCCAACATTTCCGGAATTCGGGTTGTACATATATAAGCTATTTTTAAACAAATTAAAAAATATAACATTCTCTTCGAGCTGTTTTCTCGTCGTGCCATGTTGCTATTTGACCACATGGAGGCAGTGTTACTCAACTCTCAACTCTGTGATTTAACTCGGTTTACAAAGGTTTTTTTTTATTTAACAGAATAATGCTCTATCCACATTTTCATATTCTGCCCTGTTATATTATATATATATTTTTTACATGTGCGTATGTAGAGATAAGAGTTCACAGAAAGATAAACCGTGATTGTGGTTTGTGGCAGATGTTGGTTTATTATTTTATTTACAGTAAAATGTGTTTTAAAAAAAATATATAGGCTATTTAATAACCGAATACCTCCACATTCCTAAATATAACAGCATGTGTTTAAAAAAAGCAATTCTAACAATACGTTTTCCTGTAGGCTATTTTTGTAAAATAGACTAATTGTTTGTGTACACATTACTTCTCGCTTTAGTCAAATCTTCTGAGGAACTGAAGATCCTTCTATGCTTATTTTGAGTCAACTTGACTGAAATAAAACTTCAGCTTCCGAAAAAAATCTTAAAGACAACCCCGTTTTGCACACGTCTCCGTCTCAACACGGAACCAGTGTGTCAAAGGATCAGTTCAGAGAAATCGAAACTTAAGTGTTATTGAGCCGTTGTTTGTGTCTTAATCTGTGTGTACACGAAGTGATATGGCGGAGGCCTCTATTTCTCAGGACCAGCTCAGCTGTCCAATCTGTCTGGATCTACTGAAGGATCCAGTGACCCTTTCCTGTGGACACAGTTTCTGTATGAGCTGCATAACAGGCTGCTGGGATCAGGAGGAACAGAAGGGAGTTTACAGCTGCCCTCAGTGCAGACAGACCTTCACTCCAAGACCTGCGTTAGGCAAGAATGTGGTGCTTGCTGAAATGTTGGAGAAACTGATAAAGCCCAAACTCCATACTGTGGCTCCTGCTCAGCATTATGCTGGACCTGGAGATGTAGAGTGTGATGTCTGTACTGGAAGAAAATGCCAAGCTGTCAAGTCCTGTCTTGTGTGTTTGGAATCTTACTGTCAGACTCATTTTGAACATCATGAGGAATTTCGTTCAGGTTCAGGAAAGCGACACAAAATAACTGATGCCGTAGGCGACTCCAGGAGATGATTTGTCATGAGCATGATAAGCTTTTGGAGGTTTATTGTCGTACGGATCAGCAGTGCATTTGTGTGCTCTGTATGATGAATGAACATAAAACTCATGACACTGTCACAGTTGCAGAACAGAAGACAGTGCAGGAGGTATGAACTGACTTTATACACCGACGCGGTCTGAAAATCATCCGACTCAGTACTGATGGTGATGCTCGTGGATTTGAGAAGAAGAGACCCGTCCAATTACTGCATCAGACTTCACATTTCGCCACATGAATCTTTGATAGCCTATATGAGACTAAGATTAATAATATGCAAAAAACTAAGAAATACAATAGATATCCATTGTTGGTAGCCTACTATGCACCATGGCACTACAACTTTATTACATCAGATTTCACCGGATCTCATTTCTTTGTCCTACAGAAACACTTAAAGGAGAGACTGAAGCAGCAAATCCAGGAGACAGAGAAAGAGATTCAGGAGCTGAGAGAGGCTGTGAAGTATCATAAGGTGAGTTATGAGAAGAAGAACTGCTGGCTATTACTCCACCCAAAAATGAAAAGTCTGTCATCATACACACACTCTCATGCATGCTTGAAGATTTTTAGAGAAATAATTCATCTCTGTAAGTCCATATAATTCAAGTGGGTCTCTTAAAATTGAGGTTTAAAAAAACAAGCAAAACAAACTCAGCAGTAATCCATATGAACAAAGTTGATAATCAGTGTGTTCAGAAGCGAAATGATAGGTGGGCGTGAGGAAAAATATAATTATTATATAAATTATGTGTTTGCCTCAACACATTGTGAAGTGTGATATAAGCGTGTTTCTGCATCACTTCTTGTTTGAGTATAACAATTTGCTTATGCTTTAAAACATGCTTATGTTTAGGTCAAATGTGAATCTGCATACTGTATAATGGTTGGTTGGAAGCGATGGTTTATAGTTCAACAAGTTTAAAATATTAGTATTTTTCTAACCTATCATTTCACCTCAGAAGACATTTGTTCATCAACTGGATTACAGTGTTGAAGCGTTAACATTAAGGGACCTATCCACTTACATTACATGGACTCACAGAGATGAATTATTTTTCTGAAAATCTCAGTGTTTCACAAAAGAAAGAAAGTCATCTGGGACAGCAATAGGGAGAGGTAATGATGAAAGAATGTTCATTTTCAGTATCAATTAACCCAGCAAGGGCTTACTAAATGGACTAATTATTATGTATCTCCTAACAGCGCTCTGCAGAGGCAGCAGTGAAGGACAGCGAGAGGATTTTTACAGAGCTGATCTGCTCCATTGAGAGAAGTCGCTCTGAGGTGACTCAGCTGATAAAAGATCAAGAAAAGGCTGCAGTGAGTCGAGCTGAAGAATTCTTGAAGCGACTAGAGCAGAAGACTGCTGATCTGAGGAAGAAAGATGCTGAGCTAGAGCAGCTTTCACATGCTGAGGACATCTGCTTCCTCCAGGTAACAGAGCTCTGATAAATGAGACAGTGGTCTTTAATAATGTCTTGTAATTACACAAGCTTTTGCTAAGTAATGTCAGGAATTCTGTCAAGTGATGCCACATGATGTTGTTCTGTTATTATCTCACTGAATGGCAACTGGTGAAGTAAGCACAGGGCATCGGGTGTTTAAAGTTTTTATATATTTAGTTTCTAAATTGAATATACACAGAAGTAAAATAAAGTGTTTACTGGGATATGGCCCATCAGCTTTTACATGTTCAGTGGGATAAAGGGATAGTTCACCCACAAATAAGATAATAAAGTGATACTGGATACTAAAATTTACCATTTAAAATTACTTAACAAACAAAATCAATTCTAAATTTGTTATACTGACATTTTACGCTTTTCATGTGACAATCCTGTTGTTTGTGTGTCTGTAGAGTTTCCAGTCTCTCTGTGTCCTGCCGAAGGACTCGCCCAACATCAACATTAGTTCTCTCCTCTCCTATGACAATGTACAAAAATCTGTCGCTCATCTGAGAAAGAAACTTGAGGATTTCTGCCAAGAGAAGATAAAAACGATGTCTTGTAGAGGTAAAGTACTGGATGATATATTTACTCTCAGAAATAGGTCAATATGCAAGTACAAAGCTGAAATGTATTTATTTGTATTTTTTTGTTTTTACATTTATTTATTTAAAATTTATTTAATAAGAGACTTGCTTCTCATATAGTGTGTTTAATGTGCAAATGTTAATTTCCCAAAACCATCAAAAGTCGTAGATCATATTGGTTTACAATGGCTTTGGAAAATGCAGCCAAAATTAAATATTATAAATGTATTAAATGAAATAAATAATTTTTATATAAAAAACTGACATCACAAGAAAACTGATTAGATTTATAAACTGTTGGGCTTTTCTTCAGTTTTATCATCAAAATGTCTAAAGGTCATGCACAACGAATAAGCTTCCAGAGCATCAATAAAGATATTTATGTGCAGAGCCAAACTGGGTCAGTATTCATGTGTGTTTTCATGACGCTCCATGTTGGAACACTGGTATATGCATTGGTTTATTAAGGATAATCAGTGTAAGACTGATTGTTTTTTGTGTTGGAAACTTTAAAATACACTCAATATTTAAAAACACAATGCAATTGCTATAAAATGCATGTAGATGTCACACCAATGTGTACCGTTTACTGATTTTCATAGTGAAATGCATCCAGATAATTTCCTTTCCTGAACTCAAGACCAGAGAAGAGTTCCTCCAATGTAAGTTAATATGGAAATATATTGTACAAACACAGAAAGATATTCCAGTGATTCTCATTTAGTGGCTAAAAAATAGGTTCTGCTGTTGTTTATGCATTTACAGAATATCAGTTTTCCTATTCAGCCTGTGTCATATCATTTTTTTAAACCTAAGCAGTTCATGATAATATTTATCACTGTTAGGTTTGTTGTTAATGTTTTTGTATAGTTGGTCCTGAAAAAAATTAAAAATAATAATAATGAAAGCAATTTGGGTCATTGTTCAGATGGAGTGGCAAATAAGAGGTACACATGCTTATTTTTTAATCGTACAATTTATTTCTATGCATTTAAATTTAATATGCTGTATTCAGTTAAATAGAAGCTTAATCACATTTTTGTTTTTAATTGATTTCCACCAAGGGAGGCATTATCACACCAGACAAATTAGCACAAATCCAGAATTTAAAATTTAGACTAAATTATGTCAAATTTGTAAGATATCAGCATAACACCATGACTCTACTATAATTTTTGCTTATTTGTTTAAACAACAATTGAATTAACTTATGTTAACTTTTAAATAGGCACAAGAATTCACTCTACAAAATACAAAAATGTGAACTATTTATAATTTATTCGTATTTACAGTTTATATTTATTGTTGCAAAGTAGGGACACCACTTGGCACTGCAAATGAAGAACGACCCAATAGTTTGAAACAATAATACAATAATAGAAAACAATATAATTTGAATTTTGTGGTAGAATTTCCCCTACACACCTGGGGGGAATAATTTAAGCATTTCCTTCACACTTTTCACTGTTAAAAGTTTAATTATTTTAATTATTTTTAATTAACCATTTTTTTTTTTTTTACTTTACATCGAAAAAACAATACACACATTCATTTGGATGACACCAATATCACTGTATGTGTGATGTGTACAAACTTTTCTCTAAGGCGTTTCTTTTTTGTACCTCCATTAGATCGCAGCAACTTTACTCTGGATCCAAACACGGTGAATACAAACCTTCGTCTCTCTGAGGGGAACAGAACGGCTACTCACGTGAATATATTCCAGAAGCATCCTGATCATGCAGACAGGTTTGATTATTGGGAGCAGGTGTTGTGTAGAGAGAAAGTGTGTGGACGCTGTTACTGGGAGGTTGAGTGGAGCAGGAGTGTCGGTATATCAGTTGCATATAAAAGCATCAGCAGGAAAGGCGCAGGTAATGCATCTTTGTTTGGATGTAATGGTCAGTCCTGGAAACTGTCCTGTAACCCCTGGAGCTGTTCCTTCTTGCACAATAACAGAGAGATAAAACTGCCTCTAGAGTCCAGCTCCTGTATAGGAGTGTATGTGGATCACAGTGCAGGAACTCTGTCTTTCTATAGAGTCTCTGACAAAATGACCCTCATTCACAGAGAACAGACCACATTCACTCAGCCTCTCTATCCTGGCTTCAGGGTTATTGAGGAATCATCAGTGAAACTCTGTGATCTGTAAATATTAAGGGTGAAATAAAGCATTGGTTCTTTGTTTTACTTTGCATCTAACCAAAAATTGTAGACATAAAATGAATTTATAGCCTATATAATTTATCTTTTTAAGGGATTAAAAAGAAAATGTTGTTTGGTAACACTTTATTTCGATAGCCCACTTTAGACATTCTACTAACGATAAGTAACTTTGCAACTATATGTCAACTAGCAGTCAGTAGAGTATTAGTAGACTGTCTGCTTAATATCTTCTAACATTTTATTTTGATGGATCCACAACATACTGACTATGAGAAACTTTGCAAGTATATGTCAACTTATTCTACTAACCCTAAACCTACCCTACTGAGAGTTAGTAGACATGTAGTTGCAAATGAATGAGAATTAGTTGACATGTAGCTACAAAGTTACTTATAGTGAGTAGAATGTCTAAAGTGGACGATCAAAATAAAGTGTAACCTGTTGTTCTAAGCTTTAGAAATACTGAGGATATCAAGACAGAAATCATTAGCCAGAACATGAAATATTTAATCAAACTAGATAGTAAGTTTTGAAGACAAACTTTAAGTTGGCTTGAAAAAGCCTAGTCGGAAAGTTTGTAAAAGTTTTAAAAGCTTGAAGCTTTTCAGTTTGAAGCAGTTTGAAATACTTAAAATAGTTTTATAAAACTGATTCTGATTGGTTGAGCCACGTTCAAAGCCGTTGTAAATTACACTACAAACCTACACCTTTGTTTACTTCTCTGTGTGTTTCTTGGCAACTACTTTGTTCCAACCACAACTGTTTCTGAGGAAGTACATTGTTTGGTGGAAGAATACTGTTTTTATTAATATCAATAATAAATCCCAATTTAATTGCTAATGTAAGTTTGTAAGTTGATTTGGGTAAAAGTGTCTGTCAAATTAATAAATGTAAATGTATAACCATGTATACATCATGTTTATTTGTTTTTTAAACTGAATTCACCACTTTATGTCAATTATGCTGCTGAATAATGTTTTAGATGGAAAGAACCTGTTTATTAAATGAGACCTAAAAAGGAAACTGTTCCAGATTATAAGTAGATGAATATTTTAAGTTTGATCTGATATATGCGGAGTGAACCAGAATAAAAGAGAGAAAAATGGCACAAAAATAACATCTGAAAATTCATAAAGGCATATGGCAATATAGTATAGTGTGTAGGTCTACATTTGTGACCCAAAGTGCTGCTTTTGCAATGTCTCATATTACACAATTGTATTACCAGCCACCAGATGGAGATGTTACTCACTCTCTATATGGCAAACAATATGCTGGTATTTATGATATGAGAACAGACTCGTATTGTGTTTTCCTAACACTATCTGAGTGGTTAATGTAGTGATTTTCAGTCATAACATTTTTTCTGGTTTTAACACATTTAATAAGTTTGACAAATCATATTCAACCTACAAAAATATGTTTATTTGTCAGTACAATATTTAGGGGGGAAAAAAGTTTAGAAATCTCCACCTTCATATCATCACATACACTGACTTATTCTGCAGCAGTTATAAGACATACAATGAAAGACATATAACAGCAGTGAGAAGTATAGATAAAGCATAATGGCAGATATAACAATACAGAAATTCATAGATGCATGTTTCTTGTGGAAAGCAAATGGTTACATTTATGAAAACAAACAATAAATTATAAGCTTTTATAAAGTGCATATGAGGCTACAGTCCTGTCTCTGATGCACACTTCAGTTGATACATCAGTTTATAAAGACACTAATACACAAACAACAACATATATGTTGAGACCAGTCATGAAGGAATGGTTCATAATTTCTAAATCATTTACTCATCCTCGTGTCTGTATAATTCATTTCTTGTGTGAAATACTAAAGAAGAGCCTAAGCAAAATGTCCACGCTGCTCTTTTCCATACAATTAAAGTGAATCTCCTTTTTGGATGAACTATTAGTTCAAATAAAATTTTAGTTAATCTATAAAAGAAATATATTATTACACTCAAGAGGCTCTGAGAAGTACAAATATCTATGTGAAGGCCTCAGGTAAAGAAATCTTTGGAAATGGCCTCTACAAAATTAGGGGCAGACATTAAGATACCAATGGTGCAGAGGATGGTGAACAGAGAAAAGGCCATGAGACAAAGACGGTCAATAACAGATGCTGCAAACTTCCACTCGTTACACATACTCCCCTCCTCGTCTTGGTCCCGGAAGCGTTTGGCGATGTACCGAACCTCATCCAAGATTTTGGACAGTTCACTTTCTCCAGGGCCGCTACTAACGGAAGACGCCTGAGCCCCAGGGAGCAGCACATCCTCCTCACCTGTGGCGACGAGCCGGCTGCAGATCACCCCTGAATCAGGTGAAGTGGCATAGTGAATAGCGTCCATTCCACGGAAGCCGATGTACAGCAGGTTTCCATTGGTGGACTGCGCGGCTCCAGTGCTGATGTTCAGATCCACGCTGGAGAGGCTGCTGCGTGGCTGCTTATTGTGACAAGCTGAGCGAACTCGGTCCTCGCCAGGCCTCTTCATCCGCAGGAACCACGCGCACCAGTTCAACAGCACCACACGGGTCTGACAGAAAAAATAATTACTAAATAACTGTTTTCTAAAAAAGTGAAAGTAATCAAAATACCATTAAATTCAGACAGATGGGTTTATATGGTAAGAAGAAATAAAAGCAGCCAAAGATCCTCACCCATTTTGGCATTTGTCCTCCATCTGGATCATGGTAGTGGTATTGTAATACCCAGACTGTGGCTATCACAGACAGGCCAACAATAACCATGGTGGTGGCAAAATACTGAGCTAATCAAAGAATAGAGAGAATTACATTTAACAACCTAGAGAAACTCCTACTAAAAACAAATAACTAAAACTTGTTTCAGACACCAAGAGAAGTCATTTCTATTGACAGTATCTGTCGATTACCACAAATTTATTTTGACTAAATACTACAGTTTGTATAAAAAAAAAAAAAAAAACATGTTGTGTGGCTACTTGTACATTTCCCTTGTAAATGCAGACAGGTACTATTATGATATTTAAAAATTAACCATGGTACTGTAATTCCTTTCAAATCTTGAAAGCTCTTTGGAGTACCATATAAATAGCATGATACATGAATTTCAATACTGTGGTGTATAACCCAAAGTAAAGTGTTCCCTTGTGAAGAAGAAGCACACTTTAGCATACCTTTACTGAAATAATATTTAAAAGAATATAATTATGTGCGAACTCAATGCAGTGTTTTCAGACTCTTAACTGAACTTGCAATTAAATAAAAATATTATAGTTTAAATGTATATTAAATGTATTTAGCTAAATGTTAAGAGTGCTTTTCAGACCTACTTAAGTAGGACTTAATGGTAAATAACATAGTACAGTTAATCAAGTACAGTATGTTCAACACATTAAAAAGTGTACTTTAAAGCACAACAAAAGGTCATTAAAGCAATTTAAAATGTAAGGCCTTTTATTTGATTAATTTTGTATTATCTGCAAGTACAGGTTTTAGAAAATATACTTTTAAGATTTAAAGTACAAGTACATATTTAATACAATTAAGTGAATTTCTTTTCAACCAGAGATTAAATTATTGCAGTTTTATAGGGTAATGTTGCAAAGTTCATTTTACTGACTTTATTCAGATATTCTAATAAGTTATTAAAATCAGCTCTCGTAAGTGTTCCCAATTGTTTTTGAAGGTTTAAAAAAGCTCTCCTTTACAGTGATTTATAAGGCTATGCAAAGTGGTTTGACCAAATTATTAGAGCATATCAGTTCATTCAGTTCAGTCAATCACACATCTGACATCATTATGTACATCGTAGTTTGGACGTACCTATTAAAGGCACCGAGTCTGATGTTGCGGGCATTATTTCTGCTACCAGAAGCATGAAAACTGTCAGAGAGAGGAGGACTGTGATCCCTGACAATCAAAACATATATATTACTCCCTCATTGTACATGTGACAGTTCACATTTTCACATGAAACATAAAACTGCAAACAGATAAAGAGGAAATGCAAGGCTTGTTGTTGCAAGAGCTATTTCAATCGTGACAGCTCTTAATAGTTTTAGCATGGACATGCTACTGCCAGTAGATACACAAACACACTGATGTGAGGATGTAAGATTTGCTGCTACTGCATGAATAAAGGCACACATAAAACCCATAGCAGATCTAGACAGGTGGAGCTGGAGGAGGTGGAGGGATTCAGAGGAACTCTACAGCGAACAATGAACCAACCAGGCTATTTAAATGGTGAGCAAGCAAGCCTATTGGCTACGCCCCACAGTAAATGATGTGATTGCTAGCAGATTGCATGTAAAGGACCTACAGTATCAGCCTGAGCCATCTAGAGTTTCATGACTGAACTAAATATACTGTAGTATGTCAGTTTCAAACAACCAGTGCAAACTAAATCAGTATATTTCTATAAATTCCATCCATCTAATATGAGGTTCCTGTCCAAAAATAGACCCACTATGAGAAATATTCACTTAGAGTAAAAAGTATGACAACTAGCCCCAGTCTCCCCTACATAAGTGGCTACTGTCAAAGTGATAAAAGAGAATGCAAAAAAGCAATCAGGCTTAAGTCTTAATTTGGTTACCAGAAATTAGCTTCCTTTAGTGCCCTACTTAGATAAAAAATTAAGCAGAGTTATATAAAATAAAACTTCAATGTCATACACAGTCGGCTAGTTGCTGGTATTTAGAGTATTGATCTTAAGTAACTCACAGAGCAACAGCCAATGACTCACACTGTGGAAAGTAATGTTGGCAGCCTCATCCCACTAATACCATTTAGGAATGACAAAATGAAAAAAATAAAATAAATTGTGTTCTGCTGTGACTTCAGGTTCAGTCTCTTCCAGGCGTGTTCCCTCATTCACTGTGGCAGCATCCTTTAAATCCAGTAGACCAGATAAATAGAGGCATTTGGCCTTCAGAGCTCTCCCACTGCATTAATCACGGAAGCGATCTTTGGCAGTAGCTTACAGGGATGTCGCCATAAATTGTGCGCCTGTGCCAAAGTGAATTTCATATGATGTCGGTTTAAATGTGGATATTTCACTAAGTCAGCAAAACAAAAAAAAAAAGGATGGAGAGGTTCGCCGTTGTGGGAAATAAAATTAATGATTTTTAAAATGGCAAATGTGACATTTATGCACTTCTGGTTATGACAGAGCCCAGTCATGCTTAGCTCCCATAATAAACCCTTTTAAAGGTGTGTATCATTTCCTACAATGTCTTGCCGGTTTCCCAAAAGGAGACAATTCTAGGCAAGGAAGTTGAAGAAACCATGATATTTCAAACTAAATGCAGATATGTAAATGCACACTTGAATGAATACAATTCACTATTATTAGCATAAAAATTACAACGACATCACTTTATAATCACATCTAACATTAGCATTTTAAAATGATGACAAAGGCACTAAGTGTGTAGCTCACCAAGAGAGATCTTCTCGCCTGAGTCAGCAGGCAGCAGGAAGACCAGCAGGGCCAGAGTAGAGATGAGTACGCAGGGTATAAGCAGATTTAGACCGTAGTATAGCGTCCGTCTCCGCATCACCACCGTGAAAGTCACATCTGGGTACGGCTCCTTGCAGCAGTCATAGAATCTTTCATTCCTTCGACCTGGAACCTCTGTGTAACATATAACTGGCAATGTTAGAAAATTTATGTTCTGAGAAATTACCATTCAACACTGTTACTGTACATTCACATTGTTGAAGGTCAGTGCAAAAATAATATATTGTGCTTAATATTGCCACAACTAGCAAATGCAGTGCTGTCTTATTTATCATGCCTTATGTAAAAAAACAGATCTTTTTTTTTCAACGTGCATTCACAAGAGTTGCGTTGCTGTCTATGCAGGGTCAGAAAGCTCTCGGATTTCATCAAAAATATCTTAATTTGTGTTCTGAAGATGAACAAAGGTCTTATGGGTAAGTAATTAATGACAGAATTTTCAATTTTGGGTGAGCTATCTCTTTAAGCATACTAAAGTTCTTATTATTGAAATAATATACCTATGTGCAAGTTGAATGCATTGTTTCTTACACTTAATTGGATGTTAATTTAAATTAAATTAAAATGCAATATAGTTTACATTTATATTAAGCAGCTGAACTTTTTTTGATCCTTTTTTAACCCACTTAAGAAGGACTTAAGTACATCTTTATATATAATTTCATCATTTCTTCTATTGTCTTAAAATATGAAATATGGTTATAGTGTATTGCTGAATGTACTGACAAGTATTAATGGCAAATGAAATATAAATTAATGTAGTTTCTACTAGGCATGTATTCAATAGTGCATTTAAAATATATTAACTTTAAATGTAATATCGAATAACTTGCTACAATTAAAATCCTAATCAAGTACTTTACATGTTAGTCAACACATCAAAATAAGTGTACTTCTTTAAAGCCCAACAAAAGATTACTAAAGCATGATTTCAAATGTATTTTAATATAAAACTTATTGCATAGTGCACTTTGTAAATGAAAAAAACAAACAAACAAAAAAAAAACAGTCATGACAGTGAACTCTCTTTAAGTATTTTTAAGTGGGCTTTCATTTATATTACCTATGAATATGCACATTTTTTATAATATATTTTGAGATTTTAAACACACAAGTGAACGTTCAATATAATTAAGCATATAATTAAAGCTAAAATACTGTAAGCGATGAAAACAACAAAATACTGATAAAGATTGCAAGAGATTTCTGACTCTTCCAACCCTCATGTTATTTTTCCTTTTTTTTTTTTACATGGAAAATATTTTCCTTTCCAAAAAATGCTAGTTAAGATTATTGCATTGGAATAAAACTTACTGTCACAGAATGGTCCTGGTCAAAAATGGTTGTCCTACAAAAAATCTCTTGCAAATCTCTCAGTATGCTATATTATTACCATATTGACTTTTTATCCACTTGTTTTCTTTCAATTAGCACAGGTTTTGTATTTCTTTTTGGAAATGACTGAGCCTCATTGATCTGAGCCTGTGCACCTCAGTTATCCAGAAATGATGCTTTTTTCACTCGAAAACCGAGGTGCATAAGCTCAGATCAATGATGCCTATGACCGATCAGATTCAAAAAGCAATACAAAACCTGTTGTGACTGAAAGAAACCAAGTTCACAAAAAGACTGAATACAAGATTTGGTGATAATATAGCATTATGAGAAATTTACAAGCAATTTTCAAAAGGACACCAAATTAGGTAATGGATTTTCAGCACAGCATAAGGGTTAAAAATGCACATTATAATGTATAATGTATATCACCCTACCCACAAGGTCCCACTCTCCATTTGCAATATATCCTGTGATGTCAGCATCAATCATCTGCAGGTCCAGAGACCATCCCCCATACGTCCAGGAGCCAAACTTCAAATCACACCTCTGAAGATCAAAGGGGAACCAGCGAACATCGATGTAGCAGGTGCTTTTGAAGATCCCTGCAAATAGAAATGTGAACTGACTGATATGGAACATTTTTAGTGGAGAGTAATAAAACAGATCTTCCTTAAAGCCCTTAAAGTCACAGTAGTGATAAAACATACTTAACATTAATCATCATAATTACGAGTAATATTACTTCGTCATATAAGAGAACTTTGAAAATTCGATTTCTATAAACCATAATAGTGATGAAAATGAACATCAGGGGAACCATTCAATAAGACGATCATAAATTGAAGGTGCCAGTAAAGACATACGCATGTAATTTAGCTCAGACTGTTGATTGTTTAATACATCATCTTCCCTCTATTCATTGCTTTCTTTTGCCATAAAGCATAATAGGCTTCTGACAAAGCTTTATGGTATGGAGTTTCAGGAGAAGGCAATCTCTTCAATGTCACTACAAAAAGAATTTAGTGCAAACTCACTGCCTGGACTACATCCACTCATGAATCAAATGTTTATCTCAGGATAGAGCATGCTTCAGCTTTCACAGCAAGAAACAGGAGGAGAAAAGTAAATGATGTAGTAGAGGTGAATGCTGCACAATCACATCAAATAGTTTGTCAATAAGGCAAACCTAGAAGGAAAAGGTATATGTAGCTTTCCATATTAGCATAAGATCATATTTGCTGATTTTGCATAATATAAATTAGTTTAAAGGAGCACTATGCATTAATTTTTCTTTTATGTTGCAGGCCAATACAAAAGTGGTTTTGGATCATACTGATGCTTATTGATGCTGATGCAGCATCTTGCCAAAGGAAAGCTTTTTAGTTTGTCACACCATTGCATAAATACCCTATTTGTCAGCAATATAAATTTTACTTCCACAACCAAAAGTGTCCTATAATTGGACATTTATCGAGATAAAGCGAGCAGTGAAGTACATCTCAACTTGGCTGCTTTTATCAAGTGTGACTTCATATCTTGAAACTGTGACTTTCTTTTGTGTAATTGTGAATTTAATTTTGGAATTTTATACTTTATCTTTCAACTGTGACTTAGTTCAGAGTCTGACTTCATTCTTTATTTTTAATTACGTATTTTATTTTTAAGGCTTTCATAGCAATCGTCCCCTTGTAGAATAAAACTCTTTTTTTTTCTAGATCAAGTGGGAAAAATTACTTGTAGCATCATAAACATCTGAAAAGTACCTGGTGGTAGGTATTGGCAGGCACCAGAGGAATTCACCAGCACATTAGTATGAAATGTGGCATCAAACCTTTCATCAGCACTGTGGAGAACACAAGAATCATTTTAAGTAAAAAGAACACAACAATGATTTATGAACATCTCAGAGAAACACTTCCGATTATTCCAATACAAAGTAAGTGCATTTCGTCTACTCTGAATTATTTTGCACCATTAATGGCTGTGCAGTAAGTACTGGATTTCAGGGAAATGACAAATCAGAATTGCCTTGTGCCATGTTCAGGTTTATGTTTCAATTATGTAAATGTGTTTGTCTAAATTAATTCTCATTCAGATAATGGAGGCATGTTTGAGAATAAAGAATTCAGTCTCAGAAATTCCCGTAGACCACAGTGGGCCAGGCTGCTAAACCTACATAAGCAAGATTCACTAACAAAATGAACGCTTTTTCAATAAATAAATATACCAATGGATGTATAGCATCTCATTTGATTCCATTTTAGTTTCCATTTAGTGATTCACTGACTTGATTCATTTGACTTTTCATCTTCCGGCAGATTCACTTGAAGCTAATTCTTTACCATCTGCTACTGCTTTTCCAGTAGACAGGGACAAATGAGGCCAACCCTTTGTTTTCCATGGCGTAGTGCAAACTCAGTGTCCATTTACTGTTACCAGCACTTTTTTTCCTCAGGCAATTTACTAACTCTCAAGAAATCGTTCACAAACAGGGTTTCAGCTTCTAGAGGTATGTTTTCTATGGAACTCTTTTTTTGATAAGCCAGTTATACATATGGGTTTATCGATTACTCTCTGTGTGAAGATATCAAACCTGTTATACAGTAAGATGTCAGGCTTCCAGATCTGACTGTCAGGAAATCGTACATTCGTCACTCCGGGATATTCAGACGTGTTCCACTGAAGATAGTAGTCATACCAGTACTAAAATAAAGAGAAGATCACTTCATTATTGTCAATCAGGAGCAAACTTAAAAATGTATGCTTGGTGCAAACCGAATTAGGCATGATATTAACTTGCATTTGAACATCAATATCTGTATAGTCTTCTTTAAGTGTTAGATATGTCAAATAATCATCAGAATCTAAAGAGGTTACATGCACACTCAAGAGATACACAAAGGCAGAAATTTTATGAAGCTGTATACATGAAACATGAATTATAATTCATTATTCATTCAATTTATTATTCTGTTTTTAATGCATTTTTAATGGAGCAACGTCAAATAAATGTAAATTAGATGCAATTTATATTTACTGATAGACTGCTGAGATCTTTAAATGCAGTTAATAAGGTTTTTAGATTCATAGGCACACTTGGTGGTGTGCAGCATTGACCAAGGACAACGTTTGAAGGACTGTCATGGAAGCAGAGACAAATCCATTGCATTACCTTCACAGTTATTAACATTCAGCTATTAATAACAGACCCACAGAGAGGTCTTACAAGTCACATTAAAGGAACATGTTTCACTGCATTGCTGGTGAGCAGTCTCTCAGACGGTGATAAGTGTTGGTGTCTTACCAGCTGCAACCAAATGTTGGTTGTAAGTACTTGATTCTTCTCATCCTGTAGATGGACAAAGATGATTTAAGAATTACTTCCAAAACATGTTTTAAAATCATATTTTACTTAACCCCTAAGACACAATAAGTAAGAGTACACTTTAGCATACTGTTAAAAAGAGGACACACGTTAACTTTAATTAGATTAAAATGTATTATTTAGAGTGCTTTCTTAATCATTTCATAATCACATACATTTTTTTTAATGTGGTTGAAATGCAAAGCCGAATATACTGGCATACGTTCATGTATTCTATTAAAACTTTTAAGTTATGTATTTAAATGTACTTGTAATTACACATTTATTGTGATGAAGTTGCAATTGAGTATATTTAAAACATATTAACAATGCAATACTGAATAACGCACTACAAACACTCAACACATAAAGTGTATTTCTTTAAAGCATAAAGATTTTTACATTATTACACATTATTACAAGGTGCACTTTTTAAAAGTGTACATAAGTGTATTAAGAAACAGTCAAACTCTCTTTAAGACTCTTTTAAACTCTCTTTACACTTAAGTGAGTGTATTTCATTAGTATTATATTATTTGCAAGTTGTTGTTTTTTAAAGTGTACTTAGATTTAAAGTACAGTGCATGTGCACATTAATTACATTTAAGTGGCCAGTTTTTCAAAAGGGAGTTAACATGTAATTTGAGGCAGTTTTATGATTTTTTCACATCTATCAGGATACTGTTTAGCTGATCAACTGTGAGATACTTGAATGTGTCTGTCAAATGTTACTACAGAAAATGATTCAATTGAATTTAAATTATAGACCGCAGTAAGTTCCATATTTAATTTTTGATATAAAAAAGGCTATAGGGACAAAAGTACATTGCATTCAATGGATTGTACTGTTGTTTAAGAACATGCCAGTTGTTCAGCTGATGAAAAATATTTCCAAAAAACTTTCAGTATAAACAAACTCAATTTAGGACTTTTATCCAGTGTATGTAATTGTACAGACTGTAGAGCTATCCCTCACTGCTTCATTTTCATCTGTGTAAAATTCAATATGGCATTTACCCTTGAAGGTCTATTGCTGCATGAACTGTGACAAACGATCTGTCCTGGCTTTCCAAAATGTTTATGTTGCCATCTTCAAAAGCTCGTAAGACTTGCTTTGATGTTGCTACATCTCTACCTTTCCTCACTTGCACACTTTATGTTAAAATGCATTCCCTCGTTCTAGTTTAATGTAAAATATGACTATGCATGTACGTTTCCAAAACATTAAATATGCAAAGTACCTGCAGCAAAAACTGCTGTAATCTTTATGGATTTCAAAGGGAGCAGGAAAAATCTTTTTGGTGATAATCGGAGGACATTTTCTTTGCAAAAAAAGACTAAAGACTAGAGCGATTTGGTATAACCTGCTGGTGGAATAAATTTACTTGGATTATTCTAAAATATTGTTCATGCTCGTACTTTATCAGGGTGTGTTAAGTGTTTCATCGTTTATTATCGAATTAACTTACCACATCCATGATCTGCATGAGACTGAAGCTGAAATACACAGTGAGGGAGTGTGTGTCATTGAACACAGGTCTCTCCAGTGGGTTATAGTCTTTCATCAAGTCTCTGTAGAGTCTCCTCTGATGCTCTCCCTGAAGTGACACTGTCAGAGAATGAACAATGTGACACGGTTGCAGAGTTTCACCTCGAGTCATTCTGCACTGCGAAGTGCTTCCAGAAGAGGTTTGCAGCATGCAGTGAATGAGATATTCAGGAAAACGCTTGCAAATCAACAGAGGCAGCTGTTCCAGCTCATTTGGATGTACGTGTATTGATCTGAAACTCTCATCAAAGCTTTTCTGCTGGGTTTCAGTGATTAAATCTCCACCAGGAAGTCTGACTAATTGAACTCATCCACTTTCCTTAACTCCCTGTTTGAACAATTTTTAACATTTGCCAGATTTGGACGGCAAACGGCATAGAGAACTTTGATATTATGTTAAAGATGTTAAAGTACTTTTTGTAAGTAAAAAGCAAATAAAAAAGGGTAACTCTAGTTTCTTTCCCAAAGTTCTGTCAGCGCCCTCTCTCATCTAGCTGGATAATAAAAGCGATCTTTTTCCCAGTGTAATTCCCTTAAGATCACATCCATTCATAATCTAATTCCACCGTGGACATCCTCTAGATTACGTCAGGCCTTTTCTTTATACAAAATGCCACCTGTGATTCATGAGTGTCTAACAAAGAAACCAGAGAGCTGGACTCCTTTGCCAGTACCAGAGACATTTTACTGTACACAAAGACAATGCATCCATCTTCAAAGACTCAGTCAAAGACCCTAATTATAAAAAACCTCAGCAATTAGAAAAATTAAGATAACCTGACTCTTAGCAAAGCAGATTCAAGCAACATTATAAACGGTATACATACATGTGCAAATGTAAACTGCCAAAATAATGACCATACATTTGATCAGATTTAAATATTGTCCTTACCTACTAATCTGAATTGCCATTCTGGCCTGTATCCTCAACTAAAAAGCCTCAAACCAAAACCTCAATTTTAATTCATCTGAAATATTGAAATCCAAATACAGCAGACATGTAACACTAATCTTATAAGTAAGCAGGAAATATTATTGAACAGTTTGACTTAAAATAACTTAAATAGAGCAAAAGAGAAAAAAGCCAATAATTCAAAAAAGCTCAAGGGTATTTCATAATTAAATATCCACTAGGTTTCTTACCACTCCATAGGCAGGTTGTGGTGGTAAAATAAAGAGTATATTCCCAAATTCCCATGTTCCTTTGAAAGTTAAATTGCAGTAATGAATAGAAAAGCTCTAGGTGATGTAGGTTTCAGTGTTGTAAAGAGTCTTTCTCAGGCAGAAGTGAATACAGTCTCATGCAGCAGCATCAACAAAAGGCACGATGCCCCGCCTCCTCCAGCACTACATGTATTACAGTCTCTCTCTCTCTCTCTCTCTCTCTCTCTCAGTTTTATGTTTTATCCTGTGGTCTTCCATTGACATATTGTTTTTAAATGAACATAAATTACAACATAAAGCCTAAGAGGAATGCTAATATAATTTATAACCAGTTCTAAAGGGCTTCAATAAAAATCCTGCTAGAATCAAAGAATAGAACTGAAAACTGTAAAAACTGAAATTCAGTCAATCAATCAATCAATCAATCCTGAAAAAGTGTTTTCAGTCTATTTCTAACTTTATCCAATTCATCCTCTAAGTAATAATACAAAAAAAGAGTGAGAATAGCTCTACTTCTCTTTATTTGTATATTTCATTAAATATGTTACCACTGTGGAAATTATTAAAAAACAAATGTTATTTACTACAGTGCTGTTTTAAGCAGACACTGGTATCCCAATCCACACAAAGCCTCAGTGAATGCACTCTCAGACACTACCTGTGCCAACTTTAATTCTGCGTCTGGCCCGAAGTTAACTTACAGTCTGTGTTTGTTTATCGGTCTGACTAGTGGATAGTAATATAGCGCCGACTACAAACTTAAGGTTATGAGTAGACTAAAGTTGTATCTCTGAAGGAAACCAACTGTCTTCAGAAAATGTTCAATGTCATTTTCATTTCATTTTGCCTGTAATGAATGATAAAGCGTTGTGAACAGCCGTTACCGGAGAAACCTTTATTTCTGCCACTCCAAAAGCAAAGAATTAATTTGCATTTTAAATCGGATCATCTGCTGTTTTCGTTCAGATTGATGTTTTTACGCAGGAAACACGCAGAGCAGAGTTGTAAATGTGAACCGGTATATACAGGGAACGTGCTGCCACACATACAGTGTCTGTGGTCTGTGGGAAAGACGAGGGGAGACTGCGAGCATGGATCGCACTGTGCAAAGAGAGGCAAGACATAGTTTTAACTTGCTAGTTAATGTAATATATGTTGATTTGTTATCAGAAATGATCTACTCTTGAGGGACTTTGCAAAAGTCTACCGGAAGCTAAGTTTGGGCCACAAAAGCACGCATGCGCAGTAACGTTTGTTTATGTTGTTGCTGATGAAACGGTCTACATTTAGCTTAACTTAGCCATTCCTATCTGGATGTGAAGAAACTTTCAGTCAGCATAACAAAAAATGTTTTTGAACCAAATCACCTCCCCTTTAATTGAAATGGTTTTAAATTCTAACATATGCCTACATGTATTGTAAATGTAACTGTACATAACATTACCCCCCTTTTTTTCAAAAACACATAAAATAATACTTCATTTCAACAGTTTTACTCTACTCGTTAAAGTGGTAGTTCACCCAAAAATGAATGTCATGTCATTCCAAACCCGTAAGACCACAAATTAACACAAATTAAGATCATTTTTATGAAACCAGAGAGCTTTCTGATAGCAAAGCAACTGAAACGTTTTATGGCTCAGAAAGGTAGTAAGTACATCGTTTAAATAATCCATGTGACATCAGTGGTTCAACCGTAATGTTATGAAGCTACAAGAATACTTTTTGTGCTCAAAGAAAAGAATTCAACAATTTTCAGTCTCCACCGCCATTCACGAGTGCATATGTGTGCTGCTACTGACACAGGAGTTACGTTGCTGTCTATGCAGGGTCAGCAAGCTCTTGGATTTCATCAAAAATATCTTAATTTGTGTTCTGAAGATGAACAATGGTTTTACGGGTTTGGAACAACATGAGGGTGAGTAATTAATGACCAAATTTTCATTTTTGGGTGAGCTATACCAGGCAAAGCATGCTACTGTTTCAGTAATGTCAACAGCAAAAGATCATTTTCAACTACTTGACTAGTTTACATTCGTCCTACATAATTTAATGTAGTTCACTGCAGATTTTAGAGAATTACATTAGCCTACTTGAAGGCAAAGAAATCAGACATTCAAGTCAGAAATATTTTGTTGTGTATATCTCAACTAATATGACTGAGTAAATCTGTGTTTTCCTTTTTTACATATTTATTTATTTGTTTGTTTGTGATTGGGGCAGACATGTTGAGATCACATGACCATCTCAGTAACCCATCTACTACCAGACGCTTTTGCTAGTGGAATAAGTAAATCATGGCTGGCTGTGAATAGAGCACTTCTATTTAAAGAAGAGCGATTCTGCAGCAAAGTACAGTATAAAGGAAAAGGAGTTGGGCTGTTGCCACTTGTGGAGGCTGAGATGGGAAAATTTGGAGAACAGAAAGTAGATGGCAGAAGAGAAAAAGGGGAAATTCAGAATTTGTCACTTGTGGGGCAAGCCTCTTGCTTGGATCAGCTCCCATTGCTGGCAGAGAAACGAACGATTACAGAAAGCTGGTGGCATATTCGGCGCATGGGTGGGTGGGGAACAGAACAGGAGGTGGGAGGAGATTCTTGAGTTGAAGCGGATATGGTTTGGCAGAGCTGCAGTGTAAGGCTGGAATGGATTGAAGAAACAGAGAAAGGATTGGAGAGTGAGATCCACTGGAGATGGGAAGCACAGGTCTTGTTTGCTGTAGCAGTAGGTTGGGTCAAAGATTGTCTAAAAAAGAAGCTTGGGGTGTTTGAACACATTTTTTTTGTTTTTTTAACTGGATGCCTACATTGTAAGGCGCTCACCAAGCAGAAACAATGACATGTTTCACCACTTCTTTGAGCTGGGAATGATGATATACCCTTTTACTAGCACTCCGATACAACTTTTAACCCCACAAAGGCAGAGAGGTAATATGGACAATTTTTTTTTTTTCATTTCGTCATGCTGGATCTATTCCCGGCAGTTAAACAGATGGCTAATGCCCATTACACACCAAATATCTGCATGAAATCTACAGTCCAGATTTAATGCTATTTTCTGTGATTTCACACATGAGCCCTCTCTTATCCCCTTCATCATCATACAATCTCATGCACTTTAGTGTTAGTCCCATTCAAAAGCTACAGCTTGAGCAAATACAGAGAATTTAATACCTGTTTCTGTGAACATGTCTGAAGCATGATAATGTCACCTAGAAAAAATGACACTTCACATGAACAGCATTAGAAAGAGCACAGCTGTAAAGTCTGACAGCCTTAATTCAACTAAAATTCTTTAACAAGTGAGGTTCATATCTTAACTTTCATTCATTCATTTATGCATTCATTCATTCATAAAGCACAAATAAACTAAAAAATAACAAAAAATAAAAAGAGTAATTTTGTTAAAATAAGTACATGAATTATGATTACTTAAATTGAAGGCTAAAAAGATGAGACTTTAACTTCGATTTAAACAACTCACCTCTCAACTTCAGTCTTGATCTTGGATAGGACAGAGTATTGTGTCTGTGGATTGCAAGCATCTGACTGACTTATTCAAGTTTAAACGATCTTGGTTTAAAATAAGGTGCCAGACCATTTAGGGATTTAAAAACAAGCAACAGTGCTTTAAATTCAATTCTATAATGCACTGGCAACTGATTGAGAGACACTAAAATCTGAGTAATATGTTCATGTTACGAACCCCACTTAAATATCTGGCTGAACCGTTTTAAGCCATGACATGAAGAACTAGGATAATCCAATATATATGAAATTACAATAGTCCAAACGAGATAAGAAAAAAGGATGCATAACTCTTTCAAGATATTTAGGAAACATCTTGGATCTTTTGGATAGGAAATACTTAACTTTAGACAGAAGTTTTAAATGAAAGAAGCTTGATTTAACTACTGTATTATGTAGGTCAAACTTAAGGGAGGAATCAAAATGAACTCCCAAATTTTTCACAGTCAGTTTAATATAGTAATTTAAATTGCCAAAAAATTACATTTACATTACATTACTTGCATCAGCTAAACATGAAAGCAAGATTTCTTAACCTTAACGTGAAATTAGTCTGGGCCTCAGTAAAGGTCTGTGATACTGAAGATCTGCAGATCCCACCGAGCACCTCCATGCAGTCCTTACTGTTCAGACGAAAGAAAAATGGACTGTTTAAAATCAGTTGAAGTTAGTCAACTAATTTTATGTGGGTTTGTTGCTATGCAAGATGGCCTGCCGGTCCACTGGCTGGTAGTCCAGTAGATAAACCATGTACAGTAGATACAGTACAGTAGAGCTAATCACCATAAATGACCAGCCAAAAACCATTTAAACAGGGTTTAGTCTTTACTCTTTACTGTAGAGGTCTACAAAAAGCCAGGATCTACGTAGGTGGGAGAAGGTGCTAAGCACCTTCAAACAAATGCGAGAGCACCCTGAGTTGAAACTCTAATAATAGCATATTGGTTAAACAGATTTGGCAAATGATCCAGTGCTTATTTGTGTTTGTGCTAAGGACAGCATCAAAGGTTTCTAAACGATTTTGCATTGTTGAGCAGTATAGCCAATCACAGACATATTTGTTAATTTCTTGAATGTAATGGCCAATCGGAGGTGTTTATGTTGGAATCCATTCAACGTTCAAAATATGGTATTCCATCTGTACTTTACTAGAGCACCCTCACCAATTTCAGAAGCACCATCAGATATTTAATTCTGGAATTGGGCTATATATTCTGAGCCGGTTTCCCAGAAGCGTCTGGCTGCTGACGGGCACACACATTAGTGAACGAGCGGCGCTTTCCCATGAGGCCGCCCCATCAGAAGTCTAACACAATTAAACTTCCCTTCTCACTCTGATACATTAGCACTGCATCAGTGTGAGATATCACAAGCATACATTCACATCTGCTTCCACTGACTGAAACCCAAACCTCTGTGAGACAGCAGGTTCATAGTGAGGTCAAACTATTACATGTCATGTCAGAGGGTTACTATTAGATGACTGCTCTCAAACAGCTGACATGACATATTTTTTTGAAGGAAATTTCAGTGGCAGGTTTGCATTAAATCCTCTAGTATCTTGTCAAATATTCTGTTGATTTTGACTGTGATCAGCTGCAACACGAGAGTTTTCAGAAAGCCCAATAGCACCAAACAGGATGACATTTCATTTCACAGTGCTGTGGATGTAATTGGAAAAGAAATGATTTTCAGTCATGGAGACTAGATGGCAGGAGAGCAGCAGTGAGATGGCCAGTGTAATACGGCTCCTGTCCACAGCGGACACAGACACAGACAGAGAGACTCAGAGACAGCAGGGATTCACAGCTCAAGTGACCAATCATGATAAAAACTGGGAAAGATGGACAGGCAGGAGTCAACAGTGTTTAAGATTTATATTAATTAACATTCAGCTGCTTTTAAGAATAAAAAATTAAAACTTTCAATAATTACATTTTCTCTAATATTCCACTGTGAAAAATGTGTCATTTTAACAGACAAAAGTGTTGCCTTTACAGGTGCATCTCAATAAATTAGAATGTCGTGGAAAAGTTCTTTTATTTCAGTAATTCAACTCAAATTGTGAAACTCGTGTATTAAATAAATTCAATGCACACAGACTGAAGTAGTTTAAGTCTTTGGTTCTTTTAATTGTGATGATTTTGGCTCACATTTAACAAAAACCCACCAATTCACTATCTCAACAAATTAGAATATGGTGACATGCCAATCAGCTAATAAACTCAAAACACCTGCAAAGGTTTCCTGAGCCTTCAAAATGGTCTCTCAGTTTGGTTCACTAGGCTACACAATCATGGGGAAGACTGCTGATCTGACAGTTGTCCAGAAGACAATCATTGACACCCTTCACAGAGTCTGGAGGAAGGGTGGAGAAGCTCATAGCCCAAGTTGCTTGAAGTCCAGTGTTAAGTTTCCACAGTCTGTGATGATTTGGGGTGCAATGTCATCTGCTGGTGTTGGTCCATTGTGTTTTTTGAAAACCAAAGTCACTGAACCCGTTTACCAAGAAGTTTTGGCGCACTTCATGCTTCCTTCTGCTGACCAGCTTTTTAAAGATGCTGATTTCATTTTCCAGCAGGATTTGGCACCTGCCCACACTGCCAAAAGCACCAAAAGTTGGTTAAATGACCATGGTGTTGGTGTGCTTGACTGGCCAGCAAACTCACCAGACCTGAACCATTAAGAATTTATGGGGTATTGTCAAGAGGAAAATGAGAAACAAGAGACCAAAAAATGCAGATGAGCTGAAGGCCACTGTCAAAGAAACCTGGGCTTCCATACCACCTCAGCAGTGCCACAAACTGATTGATAGAGCGGTGGATGCAGCACTCTGTGAACAGCCAACTTCTTTGGCTGTGAATGTTTGTGGCTTACCCTCCTTGTGAAGGGTGTCAATGATTGTCTTCTGGACAACTGTCAGATCAGCAGTCTTCCTCATGATTGTGTAGCCTAGTGAACCAAACTGAGAGACCATTTTGAAGGCTCAGGAAACCTTTGCAGGGTGTTGAGTTGATTAGCTGATTGGCATGTCAACATATTCTAATTTGTTGAGAGAGTGAATTGGTGTGTTTTTTGTTAAATGTGAGCCAAAATCATCACAATTAAAAGAACCAAAGACTTAAACTACTTCAGACTTAAACGTTTCCACGACATTCTAATTTATTGAGATGCACCTGTATGTTCTTATCAGTCTTCTTGTTCGTCCTTGGACCATATGTATTATTAGCACCAAAATGTGTCCTTTAACATTTTAACATCACTGTATTTTTTTTCTGTATAGTTAAAGTTTGTATAGGGTTCAGATTACTAAATTAAACTAAATTAAGATATTACAATATCCTGGAAATATTACCAAGGGGAGGGGCCTTTGTGAAAATGCACACCAGTTTTTAAAACTATACTGCTATTTTTAGATTTTCAAAAAACTTAATTCTGTATGATTTATAAGTTTGTTTTCTCATGCCAGGTGCGTACACACACACACGCACACAATTTTTATTTTTGCCAGTTTGCATGCCAAGAACGTTTCCTCAAAGTTCTGGAAGCTTTCTTCTGGGTGAAAAACATTCTAGGTTGTTAGAAAATGTAACTGTCACTGAATTGTTTGCTGATTTTATCTCTTCAAATTGATTTATTCACATCATGCATAAAAAAAGCAGGGAGGATCAGGTTATCGTTTTTCTTCACAGCATAAAATTTTTTCCCCATATTTCTGCTTTGGTTGTTTAATCCCAAAAATGTGCTGCTAGATGAAGTTCTGCAGTTACAACATCTTTTACTGCAGAATAACCAATTTGTTTACTCACCATCAGCTTCTACTTTTCTGTTTGCTCATTTTAAACCATGCCCATGCTCACAAATGAGTATTTTTTTTTTTTTTAAATATTTCAGTTGTTTCTCTTAAGGCATCTTTACACAGCTGAGTTGAGGCTGCTCTTTGCCTGCTCAAAATTCGGTGTATAGATGTAATTGTTACGTGTTGGTTTCTTTTTAGTTCCGTTCTGGCCTTATTTGGTATTTCCTGTTCTCGTTTTGTTAATTATTGTTCAGTTTGATCACCTGTGTTGAATTAATCATCTTGTTTGCTCCTTTGTTTCCTGATCTTTATAAGCATTCAGTTTCGTTCTCTTCTTTGTCCTGGATTAATGTTGTTTTAGTGAAATACGTGTGTTGATACTTATTAAAAACTCCTTTAGTCAACCACGTCCTGTGACAGTAATGCCACATGAAAGCCTGACTAAATAATGCCAACTTTGACCCAACTCAGCTCCTAGTATTAAAGTACATGATTATCATTGCTGTGTAAATACATATGTCACCTATAAGAAGCATTAAACAGTCTGTGTAAAGATATCAAAATGCCACTTCAGAAGCACTTCTGTGCCACCTTTGCGGTGTAAATTTGACGCTAGACAGGAAGTAATACTGGGTGTGGTGTCACTTCATGAAAATTAAAGGAATCGTTTATCAAATTACCTAAAAAAACAAACAAAAAAACAGATAAATCACTTTTCAAAGTGACAGATAAACATATTTACAACATGTTCAAAACTGTAGATTTTTTTTTAACGCAATTTTCAAATTAGATTTATAAAAGGATGAGCCAGAGGTCTTTTTGAAACTTCCACTTCTTTTCAGCTGTTGTAAAATATTGTAATAAAACAATAACATGTGTAGGCTACTAGCCTATGTGTGCTAATTGTTCTGTAACCAACAAGAAACTGATGTACAGGCTAAATATATAGATATTTGAATGTGCAGTCTGTCATAAATATCTCTCATTCCACCAGTCCATGATCCAAACGTAATTTCTCAACAATAAATCCTTAACTGTCTCCCAGTGCTTAATTCAAATAACCTGAAATGAAATTTGCTCATTGACTGTTACATTCTCAAAGAGCTGTTCTCCAATAACAAAAGTGGCTATATTTATAAATTAAGCTTATTTTACTGTGATAATTTAAATGGGCTGCTCATCTGACTTATGTTGTCTATTGCTGCTCTTCTATGCTCAGCTTGTAAACTATAGCGTACAAATGTGGTTAGATTGTTAATGTCATCAAATGTCTTCCTCTGAGATACTGATGCCTATTAGATTTATAAACGAAATGTTTTGTGCTGAAATAAAACAAACAATACCAACAGCAAGCAGCAGAGGGCAGTGTCAGATCGATGAATACACAGGATTCGGTAAGAACACACAAGAACCGTATATAGTAGCAGAAGTAAATTAGGAAGGCATACTATTTCTGTTTTCCGTCTTATTACATTTTTTTTTAGATGAAAAGCGTGTGAGGATGCTCTACCAAATTAAACCAGCGAATCTGCTCATCCACATGATTCCATTCATGTCATGTAAAATATTTCATATCACCAATTAACGTCGAAAAGATCAAATGTAACTTCACCTCAAATTTTGATATTGTTATATTACCATGTTACAATTAAGCAGCCTATGAGTTATGAATGTAACCTTGCAGGTTACTCTCAAGGATATCACGCGATGTCGGACATGTCAGAGAACATCCAGGAACAAGTGCACATGTGCCTCATGAACAATAAAAACTGCCTCACATGTCTCCCCATGGTGTAATGTTTTCATAGTGAACATAGTTTGCATTCATTATGTAAATAAACCTAATATTTTTTTCAATTACCTGTACATACCCTTAGCTCTGTGGCACATTACATTCCCCTTTTCACAAATGTAGCCTACACGTTATGCTATATGGACGTCATGCCCTGTTGTGTTTTTTGCTCACACTTTAATTCTACTTTATTGTATTATGCTGTGTCTCATTGTAGTATTTCTGTGTGCATAATAAGCTTCTGTGACCTAGACAATCTTGGCAATAAAGCTTATGAAATATTCTAAAGCCACATTTCAAAATCAGCTTTCACTTTCTAGATAAACGGTCAAAAACAAAACAAATAAACAAAGAAAAAAACACTTATCTTATTCCTTCCTTACAATAGACTGATCCCTGTGATGTGTGACAGCTTTTGTTCTATGAACAAATACAATAGACGTGTTAGTCATTAAAACAGCTTCCTGATGTATTCATCTCAGTCTGGCTTTTTAGGCATAATAAATTTGGGTTTTATTTGCTGGAAATGAGAAATGAAACTGAAAGCATGAGTCCCAAACCCAGTATCCCATCTGCATGTCCTGTATCACGGCACATCTGCCACTGCTACCTGCAGATCCCAGTCAAGACTCAAATCAAATGAATCAGTTATTTATCATGCACAGACACGCTTTAATATCTTATATGCTACTATACTCAGGATTCCTTTGATACACATTAAACATTCAGTGTTTCTTCTTCTTCATAATGCAATTGAGGGCATCTGAGTACAGATGTGCGAGGGATTCTTTTTAAAACAGAAAATAGAAAGATAACGAAAGAGATGCAGGAGAAGAGGAGACTTGCATCCCTGAATATGGAAAAGATGAAAAAATTAAATGGAGAGTAAGAAATCGCGCCTCATGACCTCCACAAGGGCTGGTGAATAATTGAAAACTCTGATCAAGCTGGTCCTGCGGATCAATATGATCATGTTATCAAGGCTCAGACATTTTTATGTGATATGACACAACTGAGAGACTGAAACTGAGAGTTTAATTTATCATGACACATAACAACGATACAGGTAATACAAAATATTTTATAATTTTTTTATTATTAAAATATTATTAATCCATTTTTATTATATACATTTTAATACTATTATATACTTTTTAAATAATTATAAGATTATATTTATTCATTTTTAATATGCATTGATTTAATATTTTACTGTCCCTTTTAATTCAATAATGTTCTATAGTGACTCATACTCATTGTGCCCTGGAAGTACATTTCCCATTCATTTTAAAGACATTTTCTTCAACTCTGTAACACAAGGCAATGTGTAATTCAATATACAGGTAAAAAAAAATATTAACATGATACATTGGCCTGTATTTTTACAGACTCTGTATACAAAAGGTGCAAACAGATGCTCAGGAAGGCAAAGAGGATGTAAACATTTGTAAACAGGATGACCGGTATAAATAGTTTTTTTGTCTTGTTGGAAATATGTAAATATTTTATGTAGGTTCAGAAAAGGCAGTACTAAATAAAATATTAGATCTGTTATATTTGTATAAATTCTGCAACAGGTTTATAAAGGTTTATAAACTTTGGCGACAAACGTGGTATGCAAACTACATAGACATTCAAATGTGTATTACATTATATTAAATATATAGATATTCAAATGTTCAAAATTTGTGAGCGAGCTGCACAACTGTAGTTACTGTAAGGCCTAAAGATCACACTCTGAAGTGGTAAAATTGTCTAATAACCCTGTGTCTGCAGTCCGGTTTGAGAATGTGGTGTTTTGTGACACAGTGCTGCAGGTGAGAGTATTGTGTTCTGGTCACATGAACAAAAACTGCATTTATTGAAAAATGCTATTGGTGGGGTCACTTTGATATCCCATCAATCACAGCCCGGCCCCACACTATAATAGCTCCCTAAGCACTCATTGCATTGTTATAAATACTTGGCCAGACCAACCAGGCAATGCAATTACTGTGTTTAAGAGAGCCTATGGACAAGTAACAAATGCCCTTAGAACATAATTGCATTGCTAGGGGTTGCTTTCTGGTCAGGTCTGAAATTATGCTTCTTTGGATCGATTTCATTCAAACAGGCATAATTTGAATTAAGGTTGTGAGACTAGGAGATGGTTGCAGATAAAACAGATGAAAGATTCATTCATTTACTCTGGTCTGACTGTTGTTGTAGCTGACAGCAATGAATTCTAAAAGCAGGTCATTAAAAACCCTTCAGCATCTATTGTTACTACTGTTAACCTTTAGACTATCATGTGCAATACCTTTACCAGACTGATGCAAAACTGAAAAAAGAAAAACAACCATGTCATTTATTGAAAATGCATGTTTTTGTTGGTTTGTCTAACAACAAATAATACACTCCACAGAAAAAAGATTAAATAATGTTTCCCCTTCACACCAAAGTGTTGATGTGCAAATGACATACTGGCTAGCTTTACTGACAGAAGAAATGATTGTGGGTTTTATTATTTTTCTGGTGTATGTTATGGGGACAAAATGTCCCCGCAAAGATGGTAATATACAAAACCTTTGTCCTTACGGGGACAGTTTTTGGTCCCCATGAGGAAAGTTTTGTGTGAGTGTTAGGTTAGGGTTAGTGCCGGTGCTAGCTATAGGCAGAACAGGCAATTGCCTCGGGCCTCGGGCTTTGAGGAGGGGCCTCCATAACCGTAGCATCCTCTATACGCCAGTCCACCAGTCAAGTCGGGCAGAAATACGACACTGTAAAAAAAAAAAAGTTGAGCCAATTTAAAATTTTAAGGCAACCAGCTTCAGCAGATTTTTGAGTTTTCTCAACTTGTCGTTTTAAGTTTATACAACAACAATTTCAGAATCTCACACAAAAATAAGTTGAGCAAACAAACTCAAAAATCTGCTGAAGCTGGTTGCCTTAAAATTTTAAATTGGCTCAACTTTTTTTTTTTACAGTGTCGTATCTCTGTTGAGGTGCCAAGACGCAATGCTGTGAATTTGCGCGTACAATGAATGACATTGCGTCGGGAGCATAGACTGTAAAATACAGGTCGAGAACTGACTAGCAAAATAGCTACAAAATGCAGAGAAGTTTGTATCAAAAGCAAACACACTAGAAAATGTTTTAATGGTTCAAAAACATTGATGTCATCGTCTAAATTCGGCTGATGATTACTGTTCTAACACTTAGGCCTATAATTTCAGCTTCAGTTAACTAAATAACTTCTTTCTGCTTAGTAGCGACCGTGTCTTTCTGTTCTACTTGATTTGTGTGTGTATATATATATATATATATATATATATATATATGTCATATTTAACAATGCAATACATAATAAAGCTAGGGGGGAAAAAAATGATAAAAGCATTTGTGGTATTCTGGAACTGCAATTCAATTAAATAAAACAGCAAAATAATATGACAACAATAACATGTTCATCAAACAAAAAAAGAGATTACCTTAGATAAAGTTTGATGTACATACAGTACCAGTCAAAAGTTTGGACCCGTTACTATTTCTAATGTTTTTGAAAGAAATTTCTTATGCTCATCAAGCCTGCATTTATTTGATCAGAAATACAGAGAGAGAAAAAAACAGTAATATTCAGCGAGGATGTGTTGAATAGGTAAAAAGTGATAGTAAAGACTTATATTGTTATAAAAGATTTATATATATTTTTTAACATCTTTTTAATAATCAAAAAATCCTGAAAAAAGTATCACAGATTATAAAATAAACATTAAGCACTGTTTCTAATATTGATAATATGATTTATGTAGGATCATGTGACACATGAAGACTAGAGTAATGGCTGAGGAAAATTCAGTTTTGCATCACAGAAATAGGCCTATATTTTAAAGTATAGTAAAATAGAAAACCAATATTTTAAGTTGTAATAATATTTCACAATATTATTGGTGTTTTTTCTGTATTTTTGATCAAATAGACTAAATCCATGCTTGATGAGCATAAGAGACTTCTTTCAAAAACATTTAAAATAGCAATGTTTCCAAATTTTTGTACTATATAAGTGAAAATATACAAAATTGAATGTTAAATGCTGTATAAATAAAAAGGTTAGGAATCATATTTGTTTCAAGTGCTTTTTATTGGGGGTGGGGGGGGGGGCTCCAACATTAATTGGGCCTCCTAATGTCTAGAACCTTAAGAGGTTATCTAAGGGCTTAGGGTATAGAAAATATAGTTTGTACAGTATAACAACCATTACATACATGGAATCTCCCTATAAAACATGAAAACCCTATGTGTGTGAGAGACAGAGATGAGAGATTGTGTGTTTTGTACGTATGAAAACATTATGCATGGTTTAAAATGACATCACAATAAACATTAAGATCTTTCAAAGTTGTCTTTATAATAAGTAAACTAAATTAAACATTGACTAACATTTTCTTTTTTAAGCAATTAAGATAGATCATTTAGATTTTGATTATGGTGATATTTTGTAAAATAGAAAAAAAGAAAGAAAAAAAAATCCATATACTGTATATATATATATATATATATATATATATATATACACCAAGTATCATTTTGCTTATGTCTGAAGAAAATATATTGATTATGGTCTTTTGGTATATGGCCTTTATAATATAATAATCTTTTACTTTGCATAAATGTTTTTGTCTTTGGGAAATTTTTATTAATTTTAAATGTAAAGGTTTGAATGTAAGGTTTGAAAATATACCAAACATTTGAATGTAATTTGAGAAAAAAACTATAAATTTGGATGCAACAAATTACAGTATTTGTTTTTTTTTTTTAAGTTGGTGTAAAGTTTTTTTTTTTTTTCCAGTGTAAGGTGTGATGATCCTTATTGCTCATTCATTGCATATTTCCTCAGCAATTAGTCTAAAATCTATTAATTCTATTAAACCAGTTGACAATATCTGTACAGGACTAGAAGACTGAGGTTTATGAAGTATTGAATAAAACCTGGCAAAACAAAAGCAAAATTGTACAACCATACTCTTTCTGTTAACCCCACACAACTATCATGCTCTGAAACTCGAAAAGATAAAGAAACGGCAAATTTTCCATGGATGATTCAATTAGGGTGACCATATTTTAGTTTTCAAAAAAGAGGACAGTGGGGGCAGGATGCAGACGGTGTGGGGGTGGGGGTGGGTGTTAAAGTAGCCCCCAAAGTAGTGCAATGACCATATCCCAAATATCAAAACTCAAAATACGTCATTTCCATACCTAAAATACATATTTTACAGTCACTGTTATGCAGATTGATCATAAACACAGCTAAGGCTTCCTACCAGTGGCTGTCCTTCACAAAACATAACATCTACCACAGTTTTATCATAGGTAGACTGCAAAATGATTCAACATTTCAGTCAAATGTAATTTATATAATATTTCAAACCTTTAACCCATGGGAGAAAATCAACCCACCTCCACAGTTTAAAATCAGCCCAATTCATTGCAAAAAATGTGGATTTGGCAACCCTGCATCCAAAGTGGTTTAAATACTCCACATATTGATAGCGGCTCCATGATGCATGAAATTATTTTCAATATTAGAATGTTTGCAGGAGCAGACAGTAATGGTCAGAAAATCAGCAGGAGTGGGATTAAGAAAACAGCGCACAGGGCTTTAATACAAAAACACACACAATGAATGGTGACTGTAGAAAGCAAAGGTCCAAAAAGAGGACATGTCCAGGGAAAAGAGGACGTATGGTCACCCTAGATTCAATAGCATGTAAAAGAATGGAGGGTCAATGTGACCCCAACACAGTCAATGCAGCCAAAAATTCTACAGTCTTTCCAACATACATCTATGTGTAAAACTCTGTATGCACATTCAAGACCTTAACTGAGAAAATGACACAAAACTTGAAGACCAAATAAAGTGTTTAACCAGTTTCAAGTTGTTCAACAATCAAGTGTGAGCCAAACTGGCACGCAACACAATAGAAATAATTTTGCATTATCTGTGCTTTCACAAACCCTCCACCTCCCCTAGCTCCTCCTGTCTAGATCTGCTACAGGTAATTTCATGCTATTTGTTCAGCAGCAACATGTATGTGGATTTACTGGCAGTAGCAAGTCTCTGTGCTTGCTCTGCAGCAGCATCAGCAATAACAGAAGCAGGAGCAGCGTAGCAGATCTATTCCACCAAGACCAAATACATTAAAATTGTCATACTCGTTACCATGCTAAACATTTCTGACAGCTGTGATGATAGAATTTCAGATATGTTTAATATCTTTGAAAAATCATTTCAAAATTATTTCACAATCCCTTCAGGAAAAGGTTGTATTTTCCTTCATAAATGTATTTCAGAGAGACACATTGGATGAGCAGCAGGGTTCTGGCCTCCCTCTTGAGGATTGGCAGCATTAGTGGAGAAGGGTTCTGACCCCTGGCTGAAAGAACGAGGGCACCACCTAACAGACGCACTTCAGGTGTTGGGAAACACGGGGAGCTGAAGCGGCAGATGGGGAGGACATGACCTGAGACTGCTGGGACAGCTGGAAGCCTCACACCCCCTCTAGCCCACACACCTGTTATTTATTATGTTCAATGCATCACACTTGCCCTAAGGCCCACCTTAACACAGGCCCAAGCATCACTGAAGCACACCATGAGCAAGCAGGGCATAGCTTATTTTATTGCTGGAATAAAAGAGAGATTGAAAACTGGTAACAAACAGCTATTGTGTGAGCTCTTGATATGGCTCATTTTGCCTAAAATTATGCGTTCATATGTGTATACAATACAGTGAATATGAATATGCCATACAGTATGTATTTACATATATATATATATTAGACATTTTAATGTAAAAATATCAAACTAAATGTGAAAATTTGTTAATTAGTTAGTTAAATAATTTGTTAATTAGTTCATTCGTTATTTGGAATGTCATGTGAAGAATATATTCAAAAATGGGTGCCATTTATTATATTTAATAGGACAGCAAAAGAAATTAGAAAATGAGATCAGTTAGCATTGTTGTTATCGACTGTGTGCATATACAATGTTTGGATGCGGCTGTCTTTAATCGCTGAGACTGGAGAGGGGTGTCACAGAAAAAAGATGATTAGGAACACAAACAGCACTAACGAATGCCAGAGCAAACAAGCTTTCAGAGTTCAGAAAGTGGCTGTGGGAGCAATAAATGAACCTCAGATTTCCCAGTGCTCTTCTACACCCTTCTCATAGTGATCATCTGTCTCCATTCTCAGAACAGGTTGTCAGGAAACTGAAATGGACACTGTTGCCTTCCAAGTGTAACAGCTTTTTATGTGATGATTGAATGTGAAAATACTCAAAAATGGGCTGGTAATGAAGTGACTGTGCAATGTAAACACTACTCCAGAGATAAAGAGGCCATGCAACATCAGGACAGGCAGATTTATGAGTGGAATCTGATTAGTTTTAAATCTTCTATGTAAATGAGAATGAGAATGAGCTTTATTGCCAGGTATGTTTATACATACGAGGAATTTGTTATAAGCTCCACAGTGCAACAGAATGACAGCGACAGAACAGGTCACAGATAAGAAAAAGAATAATATACAAATATACAAAATAGACAATGTACAAAATAGCAAAAACACAATATATAATATAGACAATTATGTATGTACAGGTATGATATGTGCAAATTTGAAATGTAAATAAGTATGTGTGTTAAGTAATGTATAATAGTGTTGTGTGTTCCACGTTTATTGTCAAGTGTTCACGAGATGGATTGCCTGAGGGAAGAAACTGTTCCTGTGCTGGCCGTTCTGGTGCTCAGAGCTCTGTAGCATCGACCAGACAGCAACAGTTCAAACAGGGAGTGTGCTGGATGTGAGGGGTCCAGAGTGATTTTGCCAGCCCTTTTGCTCACTCTGGATGAGTACAGTTCTTGGAGAGTGGGGAGGGTTGTACCAATGATTCGCTCAGCAGTCCGGACTACCCTCTGTAGTCTTCTGAGGTCAGATTTGGTAGCTGAGCTGAACCAGACAGTTAATGACGTGCAGAGGACGGATTCAATGATGGCGGTGTAGAACTGTTTCAGCAGCTCCTGTGGCAGGTTAAACTTCCTCAGCTGGTGAAGGAAGTACAACCTCTGCTGGGCCTTTTTCACAATGGACTCAATGTGATTGTCCCACTTCAGGTCCTGAGAAATTGTGGTGCCCAGGAATCTGAACGACTCCACTGCAGTCACAGTGCTGTTCATGATGGTGAGTGAGGGGAGAGCAGGGGGGTTTCTCCTGAAGTCCACGATCATCTCCGCTGTTTTGAGCGTGCTGAGCTCCAGTTTGTTAAGACTGCACCAGACAGCCAGCTCCTTAACTTCCTGTCTGTAAGCAGACTCGTCACCGTCCTGAATGAGGCCGATGACTGTGGTGTCGTCTGCAAACTTTAGGAGCTTGACAGAGGGGTCTTTAGATGTGCAGTCATTCGTGTAGAAGGAGAAGAGCAGTGGGGAGAGGACGCAACCCTGGGGGGCACCAGTGCTGATCGTATGGATGCTGGATGAGAATTTACCAAGCTTTACTAGCTTCACTAGCTTACTAGCTAATAGGGCTGGGTTTTGACACAAATTTCACAATTCGATTCGATTCTCATTCACAAGCTTGCAATTCAATTCGATTACCGATTCGATTCAACATCGATTATTTTGGATCTATATCAGGTACAGTACATGCCAAATTTTCTCAAGGAAAAAAAATCTCTCAACTAATGCTGTAAAATATACATGAGAGTCAGTTGGTACTACATTACTATAATATTGAAGGGTAAAATTGACTGATTTGTTAAAATTACACTTAATGAAGTTTTTAAAATAATAAAGTTACAATTAATATTTTTTTAAAATATAAACATAATAATGGCAGTCATAAAAACTTGATGGATTTATTCAAACTTAAATTAAACATTGAAGAACAGTAAATTAATATGTTATATGATGCATACTGTATATTTAGCAAAATGCCCCTCATTACAGTTTATTTTTCTTTATTTTTTATTTTATCTGACAAATGCATTTATGATCACCATGTTTTTCTGAGGTAAATGTGACGTTACGCTGTTATATTGATGTCTTTGCGCGGCTGAAACACTGATTGAGCGATTACATGAGACAAGATACGGATTGTAAAGTTGTACTCTTTCTTTCAACTTACCTTCGGATGTTTAGTCATGTTTATTTCGTGCTGAAACTGGTGTTAATGTGGAGGAGATGATCGGTTCACGTGCGCTAAGCGCTGCATTTGTGTGAGAAAAATATCCATATTTAAAACTTAATAAACTGTAATCTCTAGCTTCCGCTAACTGTCATACGTGCGTTCTTGGCATTCCAACGGATGACTTCCACCAGAACATTTTTTAATATAACTCTGATTGTATTCATCTGAAATAAGAAAGTCATATACACCTAGGATGGCTTGAGGGTGAGTGAATCATGGGGTAATTTTCATTTTTGGGTGAACTATCCCTTTAAGGCCTGTTCACACCAAGATCAAAAACTATGAAGATAATGAGAGTGTTAACTTTATTAGTATCCATGTATAACAGACAATAATGTTAGGTTTATTCTAAGAAATCATTCTGAAAGTGTTTACAATGATACTGATTATCAAATTACATTTTACGATTAAAGATACACTACTTTTCAAGAGTTTGTTTGATCAAACATACAGTAATATTATGAAATATTATTGCAATTCAAAATAACTGTTTTCTGTTTTAAACTGTAAAACAGAAAAGCTGAATTTTCAATGTCAAATGATCCTTCAGAAATCATTCCAATATGCTGATTTGGTGCACAAGAAATTTTGCTATTATTATTAATGTTAAAAACAGTTGTGCCGCTTAATTTGTTTTTATGGAAACGGTCATACATTTTTTTTTATAGTTATATAATTAATAGGACGTTCAAAAGAATATCTTTTTTAATAAATTTTTTTGTAACATAATAAATGTTTTTATTGTTACTTTTGATCAATTTAATGTGTCCTTGCAGAATAATTTTTTTTTACTGTAATTTCTTTAAAAAAAAAAAATAAATCTTCCTCCAAACATTTGAACAATGGTTTGCTGAAAGTGGTCAGATCATTTCTGTGGCCATTTCATCTGATCTCGTCTCACTCCTCCTCCTCTGCTGGCTGGGTCATGTTTCATCTACTCATAATCTCTAATTTAGCCTTCATCAGTCACTCTGAACAATAGGTAATAGAGACTTCCATTGTGTAGTTCAGCAGTAATTACTATAGGCAGCAGCCTGCTAGAAGTGGCCAAGAAAGAAGCATCATTTTTCAGAGGGTCTACAGCTGTACCACATCATAGAGAGTTGTTATAAAAGCAGCCAGGCACAAAACATGGCACAGAAAAACCCCACTTATTTAAAAGACTGAATCAAATTAGTAAAGAACTCATGAAAAAAAACCAGATCCAACTAGTACTCTGAACAACCTTCTTGACCAGTTTGGACAAGCTACTACTAGGTGTGTCTGAATTAAGTTGCGGCTGGATTTAACCGATCGGGGAGGAGATTGTTGCACTCGAAGTTGTGGCAATCACATATTTAAAAAAAAAAAAAAAAAAAAAATGTATGCATGTCATATATGTGGCTCCATAGGCATAATATAACATATATCATTGAGAGAGAGAAAAAAATTGTGAGAATTAGCGGAACTGAAGGTCTGCTTTATATTATAAAAGGTCTGAAGTATATATTTCTAAAACTTAAGTGAACTTAAGATGCTTTCTTAAGATGAGATGCTTTCATGACTATGTTTTAGAACATACATAAGTACAGCTTTAAAATGTGTATTTTGTAATAATGTCAAATTAAAAGTTTTACTTAAAAGTACATTTCAAATTATCTTTTAATATTCTTTTGTCTTGCTTTAAACATACTTTAAAAGTATGTTTATTTTGATGTGTTGAATGACATACTAAAGTGCTTTGAAAGTACAGTTTTGACTGTGGTGTTATTCAATATTACATTTAAAGTTAATATATTTTAAATGTACTAAATTGCAATTTCATCAGTGCAAACGTGAGATTACAAATACATTTAAGTACATGACATACAGTTTCAATGCAATGATTGTCAGTACATTTGGCAGTACACTTAACCACATTTCAAAGACAAAAAAGGACTTATGAAATTACATATAAAGATGTAACATAAATTTAAACTATAACATATTTTAATTTAATTGTAAATAAGTTGCTATAAAAGTGTGCAACAGTGTACTTCTTTTACACAAGGGTTGTCATGGCATATGTAAAGGATTTTGCTAGTTTTCCTTTATTTACCGGTCTTTGAGATCCTTGGAGGACCACAGCTTCCCTTTGTTTGTATGGATGGCAAGCAGAAATGATGTACCACTCAACAGAACAGAGGTGGACCTTTCGTTGACAGATAAATTAAAAGGGGGCCCAAACATGAAGGTTTGTCCCAGGACATGTAATTTCAGTCATTAACAGTCGTTAGCTGTGAGTGATGATAATGTCATGAGGACGCGTCATTCAGCACTTGGAGTCATTCATTTGGGGATTCATCATAACTGTGTAACTCATTTGCTTTTGAGTCGACCATTCCTCTCTCCCTCCTGCCTGAACATCCATGTCAGCCACCTGTTACCAATCAGAAAGCTAGAGGGAGGGAGGGAAGGATTCTGGGATTGCAGTGATGCCCCAACAATCCACATAAAAATGGAGGGGGTTTGTGGAGCTCCACCTCGACTGCATGTGGTGTTCTCATAAATCATCTTCTGTCCATCATTCAGAAGGGCTGCCAAATCCCTGTGGCTGCGAGCGTCGAGCCAGCTCTCTCACATTACCTCCAATGCTAGTCAGTCACGCTGAACCAACATCTAAAAACAACATAATACAGATGAACTGCCTCAAAGTCATTAAAACAATAGTTTGCCCAGAAATGCAAAATTCTGTGAAGCTCAAATAAATAAATAAAAGCAAATATGACTTATGTGATACATACCAAACTTTTTGCAATAAACAGTCTGAAATTGGACTCATTACTCAGTAAAAATGGTGTGCTCCCAGAGCTCTTAAATCTGATTCTCTGTTATACATATAGGTATGTATAAGGTTGTTTAGAGGAAAGCTCACATCTCATCTGAACCTTGTCTCTCCAGAAGATAATTTATTGCTCAAAACTTTATATTTCATTACTCATTGGATTTATTGAGAGATATTTCTCCTAAAACTGAAAAATGTCAGAAAGAAAATGAGTGAACTACTGACATACAGAATGTAGGCTACATTAAGAATACAAATGCTACAAAATTCATGTAAATAGCATATCAGATTATTTGGTTGTGGAAAAGTTTATACTGGTAGGTTCATATTCGAATGCGAGCACAATTTGAGATATTGGTGAAATAGCATAGCCTAAACATTAGAGCAGGAGTCACCAACCCTGCTCCTGGAGATCTATGGACCTGAAGATTTCAGCTCCAACACCAATCAAACACACCTGAATCAGCTAATCAAGGTGTTCGAGGTTACTTGATAATTACAGGTAGGTCTGTTATTGATGTCTGCAGGATGGTAGCTCTCCAGGAGCAGGGTTTAAGGTTAGACATCCCTGCTTTAGAGAGATTGAATAGAGAGCAAATGGAAAGTTTTGCATCCTCGCTGTACTCCGAAGTGTGTTTTTTGTCAAGGCATGGAGAAACAAAAGTTAAACTGAATGGGTTATGCTGCAACCAAACTACAGAGGCATACTTATTTGATTAAGCTTTATAATATTTTTATAAGCTTTATAATATTTATAATATTTTAAAAGGCTTTCCTGTAGCTCAAATAGTAGAGCATGGCAACGCCAAGATCATGGGTTCGATTCCCAGGGAAAGCAAGAGCTGATCAAATGTAAAAACTGTAACTTGAATGCAATGTAAGTCGCTTTGGATAAAAGCGTCTGCTAAATGCATAAATGTAAATGTAAATGTAATATAGACATGCAGTGTAGGGATTTTTTAAACGTAGACACAATTTTATTGGTTAGTGTATAAAGTTTCATTAGTATGTTATAAGAATTGTCTATATAAGACTTCATTCATTCATGCAGGGAACTAGAAAACAGTTTAATAAACTAAATTATGAAAATATGAAAATGCAATAGGTTTATATGAGATCTAAGGGGAGATTTAGGGGTAGAAAATGCTATTTGCTGAGTATTAAACAACAGAAGTATATGGGAAGTCTCCACTATGATAGAAAAACTAACATGTGTGTACTAGAAATGTGACCCTGGGCCACAAAACCAGTCTTAAGTCGCTGGGGTATATTTTTAGCGATAGCCAAAAATACATTGTATGGGTCAAAATGATCCATTTTTATTTTATGCCAAAAATCATTAGGATATTAAGTAAAGATCATGTTCCATGAAGATATTTAGTGAATTTCCTACCGTAAATATATCAAAACTTAATTTTTGATCAGTAATATGCATTGCTAAGAACTTCATTTTAAATAACTTTAAAGGTGATTTTCTCAATATTTAGATTTTTTTGCACCCTCAGATTCCAGATTTTCAAATAGTTGTATCTCGGCCAAATATTGTCCTATCCTATGCTTTCAAAAATTGACACTTCTGACTGGTTTTGTGGTCCAGGGTCACAAATAAGTTCAAACAAAAACCAAAATATACCCTGCTGTGGTTTCCTCATGTCTCATCATGCATGTAATGAAACGGATGGCCCATCATTTATCTGTTGCGAGTTCTTTCATTTGTCAAGCTGGAGCTTCAAAGCTCTTTGGGAGGTTGGTGGGAGGGAGGGTTTTGGTTATCCCAGATAACTGGTTATTCCATCAAATGTCATACTGAACAAAAGAGAACAGAATAGATTAGTTATTAGCAGTTGTGGGAAGAAAGTCACATCAGATAGCACTGCTCTGCTTTGAATGTTCAATAATCAGATTAATTTGACAATCCCACACCTTGCCTTCCCGTCATCCTGCTGGTCTCGATTCAGATCTATTGTGTTACCTCTCCCTTGAAAGACTGCCTCTCAGGTGTAGTGTTTCAGTGTGAAATGAGCTCGCTCCCGTCCGCCCGTGTCTTTAGAGAAATGAGGCTGTATAATGGAGCTGGTTGTGTGCAGAGAATATTGTTCGGCAGATAATGGCCTCCGTGTTAGACTACACAAGTGTGTGCGTTCCATTGTATAAAGCAGAGAGCTGAGTGGGTCAGGGCCGTAGAGTAGCACCTCATCAGTCATAATGACCCGGCGAGGGTGGAGGGGTGTTGTGGGATAGACACAGAGGCCTGGATTTTGTTTCATTAGATGTTCCCTGAAAAGCCTGTGGAATCTGCTCTCGGAGTTCAGAGTTTGTTTGCAGAGCTCTTACAGTTTCCATGCCATCTCTCCAACCCTGCCTCGGCTGAATGTAACGAATGCATTGTTTAATTTCTCCACAAGGTCAAGCAGAGGTAATGTATGTTGAGCATGCTTCAGCAAATTGCTTATTCTTCTTGTTTTCAAACGTTAAGAGTTGGCAAAACTCAACCAGAATTACAAACAAGAGGAAAACTGTATTGCTCATTTAACATTCTAACACTGAAATTTAGATTTTTCTCCTAAAAATCCCTAAAAATAGAAACAAATGAGACAATTGTTACAGGGTTTAGAAAAATGTCATTAATCATAGTGAATGTCTATTTACATTAAGGCTGTGTTCCGCTTTTAGACATCTACTCGCAAACTTTCCTAAGCACTTTCCCTCTAGGAATCCTCATTGCCATTTTGCTCCACTTCTTGAAGTGGATGAGGGACGTTTATATGGACAGACACTCAACCCCTCGATTTTGACAGAGTGAGTGAGTTTACTTCATATGCACACTTCTGGTTACTCCATATACTACAATGCAACACGATTGTGACGTCACCCCAGATCATGTTTAATTTACCCCCAGACCAAACAACTCTATGACATATATAGACATAAATAGAATTTGGCTGCACCAAACAAAATTGTAAGGGAAAAAATGTAAATAATATATCAACTGGATTCCAGTTATCAAGGGCTTGGTGTTTTCCAATTCAGCCGATTTGCAAGAGTTTTGCCAGTAGTGAGCACTCGTGCAATATAACCAATGATGTACATCAGAGTCAACGAGACAAAGGGAAGTTAGTGAGTGAAGGGGATAAAAAACATGAAGTGTAATGCAGCCCAAATCTTGTTGGCAAAGGCTATTTCTCCACCCACCATTGTCTAGTTGAGCTGGTGTGTTTCCCAAACAACGCTGTAACTCACTGCTTAAAGGGATAGTTAAAATTCTGTCATTAATTACTTACCCTCAAGTTGTTCCAAAGCTGTAAGACCTTCATTCATAGATATTTTTGACAAAATCCGAGAGCTTTCTTACCCTGCATAGACAACAATGCAAATGAAATGTTCCCAGACACAGAAACATAGTATAAGGACATTGTTAACATACTCCATGTGACAACAGTGGTTCAAACGAACGCTACGAGAATATTTTTTGTGTGCAAAGAAAACAAAAACAACTTCATTCAACAATTCTTCCCTTCCGCGTCACCGTCCTCCACCATTATCGAGAGTACCATTCCGCATGCGCGTGCATTCTTCTGCTGGTAAACAAGGCGCAGCAGCACCGCTTCGTCAGCACCACACACATACGTTGTGATACTCTCGATAATGGCGAAGAACAGTGATGCAGAAGAGAAGAAATCATTAAAGTCATTACTTTTGTTTTCTCTGTCTGAGATGTGTTTCAGACAGCGTGTGAATTCCGAGTTGATTCCTCTTTCACGTCTCCTTGCGCTTGAGATACATACACACAACATTTTGTCAAAATACCAGTCTGTGTTTTCATTATTTTTTCCTGAAAAATCTTCCAATCCGTGTATAAGCCCCAGCCGCCTCCTGCAGCCGATCCGTGAGAATATTTTCAAAATGAAACTGGTCCGTCATGTAAAAAAGATTGGAGACCCCTGACTTACATCATTCCAGGTTCACACATGCACACTCACCAAAAATGGTGCTTTAAATCTCTCAAACTAAAAGAGAGAATTTACAGAGACAGTGCAGCTTATTATTTCATATTGTTATAATGCACTACAATACACCGAGGTGCAAATAATAATAAGTGTTAATACCATCTAGCGTTATTTTCACTTAGCATAGCCATAGCTCATACAGTTTGGCTTCAAAATAATTTGATGATAATTTTTGAATTCCTTCTGAAATTTTTGACTTGACTGCAAATATTTTATCTTGGCAAATCTGTAATTCTAGAGAAATTATGAGGGTCTCAGGAGAAAAATCTGAGAAACAAGAGTCAGTTTGCGCTCCACTCAATCTCACAGCTGTCAAGGAGATAAAAATTGCAATATTAATAAGATCTCATCTCTTTTTTATTGTCTAAGTTTAGGCCTCAGGAGTATAAATACACATTAACACAAGAAAAAGAGTTACTCTTGCACCAGTAACATTATCTGTCCTTAAGATGACTTTTCGAAGATTACATCTTTCTCATTATGCTAATACATTATTCACACTATCAACTTGAGCAGTATCAGATGTAAACATCCTCTATGTACTTTATTAAACCCTTGGGAGGAAGATCTCCCTCTGCTGAAAATCCAGGGTCGTGAACTTAATTAGATGGAACCAGCAGATTGAACTTTCCAAACAGATTTATGACAACAGTGAAATTGCTTTTATTTATACAGGAGATGACAGACTTGACCTATGTGTGCAGAACAGAACTAAAAATAATAAATAAAATAAAATGTTTATTATATACTGTATATATAAACTAAAAAGCTTTTGCTTTTCATTAGTAGTTTAAAAGTTTTCTGAATTGTTCTGTAAATTTTCCATGAAATTGCCACAGACAGAAAATAAAGAATAAAAAGGAACACCGTGATTGTGAATAATTACTTTATTCACGTGTTTACTAGATTGAAGCTTGTATATTCACTTTTACAAGTCAGATTGTTGCAGAGCATCCGTAATTAGCTATGTTATACCTTGGGTACCTAATTATTTCTTTCTACAAAACTTGTTATAAAATCACTCACCAGTCTGTTGAGGAAAAAATGTGAACACTGTGCCAAATTGGACAACCGCTGTGAAAACTAGAAAATGTGCTGGATTTAGAAAAAAGTATCAGCGCTGCACTTAGGCTAGAAGACCATGCGTGTGTCTGTACGTGTCTGTGCATGCGTGCCTGTGTATCAGGTGTGTGTCTGTATCACGCTGTGGCCTTGTGCTGAACAGCTCTGAGGTGATGAATAACACATTATGGTGATTGGTTTTGTCTGCTACCTGCAATCGCTCTGCTTGTGGAATACGAACAGCCTGCTTTATTACAGCCTTTCTCTCTGACTTACACAGTACAAATGATGGGCAGAATAAATTGGCCAGAGAAAATGGAAGAGGAGCACTTTGGAGAGGGGTTCGTTATTTAAAAGATTGAATAACTAATTTCACCAATAAGAATGCAGATTTTTTACATGTGGAAGAAGAATTTGTCTTACCATTCATGGGCAAATGACTATTGTATGTCTTTTAGTGAAGAAAGTTCATACTTTAGAGCGTGTAGAAGAAGAGCTTCATAATTGCGTCTTTAACAGACTGCTTAGTTAAATTCATTCTGTCACTGTTTAAACTGCCCTGTCAATCATCTTGTCACAGTTAACATCCTCCACATTTCATTTCATATAGGTGAGAAATGAAGTTGATCTGCAAGTTGTGGGTTTTTTATGCAGAGAACTCTCCTCATGTGTTTGCAAAATGATGCATTTATAAGTTAATGACTAAATGTATATGAAAGTTTGCAATATTGTTCAGATGAGATAAAATGCGGATAACACTGAATGAATATGTAAATGTAAATGTAAAAAAAAAAAACCTCATAAGGTTAGATATTGATTATTCATTACTTATACCGCTTCATCTAAACCACTTTACTTAACCACCCACCACGTTTGTTGTTTTTAAAAAAAAATATTTTAAATTTTTTATCCAATGCCTAATGGGTTGTGGGATACAGCCATTAGAGTGTGCATGGATCTAAACTTCAAATTTCCATCTGGGTACCTCATTTCAACATACTATGATTTGGAACATACTAATTCTAATTTTAATACTATTTAGGGTGGATTGTATGTGAATTGGGATGCTTCACGTGTCTAAAAAGAGACTGGAATTCTGAAAGAACCTTAAAAGTATAGTTCACCCAAAAATGAAAATCCTGTCATCATTTACTCACCCTTCACTTGTTCCGTACCCGTATAAGTTTCTTTTTTTCTGTTGAACACAAAAGAAGATATTTTGAGGAATGTTGTTGGTAACCAAACCTTCCATAGTATTTTTTTCCATATCATAGAAGTCAAATAAAATCCATTTTGATATCTATGCTCATTCAAATGTAATTTTATATTCATATACAATGAATTTAAAATGTAAATTCTCCATTACGATTGCTTCCTCTATTCAAAAAGCAAACAACGATATAATCAAACAATTACATCATTATGTACATATCAGCATCCAAGAAACTTTGTTTAGACCCTCATTACAGCATGAGAATGCATGAACTCATAACACAACATTTATGAGGACGTTGGCATTGCTTTTGGTGCTGTGGCATCGTGCCTTGGCTGGCAGAGCGCTGTATATTCTGGCTCTGAGACCCAGCGATGAGGGACTGTTGCCAGTTGGTGCTCATCAAATTATTGTTGAGCTGTCCCCGCCAGTAAATTGCTGTTACACCTGTTCAGTAGAACTGGAGGAGCTCTAGCAGAGGAAGCCCATATGTCATGCCAACACCAATCCCTACTGCGCCTCCCAAACATACACTGTCTTACATTCACAACAGCCAATAATCAGCCTTATTCCAATATGCTTCAAAATAAATAACAATGTAAAAAATCTGACAGAATGAAAAAAGTTACTAGTGCTTATAAAAGACATACAAGCAGATTTATGAATGCACATTATATTAAACTCAATTTAAGCAACATTTCTGCTTTCTGCATAGATTGCTCTCAAAAATCACTCTTATCAAGAGTATTTGAAACTAGCAAATGATTAACAATTTAAATAATTAATTTATTAAAAATAAAAACTACCTAAAAATGAGAAACATACTTTAACCCTAAAAAAACGTTAAAGCTAGAATTACCCATTAACTATGTTTCTAAATTATTATTGATTTGAAGATTATAATTTATTTGAAATGTATTATTATAATATTTGAGAATGCTATAGAAGGAAATAAAGATCTTCATAGAAGAATGAAAGTAGAAAAAAGTATGTTACCATTCTGCTACACTAAAATCTTCACATATTAATAAATATTGAATTGTGTTGGTTAAAGCTTGGTTAAACATTGATCTATATTCAGAAATTCAGAAAAGTGTCAGATGCCTTCAGTGATACAACATGAACACAATTGCGTAAATGCATCAATGCATTCAGACAGATTTGTAATTATATAGTGATTGAATAAAGTGTTTTTTTCCCCCTGACAATCAGTCACAGCTGCAAACAGATTTCTGAACTGTTAAGCTTGAGGCAACTGGCAACAAATTGTCTGCTCTTGAGATAATGCTCTGCCTACATTTTTTTCTGATTAGACAATAATTCTTATACTACTTATATATGGGAAAATACATTTATGCAAATGAACAAAAAACTCGATTGAGATGGAAATCTAGAACATAAGCTGGATATCTGAAACACAAATACTAATAGTATTACTATTGTGAATTATTTGTAACTATACATGTTAGACCAACAGAAGGGTTTGTGAGCGCCCATCATGCATTGCAGCATGAATTAATTATGCACCGTAAAAAAAAAAAAAAAAAAGTTGAGCGAACTTAAAAAAATTTTTTTTTACCAACTTCAGCAGATTTTTGAGTTTGCTCAACTTATTTTTGTGGGAGATTCTCAAATTTTTGTTGTATAAACTTAAAACGACGAGTTGAGAAAACTCAATAATCTGCTGAAGCTTGTTGCCTTAAAATTCGGCTCAACTTTTTTTTTTTACAGTGTGGTAACTGTTGATTATACTTTTTCTGACTTTATTTAAACTTGTTGTTTTTCCTAATTATTGTTAGGTATTTGTTGTGCTGTGATGTTAAACGCTTTTTGCATTTGTGATTGTCACCCTTTTAACTGAAAATCTGCTGAATGAGAAATCTGCAGTTGCCTTTTAGGCATTTTACATTTAGTGAACAAACAAATACAAACTGACAAAGTAGTATGGGGAACTTAAAAATCTAAATGCATCCTTTTGCCTTGTATTTTCAACAATTTTAAACAAGTGCGTAACGACAAAACTAAAAGAATCAGATATCCTGAAATGGATTTCAAGGAAATGAGCTTGACAAAGTTGACATTTGTAAACATGCATTAACCCAGTTTATCACTAGAGCAGGTGGGTCTAAATGTGTGCTCAAGTAATCTTACCTGATAACAGCATTCCATTGTTCAAGGAAGTTTGTTCACATGTAGTTCCTCAGTAGGTTCCTTTTCCACAATAAAACTCTGAAACCTCTTAAAGTGATGTCAAAATGAAGCAAAATTGTATAATGTATTCTCTGTTCGTGACATTATTTTAGATTAATTTAGAAGACTAAAGGGCAATTCCTTTCTTCTGACTTACTGCACCAAAAACCGGCTGCAGTACAGCTTCCTCTCGGTAGAACAGATTATCACGCTCGTTTTCATGTTTTGAAATTCACAATCTGTTGAGACTGATCAACATTTCTCTCACAGAATATTTAGGTTTGTTAGTCAGGTTGTTTAGAGTGAATCATTCACAGTGTTTACAGTATTGATGGCGAGCAGAACGCCCATCTGGGAGATCCATCACACTAGGAATATGAATGTTTACACGATGACAGTAGATTTATCTCCAAGTATAATGTCCTGACTATTCGATTTAGTTTGGTTTCTTATTGCATAAACATCTGGAACCCAAGTATTACCAAGACTCTTTCATCTCCTTCTCTACCAAGGGACTAAAGTCAGTTCATTTTCATTATTTCCCCATCAAACTTTTTCAACATCTTGTGTAATTCTTGGTAGTTCATGTCTTTCACATTTCACATCTTTCCTTCACTTTTTATTTCTTTCTAATTTCCCAACTCCCACCCCACTACATATTTTTCATCCAAATACTTGACTTGAATACTTACAGTATCTGTGTTGTCTGATAATTTGCTTTGGCAAGCAAGCTTTTGCCAAGAACATGTATAAATAAACATAAATAATGGCCAGCGAAGTGAAAGACACGGTTCCAGAGAGTCCAAGGTCAATGACTTCTTCAAGAAAAACAGAGAAACAGAGTACATGCATATGCATATGACTTTGCAAAACTAATTGTTACAATTTATGATTGCACATAATTTAAAAAACATGATTACTCCCACATTTCCTCTCAGTTTTTATCTTTCCACCAAGACCCTTTTATTGGATGTTTTTATTTTATGGTACATGCAAGCATAGATAGATAGATAGATAGATAGATAGATAGATCCTGTGGATATATGAGATATGCTTTCTATCATAGAATCCAATATGCAACACAATCCAATATTCTATTACAGAAGGGAATCCTCTGTGCAAAATGTAGAATGAATAAGTTGGATTTTCTTATCTTAAATGCTCAAGATATTGATTGTGCGCTTGTCAAGCAGAAAGAGTCATGATTCAGGTTTTAAAACAAGTGCGAGATAAACATTTGGGTTTTTCATATTCCCTCACTGTTGTAAGTCCTGCAAGTTCATGCGGTCACTACGATTGAAAGAACTACTTTAAGTGATCACATTCATTCCAACAACAACAGCCCACCTCCTCTGGCAGGAAGAAAGCTCTTAACCACACATGCTCAGGCTGGGAGAATGTGGAAATGTGGCCATTTCAGCCTTTCAGAATTAAAGAGCTGTACATTAAAGTGCTGTTTCATTGTGCTCACTTTATATGTGTAACAATTGGTTAAATAAACTTCTTGCATTAAAGCTTTTTACATAATTATTCAATTATGTTCAAAAACTACAGTAATCAATCACTTCCTTGGTATGTACTTTAAATAAAGTGCAGCATTTCCTCTTGTTCTACTTTGTTATTATGTTGTCTATCAATAACAGTCACATCTGTTAAATTAACCACTTTCGTTTCACGAGTGCGGTAGCCGTTTTTTTTCTTCTTGACAAACTCTAAGAGGCTTTGGCCATGTGATGTACAAGACACCCAGAATTTGTTCTGAATTTGTGGCAGGCAATTTTTGGGCATTCCATCTTGGTATGGCTCCCCTGCTGTGCTGTGGGACAAGTCAGCCTCCATGTGCTAAGCCCCCCGGTGGGGTGAAAGATGGCCGACCCACTTAAGATCATTAGTCTCTGCTCTCTACATTTCAGATTTTTTAATCTTCTACCCAAATGAACTGTTCTCTGCTTTGAAATGCTTTCAAGTTAAGACAAATTTAAGGATTTACTGTTTGGAAAGTTCTGTTCTTCTGAGATCATTTTCATAAGCCACCCTGAGAAGTAAAGGGATTTGTGTCAAAACCACTGCCATGTTGTAGCATGCTTTCCAGTGCCACTCCAAAGGGAATTCACTACCTGCAGCCCCCTGAGTATCATGAGAGAAATCTTTGGTGTGATAGATCGGGAGAGAATATTGGTTACAAACACTGACCTTAGGTATTATTGAAAAATAGCATTATTTAAAGACTTTATTGTTTATTTCTGGTCTATAAACACAAAACCATAATATAAATACAAATATACACATACTGAAAATCCAGCGTTACATTTTTTATGCATTTCGGCCATTCATTTACACAACAACAGCATTTGAACAGGTTTTTGTGTAAGTTTTTGAAAATGATCCTGTTAGCGCCTTCGTGTAAACTACAAAAAACGTTATGCAGACGCGTGTTACGTATGGCAATGCATATGTGACCCTGGACCACAAAACCAGTCTTAAGTCGTATATTTGTAGCAATAGCCAAAAATACATAGTATGGGTCAAAATTATCGATTTTTCTTTTATGCAAAAAATCATTAGGATATTAAGTAAAGATCATGCTCCATGAAGATATTTAGTAAATTTCTTACCGTAAATGTATCAAAATTGACACTTAAGACTGGTTTTGTCGTCTAGGGTCACATATGTGCACAGTTTTTCCTTACTAAGTGACATTGCCAACTACTGGCCTGGCATGCATATTACAACATTTTTTTGTCATTTTTATGAATCTATGTGAATGGGGATTTTGACAACGTTGTTGCCTGTACTCGAAACCTTTCAAAAACACAAAGGAAAACTTTTATGTTTTTAGTATATGGTTGATGTGTAAACATTAAAAACAAGTTAGCCAAAAATCATCCATGTGAAAAATTAATTGCACCCTAAACTTAAAATCTTTGCGCCAATAACTGCAACCAAATGCTTCTGATAACTGGAGATCAGTTTTTTACAGCACTGTGGTGGAATTTCTGCCCATTCTTATTTGCAGAACTGCTTTAGTTCAGCCACATTGGAGCACATTTCAAGCATGAAGAGCATAATCTCGTTATGCTTGAGCTTCACCTTACAGACTGAAGACCAGATGTTTTTCTTTAGGATTTTCTGGTAGAGAGCAGAATTCATGTTTCATTCAATTATTGCAAGTTTCCCAGGCCCTGAAGCAGCAAAGCATCTCCACACCAGTACACTGCCACCACCATGCTTGACTGATAGGTAGGTTTATTTATGTATGTGTATGTATGTATGCATGTACAGTATGTATGCAGAATTTTGTGTTTGGTTTACATTAGATGTAACAGGACACCGGTCTTCAAAACATCCCACATAAGACTCCTCAGTTCACAAAACATTCTCCCAAAAAGTTTGAGGATCATCAAGGTGTGTTTTGGCCATTCAGATGAGCCTTAATGTTCTTCTGGGTTAGCTGTAGTTTTTGCCTTGCTGCTTTTCCATTTTTTGTCCAGCGTCTTTCAGATAATAGAGTCATGAACAGAGACTTTTTCTGATGCAAGAAATGCCTGCAGTTCCTTCGATGTTGTCCTTGGGTCTTTTGTGACTTTCTGGATAATTCGTCACTGTGCTCTTGGAGGAATATTGAAAAGCCAGCCAGTTTTGTATTTCCATTTGGAGGTAATTCCTCTCACTGCGGTTCTTTACAGTCCAAAAACCTTTAACTGAACTTTCTAGCCCTTCCCAGACTGATGTATTTCATCATTTCTGGAATTTTGTTCTGACATAGTGTGTTACTGTGTTAGACCTTTTAACCAACTGTTTTTGACAAAGTTGTATTAAGTGTTGATTTAATTGAACAGGGCTGGCAGTAATCAGGCATTTGGTCCAGCTGAGCCCCATTAGGAATGCTCTATTAAGAGGGTGTTTACACAACACCATTTTATGCTGTTTGGTCATTTATTTACAGCTTTTTGGGGGCCTGAAAATGCTAAATTTTAAAAACAGGATTTAAAATGTTTAAAAATGGTATCGTTATCGTCTCTGTGTAAACTACTGTGAAAACGGTGACATCATTTGCATGCATAGCCTATTACGTGGTCAGTCTATGTGCGCAGATGTGTAGTGTTTCTTTACAAAGTGACATTGCCAACTACTTGCCTGGCATTCATAATATAGCATTTTAGTCATTTTTTTGCGGATCTGTGCAGACATTTTGACAGCGTTGCTGGCTGTACATGAAGCTTTTCAAAAACACAAAAGAAAAAATGTTGTAGTACAACCATTGACGTGTGAACATGCTCTTAATTGTTGTTTTTGTACATTGATTTATGATTTGTGTCATAGATTTAGGAGTTAATAGGACAAATACATTTTCAGACAGACACTTTTTTGCTTTATAAATAATATTCTCATTTAAAAACTGTATTTTGTGTTCACCATGATACAATAAAAGTATCATATAGTAACAGTAATACCATGATATTTTCATATAGTGACCAGCATTTGCACACATTAGAAATGTCTGAATGTGAAAGTTACAACTGCAAACAAAAACAGCATTTTTGCAGTTACTTTTTTTCTTGCTGGACTCAAGGAGATTTTAGGGGATGTATAGAGTCAGTTAGGTGTACAGAGGAAGTTCATCACACAACCAGAAAACATTTCATTTTGTTAATATTTTAAAATGGAATAAACTTTCATTTGAAATTATTTTTGTGACATGTTTTGTAAAATGTGTTCATCATACTTTATGATCTGGCTAATAGCTTACTGGAGAGTGCGATAATAAGTAACTAATGGCATAAACATTAGTGAGTTTCTCACACAGAAGACTTGGAACATAATGCCAAATATACCACTTTTACAATACTATTATGGTGCTTTTGCATCTTTTTTTAAGGTTAGTAAATGGTGATAGGACTTTTTTTTTTTTTTTTTTGGGTCCTGTCTTTTTTTGGATGAAGATTGACATAAAAACACTTAGAAAGAAGTGAGTAGATGTAATATCAACAACACAAAAGGCATAGAAGGTGAAGATATATTAACCCGCATCAGTCAGGATGAGTTTGTGGGCTGTAATACTGACAATTCAGAAAACACTGGTGTCCATATGACATACGATGTCCCTGTCCACAACCAAATAATCTGCCTTAAATTAATAGGGTTCAGTGCTTACAGTGATCAGATTAATTCCGCCAGCGTTTTCTAAACCTGTATTAATCCCTGTAATCCTCAGCAGTTTCACTGCCAAGTGCTTTAATCCTTCAGCCACCAAGTGAGAAAAATACGAAAGTAGCCGTGCACATGTACAATTCGGTTGTGTCCATCATTCCAACATTCATCTTTCACGTCTGTCCAGACAGGAACAAATAGAGGCCCTTGAAATCCACACATGGCTCTTGCAGAAAGCTAGGATCTCTGTTTTCTGGCCACAATCCCAAAGGTTCAAGCTAATCAAGAGTAGCATGTTCAGCTGCGAGTGGTAAGAGATATCCCATATCACTATTAGCATAAAATAACAGCCAGCACCTCATGTGCATCCTGTACATTGCTGCAATTGCACCACAGCAAATAATGTGTAATACACCAGAGGTAAATGGTGAATAATAATTTCTTATGCAGATTAAAAAGGATGTAATGTTACTGAGGTGAGCAGTGCATGGTTAATGTGAGAATTGCCTCTAATATCCTGTTCACACCCAAAGGATGAAAATATATACACAACGTTTTCACTGAGGAATTTACTCGCCTTCCTTTACAAAACAGAAAACTGATTAGGAGAAATTAGTCTGAAGAAAATTACAACAACAAAAAAGGACCATGCAATAATATGTTTTACAGGCATGCACCATTTCAAGTTCCTTGAAGTAACACAATGGCACATGAACATGGTAATCATTCAGTACCATGGTATTGGATACCATCACTGGTCTTGACCACATTTAACTGAGTAATCTGCCAGTAGATGGAGCTCTTCCAAGTGAATGCTTCCAGAGCAGATCTGACAATGTGTTGCATTTTTCAGTGGCAGTTGAATGAACAGATTTTTGTCACATTGCTTCTGTCAAGACTTTTGCATGTCATAACAACAACAACAACAACAACAACAAAAAGTCTTTCTATGATATATATTCTAAATATAATTGTGAGAGGATATTTAAATATGAATGCTGGCTACCAGTTACATTTTGATATAGTATTTGGAAGCCTGTGATAAATTATGGCACTTGGCAAACATCATATAGAACAAGAGTGTGAGTAGAGACGGTTGGCACAACATAACACCCCCATGGGAATGTTTGGCACCACGGCCCAACATAATTTTAGTCTTCAATTAACAAACTATGAAATACTAATTTGTGACAATTTTAGAACTTGAGCATTTGCAACTAGCTGAACGCCTTAATGTTTGTTCCACCTTAATTTATTTATTAAGCCAATTATTTCAAGTGCAATTTTAAGTTACGCTTTTAATGTTGTTTATTTATTTACTCAGTTATTTTATCAAGTAAAGATTTAAGTTAAGCTTTACAAGTATAAGCTATGTAATATTAACAAAAGGTTTAAAAAACAGGTTGCAAGGATCAGGTATTTAAACTAAAGCATTCAATTGTTTAAAAGAGCCAATAAAAATGACTTGTTCAACCCTGGAAAAAAAGGGTTTAAAGCCATTCCAGGCTTTTGGAGTGGCCACGTGAGATGAATCCTGATCTCTTTGTGATCCAGTTCTGGTTTTCCCAGGGTCCGATCTGAATTCCTGCTGTTCTCTTTCTCTCTCTCTCTCTCTCTCTCTCTGAGATCAGTGAAAAATATCTCCAACTGTCCAGACTGGCTTTCTCTCTCTCCTCACCTTTACACATTATGTCTGCACTGACGCCTCTCATTTCTCTCCTGTCCAGCTCGGCGTTGGTTTAATCTCGGAAATATGGATTGACTTTGATTTTACTCGGTCGCCTGTTGAAGTTTTTAAAGCGCATTTCACGGGCTGATCGTGCCTCTGCTCAGCGAGCTTCATGTTTCCCTCGGCAACTTTCGGAAGTAACTCGTTCCGGATGTGTTCACACTGTTGAACTGATCCGTGCGCGCGATCAGAAGGATTTTAAATACGGATTGAGTTCGAGGCTTTTCACACTTATTTTATTTGTGTTTAAAGTGATGGCGGAGCGGGGAGCCCGGCTGCTCCTCTCTCTTCTCTGCCTCACGATCACAGTTTCACATGCTGAAAAAGGTAAGATTCATGAGCATTAAAACTTTCTGTAGTGCGACCCGCCGTCTGTTAGTGTGAAAGTGACAAATGTGTGTAAATTCATTTAAGACTGTGTGTGACTAACATTTAATAACTTGTACAACTATCACAAAATCAAAGGTTTTGTGCAGTTCATCGAACACGCTCTGTTCAGACAGACTCATAAATCAAAACAGAGGTGTAATATCGCTTTTTAATCTATGTTTGCCCCGAAAAGGCTCATTAACTGCAAAGGTGTGATCTGCATTAACACCTTCACATTTTCACCTGAATAGAAAACCTCATTCCTTTACTAAATAATGAGTCGCCAAACCGACCTCATGGAAAATAAGTAAATTAAGTCTCGTTAATTATAGGCTAATAACCTCATGTCTGTGGAAATCAGTGCTTTTCACGCGCTGTTGGAGTGTCATATAGCGCACTGTCCCTGTAAGAAGTCATAGATCTTTTGCATCATATCTTGCAAAAAAAAGTGGTTAATCCATGATATAGGGTATTTGTTTTCACTGCACACTTGAAAGAAAAAAGGGAAATATGTGTTTTTTGAAGAACATATACCCTATTTATTTTGGTGGCTGTGTAATTCTGGGTTGAAGAGTGAAAGTGAATTACTTTGCTCTGCTCGAAACCAAAAAGAATATATATGGGACAAAAACCATTGCTTACATATAATATTTAAACTGAAAAGACAGCACAGAAGCTAGATATGTACCTACCTGAAAAAGGTGCATTTATACAGATTGGTTAATACTTGCACGTAGGCAACATAAATGCATTTACACTGATTATAATTTCTAAAACATTCTAAATAAGAAATCATGAATAAACAGCTGTTATGAATAATTAAATATACACTCTGACATGACAATAGCAAAGTTAAAGATTGCATTTCATTTACAAAGAGCCGATGCAGCAACAGAGGCACCTCTGATACAAGGGCTGAGCAGGGTCAGAGCTACCATATTTTATTTTAGTACTGTTTTATGTGCCATTGCATTGCATTCTGGCACAGAATATGGATCCAGCATAGTGCAGCCTTTACTCAGCTGTGTAAATATGCCTTTAGAGAAGGTGGTTGTGATTTTTGCTTTAGAGCAAAGAAATTGAATCTATCAATCTTTTGTTAGTGCATTCATAACATTTGTTCAAATTGAATATGAAAAGGCTCACATTTAATTTGCGTGATGCATCATTTAACTCTTTCATTAGTATTGGCAACATGCTTTCACTAGTTTGGATCCGTGAGCTTGTTTATTAGGATCACGTACGCCGGTGAGAGCAGGCCGTAGTGGAGTTTGCGGCTGGGCTGTCTTGCGTGCGGAGGCTGATGAAAGCTGGTCTGCTGCATGAAAAGCAATGTGCTGTGGTAAAAAATCACAGGCTTTGCTGGAGATCAGTACAAAAGAGAGGAATGGGGGGCTGGGTGGAATGGGCAGACTCTGTCTGGAAAGTAATAAAACCAGGAGATTAAGGGGGGAACAGGGAGTTCCTTCGGGAGTTTTGATTGATTCCAGAGAGTTGGACCTACATGAGGAGAGCGAGTTTCAAGTTACTAATTGTGGGGTCCCCTTCCGAAAATATGTGTTTATTTGAAACATGTTTTTTTGAGGTCCTGAAGCACACATATGTGAATCAAAAGCAGTTTTGAAAGGTCAGGTGACCTACATCTCACTGATAACGGCATTCCAACTTTTCATTGTGCTGGAAAGGAAATGGGCATGTCTTCATCTGAGGGTTTTTTTGTGTGTTTTTTTTTTTTAAGTTGTCATTGCATCCTTTTCACATCCCATCTTATCTGCATAATCCTGCTGGGAGAGAATTGTGTGCTGATGGCTTCCCTGTGGACAATGTAAACATCATGCAAAACTATAAACACCCTCACAAACTTGTCTGCAACCACTCAGTGCTGTAAGCGATCTGCTTCCTTCACAGAGGCCTTCATTGCTCAGACCTAAGCAGGACCTCAACAAAAGGGCAGTGTTATTCAATTAAAGTTTTATTTTTTTTTTATACCTGGTTATTATTTAAAATATTTGGTATTAGAAATAAAATGCATTTTTTTGAATGGCTCATTAGAAAGTTTTACAGTGCTGTATTCCACCTATTTCACATCATTATAAAGCTAGTGTAGCAAAAAAACGTGTTATTAGTGTGTGTATGTATATATATATATATATATATATATAAATTTCAGCAACTGTAAACATTCACCCTAGAAAGCCAAAAAAATTTTTTTATAAAAATAATAACGTTAATTGGTCAAATACTCAATAATACTCTGGATTTGGTCAAATTATCATTTGGATGCCTCACTATTACGGCTACATATATGACTATTTGGTCCCACTTTATATTAGGTGGCCTTAACTACTATGTACTTACATTTAAATTAATCATTTGGTACAATGCACTTATTGTGTACATACATGTTTTTACATTGTACTTGCATTTTTAAAATATCTATATGTAATTACATTTATAATTACACTGTTGACCAATCCCTTACACCTAAACCCACCCTTAAACCTACCCAGACCACCAAACCTGTCCCAAACGTATCCCACCTCAATAGCAGCAAAAGTGTTTTGCAATACAATATGAACACAATAAGTACATTGTACTTATTTTTTGATGTAAGTACATAGTAGTTAAGGCCACCTAATATAAAGTGTGACCGGCTATTTTATACATGTTTAAAAAAAGAGGTACCATGGCAAAACAATGTTGTTTGCTATTTAAACTTTAATTATTCCATACAGTGGCATCCTTCTAATGGCATCACTGGACCATGGCACCAGCAAAGTGCTTTTTAGTAAAAGCTGTGTTGTATTTAGCTTATTTTCAGAATGTAGAGAGATATATTTTTTTATCATAGATAAATGGATGCCTTTTTTGGTAATATCCCGTCAGTGCAATAGCCTGTTTGGCCATGTAGCAGTGCGTTGTTGTGCATTATAATTATTATCCAAAGTCATCATTACTGTTGCAGCTGCATGTTTTCAGATGTCAGTGAACAAAGAGGATCAATATCACAGTAACAAATTAAGTATTGTCAGCAATTGAATCTCGCTGGAAATAGGGCGTCACAATAAGCTCCAGCTGAGAGATCTTGCCTTCGGTATTCTTTATTAATTTAGATGGACAGTGGGCCCTTGGCTAATTGCCTAATGTGCAAATGAAGGCTTGATAGTAGCATGTAAATGGATTATGATTGATGGAGTTATTTGTTTATTGCACTAGCGGCAAAAGTGCTGGTTAATAATTTGACCTGATATTTGTCAACATGTAATTTGGTATTCTTTGTGAGGAAATCAAACCCTTTCATTGTCCTTGTACTAAGCGATATGGCATTGCACTGGTATATTCGGGACGGTGTGTACCTACTATTTAATACTATGTTATGCAAAATTGATTTGGATTTGAATGAAATAAAATTGAATGGATGACCTACTACATTCACCAAAATGAGGATACAACATAGGATACTGCATCCCAGAATGCAATGCACTCAACTTTTCCCACTATCTACATGGATGGTCAATATCATCTCTGTTTTTTGATTTGCCATTAGATCAGACAGCGAAAATGTCCTATTTTGTTTCATGGTTTCAAATATGCCACGTAGTGAGATCATATGGCAATTTAGCATACTACAGTTTGAAATGTTTAATGTTGCATGCTGTTTCAATTATTATTTAAAAAAAATAGTACAGTATATACTGCACAGTGTATAATAAGTGGTACGTAGGCTCAAGTATTCCATTCCAAGCTTGCCTTTACTAGATTGGCTGTGCCAGGAAGCCTTAACAACAACACAGATTGCTTACCAGCATTTCTTTTTTGGTGGTCTCTAAATTGAGGTATGAATGGTTAGAGCTACTTGCGAAAATTTGAGTCCAATTATTGAAATGGTGAGCTTCCGCTGTGTGAGATTATTGGAAAGATTTCTGACGATCCAAGCCAACCCTGCTCAATTCTGCGCCATTACCATCAGTAGTGTATCATTATGTTACTGAGTGCACTATTTTAGTGTAGCATTTGAGAAAATGACCAGTCTACACAAATACACATGAGGTAGTGTACGGCTTTTTGTTGTTGTTGAAGGAATTCCGATGAAATGGTCATGCCTACGGAATTCTTGGTGGTCAACACCCTCATTTAGGATCTGAGTGGTTGCAGTTCCCAGTGGATCTCTGTTTGCGGGGTGAATTCTTGCTGCTGTGTCTCTTGCCAGCCTCAGCAGCTGGAGAAGATTATGATGCATGTGTAATATGAATGCTTGTACTTGGTGAAGTGAAGTAAAATCCAACTAGAGGTTCTGATAAGCCATTTGCAGTGTCGTCTTCTTGGTGTGAGTGTGTTCACCCTTACAAATCCAGAATTATGCTAATATTAAAGTAGCTTGTATTATGAGGAGCTATATAGTATCATTTTTTATTAGTAAAGACACAACACTATTACTATTGCTCATATGTAGGGTTAAAGATTTGAACAAGCTTCTTAGAATGTAATGAATCCTGCATCAGTTGTTTTGCAGATGCAAATCATAATCCAGTCTTGGTATTGAATATATGTTGGCTTATATTAAATATTTAATTGTAAATGCTCATTTCCCCTATTTTTACAATAATACTCTGCATCGGCAAGAATTTTACATCACTTAACTTGATGAGTACACCACTTAAGTACATCACTTAACTTGAGGGAGGACCCGAGTTGTATGTAGAACCAAGAATCTTAGTTTGTTATGCAACCAAGATGTACTAAAAACTGAAAAGGTTAGGCTTTGTGTTTTCAAAAAGTTGTGCATACAGACGACAATGTTGTGAATATGATCCCTGTTCACACAGATTCGTGAAAATGACAAAAAAATGTTGTATTAAGCATGTCAGGCCTGTGGTTGGCAATGCCACTTTGTAAAGAAACACTACATGCCTGCACGCAACACGTAATACACATGCGCATGACATTACTATTTTCACAAATTTGCGTTTTTGTAGTTTACAAGACAATAATGGTATTGTGTTTTTTAAAATTTATTTATACTTTTAAAACCCACTTTCAAAAGCAAACACAGCTCAGTTTTCTTTAGAAAATAAAAATTGATTCTGTATTGTTTGTTTGTGTGATTTCTCCGCAACTTCTGGAGTTCTGTTCTGCATATTTAGAGCTATTTAGAGCACATAAGAGCTCCCAATTGCGGGAAACCATTTTTCCATGTGCAAAACTGGTCTGTTCTCTGCTAAGTCCAAATAAAACCCATTTATTGCTGACCCAGTTAGTTCGGCATGTTTAGATTTTGTTCTTCTTTCCGACAATGCATGGGCAGCTTGGTTGCTCACATGCACTACCATATTAATTAGTATTGTTCTCTCTCCATCTTCCCGTGCTGCTAGTTGAGCTGTCATGAAATGGGGTCTGCTTTCTTTATGGCCTGTTGTGTAGCATTTCATTTAATCACAAAAATCTGAAAGGACCAGTCATTACAGTCTCCACACACCTGCTGAATATGCTGACAAGTGAACTTGTTCTGTAGTTCCCTAGATTCGGTTCCCTGTTCTCAGCAGTAAATGTTATATGTGAGTAACGACAGCATGAACTGATATCTGTGCCAAGCATCCCGGCAGACTAAAGCTGTGAAATCATTGAAGGTGATTGAAGCACCCTGTTGTAGTTGCACATTGCTTGAACGCTGATGACGGGCACTGCAGGGGCCCTTCCCTCACGGCTCTGTAAAAAGGCCTCAGTGTGGCAGAGAGCTGTAGTCTGTAGATGTATCACTGAAGATGGATTGTGAATAAGCTCAGTGCCAGTCTGCCTGAATTCAGCTTGTTACTCTTGGCAGCTCAAGATGTGCTTAAGATCTTCTCAACGCGCCATCCTGAGGTTGGCTTTTGGTTTATCGCAAAGGTCCGGAAAGGGCTTGTCATACCTGCCTGCCCAAAAAGCAAACACTCCTTCCTTTGCTTAACCAAGGAAGTGTGGAAAATGGAACACTGGGACTCGAAATGTAAACAGTGCAGTATTTGCTCTTTTTTTTTTTTTAATGTAAATTAGTAACCTGAATTTTCCAGTTGTCACTAAAGACATAAGAGTGAATAAATGTCAAATAATATGTATTCAGGATGTCAAGGTTTTTGCTTGAAGAAATGGTTTCTTAAGATGCTTTTCTGAATATATCTGTTAGAATGCATGTTAATTATGTATTTCATAATTGAAATGTTCACAGAATCTCTGTTTTTGTTAGTCTAGGTTACATCATATGCTGTGAATACTGTATCTTGACTGAAATTAGTCTTTAAAAGGTCTTAAGTCAGGTGGATACAGTTGCTTTTGTGATTTTGAGATATCCTCTTTATTCTCTTTATAAGTCCTCGAGAAGGCCAGGAAGAGCTGTGCTTTACTTTACTTTTATGGTGTTTCACATCACGCCCAAATTAATGTAGATTTTTACATTTTCTAGTCATTGTTGTGGTGTAAGACAGTTTGGGTGGTTTCTAGGGTTTTCTTGTTTCCATTTATAACTTGTGCAGTGCTTGCAAGATGAGATATGAAGAATTTCCTCCCCATGGTTAGGATCAGCGGGAATGATGGAAACCAGCTGCTCTGGGTCCCTGACCTCAAGAATTGACCTCTGACCCTTTGATGGATAAATGCAACTAGAGAAGAAACAGCCAGGGGAAGAAGATAAAGCCAGAAAAGCACCTGCAGAGTAGGCCTGACATTCCAGCACTGGACCCTTGGACACGTGTCACATGATCCCACTGAGTGAGTTTGTATGGAAGGGGGCATCATTAAAGGAAGGCCAGCTGTATTATGGAAAAGACTGGATGAAAATGCATATTTGACCAACTAGCTGTGGAATGAGTGTGTCTACGTGGAACTAGCGCCTACAGAAAATCCACAGAAAGCTTCACAGGTTTCCAGAGAATGGTAATTTCACAAAAGTTTCCTCCAATCTGTTTCTTCGAACTGCAAAAATATTCAGTCTAATTATTGGAGGATTTCATTAGTGATTCAAAAGTAATTTTCTTTTGAAAATTTCTAAGCACACTGAGTGCACTAGTAACTTTCAGCTAGTATTAAGAGTTTAGTACTCTGAGCAGTTTAACACATTCATTCTGCAGAATTCTTTGTGCAGATTGCATGTGGGCATCGAAATAAGTAATTGCTGCTACAGACCTATGCAAATGTGCCCCTTTTCACTTAGGTACACGAAAATGAAGCAAATTAGCTTGGGGACAATCGGCATTTAATATTTGACTAGATTAAAGAAGGCTTTTTTTTCCGAAGCAGAGGGAAAACCTTCCTGGGATTCTTTTTATCAGAGGTACACCCATCATTTTTTTCTTGTTTCTGTTGTCTCTCACCTTATAATAAGGTTTGATATTGGTAATTGGACAATTTTGGAAGAGATAGCATTCGTCCATGATTTTCTGCAGTGGTATCGGGCCCATTATGTTCATCAAAAAGCAATTACAGGAAGCCTCTATTCCAGGATCTTTTTTACGTATGGTAATTATACAAAATACTACTTTTATCTTCCATTTCTCACCTCTAGACACTTACACAATCGCCCCACTTCATCTGAATTAGCCTAAGCAGAATCATGTACACAATAACTTGATGATTGGATAATTAGCAGTTGTAATCAGATAATATAACAGTCATTACCCTTTACATCTTTTCTGGGGCAAAATAGACTTTTTTTTTATTTTTATATAGCTAGTAAGGTTTTCCAGAGGAATTCCTAAAAGAAGATAAACCTCTTCACTGGGCAGTGGACCGGGTCGACCCACCCATATCAGCCCACTTCATAGCTTTATTGCTACTGCCTGCATTCCCAGCGTGGCTGGGCCAGTAATTCACGGTCAGGGTGGTGTCGCACATTGCTTGCCGAAAAGAGGGGGGTCAGGGGTTCAATTGCTCCCCCTGGGTAAAGGCTTAGATACATAGTGACTGTACAGCTGCCCCACTCTGACTACAGTGGTAATTAATTTCTAATGAGGGTTGGACCACTCGCCTGTGCCAGCCTGCATTGAGCCCACAGGCTCCAGACATATTCTTCTATGCCCCATTTATTTAAAGAGTGTGTAATATTCTCCAGTAGGTCAAAAGTTCCATTCCGCTTTATGATGTCGACTCTCCTCGTGTAATTTCTCCTAGTAGCTTTTCAACACTTTTATTTTGATTAGATCGCAATATGGCGATATGAAAAAGATTTGTCTTTTCATTCCTATATGAGATCAAATGAAGTTTTTTGCACTTCTGGTTCTAGTTCAATAAACTCATCCCCATTCAATTGATTTTTTTATATAGTTATTCTCTTTCTTTCTCGTTCATTGCTCTTAGTGGAAGCCCGCCTTCAGCGCATTCAATCGCTTTTAATTAAAGTAGGTGACTTGTGTATTGTGGTTTTGGGTCAGTGCTGAAGCGGCTTGTATTGATAAAATTTCCTGAGAGGAAACTGTACTGTGAAATACAGGAAGCCATTAGGAAGTTTGGGCCTCACATCTATCTGCAGCCAGTAAACGCTGTCCAGCCCCTTGTGTAAGCACTGTGGATGAGCTTTAGTGCTCATGAAGATAATTTTGTTGTGAAATGAACAACAAAACCCACAGAAAAAAACACAGCATTCTGATTTCAAGCAGCCAACAGTACAAATAATTGAAGTGTTCTCTGAGGCAAAATAGAGTCAATGTTTTGGTTATTTAGTTTTTTCATTAGTAATACATGAATGTTTATCTGAATAAACCATATTAATATGTAGTTGCTAAAGTGCTCTAAATTGTTGTTCTTGCATTATTTTGCAGTTTTTGTACTGGATGGTTGATGGTAGTAATGCAACAACCAAAAATATTTGGCTAAAACAGCAAAAGAAAAAAAAAAAGGTTTTGTTCGAAATAGTTTTGAAAAGGCCTAAAACATTGATCGAAATTTGCTGAACTGTACAACAATTGGTTCGTAGGTACATATTTGTTGGTTGTCAACCAAAATGAATGCTTCGGTTTAATAAAAAAAACAATTAGTGCATCACTAGATGCTAGGGCGTTAATAATTGGTTTCCCACTGGTCCAAGTCACAAATTCTCTTTGAAGATGTTTGCATAAATTGTAAGTTCAATTGTTTAGAAAAGAAACAACACAGCTCTAAGTTTAAGATATTAGTTGAATTTCATGTGTGTTCAAAATTGGTATGGCAAAATTTTAAAGTATAAGCAATGGTAATAGTAATGCTTGTAATTAATACTGTTTTGGAAGCACTTTCTTTATTTTTAATCATGGTTTTCAATATTCAGTGGTTAATCTTTGAAATTTGTTGATATCACCTCACGAGCCTTACACAGCAAACATATCTTTTTTTTTTTTTTTTGACTGAGGTTCAGTTTAGCCTTTAGTCTTTCAATGTTTTAGAGAACCAAGAATCTGCATAATTTAAGTGTACTGGGAGCGATGATCTTCAGAATGAGATTTATCTAATATAAACCTTCGTTCATTTCTAATGCTTTGTTGTGCACAAATTGATTTTGGGTCCTTGACGAGCTCTGGAACTCATTCAGGTTGTTGTTATTGAACCTTTGTAACTGAATTACTCAAAGTAAACCTTTCCTAATATAATTTCAAGCTTTGCCGTCCGTTTTCATCCGGCGAGTTCTTTCTGCTAATGAACAAGTAAATGTGACTGTTAAGGTTGTGTGTTTCTGGTGCATGGCAAATACAAAAACAATTAATGTTGTCAACTTGCACTTTGGATTTCTTCACCAGAAATGTTATACTTAGCATTGATCACCCATGAAATGACATATCACCAAACATCACTCCAGAACCTCAGTGGAAAATTGACTAGTAGTTAAGTGGTTATGGAGCTGTGCTGAATTGGGCCCCTGAGAACCTCCACGATGCCTCGCTACGTCTATCCCGTTGTGCACTGCTCCTATTTGAATTTCAATCAGCGCTTGATGTGTTGTTATGTGAAGGCATGGGGGATGGAGGTGAGCTGGAATATGTGGCGTGACCAACGGAGACTCATTTGAGGCTCATTTGTGTCCGCTCGCGTCCCAGGGGGCACATGCCGTAAACTGCTAGCCGCTGGGCTTGCAAACACATCTCCAGCTAGCTCGTTCTGATCTCAGACTGGAGGTGGTACAATCAATATTAGCCCCCTCCCTACCGCCTTCTCCTTCTCTGTTGTGTGTCACTTCATCATGTGCTGTCACATCCACCACACCTTAGTTTGCTATATTGAATTAAATGTGCTGTGGTAGCAGCATTGCGCCTTTAGCCCATGTCATTCACTCCACGGGGTTCACGAGCATAATTGTCTCCTGGACTCCATTAACCAGCCATATGTTTTATGGGTATTTACCATAATGTGTGATTGAATTATTCCGCTCGTGACACCGTGTGTTTCTTACAAATGCATCGCATACTGGGAAATGCTAATTCTGCAGTTTCTCTACCTTTCCATATGGCGCTGAATCTCTTCGGTCTCTGCGGTGATTCCAACTGAGCGGTTTTTAAAATGAGATTGTAGCCGGCAGTGTGAAAAAAGACATTTAAGGAGAACGAAAAGGACAAAGCTTGCCAGATGAACAACAAATAATTCATGTTTTTCAGGTAGTAGCTCCACCGAAAGCCACATTTGATCCATTTCCCCTTGCAGCCGACTTCCATTAATAATGGATGCTAGTTTCTCCCCCATCGGAGTCCTGCAGGGCACAAATTCCCCCTCCCAGCCCCCCACATTGCTCCACTGTGGTTCCCATCATTGACTATCCCGGTTTGGTTCAGGGCTGAGCTTATACATCATATCGCACTCTGACTTACTCCTATTGTTGGTTTAGCCAAGTGCATCAGGAGGTGTCTGCTTTGTTGTGTTACAAAGCCAACTGCCAAGAGATGACGTTTTAATAGAAATGCTGCTCTCTTTTGTTGAGGTCACATTGGACAATGCTTCAGATACCTACATGCTGTGCTCAGGGAGCCATGTGGTTTTTTTTATCCTTCTCTTTTAGCAGTGGCACAATGCGGAGGGGTCAGGGGCTGCATGAGCACTGGAGATTTATGGCTAGTTTAGAGTTGAAGAGGAAAGCTGTGAGACATGCCATGTGTATGATGTAAGAAACTGGCCAGGCTTACTCCCACTGCCACAGCGAATGAAGAAAGTGATGAATCAATGAGGAAAATTAAAGCATGCCTCATGGTGATCTGATTCAGAACTCTGAATCCTGGGGGAAAAACTAGGTCATACCAGTTTAAGAGGGTCAGGCTGGTATGTGGAATATGATCGCTGGTTTGTTGGAGGTCTGAGACCAGGTCTAACCAGCTTAATGGAATATTCTGGGTTCAATACCAGTTAAGTTTATTCATAATGGTGATTACCACAAAAGTACATTTCAATTTGTCCCGTTTTCTTTGAAAAAGTGAAAGTTGAGGTTCTTACAATGAAAGTAAAAGCATAAATGCGAAGCTTATTATAAAAAGGTAACACTTTACAATAAGGTCCAATTAACATTAACTAGGAATGAGCAATATATTTGTTAAAGTATTTATCGATCAGTATTTGTTGTTAACGTTAGTTCATGAAATTGCGACTGCTCATTGTTAGTTCATGTTAGTTGAGGTCCATTAAATAATATTAACAGTTACAACTTTTGATTTTAATTATATAGTAAATGTTGAAATTAACATTAACTTGGATTAATAAGTGCTTTGAAACTATTTTTCATTATTTCATGTTAACGGATATAGTTGACGTAACGTTTTTAATGCATTAATTTGTCTATTAAAGCTGTGCAACCAGTTTAAGGTTGTTTAAATAATTTTACATTGTTTTGGCTTTATGATGTTGTGGTTTCATGGCCTCGAAATTGTTTGTTTTTTTTCACTAAAATCATGTTAACGCATTGTTAGTGTCTATTCAGTTGAAATTGTGAGTATTTCACGATTTATAGACTGGCTCCATTCATCACTGAATTGAAACAACATTGAACTAAATTGAGCTGAATAATGACACTATTATCTCCTGTAGAGATAATTTTTTCATAATTGATGAATTTTATAACGTAAATAACAAGCTGCTTCGAAACACTATGTATTAAAGTGATATCTAAATAGCCTCACGATTTTGAAAAACATTATACCACAAATGCTTCTGAAGATCATCTACCTAGTTGAAACTAGGACTTTCAGGTGGTCAACCGTCTAGACCAGCTTGATTCCAGCTACATTGTTCAGTAGTGAAGAACCACCTTCTCAATCTAATAACACATCCACCTCATTTGATCACATACCAGCATTACCCATAATCCTCAGAAGCCCTGCTGCCACTGAAATGGGAGCCATGAGATGTGTATGAGGATATGCTGAGAGGTTTACTGATCCGTTGAGGAGCTAGTTGGTAATATCACGCTGTACAGAGGTGTCTGGATTGATCTGGCATAGTTGAGTGGGCTTCTGGAGAACACATTTCCACTTTTTCCCCATTTCTGGCAGTAGCAGAATCTGAATCATTATGTTAGGCCAGCGTTCAGATGTCCATCACACCACCACCATTAGCTGTAATTGTTAGAGAAAGAGCTCTTGTGTCTGGATGCGGTCTGAATCACATCTCTTCAGTCCCACGCTTTAAAGATCTTCGCCCAAACAGGTGTTTTTCTGCCTGAGTTACGTTCTTTTAGGAGCTTATTAAAACTTGATTTTAGAAGTCGTTGTTAGTGAATGCTGACAGCGCTTGTTTAGTAATGTGTGTAAACAACACCTGCTTGAACTTTGCAAATTATGAAAATTATCTGAAGGCTCAGTCTACAGAGCAGTTTATTCATTTGATAATTCATCCGCTCATTGTGTGTCACTAATTTAATTTCTAGTTTTTCAATATCGGCTGTAGTAGCACTTATCTGAGCTTTGTGAATCTCATTTTCTGTCATTTGAAATTCAGTTTAAATCTCTCCATTACTTTTCAGTCGTCACAAGGCTCGAAATGATTTCCAGGGCTTCCAGGGTGTTTGTGGTCCTAAAGGCGATTTCTGCTGTCCATCAGTCTTTCTGTCATCTCATTGATCCCTGTAAGTCATGAATATGTAGAAGAGGCTGCTGAAAAGGAGATGGGAGGAGTTATTGATGTTTGACATTGAGAATGTGCTAAAATAGCACTGGAATCATTTTCTCTCCACACCGAGATTATGAACACTCTGGAGATTTTACCTCCATTTTGTTCACTTGCTTAATTCATTATTACTATTGGGAATGTAGAAGGTCTTTCTGTCCTTTTGACATTGTGTGGTTTTAGGGTTGTGTTGGTGTCTTTCAACTCACACATCACCTCAGTGTTATTTTAGCATTGTTTATATGCCGTTATAGTATTTATTCATGTTTTGAGTTAACTTTTATTGATATATTGAGATATATATTTCATTTTCATTCGTTTTTGCAATTTGTATGTGCTTTTGTCATTTATAATTAGCTTTATTTCAGTTATTTAGCCTAGGGGTCCTATCATACACCCGGCGCAATGCAGCGCCAGGCCAGACGCAAGTGTTTTTTGCTGGTTTCAGCTAGATGCAGTTATCATTTTCACATCCTGCACCACGTTGTTTAAATAGCAAATGCATTTGCACCCATCTGTTTGCCCATGGTCATGCTGGTCTGAAAACGAGGTGTGTTCAAGCACATTGTTGGCGCGTTGCTATTTTGAGGCTACTAAAATAGACTGCGCCATAGACCAACTAAAAGCCTGGTCTAAACTCAATGGCGCAGTATTTTTAATATTTAATATATTTAGTATATTTAAAGAGTGCGTTAGTAATATGTGCCTATTAGGGGGCATTCTGCTTATTACATACACAGGGAGCAGCAGCACACAAACATGCCAAATATTAAAAATGAAAGGATTACAATGTAAAACATTATTATTGTGTAGGCTACATAAATATAAAAATGCCTACATGTCATAATGGATAGTCATTGCATGTATCAGAATTAGGCTACCTATTTGTTCGCACACGAGCAGCTCCGTTTCCTCTCTGGAGACGCTTCAGTCTTTGCACTTGCAAATTCCGCCGTGTAAATAGTAAATCCGCCATGGCACGAGCGTAGCTGGCTCTTAAAGGGAATGGGAGATGAGACTTTGATTGGTTTATTGCACGTTATGCCCAAAACACACCCATTACTCATTAAGAGAATAGGGACAACCCTTTTAGACCATGCGCCGGGTGCGCCGAGCGTTTTTCCCATCATTAAAGTAGCAAAAGTGGATTCGGACACACTCTAAGTGCACCTGCGCCATGCGCTTAGATTGTTAAAAATAGGGCCCTAGGTGTTGCTTATTAACCCCTGCGAAAATTAACCATGGTTTTATTATAGTAAAAATATACTAACCATTTTCTTTGTATAAATGCAGTTATACGCAGTGAAGTCGAAAAAGTCAAAAATATATTTATGTTCTGAAGTCAAAAATAATTGTAAGATTGGCGTATTTTTATATTCTCACAAAAAATGAATGAATGAATAAATGTAAGAAAAAATGAAGAAATTTTAGTGGAACATTATAAATAATTGATACACTTTGGTTGCACCACATGCTGAATCAAAAGCATGTGGTGCAACCAAAATACAGAAACAAAAAAAATGTATATCAAAGCGAGGACCAATAAAGACAGTCATGAATGTGTCTCATATCTGATGATTTGACCTTTTTATGACTAGTTTAAAATGTGTGGGATCGATGTGGGACGAGATTTCTAACCCTAATTCTTAGTAATAGAATATACTTAATCAAAGTTTGTGTTCTAGTACCTAACCATAAGCAATAACTGTAGTACACTAGTAAACACACTTCACCTGTAAAACAGATGTGACAGCAGAGAGTTAGGAATAGACAAGCAGAACTCGTGATATATGGAGACCAGGCCTGTGGCAACAAAACTAAGAACTATCATTTTTTTTATTATGATTGCACATACCGTTAACACTGGTAAACCTCAAAAGCTACTCAAAGAATTCTTACCAATCACATTTAGAGGAGAATGTGTGTGGAGCACCATTCATAGCAGTGTTATTTGCCCATTGCCATGAAATATGCTAATTGCTTCTGTACAACTGCTGTAAAAGCAAATATTTCAGCTGCACCACAGACGTGAATATTTTTCATAAGTTGCTGGCATAAGCAGGGTTATATGTTATTATGAGAGATGCGCATGAATAGTGCATGAATAATGATTGTATACTGCATATCAGATGTCTAAATCTGTGTCTGCTGGAAAAAATGATCATGTTATGAGATGGTGTCATAAAAGACAAGGCAGACATTATTATATTAGTTCTCCGATATGAGCGTTTCTTCACCCAGGGGTAAAAGTGCATTTTGAGGCTTTTGTTTTGATGCTCTGTACGTAAAGCATCATGTCTGGAACAAAAATCTGATTGTGATCACAAATGACTCCAGAAAGAAATGGAAAAGTGACATCTTTCAGCAACTGCTGTGCTCTGAATACATTTCTGCCTAAATTTAGTTGTACTGAGACCCATTTTGTCTGGTTACTGTCTAGTGATCAAGAAAACAGCCAAAATGTTCCATTTATTTAAAGAGGGAACTCAGTCATGTAAACTCTCATTCACACAGCACATAAATGTTCAAAGGGAATCAAATGAGCCTTATTTTGAGATGATTTCTATTTCTTATTGTGTGTTGGTGTTGGTCAGTGGCTTGGCAGCATTTTTACTTTTCCAGCAGACTTTTAGCAAGCATGGATGGTTTTTAAAGGGATTGCAAGGGTAAATTATAATCTTTACGCTCTTTAATTAAACGTACCCTGTGTGGTCTTGGATATTTTTACATGTTGAGTTTGAACGTTCTCAATCTGTTTCTGTTTCATTTAGACTGACACCTCCCACACTGAGAGTTTGGAAACGTGGTGATAATGTAGATGTTATACTCGGCTATGGAAAAAAAAAAAAAAAAGATCATGGAAGGAAACCACAAGATTTCAAACTGTGGCGAGCGCACAATCCAAGAATTCATTTCAAATGATGACTGTGTGGAACTTGATACAGGGTGTCCACTAGTCCTTAAATGTGTTAAAATGTACTTAAAAAAGAAATGTAACGCAAGTAATATAATTTATATAATATGCAATCTATTATTAAGATTTTTGAAAATGTTTTGAAGGAGTCTCTTATGCTCTCCAAGGCTGCATTTATTTGATAAAAAATACAGTAAAAGCAGTAATATTGTGAAATACTATTGCAGTTTAAAATAACTTTTCTTTTTAAATACTTTTAAAAATATAATTGATTCCTTTTAATGGCAAAGCTGCATTTTCATCAGCCAATTCTTAAGTCAGTGTCACATGATCCTTCAGAAATATTCTAATATGCTGATTTGGTGTTCAAGTAACATTTATTATTTTCAATGTTGAAAACAGTTTGTGCTGCTTAATGTTTTTAAGGAAAATATGATTCTGTGAATAGATTCCTTAAATGAACAGCATTTTGTGAAATATAAATCTTGAGCTCAGATTAGAATATTGGTTTTCTCAAGGATTATGTGACACTTGTAACGATCGGCTTTATCGGCCGAATTACATGGATTTAAATGGGGTCAGATTAAACCGTGTGAGAGCTTTGAGTGTTTAAAAAGATGAGACAGACAACAATGTTAAAAGTGAAAATCAAATATGTATTTACAATAGTCACGAGACTTAAAACAACACAATAAAACTAGAATAACTTAGTCTTTCCATACCATAGTAGTTCCATACCATAAAACAGTCCTTAAGAATCCTAGCATGCTGTAAGTCCCAATATGAATGTGATAAGTGTCCACCGGTGTACCTGTATATACAAAAGTCCAGAGAAGTGATAATCCAAAAGTGCTGGAAAGGTAACTCCACTCTTCCAGAATGCAGGTGATCACCCAAATGGTCGTAAGCAATGACCATGATTGTTTGACATGTCAATTTCCTATGACAGGCAGACCCAGACTCATTTATAGACATACACGCATTAAAATGGTTAAGAGGAATAAAATGGCTAAGACAACATAAAAACCTATTAAAACTCAAATATACATAAAATCATTATAATATATTGAGCAGGTTAAAACATGTGTCACACACTGAAGACTGGAGTAATGGCTCTTGAAAATTAAGCTTTGCATCACAGGAATAAATCATATTTTGAAATGTATTCAAATAGAAACAGTTCTTAAATTGTAACATTATTTCACAATTCACTGTTAAGACCTGCATGTACCAAGACACACCATGAGTCATGCTTCTTTGAAACGACAAGAGTGAGTAAATGGTGCCAAAAAAATTAATTTGGCAAAAAAAAATTGTCATTTTGCAGAAAGTGCGACAAATGTAGACATGAATGGTGATTTTTACTGCAGTGTTTTAGGCAGACAGTCATTGCTGCCAGTCTGCTCTATTAGGCTGATATACCACTGATTAAATTAACTGTGAAAAAAACAAGACGAGATGCTGTTATGCAATGCTTTCCAAGCCAGTCATGTCCTTAGATGTTTGTTTGTTTGTTTTTTTTTGCTGTGCAGGACCAATTATTTGTCCATACTATGCATACAGCCCATATGTTCATTTCTCTCAATCCATCCTTGATGAATACATGTTCCTCCATCTCTCATGGACATTTATTAACATCTTCTAATGCTGCATCCCTCAATCAGTGGCTGGTTTCCTCCCATCGGAGCAGGAAGCCTCCTCCCCCCTCACTTTAACTGCCCCTGCCCATGGGACTTCATAAATATCATTTCATCCAGTGGAGCCGCTGACATGGAGCAAAGGGCCGCCATAAATAATTCATCCTTAGTCCTGGCTCCCTGTTTAGGAATTCACACCACAAGATCTTTACTATGCAGGTTTGGAGCAGTTCATGATCCAAAGACATCTCTCTTACTCTTGAGAGAGTGTGTGTGTGTGTGTGTGTGTGTGTGTAATAGTAGTTCTGTGAAAGTGTCTGTGTGTGTATCTCCTCCTCAGGTCCTTTCCAATATTTTATGTACACCTTTGGTCTTTGTACAGAAAAACCCTTGATCTTTGCCATCTTCTTTCTTCTGCCTGGCCGTGCTTATTTCTTTTTGCTTTGCTTGGTACTTGTCTTTTTTGGGGCGATATTTTGTTCAAGGCAAAAATGTAAAATAGATTTGATTTGAAATCTCTCGCTGCCTCAAAAGCGCTGGTTTCAAAGATTTTCTTTCATTACTTATTCACAATCTCTTAAGTCTTTAAGATTCAAATATTCCCCTAGTAGGTTTTATACTATTAGTCTTGAAAGGCTTTTAGAATATCTTCAACATTAATCTCTTCTATTTGAACAACCTTTTTTTTTCTTTCACATAAACACTTTTATTGGCACCTGTTGATGAATAAGGGAAGTTTTTCTGTGCTATTGAAGTGGCCTTATTTCTATCTGGAAGAAACTTCATATCTGTATGATTTGTTAATTTAAATATTTTCTTATCATAGTATCAAATTGCAGAGCTATATTAATTTTGCAGTATGTACAGTGATGTACAGATGACCAACAACTGCATTTAGCTTACAATGCAATGCACTCAACTTGACCTTGCCACCAAATGTGGTGACGATGTATTACACTACTGTATTCTGTTTCACATATTATTTAAAAAAAAAACGAAAAAACTTGCACAAGCATTCCATTTCTATCATATATTCAGACCTTCTCTGTTGTATTGTTTATTGTCAATGCCGTTTTCATGTGTTAGTTGTAGGTGCCATTTGGCTGTGAAACCGGAAGAATCAACTCTGCTGAAGCTCAGTGGAATGCTGAGAGGAATTCTGGGTAGGATAATACAGAGCTTAGTGAAGCAGAGGCATATTCGCATGAGTTAGGTCTGCAGAGAGACAAAACAAGACAAAACAGCACTTCTGAACAGCAGAAACAGGAGCAAACCTATTTTTAACATAAAAGATAATTCAATCACGATTTGCATGATCCCATAAGAGATTTGTTTGAAGTTATTGTCTCCCTTTGAGAAACACAGAAAGCCTGAAAGCATTTTGAATGGGCTTATAGATGAATGGTTGTTTCTCCCTCTCTCTGCATTGCATAATGCAAGTAAATGCTATTTGAATAGTGTTTTAGGATGAATGTTTTCTCAGCAGAGACCATCGCTGACATTTCCACACAATGCTGGTACAGAGCTCTATGAGATCTGACAGCAAGGCTTTGCTCCTGAGGCACTGTCAGTTGTCTTTGTACAAATTGGTGTCAGTCTTAGCAGTTTAGTTTGGCCAGTAGACAGAGTCTCTCCGTGAAGAGCATTAGTGCTGCTGACTGCCCTGTGTGGACGGCGCTGCTGTTTTCTTCCTGGCTTCACTGATTTACAGCAGCTTTGTTTCACAGACATATTGTCTTAATCCACTACCAGAGGAGTTTTCTGGCTTAAAGGGATAGTTCAACCAAAAACGATAATTCTGTCATCATTTACTCACCCTCATGTCACTCGAAATCCATATGACTTTTTGTCTTCTGTTGGCCACAAAGGAGATCTTATGCAGAATGCTCACACTGAAAGTCAATACGGACGAATGATATCAAGTTAAATGACATAAAAGCCCCATAATGGTTCATGCTACTCATGCGCTGTATTATAGTTATAGTTTTTATTAATAATTTGTATTAGATTTTATATTCTCTTTTCATTTTACTAATTTTTCATAATTTTATTTCAGGTTTAGTTTGTTATTTTAGTACATTAGGTTAAACCAAATTAAAAAAGAAAAATGTTGCCTTGCTGGCTAACTGAAATAAAATATTTTTGCAAAATATGTATTTATTTGTTGCAGTTTTAGTTATGTTAACCTAATAACCCTGGCTATATTTCAAGTGTGAAACAGACCAAAACTTAAGTCATTATTCACGTAAAATATTCACCAGAGCTTTTAAATTTCATTTTGCAGTTCTGCATATTCAAACTTTTTATATCTTGGTTATGAATCAAAGACGTCAAAACTGATGTCAAACTGACATCACAATGAATATTGTTGCAAACATGAATGAGATTTAAAAGCTATTTCTCATCATGTATTAAGATGGCAAATATTGCAAGCTGGTTTCAAACACATAACCATATTTTAGCATGTATGCTAATAGTTTTAACAAGTTCTTTCTTTTCGCAATTTTAAAGTTAAACATTTGTGTATATATTTGTGACCAAGTTCTCTTTTTCTAAGGATTGATATCTATTTGATTGATTATCTTCTTTTAGTTCTTCTGAAATGGGATAGAAAGTCAGCGATATCAGACCTCCTTGTACGTGAATAATGGCTGTGTTTATTTCAGCTTTATTTGGCCTGAAATTGTGCCTGAGAGAGACCATAAAGAGGGGTAAATTGATTTTAAATGATATGTATTGGACAGTTAATTAATACGGCTAATTGACTGTGTGAGGGAGCCATCATGCTGTTTGGCTCGGCGCTGTACAGATGCTGCCTCAGGAACTGACAGCCCCTCACAGTCATGTTTTTATTGATTGTTTCTCGCACCCTTTGCCCCATAACAGTTGTCCAAGGCTGCAATAAACAATTAGCCTGTATCCGCTCTACTTATAGCCTCAACATGCACCTTCCAGCCTGTGATTTACCCAAGGGAGGATGTTGGCGAACGAAGGCACCCCTCAATTGCTGAATGTCTCCCATCCCATCCCACCCCACCGTGCAGTCATAAGAGGGCGGAGAGATGGGTGTAATCAGTCAGAGCCTCCACTCCCCCCATCAGTGACTATCCCACCCATGTATGGAGAATGAAGATAAATGCTGCTGTGGATGGGGATCAGGCTGCTCTTTTATGAGCCCCTGGAACTGTGACAGAGATATCTACTCTCCAGTACCTCCTCACGGGCCTGACTAATGTCAAATCTCGTTACTTACCATAATTTATTACACGGCTCTCTGGATATGATTCTGATTGGTCAGATACAGCAGTCTGGATTCAAATATTTTTTGAATAACATCCACTTAACTGCACGTTCACCATATTTTAACACAACAGCGGGTGCGACCGTTTTTAATTTTAAAACACAAGGCTTTTAAGCTTAAGGTTTCCAGTTATTTTGGCTGTACAACAGCACTTCATTGTGCTGCTTGATGATGCATTTTGGTATTTGTTATTAAATTATTTTATTATTTTAATCATAAATTGCAGTATTGCACAAATAGTTTTACCGTTTAATGCATTTTGATATTCTGCTAGATATTCACCCATGGCGACCAATGAATCAAAAGTCCTGCATATTCACAGAAAATAGCTTAATTCTGCATTGAAAAGCAAGGTGGGTAGCTGACTATTGTGTACTATAACTCCACTAAGCAATAAGACTTCTGATTTTTTTATTTTATTTATTTTTTTGATTGGTGGACATCAAAACTTGCACTGCAAGAGGGATGTTTATCTAGGAAACTGAATGTAATAGACTTGAGAGTTAAGTCTATTGACTTGGGCCAGTAAGATACCACCAAAAACACCCTGGAAAACATGCTAGCATTGTAGCGAATTTTGAACCACTCACATTTAGTTCACAAAATGTGAAAGTCTAGTTAATAATAAAAGTTCCTGTTGTTTATTGTTGATGCCGTTTTTATGCTAAAAAGGCTAATTCTGCTTTATCAATGCGGTGAATGAATTGCGTGTTCATACTAGGGATGTCACGAGAACCGATACGGTACCAAGTCTGTATAATCATTTTAAAATTTTCTACAGTACAGCTTGTTCATTTGTTGTGTATCTGTCCGCGGATTATCCTTATTAACATTACTGGCCTATATTACTGGTTTAAATAATTGTTGTTTATGTCAGTGAATTTAAACGAAGTTCTGTGATTTCTACATCATCTTAGATTGAATTTTCTGCAATTAATTCAGAATTTCATAATTAATTGTGAAAAACACAAATCAATTGAATTATGCTAAGTTGTGGTTTTAAGACTTCCGGACAGACAATTCAGTGAATGAAGTGATTCTGATTCTGTGCATGTGATTCAAGATCTTAGATAGAGGTCTTTCAGCAGTAGTCTCCAGGTCCAAACTATTACGGTGTTCTTTGTGTTTGGGTGCCACGTTCTTTCTGCCTTTCTCAATAGCTGTTTCTTTTCAGCGGTACACAATGTCCAGCCTCTTCAGGAAGTGTCTTTGTTGAAGGGGTTTTGCCTGGTTGTCAGTATGAATGTAGAATAACAATGTACCTTGAATTTTTAGGAGAAAGAAAGTGTGTCGTTTCTATCCAGGGTCTTTGTGCACTTTGAGAACATTTGTGTGAATGTGTGTGTGGCGTGAAGGGGGGTGTCAGACATGCATGAATGTGCACATGATGTCAGAGTGTTTGGACAGAGCTCGTATGCGTTCACTCAGCCTGCAACTCCTCCCCTGCCACCAGCACGCCGTGTCTGGACAATGTCAAATCCACTCTGAATGTTCTTTGTTCCAGTGGCCACCAGATCTGTGTTTTGGCCCCTCTGGCGATCCTGGTAATGTCTCAATTAATACTTGTCCCGCACGGCCTCGGTGTCCTACTCTCGCACTTGTAGTCACACTATTTTGTGCAAATAACTCAGAATTGCAGTTCAGAAATTAGTGATTTGTTGCAAAAAGTGCTATGCAAATGTGATGTGATTTGTATTGAATCGTGACACGAGTATATTGTTACACCCCTACATGGTGGATACTTAAATTATTCCATCAGGCCATGGGAGAGGATTTGTGAATGGCAGTGAAGCTACACGACTTGGTAAGTCACATGACAGTAGCAAGCGTGACAAATGTACTATAGTATGTCAGGATTACATTTACACCATACACAGTCATACTATATAGAACATGCTTTTCTGAAATGGTGGTGAAGTAATTAAGAAGTACGAACTCAGAGAGTATTCAATTTCGGACATGGCCTGATTCTAATGCATGGCCTGTAGAATTTCTTCTGCTTGCAAACACTGGTATTTCTTAGAGGAGGTGCAAATTTAGTTTTTTCTGTTGTTGACATGTTTTACATTGTTAGCTTTACTGGTATTCTTCTGCTATCGGCAATTTGCATTTGTGTTCCTTCATTGAAAAGGAAAGTGTGTTTATTTTGTCATATAAGTGAGTTATTCAGTTCTTTGAGAAGAGCATCTATGATCAGCATACATGCCCAAGACCTCAACAGGAAGCAATCAGTTCCACACCAGAAATTTTAACCCCTGCTGCTTTGTCATTCGAAAATGAGATGCAAATAGGAGTGCTTTGAGAATTCAGGACCAGGAGTCACAAAAGGCAGCGGACCGAGAAGGATGCCCTACAGACTAACAGATCTCTCTGCTAGGAGCAACAAGCTCAGTTGGAGGTGCCACACAAAGACACATTCCATTGACACATCACTGCGAGTTGAGTTTTCCGAGGCCCTGTGGTGCTCTGTGGTGCTCTGTGGGCTGGAGATGCTTGGGATTTACAGTGTGGTTCAGTCAGCTCGGGACAGCTCATTTCTCACTGTTAGTTTCTATGCTTGTCACCATATTGATGTGATAATAAGTCAGAGTTAGATTGAACTGTTTGATTACAAGCATTCTAATGTTGTAGACATATTCTAGACATACTAGTCGGAATTGATATTATCCAAGTTCATAAAAGCATTTGATCTAAAGTTGTCCCTATGTGTGAATTTTTAAATTGCAATGGTTGCATAGTCACTTCTGAAGTGATGTTTAGGTGTCTTTACACAGACTATTTATGCTGCTTAGAGGTGGCACGAATGCATTAATGCAGCTAATACAACTGCATGCTTTTATATTAGGGGCTGAGGTGGGTCAATGCTGGTTTAATTTAGTCAGGCTTTTATGCAGCATTGCATCTTTAGACTGGATTTTAAGCAGCCTTAACTCAGCTGTTTAAAGATGCCTTATTTTTTTTAAATGGATGAGATGGACCGAATAGTCAAGGAAAAGCAGCCAACAAGTCAAAAAGCATCTCCGTATGCACCTCATGATGTTGGTTGAGAGAAGGAACGGTGTGCAGAGCTTTAATGTAGCCTGCACAAAGGTGGCGATTGTCAAAAACTTCAAATATAAGAAAGCTTCTATCCAAATATCCATATTTACATTTGTGTTATTGGTCACACTTTATTTTAAGGTTTTTTTCTTGCTATTAAAGCTGAGGTCTGTAACTTTTGGTGCTCTAGCAGTTAATAAACAGAACTGCATGCGTGTTGCGGAAGAACATTGTGGCTGGAGCTACTTCTCTCTGTTAATGTACCAGGCTACTCCGCAGCGGTACCTACCCGAACCAGTCTAAATAGTCAGAATATAAACACTTATTATAGGTGTACCGTAGTGATTCAGGACAAGCCAAAAACACGGTTTGGAAAATGGATTCATTGTGTACTCGCTTATTATATACATTTTGTACATTTTGAACACAAAAAAAGTTACGGACTGCAGCTTTAACAAACCATTAACTACGACTTTTGCCTCAATAAACTCCTAATTTGCTACTTATTAATAGTTAGTAAGTTAATTTGTTAATTTTAGGTTTTGGGTAGGATTAGGATGTAGAATATGGTCATGCAAATATGTGCTTTATAAGTAAGGGATAATGCATGGCTAGCTGTGCATTGAATGGTTTGAATGCACAACATGGATGCAAAGTATTTGACCGTTCTAATAAACAGCCAATATGTTAATAATAGGTATGTTAATAAGTAGGGTTGGGTACCGAACTCGGTACTTTTAAGGGTACGGACCGAATTGCGTCGGTACTACCGAGTATCGATTCACATGAAATCATTCGGTACCAAATTTCGTACCTGAGAACGCATTTGGGCGCATACGAGAGAGACAGAGAGAGAGAGACCCTGTGACTTGTCACCCTGCAACTCTTTAAAACACAACACAGAGGGCAAACCGAAATGTTCTGAAGTGTGCTTACATTTCTAGGGTCATATGGTTTCAGCAACGCGGACAGGATGGCGGAGTCCATTCATATAAACGGAATTTACTCTATAACGCGGAATGCCACGGAATTCGGCAAGTTTTGGATGAATAAAAGAATGTCTGTCACTTAATTCGAATCGCGATATGAACTAGTGTATGTGAATATTAAAACGCAAAAGACGGTTTAAATATGAATCCTGCATGTTCCGTTAGCCTCGGTATGTATGAATGGCGGAGACGCGGTTTTGTTTAATAAACAAATACTGAAGCACAAGTGAACTCGCGGTGATTTTCGGCCTCTGCACTACATGAACACATGAACTTACAGGCTGTGAGTCACTTCATGAGAATTTTACCGTTTCATTTGAGAAAACTAGCATCATATCATACTGTATACACACAGAAACTTCACGCAACCTGTCAAAATAAAAGTGCGGTTTAACATGTAACAGAAATATATTACTTGTATTACTTTTGTACAGTATAATGTACGTCTTTATATATTCCATTTACTGACAAATTTAAATAAAACAATTAAATTATAAAAATAATTATTACAAACACATTAACGACTTAATTGTAGAAAAAAAATACAATTATTATTATAACTTTTTTAAAGGTATATTCACATAATTTTTCTACCATGTATTAATTTTAACAGTAAACCTCTGTTTGTTTGCCAAAAAAATAAAAGGGTTTCATTTTGATTTGATTAGAAATAAATAAATGTTTCATGCCTTCATTTGATTATCAGAAAAAAAATAAAACACAAGAATTTCTGGAAGAAAAAGAAAAACAATTGTTGGGTCCAATTGTTCAAAATGTTGAAATTGAGAGTTTTGGACTTATTTTTCACTGAAATAAATGTTTTTGTTATTACACAGAGAGTAAAGTACCGAAAAAAGGTACCGTTGGGTACCGGTACCGAATTTCAGATACCGGTACCGGTACCGTACCGGTTCAAATGTGAACGGTACCCAACCCTATTAATAAGCAGCTAGTTTATAGTGAGAATTGGTCCCTATACTAAAGTGTTACCGTATTATTTCATAGTTTTAATAGCTTCACTATTATTCTGAAATGTGCAAAATAGTTAAATGAGAAGGTGTATCCAAACATGACTAGTCGTGTAATACTATTTGATCTTATTTATTTATTGTCTCTGTGTTTTGGTGAGAATTTTTATTTTTTTAATTTTTTTTTTGTCACCAAAACACAACCAAAATCATTTTAATCACATGTTCATGTCCCTCTCTTTGCCTTGTAAACACTCTGCTTTTGCTGTTGTACATTTAAGACCTCTGTTATGATTGACTATAGTTGGTCAAACTCTTTGAAAATCAAACTTAGAAAATCTTTTCCCATATACTGTATACATATTTCCAAATATGTCTTCTTAAAGTGGCAAAACCAGTCCATGACTCTCATTTCTCACAGATATGGGTGGATGTACCTGTACCCACCTGACGTAAGTCAACATGAAGTCATAATTGACCTTATTTACTCTGTTAATACATGATGATTCATTGGTGTGTGTTGTTCCAAAGAAAAGTAATGTTTGTTTTCAGAACCATTTATCAAATTATTGTTCTGACTCAGAAACAGCTTACCTTTTTGGCTGACATGACTGGAGTCCTCTCATTTTTCAACAAAGTCAAGTCCTGACCTGCATCTTTGGTCACTGAATGTTTCAGTCTGAAATAGATAACAGTACATATTTCAAATGGGTTGCAAACCTCTTTTTCAAACATTTGTTTCTAAGTGTTTTCAAGTGGGACAGTGTGCACTCAATGACACATGGTATGATGTATTAACTGGCTGATCGGAGCAGAGCTAAAGTGGTCAGATCCGGAACTAGGACAGGCTGTATGGCTCCCGCTGACAGAAATGAAGACATCTAGCGGAGGTTTGCTCTGTGCAGACTTGTTTATTTTGCACTGTTGTGAACTGCGAATCTCAGAGGAGCTTCAGGACAAGGCTGTTATCCGTCTCCATCACCATTGTTTAGAAAGCAGGACACTTTTCGCTAGCTTTGATACATAGCTCTGTTAACTACAGTGTACAAAGCACAAGATACATGATTTAAAGGGATAGTATGTTGTTCTAAACCTGGGTGCATTTCTGTCTTCTGCAGAGCCTAAAATATGATATTTTGAAGAATGTTGGCAACCACACGGTTTCGGTTCCTGTCGACTTTGTATGGTCAGATATACAATGGAAGTCACTGTGAACTGAAGCTGGTTGGTTTGGTTACCAACATTGGAAACTTGTGGTTTACAATATTCAATATTCAAAGTATCTTCATGTTCCACAGAAGGAAGAATAACATACAAATTTGGAATGACATGATGATAGAACTGTCCTTTTTGTGTGAACTGTCCCTTTAAGGTATCAGCACAAACAGGATGTAAGGTTTAATATGTAGGGTTAGGGGTTTATTCGGTTAGCAAGCATCTCTTTTGAATTTGGTTTCAGTGCACTGAAATGAATTTTTCTTCTCGTATTTTCTTGTAACTATAATCTTCTAAAAACCACTGGGAATAGAGCTGCAGATATGACCGTTCAAAACCTCCTCCCTCCAATTTAGAGCTTTTGGAGAAAGATCTGGCCTACATGAGACCTGTAATTAAACTGAAATGCGACTCTCCCTGGAAAGTCTTTTTAGCGGGGGAGTGAGTAAGTTGCTCAAGTCGTAGTGTTTTTCATCTTCTGTTTGTCTCCGAAAACATGCCTTGAACGCTTTCAGTGAGAACAAAATGCTAGACTGTGTTTGTGTGCCTGTCAGAGCAGCATTCTACCCTCATTTTCTCTCGCTCTTTTTGTAACACGTGTCTGTGGGAGGACAGCTTCATACCTGCACAATAGACGAAATGTGCAAATAGTCACAGCTCACTAGAGCGTAACACTGTTATTAGAGCTGCTCTCAGGTGCTAAACGGCCTTTGTTATTGAAGAACACAGGAAGGCACTCTCTTATAGTCTTGATATGGCCGATCTATATCACAGCAATACACCCTTCTTGGATTACTAGGTTAAAAATACTCACCATGATCTCAAATTTAGGCAGAGAGCATTTTCTTACGAGGCTGCTTGATATTCTGCCTAAAGTTAATAATGGATTCTTCTTGTGGCCAGGGAAAGTGTTTTTTCTTCACAGCAGAGGATCATAGAGGTTTTATGTCCTTCCTTACTATATTAGCGAATCAAATCTGAGGCTTAGGTGACTTTGTAATTCACATTACTGAAGGTGCTTTCATATGTGGCAGAATAACCTTGACCTAGAACGGTTCTCCAATTAAACTATCCAGTTCATGTCTTTATATAGAATTACGTTAAATAACAATTCATAATTCATATAAAACGATATTATATCTATATTTACAGTTGGAAAGTTTGGGGTCTGTAAAAATTATTTAAAATGTTTTTGAAAGTAGGGCATTGCACCAAGGCTGCATTTTAAAAAAGGTAAAATTCTAAATTAAATGTATTATTCTGAAATATTACATTTCATACAATTTAAAATAACTGCTTTCTATTTTAATATATTTTTAAAATTAGGGCTGTCATGATTAATTGTGATTAATCGCATTGAAAATAAAAGTCAGTGTTTACAAAATATGTGTCTCCGCACTGTATATTTATTATGTACATGTCTATATATAGACATGCATGTATGTGTGTGTATTTATATATAGATAATAAATATACACAGTGCATACACGTATATTCTGTAAACAGACTTTTATTTCGGATGTGATTAATCGTGATTAGTCTTTTGACAGCCCTAATTAAAATGTAATTTATTCATGTGATAGCAAAGCTGAATGGTTCAGAAATGTTCAGGTTCTTCAGAAAGCATTCTAATATGCTGATTTAGTGCTCAAGAAAAATTTCATTTTATTATACTTTTTTTTTTTTTTTTTTTTTTTAGAATACGTGATTTGTTTTTTATATATGAGAAGAAAAGCATTTACTTGAAATAGAATGCGTTTGTAACAATGTAAATGTCGTTACTGCCACTTTTGATCCATTTGATGCATCCTTGCCACAAAAAAGTAAGAAAGAAAATCTCATACTGATACCGAACTTTTAAACGGTATATATAAATATGATAGCATGATACTTTGATATTGACCCTGATGGAAAATAGAGCTCAAGTTGTGTTTTGAATTGATTGCTAGTTATTTTTGTTGGTCATTAGTTTGTCAACCAGCCACAACGTTCCAGAAATCAGCCTGACTAAGCTGGTATGGCCAGCTGGTTGTTGGTGGTCCAAGATGGTTTACCAGCATGGACCACCTAGAAACCAGCTACCAAAGCAAAAACCAATTGATGGATTTTCCAACAGATGAAGCATTACCAAAATGTCCAAAATTTTTGTGCTCTGTTCCTTTAACAGAATTCAACCTCACCTGTACATTTGTTTCTCTGGAAAGAGGTGGCCTGCAAGTGTCCTCCAAAGCTTTCCGGCCTCTTTTGTTTTATTTTGAATGCAACGTCTACTAAAACGGTCTGATTATTGGCAGTGCAAGAGCTTTTCTGTAAACGTCTTTGTTTGTCTGCGGGGGCTGCCCACATTACCGCTACAGCCCACCTTAGCGAAAGCGTATCTGGCAGACTGCCAAGCCCCGCCCACCAGACATTACCCACCTGTGCGATCGAGGGGGGTGCAGCCTGTCAGTCACGCCGCACGTCTTTGTTCATTCATGCCTTGAGGTTTTAAAGCCATCAAAACTATGCGCTCTAAATTTGGAAAATACTGGATGAGGTACTGATTTGTGTCCATTTGGAGCAAAGCCCTGGCTCTGCCGGAGGCTGGAGGACGGTGGGGGATGTAGTGTTAAGGGGTTAGGCAGAGGGGTCTCTCTGGGACCCAGCACGCTCATTACTGCGAGGAGTCCATCACTGACAGCAGGTCACCATGGTAACGGTTGGTATGTGATTCCCACAACAATGCCAAACCTTCCCCCAGCCTCCCTCACCATTTTCCCCAATCAGCACACGAAATTCTCTCTCCCTCTCTCTCGTTCGCTCTGTCTGTTTCTCTCCTCTTGCTGTCTTACTATATTACATTATTGTTGGCCAAGGACAGAGTGAGGGTGTTTTTGACAGCACGTAGAGTGGCGGTGGTGGTATGGCTGCATGCATTTGCATGTGAGCGTTGCAGACTTACAGGGCAGTAATTGTGTGCTCTAGATTGTTCCGGTATAATTGTGCAATGATGGATGGCGCTGCTTTGGATTGAAGCCACGCCTGCCCTCATAAGGGTGCGTTCTGGAGAAACGGTTCTGTGTGTGAAGATGAAGAGAGATTGTGTATTGTGTGTGTGTGTGTGTGTGTTGGGGTTGGAGAAAGAAGGTATGGGTTTGATCTGCAACAGGATGATCACTGGTTGGCCTTCTGCTCTTGCCCAGCATGTCCATCTTGCACTGTTTCAAAAGCATTAATGTAAAGGCACAATGGCAGTGCCATGTTTTTGGAAATTCTTTGAATTTGATGTAGCATGTATCAAATACCATGATATGCAAACGTACAAAATACAATGGTATGCAAATGTTAAACAGTTAGTATGATGATATCAAATGCCATGGTATTACCATTTAATACCATGACAGTAGCTGTGTCCAAAAACGTATAATGTCTATTAGGTCTACATTTGATGAGGAACTGAATTCATGACCATTAAAAATAATTATAATGTAACCTACTCAAATGTTTGGAATTATTATGATTTTTGTAATATTTCTGAAAGAAGCGTATGATTACTAAGGCTGCATTTATTTGATCAAAGATCAGTTAAAACAGTATTTTGATAAAATAACAGAATTTTCACAATGTTTTCTATATTTTATTATAATTTAAAATGTTATGTATTTACTTCAGTCTTCTGTGACACATTATCCTTCAGAAATCATTTTAATATGCCGATTTGGTGCTTAACTTTGGTGCACACTTATTAATAAATGTCCTTATTATTATCAACATTGAAAACAGTTTTTGCTGCTTAACATTTTTTAGAAGCCATGATCCATTTTTCACGATTCTTTGATGAACCGAAAATTCAAAAGAATAGAATTTATTTGAAATAAAAATCTTTTAGAACATGATACATGTATCACTTTTGGTCAATTTTAAAGTATCCTTCCTAAATAAAAGTATATAATTTATTTAAAAAAACCTACCCCAAAGTTTTCAGCTACTGATAACATTGCAGAATCTACTCGGTTATCCGTGATTAATTTATTCCTCAAGCTAACATGTTAAATAATACAGGGGTATTGAAGTAAAAGTGATTAGTACTTGATTGGTCATGTGATTTCAATGCTGCAGCCATTGTGACGCAATATGCTCTTTTTAAAAGCTCTTTTATATTAGGATTTGACTGGAGTCTTTTCTTATGTGATGAGCGTCCATGATTTTAAACATGTTTTTCAGAAGTACTATTAATTTCTGTACAGCTTTTTAATGTGGAAAGAATTACTGCATGCGCCTTTAAATTCAAGTCTTTCACAGATTTCCCCTTAAATCAATGCTGTTAGTAATTTCCAATTAAACAGACCCACCATTCATCCAGAGCTGCTTCATCCACTACTGCAAAAACTGTGTAAATTACTTCACATTAATTATTCCCTTTACCATTACATACACATCACTGCTAGGGAATGCAGCTAATGATGCAATTCACCCAGTACTACTAAAGCTCAAGAAACTGAAAAGCCAACCCAAATATAAGCGTTCTGATTATGAGTGAAAATAAATGTGAGCAAATCGTGAGCAAAAGCATCTGATGATTTATGCACTGAAACAGCCAGTCTTGATCGCAGCGCTGTCTGAGGTCAGAGACATGTAACGATACCATATGCTCCCGAGGGGCCGTGATGTTGCATTTGCAGAGGATGTACAGGAAGTGACATGTTGGCCCTCCAGTCCCATGCTGCTGTTGACTAGCCCCCTGGTGAGCTGACACCTGCTCGCTCACACACTTCCAGCCATTCTCTGGAGATTTCCAAGAAAATGAGCCTCTGCCTCACCCTGATCTGACATTATTATCCTCTGTTGCGATACAATGGGCTTTGCTCATTTGTAACTCGCTTTTGCAGCCTCGAATTGTTAATGCAGTTCCTCTAAATTCAGTCACGAATGAAGAGAAAGAGTCTTTTGGGAAAATGGAAATCTCTCCATGTGTTTTAAATGCATCCAAGATTTGAGACTCTTGCGTTGTGTGGATGTAGGATGTGGATAGACGGCCCGATCTTGCCGAGAAGGGGTTATGTTAATATGATTAAAGCGGATTACAGTGTTCATCTGCAGATCAAAGGAGCCGAACCAATTAGCACCCCCACCTTTAACACTGCTGACGACCAAGTCAGAATACAGCCGGCAAAGCCAAGATGGGCGCATTTTATTTGACACACAAAGGCGATTCAAAGAAAGAAATTTCAAGGAACTCTTTCCAAAAGCCATAATCTCTCTCCCTCTGAATGTTTCCCTTTCATTTGGTTTGTGTTGTCTGCAAATGAGAAGGGAAGAAGGGATAACAAAACAGTCTTGAAAAATTGGCTGTCATAATCGTCTAGTGTGCGGTGACTGGGTGCTTCAACAAAGGTGCCCCCTGAATTGACATGAAAAGGTGTTGTGGAGTCGGCCCAGCATGCTGTCAGGACTGAATTAAGACATTCAAATCCTCCCGTCACCCTCTCCAGCTTTCACTGATTTATTCACTTCTCAGAGAGTGGCAGCCAAACTGCAATCGCCTTTGTTCAGTCAGTGTAAGGAGCAGGCCACTCAAAGGACGCTCTAGGAACCCTGTGGCCTAGCTGTGATTCTGTTATTGCTGTTAAAGTCATTGATTTAAACAAGCAAGCCTGTGTTCTTTCTAAGCTGATGTGAGAGGAAAGAGGAAATTGTTTTACTCTTTCGTTGCTGTTCTTGGTTATGATTCAAGTATAAACTTTTTATCAGGTGTTTCTCTTAAAATTCAGGTGGAGAGACTAAAATGAATGGAAACGAGACAATGGTTGACATTCATTCATTCATTGACAAGACGATTCGCAATCGTTTCAGACTTTGGTTTACTGTCAGATCTGAGTTTGAGAAATTGTTTAGATCTCTTCTAAAACTCTATAGGAGACACAATTAAGGCTTTTCATTCAAAAGGCAATTCCAAGAACCTAGAGACTCAAAATATTTGACATGCGTATTTCACAAGTGTGCAATACGGGTTTGTTTTAGGGCTGTGTTTTTCACTACTCTCTTTACCATGCAAAATCTGCAGGAGGAGAAGGTGGGTGAACAAGTTGCACTTTGTTGATTGACACTTCCTGCAGACACTCCAAAATACTCCCACGCTGGCAAGATAGCTATTTTGGGTGCAGGTAGAGTGTCTTGCTTTTATGTCATCTCCTCTGACATGATTTTATGCAACAGTAAGCAGCTACATGTTGAATTATTTACAGTATTCACAAGTTATCAGTTTTTCATTTTTTAAATATTACTTTTATCATCAGTACCAGTATATGGCATCAGTCCTAGTTTGGAACAACATGAGTGTGAATAAATCAGGCTATATCCACATTAATCCAGATAAATCTTTTTCTCTACATTTTGGCCATTCGCACACCCTGAGACAGCGTTTTTGTCCAGCAAAATGCAATAATGAATGTACTTTTTCTCTCATCAAATAAATTTGCATTGTGGTATGGACAAGTTTGAAAACGATGATGCATGTTTAGTCATATATACAGTATCTTTGGCTGTGTCGGATGAGCAACTTTTGAAAAACACTAGTTTGGACAGAGCGTTTTAAAATGCAGTTCAAACATCTGGATATATATCAGTGTTTCCCACTGTTCCTAGAGCCACACCAACAGATGTGCAGATACAAATGTTCAGCTCTTTCAAATCAAACACACCTGATTCAACTCATCAGCTCTTTAGTAGACACTCCCAAGACCTCAAATGAAGGATATCAGATAACGTCAAGTGTATGTTACACAAATTAAGCCCAATTTTTCCTCAGTTTTCTGGAGATTGCAGAGAGAAGTGCTGATGCATTGTTGACGGCTGAGAAATGTTTAGCAAGCTAAATATCTGGATTGTGGCTGCAATTCGCGGTCTTGCAGTGTGAAGGTGACGACCTTCAGCCAATGAGAAAGCAAGATGAAATTTCATTTTGTAAACGAGCTAGCAAAATATTGTGTATTGTGTAATGTGGCACGACTTTAAAAATCATGTAATTTATGAGCAGCATAAGTGAAACATCTGTCATGTTTGCTATAGGTGTGCCTCCAGAAACAGGGTTGGAAAACACAAGCGAAAATAATCTCAGAATTTTAACTTTTTAATGAAATATTTATGATATTTCTTTCCTATGGGCAGTCTAGAGATGAAGAAGACCAAGGGAATTCATTTTCAGAAGATCGATATCAGTCCAATCTTTGATCAGTCAAAGAGATGCACATCATCTCCAGCATTATCTCTTTTTTTTCTCTAAAAATAACAGCAAGACCCAAGCTTCTAGTACCTTGCAGCGCTACTCTCTGACCCTGACCTCATCAGATCGTCACAAAAAGGACGCAAGAGTAGCCATCACTGGTTCTTCTGTTTGTCTCTGTGAAATCCCAGGCCCTTAGTGCATGTAAATTGAATGAGTGTGATTCATAGGCACCACTGCATGTTTGTGTGGCACTGGAGCGAGGCAGGAGCACGGTTTTACTCCTTCACCAGGTCTGCGCATGTAAACAAGCAGGGGACGAGTGTAGTCGGCACGCAGACGCCGCGTCTATCTCTAACCTTCTGCGGGTCCTCATGAATAATTAATCGCACCCTCTTAGCGTGATGGAGGAGATGTCAAGGCCTGGGGGAAAAAGCTCTCCAGCTGTGAAAAGAGTCTTTCTTGATTAAATATAAAAATTGTTTGTTGGTGTTAATAGTATTGTTTTTTCCACTCCACATTTCCTAGCTTGTCATTTGTTTTTTTTGGGACTTGATTGCCTTTTCCTCACAGATTTGTGGTTACAGACGTGCCGTTTGTTCTTTTGTCATTTCCTCCTGAATTACAGAGAACAGATGTCAATTTTCCAGCTAGCTGTCTCTATAAATTTGAATAGCCTCTCCTTGTGGGTTAGTTGGGCTAGAGTGAGTAATTGGCACAAGACAAACACGGCATAAGTTGCTCTTGCTCTGTGTTAGAAGGCTTGTAGTTGCAGGCATTTTAAATAGCTCTCCTCCCCACCAATCAGAAACAGCGACTCCTTGTGTATTTATACATTCATGAGAGTGGAGAGCCATGAAAGCAGATGCGCACAATATAAAAATAGGCTTGTAAAGGGTATGAAGGGTTCACGGCCAGAGAACCCTTGTGTTTAGAGGGAAGGGCTCTGTGAAAACACAAATAATTACCCAGCTTCAGCCAGAGTGTCTCTTTTCCAGACACTCACACAAACTAACACGCAAACACAGCTGCGGGGGAACTGTCTGTGTGACCTACCCCTCTTTTTTCAGCTCTGAAGAGGCTGGCACAGCCCAAACTGGCAGCCACGCTGGGGTGACTCTCTATTTGCCTGTCCAAACCACTTTCATGTGTGTCTTCCTTTCACTACTGCATGTTTACTTCAAGCTACTGAAGATCTGCTCTTGTTGCATTGCGGTCTGTCTTGTTTGATTTTCAAAAAATGCTTACAATTAAGTATGTGAGATTACCATACAAACATACTTTGGAAAGTCATGTCTTTAGATTCATTGATTGATTCATTGATGTGTTCACTAGCATTATTTTAGAATTGTTTATATTGTTTTAATTCATATTAATAATATTAGCTTTGATTTTTATAATTTCAGTTTTCATTTACATTTCAATTTGTAATGTGGCTTTGTCATTTTTAGTAGATTTAAAAAAATATTTCTACAACAATATTGATATTGACTTCCAAAGCTACTTTTTGTAATGACTTTTAAATATTCAATAAAAGTCATGATAAGAATGATAGATAGATTCATCAATGACACTTTGTTTTTGTTTTTTTAATTCAAATGTACATTACATTAAAAAATGAATTATTTTAATACCTTTTCTACAATGAACATTTTTCAAATAGTTTTTTTTATTTTTTTTATTTTGGGCATAAAGTCAAAAAAGTGAGGGTGATAGAGCTGTCATGTTATCTTAATGAGAAAAAAATAATAATAAAGAATTAGATTTTCATGCAAATATTTTATTATTATTTCTTAGGAAAATATTACTAAGAAAATATTATTTACAAATATAATATTGTAAAATATTATTTATTTATTTTAAAAACCTTTGTCTGTCATGTGGTGTGATCAACAATATCAAGTTGTGCAACAAACATTCAGTAGAAAAAAGATAAATTATTTCTTAGAGAGGGCTCCCAGCATACCCTTAGGAATGTATGAAGGTCAGTGTCTCATTAATCAGAAAATGTATTTATTTATTTTTTACTTTTGACAGTGAAGCGTTAGTTCAGGATCATTCTCCTGGATGCCTGCCGCTGTATTTGTGGACCGTGTCCTTCAAGCAGGGATGCATTGGCCTTGCACACTTTGATAAGGCGGCTTTAGACCAGGAAATGGATTTATTGAACGAGACTCGATGCACCTATTTATTGATGGACAGTTTTGCTCTGCAGCTGGATTGCTCTGCACATGCAGAAGAGATGTGGTTATCAAGGTAACATTTAATGAATACAGGGAAATGGCAGGCTTCACAGTGTCTATCAAATGGCTCCCTCCTACTCAAACGTGTTCTGCTATCGCTACATCTGCCTTTTGAATGGGAAAATAAGTGGTGGGGCTGAAATGCAGTACGTTGCATTTCATCTCTGTCTTTGCATTTACTGGTTTGATTAAATGTTGCTGAAGGCACCTGAAAGTCCTTGCACAGCACATGTAGCCCATTCCAATAGAATATTATTCATTATTCATCATATCCACCCTATATATGATGTATGGAGAATATTAAACGCATCTAGACTAAATACTTTTTTTTTCTTTTTTTCTTTTAAATAGATTTTTGCTCTCATTAGGGTTGCATCTTTCAGGTCATAGATATTGTGAAGGGAGGAAGTCAACATTAAAAAAAAGGTTAGTGCTGCTACACATTGAGCCTTGGAGCTCATGTGGGCAATCTGAGTTTGAATCCAGCTCGTGACATTTTCCCATTTTCATTCTCATTGCTTCTCTCCATTATTTTCTGTCATATTGTTCCCTGTCCCTGTCCATAGAATTGTCAAAAAGGTCAAAAAAGACTCATCACACCTACTGTAACGATAGTATCTACAGTATTGTGCAGAAACATACAATGTACAATTCCACAGGCATCTCTGTGTGTCTTGTGTAGATATGAAGGTCATATTCTTGACTAGGCTGTGAGCTTTTGTGCATGTCATGGTCTGAAGATAAGACTGCTTTTTGATGGCATCGGTGTCAAGAGCTTCAGCGTGTTCCTTCCTGTGTTTATGAGAGAGGCACTGAGATGACAACGAGTAGATAGAGGACAGAGAGATAGAATCCCTCATCTCAGTCACTTCAAGTAAATCCCCCTCCAGCGTGCAAACACACAGAGCTGCAGCCATGTTTCTATCTAGTAAGATTTGACATTTCTGTTATACAAACTATCTAGATGCTAAAAACAAATATAGATTTGTTATTCTCTCTAGATTAGGTTTTTACATTGAACAGGCATTTTAAAGGGGTCCTATTATGCTCTTTTACAAAGTCTTGATTTTGTTTTGGGGGTGTACTAGAACATGCTCTCATGCTTGGTGGTTCGAAAAACGCATTATTTTTCACATAATTTACATTATTACAATACCTTTCTCCCCAGCCTGGCACAAACGGCTCTATTAGTTCCGTGTTTGATGAAGGCCCGCCTTCCGAAAAACAAAATGTGTTGTGATTGGTTAGCTGTCCAAGTGCATTGTGATTGGCGAACAGCTTAGACGGTGTTTCAGTGCTGCCACACCCCTTGCCAAAGCAGCAAGTTCCAGATGGCGTATTCAGATCCCGAAAATATTGAACAATAGAATCTCACAGAACCTTTGCACGCACGGATATTGCAAGACATATTAGAGTGGTAACGTTATTGTTGTTTTTTTTTTTTGGCTAAATTGCGATTTGTGGCGGCATATATCAAAATTATTTTAAAAAAGTGAATTTTTGTATAACTCATCCGTTTAAACTATATCAAGCCTTAAAGTTCTGCATAATTAAGGGGGCGTGGCCACTTGAGTGACAGATGGATTGCCGCTGCTGTCACCACTGTCGTGCTTGGAGGCCTTGGTTTGAGCAACCAGCTCCACCCACATCCCGCCTTTTTACCCATTTTCGATTATCTTCAGAAACTTACGGGTGTTACAATACGTCCATTTTTTTTTTTTTTATAGTCTATGCGCTGTACACAAAGCAGTGCTCCGCTCACAAACGCTGCTTTATCAGACATTACATGCAAGATGAAATGAAAATGACATCCAACTTTTTCTGAAGACAATCGGTTTCCTTCAGAAATACAGTGATATAAAAACACCCACACCGGGTTTTGATTTTGAACCGTGCAGTGCTCATGTTTATTCAACGAAGTCAAAGCCTTTTGGAAAATTTTATTTGTGGCAGTCAGATCTGATATTGTGACAGGCACCACAAATAAATCAATGTATGAAAAACACTGTAATCTCATAACTGTAGTGTTAATTCTGCAGATTACATCATTGTCCAGAATTGTACTGTCAGTATTGTATTGTAATTTATAAAAACTTTTTCATAATTGTAACATACATATTTACATACATAATTATTCAGGTGCATGTGTAATAACTTGCGAAAACTTGACACTACAGCAGCACTTTTTCTTCGTCGTCGTCTTGTCTGAGGCACTCAACCATGCGTTCTGGTTCTAACCACAACTTCGCCCCTCCCCACCCCTCAACCATTTGAATTTCCATAGGCGGGATTTATTTTAATGATATTCTGATGGACCACTTTGTGACATCACTAACACCGGAATACAACGCTGTCGTCCAAACGAGCCGTTTGTTGTAGTTCTTGAAAAGGGATTTTTTAAAAACGAAATGTATCCCTTTGGAGTGAAATTTGTAGATCTTTTTTATGCCCAAACATACACACTACACACTGACTAAAAGTGAAAAAGCATAATAGGGCCCCTTTAAAATCAAAGTATATAGATGCACCATGTTTTTGTCTACTGTCAAATGGCCAAGTTCCAATTACAGATTTACCAGTAATTTCACAAAGCAAACCTTTTATTGATCACTTTACATTTCTGTCAGATGGCTTTATCCTGTCTAAAGGCCTATTTACATATATGTGAAAATTCTAAATGATAAATAATTTAATTAAAATTAACGGCTGTTCAGGCTACCATGAACATTGTCCCTTTTTTACAGAGAGGTTTTCTAATCTCTCATCGTATCATGAATTAAAAACAGGCCAGCCAATAATATTCACACTTTTGGTCACATGCCCAGAGCTGCTTCAAAAAACTATGACTTGATGGTGCTTACAAACAATGAATAGCAAAGAAAGAATACAGAAACAACACGGTGAATGCAAGAATCTCACCAGCCAACTACAAAAATCTTAACCTCCTTTTCTTTCTTCTCTGTGACAATTGAGTGTCAGAAACGGAAAGTTGCAAAATGTTTTGTTTACTGAGGAATTCCTGATTTTCTATAAGCGCCACCTACGCTCATAGTTAAAATAATAGTAGTTCAAATAGTTAAACAGTTCAATATAACTAACCAGCAGGTTGGGTTAAACATTTAACCCAACCGTTGGATCAAAACAAACTTGTCGCTGGGTTTGTCCATATTTAACCCAACTTGGGTTGTTTTTAAGCCAGCATTTAAAAAAATAAAAAAATAAAAAGATAGCCCTGTCTATCGTGTGATTAACTTCTGTACAAAACAGAAGTTCTCACATAAGGTTGGTCATTGCAGGACATTGTTTGTTCTTATTAATTGTAGAGTCATTATATTGGTCTAAGTTGGTCTAGATGGTTTTTCGGCCAAGTAGACCATCATGGTCAAGCTGGTTAGGATTGTTTGCTCACTATGGATGAGTAACAAACCAGATACCATGTTCCAAAAACATCCTAACCACCATAATCTAGTATGACTTGGTTTTTCCAGCAGGGCCATAGCACAATGATCAAACAACGCTCTGTGGCACGAAGCCGTCCCTCCATGCAGAACAATGGCAAACAAAGGCCTGTAATGGGGAACAGAGGAGAATCGACTGCTGGACCTGGAGAAAAAAAATTCCATTCCTTGGAATCTCAGTGGAACGGCAGGCCTGGCTTTTAACGAGTGGATCCGGGAAGATAGCATCAGTGCAAATAGCTCCAACTAATTATGGCTGCTCTACTTGGACTCAGTTTACCTTATCTTTGCAGTCGTGCTTGACTTTCGGACACTTATCCCCCTTCTTTTGCAACTTCCAGGAAGAAGGTAGCTGCTACAGCTTAGGATAATGCTGCCATCAAAGAGAGTTTACGAAATGACTACACAAGAATTCATGCACAATATTTATTTGTTCCTCACGGCTCACTGAATCTTCTATTAAACTGCACAGTTCTGGTGCTGGATGCTGATTGGTCAATGCAGCATTCCAACTGTTTCGTTATTTTAGCTATATCTTCGGAAGAATGCCACTTAATGAATTTCGATGTTTTAATACATTTTTATTTTTTAAAATATTTTTCAAATGTAGTAACTGCGTTAAGTCGATCGAGGCCTTTAGACTCAATCTCTCAGACCTTATTGCTTAGTTAAAGGCCAATATACAGGCCAACACAGTCATTGATTTATTTTTAGCCCAACACAGGACTGACTTTTCTCTTTTAGTGGAAGAAAATGCATTTGTATTTCATCCAGTTACCCTGCATGTTTATGAGCCGTAGTTTTGCCGTTGACTTTCCTGAATGACTCAGCCATGAGAGATTAGATCAGGAGCTTGTCTCTGGAGTTTAGAGTTGTTAGTTTTAGAATCGCTCTCTAATTAAAAAGGTTTAACAGGATCTACTGCTCACCGGCTCTGGTAATGAAGGAGTACATGCTGCCAAATACAAAATTAACCTGTGCTGAGCTTGTGTCAGCTTTGTGCGTGTGTGTATGGGTAAAAGTGGCAGATTATTGGCAAATAAAAAAAAAAAGGTGGTATTAAACCTTTGTGTGGTAACTTAAACCATAAACATATACTACTGATTAAAAGATGGCCAGATTTTGTCTTTTATTCTTTATAAAGATTGCATTTATTTGATCAAAAATAGTTTAAACAATGATATTGTGAAATATTCTTACAATTTAAAATAACTTTTTTTTTTTTTTTTATGATTTAATGTGCATTGTAAATGACCCCTATCTAAAGCACAAAGACCATCATAACAACGTCTTACAGCCAGCCGATAGCTCTGTTTGACCCCACAGAAAAAGAAAGAACTCTGAAAGCAATATGAGTTGATTTCCTGGTTTTTGAAATCCAATGCTTCACAGTGGTTGATTTTGCAAAGCTCTGCTAGAGTATATTGATTTTTCTGGTGTGCATGTGAGGGAGGAAAAAGGAAAAAAACACTGTATTGTATTGCATTAAAAAAATCCATAGTATATCTAATTACGACCACTTCATTTTCTTTACTATTAGGACAGAAAGATAAATGTTTCTGTCCCTCCTGTATTATTCGCTCATCTGCCTCAGGCCACTGGAGATGAAGAGCATAGCACAAGCTTCCTGGTTAGCAAAGTGCTGTGCATCACTTTCCCTGTGATATGCTTGTATAGACACGGCCATTCTATCATCCCAGTGACAAACAGAGCAATGAAGTTTCACAGCGTACGAGCAAAAAACTTCTACTAACAGAGAAACTGATACTGCAAGACATATATCAAGTGGCATGTGTTCTGAGAGGTGAAGTGTTTAAAAATCATTACCATTTATATTATAAAATTATGGAATTAAAAATAATAATAAAGTTGAAAAATAATAATAAATAATTGTTTCCTAACATTTTTCTAATCGCTACTGTCAAGCTCTCTAACTCGGTGGTTCTCAACCTGCTTGACTTGAATGCCCCTATTGTCCAACACAATATCTGAATATTAGAAGATATTTCCTCTGGTACTTCTGCTGTAATTATGACAGTTAACAAAAACTAGGAGTGCTGATATAGGGAAATAATTAACCACAAGTAATTTTGTGATTCCAAAAGATTCAAAATTCTGTTTTGATAGGTTTTTTTATTTGGCGTTTTAATTACATTAGAATTAATTAATTGCATTTGTAATATAATTAAACAATTTTAAGTCATTCTGTTGGCTCTTTGTGAGTTTGATTAAGTTTAAGAAACACTGCTTCAAACAGTAACATTTAGCTAAAAAGCTATCATTACCAAAACTGGTGACTAAGCCAGGCTTATCTGTCAAAACCCAACTGTGCAGTTTTGCCATCTGTTAAGAATCCCAACAGTTCATTTTAAAATATCAGAATTTTGGAAAGCCTTCTGATTTTGGACCTAGTGTTTAGTGTAGTAGGTAACAGATGACATTTGATTTCAAATAGACCCATCCAAATGTACACTATTTGGTTGAGCTGGATGCAGACATGTTGGAATGAGCAGTGTTTTTCAAGTTTGTTTTTAACATTAAAATTACTGTGGAAAAAAATAAGTAGGTTGATTTCCCCGAAATGTCTTTTGTGGTGCTTTCAAAACAGTGCTTCCCACAAAATTGCTTTCTTTGTGGTCCATTTGTGGCTGTAGGGGTCCAACAAAACAACATTCTTTCCACCAATGAGAGTTTGCAATGGGACTACTGAAATTGCACACAGCACCATTAAGAAAATATACCTGTTTTAAGGTGGAGATCACATGTAGGCAGAGTCGGTAGAGTTCACCTAAAAGTCACCTAAACCCAAGAGTTCACCTAAAACTGCAGTGTTCCTAAAAGTCCACATATTCCACATTCCACCCCTTCATACGCACAGTTGAGCGTGCAAGCCATTTAAAGTGCGCTTCATTGACAATGAGTGCAGATGGACGTGTTTGGCATGTGTGCACTACTTTGCACGACACCGTTTTCAACAAAAAACAAAAAGCTGTTTGTGCGTTTTGGGCTGCATTTACACAACAGTGTTTTGGGGCTTGAAAACGCAAACTTTTGAAAAAGGTTTTCAAAGTGCAAGTTTCTGAAAATGATACCTTTTTATCATTTCTGTGTAAACTACAAAAACACAAAATCTTGCACATGCATATTATGTGTTCAGCCTCTAGGTATGTGCGCAGGTCTGTAGTGTATCTTTAACAAAGTGACATCGCCAACTACTGGCCTGGCATGCATAATAAAGCATTTGTAGTTTTCGAGGATCTGTGTGAATGGGGATTGTTTTTGAAAATGTTGTTGTCAGTTCATGAAATGCAATTGGAAAACATTTCTGTTTTTAGGACATTGTTGTCATGTAAACACTCTTAGTGAACTTTCGTGAAATGTGTTTTAAATCGGTCGCAAACATACTGTTTGTTGCCTGCGTGCAATTCAACATGGACACAAAATCAGGCTGCAAGAAAACACATGCACGGGGTCATCGGATGCAAAATTCACTTTTATATGTTGTTTGAACATTAATGTGTGTTAGCAGTGTTTGTACACATACACACTATAACGATTTTTTTTTATTAATCCCTATAAATAATATACCCTTTCTCAAATCAAGCCGTTCTCAGCTTCTTGGCTGTGTGACGTCACACAGACCTAGGCCCCTCCCACAATTGTTGATTGACACCGCCATTTTAACTTAGACCCACACTGAGTCAGCTGAGAAAAAGTCTGCCATTGTTTCGACATAGGAGCGGGTGTAGACAAGAATGGCTCCTAAGCGATTGAGGTGTTTAGTTGTTGGATGTAATAATGAGCATAGCAGTCGTCATTTACTTCTGACATCTGATCCACTGAAGACGCAGTGGATTACTTTTGTTTTTGAAGGGAATGCACCCCCGATCGACCTAAATGCGTTTATTTTCACTGTGAATCATTCGTGATCCAGATCTTTTATGAATCTTTGCAAATCCCTTTCGTAATAACGTGCTAGTTAGCAAGTTCCGTGGCTAAATTAAACAGTCTCATGAGAACTGCTCGTCACCTCATGGAAGAGAGGGGTGGGGTGAGAAGAGCTCATTAGCATTTAAAGAGGCATGCACTAAAACGGCTTGCTTTGTGCAGAGATGTTTTTGGCAAGGTAAAAAGGGTGTTGTTTTACACTACCATTGAGACATTTCATTAAGACCCTAAAGAATCATATCAACTTGTGGAAAATGGGCAGCTGATGACACACTGTAAAAATTTCCACCTATTTCAACTTAAAAACTTAAGTTTTGTAGCTGCCTTAAATTTTAAGTATAAACAAATTACAAATACAAGTCATTTCAACTCACTTTGTAAAATCCTGACTAGCACTGAACTACTCTCTGTAAGTTGATTGGACTTTTCAGTATTAGTTGTTTTAACTAATCATGTCAAGTAAAAAAAAAAAAGTAATCACTTGTGAACCTCAACAATGGTGACCATATAAAAAAAAAAAAACAATCATGCAGCAATGCATGCTGGGATCCATGGATGAGTTTTGTACTATGCTAGTACCCAGCATGCATTGCAGCATGAATTTTCTTTTTTTTCTTGTTTTATAATGGTCACCATTGTTGAGGTTCACAAGCTGATTCTTGATGTCTGTGTGAGTCTAGTTGCTACCATAGATTAAAACCTTTTGTGGACAAACTGTTTGGAAAGTCCTTTATATTAACTGACGGTCACAGAACCAGTGGCTCTTAGAATCACTCTTACTATAATCAATACATTCATTTAACCAGAAATTAGACACACAATGAGATCAGTTCGCTAACAGATGATTGTCATTATAAACATATAACAACCAACTACTGATCATTTTCTCTGGGCTTTTGAGTTATAACAAATATGTTTGAGGAACACATGGTTACAACAGCCAGAGAAAAAGAGAAGGAAAAAATAAACTAAAACAGAAGTCAAGGGTCAAGAGCCCAACTAAAGCAGACACTGATCTCTAACATGGTTACTTCAAATGAAACAATAAATCAACATCTAAACCTTAGTTAATTCTCAATAAGATCTTCTGTAGATGTCTGACAGAAATAAAGTCAGTCTGATTATTAATAAGTGGAGCTGGTGATGATGTTGTGGGGTTGTTTAATCAGATCTTGAGAGATTTAGTGTATTTTATTTCAGTTGATTTCATCTAAGGCTGTGGCTGAAGTCAGTTGTTCTTGTGTTTCTTTTTCTTCAGTGATTATGTTTGTTAACAGCAAGTGTTCATCACTAATGCTCAATTATTACTCAATTAATCACTTAATTGCAATGTATATCTAGTGAACTCAACTGAAATAAGTTCAGAGCACTCATAATTGTTAGTTTTATAAACTTAAATGGTTTAAGGCAATAAGTTTACTCAAACAGTTTGAGTTAACCTAACTTGTCGGGTTTTACAGTGCACAAAAAGAAGTCGAGCAAACTTTTAAGTTGGCTCAACTTCTTTTTTTTTTTTACAGTGTACCAGTAAGTTAGAACTTAAAATGTTAAGTTCACTGAATTAAATTGGTCTCCTTGAATTTCAATAACATTAAACTGACTTAAAAAATCAAGTTGAATCTATCATAACTTACAAAAAAAAGTTGAAATTGCTTAAATTATTTTTATGAGTTAAAGTAACTTTAAAACATAAGTTGTCATGACTTATTCATCATATCATTTTTTACAGTGCACCTTTAAACCTTGGTGGTAAACTTAGTCAAACATACACAACTATTAAAAAGTTTAGGGACAATATGATTTTTTTTTTCTATTTTAATGCTTTTAAAGTGCACACAGATCAAACATAAAAACAATAATATTGTGAAATATTACTACAATTTAAAATAACGGTTTTCTATTTTAATATATTTTTAAATATTACTTAATCAAATGTTTAGCTTGCTGGACTGTTTGCAACACAAGGGAAGTATACTTTTGGCTTAATGCGATATGATTCCTATAGTGAGAGTAAGACTCCTCAAAGGCAGATGTGGGAGTGGTCCGAGTAAAGACTCAGACAGCCCATCATCAGGTCACTGCACTCCCTATTAACCCCCCTTCCAGTGTCTGGTGGTCCTGCCTCAAGCAGTCCCATCATTTATTGATAGAGTTTGTCTATCCTGGTGTGTCATATTCATGGTGTGCGGTCTTAATGTAGTGAAGTGTCACATAATGGACCCCTGTGAATTTAAACTGATATAATTACACGGGAGCCTCTGTGTTTAACACATTCACTAGGCTTCTCAAAAAGTAAGCATTCATATTCGCTACAATGAGCACATCTGATTTGTTTTGTCACAGCATTCCTTTCTTGCAGTTTTTTGATTCCTTTCTTGCAGTGCATAGTTGTGTCTCTTGTCACAATCTGCTTTGTCTCATTTGCTGTGGCACCGGGCAGAGAATAAAAGGTGAAGCTTTTGTGACGGTTTCTTTTTGTGTCCTCTTTGACTGTGTCCTTGTCTCCGTACTGCTTGATTCAAGAGCGAGCTGGCCTGCTTTGATGATTGAGGGAGATCGAGTTCCAATCAGCATGGTTAATTACTATGTCCAACTGAGGTGAGAGGTGCGCATGCATCGAGGCTTTTCTGCAGCCGGGAAATTACCTGTGTGCTCCGGGGATTCGCTATCTGTTAGAGACAGCTCGCCGACTCCCAATATCAGATTCGTATCATCTTATTTTCATTCATTTGCTGCTGGAAGGCTTTTCTGCTTCACGTGGACTACCCTGCCCTTCCCCCATCTGAGCTGCACTGTTTAGCTGCACCTTTGTGGGGCTTCCATCTGCATGTGACTGGCATACGGTCCTACTTTCAGATCCATTATAGATCGCTAACTGCAGTAGGAAACCAGTTTGAAGAATCCATCACCAATGTGTTATTTGAAAATGTATCATCTTAGCTTTAACATGTTTCAAACCTAGTGAGCTGCTTACCTAGGTAGCATTTTAAGGCATCGTAGATGCTCTCCCACCTGGCTGTTTAGGCACCCAGCAACATTGTTGCTTTCTGCTAGTTTTGGTCCAATTCCAATCCAGTCAATACAGTAAATCCTGCATTAGGGGAAAAATAAAGGTCCCACTTTATATTAGGTGGCCTTAACTACTGTGTACTTACATTTAAATTAATCATTTGGTACAATGCACTTGTTGTGTACATACATGTTTTTACATTGTACTTATATTTTTAAAAATACCTATATGTAGTTACATATGTAATTAAGTTCTGTAATTACATTTATAATTACACTGTTGACTCATCCCTTACACCTTAACCCACCCTTAAACCTACCTAGACCACCAAACCTGTCCTTAACCTTACCCGTATCCCACCTTAATAGCAGCAATAGTGTTTTGCAATACAGTATGAACACAATAAGTACTTTGTACTTATTTTTTGATGCAAGTACATAGTAGTTAAGGCCACCTAATATAAAGTGTGACCAAAATAAATAAATAAAATAAAATCCAATATGGTGGAAGATAAAAGAAATGTAGACTCTAATGCAGTGGTTCTCAAACAGGGCCCACTGGGAGTCCTCCAGCAAACTTCCAAGGGAGATACAGTAGGACTTAAAGGGATAGTTCACCCAAAATGAAAATTTGATGTTTATCTGCTTACCTGCTGGATATTTTTGATATTCGTAACATTCAGAAAATAATGTTTTCATTAAAAAACCCTTCTTTGAAGATATTTTTGTTAGCTGGGAATTATTGGGGCCTATGAATATTGTGTTGGACAAAGGAGGACCTTTGAGTAAAAAAAGATTGAGAAGCACTGCTCTAAAGATATTTAGTTCATTACTGAGAAGTATCTACAAAAATAAATTAAAATTGGACTTGTGCTCAATATTTGTGTATGCTATAGATTTTTGTGCTTATTAGAGAGTGTTGATAGCTTACCATCATGCTAACGTCAGGCTGTTGGAATCAATTGTAAGGTTCTATTCATGTACTTGATATAAAATTGCAGTTTTGTGGCACATCCCCAATTCCATAGGACTGTAGGGTATTTCAATTGTCATTTTATGATTTATGATCCACTAGTGCGAACTCCACAGTGGACTATTACCCAACAGTCTATTAAGTGGCAAAGTGTAGAGTTGGAGGGGGTGCCATTTGGGACTGGGCCTAAATTGAGTCTCTTGAGCATTTCATGTGAAGAGCACTATTTTTGCACAGTTGCACTATTGAAAAGCACTATAGTTGTCTATGTAGAGTGTTTTTAAAGTTAGTCACTTATGATGCTTCATTCAGGTTACAGTTCTGCCTATGCAGGCAGTAGACAGCATATTATTTGGATGCCTTATCTAATATATCTTACATTATATACTTATATTCAGTTTCTCTTCTTTTGAAGAATAGTGTAATACTAAAATGCATTTCCCAGGGGAATAGACTTATTTTTTTCTCTCTAGGGCTTAGATACCACATGAATTCGAAGCCTTCATGATAGCTAACCCTCGGTTTGCTAAACCGAAAATGTAAATTGTCATTATTTACTCGTTCCAATCCCAGAAGGTTTTCTTACATGGAGCACAAAAGGAGATATTTTGCTAAATGTCCAAGCTGCTTATTTCTATACAATGAAAGTAGACTGTGATTTATACTGCCAAGCACCTTAAAAGCTCGGAGAGTTGAGTCTATACGTCTCAAGTTTTCAGATGCTAAGGGAATAGCTCCTTTTGTGTTCCACAGAAGAAAGAAAATCGACAACTTGAGAGCAAGTAAATGATGGCAGAATTTTCATTTATGGGTGAAATATCCCTTGAAAGTGTGTATATATAATGTATTGAGGAATATAAAAAAGGAATTGTTGTAAAGAAGCTTAATAATACAGTAAAGGGAACAACTGCAGCAAAAGAGAGGTGTTGGATTGTCGCAAGTCTATCAGAGTCAAAATTAATTCAGCTAAATATCCTATAATTCTGCTAAATACGTTAGCGGGGGGACAGAATTGGCTTAAGCTTGTGCTCAGGATTTTTTAAACCTTGGAAAAGCTCCCTGGCAGGAGAATGAAGGGTAGCTTGAGGTGTTTTGAGTTGCGAAAATTGTATCCTTTCGCCTCTGTTCTGCCAGCTGAGCGTGTGCCAAACTAATAAAGCCGGCATGGAGGCCTACCAATCATTTTGTACAGCCGTTACACCTTGGACCCTTGTTGAGAGGGCAAAGGCACTATCGGAACATCCAGACCGTGGGGTGAGGGGCTGCCGCTGGCCAGGGGTCCTGAGTGGGAGAGCAGCCTTTGTTCCTAGTAGCCGCTCTGAAAGATGAAGTGGGCATCAGTGAAACACAAAAAAGGAAGTGATTCAAGTGAGTGCTGAAGACAATACAGGAGACTGTCATTCTCTGTTCGTTCCTTTATTCTGTGGTGACAGTGACCTTTAAAAATGGCTCATCTTCCCACCCCACTATTATCACTGTAGTCTATCCTTCCAAGATTTGAGAGGAGTTCAGCGTTTAAATAGACCTCTAAAGCCAAACAATAAAACAGGACTCATTTAAATGGGTCAATAACCCCAAAAAGATACTTGATACAAACCAACTCTGTACTAGAGTAAAATTTAAGCCAATATTCAATATAACAGGGTTAAATTTATATTAATACATGTCTAGGTCACTTTTCACCCAAAAATCAATAAAAATATAAGATTTAATTTTGCATTAAGTAAATAGTCTATTTTTAGAATTTTATTTTTTTCAAAATTTCTTACAAATTCTAATTTTGGTAATTCATCCACACATGTATTTCTAGTTTATAATGTTATGTATTTAGTTTATAGCATTACATTTCTATTCAAATTATTCTCATTGGTGATTCTCATTACATATTATATAAATTATAGTAAAAGCAATACTGTAATACTTTTTTTTTTTATTGAATCAGCATAAATCAAAAGTAATTCAAGAAATGCTACTATTATATATGCATGTTTTATAATACAGAAATGCACTTTTGCATGAATTAAGTAATTTTAATTATGTATTATCTTTTTTATTTCTTTTGATTTGAAGTATGATCTGTTAACTGGTTTCATGAGATTCATCCATTTGCTCCTAAAGGACAAAGACTATAAGATGATAAAATGTCAGCAATCCCGAGGTGCCTATATGAGAAACTGTTTTCTTCCTAAATATGTGTATATTAGAATGATGTTCAGTTTTAGCTTTCAGCATGAGATTATAAAGCGTACACAGGAGAACACTTTATTAGGCGGGTTTAATATGCGAGATCTACACAGGGAAGTCCAAACCAGCACATCCTCGAGTCAGATCTCCGACACTCAGAGCCTCAGCTCTCATAAGCAGATCACTGCTGATTCCTCATTGCGTTCAGCAGTGACAGATGGGGAAGAAATGATACTGGAAGATAAAGGCAAGCCGGGAGAGAAGCAGACAAACTGGAGGTGGACAGACATGAAAGAAAAGAGGCTTTCCAGTCAGACTAATGAGCCTGGAAGGGAATGACAAAGAACTGGGAAAGAGTCTAGGAAAGTAGAGGAAGCTGCTTGATATCTTGGAAATAATAAAATCTGTACATGTGACTGGCTATTTTCCAAAGTGCAAATGGTTTTCGCTCCAAGTCTATTTATTTAGCTGTAGGTCAAATAACTCTGAATCCCCCTCTGCTCAATAATGCAAAGCCACAGGGCATTTTCCCTATTGTGGATAAACTAGAAACAGAAATTCTGGCGCAAGGCATACTCAAATGTAATTTCCAGATGTGATCCCATTGATTAATAATGAAACTGATATTTTAACTTATTAATCTTCTTTCTATGTGGTGTAATAATATTACCTATTTTAGTTTAGTCTCAAAGACTGCTTTGTATTATTTCAACGTGAGCTCTTTGTTTTGATTATATGTTTATTTGCAATTCCCATAATGTTTTCTGGAAATGACTTGAGCCTCATTAAGAGGTGATCTGGAGGGAAAGTGGTCTTTCGTCGCTGTGCTGTTGAAAATGAAGGTTGTGTACAGTACCTGATTGGCACAGCCTGGTCTTTGTGTGAGAGCCAACAGAGACCATGTGGCTTCCTGTTGTGAAGAAACCAGGTACAGGAGGTCTTTCTTTCTGAAGAACTCTATGTGGATATTTCACTCATAGAAAACTGGTAGTGCGGTAGGTTAGAGCACATTTCTCAAAATATAAGATAATTGATAACTTTTTAATGTTCTCCTTTAAGTATTAAGTAGATGTAGTCACATTAGAAAGATAGAAAGTTGCATTTGCAAGATATAGTCACATTTTGAGATACTGTGTAATATAAAGTCGCCTAATTATTGGTGAGATATAGTAAATTTAAGTTAAATTTACATATTTAAGTATGTATGTATTTCTAGTTTAACACTCCAGGAAAATATATGTTAGCTTTCCTGAACTGAAATCTCTAATAAAAATATTATAGTCGCAGTTGATCATAAAAAAATCTTCTATAGCTATCTTACCCATCTGCCCTCTATACAGTCTGACAGACACTTTATAGAGGTGAAAGTCTTTGGATGACACACAAGACAAACCTTTTTTCTTCCATATCTGCCTGGCTTCAGAAATTTCTACTGACTGGAGCTGTGGCTCTGAAGTGCTCTTTGGATGTGGAATAAAATGGATTTCAGGGACAGGAGTAACAGCTCATACTTATCAAATAGACAACCTCATTTTCTCTTGGTTCCCTGCACTGAGGGCTGCAGAACACATTTTGAAGTCAATTCTTGAGCAGTGAAAAGTAGAATAGATTAGACTTCTGCCTGCTTCCTGACACCAAAGATCACTCTATTAAGTCGATAACAAAAACATATGATCATACAAATATGTATTTTGGATAAATACCTTGGCAGCAATGTGTTATCCATCTATTTAAATCTATTCATGTGCCATACACTTTCTGGGCTTGACAAGTTCAAAATCTTTGAGGTGGTCAAATTAGTGGGCCCTATTTTAGAAACATTCCTTATCCTTCTGCAGGAATGGTCAAGGTTGTTCTCTTTTTCATTATTCATAATTTATATGACAATATTCCTGTGAAAATCCAATATTCTTCTGACCTGCTTAGTATTTAAAATCATTCACAGCCACAGAGTCCTCGTATCTAATCTGAATTTCAAGTGACTCTAAAGAGATTGTGTAATTGGTCTATCCTGCACTTTTTCCTCTGTGTTTTGAGCCCATTAAATGATAAATATGGTGCCAGCTTTAAATCCTGAGAATAAATATTTGCAAACTGAACGAGAAACTCATTACAAGAGCCACCGATATTTGCATGTTTGTGGAAATTCCCTGTAGTACCAAATTCAAATAAACAGGACTAGTATGGGATGCACTGAAATAGACAATTTCTGGGTGATACAAATAATTTATGACTAATATTGCTGCCAATTTTATAAATCTAATAATGTTCTGTTCTGTTTAACCGTTTACAAAAAATCGTAAGAACCAGAGTATAGATGATTTGTATGGTGAAGTAGTTTTTTTGTCCCTGCTATGGTTCGTAGATGTGTATCAAAGCTCTAAAAGCTTAATGAGCTTTGAAAACTGCTGAAAAGGAGGAGACTATGATTGTGGTGTCAGTATCAGCTTTACTGTGGGACTCTGGGATGCTGGTCTGAGCAGCAGCAGATGGTCATCAGTTGTAGCTGGACGAGCTGTATCGCACACCTCTGTGCACGATCCAAACAGCCGCTAACATGCTAATGATTAAGTATGCTGATCTTCTGATGCTCTGCTGCAGGGTGGAATTCCCTTCTCACCAGTGAAATACAGGCCTGTCCATCTGTAGAAGACACTGAGATCTCCCTTGATTACTGTGTTTTCACCTATGCGTTCTGCTGTTTCTTATTAAAAGTACTATGGTGGTAACATGGTATAGTGACAGTATTGCATGGTAATATCATAGTATTTTAATATACAGTGGAATCCAAACATCTGAGACTAATCTGGGCTTTTTTCTCATTTAAATCTGAAAATGAACAGTTCCTATATAATCCTGAAATCCTAAGTTTTAGGATTTTGAAAAATTAAAACAGTGCCAATATGATCTCTGCATCACTCAAGTAGACCAGTGGTTTAGATACTAATAGATACTATATACTAAAAGATTGATACTAAAGAGTATCTACTAGTGATGGTATTGGATGATAATGGTACTTTGATACAGAGTAGAGCCTAAACATCCTGGACTACATTAAAATCAGTTTTTTCCTCATTTTGAAAAACTTTAAACAATATTGGTATGATCAGTGATATATTGTGCATACTAAAACTACAAATACCTGTAAACCGTTCAGTAGCGCAGGGGTTCAGATACTTAGTAGATACTAAAATTCACCCTTAAGTTCATTTAAATTTAGTTTAAAACAACACTAAGCATCCAGACCAGCATACCATGTATACAAGTTTATTCAGCTTGGTTTATTTAGCATTTTTCTCATTTAAATCTGGATGTGAACAGTTCCTATAAATAGAAATCCCAAGTTGTAGGATTTTGAAAAACTTTAAACAGTGAGCAAAAAAAAAAAGAAGATTTCTAGAGCACTATAATCAAAAGCAAATGTGTAAAATTGACCATTTGAACTTCTCTGGTTAGGTCAGATTTCCTTCCATTGAAGCACACCAAAAACTTTTAGAGTTTATATCAGTTTAAGTGCTGATATCATTAGCAGGGGGTCATATTGTGCATATAAATTCATGTAAATATTTTAATTAAGTTTCTCACTCAAGTTTTTAGACCTAGCATTAGACTTAGTGGTCTCGGACATTTAGAACCCACTATACACCAGAGTTTATTGGTGTCTGTTATAAACACAATTTCTTTATTGAAATTCTTTGTTGAAAGCTATATAACAGTTACCTCTGGACTATGAAGTGCAAATGATGTTTGTGAACAGAAAGTGCATCTATCTTACAGGAATTAATCTAATCCAGATGTGTTTATGCTGGAACAACTGTTGCCTCGCATCAGTCTTAAGGAAACTATTCGAGGAAAGCTTAACATTTGCCAGAGCGCAATTATCTTATATAGCAGTTCAGCCAACAAAAGCAGCTGTTGTAAAGCTCTCTGTGCTGTTTCTATCGAAGTCCAAATGCGAGTCAGCACATAAACATAAGTGTTTGCTTCCAGGAGGCCTCTGTTAGTGGACAGAGGGTTGACCTAGTGCTGGGCGGTATACCGGTTCATAGCGAATACCGGTGTTTATTTTTCTTATGATATGAATTTTTAAAATACCGCAATACCGGTGTTATTTAAATAACCTTCGGAACGCGACACTGTTTGAGAGGGGTCTCTTTTCACTATTGCATTGTGGCAAGGACACAGCTGTTTGTGTTACTAAGCGTGAAAGTTCTGAAGCTGTAGAACGTGATGACACAGAAGAACTCATCCACAATATCCACCACCCGCTGCCATCAGCTCCCGCGTCTCACACACACGAGCGCGACTTTAGCACTATATTTAGAAACTTTCAGACCCTTTTAGCGGCTTTTTTCCATAGAATATACAAACTGACAAACCTAGCGACATTTTTGGATAAACCTTAGCTATGGTTCAGTTGGAAGATGTCGCCAGTGCTGCCCCGTGAGCGCGAGGTCTGACTGTGCGTTCACACCAGACGCGGCTTGCGCGAATAAATCGCGCTGTTCGCGCGTAGGTGGACGCTTGAACATTTTGCGGATTTCTGCCTCCCTCGCTACGTAGTAATCACGTCACTACTAGAGCAAGCTCCTGATTGGTTAATCGCGTCATTCGCGCCAACCGCGCAGCAAGATGTGTATTCGCGTCTTTGCATTGACTTAACATGTAAATCACTCGCGCTTAACGCTTCATTCGCGTCTGGTGTGAACGCACCTTGACTCTCCGGCGCAGTGTCGCGTCTCTGCGTCTGTTCTGTGCAGCGGCGGCAGAGAAGCACCGCATTCAGCTGGCCGTACCGCAGCAGACTCGTCAGTAAATGAGTACAAAACAGCGTTTCCAAGCACTTGCCGCTAACTGACTGTTTGGGATTATAAATATGAGCATAGTTCATCTGCTAATATTATGCACTTTTTTTTTGTTTGTTTATTCTTTAGTTTGTTACTCAGAGGCAAGCAGTGCGCTGCATAGCTGCTCTTTAGTGTAAGGTTAGATGCACGTTGATTTTATCAGACGATGTCGCGATTATAAATGAGAGTGACTCCTGGTTAACGTATTAATGGGGTCGTGTTTAGTCACTATTTAGTGTGGAATTTTTCTACAATATTCGCTCATCATGACAGTAAAATAGGGCATTCTAAGTCAATCTACTGCAGTTATTCCTCTCAATCAGTAGAAAATATGGTTAACACCGGGTCATGCATGAAAAAAAAAAATACCGTCATATACCTTGAAACCGGTATAATTTTGAAAAATACCGTGATATAAATTTTTGGTCATACCGCCCAGCACTAGGTTGACCACAATTACTGCCCACAGGACCCCGATACTTCCTATCTGACCAACATCCCCAAAGTCCATTACAGGAGACTTTAAAATCATGTGGGATAAGAAATATGCCTCCACTATGTGAGGCTTGTGGTAGCTAATGGCTAATTTATGTATACACAAATGCAGCATTAATGCTTATGAATGTTCAACAGTAACTTTACGTTCAAATGCGGCATTAAACCAGATAAGCTATTCAGTTGTTAAGTCTGACATTGTTTGTCTTTGCTTTCTGGGTCCAAACGCTCTATCAGATTCCAAAAGCCAACAACAAACATTGTTATTATACACTCACATTGTGTTGTAGTAGCTACTGCCAAAAAATCATGAGCCTAACTTTCTCAACTATCAGTTTGCCAGACAGTGTTTCATCCTTTCTGTGTCGTTAAAATATTGGTGTCCTTGATAGTGAGCCCGGGGAAGGCTGTGTACTTAAAGGTACGCTATAAAAATAGTGTTCATAAATGGCTGTTGAGATAGTACTCTCATTTGAAAGTGAGTAGAGGCTTGGACACGGAAACAGTTATCGATATGGCGTAACATCATAAATCGGTTATTCAGGTAGGCAGCAACAAACATGTAAACAGTTCAACTAACTTTCACTAGCTCAGCAAGCCTCTCTTTTGTGAAACTGTTTCTTCTCCATGACAGTATGTGTCCTTAAAGAGACACTGTAGGGCAAATTGAAGGGCACTGTGTGAAGGGGTCGCCACACGAAGAGTCGTTCCAAGTGAAAGTAAGCAACGTAATTACCTCACAGAGTTCCCTCCCTCATGGTTGTTACTGAAGGTCATTCAAAACAGCCTTATTATGAGACACAATTGCCTTGCTTCCTCAAAAGTTCCCATTTCAAGGGTTCTGCCATTAGTAGTGAGTAGGGAATAGGTGGGTTGCATTAAGAATTGTGTTATTATATGACATCTTGGAACGCGTCCACACACTAGACACTTCATCAGGGGTAGCCAACCCTTCTCCTGGTGGACTGTCTTCAAGCAGACTTTAATTCCAACCCTGCTCCAAAACACCTGCTTGTAATTTTCAAGTAGCTGAATTGGTTTTAAATCAAGCTGGAAAACAGAAAAGTGGATTTGGATGGCACCACTGGACCCGCCTCTCTAAGATTCTCTTTGGGCAGTTCACGTATGTGTCAAAGTGAACTGCACTTACTCTTAAAAATTCAAAAATTTGGCTATAGTGATGGAGTGTCAATGTCAAAAATCAAAGATTTTTTTGCAGCATTCTTAGAAAGAGAGTGACCTCCCTGAAAGTTCTCTGAAATCAATACAGCAGTTGTAGTATTTACTTGCAATATCAAATAAATTCTTTATCAAATGCAGTATGTGCACTCACTGGCAATATGTGATTCCAACATAGCTTCAGTTTCGAGTTAAAGAGGGGAGAAGGGTGTCCTCATTAGCAGCGATCCCAGACATTAACCCTTGAGTTAAAATGGCAGAATGATGACTTTTGGTTCTTGTGCTGGCCCCAGTCATGCCATCTCTTTGTAGACTCGCCATAAACCAGTCTCAACTGCTTCCAGCTATATTTAGCATTCGCCTCATCACTTGATGCAGTATTTAAAAAAGCCTTAAAAAGCTCATTATTCATTTCCCATCCAAGAAGTACAGATGATTCAACTTATTTATCCACACAAAGTCCTGATGAGTCTCGAGGCCAAGATTTGAATAATTTATGAGGACAAATGCAAAGTAATTGCGCTTAGTTTGACTTTTTGCATTAGACTTGTCAGTTCTAACCCTCTTTTCTTTTTGAGAGAGCAACATAACAAGATATTCAAATGAATGTCCTGATGTCCAAGGGCTCTGTTTGTAATTTTACATTTATAATTAAAATGATTTATTATGCATTCGCTAAGTGTTATCCCCTCTTTACCGCAATGTTTGGTCATTTTTGGACACTAGTAATAAAGTTATGACATCTGAATGGATGTGTTTGGCTCTCAAATGCGAGAATAAAATAAATCTTAAGATGAACAAATGCCGTATTATATTAAATATTTGGAATCTAAAGCCACGCCCTGTGTTTTTTTCACACAAATGTAATTAGAATTTTATTGCAATGATGCAAATTCCTTCTGTTATTAAATCCCTCAACCCAAAGTTCAACCTAATTTCAGTTCATCGTATTGTGTTATGATGAGAAATCCAGGGCTGATTTGATCCTTTTTCTTCGTAGGATCAGCAGTGAGGAACTTCAGCCCATTCCGGTTCTCCACGGAGCCGTCAGATACGCTGGCAGTGCGAGGAGCGCCGACGCTGCTCAACTGCTCAATCCACAGCGAGTCTCCTGCCAAGATCGAATGGAAGAAAGACGGCTCTTTCCTCAGCCTGGCCTCGGACGATCGCAGGCAGGTCCTGGCCGAGGGTTCTCTGCTCATCAGCTCAGTGGTCCACTCTAAACACAATAAACCCGATGAGGGGGTTTACCAGTGCGTGGCCACTATAGACAACCTGGGCACCATCATAAGCCGTACAGCTAGACTCAGTGTTGCAGGTAAGCCACATGTTGTATGATACACACATCTACGCAGCATTTACACATAAACTGTGTAATATATGCACCATATATTGACCAGTGTTGGGCAATTGTTCTTGCTTCAAGACCCATGTTGTTATAAATATAAGGAGAGAATGACAGCGAGAGAGCTCTGTTTGTCTGTCCTGTCTTCATCCTTCAGCGTTATTGCGTGCACTGGAGTTCAATAACTCAGTCAGGGTGTCTGCTGATGCAGCACCATTGTTGTAAATGTGTGAGAGCAGGTATGTTTGGCAGTACAGCTGCTGCTATATTGGGCCCTTTGAGTCGAAATGAAAGTGACCTTGTTTCATTTGCAGGAGGCAAGCAGCAGGGATTATGAGGTGTTTGAGTTGGGTCTTACCCTGAAATTCAATTTGCTGTTGGAGGGAAAAAGGAATGCAATTAAGTTGCATCAAGTCCTTACAGTCTTGCAGAGTTGACTGTGTAACCTCACTAAAATCTCTCGGAAGGAGCTTTGCTCTGAAAAGTCAGAAGCAAATGCTTTTTTGAAGTAGCTCAAGAGTCTTTCCGCCCGTGGAAGTCTGTTTTGAGTGAGCAAGCTCATTATTTCTTGAAAACCGACATAAAGTGCAGGCTGGAAATTTTCATTGGTCTTTTTTAGTGAGGTATTCTCAGCTGTGCAACAGATTGGACCAAAGTGTGTGGTTTTCTGACAGTCCACACAGCTTAAATGGTGTTTCAACAAAAATCCCACTACTGGTTTTTGGGATTTTCCCGTAGAGATGGAAATTTACAACTTAGTGTATATAATATCTCAAATGTTTCTCCTGGACAGTTTTCCTTGAAGAAACAGACTGTATAGTTTTACATGCGTCTAGTCTAAAGCAGGGGTCTTCAGCATTTTAGGACACCAATACTGGAGGAGACATTAAGCAGTGATCAAATGTTTCATTGTACTATATTTCAGTATTTATATAGTTGATACTTGTATGTTTTATTTTAACTCACTATTTTTAAATTTATTTTGTTTTGTAGGAGAGACAGTGGAACATTAAGCTGAACTTTAACTTAACTTTACCTTGATAATTAACTTAATATTGTATGTTTACACACATTAACAAAAATATGTGTATAATAAATATAAAAGTTAAGCATTTCTCAACAAATTCATTCTAGAACAAGTTATCTGTGCTATGCTATCCACATTCGTTGTGTAACTGACCTTACTAACATTATGATAAATTGAATCATGTCATTTTTCTATACGCACATGACTTATATTACACATATCTAACTAGATAATGATTTAGCATATGTACATTCATTGTAATGCCACATAAGGATGGGTTTTCTACCTTTAGAAATTTAAAGAGAAATCTCAGTGACAAAGTTCACATTTAAATAAAAAATAACAGAGAATTCCATTAAGCTTGAGCTTGAAATAGAAAACTCTGAGCCATTAAATTTGCTACACTGTATGGCCCTCGACCCTTGCTGTCTGGGAGTCAAAGAGGGGAAGATCATCAATAAATCATATACAGCAGTACCATCATCTTCCACAAACGTGTACGTGCATGCACTGGCAATGGATGTCTATGAAGAAACTGTTGGATGCTTGCATAGTGTGCGTTTGTAAAGACAAACATAAAATGTGTGTACAGTAATGCACTGGATGTACTGTATATAACTGATAATAAGGGTGGCCATATGTGCCGTTCATACGGGTGGCCAGGATTTTAATATTGCCTAAAACATCCAAAGTAGTTTGACCAATAACATGCAGGTATTGTACATAATCGACCAATCGTGAGGTGAGATCTACAGAGAACGATCAATGCGATGCAAATATGCGCACGTGTTTGTTCGTTGGTTTGACTTGAAGTGTCGCTGTGCACCGATCAAAAAGGACACCAAGGTAGGCGCGAGAGCATAAGGAGCTGTCTGCTCTGCTCTCTAGCTCTCATGAATGTCACACAACGATCTACCTGCACAGTGCACAAACAGCCAAAACCTGGATATTTTAGGCAATATAGAAATCCTGGCAAGGACGCGTCCCGTAAAAATGGCCCGTATGGTCACCCTACCGATAATGCATTTTTCTTTTCTTTGAAATGTTAATTGTGATACCCTGAAAAAGAGCTAGTACTAGCACAAACGATGCCTGTGGTGTTTTGTTCTGTTTTCAAGTGAGCTTATAAAAAGTCGCCCTTTCTTTGCTTGCACTCCCACATTTTTACTCTCTTTATTCTCTCTTGGCCCACAGCCATATCACCCTGCAGCCCAAGACCGGTTGCCCATGGAAGCTAAGCAGGGCTGAGCCTGGTCAGTACCTGGATGGGAGACCTCCTGGGAAAACTAAGTAGCTGTTGGTAGAGGTGTTAGTGAGACCAGCAGGGGGTGCTCACCCTGTGGTCTGTGTGGGTCCTAAAGCCCCAGTATAGTGATGGGGACACTATACTGTCAAAAGACACCGTCTTTCGGATGAGACGTTAAACCGAGGTCCTGACTCTCTGTGGTCATTAAAAATCCCATGACACTCATCGTAAAGAGTAGGGGTGTAACCCCGGTGTCCTGGCCAAATTCCCGCCACTGGCCCTTGTCAATCATGGCCTCCTAATAATCCCCTTCCACTTGATTGGCTCTATCTCTCTCTCCTCTCCACCTGTAGCTGGTGTGTGGTGAGCGCACTGGCGCCGTTGTCCTGTGGCTGCCGTCACATCATCCAAGTGGATGCTGCACACTGGTGGTGGTTGAAGAGAGACCCCCCACATGATTGTAAAGCGCTTTGGGTGTATAGCAATACACGATAAAAGCACTATATAAATGCTTCATTCCTTCCTTCCTTCCTTCCTTCCTTAGAGACCGTGAACCGTCTGCTGTGGCTGACAGGCGTGTAATAAAAAGGTTAATCGTTGCGTCTTTGCTGTGGGCTATTACAATGCCATTGCGTTGGGAACAGCTCTGCCGCCGCCACAACCTGCGAGACGTCAGAGCGACAGGCACTCAGACAAATGCAAGAGTAATCAACATGATGGATGGAAGAAAACCGTGTCCCTCCTTCCATCAGTCGCTTAGCTCTTCTTTTTCTGCGTAACTACACATAAAAACAAAGGCCCTTTTCTATCTCTTTGCAGCAGTGAGACAGTGGCCATCACGTCCGCGTTCGTTCAGAAGGGGATTAGCCACAGCCTTGGTTATTTGTATTCGTGGAGCGTCGACTCGAGATGGCAGGGCAGAGAGCAAGACGTGGGTAATGGGAATTGTCTAGCTCGTGCCGCCTCACAGCACGCTTCACACTTTGAGCCCAAGTCCTCAAGGCAGACTAGAAGCGGGGTCATTCAAGCTGCCAAAGAGAACACCTGAAATGAAAGGCCTTGTTTGTATGCTCCACTGCTACTCCGGAGGAACTCGGCAATAATTCTCTGCATTTCCTCCCGTCTCTAAAAATGAGGCAAAATGTCGCTGTGTAGAATCACCTTTTGGCGCTCTTTTGTTGCAGTGATTTTGTCAAGTAGGACATGTTCTTGGATCACCTTTCTTGTTGGTCCTGGCTTAGGACAAGGAAGCCTATAGTACCTGGAGAAAGCTATCTGTTGGCATTCTGATACTTTTCAATGGCAGTTGCTCGGCTGGCACATTCTCCCCTGAAACATGCATGGAAATCTGCCATCTTTGTTTACGATCAGGCCAGTATCTGCCAGTACTCCCTTCTGTCATTGTTTGAGAGCTGTTGAAAGTAGACATCCATAAACTACTGGTGCCCTCTTTTATACGTGTTGGAGGGAGATTTTCTCGATTTTCTTGACACGACTTTTCTCTCTTGCACAGCTTATCACATTTGACATTTCTCAACAAGTCATTTCTGTGCACCATTTCGTGGTTCCAGGCCAGCAAGCTTTTAGGGCTGAAGTGGAACTGATTTTTTTATAACTTGGAACTGCCTTTTCTGCGGTGGAAATACAGAGAACGGTTTGAGAATTGGTACACGACAGGAACCACCACCAGAACCTGGTAAGTGAAACAAAAAAGGCCTCAGTGACACCACTGTTTTCCCATGAATATATCTGAAGTGGTTTAAATGACATTTGATTTGCAGAGTTCTGGTGCTTTGAATAATCAGGGCATGTTTTGTGCCTTACAAACTGATCTGGGGTCAGGATGTGACATTAATCCAGGATCTTTCATAACCCCGTCTGCATAGCCCTCATCTGCTCTTCTGCATCCCTATCTTCCTGTGACCTCTGCTCGAGTGGAGTTGTCCTGTTCCCCGAGCTGTCTGCTGGTCTCTCAATCAATCAGTGTTACATTTCACACTTCAGCCCTCTACACTCACCCGGCCCTGCTTGCTGCCTCCCAGCAATGAAATTCAAACAAAACACAAACAGCTATGAATTTCAAACACCGGTAACACTGGAAACATTCATATTTCAGATGTTTCATTTTGTGCCGGTTCCGGTACAATTCTAGCAGTTGTACTGTTTTGGACAAGCTTTGTTGTTGCTTATTCTCTGAAAAAACAGTACGTCTTATTTAGGAAAAGTGTAATAGAACAGCATTCAAAGAGTCAAAATCACACTTGCAGTGTCTGTATGCGCACCGTGGTACAATGTGCTAAAATGCTAGGCTACAAAGAGGCATTGCTCTCTTCACCGGTTGTTTGCTCCTGTGTCAGCTTTCAGTTTGAACACTGAAATGAATTGCAGCCTGAGATAATATCTCAGACAATGAATGCTGTCTGAAATTCATTGTGTGCTCATTTGAGTTTGAAATGCTTTATCAGCGCTGTGGTGAAGTATATCGCTGCTCCCCAGATAGGCGCCTTTCTGAGAACATGCCTCTACTGTTTCACTGACGTCTGTATTAGTACATGTGTGTGCTTGTGTATTTATATATATGTCATTTGGAGGGTATTTTGGTTAAATGAATGGGCGTAGACAATAAGTATGGATCAAGTTTAGGGGCTTAGGTTTCATTCCTATACTTAAGCAGAGACACAGAAACCTCCCAGAGAGTAATATTTACACAACATCCACACTCAGGAAGAGAACACAGAACCGTTGTTTCGTGGTGAAGTTTGGCACATGATTCCAGTGACCTGAATTGTCATTCACTGTGAGCACTCAGGTCTGTCTTTGGATCGGCTCCACTGCCTTTCAGCTGTGCAGCCTGTGCAGGGCATTTTTAGCTTGTGTACAGGCCAACAACATTTGTCTGTGTTGCCGTATTCCACCTCCCATACATATGAAAGCAGAATCGTGCAGAGAGGGCGAAGATAGATCACTTGTAGAGAAATGAATGAGAAAACCACAGCACTCAATATGGTGGCTGTAGCAAAAGAAGCCTTTAAGTTTAAAGAGCACATAAGTATTCTCGTAGCTTCTTAACATTATAGTCGATCTACTGATGTCACATGGACTATTTTAACGATGTCCTTACTACCTTTGCGGGCCTTGAACATGGTAGTTGCATTGCTGTCTATGCAGGGTTAAAAGAAAGCTTTTGGATTTCATCAAAAATATCTTAATTTGAGTTTGAGATCTTCATTTTTGGGTGAACTAGTCAAGATGAATTTGCCTGCAAACGCTTTGCTTGGAGTGACTTTGATTTTTATGAAAAAGCACAATGAATTCTTGTTATTTCAGAGAAAATTATCAATCAAATGTCACATAAGGGAGACATCCAAAATTTTGCTGATCCTCCTTTTGGAATCAGTTGAAGCCAAAGGCAACCTGAGTACTCTGCATATCCCTAATATAGACAAATTTAGTAATACAGGGGGGTGTTTCCTGTGAGCCAACTATGGTCGCAAGTTTTTCATTACTGAATCAGTTTCCCAAAGCCATACATCCGACAAACATTCGCAAACTTGTGTGAGTGGTACTACAACACTCATCCTGTGGTTAGAAGCATAGTTTCTGTTTAGTATGATATTTGACCTTGAATAGATCTTGCTCTTGGGCACAATAAGCAAGCTAAAATGTAGTAGGCTACTTTTTACATCAGCAGACACCAGACCTGCATCCAAGACACAATATATGCTGGTGACCAGCAATCTTGAGGCTTTTATTTTGAAGTACGATACATTGAACAGATTGTCAAGTAGTGGTATTTACATCGGATTGAGAGGGCAGACAGCAGGAAATCTCTCTATGAATCATTCATCATCCCTGACAAACTGTTGCCCTCTTTTCTATCCTTGATGCTTATATGTTTGTTTCCAAGTTGCGCTGATGGAACAGACACGTTTAGAGACTCTGTGCTTTGCATTATTCATGATTTTAGATTAGTTCACTAAGAAAATCCTCAGAGAATCCAAATCCTGTATATAGCGATTGCAGGTAAACTTTATCGTGCTCTCCCATGTTTAGTTTACCTGTGGGATCCGTTTATCACTCTTCGTGACTTACCACTTAGCTAAGGCTTCTCATAGATAAGTCTGAATCTGTATCTGCATAACAAAGCAAATCTAGATGCTCTTGGTTCATTGTTTGTACTCCCACAGCACATTGAGATTCATTGTGCAGTGTTGTGGAGAGTGAGATTGGATGGTAGACAGCACATTTTTACTAGAGCAGGACTCTTTGGCTCTTTCAACTCTGCACTGAAGTGTCATTATGCCAAAAGCCTCTCATCTAAAAATTGGCGCTTACAAATCCTGATCGCTCCTCTCAAGCTTCAACCCCAGGGGAAATCTGTTCTTCAATACAACTCTGATTGAGATGGACACAAGCAACATCATGCATGGCTGTCCTTCATCAGATTGACAGACCTTTGAACTGTATCCATTTAGATTTTCTTAAGGATCGATGCATTTGTTGAGAACTTTGAGTAGCAGTGACAGTCCTCATGGAGTGGGCTGTGATTTATTTTATCATCAATGTAAATTTTTTATTTTTTGTTTTGCAGTCTTAGCTGAGAATAAATATTCAAGAAAGGTGCTAAATGAAGAATGCTTATGCTCTTTGGACCCAAGGGGTCTGTCTGACATTGTAAGAGGATCCACTGAAATTCGTTGAAGAGGCATTTCTAAGTGGTTGTGAGGGTTTTCTGGGTCATTGCTAGGATGTTAATAGAGTTTCTAGGTGGCTATAGGCTATAAAGTGCATTAGTGCCTGCCCACTTTTTCAGCTGCGTTGAATTTTTTTACATTAACTTTTCCCATATGAACTTTAAAGATGTCTTCAGTAAAGCTGTATACAGTGAATCATAACATTTATTTGAAGCAACAAATATTTCCAAATTGGACAAGGGTACAAAACTATGTACTTAATGGTAAGAGGAAAGAACTTCAATCCCATTAAGCATTGCGAATGACATTAATAAAAAAATATGGAGAAATATAAAACTATTCATTTAAAATTGTTGATTATATCTATAGAAACAATATAGTTTAAGTCAGTTGTAACATATCTATAAATATCCAAATATGCAAGTATTTTGCAGTTTAGCAAGACTGATTACGCTCCTGCAAGCTCTTTTGGTGCGATTTGCTCGATGCAGCTCTTTGAAATCTTCTGTACAGCATCATAGGTAATGTATTTTTCACCACAAATTCAGATTTGAATCATGATTATTTTAAAAATCAGTTGAAATAGTGTGAACAGATAGCTTCAACAAAGCATATACCATCGATTATCAACCTTTGGATTTCACAGTAGGTCTTCAGAGGTCTATAAGTTATTGTTAAAAATCAATTTCCCCTATGGAGAAAATGAATGGAGTTTTTACTTCGGGAACCTGATTGTTGTTCTAGGCCAGGGTCTTTCACTTATTGATGCCATGGACCCCTAATATGCAAAAAAAAAAAAAACTTCTACTACTATGTTAACACTGTATTACAATAATTGTAATTAATCTTATGATTTCTGACCTGTCGAAAAAATATTTAAAATTTATTTTAGATTTTCCTGTACTTTCCCACAGACCCGCTATCACTCCTTTTGTAGCCCCCTGTTGTAGGTGCATCTTGTTATAGATAGATAGACAGACACTAGTTTCTTCATTTAAGGTTTAGTACCTTCTAAACTTCAGACATGTCAGTCAGTTTCCATAAGACTTGAGTCTGTGGGTGGTAAGCTCCTGCTTAGCTCTCTTGTCAGAGCAGATCCAGGCACCACGGTCAACCCTTCAGCCCCAGAATGCCATCTGTCTACAGCCAGCAGATTCTCAGTTTGCTTCCATGCATAGCATTTTTCCCTCCGACTGAACAGACTTGCATTTTAAACCCCTCATTATTTGAGTATTTGGCTTATATCATGTTTTTCAGTTTCCAAATTCTCACTGTAGCGTTATTGATTTGTCTCTGCCATCAGTGAAGTCAAAACAATTTGAACCCGGGGTTGTTTATTCTGTTTAGTAGCCTTTAGCGGGAGGCTCATTTGTATTTGTGTCACCGCTTTGTCTCGATCCTGGCCGCAGTTTCAAAGTGTCACTCAAAACTAATAAAAGATGGGGAGGCAGTCGCTGTTGCCACGTTACAGGATTCTCGTCTTTCTCTCAAGAGCAGCAGGGGAGTGAATGCTTGTAGAAGTAAAGCAGACAGCCGATTCTCACTCTCTGAATGAAATAAATCCGGTTTCCGAGTTGGACGTGCCTGCTGGGGCCCGCTTGGAACAGCTCTTTGAACAACTACAGCAGAATGATGGGGATGAGGGGGTTTTAAGTGTATAAGTTTAAGGTCCTTGTTTCACGAGGCTGCCCGAACTCTATGCGCAAGGACTCTGGGGAACCTTGAGGAATTTCTCTGCCTGCTAAGTAACTTCTGTCAGTATGTAGCGAGTGAAGTGTGTCCAGGATTAGACAGTGAACCCAGGTCAAGAGCAGAGTGTGTGTAGCAGCATAAGGGAAGCTACTTCAAAGCAACCAAGCTACAAGTTACACATAGTTAAAGTTAGTTAAAAGTAAAGTAATTTCAGTGCCACTAGGATCGCCAACTGCTAAAATAATGAGATTTCTTGAACACAATGTCCATTTGCCATTGGTTGAACAGATAGCTCCGCCCCAAATTCATACCATCGGTTGAGCTGGTGTTGCTATGTCTTGTGAAAAACAAGTAAGCTTAAATATATTAAATATGCACTTGCAGTGTACTTCAAATCTTAAAAGTATATTTAAAAAAATGTACTTGCAGGCAATGTAATATCCATGAAGTAAAAGGACACTTAAGTGAGTACACTTAAGTGTAAAAGAACACTGAGATACACTTTCATGACTGTTGTATTTTGACACACTTAAATAGACTTTAAAATAATGTAAATTACACTTTTACAATAGAATTATGTAATTACTAAAGATGTACTACTACTAAAGAAAAAAGCACTCAAATTTCATCTAATTGCATTTAATGTAAATTTCATCTATAAGCATTTTCGTTTGTGTCCGAAAACATTACATTCAGTTTGTACTTAAGTATGTTATTTTAAAGTATATTGTTTTTGTATTAATTACTCTTTTTTTAAACATATGCGAAAGTGTACTTTTTCATAAGCAATGCCAGTTTGCTCAAAAATAGAGTAATGTTTTGATAGTACCACAGTATTTTAACATCCAAAAAGGTGCTTCTACACACTGCATGATTTTAGCAATCCTATAAGATCATTGCAAATCACACTGTGCGACATGGATCTAATAAACTTGGCTGACATGTATGTAGACTGTACGATGATGACACCTATTGGCTCATACGCTACGACACGTTACTATAGAAGAATAAAATGTCATCAGTATGCGCTAGTGGTAAACAAAAATTGCATGATGAATCACACTTTGGAAGTTGTTGCGTGTCGCGATAGAGGCTATTTACATTTCAAATTATTAAATGGATGCCACCTTATTGGGACAAAAGCTCTCCCTACCTACCCTAATCCTACCCGATGCTTTGTTCAAATTTTTTATTATTTCCTTCATTTTTATTAAAAAATAAATGCTTTTCTGATGTGATTTGAAATTTAAAAAGGGAGAAAAAAAGTTCGCCAAAGGGCAGATTCGAACCCCGGTCGATCGTGTCAAAAGAACGGTAGCACGCGCTTTACCATCTGCGCTACTCTGCGCAATCTGATGATTGACAACCGTCTTTTGCAAATTTGACTATCCCAATCATACGTTTGTGGGTGGAGTTAGTGTAAATAGCCTCTGCCAACAACATGGCTATTTGCACTTAAATAGACACTCCGATTTTTTTTTTTTATATTCCCAACAATTAAACAGTTGCCCACCGAAAAAAACAGGGGGTGCTGCAGCACCCTCAGCACCCCCACTTCCCGCGCCCCTGGCTACAGCTAGATTACTTTCAGCCAGTTACTCCCCAACACTGGTGTGTTCAGCTGAGACTGTACAGGAGAGGTGTGAGATGACATTCCTGGGTTTTCTCTGCTGGTTTGTTTTCACGGTCATGAAGTGCTGTGGTCTGAGGGGCCCCTGCAGCTGCAGCTCTGTTTGTGCCATGCAGCTTCACACCTCACAGGAGGAACCTGTTCAGACTGGTCAGATATGGAACAACAACACTAGAGGGGCATGTTTCAGACGTGTCAGTGGAGCCAACACCATTGGAGCTAGAGAGGGGCTTTATCACTAGCTAGTGTCAGTCACAGGCTGTCTGGCACTCTGAAATGAACCATGCAGGCAGTCTTATGCATGTGGGCTCTCTATGACACCAGATGCATATTTTAAATTAAAACAACACCAGGACCAATGGCTTCTTTTTTTTATATTGCTGTTTCTTAAAGGGATAGTTCACAAAAAAGAAAATTCTATTTCTTCTGCAGAACACAAAAGATTATATTTAAATAAATAAATAATATATTTGTATGTTAAACAAACCAGCTTAGGTTACCATTGACTTCCATTTTATGGAGAGAAAAAAAAAACACTAAGACATTTCTCAAAATATCTTCTTTCTTGTACCGCTGTAGAAAGAAAGTCATAAAATATCATATTAAGAGAGTTCTCAGTTATTGATTATTTAAATATTAATTTTGTCTAAGATGGTTTTTCTCCCTAAAATTCCTTCGGATCAATACATATAGATCTTTTTTTTATGTATACAGTAGGATCAGTATTCCTGGATAGACTTTTGATTAAAAATGTTTGATTTGTGAGAAATCTGCAAATATGCAGCACTGATTCATTTGTAAAAGGACTACATGCATGAATTATATATTATTTAATCATATATATGTCATTATTTACATAATAAATGTAATTATAGTAATTATTAATTTAAATGTAAATGTTATTTAGATTTTAAAATTACAGTTATTTGATAAAATAATCTTCATTAAACAAGTAAAATATGAATATAAATAAGATTAAATATTAATAAAATAACACATTAAGCACACATGTATAAATATATAAATAAATGTATTTTAATAAATATATGCATGTCTGTATAAACCTTATCGTCTTGCTTCATGAATATTAATTAGGTGATGAACCCAAGCCATAAAATATTTATGTGGTTGGCTACAATTTCTTCTTCTCGTGGCAGCTGAAACTCCTTAATGAAATGATTAATCCTCCGATATATTTATGTTATAATGGTTACTTTACCCCTATGGCTCACCCGATAGAAATAAAGAGCATTTGAGGGCAATTTGGAGTTCATATTGAAATCTCTCAAAACATTGGTATTTTGAAACTGTGAAGGAAACATGATCACTTTTTTTTTTAATCTAAGAAGCAGAAGTCTCCGATTATTCTCAATGCTATTTTGAAAAAACAAAACAAAACAAAAAAGCAACTGAGACATTAAAGAGAGATCTCATTTGTGTTTTTCTTTCCTAAGGGTATTCTCAATGTCAAACGTTTCTTTTTTGACTCATGAATTAAATGCAGATATATCATTATGCGTGTGATAATAGCATTCAGAATGAAGCTGTCTGTGGCACTGTGTGATTTGCCCAAAGGGAAAAGGAAAGAGCAGCTTTCACACAGCTCTTGGCTTTCATACTCGTCTCGCACCCTCAGTTTTGCAGGTGTCCGGACTAAAGAGGCTTATTATTCTTACTCCAAGTGAAGAAGAGAAAGGCGAGCTGGAGGGAGGCTCAGCTGCTGGCGATCACAGCACTGCGTCTGTCACCTCTGGCTGCACGTTCTGCCCTCCTTTCTCTCCACTGCCTGGGTGGATCTGTCTGGTGGAAGGGCAGAGCAGCCCACCACAAACTGCCCGTTGTCTGTGACGCCCAGCTTTCTTTCTTTTTTTTCCCCCCTCCTGCTGACTGGGTTCTCAGCCTTGGCTCATTCACACTGCGTAGTCACCTCATATAAGTGTGATTGACCGAAGCTCACAATTACAATTGACAGACTGTAGTTCTTCGTGCCAGTTTGCTGAGAGCCATAAGGAAAGACGCATCCAACAAGTCACGAGCTGAGAAAGACACCTGCACCCAGTGTGCTAATTTTAGGGATTGGATGGCAATTAAAAACTGAGGCTTGAGAAAAAAAAAAAAAAGAAAAAATCTGTGTCTCCAACTTGTAATTTGGCCTGACTCTTAGCAACCGAAACACATGGTACCTCCTACATCCCTGGTATGGTTGAAACACAGAGCAGATGTGACGTGTAATTCAGGGCATCATGAAGAACGTCAGAAACGCTTCAAAGTAGAAATGCTGTTTGACTCACTTCCAGATGTGAGAATATAGTGACATTAACACAAAGCTGTTGCTAGCTGACTGCAGAACGTGTTTGTATGTTCAAGTGTGATAGATTATGTGTGCAGGGCAGGGATCTTCTCATATCTGTGTCCATATGTGTGTGTTTGGGGGAAGATGCGCATGATATAACCAGTTCCATCTGCTTCCTGATCTCAACAGTTCTATAGGAGACATATTAAGAAGATTCACACAGCCTTATGATAGTACTGTACTTTGATCCAATTTTCTCAAATGTTTTTCTCAGAATAAATGTGTAAATGTATTCATTCATTTAATCAATCATTTATTTGTTTGTTTGTTTATTTATTTATTTACATGATGCAACCAAATCAGAATACATTGAGGTTCATGACAAAAAAAAATCATATTATATTAAGATTATATTGCTTATATCTTAAGTGTTTACCCAAGACATTTTCATTTCATTTAGTTTATCAAGACACCAATGAGATTAAATTAGGTAAATTTATACATTTTATTGTATGCATTTTTATTTTATTTATTTAACTAAATATTTTAATTTGTTTATTAAGTTATTTATTACTAGTTTACTTAAATGTATTTTTTATTTGTACAATTCTTTATACAATTTAAACTTGTTTTTTAACAGGACACATTAAATTGATTTATTTTGTTGTTGTTTTTTTTTTAACTAAATAGGGTTAATGACCAAAAATACATAAATCAGATTCATCTTTTATGATTTCATGCATTAACATTGAAGGAAAACAGAAATAAAATCTTTATATATATATATATATATATATATATATATATATATATGTATGTATGTGTATATATATATGTATGTATATATGTATGTATGGTATGTATGTATATATATATATATATATATATATATATATTATTATTATTATTTTTTTTATATATATATAATATAATAAATAATTTTATTTAAAACGCTACATGGGGTTTGACAAAAAAAAAAATCATAAATCAGATTCTGCATTTTGTTTCATGCATTCGCATATAAAATAAAATTTTATTTTATTTTACAAAAGTAATGCAAATACTGCAAAATTCATGGGAGTTCATGACTGTTATAGTAAATGACCGTATGTACAGCTGTATAATTTTCTTCATTCACTCCACTGTCTGGTGTGGCAAACTCTGACTGTGGGCTACTAACGAATACCACCCTCTTCTCTTCTCACATTCCAACTTCCTGTGCACTGTGAGCTTCCTGTCAAAAGCTGAGTACAGACAGACTGACACAGAGCAGATCTGCAGATGCTCCGGAGGCCTCAGAGAGTCCACACAGAAAGAAAGAGCAGTGGGTCAGTGTTGCTTTTGTTTATCGTGGAATCTATCAGCAGCTGTCAGTGCTGAGCGCATTAATCAGGTTAGCTGGTGGGCCGTCTGCAGGGGTCTGACTGCATCAGGCAGGTGATGAGGGTCCGCTCTTTCCTCATTGGTTAAAGTGTGCAGGCAGACTTTGTGTGGATGTCGGGCCCCGAGAGGCTTTGATTGGCAGGTCTTTTCACAGTCTTGTTCTGCTGGTGCTACAGAGCGTGCTCAGTCCAGCCCTGTGGAGGTACGATTCCCCCCGTCTCCGATAAGAGGGGAGACACAAGGTCCTGACAACACATTTATCTGTGCTTTGTAATGCGATCGGCCTCTCCCTGCGGTGGTGCCGTTTCCCCTGGCAACGACCTCTCGTGAAGGTCAGTATAGCTGAGAATGAGGGAACAAGTTGCTCAGAGTAAAATTTGCCACCTTAGTAATGTTCAACCAAATGCAGTCAGTGTTGAGTTTCTGGCTCTTATGAAAAAAAAAAAAACATAAGATTGATAGTCTGACTCTTACTGCTTTTTTGAAGCAACATGATGTGACATGAGGGAATTGAATCAAAGAGAAGAACCAGTCTACAAAAAAACAAAAAACAAAAACAGAAAAAAACTACTTTAATTTCTCAATTGTTTCACCAAAACAGTTTAAATGTTAAAATTTTTAATTTATTTTAATTTAATTTAATTTAATAAAGTATTTAACAAATGATTTAAAATACAACCTCCGTGTATTTTGAATTGTTTGTAATATATATTTTTTTAATGTTTGTAAAAATTCATGAATCAAATTCTTTTTTTTCAAGGCAACAATGAAATCTCTTTTATATGTTTACCAAGACAGCAATATTTTAATTAAATATTAAAATGATTTTTTTAAATAAATTAAATTAAAATAAAATAAAAATGAAATAAAATAAAATACAATAAAAACTAAATATAGCTCAAACTATTCAAAATAAAAGGGAGTTCATGCAGGGGCAAAAATCCATTAATCAAATTCTGCTTTTTAAATATAACTTTATGTATAGAATAATAGATTTTAAAATACAAATGGAGTCATGAATCATATTCTGCTTATTCAACAAAAAATCTGTTCTGTGTAAACTTTTCATCTGAGAAAAAGATTTGGGATTCAGATTCTCTGCAAACAAAAGTAATTTCAGTGTGAACTCAAACATCTTTCATCACATTTTTCAAAGATCAAATTATTTGAGCTACTTTCTACATCAATTTTATATTCCTTACTGTGTGTAAACAATTTGTGTGTATTTTTTATTTCTCACATAAATTTCTAAGAAACATCTGAGGCAAACGTCTTTAAAATCTTCTGAAAGTGCAACCGCTGAGCAATTAAACCCCTCTGAGAGCACACATAGTACCAGTGCTTCGTACTCCTGCAGTACACAATAAATAATAAAGGGTTTCAACACCAATAATTATTGGTCTGTTTCCCTGTCTGTGCAGTTGGCATTCAAGACATGTCTTCAGGGCATAAAGGACTGGTGTGCATTTTCATTAGCTCATCTGTATGCAAATTCAAGATCAAACAGAGCCCCCTCCCCTTTACCCGAATGGGTCAAACCCACTATGATACCTCTTACTGATACATTTGTAATACATTAAATATGAGTAAAAAACACAAGAGAGGAAAGTCGTGAAAGCCAGAACAGTTTAAATCTTTTTTTCTTTTCTTTTTTTTTAAATGTTTTAACAGTCTTGTTTTTATGCATTTGATTAAACTTTCAGTATTCCCAAAACATACTTTATATATCTTTAGAGAATTCTCAAAAGCACTTTGCAGAATGTTAAACATTATCAAGTCCATCTTTCCTAGTTTTCATCATGATTGGTTTAAGCTTGATCCCCGCTGTCTCTGAGTCTCTCTGTCTGTGTCTGTGTCCGCTGTGGACAGGAGCCGTATTACACTGGCCATCTCACTGCTGCTCTCCTGCCATCTAGTCTCCATGACTGAAAATCATTTCTTTTCCAATTACATCCACAGCACTGTGAAATGAAATGTCATCCTGTTTGGTGCTATTGGGCTTTCTGAAAACTCTCGTGTTGCAGCTGATCACAGTCAAAATCAACCGAACATTTGACAAGATACTAGAGGATTTAATGCAAACCTGCCACTGAAATTTCTTTTCATCTTAGCTTTTTGAGCGAGATCATCTGACCATAACCCTTGCTGTCCAGTAACACTTGGAAGTGTCCAAAGATTAATGAAATGTTCTTTACAGACTTTGTTTCAGCTTTTTTCTGCTTTTCTGGATTGTCTACACAATCAGATTTTATAATGACGTTATACACTACTGGGCTTTACACCTACAAATACATTTGCTACATTTTAGAATAGGATTGGTTATTTTTCTTTTTGTTGGTATGTAAATGGAGGCAGTTTACAGTCAGCGTTTGACCTCACTATGAACCTGCTGTCTCACAGAGGTTTGGGTTTCAGTCAGTGGAAGCAGATGTGAATGTATGCTTGTGATATCTCACATTGACGCAGTGCTAATGTATCAGAGTGAGAAGGGAAGTTTAATTGTGTTAGACTTCTGATGAGGCGGCCTCATGGGAAAGCGCCGCTCGTTCACTAATGTGTGTGCCCGTCAGCAGCCAGACGCTTCTGGGAAACCGGCTTAAAATATAACCTGTGGGCACACTGACATTCATCTCTGTAGTTTACATTTACATTTATGCATTTAGCAGACGCTTTTATCCAAAGCGACTTACAGTGCATTCAGGCTATACATTTTTTTTTTTTTTTTAATCAGTATGTGCGTTCACTGGGAATTGAACCCACAACCTTTTGCGCTGCTAACGCAATGCTCTATCACTGAGCCACAGGAACACTGTAGTTAGGAGAGATGAAGAGCTCTCAACAATCATTTCAACAAATAATTACCAATATTCTCACAATTTTTACTAGCAACTGTTAGGGTGATTTTTCTAATGTAAATTGTGATTAAGATTTAAAATGGAATTAAAAAAAAAAATACATTACAAGATGTATTATTGGCTGTCTTCCTTAATTTTCAAATGTTAAACTATTTTAAACCACAGGAAGCCCTCTGTGGTTCTTTTGCTTCTTTTTTGTTGATAAGTGCTTCTCATTACAAATATGGGAAGATGTTGTGTTCCCAAATGCATGTTAAGGCGACCCAAATTCTCGGAGATGGAGTTTGTATGGAGCAGCATTTACTGTGAACTGAGCCGCTTTGAGCCGCTGAAAACACAGGCTCGTGAGCTGCTCACGTGTAAATAAACACATTTCCACGTTTCACTCTGAAACAAGCAGTGCACACATTTGAATTAAATCGCAGTCTAAGACTAGTGCATTATTATTTTGATTAAACATGCAGCCCTGGTTACTAGCTGGTGATCCTCATTTGTACTTTATAAACCATCTTGGACCAACAGCAAAAACATCTATGATGATCAAAAATCGGCTTGACCACCTTAAACTAATATGTGACCCTGGACCACAAAACCAGTCTTAAGTGTCAATTTTTTTAAACTGAGAGTTATACATCATATAAAAGCTGAATAAATAAGGTTTCCATTGATGTATGGTTCCATTTTATGGTGAGTAAAAATGGAAACAGGAGTTACAATATAACCTGCCACATTTTTATAAACCTTTCCACGTATCTTTGACTTGGAAGTTGCATTAATGACTCCTTAAACATTTAGCGAATGATTATGTGTCATTTATCATCATAAATGATGGATGCCTAATGTTATCACTCTTTAAACTGATTGCAAGTCATTAAGCTTATATTATCAGTGCTCAGTGCTATTTGCACAATGTTTTTCCACAGTAGTTGACTGAATTCAATTCAAATCAAAACTTACATTGACTGAAGAGTCTAGACTGAGATCTTCATTCAGTAGTTCAGAGTATTTAACCAAACACAGAGGAGGTCTGGTTAGTTTTGGAACCAGCTGTGTGGACTCCATTTAAACTCATAACAGAAGGTCTTACAGACCGCTATCAAATATTTATCCTTGCTTGTAAGTCTCATGCAAAATTTACAGGCTGGGAAAGGTGACATGCAATTCTCAGTGTGACTCCTCCCTGAACTGGGTCATGTTATGGCTGGCAGTTTTCTCCTTTAGGTCCTTCTTAGACAGCATATTTATAGAACTCCAGGACAGATGACTGGAGCTCAAACAGCTTTCTAATTTGGACAGGAGCCATGTTAAGACTGCACAAACCTTGAGATGAATATTTCATGAGTGGTAGGGTTGGGTACCGTTCACATTTGAACCGGTACGGTACCGGTATCGGTACCCAACGGTACCTTTTTTCGGTACTTTACTCTCTGTGTAATAACAAAAACATTTATTTCAGTGAAAAAATAAGTCCAAAACTCTCAATTTCAACATTTTGAACAATAGGGCCCTACAATTTCTTCCAGAAATTCTTGTTTTATTTTTTCTGATAATCAAATGAAGGCATGAAACATTTATTTATTTTTAATGAAATGAAAATGAAACCCTTTTATTTTTTGGCAAACAAACAGAGGTTTACTGTTAATATTAATACATGGTAGAAAAAATTGTGTGAATATTCCTTTAAAAAAGTTTTAATAATAATTGTATTTTTTCTACAATTAAGTGGTTAATGTGGTTGTAATAATTATTTGGTAACACTTTATTTTAGGGTCTCTTAGCTAGTTGCTTATTAGCATGCATATTACTACAATATTAGCCATTTATTAGTACTAATTAAGCACATATTAATGTCTTATTCTACATGGCCTTATTCTACATCCCTAATCCTACCCAATAACTAAACTTAACAACTACCTTACTAACTATTAATAAGCAGCCAATTAGGAATTTATTGAGGGAAAAGTCATAGTTAATAGTGAATAAGTGTTCCCTATTGTAAAGTGTTACCAATTATTTTTTATCATTTAATTGTTTTATTTAAATTTGTCAGTAAATGGAATATATAAAGACGTACATTATACTGTACAAAAGTAATACAAGAGTAATATATTTCTGTTACACCGCACGCTGGCACCTGGCACCTGGCACCGACGCAATTCGGTCCGTACCCTTAAAAGTACTGAGTTCGGTACCCAACCCTAAATTGAGTGGTCAACTTAAATCTTATCTTTTAGTGAAAGATGGTAGGGCATTCTCGGTAAACGGTGCCATTTGTGCTGAAAAATATCAGAATTTTTTTAATTATGAGTAATTTTTCTGTAAAACAGAATCGAACTATTGAGAAGGCCAATATACTGTAAGCACAAAAAAAAAAAAAACAATACTGATAAAGACTGCAAATAGGATGTCAGAAACAGACCTTTATGTATTAATGGGGAAATGTCAAATCATTTTTTTTCTCAGAAAATGCATCAAAGTATTTTTTAATTAACTCTTTCCCTGTCAGCGTGTTTTTTTTTAAGTTGCCAGCCGCTGCCAGCATTTTTTAATTCTTTTACATTTTCCCCTAAAATGTTTATGGCCCACTTTGTTGCATGAATATCTGAACATGCAATATATCAAAAGAAATGAATAAGAACAAGAATGGTTTTTTTCTAGCCTCATGCATTCATTTTTAGTAACACTTGAATGTGGGTATGTTTCATGGAAAAAGCTAAATTTTCAACAAAAAGCAGAGAAAAATTACATAAAATATATAATTTATTTTACTTTTGCTCATTCCCCATTAAAGTTAAATCTAATGAATAACATGACTAATTTGTAAAGTTAATCTTGTCAGTGGTATCAGTAGTATGTCTGGAGGACACTCATATCGCACAGTTGGCACCGTTTCCTCATAATAATGTGTACAATACATCTATGTTTATGGCAGGTATGGCTATTTATTTCGCCTCTCTGGGGTGGGGTCTTTGCTTGGGTTTGAGCTACAGCCTTTCTGTTTACTGCTGCTCGAGCGCATGCTGCTGTGAGGTTGGTCTCTTTGTTTTCATCCCAGACCTTCCCACCCTAGATTTATCTGCTCATATCCAGCTTTAACAGCATCGGTAAATCGTGCCCAGCTATACTCGCTCTCTACAGGCCTAAAAACCCTGCCGCAAAATGGAGGGAGCTGTTTGTCTGTGAGCCTGTAAATTTCTGGAGCTTTTTAAAGAGCTGCCTGCCGCCTCTAAGACCCAATAAAGAAGAGTATCCAGACTCGAATGAACAGTGAATGAGCTTCTACCCAGCGGGGTAGAAGAGACCTTATACCCACTCAAATTCTTTTCTCGGTTTGACAGAGGCAAATGGAAGTTGAGGCCGGCTTCATGGTACACTGGGGGACTTAGGGGCCCATGATTTGAAGTTGCTACTTTTCTCTGCAGGGTTTTTGCCCTCACTATGACTCCCAGTGTGTGGAATCTGCTTTAGGTGGAAATTCTCATCACCCAATTGATTGTCTGTTTTCCTGTGCCTCAGCACTAACCTGTAAGGGTCATGTTAGTTGCAATTTATTATGAAAGTTTATTTCTACCACAGAATAATTTTCTTTTTTTTAAAGTAATTGCAACTTCTTATCTCAGAGTTCAGATTTTTTTCCCCGCAGTTGCAAATTTATATCTCACAATTCTTCAATGAAGTCTTATTTTTTTCTCAGAATTGCAACTTTATAATTGTTCACAATTGTTTGTTATAAAACTCGCAATTCTTACTTTTTTTTTTTTCAGAATTCTAAGTTTGCATCTCACAATTAATAACTTGCAATTGCGAGATATATTAAAGTTTATAATTGTTCACAATTGTTCCCTATCAAAAGCTACTCTCGATGCTGCGTTTCAATAACGCTAATGAGAACATTCTTTGTTCAACCGGTTGCGAAGCACGTGTGTCAAACACGCCAAGAATTGGCCCAAATAACCTCGGTGAGTGACGTAATTGATTACGTGCACCTGCAGGTTATAAATAGACGTGAAACGGACATACCCTCAGGTTTCTTTGTCTTCGAGACCGCTTTGTATGTGTGTGTTGTCTCCTCTGTCTTGTTGTGAGAAAAAAAAGGAAAAAGAAAGAGATTTATATATATATAGTAGTCATATCAGTTAGGAGATGCTTGCCACCTTGTGCACAAGCTATCCCGGACCATGATCCACATGATTACTGTCTGGAGTGCCTCGGGGAAGAGCACGCTGTCGCTGCTCTTGAGGACGCTGAGTGTGAGCACTGTGAATTATTCCCCATCGGGGTGCTCCGCTCGAGGCTCGCTTTCTTTCAGGAGGGGCGAGCCTCAGCGTCCTCATTAAGATCGTGGGGCTTGCGTGTCGAGCTGACTGAGAGACGAGGAGTGCGTGAGCCTCCTCTCTCTCTCGCGCTCTCCCCCGATCGTGAAGTCTCCGCCCCCGCTGCTGAAGCGCGCCCCGGCGTTTCTTCAGAGCGAGAGGAGGACGCGGGTTCTCTTGCCTCCGGCGATATGGAGACCGAGAGCGCCGCCTCTGAGCGCCGCCTCTGAGCGCTCCTCTCGCGACAACAAAGCGTTTGGGGAGTTACTCGAGGTGGTGACTAACGCGGTGGCCAGGCTTAAGTTAGACTGGCCACAGGAGCAATAGAAGCCCAGGCACTCCAAATTAGATGACAGATTTCTGTCGGGTGGCCAGGGGGAGAGATCACAACATCGATCTCTCCCCTTTTTCCCAGACCTCCGTGACGAGTTGTCTCGTTCGTGGAGTAAGCCTCACTCCTCGCGCGTATTTGTTCCCACGACGTCGATTTATTCGACTATCGTGGGTGCTAAGACGCAGGGGTATGGGACGATGCCTCAGGTCGAGGAGACGCTCGCGGGCTATCTCTCCCCTGGGAGTTCATCGTCACTTAAGAAACCAACCCTCCCCACCAAGCCTTGCAGAGTAATATCGTCACTGGTGGGGAAGGCGTTTCAGGCAGCGGGTCAGGCTGGTGCTTCCCTGCACACCATGGCAATTTTGCAGGTGTACCAGGCAGACCTGCTGAAAGACCTGAGCACAGGCGGGAGCATTAGTGAGGAGGTGTTTTTAGAGCTGCGCCGAGCCATGGATCTGTCTCTTCGTGCCACCAAGCAGACGGCCCGTGCAATTGGCCGTTCTATGGCTGCGTTGGTTGCCACGGAGAGACATCTGTGGCTCAACCTCACAGGCATCAAGGATAGGGACAAGGTGTTCCTCCTTGATGCCCCAGTGTCGCGTTCCAGTCTATTCGGTGACTCCGTGAAAACGGTCGTCACTAGGTTCCGGGAGGCCAAGAGACATGCGGAGGCTTTCGATAAGTTTCTTCCCCGCCGTGCTCAGGCTCAGCCCCGATCTAATCCGGTTTCTCTGTGGCGAGAGTCTGTGTCGGGGACCAGCGGTCTCCAGCGAAATGTTAGGTGTTCGGTTGCCTCCTGCCACGTTTCAGGACACCAGACATCTAACATCCCCCCCATCAAAGCGAAGTGTCAAAACTAGTGCCCCTTTCAGAGAAGCTGGCAGCGTGGAAGCTACTGCCAAATATCTCTCCGTGGGTAGAAAGGACTGTAGGGAAAGGCTACAGGATTCAGTTTGCATATCGGCCTCCGCGTTTCAACGGTGTCGTCTCCACTTCCGTGAAACTGGAACGAATGCATTTGTTGACACAGGAATTACAAGCTCTGTTGGACAAAAGGGCCATAGAATGTGTTCCCCTGCCAGACAGAGAGTCAGGCTATTACAGCCGGTATTTTCTGGTTCCCAAGAAAGATGGGGGATTGTGTCCGATTTTAGACCTTCACGGATTAAACCGCTACCCCAGAACATACAAGTTCAAAATGTTGACAATCAAGATGATTGTGTCTCAGATCCAATCGGAGGATTGGTTCGTGACAATCGATCTCAAGGACGCATATTTTCACATAGAAATCTTGCCACAACACAGGAAGTTCCTGAGGTTTGCTTTCGGGGACGAAGCTTACCAATATCGAGTTCTTCTATGCGGCCTAGCTTTGTCACCCCGCACGTACATGAAATGCATGGATGCAGCACTGGCTCCTTTGCGACTCCAAGGCATCCGCATTTTAAATTACATAGACGACTGGCTGATTCTGGCTCAGTCTCAGGAGCTTGCGCTTCGACATCGGGATGTTGTCCTAGCTCATCTCGAATCTCTGGGGTTGAGACTCAACGCCAAGAAAAGCGTTCTCTCTCCTGCTCAGAGGACAACGTATTTGGGTGGTGTATGGGATTCGATCACGATGCAAGCATAGCTGTCTCCTGCACGCGTCGAATCCATTCTAAACACCCTAAAGAACATCAAGCTAGGCTAGAGTATTATTGTTCATTACCTCCAGAGGGTTCTAGGTCTCATGGCAGCTGCATCCACGGTGATACCCTTGGGTCTCCTGCACATGAGATCGTTTCAGTTGTGGCTCAGAGCCAGGGGATTTCATCCAAGGGCCAATCCCCAGAGGCAAATAAGGGTTACGCGCCGGGGGCTTCGTACCCTATCTATGTGGTTCAGACCCCGGCTTTTGACTTTGGGTCCCACTCTAGGTCCGTGTTGTCGTCGCAAGATGCTAACGACAGACGCTTCCCTCACGGGCTGGGGTGCGGTCTTGGATGGCCGTCCAGCCCAAGAGATCTGGAGAGGCCATCTTCTCGATTGGCACATCAATTGCCTCGAAATGATGGCTCTATTTCGGGCCCTGAAATACTTCCTCCAGCAGTTGAGAGGCTACCATGTCCTAGTGCGGGTGGAAAACACGGCGGTAGTCTCTTACATAAATCACCAGGGCTCGCCATGGTCGATTCCGGTCAGGAGAGATCTCCAATCTCAGGCGCAGGGGACAGTATTTCATCCCCGGCCCGAGCTCTGGAACCTTCATGTCTGGCCCCTGAGGAGACCAACTGAGACATGCTGGGCTTCCAGCCGACGTAATAGAGACTATTCTAAGCGCTAGGGCTCCCTCCACTAGAAGAAGTTATGCCTTGAAATGGCACATTTTCGAAAATTAGTGTATGGCACACCATGTAGACCCAGTTCACTGCCAAGTTGTTTCAGTGCTGGAGTTCCTGCAAGAGAAATTGTCCTCAGGCACATGTCCTGGTACTCTCAGAGTCTATGTGGCCGCCATTTCGGCTTGCCATGTTCTCATTGATGGGGTTTCTGTGGGAAAGCACCCTCTAGTTGCCCGCTTCATTCGGGGAGCAAGGCGGTTAAGGCCGCCCACTAGAGCGACAGTCCCTTCGTGGGACCTATCTATTGTGCTCGAGGGTCTGGTCACGACCCCTTTCGAACCAATGGAGTCAGCGCCTGTCAGGTTTCTGACTCTAAAGATGGTTTTGTTAATGGCCATTACTTCTCTTAAGAGAATTGGGGATATGCAGGCTCTGTCAGTCTCGCCATCCTGCCTAGACTTTGGCCCTGGGCTGGTCAAAGTAATTTTGCATCCTCACCTGAATTATCTTCCGAAAGTTCCATTCTCGACCATGAATCCGGTCGTTCTTGAAGCCTTCTGCCCTCCGCCATTCACGACACCGGAGCAGGAAAGACTTCACTTACTGTGTCCAGTACGTGCTCTTCAGATCTACGTCCACCGCAGTAGCCAGTGGCGTAAGTCGGAGCAACTTTTCATATGCTATGGGGGCCGTAACTGGGGGGCGGCTGCCACAAAGCATACTGTATCACATTGGGTGAGGGATGCTATTGCCCTAGCCTATGAGGCGCGTGGTCAAGCTTTGCCTCTAGGAGTTAGGGCCCATTCAACCAGGGGAATTGCATCTTCTATGGCTTTGGCAAGAGGTGTCCCCTTGCAGCAAGTGTGTGATGCGGCAGGCTGGTCCTCTCCGCACACATTTGTCAGATTCTATAGTTTGGATGTCCATGCTACTCCGGGCTCGCATGTCCTTGAGTCAGCATCCCATAGGCATGTCTGAGATCTTTTTCGATGTTTGTGCACACACTACACAACCTTGGGGGGTCCAGACACTTCCAGTATGGCGGCGTTGGTATTCTCGTTCCCATTAGCGTTATTGAAACGCAGCATCGAGAGTAGCTTTTGATAGGGAATGTCTCGGGTTACTTGACTGTAACCCTGTTCCCTGAAAAAGCGGGAACGAGATGCTGCGCCTAAATGCCGCACTGTAGACGTGCCTGGGCGTCTCTTCAGACAAAGCGTAACCTGAGAGTATGTCCGTTTCACGTCTATTTATAACCTGCAGGTGCACGTAATCAATTATGTCACTCACCGAGGTTATTTGGGCCAATTCTTGGCGTGTTTGACACACGTGCTTCGCAACCGGTCGAACAAAGAATGTTCTCATTAGCGTTATTGAAACGCAGCATCTCGTTCCCGCTTTTTCAGGGAACAGGGTTAAGTAACCCAAGACGTTTGTTATAAAACTTACAATTCTTACTTTTTTTTTCAGAATAAAGAATTAAGTTTGCATCTCGCAATTAATAACTTGCAATTGCGAGATATATTTCTCAGAATTGCAAGTTTATAATTGTTCACAACTGTTTGTTATAAAACTCGCAATTTACATCTTGCAATTCTTACTTTTTTTCAGAATTCTAAGTTTACATCTCGCAATTAATAACTTGCAATTGCGAGATATAAACTTGGTATTCTGAGGAAAAAATCTAAAGTGTGAGTTCATAACTCACATTTGCGAGTTTACATCTCACAATTAATAATTCAGAATTGCAAGAAATAAACCCACAATTCTGAGAAAAAGTCAAAATTGTAAATTATAACTTGCAATTGTAGATTTACACCTAGCACTTCTGACTTTTTTTATCCAAATTCTGAGTTTACCTCTAGCAATTAATATCTTGCAACTATATGTAAACTCGCAACTATGAGGAAAAAGTCAGAATTTCAAATTTAAAACTCAAAATTGTGAATTTACATCTCACAATTAATATCTCACTGTAATGACTCGCAAGTGTGACTTTTTTTCTTTGAATTCTAAGTTTACATCTTGCAAACAATAACTTTTAAGATATAAATTCTAAAATAATTTGAATTATGAGATATAAACTTACAGTTCTGAGAAAAATAAGGCAATGACCTCTTTAATGTTTTTATTCTCTGGCAGAAATAAGCTTCCATAATTTGATGGCGTGGACTACAGTGGACAAACAGTGGCAGAGCTGAGAATCTGACCATTGAACAGACTGTCCTCTCCAATGAAATCACACTGAAAGAGTCTGGCCAATAAACTCTAATGGCTCTGTCGATCCAAATCTCCAGTTTGTAACATGTTCTTGTGTACTGAGATTGATGCCTGGATCAGGCCACCAGAACGGGATGTGTTTGCGTGTGTGGTAGACCCTCAGTGTGTGTCCGTGAGCTGTTTTTGTGAGGTCCCAGCTTATGGCACTCACTGGTTCCCATGTAGCATTTACACCAGTGTAATGAATCACTCAACAAATGTTGCTCTTGGACTAACTGGTTGGAAAGGACGTAACAGAGGAAGAATATAACAGCAGGGAGGGTTCGCACTGCCACCAAAACACATTGCCTGAACCGTACTTTAAACTATGATTATTTACATTAATGGACCCTGCTGAAAGGGACCAGTTTAAACCTGCATGAATTCTCATGCTTTTCCAGGATGGTTTATACTGGTTAGAGCTGGTTTGATCCTGGTCTGGTTGGTAAATACATGAATTTATTTGAAATTGTGAAATATTTAAAATGCAGTTTATTCCCGTGATTGTGCATCTAAAATTTCAGTAGCCATTAGTTGTGTTACATGATCCTTCGGATGGATCCTTCAGAATTTTATTCATGATTATTTGACAAGTAGACATTTCAAAATAAAGTGTTTATTTGAAATAGAAATCCTTACTGTAACTTTTGCTCAATCTTACTGACCTCAAACTTCTGAACAGTAGTGTAAAATAGTAAAATATATTTTTAATTAATATTAATAATATTTCCCACAAAGTTTTTCACTAAATGGACACAAGAAAATATGACATTTATTTACAATAATTTTTATGTAATCATTTTTACATGCACTAACAGAACAGCAATATTTCTAATTCCATAACATCATTTAAACTTAAATCAATATTACATTTCAAATAATACATTTATGTATTTATTCATTTGCTAAATAGTTATGTTATAAGTCTGATACCATCAACCACTTTTGCATTATGGTATTAATCACCCTCTAAGGGTTTAATTTGCAAGAACAAAAGACCAACTTGTATTATCCCTTATCTATATATTGTAAATATTGTCCTCTAGCCATACCGAGGTATAACAAACAATGTCTAGATTTTTTTCTCTAAAGATTGAAAAGTACTAGTACTCAGTGGACAGAAATACCCAGAATGTTTCCCTTAAGAGCATAAAAGCGGTTCTGTTGTAAAAACCTGATTTTGTATATAGTTTATAAGGGGATTAAAAGGCCACAGCATGCTCTGTGAAACCTTTCTGTCTGCTGTTATAAAGCAGAGCCTGTGGAGATGAATGAATGCTGTTCTCTGTTCACTCAGAGCCAGCGGCTGATAGCATCTCTCACTGCATGTTAAGAGAGAGTGAGAGCATGGCATGTGTGTAACGGACTAATGCCATACAAAGGAAACCCCATCACTCCTCTCTCCTGTAGTCTGTATGTAGTCTTTATGTTCACCTGCAAGGGATCCATAGATCTCTGTTTTGAGCTTTAGTGGCAGTGCTAATGCTAAAGCAGCACTTTCCTTATTTTTCATGGAACACACACATAAAAAGAAACATTTATTGCTTAAATGCTGCTCTTTTATAGCTCACAAGACTTCTTAGTTATGTTTAAGTGTCAACTTTTTCTCAGATGTTTCTCCCTAAAAGCCTTTGGAATACACACACACACACACACACACATATACTGTATATATGCTCGACATTAATGCTTCATTAACGCCAGACAAGTAACCTGATTAAAATATCAGTAACCAAAAATAACTAGGCAATCACCAAAACGCATGTATTATTCTGATTTTATTACGTTTAGAGTAAGTGGCGAATAGTGGATATAGCTACTGTATATAATGCATAGGCTCGGCACACGCAGCCTCTCCAGGAGAAATCAAAATGCGCAACACAAGAAAAGTCTGCATGCTGAGGTAAAAATTCAAAAAAGTTTTTATATTTAAAATACAGTTAGTTAGGCAACATCCCACAACGTTTTCACCATTACGACTGTTAATAGTCTGATTGTTGTCTACACAGTTTAGCCCTTGTGAAAATAAGTGCACTTAATTGTTTTGAATTAAATGTGCACTTGTAGTGTACTTAAAAGTTTGTTTTGTTTGTTTTTAAATGTGCTTGCTTAACATAACACTTCTAAATAAAAGAATGCTTAAGTGTACTTAAAGAGAGTGCACTTTCTTGACTGTTCTTCTTAACTCACTTAAGCACACTTTTAAAAAAGTGCACTTTGTAAAAATATCAAATTAAGTTTTGATAAGTTTTAACTTTATGATTCGTTATAATTGTGTAATTACAAATATATTTAAATGCATGACTTAAAGGTTTCAATAGAGATTAAATTATAGCCTATGTAAATACGTACTAAAATCCTACTTCAGTGGTTCAGAAAACACTATAATTCAGCTAATTGCATTACATAAATTGAAACGGTAATACATTTCCATTTAATCGCAATTAACATGCAATTTACCTTTCAAAAATATTACATTTAGTTTGTACTTAAGTTTAGTCTTTTATTTTCACAATATGTACACTCTTAAAAAGTAAGCTAAAGTGTACTTCTTTTTTACAAGGTGGATATTAAAGAGATCTGTGATTCTGTGAAATCTGTGATTTTTACTTCCGTATGATGCAGGAAGCAGATACTGCAGAGAAACATGAGCAGCTACCCTGCGGAATGAGAGGGAACTGTGATTAAGTGGAGTCAATTGTATTAGGCAAAGTGCTCAACGCTTCGCTCATCATAATGTGAAGTGATGAACTTACTGCTCCAATGAGCTCAACTACACTGCTTCAGTGCTAAAATCATGTGGAAGACTCGAGGAACTTAGCTGATTTAAATAAAGATTTAAATACAGAACCCTCTTCAGCCCTTTCCCAAAAAAAAAAAAAAAAACCTCCTGGAGTGTTTTTATCAGAAGTGTCTTATTCAGTCCGTGACTTTTCCAGGATTTTTTCATCTGCCTCTGCAAGCCAATCGCTTTCAGGTATTTAAAATCTCATAGTGATATTTCATTTACTTTACCCAGCATGAGATGACGGCTGTGGAAAAAGGAGCAAATTGGCACTAGATGTCTGAAATATGAAATGCATCTGTTTTTATACACTTACGGATCTCACATAACAGATTTTACCTAGTTATTAGTACACTATCATTTAAAAGTTTGCTTTAAATGATGCTGAACCTTCAGCTTTGCGTCACAGGAATGAATTACATTTTAACACACATTAAAATAGAAAACAGTTATTTTAAACCGAAATAATATTCCACAATATTACTGTTTTTACTGTATTTGTTTTTTTTTTTGTTTTTTTCAAATTAATGCTTTGGTTAGCATTACAGACTTCTTTCAAATATATTAACAAATCCTACAGACCCCAGACCTTGTTTTGTTCAATCCACCATTTAATCAAACCAACATTGTAACAAAGTAGATTCAAAAGTTTAAATTAAAAGATTTTAACTAATTAACCAGTACATTTTCATCTGTGCCAATATAACAATCCAGCATGAAACAGCAATATTTATCCACAGGACAAATATTTTTACATATAAAAAGGGATTTTAATTAGTGCTGTCAAACGATTAATCGCGATTAATCACATCTAACATAAAAGTTTTTGTTTACATAATATATGTATGTGTGCTGTGTATATTTATTATGTATATATAAATACACACACATGCATGTATATATTTCAGAAAAATAGGTTATGTTTATATATTAAATATGTTTATTTATAATATAAATTATATGAATATAAATATAGACATGTAAATACATGTAAATATTTTCAAAATATATACTGTATGTGTGTATTATATATACATAATAAATATACACAGAACACACACACATTATGCAAACAAAAACTTTTATTTTGAATGCGATTAATTGCGATAAATCATTTGACAGTACTATTTTTAATACATTAAAATGCTATGCGGGGACTATATTGAGCAAAATAAATTAATTGATGAATCTGAGTTATGAATCAGATTGTGTGAACTGATTCATAAAAGTAAACAAATTTATCTTGTTTAATTTTGTATGTCATCTGAAAAATAATAATTCATAAAA